>NC_045426.1:292964706-294358039 GCF_902635505.1 Sarcophilus harrisii | reverse complement strand
CAAATGGAAAATCAGCTACCCTAGAATTAAACAAACAGAAGGAAGACAGAGGACCATATTGAATATAAGAAATTGAACAGTCATCCCCAAACACTCCATATAATACAAAACTCAACTTTTTAGTGACAGTATTCTCTGTTATCTCATACAACTATAAAATTAGAGCATGCCACAACCACTGAAGAATGTCATTAAACTAGTGACCCAAAGGACATAAAAGACACCTGTAGTCTCTTAGCAAAAGAATGGCTTCAATATAAGAATTAATAAAAAATTCCAAGAAAACTTGATTGAAAAAGAGGTGGATCCAAGCACATATCAAAATGTTTTACGTGTCAAGGAGAACAAGTGAGAACTTGACTCTTGTGATGGTAACCATGTTCTCCCTTGAATCCTATGACTAGAATCCATCAAATATACTGAAGATCTCTCTACATTGTTGTGAACACATTGCAGTTACCATTACAACAGGATCCTAGTTGCAGAATTTAAGGGAAAACATAAATAAGAACTGCCCAATCACTGGATCCATGCTGACATACTCAAGAAAAAGTACCTACCATTAATGATAAGAATCAAAATATTCAAAACCATTAGTGTAAAAAACACTATGATTACTTTTTTTTGCAAGGCCAATCTTGGGAGTCACTTATTCAGGGTCACACAGCTAATAAGTGTTAAGTGTCTGAGGCTATATTTAAACTCAGGTCCTCCTGACTTCTGGGCTACTGCCCTATCCACTGAGCTATCTACCATTATTATCACTAACATAGAGAACAACAACCTGTCAGTGGGGAAAGTATCAACAAAATGAAATAAAAGGCATTTGGAAGTATGAATAATACAATAATTGCTTAAGCTTTAACTCATTCCTTGCCCTAGAGGTAGAACAAACAGCATAGGTGAAGCATTAAAAAAAAAAAAACAGGAAACGAAAATGCAAAACTTTTGATAAAAAATAAAAATAGAAGCTTTTCATATTGTGCTCTATTCACTCCTGTCACTGTATGCTTCAATAATCATGCCACATTATGACTTTTGGACAGCTGTATTGTATGGTATTTGTTCAACATCAATTTTTTTTTATTGGCAACAAAATATAAGTGGATATAGCAAGATGTAGGGTGGCCTTGTAACTGAGATCACCTGGCCTGAAGTTCAATCTCTGCCACAAGTTAACAGTATGACCCTGGTATGACTCATCTGAGAACTTTCTAAGACAAGAGTTCTTAGACCTTTTTTTGTTTCATGGATCTCTTTGGTTATTTAGTGAAACTTATGGGTCCTTTCTCAGAATGTTTTTGTATTCACAAAATATATAGGGTTATAAAGAAAACCAATTACATTGAAAGTGTTAAAATATTCTGGTAACATAAACCATAAATATAACCTGCTAAATTCATGGTCCCCAAAAGTTAAGAACCCCTGTTTTACAAATAAGTCAATCAACAAGTGTTTATTAAGGACCTAATAAGTGCACTAAGATTAAAATTCAAAAAAGGTGAAAAGTAGTATCTTCTCAAGGAGCTTAAGGCATAACAGGGGAGGGAAATATAGAAACAACTATGTACAAAAAGGGAAAATGGAAATAATCAATAGAAGGAAGGTCCTTGCATTAAGGGGAATAAAGAAAGGATTCTTGTGGAAGGCAAGATTTTAGCCAATACTTGAAAGCAGCCAAGGAGTCAAGGAGAGAATTCAGATATGGAGACAAACACCGAAAAATTATCATCTGAAGAATGTTTTGCTATGCATCAAAGAAGGCCAATAACTGGATGGCAGAATACATGAGGAATGGGATAGAATATGGGGGTATAGAATAAGAAGATTAAAACGGTGAGTAAAAGTAGGCCAGGTTATAAAGGGCTTTGAATGCCCAAAAGCAGATTTAATAATTGATCCTGAAAGTAATAGAACTTATAAATTTATAATCCCTAGAATTTATTAGATATGAGGAGGGAGGATAGAAGGATGATTAGCAAAGATCTGTATTTTAAGATCAATTTGACAGATTAGTTACAGAACAGATGCCAAACTATAGTCTCTTACTAGAAGCTCCATATATAAACAAAATCACATTATCCCTTTTTAAAATTTTTTTTAAATTATTATAGCTTTTTATTTACAAGATATATACATGGGTCATTTTTCAGTACTGACCCTTGAAAAACCTTCTGTTCCAACTTTTCCCCTCTTTCTCCCCACCTCCTCCCCAAGATGACAGGTAGACTAATAGGTGTTAAATATGTTAAAGTATATGTTAAATACAATATATGTATACATATCCATACAGTTATTTTGCTGCACAAGAAAAATCAGACTTAGAAATAAGGTAAAATTAATCTGAGAAGGAAATCAAAAATGCAAGCGGACAAAAACAGAGAGATTGAAAATTCTATGTTGGGGTTCACACTCATTTCTTTTGTTGGGTGTAGCTGGTTCTCTTCATTATTGAACAAATGGAACTGATTTGGTTCATCTCATTGTTCCATCACCTCATCAACTCATCAGAATTGATCATCATATAGTATTGTTGTTGAAGTATACAATGATCTCCTGATCTTGCTCTTTTCACTCCACATCAGTTCATGTAAATCTCTCCAGACCTTGCTGAAATCATCCTGCTGGTCATTTCTTACAGAACAATAATATTCTGTAACATTCATATGCCACAATTTATTCAGCCATTCTCCAATTGATGGGCATCCATTCAATTTCCAGTTTCTAGCCACTACAAAAAGGGCTGCCACAAACATTTTTGCACATACAGGTCCCGTTCCAATCTTTAAGATTTCTTTGGCATATAAGCCCAGTTGTAACACTGCTGGATCAAAGGATATACACAGTTTGATAACTTTTTGAGCATAATTCCAAATTGCTCTCCAGAATGGCTGGATGCATTCACAAAACAATGTGTATATTTATAAGTTCTATGCTGTATAGCAAACATTCTTCAGATGATAATTTTTTGGTGTTTGTCTGAACAATATATCAATGTCCCAGTTTTCCCCAGTTTTCCCCCATCCCCTCCAACATTCATCATTATCTTTCCCTGTCATCCTAGCCAATCTGAGAAGTGTGTAGTGGTATCTCAGCGTTGTCTTAATTTGCATTTCACTGATTAATAATGACTTGGAGCATCTTTTTATATGGCTAGAAATAGTTTTAAGTTCTTTATTTGAAAATTGTCCATGTGCTTTGACCATTTATCAATTGGAGAATGACTTCATTTCTTATAAATTAGAGTCAGTTCTCTATATATTTTGGAAATGAGGCTTTTATTTTCAAAACCTTTGACTGTAAAAATGTTTTCCCAGTTTATTGTTTCCCTTCTAATCTTGTCTGCATTAGTTTTGTTTGTACAAAAGTTTTTTAATTTAATATAATCAAAATTTTCTATTTTGTGATCAATAATGATCTTTAGTTCTTCTTTGGTCACAAATTCCTTCCTCTTCCGCAGGTCTGAGAGGTAACTCTCTTATGTTCTTCTAGTTTATTTATAATCTCATTCTTTATGCCTAGATCATGAAGCCATTTTGACTTTATCTTGGTGTATGGTGTTAAAGTGTGGGTCAATGCCTAGTTTTTGCCATACTAATTTCCAATTTTCCCAGCAATTTTTGTCAAACAGTGAGTTCTTGTCCCAAAAACTGGGTTTCTCAAATACTAGATTATTGAAGTTATTGACTATTTTGTCCTTTAAACCTAACCTTATTCTACTGATCAACTAGTCTATTTCTTATCCAATACTAAATGGTTTTAGTGACCGCTGCTTTATAATATAGTTTTAGATCTGGTACAGCTAGGCCACCTTCATTTGATTTTTTTTTTATTAGTTCCCTTGAAAATCTTCACCTTTTGTTCTTCCAGATGAATTATGTTGTTATTTTTTCTAGGTCATTAAAATAGTTTTTTGGGAATCTGATTGGTATAATAGCACTAAATAAATAGGTTAGTTTAGGTAGTATTGTCATCTTTATTATATTCGCTCGACCTATCCAAGAGCACTTAATATGTTTCCAATTGGTTAGATCTGACTTTATTTGTATGGAAAGTGTTTTATAGTTTTGCTCATATAGTTCTTGACTTACCCCTGGCAGAGATTCCCAAATATTTTATACTAGTTCTTGACTTACCCCTGGCAGAGATTCCCAAATATTTTATACTATCAGCAGTTACTTTAAGTGGAATTTCACTTTTTATCTCTAACTGTTGGATTTTGTTAGTGATATTTATGATATTTATAATTTATGTGGGTTTATTTTGTATCCTGCAACTTTGCTTAAGTTGTAAATTAAAATCACATTAAAATCACATTATTCCATTAACTTTGGTAAATCACTAGAATTGCAGAGCAATTCTTGTTCTGAGTCACTCTCATTATCAGTGGTGCTTACTATCATGTTTGTATGGTGCCGAAGCAATTATATTGTCCTGAGAGATATTTTTATTACTCATTCATTTGCTTTTTCATTCTAATTATCTTTAGATTGGGTTTTATTTCTGAGTAATCAAGATAGAATAACATGGATCTTTACAGCTGCCTTTACTCTCCAATGCTTTCATATAAGGTTTTCTACAACAACTACAACCAAAAAAGCTTGGCTCCTATTCCATAAGGTTCCTTTATTTAGTTAGATTTGCCATGTAATACAATGAATAAAATGCTAAGCTTGGAGTGAGGAGGGCTCATCTTCTCAAATTCAAATCTGGTGGATCCTTATTATCTATGTAATCCTGGACAAGTCACTTTATCCTTTGGCCTCAGCTTCCTCATCTGTAAAATGATTTGAGAAGGAAATGTCAAACCACTCTAGTATCTTTGCCAAGAAAACCTAAATGGTGTCAAGAAGAATTGGACATAAGTGAAAATGACTGAACAACAGAATTATTACTTCTGTTCAACTAGACCAATATAGCTGATTATTAGGATGACCTGAAAGACCAGAATTATTGGATTATTACACCAAAAAGAGACCAAACTGTTCTTGCTCAAGTTTTAGTGTAAATATATATTGCATTCTTTGAAACTTGGTGATCTCTGTTCAGCTCCAATGAGTCAGTTGTTCTCTATTTAAAAGATAGTTGATTAGACTGAATGCCCCATTCTCTTACCATGATGCATAAGAGAAGTTAATTATATGTGGGTCTGGCTTAGTGGAAAGTCAGTGGACAGACTCAAATGAGAAAATGTTTAGCTCCATTCAGCCAAAAATCAGAGAGATGACCTTATTTCCAAGTCTTAATAATTAGCCAAAAGTTAAAGAAGGGAACAGAAGAAATTAAGGAAAATACATTTCTTACTTAGAAAATATTGAAGTGAATTCAGGGGAAAAAGAAATCACAGATCATCTAGCCATCACCCTAAATATTATAATTCTTAAGAATAGAAGAAACTTTTCTGGCGCAATGCCACCATTTATAGATCAGAAACCTCTGACCCAAACAGACCTGTCCAAAGCCACCAAAGTAGATAAGGAATGGCAGGTTCCAGATTCAAATCCATATATCTATGGTTCCAAATTCAGTCTGAATATCTATGGTTCCAAATTCAGTATGAATAAAGAGCATACCTTGAATTATTAATAACACCATACATTTATATACTGCTTCCAAGTTTACAAAGCATATTTCTATACATCATCTCTCTTAATACTTACAACTATTTTAAGAGATAAGAAAAGCATTCTACAAACAAAAAAGCCAAGAAACAACAAGGCTAATTGGTGCAAAGTCACAGTGGGGACAGCAAAACCAGTTCTTAAAACTTAAGGTCATCATGCTGAGTGAAGTGAACAGAACCAGGAAGACATTATAAACAGTAACAGCAAGATTATGGGATGATCAATTCTTGATAGACTTGGCTTTTCTCAGCAATGCAGTGATCCAGGACAATTCCAAAGATCTGGCATGAAAAGAACCATCTGCATCAAGAGAGAACTATGGAAACTGAATATGAATCAAAGAATAGTACTTTCACTTTTTTGTTTGCTTGCTTACTTTTTCTTTCTCATGGTTTATTATCTTTTGGACTGATTTTTCTTGTACAACATAACAAATATGAAAGTATGGTAAAAAGGATTGTACTTGATTGACTTTTATCAGATTGCTTGCTGTCTTGTGGGGAGGGAGGAATAAAAGAAGGGAGAAAAAATTTGGAGCAAAAAAAAATCATACCAAAAAATATTGAAACCAACCTACTTTACATGTATTTAGAAAAACAAAATATTATTGAGGGGGAAAAAAAACCTAAGTTCAGTGTTCTTTCCACTATATCATGGTTCATATTATTATTCATAAAAGCAATAAAGATATTGTAGTTTCAGAGAAGGCCTTGGAATTAGAAAGGCATGAATTCAAAATCTGCCTCAGATATTTTAGTAGGGACTATTTGACTCTAGTCACATTACTTAATTTTTTCAATCTCCATATCTTCATCTATAAAATGTAGATAACAGTACCTCCATCACGAGATTGTTGTAAGGATCAAATAAGATAAAACTTAAAGAGAGGCATTTTGCAAACTATAAATCATTATGTAAAATCTAACCAGTAGGTGGAAGTAGTGGCAGTAATAACAATAATGGAAATGTACCACAGTGAATAGATCTAACCTGATTCATAAAAGCTGTTTGACCTTGACCAGTTCACTTAACTTTAATGCCCTATGCATCTGAATTAAAGATATAATAAGTTGCAAACCAAATATTAATCTTCATTGGTAAGGAAAATCCTCTCATGGAGAGAAACTTGACTCTAGTCCTTTCAATAAAGATATGGTATTGTCAATTGTTCATATCAATACATAATACACAGAAAAATATATGATAACCAGGATTTTTTTTCAATACTGAATTGTTTTCAATTTCCATTTTTTTCCCCAGAAGGAATCCAAATGTAGCAAAATCCTGTAATGCCTCCCTAAAAATGAATTTGCCACTTTTGAAAGAGAAAGGATATGGGAAGTTAAGATTCCCTGATGTCACAAAAGATTTTTCTCAAACAAGTTACTAACCAAAAGATTGAAAAATATCCTCTCTGCTTCCTGTCTTCATTCTTTATTTCCAGTCAGACTTTTAGTCAAGTAACCAAACAGTCTCAAGTAACAAGGAACCATATGATAAGATTTGGACACTATATAATGAGCCTACCCCTAAGACTTATGAGAATTCTGAACTACTCTGAATCCTGGCTCATCTGATAGAGAACTTTAAGTAATTCTCATTACACTCAGATTTCTTTATTCATGAGTCCAGAACAGATAAAATGGATACCCTTTTCTTTTTAACTCGTTTTGAGTGTTTAGTCTTAGGAGATGGGGTTCCCTATCTATCTTCACAGAATATCTAGTAGGAAAAAAAAAAAAAAACTAGAGCAAGATTATTCTCTTTATCCATTTTCTTTTTAATTTGATACTTTATCAAATAAATTACATGATCATTATCTAAATCTACAGATGCTATAGCTTATAGCCTGAGAAAGGAAATGCTGCTAAGAGATGGATGCAACAAGTCTTCTATAATAAATTTGATATTTCAATATTTGATTAATGTACCTCTTAAAATAAACTGGAATTTGGTCAACAGGATTTTTTGTTTTATTTTATTTTGTTTTGTTTTGTTTTGGGGGGGAGGTTAAGCCCCTGCTGGGATAAGCATAAAAGCTAAGCTTCTGCTATCACTCCATACAAAGAAATGCTTCAAACTGTTTTAACAAGGGGGGGGGGGGCCGATAGGACACCATCCCTGAAGTCAAGAGGACCTGAATTCAAATGTGATCTTAGACACTTAACGCTTCCTAGCTGTGTGACCTGGGCAACCCCAATGCCTCAGCCAAAAAAAACCCCAAAAAGTAGTACCTGGTGGCTACCTGAGATATTGCATGCAGAGTTAATCCAAACTTCTTGGCTGGAAAATTAATTCAAGAATAGTTATTTACATGGAGACTAATGGCAATATAAAGTCAATGTCATGTAAATTTGTGCTTCATATAAACACTATTAATAATTAGACTATAGGTAACAGAGGGAACAAAAGGAGAAGTATATTGTATTAGTGCAGAAATCAATATTGGAAATTGCTTATTAGTGCATGCCATAACTTGCTATGCTATATTTAGGAACATTTATCAACAAAAATATTCAGCAAAAAACAAACCAACAACATCATCAGATAAATCAGTAATGTATTTTTTTTTTGGCAAGGCAAGTGGAACTAAATAACTTGTTCAGAGTCACAATGAACTTAAGTTAAGTATTTGAGGCTGGATTTGAACTCAGGTTGTCTGACTTTAGGGCTCTACCCACTGCACAATCTAGCTACCCCACTATGCATCTTCATCCAAAAATATATTCATTATTCATAACTGCCAAAGAAGCATATTATTTTCTCTTAAAATTATTCATCTCTGGGGCAGTTAGGTGGCGCAGTGGATAGAGCACCAGCCTTGAAGTCAGGAGAAACTGAGTTTAAATCTGGCCTCAAACACGCAACACTTTTCTGGCTGTGTGACCCTGGATAAGTCACTTAACCCCAATTGCCTCAGGGGGAAAAATGATTCATCTCTAGATATATAGAAATGTGTTTTTCATAACTGCATATGTATAACTTGTCAAATTGCTTAACTTTTCATTGGAGGAGGGAAGGAGAGAATTTGGAACTCAAAGTCTGAAAAATAAGAATGTTAAAATTGTTCTTACATGTAATTGTGAAAAATAAAATAGCAAAGTCTTTTAATTGTTTATTCTAATAATATAACTATATAGTAAGAAAAATTGTGACTCTCCCCTCTCCAACTACACTTATAAGATATGCTAAATATGAAAAGTAATTTGGCTTATTGGCATCAATTAATGTCTTTGGCTTTTAAAATAACAGTTGACAAACTAAATGTATTTTATAAATTGCAAAGTAAGATAACTACCATCTTATTGTGACATATAGATTATCATTAATGTTTGCTTCTGACAAAAAAAAAGTCAACCCTGATGAGTCAAAAGTAAATGCAAGAGAAACTACTAAAAGAACTACTTAATTCAATGAACAAGAGAAACCACTAAAAGAACTACATAATTCAATGACCCATCAGAGAGCATCACCTGTGCCTTTAATATGGATTACAGTATTAAATCCTTTTCTCTAGTTTTCTCTTTCATTGTCAAATCAGTCTCAGACTAGACTGGTCATACGGTGATAACAAAGGATTATCCAGTGGAGAAAGGAAAAAAATAAGGAAGATATAGAAAAACATAGGAAGGAAGGGAAGAGGGAAAGAAGAGAGAAAAGAAAGGAAAGAAGAGGGAAAGGATAGGAGGAAGGGGAACAAGGAAAGAAGAGAGGAAGGGAATAAAGGAAGGAATAATGAAGGAAAGACAAAAAAGAGGGCAAAAGGGGAGAAGGGAGGAATGAAGGAGGGAAAAAAAGGAAGGGCTCCAAACTGGACATTATCACCCGAGACAAATATATGGGAGGCCTTAAACAAGTCAGATTGCAACAGAATTATCCAGCATAAACAGGTTGTAATCTGTATTGAGGTATGTAAAGGTCACCTTGATAGAGTCATCATAAAATCATCTGAGAAACTGAGTAAAAGGTTATTTTATATTACCTTTACAAAAATTGATTTTCAATAATACATGTGTTATTCAAAGCAAGTTTTCAAGTTGTCCATTTAAAATACATCATATTACAAGAAATTCTACCAGTTTTTCCTCTTAACTGTGTAAAAAATCAACAATAAACTACTTTTTCTTAAAGTTACAAAGAAAAAGTGGTACAGCCAATTTTCTATGGCTACCCTCATTCTTTTTGAAGAAATGCCTGTTATAAGGAAGTCTGAAAAAATGCTTCAGGCTTTCTAAGGCTCTCTAATATTTTTGGCCTGTCAATAATATGGTTACAAGAAAGCAAGCCTGTCTCTAGCTCCCTAGATGATCTGTGACTCTTTCAAGCACTATTCCTTGTTCATTGCAAGATGTATGTGGTGATGAAGTATGAGAGAAAAAAAGCCCTGCTCCACCTCAAATTACACATTTGCCATAAGGTAATATCTACAAATTCCCAAGCAATCTCACATGACCTGTACTCTCATTAACAAGTTAAATATCTAGAACATTTCAGGAAGAGATGCAGCAATGCTTCACAACACTCAAGAATGAATTCACTCTCCAGACTTCCCCCATGTCTTCACTTTTTCACGCTACAGGAGCATTCATCTTGAGACCCTACTCCCCAGACCACCAATTCAGAAATCCCCTTCTCCAGCTTTACTTCACTCACAGCTCAGCTTACTCTGCCAATTTTTCCTCTCTCTCTCCTAGAAAAGTGCTCTTTCTCTGTAGTGTGGATACTCCCCCCCCCCTTCAACTCCAATTTATGTACTGCTTCCCCTTATTAGAATGTAAGCTCCTTGAGGGCTTGCTTGCTTTTAGTTATATCCCTAGCTCTTACCAGTTTTTGACACAGTAAACCCTTAATAAATGTCTGTCCTTCCTTTCTTTTTTAACCATCCATCTACTTGTGTCTAAGAAAATTTAACTGCAGTTTTTATTCCAAACTCTTCCCCTAAATTAATAGGTATTACACTGTCATGTCTCATATTATTGAGTTTTCTATTTTGTTTAGTGATCAAGGAAGGGTTCCAAACATGGAACCCCTAGACAGTGTTTCTCCAAAGACATAATCTTCAACAAAGTTTTAAGACAGCTGTCTCCAAACATTTTTTTATCATGTACCCCCCCAAAATGCATATTTATTAATAAACTGATACATGACTTCTGTATATCATATATATAACTTACAACAAATATATTGCAATGTCTAGACATTTTAAAAGGATGAGATAAGCATGAAATAAACACTTTTAAAATAATTTTTACTTTTTTATTGGCTAAAATATTATGTCTGAATATACGTCACTATTTTTTAAAGTCTTAGTTTAACACACCTTTGTTGAAATTCAGCTAGAAAATTTCAATCTTTCCTGATGTCATTGTTTCTTACAAATTCATCAAACAATATTGTATGTATAAGTGTATATATAGGTACATACACATCTATTTGGGCATATACTATATATGGAAAGAAAAGAAGAGACAGGCAGGCAGACAACATGAGGAGAGATGAGTGGAAATGGGATTAACCCTCACAGAAACTCTTCATTTGAAAGCTTTTTAAACATTTTTGAGAATTTTGCTGCCAAAAGTATTTTTTAAGAATAAAGAGCTTTTTTATAGATGCCATAATTTTTGGTGCTAAAAATTTAGCTTTTAAAAATTTTGCTAACCATGATGGCTTCATACTATCAATAGCTAATATCTAAAGACATAAGACTCTTAAGGGGTTCGTGGCTGATGAGAGTAGACATAAATCCCTATTTCAAATAATCTTGATAATTTATAATTTGCCAATTGCTTTAAAATCTTGTGTATTGTCACTAATCTTCTTATAATATAGTTGATGAATTTGTTTAAATTCTCTTAACTTGCAGAACCCTAAAAACGACCCAGGCATTGTGATCAGAACTATCTCCAAATTAGACCTCATAAGGTTGTTTATTTTTACTGGCTGGTCAAAGGAAACAGTTCAGATAAGGCATTTCTAAATGTACCTGGTATTAGACAGAGGTACCCCTAATAAATTTTTAATAATCATCTCTTCCCTACAAAAAAAAGTATACCAAATATACTTTTAAATTTCTTCTGCATTGTTAACATTTTCTCTATTGCTTTCTTAAGTCTAGAGAATCTACAAAATAGTAAATGAAGTCCTGATTTGTCCCATTTGCCAATTTCTTAAGTGTAAATGCTCATACTGAAAATTTAACAATCAAATTTCCAGTTGAGCCAAGCAGGCTCTAGTACTAGTTCTCTAGTCTGTGACTGAAGGTCACCTGACATACAAGTTATTCATCTTTCTTTCATTTTATAGACGATATATACCACTTCCCTTCATACGTTGTAGGGTCTAGCCAAACTGATACTCTCCCTATTCCTCACACCCACTTCTGTGCCATGGTGAAAGCTATCCCTATTGTGCCTAAAATAGGAGAAGACATGGGGTCCATAGATGAGAAGTCATGGCAACTGGGAAGGAAAACAACCATGGAGAAGGCAAGGGGAAGGAAGAACTAGACTGAATGATTCAGGACTCAAAAGTAATTTCTACCACAAAGCACTACTTCTACCTGTGTCTTTCCTCACAAACTAAAGAGTGGTGCACAAAACATGGAAACAAAAAAGAAGAGATGATGGAGCAAAATCCAGAAGGGTAATTAAACAGAAACTAATTAGAATAGGAAGCTGAAACTTATGACTCAGATGCTTTAATCCTATAAAGAAAAAAAAAGATTAAAAAGGCAGGAATAAATCCAAGAAATCAGAGAATAAAACTTTAGAATAGATAAAAATGAAAAGATGAAGAGAATAAATCAAAGAAAAATTTTCTTAGAAAAATATCCCAGAGGGAAAAAACTGAGGACACTAAGAAGTTGTAGAGTTTTTGAACTAATCACATAACTGAGAGGGGAAAGAGAATATACAAAATAAGAATTTAAATAAAGAGAAGGAATTAAGAAAACAGGAATGGGGAGACATGGGAACAGAGTCTGTATGAATAGAGCTCCTATTAAAGCAAAGGAGTTATCTCATTGACTCAGTGATTTAAAAGAAAATTGTTCCCAGCAATGTCACTATTAGGTTTGAATCCCAAACAAACTCAAAAAAGGGAGAGAAAGACATATTTGTACAAAAATGCAATAACAGCTTTTTAAATAGTTGCAAAGAACTGGAAATCCATGGTATGCTCATCAATTAAAGAACTGCTGGACAAGTTGTGGTATATGATTGTAATGGAATATTACTATGCTATAAGAAATAATGAAGAGGATGATTTTTTAAAAAATCTGGAAAGATTTATATGAACTGATGCTAAGTGAAGTGAAAGAACCAGGAAAAAAACATTGTTCACAGTTAACAGGAATACTGTACAATGATAACTATGGATGACTTACCTATTTTCAGCAATACAATGATCCAAGGCAATTCCAAAAGACTCGTGATGGAAAATGCTATCCACATCTAGAGAAAGAGCTGATGAAATCTGAATGCAGATCAAAACATATTATTTTTTACTTAATTTTGTGGGGGAAAGGTTGGTATGTGGCAGGTTTTTTCCATAACAATACCAATTTGGAAATATGTTCTGCATCAGTGCATGTTTACACCCTGTATCAAATTGTTTGCTGCCTCAGGAAAGGTGGAGAGGAACAAGGAAGGGAATTAATTTGAAATTTTAAAAATATATATTAAAAATTGATAAATCAAAGAAAAGATTAACTTAATTCTTATACATTTAAATGAGAATGTAATAAAGAGTTCAAGAAAATGAGAATGGTAAAATAGATATGAATAATAAATCTGTTCTTTACTAAGAAAACAAATCTATAATAAAGCAAAATCACAAATAGAATGAAAATAAGAAGCTTAGACAGAATTTATGCTTTTCTCAAATAAATCCTAAAGAACCAGGAGTTGTAATAATATTAGCCAAAGCAAAATAAAATGTCACAATGCTAAATTATTATCAAGGAAATTATATCACATTTAAAGGAACCAACGACACTGAATCAACATCAGTGTTAACACTTTTATACTACTATATTCATAAAGGAAGAGTTAACCATCTGCAAAGACAGATCATAATACAATATTAAGACATTATTTAATGTTCTTATCTCAGAGCTATACAAATCAAATAGTAAAGTAAAAGATATACAAAAATCTGAACAAATGTATGTAGAATAAGATTTCTATATCTTTTGTCATAGAACTATTAAATAATATATATTATGTGGGCAAAAGATATGAACAATTTCCAGATAGAAAAATTAAAGCCATTTATGTCATATGAAAAATGCTTCAATGCATTTAGAGAAATTTAGAGAAATGCATATTAAGACAATTCTGAGTTATCACTTCACATCTCTCAGATTGGTTAAAATGACAAGAAAAGATAATAAATGTTGGAGGGGATATGGTAAAACTGGATACAAATGCTTTGTTGGTGGAGTTGTGAAATGATGCAACCATTCTGAATAATAATTTGAAACTATGCTTAAAGGGCTATAAAACTGTGCATGCCCTTTGATCCAGCAGCGTCACTACTGGGTTTTTTTTAATCCCCAAAGATACATAAAATAGGATCATAAAATAGGAAAAAAGACTCACATTTGCATAAATGTTTGTAACAGCTTTTTTTGCAGTGGCAAAATATTGGAAACTGATGATGAATGAATAGAATGGCTAAATATGGTATATAAATGTCATAGTAAATTACTGTTCTATAAGAAATGATCAGCAGACTGATTTCAGAAAAGCCTGAAAGACCTACATGAACTGATGCTAAGGGAAGTGAGCAGAACCAGGAGAACATTATTCACAAGAATAGCAAGATTATGTGATTGATCAACTATGCTAGACTTGACTTCTCAGCAATACAGTGATCCAAGACAATTTCAATAGACTTGGGATGGAAAATGCCATCCAGATCCAGAGAAGAGTTACGAAGACTGAATGTGAAACAAAGTATAGTATTTTCATCTTTTTTTTGTTGTTTACTTGATTTTTTTCCCTTTTGGTATGATTTTTCTTACACAACATAACAAATATCACATTTTTTTAAAGTATGTTTTTTAAAGGAATGTTTTATATATTAAAGTTATGTTACTCTGAGTCCTACTTGGATCAGATTAAAATATATTGGAAAAGATTTAACAAAATAAATGAAAATATAGTAGAATATAGATGATGTTAATATGTGGTTTTCCAAGTCAAAATATGGTGACAAGGATCCTTATATACAATTTAAGATATAGCTGTTCAATTAATAGATATTACACTGTCATGTCTCATATCATTGAGTTTTGTTTTGCTTAGTGATCAAGGAAGGGTTCCAAACATGTTCCTAGACAGTGTTTCCAAAGACATAATCTTCAACAAAGTTTTAAGACAGTTGTCTCCAAACATTTTTTTATCATGTACCCCCCCCAAAATGCATATTTATTAATAAATTGATACATGACTTCTGTATATCATATATATATAACTTACAACAAACATATATATGCAATGTCTAGACATTTTAAAAGGATGAGGTAAACATGAAATAAACACTTTTAAAATAATTTTTACTTTTTTATTGCCTGTTTCTTCATCCATAAAATGGGGATGATAATAATAGCACCTACCTCACAAGCCTGTATTAAGATTAAATGAGATAATATTTATAAAGCCCTTTGCAAACTTTAAAGTGCTATAGAAGCTAGCTATTTTTATTAACAATATACATCTTTACCAGAATTGTATGGTACCTTTACAAAAATAGATCATATTTTATCAGAAGGAAATGACAAAGATTTACAAATTAGAAATATTAAATCCATTCTTTGCAGACAATAATGCAATAAAAATTGTAATCAATTTAGAGATTGCAAGAAAATCCAAAAGACCTAAACATAAATTTAATAAATAAATCCTAAAGAGTAAATCAAAGAACATATACTTATAGGAACAAACAAATACATATAGGAAAGACAATGAAAATAATGAAACATACTAAAATTTCTGACATACAGCTCAAGCATTCCTCAGAGAAAAAAAAGCATAACTCTAAAAAGTCATGTATTAATAAGAAAAGAGAGATTAACTGAGTATTAAAATTTTAAAATCAGAAAATGAACAAAGAAATCTCTAAATAGGTAAACTGATAACCAAAATACTATATAAATGAGAAACAAAAGTAAAATCTGGTTCTTTGAAAATGCTAAAAAAAAAAAAAAAAGTGGCTAAAGCCAAAAATGCTTTAAAAAAAAAAAAAAAGGAAAATCAAGTCAACAAAATAAAAAGCAAATAGGGTAAAATGACAATAAAGTAGAAAAAAAAAGACTTGTCAAAAGCTATTAAAGTTATAATGCCAACAAAACTGAGAATTCAAAAGAATAATGTACAAAAATCTAAAATATCTAATTTAACAGAAAAATCTCCCTTCAAAATCTTAACTAAGGCAATCTTCAAAAAAAAAGAGGAAATTGAAGTAGCTTTTAAAAAAACTAATAAAGAACTGAGGAAAGAGTCTTTAATGGATTTACAAAAAAATTCTATGAAGCTTTTCAAGTAAACATCTATTTCTACATATTCTCCAAAACTGAAAAAGAACTATTAAACTAATATAGTCCCAATACCAGGAACACTCCCTTTTTTGGTTTTTTTTTTTCTCATTTTTTCCCTTTTTGATATAATTTTTCTTGTGCAGCAAGATAAATATGGAAATATGTATAGAAGAATTGTACAGGCTTAACATATTAGATTACTTGCTACCTAGTAGAGAGGAATGGGAAAAAGAGAAAAAATTTGGAACACAAGGCTTTGCAAAGGTGAATGTCAAAAAAAAAAAAACTCTGCATGTATTTTTAAAATAAAAAACTTATTTTAAAAAAGACTAAATTAAAATATATTCAAATTATGCCAAAATCATCTTCTATGATCAAACTAAACTTAAATCAGAGATGTTCAGAAAATCTTAGGAGCTACCAAAGAAATCGGTAGCAATTAACAGATTCAGTTCATTCAGACTATCAATAGGTATTTACAGAGTTTGACAAAAATAATAAAATTCAACTAGAGGAATAATGCATTTAGAATATCAAGAGAGAGAATTTTTTTAAAGTAGATAAAATAGCATTTCCAGACTCTGAATTGTTATAAAAGCCATAATCATTAAAACCAATGTTATCAAATTTAAATTGAAAAGGGAACCCCTAAATTGTATATAAGGATCCTTTTCACCATATTTTGACTTGGAAAACCACATATTAACATCATCTATATTCTACTATATTTTCATTTATTTTGTTAAATCTTTTCCAATATATTTTAATCTGATCCAAGCAGAACTCAGAGTAACATTCCCAAATCAAGTGTTTGAAATACCTCTAATTTAAGCTATTTGGAACTGGTTAAAAAAATAGAGAAAAAATATTTTTTTATTTTTAAAAATTCCAGTAGAACAAGATAGACAAAGAAGAATAAAAATAACTCAATTCAATAGCCCAATATTCAATAAATTTGAACATATATATTACCTAAGAAAGTCTAGTCTCTGAGAAATTAGGTCTATCTATACCAACACCTTATTCCATATACATAAAATACTTTCATACCACAAACTCAAAATAGAGATAGGGGGTAAATATTCAAGATCTCAAAATAAAAAATTAGAAGAGAACTAGATTGGCTACCTTTTACAGCTATAGCTAGAGGAAAAATTCTTAACTAAAAAGCTATTCATAAAATTTCAATAAAAATTCGTCTTTACTAATTTGTTGAAAGATTTAATGAAATAGCACAGTAATATAGAAGAGAAAATCCCCCTTGCAAATTTGGACCGCATACTCTCTGGAAACCATACACTAACATAGGGAGTCCAGTGTGGCATGCACACAGGAACCCAAGGGGAAAAATACACAATTAGGAAAAGGTAGAAGGCAGTATCAATATCTCCTGCTGACAGAATTCCACAGGTCTCTGACAACTCTTGTCCTTGCTCCAATAGGTCTTCAGTTACCTATCTTTCTTTAGGACGATCTACCATTAGGGGAGAAGATTGGGGTTAACAAGTCTCTCCACAATATGAAACTCAGTTCACAGTACAATGCATAATACTGTGATGATTAATTTTTTTCCTGACAGAGGAAAATTACAGATCCTTTTAGTATTGACTAAAAGGCCATTGGGCCTTTAAAGCCAGCATCCTTCAAAAACTGTTCCTTCATAGACCATGATCATTAGGAAATAAGCCATTCAAAACTCTGAATTCTCCAGAATTCTGCATTATCTTCTCCACCTGCATGTTTTCTGTCCTGCTACAAAATTCATATTGCATTTCTGCCTTTTTTAGTTCTTAAGCCGAGAAGCAGAAATCAAATATAAGCAATATTATAATTATCTCTGAAAAAAAAAGTGAAGGTCCTTATTCCACTTTACTGTCCCTATGACTTCCCAGACTAAAATTTTCTTACCAGACTACCATGCTCCTAAATGAGGCTTCCCCCCCCCCTTTTAGAATATAAGCTCCTTGAGAACAGGAACCACCATCTCACTTTTATATTTGGACAGTTTTGTTGAAAAACACTATTGTGTTAAAATATCAAGATATAGGTTGTATATATAACATGGAAAACTAATTATTCACAATGTGATAAATCATTTGAATGCACATAGAAATTATTTTTACCTACATAAACTGAAATGGTGTATTAACTTTGCATATAAGCTTCATTCATTAATAGGACTTTAATTTCAGAGAAGCAATCCTTTATTAAGCACCCAAGTGTCAAAAACTGTTTAATGTGCCAGGAATGCAAATCTTTCCCTCAAAGTGTATAGAGGGCTGAAACTATTGAGTCGATGCACTGAGGTCAGGACTGCAGAGCACTTGAGGCTAAATACTGATTGGACAATACTCTATGGGCATATGCTTGGAAAATGGTCCTTTCCACTATCCATGCTGGCTCAATGATTGGTATATACAGAGCACTGTAGGAGGGATTAGGGGGTGGAGTGAGACTAGCCAGAGTCACACTTGAGCAGTAGACGAGGGAGAAGGCGGTCTAGAGATTCTGCTTCCATCCTGTTCAATCCTGCGTCTAAGACCAAGAATAAAGACTAAAGACTTTTGCTTATCCTGACTCCAGATGATTCTGAGGTATCTGGGGTGCTAGTGCGGTCAATACAAGGTGCAAAATACATTCTGCAAGAAAAAGATAGCTTAAGAATTACATATGTATCTGCTAATGAAGAGGCTCTTTCTTAACCTTTTTGGTATCAGAGATCCCTTCCCTTTAGTAATCTGAGAAAACCTATGGACCCCTTCTCTGAATAGTGTTTTTAAATGCATGAAATAAAATACATAGGATTGCAAAGGGAAGTTACTATATTAAAAATAAGGATGTATTTTTTTTCCTATTCAACTTCAGTTTCTCTATAATCCAGCCATGAATTTCTTTAGGGTCCTCAGAACCCAAGTAAAAAAATTCTCTGCTTTCAGATGAAGCTGCATTTCACTGTGTGCAGATATAGGGACTTCAGGAAGAGGAAAAAATGAAACAAAAAAGGAGGTGTCAGTAATATAGTGTTGCCCAGAAAAATAATCGAGAGAAATAGAAATATCATTGCCTTTATGAAGATAAAAAAAACTTTAAATATTACATTAAAATGTCAAAATATAAGTTGTATATATAACATGGAAAGAACTAATTATATGCAAATTATCATTTGGAATAAAAATTATGATGTTCCAAAATCTGTTGTTCTCTTTTCTTTCTGAATACCTTGGGATGGTCTTTAAAAAAGTTTTTATTTGGATATTCATACTAAACATCTAATTCTGCCAATATAGTTAACACCAATGAATGGAAAATATTCTCCAGCTAAGTTTAGGTGACAATTTCTTTTTATAAATGTCAACTGTAGAGGCACAGTAGTATAATGAACTCACTACTGGGCTTAATGGTAGGAAGAATTGTGTTCAAATCTTGTTTTATGCCCCCTACTTAAGAGGGGGGAAATCTTTTAAATTTCCAATGTACCTCAGGCAAATTCTCTGGGATTTATCTATAAAGGTTGCTGAATTGATAGAAGGAGTTGCTCACAGGAAATAACAGATCCTTCCCCATACTTTGCCAATAATAATTTTAACCCAGAAAATCAAGTATACAAAAAAAGATTTTCTCTAGTCTTCTAAAACACTTAACCAGTATTTGAGAAAAGTAGGAAAGAAATCTATTCAAAAAATCAGATCTATAAATGAGGGAAACAAAAAAAATCTAATTTATCTTAGAATTGGCAATATAGTATTTAAAAAAAAAACAGCCCCC
Source organism: Sarcophilus harrisii (assembly GCF_902635505.1). Classification (NCBI taxonomy): domain Eukaryota; kingdom Metazoa; phylum Chordata; class Mammalia; order Dasyuromorphia; family Dasyuridae; genus Sarcophilus; species Sarcophilus harrisii. The sequence continues at coordinate 294,338,110 of NC_045426.1, read as the reverse complement.
AATTATTCAAATAGTTCTCTTACCAGCCAAAATTAAACTGGTATCATAGAAAAAATACTGGGTTTGAAATTAGGGACCTACATTCAAATCCCAAATCTACCATTGTATGATACTAGGAAAATCACAAATTCTTTGACCCTTAGTCTCATCATGTATACAATAGGAAAGTTAGATTAGAAAATCTTTAACATGTATTTTATTCCAAATAACTTCAAGAACTCAGAAGTGAGTTTCTCTCCTAGGGCAGCCCTAATCCAAGCTGGTAAGAGGAATAAAATTTCTCTAAACATAGAAATCATTCAATTTTTGGTTTTCAATCTAATAAAATTACCAGATATCAAGTATCAGGTAACTGGATTTCACCACTCCCCCTCTAATAGCTCTTTTAATTATTTCCCCACTTAGAAATGAGTATTTTAAAAAACCAATACCTTGGACACTTTTAAAGAACCAATTGTGCCTAGGAGATCCCTGACAATAAGCAAGTAGCCTCTGAAATTTTCCCATGTTAAAGAGGATACTGCATTAAAAACATCAATTCAATATAAACATCCCATTTTCACTTTAATTCTTTTCATATTTTTTCCTTTTGTTTTTTTTCTCTCACCATGACTAATACAGATATGTTTTACATGATTGTGTATGTGTAACCTATATCAAACTGCTTATTGTCTTAGAGAGGGAGGAAAGAAAAAAAATGAAACTTGAAATTTTACATTAAAAATGAATGTTAAAAATTGTCTTTTCATGTAATTGGAAAAATAAAATATCTATTGGAGAGAAAAAAAAATCATAAGGCTTACATACCCAAATAAGCTCTTTACAAATCCAGTCTCATTTTTTGACTCCCATTGTGGAAATATTTGTGTCTGATTTAATATCAGACACTAATATTAAAAATTATTAATAGAAAAGCTCTCCTGCAATTAGCTAATGTAGCAAATGTTGCCAAATAGGAGCATCTGGGAGGCAAAGTGAATAGAGTGCCCAACGTAGACTCATGTTCAAACCCAGTCTCAGACACTGTGTGATCCTGTTGTGACACTGGGCAAGTCACTTAACCCTGTTTGCCTCAAGTTTCCTCATCTGTAAATGATCTGGAGAAGGAAATGGCAAACTACTTTGATATCTTTGCTAAGAGAAAACTCCAAATGGGGTCATGATGAGTTAGACAAGACTGAAATGACTAAGCACCAACAACAAAGGGGCAGCTGGATAATGCAGCGAATACAATGACAGATTGGGAGTTAAAACAAGACCTGAGCTCAAATCCAACCTGAGTGACCTACTAACTGTGTGACCTTGGAAAAATCACAACCTTCTGGAGTCTGTTTCACAGTTGTAAAATGAATGGGTTGGATTTAGTGGGGTCCCTTTCAGCTCTAAATATATAACTCTAAGATTCCCCTTAGGGGTCCTTCATATAAATAGTATTCTGGCTGGCAGATGAGAATGTACATCACTTTCCTATGGAAATCCTTCTCTACATGAATTAGCTATTATAAAGCTGTTGAAACTGAAGGATACAATTGCCCTAAAAATTCTCAAGGTCCTTTGGCTCCAGAAGGAAGAAGAGAATTTGGTCACCCTCCTTTGACCCTGAACTTTCTATCTTGCTCCCACGCCTCCTGTTTGTAACTTTCCCTATCACTGCCTCTGAAATGCACTACCAGAATTTGTTTATTTTGAGAATTTCATCTCCTAAAAACTCCTTTCTAAAGGCTCTGGCAACTTTGAGGTCACCCACTCTTCACACTTTCTTCCTTCGTTACAGAGGTCTAAAGTGTCTAAGTTGAACAACCCAATGATCATTGCAATCTTGTCTGACTCTCGGTCATTCCATTTAGGGTCTTCTTGGCAGATATATACTGTAGTGGTTTGCCATTCCCTTCTCCAACTCATTTATAAATGAAGAAACTATAGTAAATAGGGTGAAGTGACTTGCTCAGGGTCCTTCAATTAGTAAGTATCTGAGGTTGGATTTGAACTCAAGAAAATGAGTCTTTCTGACAGGCTCAGCCTTTTATTCACTGCATCACAAGAACCATCCTAAAGTATATTAAAACATCCCTAATTTTCTATTCCTGACCAAATTGAATCAATGCTCACCTAAATATTTTGCAAAGATGCAATTTTATCTGTCATTAGTTTAATCTACCGAAATCCAGGCAGCTCATGGATTAAGAGTACTGGGTCGGGAGTCAAGAAAATCTTGAGTTTAAATTCAGCCTCAGATACTCACTAACTGTATGATATTGGGCAAGTTGCTTAACTGATACTTGTCTTGGTTTCCTCAACTAAAAAATGAAGATTATATTACCAATCTCCCAAATTTGTTAAGATCAAATGAGATATTTATAAAGACCTTATATTATTTTTGTTTTTATTGTAGACCAGTGCCAGACCCTCAGAATTACAGAATACATTAAAAGCAAAGTTTAGAGAATTATCTTTCTAGTTCAAGACCCTCATTTTAAAACTATAAGGTCAAGAGAAGGAAAAGGACTTGTCCAAGAGCACAGCTATGTAGGAGACTTAGGACTTTGTCTTCTGACTACAAATCTGATGTTCTTTACACTAAACCAGGTTTATCACTGCACTCAACATTATGGTGCTGCAATGGGAAAGAATTATTCTATCCAACTTTTGGAATTTGTTCTTCCTTCTTTATCCACATTTTATCTCCTCCCTGATTCTTTTTATTTTTTCATGCTAAACCCCCCAAACCATCATTTCCATGACCTCATCAAGAATACCAAAGATTTTTAACAAATTGATTAAATATAGCAAACTGGTTAACTCTTATTAATCAATAGGGAACCACTAAGGATGACTGAGTACAAAGAAATAACATGGTCAAATCTGTGATTTAAAAAAAAAAAATCTGGAAAATGTATAGAAGGTAGATTGTTGTGAAGAAAAGCTTAAGGCAGAGAGACATTTGGAAGACCAGTGCAAATTTTGTGAGGGGAGATGATGAGGCCCTAAATTAAGATGGACAGCTAAGTGGTGTAGAAGTGCCAGGCCTGAAATCAAGAAGAATAGTCTTCCCGAGTTCAGCTCTGGCTTCAGATACTTATTAACTGTGTGAGCCTAGGCAAGTCATTTAGCATTTGCCTCAGTTTATTCATATGTAAAAATGAGCTAGAAAATGAAATGGCAAACCATTCCATCATCTCCTAAGAGTCAGACATGACTGAACAAAATAATTATACAGCACATCGAAGGGGAGCATAGTTGTTAAGGAATCTTCCTTCTTGGAGGAATAGAAGCTTTTTAATGTTATTTTATAAACAAATTTTTTTTCTTCTAAAATAGATTTTGGAATTCTGTTCACATTTATCCCATGTCCCTCTCTATTCCCTTCTCAAAGCCATACCTTATAATAAATATAATAAATTTTTTAAAAACTATGAAATTATGTTGTGTCCATATCCATGAACCCCTCACTTCTATAAAGAAGTAGAGGAAGGTGTCTTTTTATATCTCTTCTCTAGGATTTCTTTTATTTTAAGTCTTGGATCATGATTTGAAGGCATTTTTTGAGGTATATATTTCCTTTCTCAGTTTTCTCTTTGTGACTAAACCTAGTTTAATGAAGACTAGAATTTAAACTACCCCTAAACTATTGCACATGGTAGAGAGTTCCTCTAAGAAAGTAATGGGACACTACAACAAGAACAAAATTCTCTATAGTACAGATGGTTATTTCCTTCATGCCCAAAGTTATTCCTTACCTCAAGTCATCCTCTGCATAATTCCTAAAGGATTTCTCTTTAGTGGATATTTCTGCATTATTCAGTAAACTCTAGTGATTTCTTATTACTTCCAGGATAAAATATAAAATTCTATTTTGACATCAAAGCCCATTTCAACTTGGCCCCAATTACTTGCTAGCCAATAAGAGCCTATTTCGTCTAAACAGATACAGTTTCCTTGATTTACTGCGATCATCCATATGGAGTTTACCTTACCCTTAAAATTTAGTTTAACTTGCATTTTTTGTATATATGTATAAGTATATGTTTTGTCCCTGCCATTAAAGTGTAAAACACCTTGAGAGTAGGGATTGTTTCAGGTTTTTTTAGCCCATTTCCAGAACCTATTATTGTCTTTTAAAAGGGGTTACCAAAGACAAGTCTAGAAAAACCCTTTTAAACGAAAAATGTCTAATTGGAGAGAGAAGAAAAAAATGAATTCTTTTGATTTAATGTTGCATGTAAAATTTTAGTAAATTCAATTTTATCATTTCCTTTACATCTTAAAAATAAAAAGGTCCAAACTTGGCTCCCCTTAGAATGAGACTTAAACAAAGAGATTACCTGAAGATGTAGTTGGAGTACTTGGGGCCTGGGTCGGACTGCTGCTCTCAGACATCAGGCAGGAGCTGCTCCCATTATTTTCTCTCTTAACAAGCAGTTCTGCAGCACTGGGCAAGGGAATAGGATGGCTGATCCCGAGCTCCTCCTCCTGTGCTTGCTGCCTTCTCAATGCCACCTGAAAATTTTGAGGGGAGACACAACTTAAATACAAACTAAATAATTTGGGGGGATGAATTAAATTTAAAAACATTTTCCCTTGTATTTATTTACAAAAGATTAATCTACAAACTATTTAGTACCTACTGTCCTGGATGATTCAGACATAGTTTAGGTTCTGCAAATAGTGAAGGAAAACAATGCCTGTTTTCATGGAGCTTAGCTTCAAAAGGGCAAGACAACAAATATGTAAGTATATTCAGAATAAATCAAGGTAGTTTAAGGATTAAGACCAATAATAGCTGAGATAATAAGGAAAGGATTCACTAAGAAGTTCTCTTGAAGTCTTGAAGGAAAGCAAAGTGTTCTCTCAGGTGAAGTTGCAAGGAGATGGCATTCGACATGTGTGGGATAGTATGGAGAAGGGTAGAAAATAAAATGCCAGTTTGGCTAGATGGTAAAATCTGGGAAGGGTATAATAATAACTGTTACTTATTATGTGTCAGGCACTGTGCTAAGCACTTTTGATTCTTATAACAATCCTGGGAGAAAGGTGCTATTGTTATTCATTTTATAGGTAAAAAACTGAGGAAAATGTCACAATTTCATTTTACAGATGAATAACTAAAGAAAATTCCACAACTTTGTGTAATTGTACCTTAGTAAGCATCTTCACAGCAGTCATCTCTGTCTTTTTATATCCCTAGCACCCAGCATAGTACCTGGCAATCAATAGGAGCTTAATAAATGAAGTCCCCTGCCCTCCAGAAATTAATTAAAATATAGTAGAGAACCTAAATTCTACTATAACTAAACAAGGAAACCTGTGATAAATATCATAAAAAGAGGTAAGTGCAGTGTCATTACTGTAGAGAAGTCAAGAAGAATGAGGACGGAGAAAAGTCTAATTTTGACATTGGTTCTTGATGATCTCTCTCTAAGAGTGAATTTACGGAGTGATGTGGATGGTAGTAGGTGCAAAAGATTAAGAGAAGTAGTTAATAGAAGTAACCAACCTACAAGTGTGGAACAAAAAAAAAAAATCAAAGAAACTGGGTTATAGCTAAAGGCAAAGTCAGGACCAAGCTAAGAATTTTTCATATTTTGAGGCAAAGAAGAAGCAAGTGTGTGACTGGGATAATCTACTAACTAGAGTAGGAAAGAATAAATATGGAAGCAAAGAAAAGATGAAAGGCATAGATAAAAGAAAAATTATCACTTACATAAAACACTTAAAAGTTTGCAAAGCCCTTTAAATGTGTCACCTTGTAAGACAGTGACAAACTCCCTGGGAGAAAAGTGCAATTATTATCCCCATTTTACAGATGAGGAAACTGACTGGTCTAGAGTCATACTGCTAAGGCTGGATTCAAGCTGATGTCTCCTGACTCCAAGTCAACATTCTATCCTCTGTGCCACCCAGATGCTAATAATAAAGCAAAATAATGTACTTTTTATTACATTCTTTTTACTTTACCTTATTATTACTATTATTAAAGTAAAATAAAAGTGGGATATATGTCTATGTATATTATATATGTGCATAGACACATATAGACAAGGTCTGCTATTTAAAATAATTTGGGGGCAGCTTGGGGACTGACTCAAAATATCTGGCTATAGAAGATAAAGATAAAAGTGAAAGTGCAAGTACAATGGGAGAATAATAGGCACTAATCTAATTCATACTTGGATATAAATAATTGCTATTAGAGTCTTTCTCCAGTGTCAATTTTTATAATTTTCAGCATGAAGAAAAGAGAGGTAAGAAGGATAAAATGAAAAGCAAAGATGTTTACTTCAATTTTAGTTTTGTCTAGGGGAGAAAGAGATAGATCACTAAAATGCAAAATCACCTAATCAAAGAATGGGATTAGGGATTAAAGGAAGACTTTAAATGGCCACTCTACTATCTTTGCTGAGAAAATCCCAAATGGAGTCACAAAGAAGGGGAACACAAATGAAAAATGAATAAACAACAAACTATCTAAGGAATGAGCTATAAAAAATATTTCTCTCATTATTTCTAGAAAATACCTTTGCTCTGTGGACAGCTAAGTGGCCCAGTAGATAAAGTGCCAACCTAGAGTCAAGAAGACCTGAGTTCAAATCTGACCTCAAACACTGGCTGAATGACCCTGGTCAAGTCCCGTAACCCACATTGCCTCCAAAAAAAAAGAAAGTAACTTTACTCTGGAATCTTATTTCCTAGGTTTTTAATAACAATATTTTCCCCCTGTACTCTTAAAGCAAGGAAAGACAGAGAGGGTATAGGGATTTGTAATCAGAGGTCCTAGGTTTGATTCCTAGCTCTGCTACTTAGCACCTATGAGAGTTAGGCAAGTCTTCACCACTCTATTCCTCAATTTCCCTATCACTTAATATTAAGGGAGTGAATCAAATGATCTATTAAAGACCAATTCTATAAACCAAAACAGATCAATGAACAAAAAGGACAGTATCACAGAAATTTGATCACCACTAAATGATCCAATTCATTTTGTGAATGGGGTCTATTCCAATTTTTGGACTGAGAATTAATTCTTTAGGCAGCCACTATACTAGTTACCCTTAAACTAAAACAGAAAACAGAAAAAGCACAAGATTCTTGACTGAAAAATATCTTTTATAATACATCCATCAAAATGTTAAAAGGTCATTGGTCTTTGGAGATCCCTAAATCTAATCAGTACAAGACTTGACAGAAACACTACTTGTCACAGCTACTCCAACCACAGAGCTATATTTTTATTAATAGTCCTGGGGGGGGAAATGCTTTTATAGAAATCATCAAAATCATCAAAAATGGGCTCCAACACTTCCAATAGACAAGTGATAGAAAGTGCTATCTGCATTTAGAGAGAATTATGGAACCTGAACGTGGATCAAAGGATAGTATTTTCACCTTTTTTTGTCGTTATTATTTGCTTTTTTTTTCCTCTTGTGGTTTTTTTTGGGGGGGGGGTTTTTGCCTTTTGATCAGATTTTTTTGGGGGTGCAGTATGACAAATGTAGAAATATGTTTAGAAGAATTGCACAGGTTAACCTATATCAGATTGTTTGCTATCTTAAAGAGCGGGGAGGAAGGGAGAGAAGGAGAAAAAAATTGAATACAAGGTTTTGTAAAGATGAATATTGAAACTATCTTTGCATATAGTTGGAAAAATACTCTTTCAAAAAAATTTTTAAATGGGATCCAAAAGCCTATCAGTGTTAGATCAAGTCCTAAAACCCAGATGCTACAAAAAAGATACTAGGACATTATCATCAGGAGGAAATATTTTTATAGAGATAGAGATATGCATATGTATATGTGTATATACACAATATGTACATTTAAGCATGTTTGTGTATATATAAGCAATATATATGCATGTATGTTAGATATTTTTAGTATCCCTGCTTTTGAAAATAGAAAATATAAATTTTAAATTAATGCCAAATCCTTCCAAATTTAAAATTATGGTATTCTTTACCAGTCAGTAGCAGTAGAAATCCAGAAATATGAGTGGTCTCATTGCAAAGAAATATTTTAATAGTGTCCTGCCTTTGAATAAATGCTTCAACTTATTCTTCCAACAACTTTTTGGCAATGTATCCAAGTAAAAAGACTTGACTTTTAAAATCATGATAAGAGGACTGGTTTTCTTAATAAAATTTTTAGAAGATTCAAAAATTAAGTTTTAATTGCTTTGTCTAGGTTTATACCTATAACTTAAACAGAGATTTCCAGGTTAAAGTGAAAAAATACATATATCATGTAGTTATTCTAAACTTTTAAGAATGTGTTCACTTTTTAAATTCACAAAGCACTTTTATCCAAAAATAAGTAGTGCAAGTGTATTGTCCTCATTTTACCAAAAATGGAAACTGACTTTACTATGACCACACCAATTAAGTACGGAGCACACCTAGGACTAGTCTTCTGACTCTAAATTACACTATGCCATCTGAGATATGGGCACAAGGGAGAAAAAAGGAGAAATCAAAATGATCAATAAATCACTAAAATCAATTTGGACGCCAGCTTCCACGTCTGATAAATTAGCTAGCACAAATTAGGTACTATTTAATTGACAAAATGGTTCACTTTAAAATTACTTAAATTTACTGCTAAGGTACAGATGTTAAGCTTTGGTTTACAAATTGACCACTTAACAAAGAGTAGGGGGCAAAGGTTTTAAATGTTTCTATACTAAAAAAAAAAAAAATGAAAAAGGATCTAGGAAATTTGGTTTATGAATAAAAGAACAAATATTACAAAAAGTCCATTTAGCAACTAATTTTTCTGAAGTAGATGTAATGCTTAACAAGGAATGTACTCTTTTATTAGAGTTTTAATGGAATTTTTAATAATTCTCACCAACAGAAATTGCTTGACAGAAGGAAAAGTTTATTAAGAATGTAATAATTGGAGACTTCAGCCCAAACTGTGCTCTAGTTAATGTGACTATGAGTCTCATTATGCCCATCTGGGGAAAAGATAAAATGTTTAGCCAGTATCACAGAGGTATTGTACAGAAAACAATTTATTAAATCTTAACATACAGAGAAGTAGGAGCTATTAGATTAACAGTAGTAGTATATTTTAAATAGATTTTTAAGGATTAATGTTAACTGAGGGGAAAAAGTAGTGTATTATTCTGGAAATCCTGATATATAAATCTTACTTCAATAATAAGTTAGCTTTTATTTTGGAGAGGGGTTTGTACCTAGGAAATAAACTTTAAAAAATAAAAACTAATAGCCAATGTTTATATAAAACTTTAAGATTTATACTTTAAGTTTGGCAAAGCACCTATATACATGAATACATTACATACATTATCCACAATATTTTGTAATATGCTTATTATTTACACACTGTTCTATTAACTATACTGTACATACTGTATCACTGTATTTTTAATTTTATTATATACATTATGTATAATATATTCATATATTGCATGCATGGTGTACAATAGATTTTTATATTGTGTTAAATCATTTCTAATATATAACATATGTAATTTCACCATATCTTGTTATTTCCAATATTTATGTATACTTTTATTTCATTTGATGTTCAATAGTTTACTAACATCTTATAATTCAATTTCACTAATTTTATTTAAAACCAAGCAATTTATTATGAAATGTTAAATTTTCATAAATAATAGTGAAGGGAACTATTTTGAGAAATTATAAACAGATTAAATGTTATTTTCCCCACAATATATATTTTAAGATATAAGTAAACATCTATAAAACTTTCTACCCACAAAAATATTTTTAAACCTACAAAAATGCTTCAAATGAACCATTTTGATGTTATTATAGCTTATTCTTTTCAATTAATTGAGATTAAGTAAAAAATGAGGGGAAAAAACAAATCAATCTATTTCCATCACTTGAGTAGAAAAAAATACTTTGAAAATGAACCAAAAAAATCTGTTATAAAAAACCTTTGAATTAAATAAAAATAAATACAAAGATCAAAGGCATAAGATTTATTTTATCACTTAATCAATAAATTTCAAAAATTGACATTTAAATCAGTTCCAATGAAGGATATTTACAAGTTTGTAATCAAAAGTAGCAATGCTTAATAAATACTTTTCAATCTTTACAATAAAAAATATTCTTTAAAAAATAAAACACAAACTAGGTACAAAGAATGTAGTTTTCTTTAGTAAATAAAAATAAAGGCTCTTTTTCTGATGACATGGTAGACTAATCTCTCAAAAGGCTTTAAATTTCTAAAAAGATTTTAACTTTCCCCCCTGAGATACCTAAAAATGCTTCAGGTAAATACTTTATTTTTAACACTGGGCTTTAAAAAAAATCATGTTTTGCTTGACTGTACTTAAGTTAACAGAGGGTTCTCCCTTCCCTGTCCCCCCTTCTCCCTCCCCCCCTTCCCGTCGAGGATGAAAGAGGGAAAAAATGAAAGCTGAATAAAAATAAAATATTAAAGTTTTACAAATGCATATAAAATCTTTGGGGTGGCATATCAAAGAAAGCTTAATAAAACACTTGATTCCCCTTGAATCAAAATGGCTAAACTATTCATGTTGCATCATGGGGGGAATTTAAATTTAAAAAAAAAAAAAAAGCAAAACCTACAATTTTCCTTTATCGGACTATTGCAGGAAACTAATACACCACAAACTTTGGCTTTTAATATGCATTACTCAAATCATCCCCCTCCCACACCACCTCGCCTAATTCTCACTCCCCGCTGCAAATGCTAGACGCCAAGGTCTCTCCTTTAACGGTTTTTGGCGTTTTTTAGCCTTTCCCAGGGGATCCACCTTTCTTTCGAATAACGAGCGGAAGGGGTCCGCCGAGGCCCCCTACTCTCCCCCATCCCTCCCCGGACAGCGCGGCTGCCCGGGGGCCGATTTGGCCAATGCAGGGAAGGAGCTAAATAAGCGCTTTATTTAAAATCCAATTACTCCTCCTAAATAGACACCCCACACGCACAGGCTTTCTCCACAAATCTATGAAATCGGAGCAGCAAAAGGTGGCTGCAAAGTTTGACGCCCTCTCCCAAAGAAAATAAAAAGTGAAATAGAGAATAGAATAGAATGAAATAAACGGAAAAGGGCGGGGGGGAAACAAAGGGGAGGAGGAAGGGGGTAAAAGGAAAAAAGAAAGTAGAGGAAAGGAAGGGAAAAGGGAAGAGGAGGGAGAATGGAAGAGAAAAATGGGAAGAGAGGATGAAGAGGAAAAATAAGGTAAGAAGGAGGTGGTGGGGTTATAAGGGGAAGGGAGGAAGAGAAGGAGACGGGAAGAAAAGGAAAATGGAAGGGGAAAAGGAAAAGGAGAAAATACAAGGCGGAGAGAAGAGGCGGCGTCGGGGAAGGGGCCTCCAGCCCTGGAGAGATCATCGGGCCACGCGCTTGGAGCGCCCCGGGCCCTGCGCCCCCACCCTCCCTCTGCGGGGCTCACCTGAGCGGCCATGACCCGCTGCCTCTCGGCGATCAGGTTGCACTTCTTGCACTGGCAGTCCCGCCACATGCAGAAGCGCTTGTGCCCCTTCAAGGGGGACGCGTAGCCGTGGTTCCTGCAGCGCGCGCACTTGGGCAGGCGCGGAGACTTCTTCCCCGCCGCCCCCGACGGCCCCAAGCCGCCGGAGCCCGAGCCCGAGCCCCCGCCACTGCCCCCGGCCCCAGCGCTGCCGCCGCTGCCCCCTGCCACTGCTAGCATGGAACCTGTGCCCTTCCCGAAAGCCCCGGCCTTGCCCCCGGGCCCGGGGTGCCCGTCGGACGACGTCGAGGGCTTGCTGTAGGAATCCTCGTTGGGCATGTCTCCGCTCTTGGGTGATCCCTCCCCTGAATCAGGAGGTTCCAAAGGCACCCCGAGATCTCCCTTACGCTCCGCCAACGAGCAGGGCGTAGGAGGGCCTCGACCTGAGCCCCGGGGCGAGGCGAGGCGCGGGAGCAGCGGCAGCGGCGGGAGCAGCGGGCCGAGCGCGGAGCGCTGTCGCTGCAGATGCGACCCCGAGCTACAGCGCCGAGCGTGTGAGGGCGGGTGTGCCTCCTGCGCTTTTCTACCCCGCTCTCTCCCCACCCCCACCGGCCTCTCCCCCACCACTTTCCCACCCCCTCCCTTTGGCGCGCTCGGCGGGGAACTTTTGGATACTTTTTCAGAACGTTCCCGGGATAACTAAAGGGGAGAGGGCGCGCGGGAGCCCAGCCCCGCCCCGCCAACTCTCAGCCCACGCTGCAGCCTGGGCAGCTCAGGAACCAGAGGAGAAAAGCTGCTGAATTTGCAACCGCGTCCCTTCCCTCCCTAGCCCAGGACTACGCATCCCTCCTCCCCCCTCCCCTCTCTTAGGAGCACAGCTATGCAAGGCTCTCCTTTCTCGTTTCCGATGCAAAGATGAGAAAAAGCGGTGTGGGGAGAGTAGGCGGCTATGAACATTTCTGGAACTAGGCACTTGGGGGGACGGGGCTGAAGGTGGAAAATGAGAAGGACTGGAGGCTTCCAAAGTTACCGTCATCCTGTCACACACAAGCCCTAGCCTTTTGGAAAAACTGATTTTCTTGGAAAACCCAAATTCCCATAGCCTGACCTTCAAAGCCGTATCGATTCCTTCTTGTATTATTATCAATGCTATTTGCTGTTTATTGGGGAATAAATACTTTTATTTCATTTGATGTTCAATAGTCTACTAACATCTTTATAATTCAGTTTCACTAATTTTATTTAAAACCAAGTTCTGCTTCGAACACCTGCTGTTTCTCCTGTGTTCCTTAAATATTTTCATTTTGAGAGCTTTACACATACCAACTTGGAATGCACTTTCCCTTCATTTTCCCAAACCCCTATCTCATTAACCGCACACAACTTTAACACTTGCCCCTTAACATTGAGGTGTTGACTTATTTCTCATTTGCAAATGTGTTGCTTTGTGAGAATATGTTATTGCTTCGTGTTTTGCCTGGTTAAAGGTATTTCTGAAGTTTGGCATTGTGTGTTCCATCTCTTTTCTGTCCCACCAGAGTTGACCTATCGATTCACTGTCTCTTCGATAAGGAAAAAACTTAATAGCCATTGACTTAAGTCAAAGCAATGTTATCTGCCGTTTCATGTAAAAGGAAATTTCCATTCATCTTCTGTAACCCTAACCCTTTACCAATGATAATAATGACAATACATATTCACACAGCACTTCAAATTTTGTCAGTTTATCACACAAATTGAATTTCATCCCAACAAAGCTGCAAAGGAGGGACCCCAGAAGTTGTATAGTCCAAATCTCTCCTTTTCCAGGTAAGGAAATTGAGGGCATAGAAATTAAGTGAATTGTGGAGGAATAAACTGGTGAAGGACCAAATCCAAACTCATATTTTCTTGGTCCAAATCTAGTGTCTCTCCACTACCTCTTGCTACCTCTTATATAATCTGACATAAAATGAAATTGTGATCCCCAGGAAACAACTTGATCAAATTCATGAAAGTTTTTACTAAGCAGAGTTAGGACTAAGATTCAAAGCTTTTGTCTTCCCATCTTCTCTGTTTTTGTTGCTGTCTATGTGTCTGTCTGTCTCTCTGTCTCTCTGCATTTCTCTTTGTGTCTATTTGTCTCTCTTGTCTCTCTCTTGTGTCTCTGTCTCTCTGTTTCTGTTTCTCTGTCTTTATCTTTGTGTATCTTTTTCTTCCTGATCACACTCTTCTCACTAAATAGCTCTTTATTCAATATTCTAATATGTCCATAAGGACATACTATGACTAGAATATAGTCCCCAAACAAATTCCAAAATCACCAAAGATTTAAAGTCCCTTCTCTCTGCAGCCCCTCCACAATAATCTTCTCCCAATGGCTTAATCATGGCCAAGTGATGACCTTGACAGCTACAAAGGCCAGAAAAGAACCTCTTATGAATCCTACTTGATTTCAAAGCCAGTCAAAAAACCAGCAACAGCCTCTGTTACTGAACTCCAAATACTAAGTAGATTGAGAGAGCATCCCCACCAGCAAATGTGCCACTGGGTACTGAAAGAGTTTTTCTCTAATGAGATGGCAGAGGTATTGTGCTTTGCTTTAGTGAATCCAGAACCTGGAATAATAAAAGCCTCACCTCTCTCAAATCCTGAAGTTCATTGTTGGGAATAAAAAGATGGCACCAAAAACAGTACTTGCTTTCAAGAATGGTCCAGAAGAAAGCAGACAAGCTCGCAAGCTGTGAAATCAGAGGCTCTGGATTAAAAATCTAAACTGATTCTTACTCCTTTGAAGAACTCACAAAAGTCAGTTCCTTCATTGATAAAATTAGAAAGCTATAGATGGTTTCTGTAGTCCCTTTAGGATCTAGATCAAATAATTACAATAATAAATAATAAATTGTCATGATACCAGTTATAAAAAGTGTATAGGGAAGATCTCAACAAAGAGTGGTAAGGAGAGATTTCAGAAGAAAAATCTCACTGATAGACGGTAAAATCAAAGAAAAATTCATGGGAAGTGAACACCTAGACTAGGCTTCAAAGGAAAATGGGAAACCTAATGGTATAGAGTAAATTTTTAGTGCTGTTGCTTGAATCAGAAAATCGTGGTTCAATTCAAAATCTGGTACTTACCTTATATATGATCTTAGACAAATCACTTTACTTCACTATACTCATTTCCTTCTGTACACTAAAGGAGTTGGACTAAGTGGTCTTTGAGATCTTTTTTTCAGTTCTAAAACTTAAAGTTCTATGAAGATTTTTCAAAAGGGGAATTTGAGTCAGGAATAGTATATGCAAAAATATGATCCTATAAGTTTTCCCTTTTTAATGCAATCAGGATTAATTGACTTGCACAGGGCCATGGAGCCAAGTAAATATCTGAGATCAAATTTGACCTCAGGTCTTCCTGAGCCCCTCCATGGCCACTATTATGCCATCCAGCTACTATACTAGTTTTCAAAAGTGCAGAGATTAGAAGTCAGGGACATCATAAGCAAAGATATGAAGATGAATTTGAGCAAAACAAGACCACAAACGGCAAATTGTCTAGTCTGACTGAAATCTAGAGTGTGTGAAGTAGGAATAATGTGGGAAAGTAGATTCTGGAATGGAAAATGTATTTTTTTCAGTAAGCAGTGGAAAGGAACATACAATCCTGACAGCACTATGAAGGACAGAATGGAGATGAGCAGAAACTGGAGACAGGGAGGCCTGTTAAGAGACTTCAGGAGAGAAATGGAAGAAATACCACAGAACCAGAATCAGCAGGACTTTGGCAGCTGATTGGATGAAAGGGAAGAGTCAAAGGTTTCAATAGTTAAGGAGATTTTAAATCTCCTTCAAACCTGGATGACTATTTGAGCTAAATGATATCAAAGGTCCTTACCAAGCTTCAGTCCTGTGGTCCTATAAATCCTATGGTGGTACCTTACAAAGGAACACATAATAAAAATGATAAAAAGGGAAACAGTGTTTAATGGAGGGAAAGATGGGGAAATTCATCTTTAAACATATTAAGTTTTGGGATAGAGTTGACAGTTTGATGGGTCTCTGTGGTGATTATTTAGAAATATCTGCTATTTGATCTTAATTCTTAACCTTTTCTATGTCAACACCATTGATTAAAAAATAGGAAGATTTTCTTAAAAAATTAATCCCACAGTTTCTTGCTTCTATATCATTGCTAAGTTT
This sequence comes from Sarcophilus harrisii, assembly GCF_902635505.1. Lineage (NCBI taxonomy): Eukaryota > Metazoa > Chordata > Mammalia > Dasyuromorphia > Dasyuridae > Sarcophilus > Sarcophilus harrisii. Next base: position 294,322,499 of record NC_045426.1, on the reverse strand, counting down.
GGAATCCCCATCCATGTTCCATTCCCACTTGTAATTTTAATTTTAGCTAATTTAATTTTAACTGATTTTAATAGTATCTCTTTCCCTCTCTGATACTCCTGGTTGAAAAGTATCCTTTTCTTGATCTGATCTACAATACTTCTATTTCTCATCTTCATTTATAGTAATATACATTTAGATCCGGAAGGTCAATTAATCCAATTCCTCTGTATTAAACGATTTTGCCAAGTCATGGAAATAGTCAGATTCTAAATTGTTTTATTTATTTGCATGTCAAGCTTATCATTCCTATTGGACTAAAAGTTCCTTGAACATAGAGATTGGATTTTATTTCATACTTTGCCCAATGCTTTACGCATAGGCACATGGACTAGAATTGATTTCGTTGATATAGAGGAATTGCCCATGCAGGTTAGTAAATTCCTACAATTTATCAATTTAGAGAATTATCTGAGAGATTATGACTTTGAATGTTAGAGGTGGGGCTTAAACTCAGTTGTTCCTCCAAGGCCTGCTATTTATCCACTATACCACACTGCCTCTCTCATTGCACATAGTAAGTTTTTAAAGATGTGTTTATTGACAAAAAAAAAAAGGGGGGAGGGAGAGGGGAGCTGGATGTTATAATTAATAAATAGTGCATTGGCCCTGGAGTCAAGAGGACCCGAGCTCAAATTTGGTATCAGACACTTACTGAGTGACCCTGAGCAAGTCACTTAACACCAGTTGCTGCCTCTACCCAAAAAATGCCTGTTGAATGAATGAATTAATGAATGGATTTCTTAAATCCTTCTGACTTGAGCCCTAAGCTTTCTTCATTTTTTCTTTGCATATGGAAATAACTTTAGTCTCCTAATTGTCTAGTTGTCAGTCCTTTATTTATGTTCTATTTAAGTATGCAATTCAAGTTACTAAGAGGACTGAGGGGTATAAATCCATATAAAGTAAAAACATATATACTCTCACATTATCCAGCTTCACACAAGTTGACAGGATACAATAGCTCTTTCCCAATGGATCTTATCATTACTCCTTTAGTTGAATCCTAAAACCTTTTTCCTCAGTCCCAACCCTTCTGGTTACAATTTTTCATACTAGTTCACATGACTCCCCCCACCCCTCACTTTCAGTCCAAGGTCAGGCCATCATCTTCTCTAGCCCCTTCTTGGTCAATGGAAGAAAAAAAATTCTTTCCTGTTGGAAACTCAAGTCCACCCCCGTTTGGCTTCTGGTCAAAAATTCTGCTTGCACAGCCAGTTCTCAACCAACTCAGCTGATATTCCTTTAGCTTCAGTTTGTAAGAATCTTTTCTCTTATCTCATCTCTCTAATCCTTTTCTGAATGTTCTTGAAGGTTTTTCCCTGCATCTCTTCCATTCCAAATCAACTCATGCTGTATTCTCTCTATCAGCTTTCTTGTTATGTTTTTAGAAACACTGTTTTCTAAAAAACACACGTTCCTAATGCCCCACAACTGGATCCTCTCATTCCATACCATTAAGACAAGGGGATTTCATTCCCTTATGTTCACTTAGGGTTCACATTCCTTTTCAGGTGTTCACCAAACTATTGTGTGCCAAAGCTAATATCATCTTTCTAAGGAGAGCTCCTCTCACCCCCATTTTCTACTATTAAAACATTTAAAGTTCTTAAATTCAGCATATCCAAAAATGAACCATTATCTTTCTCTTCAAACCCTTTTCTTTTCCTAATTTCTACTTTATTATAAGAGACCTTTCAGAGACCTGGGAGAACCCATACATTTTTGTAATGTTAAAACAAATCAATAAAACAATCAAAAAATTTGACTTCTTTCTTCTGAAACCCTTTATCTACACAACCTCTGATCCACTGTGTCCATCTGCCCAGCCATCCAGGCTTTCAACCTTGGTGACATCCTCAAACTCTCACTTTTTCACACACACACACACACACACACACACACACCATCTCTCCTTCACAATCTATTGAGATAAAGAAACCAATTAGGAGGCCATTACGATAACCTAAAGAAGAGGTTATGAAAGTCTGAATTAGATATTATAGGTATAGAAAGATAGTCAAATGGAAAAGATAGTGTAAGGGTAGAAATTAGACTGTTTTCTAGGTCCTTCCAAATTAAGTTTTCATTAAAATAATTGCTTGAATTTTTCTATGATCAATTGCTTTGTTCTTTTTCTTTTTCTTTTTTTTTTGATGTGAAGAATCAAAGTGGAGGTTGCAAAGTTTATTTTTGTGGAAAATATTATAGTTAATGTTTATTACTCTTAATCTGATTCATGAGAACAACCAAAATCTATCTATAGAAAAAGTGGCAATAATTTACAAAGATCTCTTTCATTTAGCAAAAATGATTGAAAATTAAAGAGATATTTATATGTTAGCCATGTCATATAGTTATTCATAAATACTTTCTTCCATAATTGGGTTCTTTGGTGAAATTAGCATTATTTGAATTTGCTAGATACTTGTTTTATTGCATTTCAAGAGAAAAGGAAAGAGTAAAAGTAATTGTTAGGAGTTCAAAGATTAATTGGAAGTAAAAAGTACATTTGACAGTGGTCCTATTCTATTCTATTCTATTCTGTAATATTCTATTACATTTCCAAAGTGATTGTTAATAAAAGAAAAGAAAAATGTGAATAGGTCTTCTGCCTTGCAATGATCCTGCTTGAAGGAAAAACATTATAGGTAAATAAAGTTTCAGTCTGTAATTTTTTCCATACATGTATAGAAAGACTTAGGAATAATATAATGAATAGTTTGTGTCTCATTCAGAGCAGGGAAAATGAAAACCCTAAATAGACATATAACTGCTAATATGTATTTTCTATGAAGATTTTTTTTAAAGAAAAATGTGTCAGATTTTATACATTAACTTTTGGGAAAATAGCTCTTATGAAACAATAGATTAACTTAAATGGGGATGAAGGAAATGATGATTGTGTGAATCAGAAAAAATTAGATGGAATATGGTATATCTTGCCAATGATTATATGCTTTCTTTTTTTTTTCCACTTCAATCTCATTTAAAACGTTTTTGGCATTTTGTGTTACAAATTATTTTATAATAATTTAATTATCCCTAATTATGTAGTATTGTGATAAAAATTATTATAATAAAATTATAAATTTACTAATCTACATAAGATGGTAATAAGAATTAAGTGCTCTAAAGTGATTTAAGAAACACCAAAAGGGCTGTCTGATCAAAAACTACTTCCTTCCCCTTGTTCTACTTCTTGGCACTACCACCTATTGTATTCAATTTAAATAGGTTAAGCCAATATGTTATACCACACTAACTATTATTACAACTAATAATTATCAATATAGCACTTTAAGGTTTGCAAAGCATTTTACAAATATTACTTTATCTTGTCAGCAACCAAGGGAAGTAATTATTATTGCTGTCTTATTTTACAGATGAGAAAACTGAGGCAGACAAAAATTAAATGACTCACCCAAGATCATAGCTAACCCCAAATCACAAGACAGTGCATAAGTCCCAAGAAAAATTCCTTCTACAGGAAACCTTCCCCAACCCCTCTAAATTCCAGTAACTTCTTTCTGATAATTATCTCCACCTACATATGTCTGTATGTTGTCTCCATTAAATAAGCTTTTTGAGAAAAGGGACTGATTTTGTCTTTTTTTGTATTTCCTTCTTAGCAGTTCTTGACACATAGTCAGATGCTTAATAAATATTGACTGATTGATTATAAAATTCTAGAAGGCAAGAACTATATTTTACCTTTTTTAATCTCCAGCTTTAATGAAGCAACTGGAATATAGTAGTCACTTAGTAAATATTTATTGATTGATTGAATTAAGAACATTTTTGCCCTTCCATTTGGCAGAAGTCATATAACTCAGTGTCGTTAGAACTATGGAGAAACAGGCACATCCAGATACTATTATTGGTCACATGTGCAATACAGTCTGCCTGGATACTATCTTTTTGTACAGAACAATCAACCAGTATTTTATTTGTTTTCAAGTAATAAAATTGACACTCAGAAATTATACCTTAAAGAAGTAATTATAAAAAAAAGTTGTCATCATTGAGTGGACTCTAGGTCACCCTTCTGACTGTCTAAGGGCTGTTAGAACTTGCCTATTAATGTCTTTGGGGAGTTCAGTATTTCTGTGGCTGATGTAAATGACACATAGCTGACCACATAATTCTTCAGTCCCACTGACCCCCTTTTCCACTTCATTTTAACTACACTTTAGCATGTCCTTGGCCTGTATCACCTCTAAGCTATGTAAGGCTGCATGGTATAATGGCCATCTAGCTGAATTAGAGTCAGAGGTTTTTGAAACTTGCCTCTGCCCCTCTTATTTATTCCCTCTGTCATTGTGGATTAGTGTTTTCTATTGGTTTCACCTCAGATAAGATTATTGTATTAGATCTTTTTGCTTAATTTTTTTTCTTTATTCATTATTTTTAGTGGGGTAAGGAGCATTTCTCCAAAAGACTCTGATTTAAAGATAAAATCCATTAACAAAACTTTTTTTAAAAAATTAAAATGTTTAGTTTTAGTTAACTAGAACATCAATAATAGCAATATTAGAATGATAATTAACCATGAAAGACTTAGCTACTCTGACGGGTATTGTACAATGAATGATCCATGACAATTCTAGGGACTTATGATGAGAAATGCTAGCCATTTCCAGAGAGAGAAAACTGATGTGCAGATTGAAGAGTATTAGTTTTTCTTGTTCTTTTTTCCTATGACATGTTTTGTATGACTTCATAGCTATAATGATTATTTTATTTCTTGCCTTTTCAATGGGTGAGGGAGAGGGGGAAACAGGGTGAACATTTAGAAGTGAAAAATAAAAGAAAAAAGAGGGTATTTGACTAGGCCATCTATTGGACTCCAGAACATTCTTATTTCTAAATGCCCTTATAACATGACTACCAATGACCTCCAAAGTCCCTTCTAACTTATTTTAAATCCATAATTCTTAGAGCTAGGTCTCATAGCTGAGTCACACCTATGTATGACTATTGTGATATTATGATCGTCAGTTTTGAATTTTTATTCTTTAACTACTACCTATACTTCCTGTCCTATATTTTCTCAGACTAATTCTCCTCAAAATCACAGAATCTCAAATGGGAAGGGACTTTAGAAACCGTCTCTGGTGCAATCTTTTCCTGAGGAAGGTTTCTCTCCAACATTACCTGAAAAGTGATCATCCAGGCTTTGCTTATAAAGTTCTGGTAAGGGGAACTTACTTACTATCTTCATTTTGACCTGTCACTTGAGGTTGTTTGTTTTTTACTTGCATTGTGGCTTGACCCTTCCCTTTCCTTTCAAATCTTCACTCTAACTCTTTCACCTTATGCTTTAGGAGTAGGGAACTGAATGGCTGAAGTAATTAATCCCCAGCCCCTCTTCCCCTTCCCTTGAGTTAATAGAAACCAATAAAGCAGGGAAAAAGAGAAAGTCTCCAGATAGAAGTGAAGTCATGGCAAGCAAGAGATGGAGAAAAATGGGTAAGAACTAAATTGATAGATAGTGATAAGTCTGGAGCCAGGGTAGTGTAATCCACATTATAAATTGAAATATGTCCTATGCAATCTTCACTGCTTATTGAAGCAAAGGAGAGCAATGAGAAACAATGACATGTCTGTGACTCAATATAGATATTTTCATGAACATTTTGTGGGTTTCTATTTCCACTTGCTTTTGGGCCCTGGGAGTAGAAGATATATTGGTTTTCTAAGTTCTCTAGTTCCTCACCCTCCTTGTTCCCTTCTTGCAAGGCACAGTGCTAACAGCATCTCTGCTCTTTCTCTATTTAGCTTGTTTTCCATGATTGTATAAGAGACCCAGCTGAAAATGTCAACCACCAATTGGCAGTCATTCCATTTATAGGAATTATCATAGGTCATATCTTTAGGGTTATAGTTTATAATAATTTTCTTAATTTATAGAAGGTATTTCTGAGGCATTTTATGTTTGTACCAACCTATACATTTCCCTAAAAAGAATATCTTCTTCTTCTTCTTTTTCTTCTTTTTTCTTTTTTCTTCTTCTTTTTCTTCTTCTTTTCTTCTTCTTCTTCTTCTTCTTCTTCTTCTTCTTCTTCTTCTTCTTCTTCTTCTTCTTCTTCTTCCACTTCTATTTCTTCCTTCTGTCCTCTTCTTCCTCTCCTCTTTTCTCTTCTTTTCTTTCCTCTTCTTCTTCCTCCTTCTTTTCTTCTCCTCCTTCTCTTCATTTTTCTCTCCCTATTTCTGTTTCTCTCTTCTCCCTTCTTTCTCTCCTTTTTTCTTTTCCTCTCCTTCCTTTCTCTGGCTCTGTCTGTCTGTCTCTCTCTCTCTGTCTCACACACACATACACATATAAACACAAAGAGAGATCATTTATTAGGGTTTAATCTATTGACCATTGCTAGGAAATAATAATAGCTAGCATTTATATAGCACTTTAAAGTTTGCGAAATAATTTTCATTTATTAATCCACTTGATTTTTATAACAACTCTATTAGGTCTAAGTATTATTAGTATCTCTAATAGATAGGCTATTAGTATTTCTAATAGATAAGGAATCCAAGGAGCAGATTGATGATGAAGTAACTTTCTCATGGTCACATTAGTGACTGAGACAGGATTTGAACTCAGATCTTCTTGACTTCAAATACTTCACTGCACCACCTAGCTGCTCTATGTTAGAAATTAGAAAGAGGAAAGGGGGAATCATGTTCTACAATTCTTCTGCTAGGAGCACTGTTTTTAAATTGTTGTTCAGTAATTTTTCAATTGTGTCCCACTCATTGCAACCCCATTTGAGGTTATCTTGGCAGAGATACTAGAGTGGTTTGTCATTTACTTCTTCAACTCATTTTATAGAAGCAGAAAGTAGGCAAACAGGGTTAAGTGACTTGCCCAGGGTCACACAGCTAGTACATGTCTGAGTCCAGATTTGAACTCAGGAATATGAATCTTTCTGACTCCAGGCAAAGTCCACTGAGGCACCTAACTGTTTCTTTTTTTCTTAATGGACAGAATTTAAAAAATGATAGCAAAAGTTTTAACAAAAGAACTTCAATTGATGCTGCTTCACCATTAGTTACTCTTGTGTAGCTCCTTATAATCTGGCTTCCATTATTATTATGTACTGAAACTGCTTTCACAAAACTTGAGGGATTTTTTTTTCAGTTTTCATTTCATCTTCCAATATTTGCATCATCTGAAAATAAATATTTTTATCCAAGACCTTGATTTTTAAAATGTCAAACACCCAGATCACTAGGGAACTCTACTGCTGACTCATGAACAAAGTAGCTAGGTGGCTGGCCTGAAGTCTGAAAGTTTTATATTCCTGAGTACAAATCTGGCCTCAGATGACTCAGGGCAAGTCGTCTTATTTCTCATCAGTAATATGAGCTAGAGAAGGCAATAACAAACCACTTCAATAGCTTTGCCAAGAAAACCATAAATGTGGTCCAAAGAGTTGGATGCAATTGAAAAATAACTGAACAACAATATATATGTATTCTAGCTATTGTTGTTGTTATTAAATTCAAATCTGATCTCAAATACTTCCTATTTGTGTGACCTTGGGCAAGTTATTTGATTTCTATCTGCCTTAGCTTCCTCATCTACAAAATGCAGATTAAGTAATAGAATTTATCTCCCAGGATTGTTGTAAAGGACATTGCAAACCTTAAAGGGCATAAGAATACTAGCTATTATTATGAATAATTATTTTTGTGTTCAGTTTTTCAGCTAATCTAATTGCACATTAATCTTGCCCTTTTCTCTCCATCTTGTCTACAAGCAAAGAATGAGAAACTGTTAAATGTTTTGCTGACATCCAGAAGAATAAACATTCTCCTTATCTAGTAGTCTTGCAATCCTGTCCTCCTCTCTACTCTCCCCTACCCCCCCCAAAAAAAAAAGAAAGTTGTCCTTGGTAAAGTTATGTATGGATAGAAATAACTAGAAATTTTAACAAGCAAAGATTATATAGAAATGATGCAATTCTACAATCTGATGAAGATGTTTGCATCTTCCAATTGGAAAACTGATTATTCCATTTTAACATCCTTTAACATTCTGATGTTAATAAAATATTTTGCTCAGACTATGATACAAGAACTGTACTAAATTGAAAGCTTTTGTTTACTTTTTTTAATGAGTGCCTTGCATTGATTTACAAAATAACAGCTCATGCATATGAAGTATAACTACCTTGAGCATTTGCAAAAATGCAGAACCAGCACTGAATGTTTCATTCCCAGAAAAGGGCCCTGTACCAACTGCTTCAGGTCTCTATGTACTTTAGTATGGGAAGATGTTGTACATTTGCACTAGGAGACTGAATATCTTGCCCTGCTGATGATCTCCCCTCCTCCAGATCTCCTTGTGTCCCATTTTTATAAGAAGGGAGTAGAGAGTGTAGAGGCTACTATCCCTGTGGAATTATTTGATCATAGCATGTGCCTTCAAAGTTTTATTTAGAATATGCTCTAAATCTCCCCGTGAACAAGGAAAGAGCACTAACACCTTGACAAAGTAGAAAGAGTGGAAGTGTAATGTATTATTGGAGAGACTGTGGGACTTGGACACAGAAATTTGAGACGTAGATTCTATATTAGTTGCATGACTAAATGTGAAATCACATTTAACCATTTTTGAACTTCAATTTCCTTGTCTGTAAAATAAAATGTGAAAATTCTTATGTCTACTTTATTGGATTATTTGTAGGTTATTAATTATAAAACTGGAAGTAATTAATTATAAAGCTATTTAGTTCAATCTTTTCCTTTTATAAATAAGACGAGTAATAGTCAAGTTAAGTGCCTTGACCAAGGTCACACATGCAGTAAGTGATAGAGCTATGAGCAAATCTGGTTCTCTACTCCAGATCCAATATTCCTTCCACTTTGTTTTGTGTAGGATAAAGCATGACATAAATGTGAGTTGTTACTATCAGCTATGTTTGTTAGACTGTATGTTCCTTGAGGTCAGGCACTGCTTTTTGATTTTCTTTATATTCTCAGCACTTAGCATACTGATTGGCACATGGCAAATGCAGGTAGCATAAAATAAAGTACATTTTTATGTAAACCCCATTGTTACATAAATTTGAGCTTTTATTATTAAGAGAAATAGTAAGGTAATGATTGATAAGAACATTGACTTTGAGTCAGAAGATCTGGGTTCATATTCAAACTTTATCTTTTAAAAGCTCTGTGGTCTGGGGCAAATAACTTTAATCTTCTGAACCTCAATTTTCTTATCTGTAAGATGGGGAGAATAATACTTATGCCATCTACCTTATACTATCATGAGAAAATTAAATGCTACAGAAATATAAATTACTACTACTACTATTACTATTACTACAACTACTACCACAACTACAACAACAACTACTACTACTACTGTTATCTTCTAAATTCAAAAGCCAGTGCTTTTTACATTACCCCAAACACTTGCACAGAGGACAATTTAGGAAGCTTTCAGTAACATCTCACCATCTTTGTTATTGTTCAGTCATGTTCTACTTTTTAGGACCCTATTTGAAATTTTCTTGGCAAAGATGCTGGTGCGTTTGTCTTTTTTTTTTTTTCAGCTTATTTCACAAAAGAAACCCAGACAAATTGGGTTAAGTGACTTGTCCAAAGTCATACAGCTAGTAAGTGTCTGAGGCCTAATTTAAACTTGCTAAGGTGAGTCTTCCTGACTCTGGATCCGGTGCTATTATCCACAGCGCCACCCAGCTGTCCTACTATTTGCTAACTTTTCCTACTCTTTTCTTCAGTAGTTCTCCCTGAGAAATAAAGACAGAAAAAAGGAAGTCCTTTTCAAACTACAGGGGAAATCATAGTAGCCAGTTCCCTACATTGTTTTGTAGAATGTTGAGTTGTAAACTCAACCTGCATAGACTTTCCTTCCAATTTGGTAACATCATGACTGTTTAACCAGATGACTCCCTGACAAAACCATTGACCAGGGCAGTGATTCTTCTTTTTAAATTTTTTTTATTAAAGCTTTTTATTTTCAAAATATATGCGTGGATAATTTTTCAACATTGATCCTTGCATAACCTTGTATTCCAAATTTTCCCCTCCTTCCCCCCCACCCATCCCCTAGATGTCAAGCAAATATGTTAAAATGTTAAATCCAATATATGTAAACATATTTATGCAATTATCTTGCTGCACAAGAAAAATCAGATCAAAAGGGAAAGAAAATGAATAAGAAAACAAAATGTAAGCAAACAAGAACAAAAAATTGAAAATGCTATGTTGTGATCCATACTCAGTGTGTAGCTGGCTCTCCTCATCACAAGACCATTGAAATTGGTCTCAATTATCTCATTGTTGGAGTCATACCCATCAGAATTGATTGTCCTATAATATTGTTGTTGCAGGACAGTGATTCTTAAAGTGGAGTTTGTGGCCCACTGGTGGCCTTGGGGGTGGAGTGAACCAGTCCTTGGAGTCTTTCAAATTGGCCAAAAGTATGTGACAGTGAAATCAACATACTTTATTTTTTTTTTTAGTGTAAATTACATTAAAATTTGAGACAGTGGATAAAGTGGCAGGCTTGGAGTTAGTTCAAATGTATCTTCTGACTAGCTGTGTGAGCTTCACATGGTTGAATTTCCCTAAATTGTAAAAGGGGCATACTAACACCATCTACATGAGGATCAAATGAAATATTTGTAAAGTGCTCAGCAAAGTGCCTAAGAGATAGAAGTTGCTGTAGAAATACTTATTGGCTCCCCTCACAAATTAACAATATCTAAAATAATAGACTTTTTGATTATATTTATCCAATCATGAATTCAACAAAATTTTTGCATTTGTTTTAATTTTTTTGAGGGGGGAAGGCTGCAATTAAAAGAGATAGAAAAACAAATACTTTAATTAGATATTGTACTCTGTTGTCATGGTTCTTAGAGAAATAAAAAGATATATACCATAAATATAGCCCAGAAGTGCTACATTTCTCTAGGGGAGCTAAATAGAATGAAAAAAATCTGGAGCTCTCACTCCCAGCAAAAATGAGTAGCAAAAACAATTTCGTAGTGACCTGAATAAAATATGGAATGTTAATATTTCTGTCACAGCTCAGTGACTGTTATCTTTGTTCAAATTGCTGGCTAGTATCCTTCCTAGAAGAAAAAGTAAAAAGGGTCAAGGAACTCCACTTATCAAAAGAATTAAATGTTCCTTTATAAAACGGAAGAAAAGCCTCAATGAAAAAAAAAAAAAGACCTGAAAAAGCAAAGGAGAATCCTGACCTGTGTCAGGAGGTTGAAGGGTGGAATGGATGTAACAAAGAAAGCACAGGCACAAAGGACCACTAATATTTGATGACAAACACATAGAAAGTTGTTCCCAAAGAAGAAGGAGTTGGAAAGGAGTATTGTTGGGGATCTAGAGATGTTTTCAAGGGAGAATTCATACCTTAAGAGTCAGAAGAAGAAGACAAATGATCATAGGCTCCCTGCTTAGGGGTATTAAAGGCAGCTATATGTGGACCTGATAACAAAAGTAGGAGAAGCTTGATGTCTTAATGAGGCATGTACCCAAGAAGTGTCAAAGAAATTTCTAGAACTTATCGAACTATATGACGACCACCCAATTTTGGTCATTTATTTTACTTTAACATTACAAAAATTTACAAATTCTGGGCCAGTTAGGTGATGCAATGGATAGAACATCAGCCCTAAAGTCAGGAGGACCTGAGTTCAAATCTGCTCTCAGACATTTAGCACTTCCCAGCTGTGTGACCCTAGGCAAGTCACTTAACCCCAATTGCCTCAGCAAAATAAATAAATAAATGAAATAAAATAAAAAATAAAAAAAAAATTACAAATTCTCCCAATTCTGTGAAAGGTCTCTTATTACAAGTAAAATAATTAATTAAAACTAATAATATAATGACCTCATCTGAACATTCTTGCAAAATTCCATTATCTGCAGCATCCTTACCTTTCTATAAAAAAAAAACAAAAACTTGACAAAAATCCATTGTCTCTCCCTTTAATGTGTTTCCCAATGAACAAAAATTAAAAAGGAAGGAAGGGAGGGAAAGAGGAAGGGAACAAGGGAAGGGGGAAGGAAGGAAGAAAGGAAGGAAGGAAGGAAGGAAAGAAGGAAGGAAGGAAGAAAGGAAGGAAGGAAGAAAGGAAGGAAGGAAGAAAGGAAGGAAGGAAGGAAGGAAGGAAGGAAGGAAGGAAGGAAGGAAGGAAGGAAGGAAGGAAGGAGGAAAAGAAAAAAGGAAGGAAGGAAGGGAAAAGGGAAAGGAGAGAGAGAAAACAGAGGGAAGAAGGGAGGAAGAAAAGGAGAGAGGGAGGGGAAAAGGGAAGGAGGGAAGGAAAAAGAAGAAAAGAGAAACAAATCCTTCTTAATAAATATGCATAATTAATTAAGCAAAGCAAATCCCCTCAGTGGCAAATCTTCTCTATCACAGAAAGTGTCTGGGGTCCTTTAGATTCAAAAACAGTCATCATACTGATCATAATTCTTACAGCTTTCAAGTGGTTTGTTTTTATATCATTGTATAAATTATTCTACTGGTTTTGTTCATTTTATGTTTCACCAATTTATAAAAATCTTTTAAAATTGTTTATTTTTTATAATATTACCATTATAGTATAAATTGGTTTTTTTTCAGATTTTGCTCACTTCACACTATTTGAATGTCTTTGCATCTTTTAAAAATCATTCCTTTTTTATTTCTTACAGCATGAATAGACTTCAATCACATTCCTATACCACAATTTATTTAGCCATTCCCCAAATGATGGGTTTCTCCTTAGTTTCTATGTTGTTGTTGGGGTGTTTTTTGCCACCAAAAATAGATTTTCAAAGTGAGGAATTAATTAGGAATATAGTATCTGAGAATGGGATTTGGCTATCTGGAATAGAGCTTAAAATATAGAAAAGATAGGTGTTTTATCAGGAATGGGAGTATGCTTGTTATAGGCTAATAAGAATGTGTTTGTCTGATATCTTGAAAACCTAAGAGTACCGGACATCTAAAAGCTAAATCTAAGGATTTTCAGAGCAGACTCCCAGGAGAGTAATGCAATTTTTTTTTTGGCTGAGGCAATTGAGGTTAAATGAATTGCCCACGATCACACAGTTAGGAAGTATTAAATGTCTGAGGCTGGATTTGAACTTAGGTCCCCCTGACTTCATGACCATGCTCTATTCACTGTGCCATCTAACTGCCCATCTAGAATAATGTATTAAGTGGAAGAGGAGGAGGAAGAGGAGGAGGAGGAGGAGGGGGAGGAGGGGAAGAAAAAAGGAGGAGGAGGAGGAGGAGAGAAAAAAAGGAAGAGGAGGAGAAGAAGAAGAAGGAAGGAAGGAAGAAGAAGAAAAGGAGGAGGAAGAGGAATAGGAAAAAGAGGAAGAAGACAATTATGGAAACACTTCCTAACAAGGTAATTCTGACCAATAATCATAACAATAGAGTATATTACCAACTCATTACTCTTAGCTATATGTGCTCCCAAATTGAGATGCTAGTCCCATTATTTGCGCTGCCCTCCAGAGTAATCTGTCATTGCCATTCAACATCTCCCTGGCAATCCAACTCTTTCTCTCTTTAATAGGTGGAGATCTATGAATCTATAGACGCACAAACTAGGCAAGAGAAAAAGGATAACCATGGATGGGAAGGGGCTCAGAAATACTAGGACTACTTTCAAAGAGGATTAATGACATCATGGAGTAATGTCTTGATTTTTATATGAATTGGATTAAGTGAAGCAGAGTTACACAAAGTTGTCAATCTCACTTTCTTCTATGGTCATCAAAGTCCAGTGGCAAGACAAAAGTCAGGATGATTGGCAGTGGTTGGGGATGCAGTGGGCAACTCTGCCATCTTTGATAACATACCAAAATCTAATTATTCCACAGCATCTACTTCAGCAGCCTTCAACAACAAATTATTCTCATCCAAGCATCCTGTTGGGGAAAGTCTTTACATGATTGAGTTAGGGGGGTTGGATAATACTTTAGTTCTATCCAGTAAAGAATAAAAGGGGCTTTGATCCAGTAGTGTCTATATTGGATTTGTGTCCCAAAGAGCATAAAAAAGGGGAAAAGACTCTCATGTGCAAAAATGTTTGTAGCAGCCTTTATTGTAGTGGCAAGGAACTGGAAACTGAGTGAATGTCCTTCAGTTAGGCAATGGCTGAATAAGTTATGGTATTATATACCATATATATATATATATACATATATATATGTTATGGAATATTATTGCTCTTTAAGAAATGATCAGCAGGATGATTTCAGAGAGGCCTAGAGAGACATGAAATGATGCTAAGGGAAGTGCTTAAAAAGTGCTAAAATGATGCTGAGATCATTTTATACAGCAACAATAAGATTATACGATGATCAGTTCTGATGGACATGGCTCTTTTCAACAGTGAGGAGATTGAGGCCAGTTCCAATGATCTTAATCATGTGTGAACTGAATGCAGGGCACAATATAGTATTTTTACTCTTTTGGTTGTTGTTTGCTTGCATTTTGTTTTCTTTCTCATTTTTTTTCCTTTTTGATTTGATTTTTCTTGTGCAGCACAATAATTGTAGAAATATGTATAGAAGAATTACACATGTTAACATATTGAATTGCTTGCTGTCTAGGGGAGGGAGGGGGGAGAATGGAGAGAGAATAACTTGGAACATAGGGTTTTGCAAGGTTGAATGTTGAAAACTATCTTTGCATGTATTTTGAAAATTAAAAGCTATTATGAAAAAAAGAAAAAAAATGAAAGGGGCTTCTGGAAAAAAGCTAAGAGAGAAAGTAGATATAAGTTCAACTTTGCCTCTCCATGCCTAGCACCTCAAAAACAACTAGAGAAAGACCCCAAGGAAACTGAAAGGGGCAAAAAAAAAAAAAAACATGAATTTTAAAATGGAGTAAAGGGGAAGACTTTCTTGTGTAAGAGGCTTTAGTGATATCTTAATGTCTAAGCTTAAATCACTCCCTCTACTGTCTCAAAGTAGCAATATATATGCCAAAGGGAAGAAGAAGAAGCAAAGAGGAAAGATTTTGGAACAGACTAGGGATGTCACATAAACACCATCAGAGGGGCAGAAAAAGAGAAAAACTGAAGACAGAGATAGAGACAGAGACAGAGACACAGAGAGAGAACAACAATAAATACTATGGGATGGAGGAAATCCACTCAAAAATCTCCAATAAGATAGAAAATAATGCAATAAATTCTCTAAGACCTCCTGAAATGAAATAGCAACAACATTTAAAATGATTCAGAAGATAATAAAAGAATTAAAAAGTATAAACAAAGAAGAGGATCAGGTCAGAAATAGAGCTTTCAAAAACAAAATCAGTAAGACAAAAGAACAGATAACATACAGAAAATGATGGAGAAACACCAAAACAAGAGCTCTTCAAATAAAGAGAGTGGCATATTGGGATTCAAAAATAAAAAGTCCAAGAAAAACTGCTTAAACAAAACCAAAAAAACATAAGATTAGAATATATCTACTACATAATAGATAGGATATGTTAATATCAAATTAATATATTAATGATATATTGTTATGTTTATATATCTCATATATAATCTTTCCAAGCCATGAAAACTTAACTTTAAAATATTATATAAAGAAAAAATTATCCTAGACCTTTCAGAAAAATATAAAGAAATAAAAACGTGAATGTCTTGCTTCAGGAATGTAACACAAAAAAACTCCACAATAGTATTGAAAATACAGGACAAAGTGTCAATAGGTAGAAACTCCAAAGTTAATTTAAAAAAAAACAACAACAAAGTGATCAAATTATGGAATTTAGGTTTCAAGCAAAAAAAAAAAAAATCCAAATAATCAAAAGAAAATCCTTTATTTAATAGTTAAAAACAGTCACAAATGTCACCGCTCCTCATTTTATGTGAAATCAAATGCCATTACTTGGTTTATTCCCAAAGATGATTAGGAGAAAAAGAAATAATCTATATGTTCTAAAATATTGATAGCAACTCTTTTTGTGGTAGCAAAGAACTGGAAATTAAAGGGATGCCCATAGGTATACAAATCAAATATGTACTGATAATAAATCACAAATAAATTTACTTCAAAACAATGGTTTGGTATACATATATTCTATCATTTATTAAATATGAAAGCAAATTTGCATACTAATGAGATGGACTGCTTGATTGTTTTTACATAAAAAATTAAGGCTTGAAAGAATATTTGATATCTTTTACTGTTGCCACATTTTTCTAAATCCCCATTGAAGGTGCTCAGTTATGTGACCCCATATGAGGTTGTGACTCACAGTGTGAGAAGCTGTGGCCTATAGCACCAAGAAGCTAAGTGCCTTCTCCAAAGTCAGCCAGCCAATATGTATCAGAAGTAAGACTGGAATCCAGGTTTTCTGCCTTCAGTATCACTTTGCAATCCACTACATGTGGTGGCCTGGAACTCTGAAAGGGTGTACTTGAACTTAAGACAGCAGGGTGCTTGTAGTTAAATACCTACTGGGTGTGAAATGGTGATTCTCTAAGCACATACTTGATGTAAAGTAATGATGTGGTCAATCTAGTTGGCATATACTTAGGGTAATGAGGTGATGTGATGTTCTACAGCTGCATGCCCAGATGTCATAATATAATCGTGCTGGGGTATTTTAAGGGAGTCCCAGAGACAGAGGGCTCTCTCAGTCACAAATCTCACCAAATACAAAATACTTAAATGACAAAACAAGAAATAAAGTTCTTACCCCAATATTAGGTAGTAAATGATAACTAGTAAGGGTGGGATAACTCTTGATCTAAATGAATTTATAAATGAATTATATAAAATATTTTAAAAGCCATGGTGTAAAAATTATTCTCAATAATTGAAATAGAAGGCATACGTTTTACAAAATATAGTCTTTTTACATAAATCAGAGAAGGATAAAAAAGAAAAAGAATTATAGCCCAGATTCATTCGTGAATATTTATGCCAAAATTTAAAATAAAATTTTAGGAAAACAATAGCAGTATATCCCTAACTATAGATTATTACCAAGTCGGACTATTACCAAGTAGCAGAGATGACAAAATGATTTTATATTTGAAAAAAATTAATTATCATGACAATAGCATAATTATATAAATAATAACCCCCATATTAATAGAACCTGAAAAAGGCTTTGACAAAATATAGTATTTAAACATATTTAAAGTCCCACAAAGAATATGTATGCAAAGTCCCCTCTTTGATATGATCAAAAGCTATAATTACTTGCAATTGATGAATGCTGAAAACTTAAGATAAGATATAAAACAGGCATGCCCCATCCTTTATTATTATTTAACAAAGGACTTGGGAGGCTAGCACTAGCATTAAGATAAGAAAAAATTAAATACCAGCAAAAAAAAAAAGATGAAATAACTTCTATCTTCAGGAGATATGATAATTTGTATTTGAAAATCCCAGAAAATAAGTGGAAAAACTGAAATAATTAAAAATCTGAGTAGTGAGGCATAGTGGACAGTGAATTGGCCTTAGAATCTAGAAAATCTGGGTGTGATACATCTGATACATACTGATTGTGTGACTGAGCAAGTCATGAAATAGTTAGAAAATAAAGAATATTAGAAGAGAACTTTTGAAAACTATGGGGGGGGAGGGGGAAATCGAGAGAGAATAAATAAAATCTAAAAATAGATACATAAAAATGCTCCAAATAAGAGAAATTCACATTAAAAGAATTCTGAGATATCCCTTCACTTTCATCAAATAGAAAAAGTTAAGAATAGAGAAGAGCAAATATAGTTTTTCAAATAGGGAAAGAATAGAATCAGGAAATTGTAGGGCAATGAATTTGATTTTGATTCCCAGCAAAATTCTAGAATGGATTTTTAAAAGGATGGCTAGTGAAAATCTAGGATAGCTAAGTGGTGAAGTAGCTAGAGAGCTGAGTGGAAAGGCAGGAACATTCATCTTCCTGAGATCAAATCCAGCCTTAATTATCATTACTACCTGTGTGACCCTGAGCAAGTCATTTAGCTCTGTTTGCCTCAGTTTTCTCATCTGTCAAATAAGCTGGAGTTAATGGCAATATCTTTGCCAAGAAAATCCTAAGGGCCATCATGAAGAGTTGGATACAACTGAACAACAAATACTAACATCTAGGAAAAGAAGCAGTAAATTTGATTTATTTTAAAGAGAGAAATACTAAATTTCCAAAATCAAAAGGAGAATTCATAATAGATGAAGAAAAAGTAAAGCTATTTTAATAAAATAATTTTAATAAAATAATAAAATAAAACTATTATATATAAACTTTTTTGTCCAATTATATGAAAACATTATAGATTGATATTTACTAACCCTGATTAACAAAGTAAGAAATTGAGAATTTAAATGATGCAGTCTCAGGAGAAGAAACTGATTAAATCGTAAAGGAATTAAAAAACCCATCATTCAAAGAACAAGTCATTTCAATATTACATAAGTTATTTGCAAAAATTTGGAAAGAAGGCATATTACTAGAATCTGGAAAATAAATATGGTACTGACATCTGAACCAAAGAGATACACATAAAAAAATTAAAATTATAAAACAATATTTCCAATAGATATCAATGCAAAAAAATTGAATAGGATATCAGTAAAGAGACCACAGCAAATATTTACTGATTGTTATTATGTATAGAAAACTGATAGATATTATATAGGAAATAAAAAGAAAAACAACAATCTTAAGGATAGTACATTCTATTGAGGAGGAAAAAACGTGCAAAAAATTAAGTTTATGCAATATAATACAAGCTGACTTCAGTAGGGAGAAGGCATTAATAACTGTGAGAGAGGAAGGGGAGAAGGATTCAGGAACAGCTTTTTGCAGGAGTTGATGCCTGTGATGTGACTTAAAGGAATCTAATCTAGGAATACGAGATTCAAGGAAGAAGAATGCATTTAAGACAAATCACAGTTGCACAAACAAAAACAAGGAGAAGATGGAACATCATAGACAGGGTACAATTACTAAGTCAGTTTAACTGAAATGGAAAGTTCATAAAGGAAAATACTATCAAGTTGGATCAAAAGGGTAGATTGGAAATTAGTCTGTGAAAGGCTTTAAGAGTACTTTATATTTCATAAAAGAATTTCATATTTTGAAGGATTTCATATTTCATTTTAGAGGCAATAAGGAACCATTTAGCAGCTGTGCCAATGGACAAAATAGCGATATTGGTAATAGAGAAACAAATTAAGAAGCAACCAAACTGTCCAGAAAAGAAGTGATAAAGGATCTAAGAAAAAAAAAAAGATAGAGCAATGGATGGAATACTAGCCTATTCAGGAGGATCTGAATTCAGATAAGGTCTCAGACATATACTGGCTTGAACTTGAACTTCTAGGTCTTGGACTTTATTTCCTGAACTGAAATGACAAATTAACAAGATCAAAACCTCAAACCTGTTTCTTGTGGGCATAAGACATAAGAGAATCCCCAAATTGCGATATGATTCAATGAATAAATTCCCCTGGGCACTGTTGGAAGAATGAGTGATTATGTTTTTCCCATCACAGTGCTTGTGATCTTTGGGAAAGGAGAGGTGAGGAAAAAAAATGTGAAACACAAGGTTTTGAAAAGATAAATCTTGAAAACTATCTTTGCAAGTATTTGGAAAAAGAAAATAGTATTTTTTTAAAAAGTGATTGTGCCAGGAAGTTCTGACTGTGTAGCCAACAGAAGGAGGCTGTTCTCTCTCAAACATGTGGTAAGACTATAGCAGGATGTCTTCTTCCCAAAACAGGTCCCTCATATCTCCTACATGGTTGTTACCATATTAAGTTATCTGGCAATGCATCAAAACTCTATTATATATACATATGCATATCTTACACATGCATGCATATATATACATGTTATGTATATAATATTATATATATGTGTGTGTATGGATGCATGTATGTATCTATATCTATAGATATATAACACAAACATTCAAATATATAGGGGAAAAAAAAGAAATTCTACTTCCATTGAAATTTTACTTAGAAGTCACATCATGGCATGTAGGATTACCCAGAACTCTTAAAGAGAGCACATACATACAGGCTATTGTAGTTCCCATGATTCTGGAAAGACAGAGCCTGGTTGCAGATTACACACCTATCCTATGAGGATCAAGTCTAGTTTGTAAGAATAAAAGTTTCATCATGACATGACTGACCATCAGGTGATGAAATTTCCTGACTACAGCACAAAGATGTTCCAGGAGGGTTAGCAAGACAGTGCAGTGGATAGAGCACTAATCCCGGTGTTAGGAAGACCTGAGGTCAAATCTCAACACTCAACACTTCCTAACAGTGTGACCCTGGGCAAGTAAATTAACCCCATTGCTTCACACAAAAAAATGTTCTAGGGTTGTGATATGCATTGTAAGACCCTATCTCTAGACTGATAATTTTTTTAAAAATTTTAATACGCATTGCTTTATAAATCATATTAGGAAAGAAAAATCAAAACAAAAGGGAAAAACCACAGGAGAGGGAAAAAAACCAGAAAGAAGATGTGAACATAACATATGTTGATTTACATTCAATCTCCATAGATCTTTTTCTGGATGCAGATGGTATTTTCTATCCAAAGCCTATTGGGATTGCTTTGGATCATTGAACCACTAAGAAGAACTAAGAAGTCTTTCTTTTTTTTTAATATTTTTTTTATTTATTATAATAACTTTTATTATAGAACCCATGCCAGTAATTTTTACAACATTATCCCTTGCACTCCTTCTTTCCGATTTTCCTCTCTCCCTCCACTCCCCCCTAGATGGCAAGCAGTCCTATACTATTAAATATGTCACAGTATATAGATACAATATATGTGTCAGAACCAAACAGTTCTCTTGTTGCACAGGGTGAATTGAGCTTCAGAAGGTAAAATGACCGGAAGAAAAACATAAATCAAACAGTTTAATTCATTTCCCAGTGTTCTTTCTTTGGGTGTAGCTGCTTCTGTCCATCATTGATCAATTGAAACTGAGTTAGGTCTCTTTGTCAAAGAAATCCACTTCCATCACCATACATCTTCATACAGTATCGTTGTTGACGTAGTTCTGCTCCTAGTTCTGCTCATTTCACTTAGCATCAATTCATGTAAGTCTCTCCAAGACTCTCTGTAGTCATCCTGCTGGTCATTTCTTTTTTTTTTTTTAATTTTTTTTATTTAATAGCCTTTTATTTACAGGATATATACATAGGTAACTTTACAGCATTAACAATTGCCAAACCTCTTGTTCCAATTTTTCACCTCTTACCCCACCTCCTAAATTCAGGATGACCAGTAGATGTTAAATATATTAAAATAAACTTAGATACACAATAAGTATACATGCTGCTGGTCATTTCTTACAAACTAATATTATAACTTTCATATACCACAATTTTCCAACCATTTCTAATTATGGGCATCCTTCATTTTCAGTTTCTAGCCACCAAACAGGACTGCCACAAACATTTTGGCACATACAGGTCCCCTTTCCCTTCTTTAGTATCACTTTGGGGTATAAGCCAGTAGTAACATTGGGGTCAAAGATATCACAGTTTGATAACTTTTGGGGCATAATTCAGATTGCTCTCAGAATAGTTGGATTCATTCACAACTCCACCAACAATGCATCAGGTGTCCCAGGTTTCCCGCATCCCCTCCAACAATCATCATTATTTTCCTGTCATCTTAGCCAATCTGACAGGTGTGTAGTGGTATCTTAGAGTTGTCTTAATTTGCATTTCTCGGATCAATAGTGATTTGGAACACTCTTTCATATGAGTGGTAATAGTTTCAATTTCATCATCTGAAAACTGTCTGTTCATATCCTTTAACCATTTATCAATTGGAGATTGGTTTCTTATAAATTAGAGTCAGTTCTCTCTATATTTTGGAAATGAGGCTTTTATCAGAACCTTTAACTGTGAAGATGTTTTCCCAGTTTATTGCTTCCCTTCTAATCTTGTTTGCATTAGTTTTGTTTGTACAAAGGCTTTTTAATTTGATGTAATCAAAATTTTCTATTTGTGATCAATAATGGTCTCTAGTTCATCTTTGGTCACAAATTTCTTCTCCCTCCACAGGTCTGAGAATAAACTATCCTATGTTCCTCTAATTTATTTATAATCTCGTTCTTTATGCCTAAATCATGGACCATTTTGTCTTATCTTGGTATACGGTGTTAAGTTAAGGGTCCATCCTAATTTGCCATTAATTCCAGTTATCCAGCAGTTTTGTCAAATAATGAATTCTTATTCCCAAAAGTTAGGATCTTTGGGTTTGTCAAACACTAGATTGCTATAGTTGACTATTCTCTTGTGAACCTAACCTGTTCCACTGATCAACTAATCTATTTCTTAGAATACACATGGTTTTGTGGTGCTCTTTATAATATAGTTTTAGATCAGGTACAGCTAGGCCACCTTCATTTGAATTTTTCATTAATTCCTTGAGATTCTCAGCCTTTTATTATTCCATATAATTTTGTTGTTATTTTTTTAGATCATTAAAATATTTTCTTGGAATCTGATTGATATAGCACTAATAAATAGATTAATTTAGGGATATTGTCATCTTATTATATTCCTTGGCCTATCCAAGGCATTAATATTTTCAATTATTTAAGTCTGCTTTATTTGTGTGGAAAGTTTTTTTGTAATTTTGCTCCATATAATTTCTACTTTCCTTTGGTAGATAGATTCCCAAATATTTTATGCTGTCGACAGTTATTTTGAATGGAATTTCTCTTTGTATCTCTTGCTGTTTGGATTTTGTTGTGATGTATAAAATGCTGAGGATTTGTAGTTTATTTTATATCCTGCAACTTTGCTAAAGTTATGAATTATTTCTAATAAGCTTTTGTAAATTTCTGGGGTTCTCTAGGTATACCATCATATCATCTGCAAAGAATGATAGTTTGATTTCCTCATTGCCTACTTTAATTTCTTTAATCTCTTTCTCGACTCTTATTGCCGAGGCTAGTGTTTCTAACACAACATTGAATAATAATGGTGATAGTGGGCAACCTTGCTTCACTCCAGATCTTACTGGAAAAGGTTCCAGTTTTTCCTCATTGCATATGATGCTTACTGACGGTTTTAAATATGCTCTGACTATTTTAGAAAAGTCCATTTATTCCCTACTCTCAAGTGTTTTATTAGGAATGGATGTTGGATTTTATCAAATGCTTTTTCTGCATCTTTGGAGATGATCATATGGTTTTTTGGTTTGGTTATTGATATAGTCAATTATACTAATAGCTTTCCTAATATTAACCAGCCCTACATTCCTTATTATAAGTCCTACTTGGTCCGGTATTATCCTGGGAATGATTTTCTTAATCTTTTTGATAATATTTTTTTAAGATTTTAGCATCAAATATTCATTAGGGAGTTGGTCATAATTTTTCTTTCTCTGTTTTCAGCCTACCTGGTTTAGGTATCAGTACCATGTCCTGTGTCATAAAGGGTTTGGTGGACTCCTTCAATCCTATTTTCAAATAGTTTATATAACATTGGAGTTAATTGTTCTTTAAATGTTTGGTAGAATTCACATGTAAATCCATCTGGTCCTGGGTTTTTCTTAGGGAGTTGGTTAATTGGCTTGTTCTATTTCTTTTCTAAGATGGGACTGTTTGGGATATTTACTTCTTCCTCTGTTAATCTGGGCAAGCTATATTTTGAAGGTATTTCCATTTCATTTAAGTTGTTGAATTTATTGCCATAAGTTGGGAAAGTAATTCCTAATTATTGCTCTAATTTCCTCTTAGTTAGTGGTGGTTCTCCTTTTCATTTTAAGACTAACATTGATTTTCCTCTTCCTTTTAATCAGATTTACTAAGGGTTTGTCTATTTTTGGTTTTCCTTAGAACAACTCTTAGTTTTATTAATTAATTCAATAGTTTTTTACTTTCAATTTTATTGATCTCTCTTTTATTTTTGAATTTCAATTTAGTGTTTGACTGGGGGTTTTAAATTTGTTCCTTTTCTAGCATTTTAGTTGCAAGCCCAATTCATTGACCTTCTCTTTCTCTATTTTATGCAAGTAGGCCTCTGAGATGAAATTTCCCTTAATTACCGCTTTGGCTGCATCCCACACATTTTGTATGATGTCTCATTATTGTCGTTTTCTTGGGTGAAGTTATTAATTATGTCTATGATTTGCTGTCTTAATCATTCTTTAGTATAAGTTATTTAGTTTCAATTATTTTGGTCTACTTTCCCTGCTTTTTGTTGAATGTAATTTTATTGCATTTGGTCTGAAAAGGATAATTTACTATTTCCTTACTGCATTTGAGTTTGAGGTTTTATGTCCTAATATATGGTCTATTTTTGTATAGCTTCCATATTGCTGAAAAGGTGTACTCCTTTCTGTCTCCATTTAGTTTTCTCAGGATCATATCTTACTTATCTAATATTCTATTTACCTCTTTGACTTCTTTCTTATTTATTTTGTTGTTTGATTTATCTAATTCTGAGAGTGCAAGGTTGAGATCTCCCACTATTATAGTTTTGCTGTCTATTTCTTCTTGCAGCTCTCTTAATTTTTCTTTTAAGAATTTATATGCTGCACCACATGGTGCATATTATTTGTTTGATACTGCTTCATTATCATCTGCCTTTAGCAGATATAGTGCCCTTTCTTATCTCTTTTAATTAGATCAATTTTGCTTTGTGATCTGAGATCAGGATGGCTATCCCTGTTTTTTACTTCACCTGAAGCATAGTAGATTTGTCCAACCTTTTACCTTTATTCTGAATATATCTCCCTGCTTCAGGTGTGTTTCCTGTAAACAACTATTGTAGTTCTGGCTTTTATCATTCTGCTAACTCTTCTCTTTATGGGGGTTACCCCGTTCACATTTATGGTTAAAATTACCATTCTTTATTTGCCATCTTGTTAACCCCTTTTTATCTTTTCTCCTTCTTTCCCTTCCCCCCTTCCCAGTAAGCTTTGAGCACCACTTGCTTCACAGCCCTCCTTTTAGTATCCCTCCCCACCCTGCCTTGGAATTCCTCCCCTATCTTACTCCTTTCCCTCACAATTTCCATATTCCCTTCTGCTTAGCTTATTCCTTCCTTTTCATTTTCCCTTCTCACTTTTCAATGAGGTGGGAGAAGTTTCACCATAAATTGAATATGTCTACAATTTTTCTCTTAAAGCCAATTCTGATGGCAGTAAGATACCCACTATATTCACCCTCTTCCATTCTTTCTCTCAGATATAATAGGTTTCTTTTACCTCTTCGTGAGATGTAATATCCCCACTTTACCCTTTTTCTGGTACAATGTCCTTTCCACCTCTAGTTTCTAGAACAAGGTACACATGTAGTCTTTATACATCTTTATAGCAGAAATATAGTTCCCAAGATTTCTTTTTACCTTTTTAGGTTTCTCTTGAGTTCTATATTTGTAGATCAAACTTTATGTTAAGTTCTGGTTTTCATCAAAAATGGGTGAAATTTGCTTATTTCATTGAATGCCATTTCTTCCCTGGAAAAAGATGCTCATTCTGGCTGGGTAAGTTATTTTTGGTTGTATACTGAGTTCCTTAGCCTTTCAGAATATCATATTCCAGGCCCTTTGATCTTTTAATGTGGATGCCTTAGATCCTGGGTGATTTTTATTGTGGCTCCTCTATATTTGAATTGGGTTTTTCTAGAAGCTTGGAGTATTTTTTCCTTTGTTTGAGGGTTCTGGCATTTGGCCACTATATTTCTTGGTGTTTTGATTTTAGGATCCTTTTCAGTAGGTGATCGATGAATTTTTTCAATGTCTATTTTACCCTCGGTTTCTATGACTTCTGGGCAGTTCTCTTTGATAATTTCCTGGAAAATAATGTCCAGGCTCTTGTTTTCATCATATTTTTCTGGGAGTCCAATAATTCTCAGATTGTCTCTCCTAGACCTGTTTTCCAGGTCTGTTGTTTTCCCCAGAAGAAATTTCACATTTTTCTCCATTGTTTGACTTTTTTGGTTTTGCTTGACTGATTCTTCTCGTCTCCTTGAGTCATTCAATTCCATTTTTTTATTCTTATTTTCAATGAAGTGTTTAATTCACTCACTTTTTTTATATCTTTTTCTAATTGTCCAATTGTGTTGTTTTGTTCTATGGAAGTTTTTTCCATTTCACCAATTTTATTCTTTAGTGAGCTATCTTCTGTTTCCAGTTCACTAATCCTATTTTTCAAGGATTTGATTTCTTTATCCACTCTGTCTTTAAATGAGTGGGATGAGTTCTCCAGACTCTCTTGCCAAGCTTCCCTCTCCTTTTCCCATTTTTCTTCTAGCTCTCTTGTGAGAGCCTTTTTAATTTCTTCTATGAGATTCATCTGTGCTGAGGAACAGGTGATCTCCTCCTGTGGGGATTCACCTGGAGATAATCTGTTTTTAGTCTCCTCAGGGTTTAGAGTCTGTTCTCTGTCTGTATAAAAGCTGTCAATTGTTAAAGGCCTTTTTAACTTTTTGCTCATTTTGTCAGAGAAGAATCAGAGACAAACTAGAAAAGAAAAAAAGAAAAAAAAAACCCCAAATGGAATCTGCTTTTTGGGGGGAGGGGCTGGGTGGCGTTACTGAGCTTCCTCTACAGATTGCTGGGGCAGCAGCGAGGCTCTAGCAGGACTGTGCTGCACCTGCGTTCTGAGACTCTGAGAGCGTGCTGAGACGCTGTGGGGAAGGGGTGGCCAGGTCCCGGGAAACTCCAGCTGTTTGGGGTTGTATTCCTCACCCCCGGTGTTTTTAGCTTCTCTGCTGGGCTACTGACTTGCTTCCAGAGCAAAGTATCCAAGCCTGTAGGAAAGCTCTCCCCACAGAGACAGCTGAGATCACACCCCAACCCCCTCTGGTCTGCTTGGCTGTGAGCTGCCTGCCGAGCTCTCGCTGCCACTGTCTGCCCTCAGCCTGTGCCTGATCTAAAACCGTCCTGCCCTCGAGCAAAAACAGACCTTTCCTGGCCAATCTCAAGGATGTCTTCTCTTGGTAACTGTTTGTGGGTTTTTTTTCAGTCAAGCATTAATTCAGAGGCTTGTGATGAGGTGGATTCTGAGAGAAACAGCGGAGCTTACACAGCTGTGTGCCTCCTCGCCACCATCTTGGCCAGAAGTTTGAATGTTCTTTGCTCATAAGGATATTATATTTTAATGGAGGAAGACAAAAAAATTAAACCTGAAAGGAGGAGAAAGAGAATACAAAGTTTGGAGAGCCAGGAAAGGAAAGAAGTATGGCTCACCTAGACTTATCCCCGGTATAAATAAAGACCCTCCTCCCGAAAAAGAACTCCTCAGTGGGAAAAGATTCTGGTTATGGCAGAGGGATGTTACAAAGTGAGAGAGTCTCAGGTGAGGCCTCAGAGAGAGGCCTCTAGGAGATCTAGAATAAGAAGGAAACAGTTTTCATGGCAGGTAAGGAACATTCACTGTTCAGAATTTGCTTTTCCATGTAGTTAATTTTTTTTTCCTTTTACCATCTCCCAGTTCTCTGATAAAATATTATGTAAATTAATGAGATTTCAGTTCTGAAAATTCTAACCAGTCCTGTTCTTGAGTTCAAGAAGCTCATGGGAAATGTAGCACCTTCAATCAGATAAACTCCTATTATATCTATGAATCAGTGAAAATTGAATGTTTCTACATTAGGATTATTTTAATTATTGATTGGGATGAGTAATGTTATACTAAGAAAAATCATTCAATTAACTATGCTTTATTAAGTTCCCAAGTTTGGGTTCCTCATGACAAGGTTCTTCTTATGTTAAATGTGTCTCTGAAATTTTTCATATTTTATTTTCCTACAACTTTGGTTTTGGTTCCCTGTAGAATTTTTGACCACATTTTAAATGGTTGATTTGAATTTAAATATCCTTGGCAACAAAAGGAAATTCTATAACTCAGTAATCTGAACTATGTAGATTTCACTTTTTATTTCTAATCTAGCTTCAACTTTATGAGCAATGAGAAGAGTTAGTGCTCTTTAATTTAACCAGTCTTTTTTTTTTTTAATGTGGCAATTAAGTCATGACCATTCAGTATTAAAAGTAATTTTCATGGAAATTTGTTATGCTGTCAATAGCTGTAGAACTAACTCGGCATTACTCAATTTCTGACAGCCTGACTACTGCCATCATACATCAGGATTTCTTTCCCTTCTACCCAGAAGAACTTCATCATAGCACCAGTGAAACAAGTTGTGTTTATGATGAAAACTTATGGTTAAATTTACAGCTAGAATTGTCTTCCTTTTGTATTTGTCTTGTTCAAAATATAATTTATTTCTAGGAATTGTCAGCTATTCCTTTTACCTCTCAAAGGAGCTGCCAGATTGCTGACTTAAATAAAGTCACTGCTTCTGAGACATTCTCCAAGGCTTCTCTTAAATATGAGGCATTTGAAAAGCCAACTCAAAATAATCCAAAAGAAAAAAGGTTATTTATACAAAGGTAGCAATTACTTATACAGTAGAAAAGTGGAAACAACTTACATGTTCCTCAGCAAGAACTGATTAAGCAAACTGTGGTACATTTAGATAATGAATGGCAGATATATATGGCTCAGTGGATAAAGCCCTGGGCCTGGAGTCAGGAATACCTGAGTTCAAATATGGTCTAAGATGAATACTAGCTGTGTGATCATGGCAAGGAATGTAATCTCCAGAAAATGGCACACTTCTCCAGTATCTTTGTCAAGAAAATCCTCTATGAGATCACAAAGAGTCAGATAAACTAAACAACTATATTACCTTTAAATAATAAAATACTATAGAGTCCCCTTACTGTTTTATAACTTATCAGTCTAGAAGCCAGGAAGCTGCTTGAACTCTCCCAGTTACCTTCAAAAACCACATGAAACTAAGCCTCTAAACAGAGTCTGATGGAATGAAACTACTCCCCAGCTCAAGATAGATTGGAAAAACTTGAAGAAAGGTCAGTCCTCCTGGAGTGAAAGGAGTGTTCAGACAGATAGAATCTGCAAAAGCCAGAGGATCTGAACCACAACAGATCAGCAATTGAGATCCTTGGTTCTGGCTCAGTAGCAGAGCAAACTAGAAAAGCAGTCCCTAATCCCAGCTCAGAAGGCAAATTCTGGGAAACCAGGCTATTTCCTGAAAAGAGCAGACAAAGTACACTGCAAACACAAAGGTCTTCTCTGCTCAAAGCCAAGGCTCAGACTTGCACAGAAAGCTTGGGATAATGCCCCCTTTACCCTAGGAGTAGAACTTAACTTTAAAAGTAAAAAAAAGAGGAAATAACAAAAGAAAATGACAAGAACAGAAAAGAACTTTAACCATATAAAGCTACTATAGTGACAGGGAAAACCAAAACACCAATTAAGATGAGGGAAAAAAGTTTAGGCATAAAGAACGAGATTATAAATAAATTAGAGGAAGAGCAAAGAACATCTTTCTTTTTGTTTGTATTTGTGGTTAACATAGTGCCTAGAACATAGTAATTACTTAATAAATGTTTGCTGTGTGCCTGTCTTATTTGACTCAATATGAATTTACAAAAAGTCAGCTAGGTGGCACAGTGAAGCCACCTGAAGTCAGAATCTGGACTCAGACACTTGTTAGCTGTATGACTGTGGGCAAGTCACTTTACACTGTTAAATTTCTTCATATGCCAAATGAGCTGGAAGAGGAAATGGCAAACCATCCCAGTATCTTTGCCAAGAATATGCCAAAAAGGATCACAAAGAAGTGCACACAACTGAATGATAACATTGATTTTGCACCAGTTACTAGCTAAGAAATAGAAGAGTGAATCAATAGAATAGGTTAGGTTCACAAGATACAATAGTCAATGATTATAGTAATCCACTCTTTGATAAACCAAAAGAATCTAGCTTCTGAGATAAGAACCCACTATTTGACAAAAATTGCTAGAAAAACTGGAAAACAATACGGCAGAAACTAGGTACTAACAAACATCTTACACACTATATCAAAATAAGGTTGAAATGGGTCTATGCTTTAGACATAAAGGGTGATACTATAAACAAATTAGAAGACTAATGTTTAACATATATCAGATTGCTTACAAAGGTGAATGTTCAAAACTATCTTTGCATGCATTTGGGAAAATTAAATATCATTAAGAATGATAATAATAAATCCTTTTTTTCTATGCCTGTAAAATAAGAATCTGAGGCTAGATTTGAACTTAGGAAGATGAATCTTCCTGAGTCTAGGCTTGGCATTCTATCCACTGTACTACCAAGCAGTCCTGTAGAAAATTGTATGGAAGTTAAAATAAGGAGATTTCAGTTTTGAAAAAGAAACAACTTTTAATTACGTAGATCTGTCCCAAAATAAAATGAGTTTCTTGATGAAATAATTAATTTTCTGGGTTTGAAGTGTTCACAAACTAGATTGTGGTCTTTGAGGAATACTGTAAAGGTGATTTCTGTTTGAGGGATTAACAGGGACTACGATATCATGGTCCCTTCCAACTCTAAGATTCATAGAATCACAGATATAAAACTGGAAGGGATCTTTGAGATCATCAGGTAAACCTCCTTCACCTCCAACAACATCCTGTCCCTTATGCAGTGCAGGGCATTCGTCTCCCCCAGTGAGGAGAAAATCCCAAATCAATATACTTTGGGGCAGGGGTTACATAAAGATGAAGACATAAAGCTGAGCCTACAGGGGTTAAATAGTTTTTTCCAAGGCCACACAATAAATTGCAAAGCATGAATTTGACCACAGGTTCTTTGACTTGTAATTATAACTCTTTTCATTGTTATCACTCTGCCTTTCAAAATTATAGGATTAGAAAAAGAAATAGGCTAATGTTTCCTTTGTCTCTGTTCCTAGTTTTCATTTTTAGTTGAATTTGTCCCCTTTTCATTACACAGAGGAAAAGAAATCAAACTTCTCTGGTTTTCAAATGACCACAAATAAAAATCAGGAACTTGATCCATCTAAACCATGAAATTCAAATGGGAATGAATCATTATTTCATCTTTATGCTAAGCCTGAGATTGAGCTCACAATAGTAAGATGGAATATTAGCTCCTAATTCAGGATCCCCTAGAATTAGATGTTCAAAAATCATTGATTATATTAATGATTTTATACCACATAGAAATTAGGTTAATACCAACTCTATTTGTGTCTTGTCTAACCAATCAATCAATCAGTCAGTCCTTTGGCCAGTCAATAAGCATTTATTGAATTTTTGCTTAATCTTTGCCCTGAACCAGGCCTACTTCACTTCTGGCCATAATCTTCAAATTACTCACATGGGTATTTCCTCATTCTCTGCTTCCCAATGTCTCCCATTGCATTTAGGGCCACCTCCAGACCTCTTGATCTATATCTGCCCAGATGTCTCTGAAGGGAAAGTGAGGCAAGTGATCTTGCCTAGCCCTCCCTCCCTCAAATCCAACTCACATGTACATCATAGTGTCACTTCCCTGAGGTCATGGTCCTCTTCCAGAATTCCAGAATGAAGAATAAACAACATGTGCTATCTTTCCCTGTTAGAATATAAACTCCTTGAGGACAAGGATTGTCATGCTTTTCTTAATGTCAACAGTGTTTAGTGCATTGCCTGACACATAGTGACCACTTAGTAAATGCTAACTTATCTGGCAACTATCTGTCATAGACATATTGCTTAACTGCCCATCTAGCTAACTAGCTAGTGGTTATCATCTATCTTTTGTCTAAGTATGCCATATTCTTTGTATTAAGGATATAAAGATGAAAATGAACAGAGCCCCTTCCCAGAAAGGGATATTTTACACAGAGGGAGAAGACATACATCCCATTTGTCCAAAATGACTGTATTTTGGCAGTCACAGAACCATAAAAGTAGACAAAGAAGATGCCTTGTAAGTCATCTAGTTCAAAACTTCTTAAATTGTGGGTTGCATACCTATATAGGATATAATTGAATATTATTGAATTGAACATAATTGAATGTGTGGTTTGTGAAATTATTATTTATTACCAGTAAATATTTGATTTGTATACCTATTTCCCTAGAGTCATATAAAACATTCTTGAATGAAAAGCAGTCACAAGTGGTAAAAGTTTAAGAAGCCCTGTTCTAGTTCATCACCTTCATTTTACAGATCTGGGAACTGAGACCTATGATGTGTACACAGGTAGCAAGTGTCAAAGGCAGGATTTAAATGTATAGTTTCTTAGTAACCCCATTGCCTCCTGAATCAAATGTAAAATGCTGTTTAGTTTATAAAGCTTTTTGCCATCTCATTCCTTCGTACCTTTTCTAGACTTTTATTCCTTCCACACACTCTGATCCAGAAACATTGGTCTCCTTAATGTTCCCTACACACAATATTCTGTCTTTTAACTAAGTGACACTGACTGACTCCAATATCTAGAATATCTCCTCACTACTCTTTCTGTCTTCCTTAGGTTTCTTCAAGACTCAGATCAAATCTTACTTTGAGCAAGAAGCCTTTTCTTCTGATCTTCTCTACATCTGTCCCCCTCCAACTGCTTTCTCTCTGGGGTTACACACACACACACACACACACACACACACACACACACATATATTTGCATTATAACAAAAGTCTTCTATAATAAATAATAGTAATAATAATTTTAACTGCATTATATTGTGTGATATATATGTATATGTGTGTAAATATATTTAGTAAGATAAAATAACAAAATGTTATCTATATACATATACTATATGTGTATATAAATGTATACACTCATATTTCTATATATTAAATGTGTCTGTATACATACACAAATATGTATACACATATATAAATATATATTCTATGAACTACCTATATTTTGATTGATTTGATCAGATAGATAATAGATCTATAACTACTCCAGTATCTTTGTCAAGAAAACTCTGAAAAGTTGGACACAACTGAAAAATTGCTGAATAATGATAGCTAGATATCTCATAAAATAATTGGTTGTTTGTTATTTCTTCTATTATAAGGAGCTCTTTGAAAGCCAGAATCATGTTTTTGCTTTTCTATCTTCAGCACTTAGCACAGTACCTGGTGCATAGTTAAATTAACTATTTAATAAATGCTTGTTGATCAATTAATTGTTGTGAACTTTTGGAATAACCTGTAAGTCAAGTTGAAATATTCTGACTTTGAAGAAG
Source organism: Sarcophilus harrisii (assembly GCF_902635505.1). Lineage (NCBI taxonomy): Eukaryota > Metazoa > Chordata > Mammalia > Dasyuromorphia > Dasyuridae > Sarcophilus > Sarcophilus harrisii. The sequence goes on along the minus strand of NC_045426.1, from coordinate 294,289,373 downwards.
GTGGGAATCCTATTCTGGTTTACACATTTTTGTTATAGTCATATCATATACGTGTATATATAGACATACACACATAAATATAGACACATACAATACAATATAATTCAGTTAAACTTATTATACTATTATTTATTATATGCAGAAGACTCTAATTATAATGCATATATATGTGTGGTGAGAACTGGAAAGAAGGTCCTAAAAATTTTCTAAAATCATATTCTGCTTACACTTTAGTATAATGAACTTATCAAATCAGCTAATTATCCTCAGAGGATGGTAAAGAAAAGGTTATGTATATAAAGAGAGGAATCTCAAATGTGATTTAAAATGAAAAGTCTTTGCCTTCAGCAGTGTTGTTTGTGATGTGAATTAAATATGCAATTGCGAGATCCAAATTTTATTAATTAAAAGACGTTGTGTGAGCAGAACCAGGAGATCATTGTACATAGCAACATCAATATTATAGAACAACAAATTCTGATGAACATGACTCTTTCCAACAATGAGATGATTGATGCCAGTTCCAATGATCTTGTGATAAAGAGAGCCACCTACACCCAGAGAGAGGACTGTGGGAACTGAATTATTTGCTTAAATTTTGTTTTCTTACCTTCTTTCCTTACTTTCTTTCCTTTTTGATCTGATTTTTCTTGTGCAACAAAAGAATTGTATAAATATGTTTACACATATTGGAGTTAACATATATTTTAACATGTATAACATATATTGGATTGCTTTCCATCTAGGGGAAGGGGTTGGGGGAAAAAGAGAAAAACTCAAAACATAAAGCTATGCAAGAGTCAATGTTGAAAAATTATCCATGCACACGTTTTGAAAAGAAAAAGCTTTAAAATTAAAAAATAAATAAATAAATAAGACATTGTGGTGTGGTTGATAGCATTTTGGCTCTGGGAGAACTGGCTTTGATTTTGATTTAAGATTTTTTTATTTTGATTTGAAGAATCTTTCTTTAGATGTTCAGTTCAACTAATAATGAAACTTCTATCATGTGCAAAACATGAGTTAAATTGAAGAAAGATATATAGAGAAAAACAAAGAAAGACAGAGACACAAAGAATCTAACAGCTGGGAATTCAGAGAAAACTTCACAAAAGATACTGAATCTTAAAGGACTATTGGACCGAATCACAAAAAGATAATGATTCTTAGTGCTGGAGGTAAGGAAAGAGCTCACTCCAGGAATGGGGGGATAACTTGTGTTCAGGTAGGGAAAGGAAGAGGATAGAATGTTGAGATTGAGGCTAATGTGAAGGGGGGAAATGTTATGCTTTATAGCATGTTCTTTGTTCCATCTTTGATTCCATCTGATCCAGTTTTTATGTAGAATGATTTTTAGAATGATTTCCCTGAACTAGAATAAAGCTTGAATCTCTGTCAAATACTCATCCTTCTTTTCCAATTCTTATATATTGAATAATTCATCCTTCATTGAATCGGCATACTTCTTAAACTTTCTCTGAATGCTTACACTGTTTTACCCCCTCTGATTTGGAAATTCTGAGTTTTAACCATTCCTGCTTGTTTTCAGTTTGAGGTTTCTTTTAGGAAGTAACCTTTGAATTATATTTTCATTTACCTTCTGCTTCTGATAAGTTCATAAGGTTTTCTTATTAAAGTCTATTGAAATATAGAATCCAAGGTTTTTATTTGTTCATGGTTTTAGGAAGTCCTGTGATTATTTATTTTCCAGGTCAGTTTTTGTTAAATAGTAGATGCCTTATATTCTCTTCTATATTTTCAATATGTTGACTTTGTTTTGATATTTTTTTTGCCTCATAAAGCAATTGCATTCTTTTTGGCATCAGTATATTTTTACATCATCTCCCACTTGGGTTTTCCACCTTCTTTTCTAAACCATTCTCCTATTAATTTCCCTTTGTAAAATTTCCTGTTTTCCCTTCTTTCTGGTTATTTTTGTTGGTCTTATGGTCAAACCATCATTTTCTCTGAGGTTCTAGATTTATCTTTTGAGCTTTCTCATAATCCATACTATTTCTTCATTGTATTTGGTGTTTTCATGTATTTACTTATGTTTCTAGCTTCAGATTTTTTAAATTTATTCCATTTTGGAGTAGCTACTATTGGGCCCAGGAATGTGCTGAAGCCAGATCAAATTTGCTTTTGTTAGCCATATTCATCTGGCTTCAGCACATTTCTGGACCCAATAGTAGCTACTCCAAAATGGAATAAGTCCCAAATCATTTTATTGGGACACGTCCAGACTGCTGGTTGGCTTGAGATCCATTTGTGGAATCTTTAGCTGGTTTGGTTCTTGTATGTGGATTTTTCAGCTTCTGGGCTATCTATAATCTATTATTATTGTTGCTGCTGTTACTATTGTTGTGGGCTATTGATGTTGTTTTTATTACTACTGCTATTAAATAAAATTTATATGACAGATTAAGATTTGCAAATCACTTTATATATCTTTTTTTCTTTTCCTCAGCAATTCTCTAAGGCATTTTAGAGAAGGGGAAGCTGAAATTGCAGATTAAGATACTTGTGGAGGGGCATATGACTAAAAAATATCTGAGACAGGAATTTGCTGTTTTGTAGAACCTGAAGCAGTTGCTAGCTTCTCTATCTACCACTTTTGGCTTTTACCTATCTTACTGTACAATTGTAGACTGGATAAAAGAGCTGTCTTCTGCCTTTTTTCCATATTTTGGTCTTATACATCTTTTAAGGATGCCTTCAGGTATTTAATGGGATTTATGAAGGAAAGTTGTTTTGTTTTGTTTACAACTTTTTATGTTTCACCACAACCAAAAGTTTGTTTGTTTATTTTGTAAAAGAATCATAGATATAGTGCCAATGAGCCAAGAAATGCTAGTTGTACCTTTGCCAAAAGGCTAAGTTAAATGACTTGTCATGGTCCTGTATAATTCCTTTGATTCTAGTATAATTTTATCTTCTAAACTAAAAACTAAGGACAGGGTTCAGTAATTCAATAAAGACCCAGAAGGTGGCAGAAATAAGCCACTTATTTGTAGTTACTTTTATTTTGTGTAGAAGTATTTTCTCAGGCTTTGAATTTTAAAACTATGGAATCAGAAAGAAGTTTCATTAAATATAGCAGCTTGTGAAAAACCTTTGTTTTTCAAATGTCCTGAACAAATGTAGGTTCTTTTCCTTTTTAAAAATATCTCTTTTGGTATTTATGCTTAGTAGTAGTATTGTTAGATCAAATAAATTCATGAATTTATAGCTCTTTGGATATAGCTTTTGGATAAAAAATCACTTTCTAAAAGGAATTTTTTTCACTGACCTTATTTCCTAGTGTATTAAAATTATTTTTACACTACTAATAATGTCTCTCTTATGATAGTAAGAATGTTTACAATGCCCAATATATAATAAATACTATATAAATCTTAGCTATTATTATCCTTTTATTTGTCACTAGCTCAGGACATCACTGAAATTTCAAACATATTCTAAATCAATTTACATGGATAGGTATCAAGGTATTATTCCAACTACCCTGACCTTCTATTTAAAATACTTTTAGATGGAAGGATGGTAATTGTAACTTGTTAGAACTTTTTCATTATTATGGCAATTGGAGTATATATAGACAGAGGGAACAGATAAAATAGTTCCCTAATGTCTACGAAAGAAAATCTAGCCTTTTAGCCTAATATTCAAGGCCCTTAACAATCTAAAATCTCTGCTGCTTTTCGAAGCTTCATAACTCTCCCCTCCATTGCTGGGATTCTCTAGCCACACTGGATTACTTGCAATCCCTTTAATATACCTTGTACTCGCCTTAGGTTTTTTTCTTATGCTATTCTCTAGCCTGGAGTACCCTAATGTTCCATCTCTAGCTTCTAAAGTCTTATGTACCTTAAAAAACATATATATATATATATATATATATATAAACTTCATATTTGTAGTTACTTTTATTCTGTGTAGAAGTATTTTCTCAGGCCTTTAAATTTTAAAACTCTTCAATCTGTATTTAGACACCATCAGTTCATTCTCTGAGTATGGATAAAATTTTCCATTATAAATCCTTCAACATATTTATGGATCATTATATTACTAAGAATAGCCAAATCATTTATAGCTGGTCATCCCAGACCATTGCTATTATTTTGTATACAGTATATTTTACTTTGAATTTATGGAGAATTTTCCAGGTTTTTTTTTTCATCATTTCCAATAGAACCATAATATTCCATCACATCATTTCCAATAGAACCAACAGAACCAATAGAACCACATCATAATCACATACCATAATTTATTCAGTCTTTCCTCCATTGATGGCCCTCAACTTTCAATTTTTTGCCCTGAGAAGAGAACTGCTGTATTTTTTTGTACCTATAGGTTCTTTTCCTTTTTAAAAATATCTCTTTTGATATTTATGCTTAGTAGTAGGTCAAAGGATATTCATGAATTTATAGCTCTTTGGATATAGGTCATATCTTTTGATCATTTATCAATTCAAGAATGGCTCTTTTTTTAAAAATACATTTTAATACATTTGACTCAGTTGCCTCTGTTTGAGAAATGAGTCCTTATGAGAAAAACTTGCTTCAAAATTCTTTTTACAATTATTTTTGCTAACTGTATTTCCCCCTCTTTATTCTGTTCTTTCTCTCCTTTTATCCTGTTCCTCTTCAAAAGTGTTTTGCCACTCCCTCCCCCCAATATGCCCTCTCTTTTATCACCCTCTTCCCTTCATGTATCCCATTCCTCTCTTATTTTCCTACAGGGTAAGATAGATTTTTATACTAGTATTGAATGTGTATATTATTTCCACTATGAGCCAATTGAGACTAAGGTTCACTTACTCTCCCTCTCCTCCCCCTCTTCCCCTCCACTGTAAAAGCTTTTTCATGCTTCCTTTTTATGGCAGATAATTTATACTATTCCATTTCTTCCTTTTCCTTTCTCCCAGTACAATCCTTTGTTGTCACTCCTTGATTTCATCTTTTTTTTTTTTTAAATATCTCTTCGTATTCAACTCACATCTGTTCCCTCTGTCTATATATACTCCAATTGCCATAATAATGAAAAAGTTCTAACAAGTTACAATTACCATCCTTCCATCTAAAAATATACATAGATAAACCTTATTAGGTCCCTTATAATATCACTTTCCTGATTACTTCCTTATGCTTCTCCTGAGTCCTTTATCTGAAAATCAAATTTTCTATTCAAATCTGATCTTTTCATCATAAATGCTTGAAAATCTTCTATTTCACTGAATGTCCACTTTTTCCTCTGAAGGTTTATACTCAGTTTTGCTGGATAAGTGACCAGAATTTTAAAATAATAAAATAATTCTCATGTGACTTTTCACATTTTCACCCAGAAGGATGATATACTACTCTACTGACATCCTGGAAATGTCAGGAGCAAGCAAGAAATTCCCCAGACCCCTAAGGGCAGGTACCATACTTTATCAAAATTTTGCGTCTCCTTTGAGGCCTGTAGTGTGTATAACATGTCTTGTAAACCTTAAGGTATTGTTTGTCTCTTTTTGAAGAGAACCGATATCATCACATTGTTGAGATGATGGGTGAAATCCTGATATGTGTGTGAACTGGATTTAAGTGAGGCAGAGTTGTTACCAAGTCATCAACCTCACTCTTTTTTTATTGAAGTTGAGCAGTAGGACAAAAGTCAGGACAGCTACTGATGGGTTGAGATGCAGAGGATGACCTTGATGTCTTCAATGTTTGACCAAGCTCTCAGCACTCCACAGTACCTGCTTTAGCTGCCTTTGTGGCCATTGGAACAAAGTGTTTTCATCTTGTATGAGACAATGACCCTTACCCAAATTAAAATCAGAGACTCTCAATGTAAAAAGAATTTATTGTGATCTCAAGATAAAAAGAATTTATTGTGATCTCGTGAAAAGGGGCAGCTTCCAATGACAGCAATGTCGGTATAGGAGTACAAAACACAAGCTGTAAAATACAGGATTATATAGATCCCTATATGGAAACTCCCACCCCCTTCTGACCTTTTCTCCCCTTGGCTGGAATTCCAGGCTTACATTCTACATCTACCCAGAGACTAACTAAAAATCTACCCAGAGACAAAGACTACTAGCCAATGACACGCTCTTTTTTTCTTTTTCTTTTTTTTTTTTTTTAATTTAATAGCCTTTTATTTACAGGTTATATGTATGGGTAACTTTACAGCATTAACAATTGCCAAACCTCTTGTTCCAATTTTTCACCTCTTACCCCTCCCCCCCTCCCCCAGATGTCAGGATGACCAGTAGATGTTAAATATATTAAAATATAAATTAGATACACAATAAGTATACATAACCAAAACGTTATTTTGCTGTACAAAAAGAATCAGACTCTGAAATACTGTACAATTAGCTTGTGAAGGAAATCAAAAATGCAGGTGGGCAAAAATATAGGGATTGGGAATTCAATGTAATGGTTTTTAGTCATCTCCCAGAGTTCTTTTTCTGGGCAAAGCTAGTTCAGTTCATTACTGCTCCATTAGAAATGATTTGGTTGATCTTGTTGCTGAGGATGGCCAGGTCCATCAGAACTGGTCATCATATAGTATTGTTGTTGAAGTATATAATGATCTCTTGGTCCTGCTCATTTCACTCAGCATCAGTTCGTGTAAGTCTCTCCAGGTCTTTCTGAAGTCATCCTGTTGGTCATTTCTTACAGAACAGTAATATTCCATAATATTCATATACCACAATTTATTCAACCATTCTCCAACTGATGGGTATCCACTCAGTTTCCAGTTTCTGGCCACTACAAAAAGGGCTGCCACAAACATTCGTGCACATACAGGTCCCTTTCCCTTCTTTATGATCTCTTTGGGATATAAGCCCAGTAGTAACACTGCTGGATCAAAGGGTATGCACAGTTTGATAACTTTTTGAGCATAGTTCCTAACTACTCTCCAGAATGGCTGGATGTATTCACAACTCCACCAACAATGCATCAATGTCCCAGTTTTCCCACATCCCCTCCAACAATCATCAAAATTCACATTCTTATGAGAGATCTTCACTCAGTTTATCCCATTCATCCGCCCATTCCACCAGGAAAGTTTTGTGTGCTTGGGGGAGACATTTCCCTACCTCAACAAAGGGTTAAATCCCTGTCAGTTTCCCTCCATCTGGTGTAGGTCATCTGCTTGAGATGGTTTTACTAGTATGTGGTCATTGAGTGCTACGGTTTCTTGGAGCCACAGATGAGAGTGGGGTGAGAGATGGACAGCAGAGGTGTTCAGGAAGTTCTCACACAAGAAGTACTAGTCTTCCCTGAATACCCTCATAATTCATAAATTATGCTACATCAAGGTAAGGTATAATTAGATTAGTCTATAGAATAGGAAAAGATGTGTGTGGAGAGTAAGACAGACCCATTTATAATCTGGAGATATTGGTTAGCACTGATCTAAACCGATGTTTAGAGGAGTGAATGCATTTAGGACTTCAAATAGGAACATTATATTATATTCATTATATTTCTCCCAAGACTGTTTTTTCCTGAGATCCAACCCTAACAATAGAAATAATGTTGAATCCATTGTGAGTGCTAGATGGCCCAAGGAATAAAGTACTGGACCTGGAAATAAGAAGACCTGAATTCCAAATGTAGTCTAACTCACACTATGATCCTGCTAGTTATTCAATTATATTTTGATTTAGATTCCTCATCTGTAAAATGGGGCTAATAGTAATACCTCCCTCTTGTTGTTGTGAGGATAAAATTAAATTATATTTGTGGAGTACTTTGCAAATTGTAAAGGGTTTTATAAATGCTAACTATATTGTTATTATTTCTTTTTTTAATGGCATTTTATTTTTTTCCAATTACACATAAGGTAGCTTTCAATGTTTGTTTTCTATTGAACTGAATACAAAATAAGAAAAAACAGAATAGAAAAGGAAAATTTTTTAAAAATTGTCATGTGCCTAGCAGAACATCAAGGAGGATCCAAAACATATAACAATAAATTTCCATTTCAAGAAAGCAGAGTAATAGAAGAGATTATAATTATGAGTGACGATCTTTCTTTTGCTTCCTTGTAGGTTATTTTTTTTGTTCCCTGCTATGTACTTTTTACCTTATTCTTTTTTTTTCCCTTTTATCCCTTCTACCTCCCCCAAGCAGGCTACAGTTAAGCACAGATATATTTATACATACATATACACACATATATATGTACATATATATACTCATATATATTCACATGCACCCATATATACATATATCTACATATACTCACCTACACACATACACATTTACCCATATGTAAACATGCATCTGAAACAATGTTTATATGGCTGACATATAATGTAGATTTCTCTCTTGATTGAATCTTTAAGTGTGACTTTGTCTAAGATCAATGATTACTTTTTTCTAATAAATTCTACTCCTGATCATTTTTGTAGTGTTTTTTATATCTCCTATTACCCATCTCTGCTTACTTTTCTACTTTAATTCTGCCCTTTAACTTGCCTTGATATTATTTAACCTTTGTCCACCCATGGATTCCTCCCTTATCTTCTCCCAGAACTCTTTCTTCCTTCTTTATTTCATTCTTATTAATCTACACACCTTATGCCATTCCTGATAATCTAAACACTATTGTGTACCCAACTGTATCCTATGCCACTCTTTCACCACCTCTTTATCCCTTTTCCATTAATCTAGACACTTTATCCCATAACTATAACTTTATACACCTTTCTATACCCCACTTTTTTCCCCTTCCTGTTAATCTACATACCTTGTCCCTCTGCTATAAATCTACACATTCTTCCATGTCCCACCTTATTCTATTCCCTCTCCCCTTATTTCTTTATAGATTTTGGAAGGTGCTTTACCCTTCATGGTATATATGTAATGTTGCCTATTTAATCCATTCCCAATGTGAGTAGATTTTCAGAATTACAAGCCCTCTCCTCCCCATGTCTCTGTGTTTACTCTTTCTCTGCAGCATATTTATATAACAATTCCTATTTTTACCTTTTCCTAGATAGTTTTCCTTTTTAAAGTCTGATCATACTCAGCTCTACCCTAATATTTCTTTTGAACTACCCAATTACCAATGTCAATCTTAAATATATGATATAAATTTCCATGTTAAGAAATATAAACAATTTGTTCTTGTTCCTTGAAATTAATCTTTGATATTGACTCTTATATGTTAAATTTTCCATTAAGTTCAGATTTGGTTGAGACAAAGTCTTGAAAATCTGTAAGTTTGTTGATTGTTTTTTTTTAACTCAACATTATGGATAATTTTGCTGGATATGATATTTTTGACCACAGGCTTAGTTATTGTGATTGTAGGTAGATATGATTCCAGGAACTGTAGTCTTTTATTGTGGTTGCTGATATAAGTCCTGTACAATTCTAATGTAGTTCAAGCATATTTGATTTTTTTTCCTTGTTTCTCTCAAAATTTTGTCTTTGATCTGGGGATTTCAAAATTTAGCAATAATATTCCTATTCGTTTTCCACAAAGGATTTCTTTGAAGTAGTGATTGGTGGATTTTTTTTCTTTCTACTTTCTCCTTCATATTCTATCATTCTAGGACAATTTCCTTTAATTATTTCTTCCATTATTATATCAGGGTTCTTTTTTTTTTTTTTTTTTGGTAACAGCTTTTATTATTCTTTTGTTTTATCTTTTTGATCAGTTCTCCAGATCTGTTGGTTTTTTTTATAAAATATTTCACATTCTAGTCTATTTTTTCATTCTTTATATTTTGTTTATTTTTATTATTATTAGTTATTTCCTATTGTATCAGCATCCTAAGTGAATGCAACCTGGGTTTTCCACCATGTCTGGGCTATTTTTTTTTTTTTTGGCCTTGAGTATGAGGTAGCAGACTCAACTTATTCCACAAATCATTGAAGTATGATCTAGTCACCTCCAGCCTCTTAAATCAAGACATACACTTAGTTGCTATTCTCTAATTTATTATCTTTAATCTCTCACTGGATACAGATGACTTACCATTTCCTGGGATGAAACCACAGCATGAGTTGCAAAAAATAATTTGTAAAATAATGAAGTAATTTCTTTGTTACAAAGTACAGCTCACCCAATCTTCCTCATCTTTCCTTCTTTCCAGAAACTTCTGTTTCCAAAGAACAACACTTATTTTTTCTTCTCTTTGCTCTTGGCTAGTAGATAGTGAGGTCAAGATAAAATTATTCTCTCCCTTCCTGGTCATTGGTTTATCTTCTGAGCCAAAGGGATCCCCATGTATTCCCAGGAATCATTTCCCAAACAGCCCCCAAAACTTATATCCAATACTATATATTTTCTGGTGAAATATTTGAGTGGATAAGATAAATGTATCAAATAACTCCTTTGGTTTTCCTTCTACTGAATGCATGGGATTATTAACAGGAGAATTTGGTCTGATTCATCTCCATTCTAACAACACACTTTAATGATACTTCAAGGTTTATTGATGGCCAAAGAATTTGTCACCAGGTAGACCACCTACTGGTGATGAGACTCTCCCTATATGAGTGGACATGCCCTTAGGAAACAGTCATAGCCTGCCAAATTGTACTTGAAGCCTTTTCAGCATGATAGAAACTGTCAGTCTTTGTTTTACAACTAAATTTAATTTTTTTTCAATTAGCAAAAATATTCACTTTCTCCTCCCCTACCAACCCCTATTTGGGGAAAAACAAACAAACACACTCATACAACCTTGTAATAAGTATGCATAATTAAATAAAATAAATTCCTGCATTGGAAATGTCCAAAAAAATATGTCTCCATCTGTACCCTGATTCTACCCTCTCTGTATCAAAAACTGGGTATCCATCAATCCTCTAGAATCATGGATAATCATTTCATTGATCAGTTAAGTTATTCAAAAAAGCTGTCAGAATTTAAACTCCAGCAAGAGGTCCGTGTCATTTCCAGGCCACAATAAGGCTTTGGAAGCAGCACTTTGTAAAGATATTTTAAATGTCACAGGCTCCTTCCTTCCTTCTTTCTTTTTTCTCATTTTTATTCTTTTTTTCATCCTTCCTTCCTTCTTCTTTCCCTCCCTTTCCTTCCTTTTTCCTTTCTCTTCTTTCCTTTCTTCTTTCCTTCCTTCCTTTTTCCTTTCTCTCTTTCTCTTTTCCTCCCTTCTTTCTTTCTTACCTAAATATATGAACCATGTTGGAACAAATTTGTATTTTCAAATTAAGGGGTAGAACAGAATTGACATATTTATTTATTTATTTGGTTTTAATGGTATTTTATTTTTCCAAACACATGAAAAGATAGTCCTCAATATCCACCTTTGCAAAACCTTCTGTTCCAAATTCCTTTCCCTCTCCTCCCTCTTCCTCTCTAAGACAGCAAGCGGTCTGAAATAGGTTGAATCTGTACAGTTCTTTGAAACACATTTCCACATTCATCATGCCAAAAAAAAAAAAAAAGGTCAAAAGGGGGGAAAAAAACAAGCAAATAAACAACAAAAATGTAAAATTACCATGCTTAAATCCACATTCACCCCCACAGTTCTCTCCCTGGATGTGGATGGCACTCTCCATCATAAATCTACTGGAATTGTCCCAAATCATTTCATTGACAAAAAGAGCCCCATCACACAATCCCCATCATCTCTGTGTACAATGTTCTCCTGACTTGCTTACTTCATTTAGCATCAGTTCATGTAAGTCTTTCTAGGCTTTTCTGAAACCAGCCTGCTCATCATTTCTTATAAAACAACAATTATCCACTTCATTCATATACCATAACTTATTCAGCCATTGCCATTCCTTAACTGAGGGGCATCCATTAAATTTCCAAACTGACTGTATTTAAAGGTTAATGTGTGAAAAGGAGCAGATTCTTTCTGCTTGGTCTTAAAGAGTAAGAACTATGAGACAAATTCAGAGTTGATTTAAGGAAAAACTTCCCAACAATATTAGAAATTGCACTATTTAAAGGTAGAATGAACTTCCTTCATAGATGTCTGGTATTCCTCACTTAAGGTTTTTAAATAAAGGCTAAAAGATTCAATTCAATTTAATTCAATCCAATTCAACAAGCATTTATTAAGCAGCTACTTTGTGCCATGTCTGATGCTAGGTGAGGGGAATAAGAAGACAAAAGTGAAACTGTTTCTGCCCTCAAAGAATTTTACACGATATAACAGAGAACAACATAACCAAAAGAAAAATATACTCCAAATATTAAATCACTTGTTATGAATAGCTGTGGCGTACTAGTGTTTAATAACCTACTCTCCAGAAAGAAAACATACCCATGACACATTTTTTAAATTTAATCTGCATTAAAGCATATCTTATTTTTCCTGAGGTTTTTTTTTTTTTTGTATAGGGGGAGATCTATGTTTTATTTTGCAATATAACTTTTATGGAAATGTTTTGTATAACTTCATATGTACCTTCTCAATGGGGAGAGGTGGAGAGAGTAAGAGAGAGAATATGGAACTCAAAATTTTAAAAACAAATATGTAAAAAAAGTTTTACATGTAACTGGAGAAAAATAAAATGTTAAAAAGAAACAAATATAATCTGCATTGTTAATATTCTCCCCATAATTTTCTTAAGTCTAGAAACCAACAGAAGAATAAGTCAAGCCCTGATTTGTAGAGTTTACCAATTTCATATTGAAAGTTTAACACTTGACTCTCTGGAGTTGTCAAGAGGTGATACCAGAGCATCCCTATATGTTTCAATGCAGTTACTACTTCCCCAGATACAACTGGAAAATGGGGGAAATCTTTTTCCAGGTGTGAATTGAAACAGACAGCTTGTGAGAAATCTTCAGGTCTAAGATTCTTTGATTTTGATTCTAGGACTTCCTGAGACTGCAAGGAAAGAAATATGTAATTTCTTGGGTCCCTTCCAACTCTTAACATTCTATATAGACAGCATTCTGAAGGATAAACTCTGGGCTGGAATTTTTTTTTTTAATTTAATAGCCTTTTATTTACAGGATATATGCATGGGTAACTTTACAGCATTAACAATTGCCAAACCTCTTGTTCCAATTTTTCACCTCTTACCCCCCCACCCCCTCCCCTAGATGGCAGGATGACCAGTAGATGTTAAATATATTAAAATATAAATTAGATACACAATAAGTATACATGACCAAAACGTTATTTTGCTGTACAAAAAGAATCAGACTCTGAAATATTGTACAATTAGCTTGTGAAGGAAATCAAAAATGCAGGTGTGCATAAATACAGGGATTGGGAATTCAATGTAATGGTTTTTAGTCATCTCCCAGAGTTCTTTTTCTGGGCATAGCTGGTTCAGTTCATTACTGCTCCATTGGAAATGATTTGGTTGATCTCGTTGCTGGATGGCCTGATCCATCAGAACTGGTCATCATATAGTATTGTTGTTGAAGTATATAATGATCTCCTGGTCCTGCTCATTTCACTCAGCATCAGTTCGTGTAAGTCTCTCCAGGCCTTTCTGAAATTATCCTGTTGGTCATTTCTTACAGAACAGTAATATTCCATAATATTCATATACCACAATTTATTCAGCCATTCTCCAACTGATGGGCATCCACTCAGTTTCCAGTTTTTAGCCACTACAAAAACGGCTGCCACAAACATTTGTGCACATACAGGTCCCTTTCCCTTCTTTATAATCTCTTTGGGATATAATCCCAGTAGTAACACTGCTGGATCAAAGGGTATGCACAGTTTGATAACTTTTTGAGCATAGTTCCAAACTACTCTCCAAAATGGTTGGATTCGTTCACAACTCCATCTGGGCTGGAATTTTCAAAGAGAAATTTGATTCTGTCAACTGAAGTGGAGGCAGTTAACAATTACACAGAAAGTATGCAGAGCTACGGAGAAGTAATACCATCCTCGATGCAGGTTCAGAAGAGACTTACAGTCATATAACTGGATGTTTCTACAACTTTGTAAGAATAGAGGAATTTTACCAGGCAACACTTGGTCTGACCTAATCATTTCTTGGTTTTGAAAAGTGACTGCTGTTTGTTCCTAATAACCAATTCCTATTATGATTTTCACTGGGTATATGGGTGCAAATGGTATGCATTTTTAAAACTGTCCAAATACCTATTTATTCAATAGACCATAGCTCCCCTCTCACCAAGCTGCTGTGGTCTATGAAATAAATGATATACATTTAAAAAACAATCTGAGCATATGTTTACCTGAAAGGCAAGTATGACTTTTTAAAGAGCATATATGGGTCATTGGGTAAATAATACACATTTTAACCAATTTTAAAACTGACATGTCTACCTGGGAGTCATTCTATCCATCAAATCCACTCTTGTACATTTCGATGTTTTACGTCATTTATTTTTAAATCATTTTATTTTAAATATCACATTACAGTCCTTCAAAATTATGATATGGACAAGGCAAGCCTGAAATGATAAAATTTTGGGGTATGTATAGATTCATGTTTCATAAATGATGGCATTTTCTTTTTTTTTTTTTTTCTTTTTTTTTTTTTTTTGCCCTATCTGGCCTAAAGACTACAAAAAAACCTGAAGTTCAGTATCACCCAGAGGGCAATGTATAGCCACATGATGGGTGTGAGAAGGCTATAATACATTATAGATGAAGAATTACAATAGAAAAGTAGAAAAAAAAAAAGGATCACATCATCAAAGCAATATATGCTCAAAAAAGATAGATTAGTCATATGGCAAGATAGCCTTTTAAGGTTCCCAAAGGTCCTTACAAAAATTATCCCATTTGATCTTTACAATGTCCCTTTGAAGTAGGCACTATTATTATTCATTTTGTAGCTGAGAACAATAATAAAGAGTAACCAAAGGACATTCTATATGTCCTACTGGAATATATGAGAGAGATACAAGAGAATAAGAAAATCATATTTTCCCTCTTGTCCTGCATAATGTGTGGTCCCATGGCTCTTTTCAACAATGAGATGATTCAGGCCAGTTTCAATGATCTTGTGATGAAGAGAGCCACCCAGAGAGAGGACTATGGGAACTGAGTCTGGATTACAATAAAGCCTTTTCACTCTTTTTGTTGTAGTTTACTTAAATTTTATTTTCTTTCTCATTTTTTTCCTTTTTGATCTGATTTTTCTTGTGCAGCAAGATAATTGTTTAAATATGTATGCCTATATTGAATTTAATGTATATTTTTACCGTGTTTAACATAATCAGATTACTTGCTATCTAGAGGAGGGGATAGGGGAGGAAATGGGAGAAAATTGGAACACAAGTTTTTCAAGAGTCATTGTTGAAAAATTATCCTTGCATATGTTTTAAAAATAAAAATCTTCAATAACATGTGGTCTCCCTGTGATAAATTTATGTAGGAATATGGACAAGATGGCCAGACATGGATAAGTAGTGACTGATCTTCAGTGTTGGAGGAAATTTTTTATTCAGTCATTTCAGTCATGTACAGCTCTTCACGATTCTATTTGGAGTTTTCTTAGCAAAGTCACTAGAATGGTTTTCCATTTTCTTTTTCAGTTCATTTTACAGAGGAAAGTAAGGGTTAAATGAAGTGTCCAGGGTCACGCAACTAATTAAATATCTGAGGCCAGATTTCAATGCAGAAAGATAAGCCTTTCTGACTTGAGATCAGTTGCTCTATCCATTGCTCCATTCAGCTGTTTCATCATTAGAGGGAACATCCACATAAATAAATGAAATCCAGATTCTTTTTAATGTTTTGTTACCCTTTCATTTGTGGTTCTTTCCTAGTTTTTCATATAATGTTGTTCACCTTTTTAAAGTGGTTATCCTCCCTTTTCCATGTGATTTCGTGTGTGGGGTGACTGAAAAGTGCAGATTAGGAGTCTAAGAAATTAATTTGTGATATGAATGAAAGTACTAAGCTACTAAATCCAAGTAAGAGGAAAATGGGTTGGAGTGCTCACTAATGGGCTCTAGGGTCCATCAGATAATTATAAAGATGATTAAAAGATCAGAAAATAAAATTGAGAGTATGAATACTCCTTACATTGCATAGTTATTTGCACGTAGACTCTTAGATCTTAGAGACTGACCATTTGTATTTCCTGGATTTAGCATAGTATTTAATGGGAGGCACTTAAGAAATGCTAATTAATTGATTGACTGAAGAATTCAGGCTTTAGGCTTCTATTTTCTCCTTAGGACAAAGTGTCAATTTCCAATGCATTCCTAGTCTACCCACTTTCATGGAGTAGCATCACTTTCAGAGAAGCCTGTTTCCAAAGCCATCATTTAGCAGACGTCATGGTCATTCCCTGAGTCTACTGAAGATTGATTTAGTCTGGCCCTAGTGAACGCAATGAGGATAAGGATGATGGTTAAGGATAAACAAGTGTTAAGTTAAGGGGACTGGAATCTGTCATTCATCAGTAAGTGTAACAGGAAACTGAGGACTTCTCAGAATAGTCACTTGATAATTCCAGACCCAGTTTCAAAGATCTGTTAATCATTAAGGCTCTAGGAAGGAGAACAAAAGACTTGCTCTACTAGTAGAAATATCTGAGGTGATCTCCTGGACCTTTACTTAACTACTTAGAGAAGAATCTAACTATTTAATGGCCTGGAGATATTCTGAGAGATCTATAAACAGGCTAATCTCTATTTGTTGATTGGGGAAGCCTGAGGCAAACTAAGTCTCCTTGGTTATTCTAATTTAATGGATTACTTACCTCTAAACAATTCTCCTTATTGTGGGGGATTATATGGTTTTATAAAATTATTAACTAAGGTAGATTGAACCTATGATTTGAATTCAATTTATCTGAAGATTTTGGGAAAATGAAATAGGATGCTCATACTAGCTCAAGTAAAGAGTTATAAACATTGTGAAACTGACCACCATAAATCCATAAGCTTAGGAAAATACACCTACAAACAGTAAAACTGATCATATGGGCCTGACTGGAATTTGGCAAATTTGTGCCACTAAGCAGAGAACTGAGAATTGATCCATGAAGGAAAGGGGGGGTATCGTGAATTTTTGTGTTTATGACAATATAAACCCCTTCAAGTTCTGTGGAAATTGACCTCCTTTCTCTGTGAGTAGTTAGTGGACCATCTGTTTCTCATGAGATTCTAATAAACATTTCTATTCTTCATTTGAGATATCTCTGAGTATTTTTTAATTGAATTTGCCATACTACACACCAGGGATGTGCTCATGGACTCAAACCAGAGAGGGGAGTGAGATTGATTCTAAAATCCCTTCCTTGGTTAATTTTCTATGACTTGTGATTATTTAGTTTCTGAAATTACTAGAAAACTTCCTCTTTTTCTTTTTGTTTCCATAGCATATGCACACTCGTTTGAAATAGAGGTTAGGGAAGAACAGTGACGAGAGCACTGGTTCTGGGCTCCAACGATTGAGCTCAGATCCTTCTTCTCACTCTTACTACTTGGAATGATTATGGAAGTAACTCTCTGATACTCAACTTTTTCATCTATAGAATGCCCAGGTTGGTGTAGAGAGCCTCTGAGATCCCTTTTAGGTTAACATCTGTTGCTCTGTAACACAAAGGACGGATAAACAAAGCATCTTCTGCTAGCTTGGTGAGTACTTTGTTGGGAAAGACAACTTCTCAGTCTCTGTAGACATTGCTTGAACTTGCCAAGAGAGGGGCAAAGAAGGACCTGGAATGAAATTCATGAGGTTTGGATTTAGGAAACCAAAATGAAATTAGGGTTTCTGGTGGTCAGGGAGTTAAATGATAAGGTCTAGTGGCAGGCTCAGGGTTCAGGGTAAGTTTGGCTCCCCTCTACCCCCTTGGGATTCGGCACAAGGGTAGGGAGTTTTGGGAACTCCCTTCTGGTGGCGCATAGGTTCTCTATCTCTGAGATACCATTTACACACCTGTCAGATTGGCTAAAATGACAGGGAAAGATAATGCAGAATGTTGGAGGGGATGTGGGAAAACAGGGACACTGATACATTGTTGGTGAAATTGTGAACATATCCAGCCATTCTGGAGAGCAATTTGGAACTATGCTTAAAAAGTTATCAAACTGTGCATACTCTTTGATCCAGCAGTGTTTCTACTGGACTTATACCCCAAGGAGATACTAAAGAAGGGAAAAGGACCTGTATGTGCCAAAATGTTTGTGGCAATCCTGTTCGTAGTGGCTAGAAGCTGGAACATGAATGGATGCCCATCAATTGGAGAATGGTGGGGTAAATTGTGGTATATGAATGTTATGGAATATTATTGTTCTGTAAGAAATGACCAGCAGGATGATTTCAGAAAGGCCTGGAGAGACTTACATGAACTGATGCTAAGTGAAATGAGCAGAACCAGGAGATCATCATATACTTCAACAACGATACTGTATGAAGTGGATTGCTTTGACAAAAAGACCTAACTCAGTTACAATTGATCAATGATAGACAGAAGCAGCTATACCCAAAGAAAGAACACTGGGAAATGAATGTAAACTGTTTGCATTTTTGTTTTTCTTCCCGGGTTATTTTTACCTTCTGAATCCAATTCTCCCTGTGCAACAAGAGAAATGTTTGGTTCTGTACACATATATTATATCTAGGATATACTGCGACATATTTAACATATATAAGACTGCTTGCCATCTAGGGGAGGAGGTGGAGGGAGAGAGGGGAAAAATCGGAACAGAACTGAGTGCAAAGGAAAATGTTGTAAAAAATTACCCTGGCATGGGTTCTGTCAATAAAAAGTTATTAAAAAACAAAAACAAAAAAAAAAAGAAATTTCCATCTCAAAGGGATAGCACTAATTTTAGCTGGTATTGATCCTCTTATGCCAGACATATGTGTCTGCCTTAATTTTGGGCCAATTGGCACCTCTAATGACTGTATGATCTGCACCTGTGTCTAACCCTTTCCATGATATGCCATTTATATAGACAGTGAGCATAGGACAGTCACTTGTAATGCCTGCAGTCCAGAATATTCCTGAATTGTGTTGTTGGGAGTCAAAATCTGGATAAATATCACCAAATTGCCTATCAGGAGTGTGTATCAATAAACCTGATGCTACTACTTCTCCTGGATGATAGATCATACGTTGTCTGCCTGTATTAGTGACTGGGATATTAGCTACACATTCCCCAATTTCCCAAATCAATGTATGGATGGACAGTATTTTGTAAGCACTCTCAGAAGATGAAATGATCAAGCCTATTGTGGCTGGAGGCAAAGAATCTATAGGCTGGACAGGGACAGATTTCACCTTTCCAGGGGATATCTCAGTAGTCCCAACTGCATACAACTCTATTCTCTTCAATTTCAATCTCTTTCCCCCTTCAAGTTGCTTCTCAGCTGATTGATCATGTCAGAGTACTGAACTTCTAAAGACTCTCTGGGTGTAACATCAGCTGCCATAATGCTCCAAGTGTTTTTTGCCTAGGGCCCTGGACCTAGCTCCACTTCCAGTTTCCCTGAGTTAATCTGCATTCTGATGCCCAATGGAAGCTTTTGTTGCATTTTGGACATAGGGTCTTGTTCTCCCATCCTGTTTTCTCACTCTATCTTTATGCCATCATTGAGCTTTCAAATGCCCTACTTTACCACATTGAAAGCATTGATGAGTCTCTCTGGAGGTCTTTTGCTAAAAGGAACCCTATCTTCCCATGTTCAGATCTTGAAAAGTCTGCATCATAACCTGAGTATAAAAGGTATTTGTGCCCACTGTGGCACAATGTCTTATGATCTCCTCTAAAAGAGCATCCTTGTGTAGTCCTAGTATAATTCTTCTACAATCCTCATTAGCATTTTTTCTAGCAAGTTATCTTGTCATAATTTCTGTTGTTACATTTTCACCAACAGTTCGTATGACAGCTGTCTGCAGATGTCCCACAAAATCAGCAAAAGGATTCATTTGGACCTTGAGCTATTTTCGTGAAGGCTTCCCCTCTATCTTGTCTTCCTGGGAGGGTGTCCCATGCTTTAATAGCAGCAGAAGCAATTTGTTCACATGCTGCTAGAGAGAGTAATTAATCTGCTCTAAAGTGTCTGAATAAGGACCTAAACCTGCTAGTTGTTATTATTGAAAGGTGACTGGTATATTAACTGCAGGTTGCCTGTTTCATTGGGCTTGTATTCTACAGAGTTCACTATACTCAGAGAGCCACAACAACTTTTGCCCAGGTTCTAACCATGTCTTTGCTATAGACTTCCAATCAGTAGAGGTTAAAATTTCATAAGCCAAATTCTCTAAAACCATCTTAACATAAGATGATGTAGACCCATAAAGAGTGCAAACCTTTTTCATATCTTTGATAATTTCCAGATTAAAAGGAGTGTATCTTCTTCTTTCTTGACCTGAAAAGTCAAACTTTTCAATCACAGGGTATGCTTCTAATCTCAAATCAGATGTATCCTGTCCTTTCTCTTTAGCTTTAATTAATGCCTTTTGTAATCATGTCATAGGGAGTGGACAAAACTGCTGCATGGGTGGCGCTGATGGTGTCACTGCCCCTTCCACTCCTCCTCCCTTCACCCAGGAAGATGAAATTGAGGGAGAGGTCCAGGAGATGGGAAATGCCCAAAGGGCACCTGTTGAGAAGCACTATACTCTTTAAGTTCATCAGCACTATACTTAACTCCTTTCTTGTCTAATTCTCCATGCTTTTCAGCTGCTTTATCAGTACCATCCCCCTCCTGCTCTTTCTCCTCACACTTCCTTGTCTGGCTGTCCACATTAAAATTTTTCCTTATTTTGAAACTTGTGGAATTCTTTAAACCCAATTATATTATGTTATACATAAGAATGTTTCCTCAGGAATTGAATCAGGACTCTCAGCTTCATAATATTCAATTAGTTGCTCTCTCACTAGTTTCCACATATCTAGATCTAATTTTTCTTCCTTAGAGAACCAAGGAGACATACATTCTAATATATTTAAGAGTTCAGTGTTCTGCTTCCAACTTACCAACAAACCTTGCTTCTTTTTTTTTTTTTTTTTTAAATTTAATAGCCTTTTATTTACAGGATATATACATGGGTAACTTTACAGCATTAACAATTGCCAAACCTCTTGTTCCAATTTTTCACCTCTTACCCCCCCCCACCCCCTCCCCTAAATGGCAGGATGACCAGTACAAACCTTGCTTCTTTATTAACCTCACTATGCATTCTACATGCTTCCCTTGGGGTGGGGAAAGCTCTTTTCTTAGTATTTGCCTCATTTCAGCTGGAAAACGAAAGTGACTAGTTTAGCCTTTACCAGAGTTTCTTGCTTGTCTGTTTTTGTACTCACCATATTTCCGGGTTACAGGGACTTCTCCACTGAGTTTATGATAGCATCAGTCGAACTACTGACTATAGGTCTTTATGTCCAGAGCCTCAAAATGTAATGTGCTTCTTTCAGTGACCCACGTTTGGATGCCAAAACGTAATGTTCAGGCTAGCTCTCTGGAGGATCTTGGGACCAGCCTTAGTCTTAGTGGAGGAGTGAAGTAGGCACTCCTGAAGTAGTCAGGAGAGCCACCAGGAGGATGGTCAAAGATGGAATGTCTCCATTTCTAGTCCTCTCAACCCTTAACTACCTCAGTATGATTACATCATTACAGTACACTAAGTATATGTGAACTAGAGAACCATTACATCACCATACTAAGCACTAAGTATATGTGAAGTAGATAGCCATTATCTCATCAATCACACTGAGTAAACACCCTGCTGTAAGTATCCTTGTTTCAAGTATACTTTTCCAGAGTTCCAACCCTCTAAAGTAGTCCTTTTTGTAGTAGCAAGGAACTAGAAACTGCGTGGATGAGTTGGGGAATCTCTGAGTAAATTATAGTATGTGAATGTAATGGAATATTATTATTCCATAAGAAATGATCAGTAGGATGATTTCAGAAAGCTCTGGACTTACATGAAATGATGCTAAGTGAAATGAGCAAAACCAGGAGATCATGGTACACGGCAACAAGAAGATTACAAAACGATCAATTTTGATGAATGTGGCTCTTTCCAACAATGAGATGATTGAGGCAAGTTCCAATGATCTTGTGATGAAGAGAATCATCTGCACCCAGAGAGAGGGCTGTGGGAACTGAGTGTGGATCATAACATAACATTCTCATTCTTTTTGTTGTTGTTTGTTTCCATTTTGTTTTCTTATTTATTTTCTTTCCTTTTTGATCTGATCTTTCTTGTGCAGCAAGATAATTGTATAAATATATTTACATATATTGGAGCTAACATATTTTTAACATGTATAACATACATTTAACATGTATAACATGTATAACATACATAACAGATGGCAAGTAATCTTGCCATCTAGGGGAGGAGTTGGGGGGCAGGAGGGGAAAATTTGGAACACAAGGTTATGCAAGGATCAGTGTTGAATGATTTAAAAATAAAAAGCTTTAATAATAAAAAGAGAAGAAAATGATCAGCAGATTGATTTCAGAGAGGCCTGGAGAGATTTAAATGAACTAATGCTAAGTGAAGTGAGTAGAATCAAGAGAACATCAGGATTCCAATTTTGCCATATCCCATCCAACATTTGTCATTTTCCATTTCTATCATGCTAGACAGTCTGATAGGCATGATATAATATCTCAGGGTAGCTTTAATTTGCATTTTCCTAATCAGTACTGATTCAGATTATTTTTGTTTCATGTGATTATTAATAGCTTTGATTTTTTTCTTCTGAAAACTGCCTCTTCATATCCTTTAAAGTCATCTGGGGAATGGTTCTTACTTTTATCATTTTTTTTTATCAATTTTGTTTAGTTCCCTATATATTTGAGAAATGAAACTTTTATTAGAGAAATTTATTGCAACAATTTTTCCCAGTTTCCTGTTTTCCTTCTAATTTTGGCTTCATCAGGTTTTGTTTGTGAAAAAACTTTTTAATTTCATGTAATTAAAAATACTTATTTGATTTTCCAACCCCTCTATCTTTTATTCATCATAAATTCTTCCTTTATCCATAGCTCTAACAAATATATTTTTCCATACTTCTGATATCACCATTTATGTTTAAATCATTTAAATATTTTAACACACCTTGGTATGGTGTGAGATGTTAGTTTTTGCCTAGTTTCTGCCAAACTGCTTTCCAGTTTTCCCAGCAATTTCTGTCAAATGACTAATTCTTATCCCAAAAGCTTGATCTTTAGGTTTATCAAACACTAATTTACTATGGCCATTTACTACTGTATATTGTGTTATAATCTATTCCACTGATCTACCAATTCTACTTCTTAGCCAATACCAAATTGTTTTAATGATTATCACTTTGTAATGTAGTTTGAAATCTGTAACTACTAGGCTTTCCTTCCTTAACATTTTCTTCATTCCCTTGATATTCTTAACTTTTTGCTATTCCAGAGGAATTTTGTTGCTATTTTTTCTAGCTCTATAAAATAATTCTTAGGTAGTTTGGTTTATATGAATAAGTAAGTTAACTTAGAATTGTCATTTTTGTTACATTGGCTTGGACTAACCATGAACAATTTATATTTCCCAATTGTTTAAAGCTGACTTTATTTGTGTAAAGTGTTTTGTAATGTTGTTCATAAAATTTCTGGGTTTGTCTTGGCAAATAGACTCTCAAATATTTTACACTGGCTATAGTGATTTTAAATGGAATTTCTCTTTCTATCTCTTCCTGCTGGACTTTGTTGGTAATATATATAGAAAAGCTGATGATTTCTGTGGCTTTCATTTTATATACTGCAACTTTACTAAAGTTGTTAGTTGTTTCATTTAGTTTTTCAGTTGATTCTCTAGGGTTCTCTAAATATATTATCATATTATCTGCAAATGAGTGATAATTTTGTTCCTCATTGCCCATTTTTGTTTCTTCTATTTCTTTTTTCCTCTTACTGATATAGTGAACATTTCTAGTACAACACTGAGTAACAATGGTGATAATGGGTATCCTTGCTTCATGTCTGATATTATTGGAAAGGCTTCAAGTATAGTTAATGGTTACATAGTTAGATAGATTTTTTCAGCCATTTCAGTCATGTCTGAATATTTGTAACCCCATTGGGGATTTTCTTGGTAAAGGCACTAGTGTGATTGGCCATTTTCTTCTTCAACTCATTTTTACAGATGAGGAACTGAGGCAAAAAAGGTTAAGTGACTTGTCCAATATTACCCAGCTAGTAAGTGAAGCCAGATTTAAATTCAGAAAGATGAGCATTCTTGACTCTAGGCCCAGTAGTCTATCCAGTACAGCATTACTTATCATTTTAAGAAAGGTTCCATCCCTTCCTATGTTTTTTTTTTTTTTTTGTTGTTGAGGCAATTGGGGTTAAGTGACTTACCCAGAGTCACATAGCCAGGAAGTATTAAATGTCTGTCTGAGGCCAGACTTGAACTCAGATCTTCTGACTTCAGGATTGGTGTTCTATCCACTACACCAACTAGCTGCCCCTGCTTTCTAACGTTTTTAAAACAGAAATGGGTTTTGGTTTTTGTCAAAGGCTTTTTTTGCTTCTGCTGATATCATCATATAATTTTATGTTGATTGATATTTATTGTTGATTGATATGGTCAATTTGATCTTTGTGATATATTGCTATAATTTCCTTGTTAGTATTTTATTTAACATTTTTACACCAATATTTATTAAGGAAATTAGTCTCTAATTTTCTTCCTCTATTTTTGCTTTCCCTGGCTTACATATCAAAACAATATTTGTATGGCTAAAAGGAATTTGGTAGAACTACTTTATCTATTTTTTCAAATAGTTTATATGGTGCTGGAATTAATTGTTCTTTAAATATTTGACACAATTGTAAATATATCTGATCCTGAAGGTTTTTGTTTTTGTTTTTGTTTTTTTTGAGGGAGAGCTCAATTAGTTTCTTTTTCTAAATTGGGTTATTTAAGTATTCTATTTCCTTTTCTGTAAATCTGGGCAGTATATATAATTTTGTAACTATTCCTCCATTTCACTTAGCTTGTCAGTTTTACGGGCAGATACTAGGACAAAATAACTCCTAATAATTACTTTGATTTCATCTTCATTGACAGTGCATTCATCATTTTCATTTTTGACACTATAAGCAATTTGGTTTTCTTTCTTTTTAAAAAAAAATCAAATTAACCAAATTATCTATTTTATTATGTTTTTTTTCCTCATATAACCAGCTCCTAGCTTTATTTATTAGTTTAATATGTTTTTTACTTTCAATTTTATTAATTTTTTTCTTTGATTTTCAGGATTTCCACTTTGGTGTTTATTTGGAAATTGTGAACTTACTTTTTTCCCTAGTTTTTTTAGTTGTATGCTCAATTCATTAATCTCCTCTTTCTTTTAAGGATGTATTTAGAGGAAAAAAATATGCTCTAAATACTAGTTTGTTTATATCCCACAAATTTTGAAATATGTCCTCATTGTTGTCATTCTCTTTAAGGAAATTATTTCTCTGATTTATTCTTTTACCTACTTATTCTTTAGGATTAGATTATTTCATTTCCAAATAGTTTTCAATCTATGCTTTTACAGTCTTTTACTAAATATAATTTTTATTGCCTGAATTTTTATGGCCTGAAAATGTTATATTTCTGATTTTCTACATTTGGTTGTAAGATTTTTATGTAAGATTATTTTTAATACATGATCAGTTTCTGTAGAGGTGACATTTATAGAATATATCCTTTCTATTCCCATTTTTTTTCCCCAGAGCTCTATCATGCTTGACTTTTCTAAGATGCTATACATCTTTTCTCCTTTCTTATTTGTTTTTTGGTTAATTTACCTAGTTTTGAAAGGGGGAAATTGTGGTTCTCCACTAATATGGTTTTACTGTTTATTTTCTTCTATAATTCATTTAACTTTTCTTTAAGAATTTGGATACTTTGCCATTTGGTACATATATGGCTAGTATTGACATTACTTTATTATCAATGGTGCCTTTTAGCAAGATGTAGTTTCCTTGCATATTCCTTTTAATAAGCTCTATTTTTGTTTTTGCTCTATCTGAAATCATGATTATTAACCCTGCCTTTTTTATTTCAGCTCTGATTCTGCTCCAGACACTTATTTTAACTCTGTGGGCCTCTTTGCTTCAAGTGTTTTTGTGTAAATAACATATGGTTGGCTTCTGGTTTCTAATTTTATATATGAATTCATCCCATTAATATTTAAAAGTATGATTACTAACTATGCATTTCCCTCCATTCTATTTTTTTTATTTTTTTTTTCTCTCTCTTTTTATTCTGTCTCTCATCTAAAATCTGTTTTGTTTCTGATTACCAATTTCTTTTATCGGTCTTCCCTCTTATTAGCCCCTCCCCCCATCTTAGATCTTTTCCCTTCTACTTCCCTGTTAGGTAGGATAGATATATTTTTTAAAATTATCAATTGAGTATACATGTATATTTTCTCTTTTTGAACCAATTTAGATGTGAATCAGGTTTAACACTGTCCCTCTCTCCCTACTGTTTCTCCTTTTACTGTAAAAACTCTTCCTTGCCTACATTTTTTTATATGTGATAATTTTCACTATTATTCTTTTTCCTTTTCCCTTCTCCCAGGCTATTCCCTTTTATGCACCTATCCATTTTTAGAAGAGCATCCTAACATAATAGACTTGCTCCTATACTTTCTATGTATTATCCTTCTAAATATATAGATAGATAACAGATAGATATAGAAATCATATATACAACTTAACCTTATTTAATCTCTTATAACTTGAATCTTGTATTTCAAAGTCAAATTTTCTATATAGTTCTGTTTTTTTCATCAGGATTTCATCCTGATCATCAGGAAATCATTATCCTGATGAATTCATCAAGAATTCATCAAGAATTCTTGAAAGTTCTCTATTTTACTAAATATCCATTTTTTTCCTTTGAAAGATAATATATTCAGTTTTTGCTGGGTAGGTTCTTCTTAGTTATAATTTCGGCTCTTTTACCTTCTAGAATATTAGATGCCAAGTCTAATACTCTTTTAACATGATAGCTGCTAAATTCTGAGTGATACTTTCTGTGGTTCTATGATATTTGAATGGTTTTTCTCCTGCTTAAAGTATTTTCTCTTTGAACTGGGAAGTCTGGAATTTGGATATTTCATTAGAAATTCATTTCAGGATCTCATTCAAGTGGTGATTAATGGATTTTTTCACTTTTTATTTTATTCTCTGATTGTAGAATATTGGGTCAGTTGTCCTTGATAAGTTCTTGAAATTGATAACTAAACTTTTTTGATCATGGCTTTCAGGTAAACCAATAATCCAATTATCTCTCCTTGTTCTGTTTTCCAAGGTAATTGTTTTTCCAATGAAATATTTTATATTTTCTTCTAAATTTTTCTTTTTTTTTTTTGACTTTGCTTTGGTTTTTTTTTTTTTTTTTTTTTTTGATGTCTCATGGAGTCATTAGTTTTTATTTGCCCAGTTTTAATTTTTTAAGGAATCATTTTAACCAGAGAACTTTTGTACCTCTTTTTCCATTTTTCCAATTCGTTTCTTAAGGTGTTATATTTTTCAATATTTTTATGCCTGTTTTGACAAAGTGCTTATTGTCTTTTCATAATTTTCTTTCATTTCCTTACCTAATTTTTCCTCTCTTGATTTTGAAATTAAAAAATTTAAAACTCTTCCAGGAATTCTTGTTGGGTTTGTGTCTAATTCATATTTTTTTAAGCTTTGATTAAACTATTTTGACTTCATTGTTTTCTTCTGAATAGTGTTCCTGTCACTATAGTACTGTTTTATGATCAGGTTTTCTTTTTTTTAATCCATTGAAGAAAAAAATGGCAAACCACTCCAGTAACTTTGCAAAAATTAAATTAGGAGAAAAAAAATAATAACCCATGAATAGTATTGGTATGCTTTGGTCCACAGAGTCACAAAGAATTAAACATAACTAAAAAAAAAAAAACATTCTTGGCCTGGGGAGAAGAGGAAGGGTACCCTTTCTCAAGTTTCAGACTTTTTTGGCACTACTATTTTCTGAAATATGAGCCAGAAGTGGATATAGGCAATGGAGTTGTTAAAGAGCATCTGGTCCTGAATCCAATGCTAGCCCATGGGATACCCTGTAATTTCTTTCTGACCAGTTGTCAGATCCCCTTACAACCTCTGTCTTGAGGGCTCTTGAAGTTACTACTACTTCTGTCAACACTACCAAGTCCCACTGAATGGGACTGAGTGGGTGAAGTTTTCTCTGAGCCTAGGCTTTGGACCCCAGGTTGCAAGAAACTGTTCCTATCCCAGACCTTCTCTGAACTCTCTGCCACCAGCACGAAGGTGCATGATAATGATTGCATCACCAACAAAAACCTCTTTGACCATTTTCTAAGACTGAATTAATTTATTTAAATGAGATTAAAGCAATTGTTATACTATTAGCCATCAATTATTGTGAATAATCAATTGATGTTACTTTAAAAAAAGATACAGAAGCATTCATTACTTTTATAACTTTTTTTTTATTACTTTTATAACTTTATGTCTAATAGCACCTCCCTCCTGAGTCTATTAAAAAAGATATTTGGGGAAAAAAAACTTGGCACAGTGCTTGGTACATAGTAGGTGCTTAATAAATGCTTATTTCCCTCCTTCCCAGAACAATCCCAGTCACTTAATACCTGTTTGATCATAAAAACCAGGGTCAAGTCAAAAATAACCCTCTAAACTGAAGTAAATAGTGAAGGTATTATTATCCCTAAAAATATGGATGATTTTACATAACGATGAAGAAATGAAGGGAATAATAGAAATAATAGCATTGTTTCTACTATGTGTCAGGCACATTGCAAATATTATTTCATTTGATACTCATAAGAACACCATAAGAAGGTAGTTATTTTCCCAATTTTACAGTTGAGGAAACTAAAGCAAACTGATTTTCTCAAGGTCACACAGCCAGTAAAGGTATGGAGAAGCTAAAACACAGAAATAAATTGACTTGCTCAAACCCATGATTTCTGACTCCAAGTTGAGCATTTTCCATTATCCCTTGGACTCCTCCTATTTTATAAGGGCAGAGACTTTATATTTTAATGAGAATAGAATAGCCAAGTAAACAAGGGGAAAACTCCCTTTTGCACAATGAGGTACAATCTTCCACCAGCTCCCCATGCTACCCCAAGCAAAGGAACACACCCTAGACAAGTCATGCTTCTGGCTGAAAGGCCTCGGATGGCTTACTCAGGGCTTTGCTTGCCTGACTCACTGTGTACATTTTATGTTCAGGGCTGCTGTTCTTTACCATTGTCACTGTCATTTGCTCCTATGGACTAGAGCCTCTATCTGCAGCTAGGTTTTTTCTTTTCTTAAGGAGAATGATAATCCCCAGCCAACATCACTCTGGCTAAACCACATATTTTCGGCTCTTTTATTAGACTCCTATCCACCCATACTGGCACACAAAAAAGCCCCCCAGGAAACTGTTAAGATCTCTGTTTTTTCAACACACATCCTTTTTCCAAAATGGGAAATCTTTCAAGCTCTTTTTAGCTGAAGCTTAGGATGAGGGCAGGTCTCTATCCTTCTTTAAATTAAGAAAGAGCAAATAACCAGATCTCTGTAACAACAGAAGTGGGCTGTTAGAGAATAGGATGAGCTCACTGCCACTGGAGATATGTTAACCTAAGATTAAATGACAATATATCACAGTTACTCTAGGCTCTTCTTTTTGTCTGTTTTTCATAACCTGGCCTCCTCCCTCCTAAAATAAACCTTAATGCCCTTCACATACAAAACAGTGACTCTAGTCTACTTGCTGTTCCTTACACAAGATATTCCAGATGCTGTGAACTTTCATTGGCTGTCTCACACCTGGAGGGCTTTTTCCTCATCTATCTCCTTATTTCCCTGATTTTTTTCAAACTTCAGGTAAAAACAAATAAACAAACAAAAAAAAACACTTTCTACTAGAGGTCTTTCTTGGAACCTTCTCAATGTAGTGACAAATCCTAAGATTAGCTGCAATGTGTTCTCTCTATATCTAATTTGTACTAATTGTTTTCATATTGTCTTCTTCACTTGACTATGAGCTCCTTCTGGCTGGGGATCTTGTATTTTCCTTTCTTCAGATCTCCATCCCTTAGTTGGACACATAGTAGGTACTTTAAAATGACCAGGTTCTATGATGCTTTTTCTCCTCTACAAGGCTGATCATATATCAAGACTGAATAAAATATCAACCTTCCTTTATTTGTATACACATTGAATTCTGTGTATCTCTTCCTATTTTCTCACTGCCAGTTAGGGTGGCTCAATTAGTAAGTCTGTGCTTTCCATAACCCTCACACATCTTTAGTTTTGTCATAAATAACGTTAACAATAATAGATGACATGTAGGCTGCATTAAGATTCACCAGATGTTTTATATATGTCATCTTATGTGATCTTCATAATGAAATAGGCAGGCTAGGAATCTGTGTGAGACTAACAGAGGCTGGGGGGGCGGGGGAGGGAAGGGATTACTTATCTATGCATCCAAGATAGCAAATTACAGAACCAAAATTTGAATTTAGGTCTTTTGTATAAAATCTCATGGGCAAGCAAAAACATGTGATTCTCCTATTGTCTTACTATTGTCATCTTGCTTACAATTTGTTTTTGCCTTTTGTCTTTATGCCACAGTTATTTCCCAATATTCCCTGACCCAATTAAACGCTCTCTTCTCCCATAGCATAACAAGGTGATAAAGAATGCTTAGATTTTCTGATCCTGAAAGGTTATATAGAATGCATAGATGTTCTGTTTACTAACAATTGACCACTTGGGATTTTTCAAGATTTCTCCACTCCTACAGTCATCAATTGTTGGAAGTTTTTGATATTTTAACATCATCACAGACTCTTCATGGTCCCTTGGTTGTCATTTATTCTATGCATGTGTACACATGTGTACATGTACACACACACATACACAAGGCTGGAGCGGGGGAAGTTGGAGTACTTTATCCTTGACTGTGACTATCTAGGTGGGAAGATGTAATTCTAATGAGAGATGGAAAAGAATTCCCCTTCCCTGTCCCAATATCATGGTGACCCCACTGCCATATTCCATGTATAGAAAGCATGCTTCTAAGGGAGGCTTGCCCTGGGAAATCCTAGGAAGTCCTTTGCCTTTTTTGTTTGTTCCTTCATTATCTTAGATGAATGAATATCTCCAAAGAGACATTCTAGAGTCATGCGAATTTGGAATATCAGAGGTCTGAACTGAATGGCAGCCATGTCAAATGGCATCCTTGGAGTGGTGGTGATTGACAGCTGGAGGAAACATCTGTATCAGAAAGAGGCTCAGCTTAGCTTTTCATAGGTAGATTAGTGGGAGTTGGCTAAGCCAAGGTGAGATGTTAAATGGCCTTTCAAATGATATTTTCATCAAGTTTAACTACCAGCCTCTTAGCATATTCTAACAATGTTTATAAATCACTAAATACTATTTAATTCTATTAATGTTCTATTAATGTGTACTACGATTATTCCTATATTTATCATTTCTCTCTTTAGAAATAAACTACCTGCCCCATCCAAACCCATCCAAACATGTAAACATGTTTACACATTAAAAATCTATTTACTCCCCAACTTTTCTAATCTTGGTGATTCTCTTAAATCTTTTTGAAAAACTATTGTTATAATTAGTAACATTCCCAATCAGGGTAAAAATGTATTAGCAAACTAAGGTAGGTGAGAATGGGGTGCCTAATTTGAACCTAAAAGCACTAATTAGAGGTCAGGCTTTCCTTACATTGAACCTGGTCTACCATCATATTGCTGGGGCAGTATAGGTCAGGAGAGAGAGATTCTGACCCTGTGCTCCTAGGAATTGCTCTTTTGTGTAAGACTAATAACAAAGAAAAATGATTAAATAAAGCCACTATTTGACAGTGAATATGGGTATATGTACTATTGCCCTCCTACCTCTATTCCAAGAGGAGGAAAATAGTTCATTATGTTTCCTGTGACCAAAATTGGTTATTGCCATTAATCTGAGTTTGTTTTCATTTATATTATTGTAATCATATATATATTCACATACATTATATATAGATAATAAAGAATGAAATATGTATTACACATGTGTGTATATACATATATGTATATATGTGTTATATTTATGGAGAGAGACCATATTTCTCTGAAAGCTATATACGCATCATTTCTTACAGTATAATAATATTCCATTATATTCATGTATCATAATTTGTCAAATCATTCTCTAGCTTATGGGCACCTGCTTTCTTTCCAGTTTTTTGCTATCACAAAAAAATTTTGCTATGAATATTTTGGTATGTTTGAGAGCTTTCTGTCTTTTGTCAGGGTTTTGCTGAATCATAGGGTAATGAATAGTTTAGTTGCTTATCTTTTTTCCAAAATGGTTGAACCAATTCACAGCTCCACCATGGTTGTTATTTTAACAGTTCAGAGACCTGGGATAAGTATCTCTGCGCATCCTGTTCTAGGATACTTCAAGTGTGGAAAGGAAAAGGGTACCATTAACCCAGATTTTTGACTCTGGACTCAGAGGGAGAATAGTTATGGATGCTTTCCCCTAGGCTACAGAATGTTATTGATGTGCAATTCCTAGGGACAACCACAAGATGGTACAAAAATTGCACCCAACTATGTCAGAGCAGGGCTTGGAAAAACTTTTCCTCCTCCATTGCTTTTGGAGGAAAACTGATGTGCCATTTAACAAAAGAAAATTTTTCTGTTTAAAAAAACAACAGTCTCCTTGTTTATTTTTTTAATTAACCACTTGCTATTGAGTTAAGTTTATTATTTTAAATTAACCTATTAGTATTACTAATGGTCCACAACCATTGTATAGGAGCTGCTTTCTCCAAGGTCATTCAAATCCATTGTCCATATCCTTCTTGAGCTCCTTACAAATTGGAATTGCTGAACAAATTGTGATATATGAATATAATGGAATACTATTGTTTTGAAGAAATGATGAAGATGTATCTTTCAGAGAAAGATTGTCTTTCTTTCAATATTGTTTGGTTGTTGCTCAAGGATTTCTTCTTGTCTCTCTACACTCTTTCTTAGAAATGATCATTTGCTCCTGGGTCTTCAACCAAACCCTTTATTTAGATGGCTCCCAATCTATGTCTTCTATCTTGACTTCTCATCTATACGCCTAACCTGGATCTCCAACTGTCCATAGGACATCTTTATATGAATATCTCACCAGTGCCTTAAATTGAACATGTCCCAAACTGAGCTCATTACTTTTTCTTCTAAATGTGTTCTTCTTTCTGACTTCACTATTGTCTACAGCATCCCAAATGATCTTTTGTTTACATATTTGTAAACTTAGATTTATTTTGGGGGGAGAATGGGGGAAAGTGGGTACAGTGGATAGAATATCAGATCTGGCATGAGGAAGGCTCATCTTCCTGAGTTCAAATCCAGTCAGACATTAACTAGTTCTGTGACCTTGAGCAAGTCAATTAATCCTACTTGCCTCAGTTTCCTCATCTGTCAAATAACTGGAGAAAGAAATGTTAAACTGTTCCAGGATCTTTGCCACAAAAATCCAAATGGAGTCGCAAAGAGTCAGATATGACTAAAACAACTGAACAACAACAAAGTTTAATGTACTTTGACTGACATTCAAGCCTTTCCACAATCTGTCTTTCCAAACTTATCTTATATTACTACTTTCTACATACTATCTATTCTCCTTCCTCTGTATCAACTTGGCTTAGGCTGTTAATTGTGCCTAGGATGACTTTGCCAGTTGAATTTTTTTCGTATTATTTTTTCTTATTAAAAAAAAGAAAAAGAAACTTTGGTGGTATCTTTTATTTTATACCATTTTCATTCCCCAAAATAGGATGTCCTGAAACTTTAGAAACTTAATAACACATTATATGTTAGCCTTGCCCAATGAGTCCTCTCTTATAAGAAATAATAAGGAAGTAGGAAAAGGCAGTTCTGCAAAACCAACCAAATGTGCCAAGCAGGCCTGACAGTACATCACAATCAATTCCCTCCTTCTTCTTGCTAAGAAGAGAATAAAATGAATTTTCTCTTCTCTGATCTTCTCCAGTTGTCAATAGCTCAGGCTTCCCAATAAAACCTCAACTTGGTTTTGTAACTTTCTAGTGCAATTAGATTTAATTTTGTGTATTCTAATTATCTGTTTATGTCTTACTCCTTCCTTCCCCACCCTCCATACTCATTAGATTGCAAGGTCCAATAAAATGGAGACTATGATTTTTTTCTTTGCATTTTTATTTTTAATCTTTTAAATTCTCTCTCCCTCCTGCTGTCCTCACACCTTTTCTTATCAGTTCATAGGTTTTTCCAGTTTCCTTTGAGCCTTAATTTGCATTTCTCTAATTATTTGTGATTTGGAGTATTTTTATATGGTTATTCAGAGCATATTTTTCTTTTTTAGGACTATCCTTTAACCATTTTTCTAGTGATTCTTTATATATTATATATATATATATATATATATAATATGTAATATATATATACACACACACACATATATACATATATCTTGGATATGAGACCTTTATCAAATTTACTGGAGCTATTTATTTTAATAATAGTTGTATTACATTTGTTTGGGATTAAGTTTTATCAAAATTATCCATCTTCTCGATAACTTGCACCATGCTCCACATTTAATTAATGTTTATGTTGGGGAGAAATGTTTATGTGAACAGATGAAAAGATAAAAACAGAAATTTCACCTTTGGAATTATTTCCCAAAGAGGTCAAAGACAGGTTATACACATACAATTTACAGCAGCCTTTTTTTGTGGTAACAAAAGACTGGAATCCAACTGAACAACCTTTGATTAGGAAATAGGTGCAATATTTGCTATATTTGATTGAAAAAGAAAATTATTATACAATACAAAATAATATGAACAAGTCAGGGAAACATGGTAGGGGGGAAGGGTTTTCTTGTACTGTTGTAAAGGCAAGTAAGCAGAATCAGAAGAGTGTATATCCAATAAACCACAAATATGTGGTTTATTTACCACAACAATGTAAATAAAGAAAAACAACAATAAAAGACATGAAAACAACATTAAAAATCTGCCAAACATATTAATTGTTCTGATAATGACCAATCAGGGTCCTCCTCTCAATAAAGAGGTAGGGAGGCTGTGGGAGTTGAATGTAAATGATATCACTGTGATCATTTTGGTTTTATTGTTTTTCTCTCTTAGAACAGAGGGAAAATAGAAAGTAGATAGAAGAAAATAATAGTGGTGTAAAAAATATTCTAAATTTTTTTTAAAACAAAGGGACAAATAAAAGCAACAAAACAATTTGTTTTTTAAAAATCAGTTCAGTATTGTCAGTTTAAAAATCAAAAGGAGTGAAAAAAATTAAATAGGAGAATGATGACAAAGATGAAATCTCAGTGTTTATTAAAACCTTGAATAGAAGAGATCTTTGTTAATATTTTTTCAAAATTCCAAAGGATCTATGATTTCATTGATAGGGACATTTCCTTCAGTAACATACAGAACAACCCGTATACTTCTTATCCAAGGTAATTCTTGTTCATGTCCTCCCCAAATCTTCCACAGAACAATCTAAGAGTGTGCTTATAAATATTTAACAACTGGCACTTGCAGTGGCGGGGAGGGTGGACGGAGTATGCAGAGACTTTATTCTGTATTATTAACATTTTTAACATTAGGACTATCCTTTAACCATTTTTCTAGTGATTCCTTATATATAATATATATATATATATATATTATATATATATATATGTCTAGACAATCAACAAAACCATTTATTGGAAATTGTCAATAAAGCAATAAAAATTTAACCATCAGCTCTGTTAGAATGTACCACTGATTTGAAACTATGCCCTAAAAGCTATAAAACTGTGCATATACCCTTTGATCCAATAGTGTGAAAAGAGATCCACATGTGCAAAAATATCTGTGGCATCCTTTTTGTAGTGGCAAGAAACTGGAAAGTGAGTGGATGCCCATCAGTTGGAGAATGGCTGAATAAGTTATGGCCTATGAATGTTATGAAATATTGTTCTGTAAGAAACGATAAGCAGGATGATTTCAGAGGGGCCTTGAAAGACATAAACTAAAAAGCTAAGTGAAATGAGCAGAATCAGGAGATCATTGTACACAATGTTGCCATATACTGCAACAAAATTTAATGAAGATGATGGATCTTTTCAACAATGAGATGATTTAAGTCTTCTAATGATCTTGTGATGGAGAGAGCCATCTGCAGCCAGAGAGAGGACTGTGGTAACAGATCCAAAAAGGGAAAAAAAAACCTGAGAAGGAAAACAAAATGCAAGTAAACATTAACAGAAAGTATGAAAATGCTATATTGTGGTCCATAATCAGTTCTCAGAGGCCTCTCTCTGGGTGTATATGAATTTCTTCATCACTGGACAATTGGAACTGGTTTGAATCATCTTATTGTTGAAGAGAGCCACATCCATCAGAATATAGTCTTATTGTTGCTATGTATAATGATCTCCTGGTTCTGCTCATTTCACTTAGTATGAACTGATGTTCATGTAAGTCTCTCCAGGCCTCTCTGAAATCATCCTGTTGGTCATTTCTTACAGAACAATAATATTCCATAACATTTATATACCATAATTTATTCAGCCATTCTCCAATTGATGGGCATCCATTCAGTTTCCAGTTTCTTGACACTACATTCTTGTCACATGTGAGTCCCTTTCTCTCCTTTAAGATCTCTTTGGGATATAAGCTCAGTAGTAACATTGCTGGGTCAAATACTGCTGAGTATGCACAGTTGGATAACTTTTTGAGCATAGTTCCAAATTGCTCTCCAGAACGGTTGGGTCCATTCACAGTTCCACCAACAATGTATCGGTGTCCCAGTTTTCCCACATCCCCTCCAACATTCGTCATTTTCTTTTCCTGCCATTTTAGCCAATCTGAGAAGTGTGTTGTGGTATCTCAGAGTTGTCTTAATTTGCATTTCTCTGATCAATAGTGATTTGGAACTTTTTCATATGGGTAGAAATAGTTTCAATTTCATCATCTGAAAATTGTTCATATCCTTCGACCATTTATCAATTGGAGAATGGCTTGAACTATTAAAAATTTGAGTTAATTCTCTATGTATTTTAAAAATGAGGCCTTTATTAGAATCTTTGAATGTAAAAATGTTTTCCCAGTTTATTGCTTCCTTTCTAAACTTGTCTGCATTAGTTTTGTTTGTACAAAAACTTTTTAACTTAATATAATCAAAATTATCTATTTTGCGATCAATAATAATCTCTAGTTCTTCTTTGGTCACAAATTCCTTCCTCCTCCACAGATATGAGAGGTAAACTACCCTATGTTCTTGTAATTTGTTTATAATATCATTCTTTATGTCTCGATCATGAACCCATTTCGATCTTATCTTGGTGTATGGTGTGGGTCAATGTCTAGTTTCTGCCATACTAGTTTCCAATTTTCCCAGAAGTTTTTGTCAAATAGTGAATTCTTTTCCCAAAAGCTGGGGTCTTTGGGTTTGTCAAACACTAGATTACTATAGTTATTGACCATTTTGTCCTGCGAACCTAACCTATTCCACCAATCAACTACTCTGTTTTTTAGCCAGTACCAAATAGTTTTGATGACTGTTACGTCATAATATAGTTTTAGATCTGGTACAGCTAGGCCACCTTCATTTACTTATTTTTTTTTCATTAATTCCCTTGAAATTCTTGACCTTTTGTTCTTCTAGAAAAATTTTGTTATTTTTTTCTAGATCATTAAAATAGTTTCTTGAGAGTTTAATTAGTATAGCACTCAATAAATAGATTAGTTTAAGTAGTTTTGTCATCTTTATTATATTCTCTCAACCTATTCAAGAACACGATATTTTTCCAATTGTTTAGATCTGATTTTATTTGTGTGGAAAGTATTTTGTAGCTTTGCTTATGTAGTTCCTGACTTTCCCTTGGCAGATAGATTCCCAAATATTTTATATTACCGATAGTTATTTCTCTTTATATTTCTTGCTGTTGGATTTTGTTAATGATGTATAAAAATGCTTATGATTTATGTGGATTTATTTTGTATCCTGCAACTTTGCTAAAGTTATGGATTATTTCTAATAGTTTTTTAATTGATTCTCTAGGGTTCTCTAAGTATACCATCATATCATCTGCAAAGAGTGATAATTTGGTTTCTTCATTACCTTCTCTAATTCCTTTAGTCTCTTTTTCTTCTCTTATTGCCATAGTAAGCATTTCTAATACAATATTGAATAGTAATGGTGATAGTGGGCAACCTTGTTTCACCCCTGATCTTATTGGCAATGGTTCTAGTTTATCCCTGTTACATATGATGCTTGCTGATGGTTTTAAATAGATGCTATTGACTGTTTTAAGGAAAAGTCCATTTATTTCTATACTCTCTAATGTTTTTTAATAGGAATGGATGTTGGATTTTATCAAATGCTTTTTCTGTATCTATTGAGATAATCATGTTTGTTTGTTAATTTGGTTATTGATATAATCAATTATGCTAATAGTTTTTCTAATATTGAACCAACCCTACATTCCTGGTATAAATCCTACTTGGTCATGGTGTATTATTCTGGGAATGATTTTCTGTAATCTCTTTGCTAATATTTTATTTAAGATTTTTGCATCAATATTCATTAGGGAGATTGGTCTATAATTTTCTTTCTCTGTTTTCATCCCACCTGGTTTAGGTATCAGTACTGTTTCTGTGTCATAAAAGGAATTTGTAGTCCTTTCTTCCCTATTTTTTCAAATAATTTATATAGTATTGGAAGTAATTGTTCTTTAAAGGTTTAGTAGAATTCACATGTAAATCCATCTAGTCTTGGAGGTATTTTCTTAGGGAGTTGATTAATAGCTTGTTGTATTTCTTTTTTCTAAAATGGGACTATTTAAGTAATTTATTTCCTCTTCTGTTAATCTGGACAATCTATATTTTTGTAGGTATTCCTCCATTTCACTTAGGTTATCAAATTTATTGGCATAAAGTTGGGCAAAGTCACTCCTAATTATTCCTCTAATTTCCTCTTCATTTTTGAGACTAAAATTTGATTTTTTTTCTTTCCTTTTTTTAATTAAATTAACTAAAGGTTTATCTATTTTGTTTTTTTCACAAAATTAACTTTTACTTTTATTTATTAGTTCAATAGTTTTTTTTATACTTTCAACTTTATTAATCTCTCCTTTTATTTTTAGAATTTCAAGTTTGGTATTTGATTGGGGATTTTTAATTTGTTCTTTTTCTAGTTTTTTTTAGTTGCAAGCTCAATTCTTTGATTTTCTCTTTCTCTAATTTATGCAAGTAAGCATCTAGGGATATAAAATTTCCTCTTATTACCGCTTTGGCTACATCTGACAAATTTTGGTATGTTGTCTCATCATTGTCATTCTCTTGGATGAAATTATTAATTTTGTCTATGATTTGCTGTTTCATCCATTTATCTTTAGGATGAAAATTAGGAAAAAATTACTTTTTGGTTTATTTTCTCCTGGTCATATATTGTGTGTGATTTTTATTGCATTATTATCTAAAAAAATGCATTTATAATTTCTGCCTTTCTGTATTGATTTTGAGGTTTTTATACCCTAACACATGGTCAGTTTTTGTACACATTCCATGAACTGCTGAGAAAAAAATAAACTCCCTTCTATCTCCATTTAATTTTCTCCAAAGATGTATCATACCTAACTTTTCTAACATTTTGTTTACCTCCTTAACTTCTTTCTTATTTATTTTGTGGTTTGATTTATCTAGTTCTGAGAGAGCAAGGTTGAGATCCCCCACTAGTATGTACAGTTTTACTGTCTATTTCTTCTTGCATCTCTCTTAACTTCTCTAGGAATTTCCATGCACTTGGCCACACCTACACTATTGCAATAGTTGATCTCAATCCTCTTTCCATTCCAATCTATCCTCCATTTAATCATTAAAGTGATTTTCCTAAAGTATAGATTTAATCCTGTCACCTGCTTACTCTATAAATTCCAGAGATTCCCTTTTGATTCCAGGAACAAATACAAAAATACTGTTTGGCATTAAAAGCCCTTCATAACCCATCCCCTTTCTAACTTTCCAGTATTCTTATATTTTATTTCTCAATATATATTCATAAATTCTCTGACACAGACTTTCTGGATGTTCCATGAACAACACCTTGTATATCTTGGCTGTGGGCATTTTCTCTGGATGTTCTATAACTGGGATGCTTTTCCTCCTCTGCTTAAATTACTGACCTTTCTGGGTTCAAATGTCATTTAAAATCACACTTTCTTCTGAAAGTTTTCTCTAATCCATTTTAATTCTGGGGCTTTTCCCCTTTTAATTGCTTCCTAATTATTTTGTATAGGTCATTTTTTTATGTATGGTTCAGAAATGGTGAGGGATCACCATTTAATAAAAAGCTAGAGAGATCTCTAGAAGCAAAGAAAAGTTTATTATACATTCCCGGGAGAAGGGCATCCCACCCATTGATCAGACAATCGAAGGGAGGAAGCACTGTAGGGGGCAGGGTCAACACTTTTAATCCCTAACGCAAATACCCCCTCCCACCACTGACCCTCATCCTTATTGGCTGAGGATCTTACATTCTAAACTCGGGAACTACCCAAGAAATTGAACTTGACCAATAAGTACATAGTTGCCCATATTTAACCGAAACAGGGAGACACTGATGTCATAGGAGGATAACAGGAAGGGGACTTAAATATGTCCTTAGGAGGATAGCAGGAAGGGGACTTAAGTATGCCCTTGACTTAATGCTTAAAGTCCTTCAGGTCTACTCAAACTTTGAAATAGATGAAGACTTACTTGATTTTCACAACTGTCTTGAAAGATCTCACCTTATCTCGTTCATTTATATATTTGTTGCATGTTGTCATCCCCATATTATTGATTATAAGCTTCTTTGTGGCAAGAATTGTCTTTTGTATGCTGAGATGATTCCAACATGATACTTAGCATGCTTGTTGTTGAGTCATTTTTTTTAATCCTGTCAGATTCTATGCCTCCAGTTGGGGTTTAAGGGTTTTCTTGGCAAAAATACTGGAGGGGTTTGCTATTTCTTCTCCAGGTCATTTTACAGATGAGGAAACTGAAGTAAATGAGGTTAAGTGACTTGCCCAGGGTCACACAGCAAGTAAATGTCTGATGTCAGATATGAATTCAGGAAGAACTCTATCCATTTCTTTCTAGCACATAACCATTTGATAAATATTTATTGACTGACTTCTTGAACATCCCCAGGCAAAGTGGTCAGTCAGCATTCTCTTGAAGTTCACTTAGAGGAAAAACCTAATATTTTCTGAGTATATTCTTTTTTGGACCACTCTAGTTGTTTTTTCCTTTTTCCTTTTTTATTTGAAAAAAAAGAGTAAGAATAAAAGGAAAACAGAAAAGAAATACAGAACAAAAGAGAACCTTGCCCATAGAATATCAAGGAGGATTAAAAGTATATAACAACAAATTACCAGATCAAAAAAGTATATATATTAGTAGAAGAAATTATATTCATGAATAACCTTTTTTTTTTTTTTTTTTTTTTTAGTTCTTTATAAATTTTTCTTTGGTTCTCTGCTACTTACCTGATTTATTTTGTTCTTTTTTCCCCCTTTCATTCCCCCCACCACTCCCAAGCAAGCTACATTTAAGAAAAGAAATATAGGTACATAGATACATACACATACTCACACCTTCTACCTCATACACACACACACACACACACACACACACACACACACACATGCATGTCTTTCTTATCCTAGCTGCCTCTTTAATTAAATTCTGCTTCATAACTTTTCTTGCTATTACTTAACCTTCCTCCACTCAAGGATCCCTCCCTTGTCTTCTTCCTTCACCCTTTGCTTCCCTATCTGCTCACCTCCCCCCACCCCTGCCTTTATTTCTTTATAGATTTTTGAACCTATTCCCAATGTAAGAGGTTTTCAAAACTATGAGCTCTCTAATACCTGTCTGTTCTTCTGTACCTCATTTGTAGAACACAATTGCTATTTGTATTTTTAACTGCCA
The DNA here is from genome assembly GCF_902635505.1 of Sarcophilus harrisii. Classification (NCBI taxonomy): domain Eukaryota; kingdom Metazoa; phylum Chordata; class Mammalia; order Dasyuromorphia; family Dasyuridae; genus Sarcophilus; species Sarcophilus harrisii. The sequence continues at coordinate 294,247,446 of NC_045426.1, read as the reverse complement.
ATATTTTTTTTTGAGCTGCTCTGTCATTGATTTGAATCTTATATACATACGTGGATATGTGTATATATACACACACACACATACACACACAATTTGTCCATGTTTAAATAGTTTATCCCTGTTAAATTTCTTAAAATTGATCTTTCATATTGGCTCTATATGTTTAAATTTTCTGTTAAGTTTGATTTTGGTTGATAGAAAGTCCTGAAAATATGCAAGTTTGTTGAATGTCATTTTTTCTCATTCAGGATTATAGATAATTTAGTTCTTTTAATTGTTGGTAGATATGATTCTGTGGTCTTTTTTTGTAGCTGCTGATAAGTCTTGTACAATTCTAACTGTAACTCCAACATATTTAAATTATTTTTTTCATGTTTCTTGCAAAATTTTCTTTTTGATCTGGGGGTTTCAAAATTTGGCAATATAATAGTCCTGTGTGTTTTTCACAAAGGATTTCTATAAGGTAGTGATGAGTTGTTTTTTTTTCTATTTCTACTTTACCCTCATGCTCTATCATTCCAGGACAATTTTCTTGGATTATTTCCTGCATTATTGTGTCAAGGTTCTCTTTTTGGTCAGAACTTTCTGGCAGTCTAATTTTTCTTATATTTTCTTGATCTGTTCTCCAGATCTGTTATTTTTCTTATAAAATACTTCACATTCTGTTCTGTTTTCTCATTTTTATAATCTGTTTTGTTATTTCTTGGTCTTTCAAAACTTCACTTGCTTCCCCTTGCCCAATTCTAATTTTTAAAGAGTTATTTTTAGTCTTTGAGACTTTGTACCTCTTTTTCTAGCTAGTCAATTTTTTCTCCATAAACTTCTTGTTTTTCTTTAGTTTTTCTTTAGTTTTTTTCTTTAGTTTTTCCTCAATATCTCTCATTTGATTTTTTGAATTCTTTTTTGAGTTCTCTTCTTTCTGGGCAGAGAGCCATTTCACATTACTCTTTGGGATGGAAGTTGGGTTTTTGTTGTTGTTGTTGTTGTTTGTTTGTTTTTTGTTTGTTTGTTTTTACTAAAGTGCCCTCCTCTAAAGATGAATCTTGGTCTTCCCTGTTTCCATAATATGTTTCAATGGTGGGGTTGTTTCTTCTTTGCCGGTTCATTTTTTTTTTTTTTTAAATAAAAGGTATTAATGTAAGTTAGTAATTGTAGGGTGGGGAGGGATAGTGCCTTAAGCTTTCCTTCAACTTTCCAATCTGACCAGGACCTCCAAACCTAGAGCTCTATCCTCCTGCAAATGCCCATAGCCAGCAGTGTCCCTGTACCACTGCTTCTGTACTCACCTGGTTCTGATTCCTTCTTGCTCATGGCTGCATCTCAGCATCACAGCTGGGCCCCTATGTTCCCAGTCAGTTGAGGTTTTCTCATTCTTCCAGGACTCAAACCTCTGACTCCAAGTCCAGGAGGTGAAAATCTCTGTGGTTCCTGTTGCGGCTTCCCTGAGGGGGTCCCTGATTTGATGTTTCCAGTGAGCTAGAGTGGAGGTGTTTGCACTTCAAGTAGGTTAAATCCCCAAGCCCAGGGCTTTCTCCAGATTGTATCAGGTTGTATCAAGACTTCGGTACTGTCTCAAGTCTTCTTGATTTTTCTGGAGTCTGTTTGCTCTGAGGTGCAAATTTGTTCTATTTTGGGGGGAAATCTGGAGAGTTTGAAATTTACCAACGTACTCCACCATCTTCCCAGAATCCTCCCCCCCACCACTATAGTTCTTAAGTAGTTTTTCCTTACATCTAGTGGAAATATGTTTCCCAATAACTTTGTTCCTAATAGATGAGTTTTTGGTCACAGTCATGATTCTCTTGTTGTTACCTGCCCCCTGCCCCCAATTTGTTTTGTCAAATCTTACTAGTGGGCTATCATTTTATAAATATTTAGGAGGGGTACTCGTCTCTGTGCAAAAGAAGTTGCTGTAAGAAAACTGGGAATGTGATTAAAGTTGATTCCTTCTCTCAGTATATAAATATATTTGCATTATTCCATCAACTACCCAAAATTGTAAAATAAATAAATAAATGAATGGTTATGTGGTGTTCTCTTCTTTAAAATATAATGCTTCTCTCTGGGAGCAGGTTTCTTGGGGAGGTTTTCTGGAGGCAGCCTTAGTTTCAGTTAAAAGTAATAATTACTCCAAATGCAGCCAAATGATAAAAATACAAATGTTTATTTTTTCCTTCCTTGGGCTTGGATAGCTTTCTTAGAGGCCTCAGCTTTCCTTGGTTCTGAGAGCTCTCACCTCTAATCTTCTGCCTCTGCCAGCTTTGGCTTCTCTTCTTCCAAATGTCTCCAGCCAGCACCAAAGTGAAAGTTGGAATGAATCTGACTCCACCTCCAAGAGTGGGCTTGTGGGCTTCCTCCCAGAGTGCTCCTCTCCAACTCTTAGCAATGTTGTGAACTAACTGATCTGAAACTCTAAGAGCTTCTTTATATATGATCTCCTAAAGGTTGACTCCTCCTTTTGTGGTGTTCTTCTTCTTTAAAATAATATAATGGTTCTCTCTGGGAGCAGGTTTCTTGGAGAGGTTTTCTGGAGGCAGCCTTAGTTTCAACTACAAGTAATAATCACCCAAATGCAACCAAGTGTTAAAAGTTCAGATCTTTTATTGCTTCCTCCAAAATAGGCTGGTTAGTTTTCTTAGAGGCCTATCTTTCTGCTTGGTTCTAAGAGCTCTTGCAGCTTTGTCCTTTGCTTCTGCCTCTGCTTTCTTCAGCCTCCAGCCAGCACCAAGGTGGAAAATGGAATGAATCTCTCTTGCCTTGGAGTGAGGGCTTGTGGCATCCGAGAGTGGGATTATGGGTTTCCTCCCAGAGTTCTCCTCTCTGACCCCTGGCAATGTTCCGAAGTAACTGACTTGACTGGCTCCCTGAAGCTCTATTTATGCTCCTTCTCCAAGAGTGGGATTGTGGGATATGAGAGTGGGATTATGGGTTTCTTCCCAGAGTGCTCTCTGGCCCTAATAGCTTCTTGTTTATAAGAGCTCTCTAAAGGTGTGAACACAAGCATTATTGTCTATCAGTTCTACTTAGTACCTTGTTTCTTCTGGCCCATAACATCTCCTTGTAAGATCAGATCAATCATACTGAACCATGCTAAATTAGATAATTATTGTCTCTATCAACTCTAATGACTTAACTCTTTGTAAGGATTTCAACATCCTCTGAGGGAGGGATTAAGGGAGGTGTGAATTCACAAAGTTAACTTTGTGAATCTCCCATACTTGTGAACTCCAATGAGTACTTAAATACTTTAGTGAGTTAGAGAATTTGCCAAGTACCATGCTAAATTAGATAATTATTGTCTCTATCAACTCTAATGAGTTAATACTTTGTAAGGATTCCAACAAGGTTATGGTTAGGCTATATTATATATTTTTCCCTACAAATGAGGTATTGTGATACAGTAGATGGAAGCAGACCTAAGCTCTGGTTTTCCCTCTACTACTTCCTGCTTCTATATTTAGGTGACATCTTTCTGGGCCTGGAATTTCTTACCTATCCAACAACACCTGAAGTCAAAGTGCTAGGCCAGATAATCTTAAATTCTCTTCTAGAGGCAGGATCTGTAAATTCAGAAACTATTTTGTTGAATTCCATTATTTTAAAGGCTCAGTCTTCTTCAGATACCTGCCATAGTTTTAAATACCTTCTATTTCTTATCTGCTATAAAGAAAGTCACACACTGTGATAAGCCCTTTCATATTTATATTAGTAAAAATAAGAGACAAACATAGGGCAGGGAATGAAGAACTGGTCTAAAGGAAGATAAAAAATTTAGGTATTGCCGCTGACAATGACTAGCCATGTGACCTTGAACTAATCTCTCATTACTCTAGGTAACACACTAAGAACTTAAGTTGCAGAGAGGATGCTGACCTGCTCTGGTGGGAATTCCCTTAGTGTATTACACCAATGAAATTACGGGTACAGTGCCTATTCCTATTTAAATAAAAGCATATTCTATAAGACAGGACAAACTTTCTATCTGGTCACATATCCCAGCCGTATATAAAGGATGGACAGGATATTCATGACTGAAGTTCTGAGGGCGCTGAAGATGTGTGCCTCATCTGAAACTTTCACAGATTATTTGATTAATGGAGAAGATGTGAACAAGTTACCTTCTCCAGCCAAAAGCACAGACTTTCCTGAGAAATGCCGGTTTCTTTTCCTTCTTATTGTCCATTCAATCAATTAACCTCAAAGATAAGAAAATGTGGTATGACTTTAGATAAAGTGATTCCTCCATGTTGGCTCTTGGATCCACAGGCACCTGTTATCTTCTGGCAAATGCTTTTGTCTCTCATTAGTCAATAAGTACATCCAGGATGACAACAATCAAAACCCTGAAGAGACAAATCATTGTAGCTTCTTTGCCAATTCAGATGAAGTATATAAAGTCAGAATTCAGAAGAGAACAGCTGCAAGGAGTACCAATTGACAACAGCCCTCTCTCCCTCCACAGTTTGTCTTCTGTGTGTCTCAGAAAGTCTTGAAGAAGAGTTCATCCCACTCAAATCAGCATTCATTGAGTCAACACAAAGAGTGGAAATGGTTTGAATTGACACAAGAACTTCTTTCTCTCTTTCTCCAAGTGAATGTGCTGAGTCATCTTGCTTACTAGCATCCTGTAAGGGAAATCAAGGACAAGATGCCAGCATCCAATCCAGAATATATAAATATTAATTCCTAATCTTTTGCTTTTTTAGATTAATGATAAACACCCTTAAGCACAAGGTATAATTATAGTTAATACTAATAACAGCTAATATTTGCCTAGCACTTTAAATATGGCAAATATGTTAGTTGATAGATTTGAGTTACAAGGAAGAAAGATTTGCTGTTACAGAGAAAACATTCATAGTCCCCATGTGAAACGTTGGAAAAATTAAATTCATGGGTCAAATCAGGGAAGTTGAGAAAATGTACTGACTAGTTGATAGTCACATCCAGAATCCTTGTGCTGTAATTTCATAATTGGAGACACATAATTAAGGATTTTAGGACCACAATACCCATCTTTTTTTTCTTTCAGATATTAATATTTTCAACAAATCATCTCTTTTGACTTCTTAGTTTTCTAATTATGTTCTGTTGTATCCCTGGGCTTTATTCCTTCCTTCCCCTAAATATGAATTTATATATTTTACTTGTATCTGATTCCTTCATCAGGATGTAAAATACTCTTACATTTTATCTCTTAAGTATAGGACTTTCAGTCTTTTTCAGTTCTTCCTCGAGGTTGTAAGGAGCCACTTATTTTTATAAGAAGCTTCTTTTTCTCCATTCATTCAGTGAGCTCTCAAGGCTGGCTCTCAAAACTTTTTGTTTGGATTATTGCCAAGAGCCTCATAATTGTTCTGATTCCATTCTTTTCACTTACCAGCCCATTCCCTATACAACTGTTTAATTAAAATGCCTAAAATCATATATGCCTATATTATTCTTCCACTCAAAGCTCTTCAAAGGGACCTCGTTGCAATCAGGATAAGACATCAGTTTTCAGCCTGGAATTTAAAGCATTAAACCATTATCTTTGCAAACTAATTTCATATCACTTCTCCATCCATATAGTTATCATTCCCATCAAACTTGTCTACTTGTTTCCTGTATGCTATATTCCATATATCAACTTTATACTTTTGCACAGGAGGTCATTAAAGACCTCCTATCCTCTAGTCTTTTCGGAGCCCTGACTTCATTTACCTCATCATCTCCTGTGTGAGACCTTTCTCTATCTTCTATATAGTTGTAAATATTTCTTACCTCTTGAAATAACTTTGTATGTGCTTAGTATTTATTTTTCTCAGCATATATTGGGTCCCCTTGGTAGAATATAAGCTCCTTCAGGGTAGAAATTTGTATTTTTTTCTTTATATATCAAGAATCAAGCACAATGTCTCTTTTAAAAAAATTATTCTCAATAGTATTTTTACTTTTCCAAATACATATAAAGATAGTTTTCAACATTTTATAAATTTTTGCGTTCTAAATTTTTTCTCCTTCCCTCTCTTGCCTCTCTTCTCCCCAAGACAGAAAGCAATATGACATGTACAAGTTTAAATATATTTCCATATTTGTCATATTGTGCAAGAAAAATCAGACCAAAGGGGAAAAATCCTGAAAGAAAAAACAAACAAAAAAGGTGAAAATAATATGCTTTGATCCACATTCAATCTCCATGACTCTCTCTATCTCTTTGGATGCAGATGGAATTTTCTATCCCAAGGATATCGAAATTGTCTTAGTTCACTGTACTGATGAGAAGAGCTGTCTATCATAATTGATTATCACATAATCTTGTTGTTACTATGTAGTGTTCTCTTGGTTCTTCACTCAGCATCAGTTCATGTAAGTCTTTCCAGGCATTTTTGAAATCACTTTTTATAGAACAATACATTCATATACTATAACTTATTCCCCCAACTGATGGACATCTACTCAATTTCTAGGTTCTTGCCACCACAAAAATTTTTGCATATGTGGGTCCTTTTCCTTCTTTTAAGATCTCTTTGGAGTACAGACCCAGTAATGATCAAAGGGTTTGCACAGGTTTATACTCATTTGGGCATAGTTCTGAATTAATACAATGTCTTGCAAAATAAAGTGGGGAGGGGGAAGAGAAGAGAAGGTAATGAAGAAAAGGAAATACTTGTGTTTTAGTCTGCTTAGGGAACTTATAGGGAGAAAATTCCCCCTACTATCACAATCAATATATATCAGGGATAGGATTCAAACCCAGGTTCCTGACTTCAAAATCAGCTTTCCCTTTACTATATTCTGGTGTATCATGTATCTTACACATAATAGGTGATTAAATAAATGTTTGTAGGAACTGGAGAAAGGAAATAAGCATTTATTAAATAAAATTTAATAAATATTAAATGGCACATAATTTCCTTTTCTTTTGGGGGGGAGGAGGGGAGGCAAAGGGTTAAATGATTTGCCCACCTTCACACAACTTAGTGTCTAAGGACAGATTTGAATTCAGGTTCTCCTGGCTTCAGGCAGAGGCTCTATCCACAGAGCTCATATAGGTTCTCAAATGTTTATTGATTACTGCATGCCCAGCATTATGACTAAATATTTTACATATTATCTCATTTGATTTTTACAATTACAACAACTCTGGGAAGTATGTGCTAATATCCCCATTTATCAGATGAGGAATCAGGCATATAAGGTTTAGCTCAGTGTCTAAGGTTGGATTTGAACTCGTCTTCTGACTCCAGGCCCAGTGTCCTGTGTCCACTGAGCCATCTGTCTAAATTTAATTGTTGATCTTTGTACAATAGAATGGGGACATGTTTCCATTCAAAATCCAAATCAGTTTAAAGTTTTCTTCCATGACCTAGTCGCAGGATTGTTGGTTTTTTTTTTGCTGGCCCACCTTTTTTGTGTCTTTTTCTCTCTTTCATACCCAAAGAAGTATGTGTATCTTCATCTGCTCAGTTCCAGGGAAAAAACCTGTTGTTTTGGGGTTTCTGCTGTGGGAATATGAGGCTCACAATGCAGACCAGGTTCATTGAGTTCCTAAAACGAACCAGCATTTGCAACTAATGAGCATTTGGCCCCCTAAGGCTGGAACTTCCAAGTTCTGACAGATGATTCTAAAAATTGTTGGCAGGAAAGATGATCCTTCCTGTCCAAAGTCCAGCCTTTTAAAAAGTGATATATCCCAGCAGAGAAGGAGAATGAGGTATCCGAGCCCTCAGAGAAATCGAGGTAATTAATGATGATTTATCTCCATTTTTCAAATGGATGGAATCTTTCCTAACTTGGTGGAGTGTGGACAGCTGGGAGAGAGATGAGGATGGCTCCTCTGTTTCCAGGATGTTCAGAAAACTCAAGAAGAAAATAATCTATATTGTCCTTATGCTTTTGCAGTATATTTTCCTATAATGGGGCAGTTCCAGTTATTGCTTCCTGAATAATGATGCCCAGTAGAGAAGACACCCTTAGGTTGTCTTCTACTTCTCAAGTAAATAGCCTAGTGCTATCAGGCAGTTTTTCAAATTGGAAACTTCTGGAAGGGTGAGAATTTTTGTGCTGGCCATATCATGAATTTGCAATTTGATCTCAGACATCCCCCCCACCACCACCATCAATTTTCTGTTTTTAAGAATTATGCACATGACAAACAGCAATAAAAGTGAACATTTTCATGTAAAAATAGGAATAAATCTGTATATGAAATGGTAAGTATTGTGTAGAAATTGCTTGCTTTTTATTTAGAAAGCACATTTGATAAAGTAGCTAATTAATACTGTCTTACCCTTTGTCCCCTTGTGAACAATTTGCTTGGCTTTGACAAATTTTAAAATGTTTCATTAATATATTTTTTTAAAATCTCTAATAACTATTTCCCTTCACTGTCTTTTTCCAAAAGTACTTCTTTTTAAATCACAGCCATGCAAAACAAATTCATGTTGACTTTGTCTGAAAAGCATGTTTCATTCTGCACTTAATCTATCATATCTGCTAGGAGATGAGAAACATTCTTTGTTAGTCTTTTAGAGACATGTCTAAATATTACATTAATCAAATGGTTATCCATCATGATTGTAGAGGATCACAATCAGTGGGGAAACTCTAGGTGAGATATAAGACCCTTCAGCCCAGAGGGAACCTGCTAACAATGTTTGGTTCGATTCCCCCTGTTCCCTAAGGGCTCTCTGCTTTCCTGAGAAGTCAGAGGGGGGAGATAACCTGTGTTGAGATTGAAGCAGAGTGATATCAGGTGGCAAACTACATACAATAGCAAGTTGTTTATGTGGTTCCAAATGCATAGTGTTGTTTTTGTTACATTATATAAAGGATAAATAAAAGGACTCCATTTTCCCACCATCCTTGGGAGTCCTGCCTCATCACTTCTCCACTAGGAAGGTATATTTTAATCACCCTGGCATGGGGGGGGGGGGTCTAGAAAACAACGGGTATGTTTTGTCACCCCTAATTTGAGGGCTGTAGAAAGCAATGGTATGTTTTGTCATCCCAACTTGGGGGCTTTAGAAAGCAGGACACAACAATGAGTCATATAAATTATTCTCCTCATTTCACTATTTATCTGTTCATATAATTCTTCCCAGGTTTCTCGGAATGTTCCTCAAACATTTCTGTAACCCATTTTCCATCTGTGGTTCTCAACTCATCAAAAGTCCTCAACATTAAGACATTGTGTAGCTTGTTTCTCAAAATGTCAGTTCCTTCCAGCACAGTTGCCTAGCATGTTATTAATGCTTATTGTCTTCTGAACATTCTCCATATCTGACATGTTCTCATATCTATTCATTTATGAAATAGCTTCTGTGACTTGGCTTTAATGTAGAAGCTGAGCTAGACTGAAAAGGCTTTCCAAAGATATTCCCAGCCCACAGGATTCGTATGTCTCAGCTAACAACACTCATCATTTTTGTTCTTTTCCCCCCTCCAAAATGGTTACTGATACTGATGGACCCCATACCAATTAGGAATAGGAATACTGGCCCTAAGATAGAAAATGAAAATCTAAGATCCTAAGACCTAGAATAATTTATGGAAATTAGTTCAATTACATCTTCTTGTAAAAACCAACCAAGTTACCCTTAATATTTATATATATGAATATACGTATTCCCATAAACATAGATCATCCTGTTGTTCTTGTTCATGGTTTCCCAAAGGCCTTCCATATATTATTCAATGTGCTAGTACAGTATTTCACAAAATCCATTTTAGATGTATTGTGTTGTGGCAGTATAAACTCTTGTCTGGTTACACCATCCTGTAAAGTCTTTCAATATTATTCCAGGGACAGATTATGGTCTGTGACTCAAGGATTAACCTAGTAAAGAAAAGACAGGATCCTATGGCAACCCATGATTTGCAGATAGATGTGAAAACCCCACTGGTTTCTAATCTGTGGTTGCGATAATTAAGAAGCAAACATATGATTAGTAATTTCTTTATGGCAGGAAGCAGAAGAAGTGGTTTGTGGTCACAGACCAGTGCTAAATAAAAATTGCACTCTCTGTAAAACAGAAAATATAAAACTGATGTGGTTACAAATTCTGATTTGGAAGTTCAGTGCTCTCTTCTGAACTGAGTGGATAAATTGCTGCTATCAGGAGTTAAGGAAAAGAAAAGATAGGCCTGGAAAATTTACTAGAAGGACGAGTTTGCTTACCATATTTTGCTTTTGCCTAAATCATCAAATGTAAGACAGCAATGTTATGTAGAAAAAGTATTAAATTTGCAGTCAAAAGACCTGGATTCAAATTCCATTTCAGTCATTTATTAATTATATGACCTCAAAGTTACAATTTCTCTAAAGCTCAGTTTCTACTTCTGTAAAATGAGGGCTTTCCAGTTCATTTGCCAGAATCCTGTATTTATTGACCATTCATACAGTGAGAGGCACTGTTCTGCATTTTCTTACAGTAACAGTCCCTATGGAAATAACTTCCATGAAAGATAAACTATTTCATGGACACATATTCAACAGGAAGAGATAGACTCAGAAATGTAGTGCTCTTGTAAAATACAAGAGACCTTTAATATTTTTTATTAAAACTTTTTATTTACAAAATATATGCATGGGTAATTTTTTCAGTATTAACCCTTGCAAAACCTTTTATTCCAAATTTTCCCCTCCCCTAGCTAGCAGGTAGTCCAATACATGTTAAATCCAATATACGTATATGTATTTATACAGTTATCTTGCTGCACAAGAAAAATCAGATCAAGAAGGAAGAAAAACAGAAATGAAACAAAATGCAAGCAAATAACAACAGAGTGTGAGAATGCTATGTTGTGCTCCACACTCTGTTTCTAGGTTCTCTGAGTGTAGATAATTCTCGTCATCACTGAATAAGTGGAACTGGTTTGAATCATCTCATGGTTGAAGAGAGCCACGTCCATAAGAACTGATCATCACGTAGTCTTCTTGTTGCCATGTATAATGATCTCCTGGTTCTGCTCATTTCACTCAGCATCAGTTCATGTAAGTCTCACCAATCCTCTCTGTATTCATCCTGCTGGTCATTTCTTACAGAACAATAATATTCCATAACATTCATATACCACAATTTACTTAGCCATTTTCCAATTGATGGACATCCATTCAGTTTCCAGTTTCTTGACATTACAAAGGGGGCTGCCATAAACATTTTTGCACATATGGGTCCCTTTCCCTCCTTTAAGATCTCTTTGGGATATAAGCTTAGTAGAAACACTGCTGGGTCAAAGGGTATGCACAGTTTGATAACTTTTTGAGCATAGTTCCAAACTGCTCTCCAGAATGGTTGGATCCATTCACAGTTCCACCAACAATCTATCAGTGTCCCAGTTTTCCCACATCGCCTCCAATATTCATCATTATCTTTTCCTATCATCTTAGCCAATCTGATGGGTGTGTAGTGGTCTCTTAGAGTTGTCTTTGCATTTCTCTGATAAATAGTGATTTGGAGCACCTTTTCATATGGGTAGAAATAGTTTCAATTTCATCATCTGAAAAGTTCATATCCTTTGACCATTTATCAATGGAGAATGGTTTGAACTATTAAAATTTTTAGTTAATTCTCTATGTATTTTAGAAATGAGGCCTTTATCAAAATCTTTGAATGTAAAAATGTTTTCCCAGTTTATTGCTTCCCTTCTAAACTTGTCTGCATTGGTTTCATTTGTACAAAAATTTTTTAACTTAATATAATCAAAATTATCTATTTTGTGATCAATAACAATTTCTAGTTCTTCTTCGGTGACAAATTCCTTCCTTCTCCACAGATCTGAGAGGTAAACTATCCTATGTTCCTGTAATTTGTTTATAATATCATTCTTTATGTCTAGACCATGAACCCATTTCGATCTTATCTTGGTATTCGATGTGGTTCTACACCTACTTTCTGCCATACTAGTTTCCAACTTTCTCAGCAGTTTTTGTGGGACCTTTAATATTAAAAAGGAAAATATTGTAATTTTAAAAATTGGGGGGGGGGGAGGTATTTGGGGTTATATGACTTGCCCAGGGTCATATAACTAGGAAGTGTTAACTGTCTGAGGCTAGATTTGAACTCACATTCTCCTGACTCCAGGGCTGGTGCTCTACCCACTGTGCCATCTAGCTATCCTAATGTTGCGCTTTTTAAAATCATGAGAGAGGATTCCTTGGTTCTTCCAAACACTGTTTCTGAAGCTGACATGTGATAAATAACTTGAATTTATCACCCTCTCCCTCTGGTAATATTTTTTCTTTTTCTTTTTTTTTTTTTTTTTTTGCTGAGGCAATTGGGGTTAAGTGACTTGCCCAGAATCACACAACTAGAAATGTTAAGTGTCTGGGGCTAGATTTGAATTCAGGTCCTCCTGACTTCAGGGATGGTGCTCTATCCACTGTGCCATCTAGCTGCCCTTCTGGTGCTATTTTCTACAAGTAAAGAAAGTATTACAAAAGGCTGAATGTCCTTAGACTATCAAAAGTTATTAAGAAGAAAACTGTACAAAGACTTTAAAAATCCTTAAAACTGGAGATTAGGTTATAATATAATAACATATTTATAATCTACTCAGTCCATGATTTCACAGTTACTTCTGTACAATCTCTGCTGTGGATTCTAGGTTCTGGCTTACATCACTTTAGCGCCAGAAAGCTCAATGGCCTTGAAAGCAGGAGACTTAGGATATTCCTAGGCCTGATACTATAAAATTGGGTAAATAATCTCTCTGTTCTGTTCCTCATAAGGAGAGGTGGACCAGATCTACACATGCATGATCCTTCAGTTCTTTAACTCCAAGGCCCTCTTGGTTCCTACATTTTATGATTTCTTAAAAAAGCAGCCTGGATATGACATTTGCTGCAAAAAAACAAGAAACCCAACAATTTGGAAGCCCTGATTTCTACATCCTACTGAACTGCTGACCTCTCTTTGTGAACTTATTAAGTTTCCTGATACAAATTATTTTCACAAACTAGCCTCAATAAATCTAAGATATACCAGAGGGGATAATCAAATTTGTTTATACAGCTTAGATCCAAAGAGAAAAAGAACTGAGTGCCTGGTATTAAAGTAAACAAGAAATAAATCAGGTTATATGAGCCAAAGGTTGTATATCGTGGATAACATTTTTAAAGAGATAAAACCAAAAAAACAAAACAAAACCTACTTCTCCCTCATCATATAACAAAAACTACTCAGGGTGCAAGTCTATATTTATATAGATTTACAATAGCAACTCCATATTTTCTTTGGAGATGAGAGAAATAAATGCTCAGTACCCTGGGCTGCTTGAAAGCCTTGTTCAAATTCTTCTCACTTAACTTCTTTCTTGAAGACAAAAAAAAAATATGATGTCACAACTTTTACAAACAAGTACACAACATGTCATTTTAATTTATCATGACATTTCTCACCTAGGGAAACTGGGACTTGAATAATTAGTAGAGCTGAAATTTAGCTGTAACCCCAAAGCTAACAGTTATCCTGGAGGAGATGAATGACTATAAATAATGATTTCAGGAGTTCCAACGAGACCTCACTTTTACAATTTACCTGAAAAGCTAGCCTTTCTGTCCCCAGAGCTCCTCTAACATTGAAGGGACCACTGCCTGATTTTAGACTTGAAACCTTTTTCTAAATCACTAGCCTATTTTCCCATGCTGCTGTTTGTAAAAATCTTCCCTCCTGAGTTCACAAGAAAGTATTTCAGTTTATAATCCAGCTCTTAGAAAAATGATTTCCTGACACACCTTCTGTCCCTACAACATTAAAACAAACTTTTCTTTGAAATTTCTGTAGGGTAGTTGACACAAATAACTTGGTCTTTAAAATTCACACTTCTCTCTTTGACTATCACATCTCATTCATTCAAAGATGATTTTTTCATTTCCTCTGTGATTCCCCCACATGGCTAAACAGGTGCTATTTGAAAAGAGCAAAAAGGAAGTCTCACTCCTTTATTCTGTGTATCACATTTCATAACAGTAAAAATTAGAAATCAAAACTTGGCATATTTTTGGACATGACAATAACCAACTCTGTAGGTTTACCTTGGAGATTACCTGTCTGAAGAGAGCTATTCAGATAATAAAGTCTTAAATTTCAAAACTATGACATGCGACCTGAGCATTGCTGCAGGAAAGGTACTATACCCTCAGAAGACGATTTCTTCATATCTGTAGTCCTAGACCAATGAAGCACTCACTCTCATGGTCTCACTTAATACATCAATAACTTTTACTGCCCCTACCATAATTCAACAGTGTTGGGAAAGGACAGCAATCAAAAGCCAGGCAGAGGAAGAGTAAAATAGCATAAGGAAATTTTATTTTGAAAATATGGCAAGAGTTCAAGGCACTTCAAACATTTAAATACATATAGGCCTAAAGTGAGTATGACATATAAAGATTTCCATAAATATGCAGAACTAAGCTATATTCCTCTACAGATGAATATATTCCCAATCCCTCTAACATAAATCAAATCTTAAACATTAGCTATGAATACAGATGTGCAAGCATTAATAAAAATGTGGTAATATTACACATAATTCTTCATGTGTTTAGTTACTAGAGAATATAAAAGTTGAAAATACTGTGAGTTAATTTCATTAGTTATCTTTTATATAAAAAGTTCCATAATATATCCAATAGACATAATGAATTGTAGACATTTTCTTTAGTGAGTTTTAGATGTCAGAGAGTTCTTTCATTCCTAAATCTGAAAAAAAAACCCACCAGCTTACATCCAAGGACCTTAAATAACCAAAGCCATTCCAGCTTTCTTAGCTTGAAATAATGAAAACAAAAGGAAAAAAAAAATCCAAAAATCTTTCTGGAATGGAATTTAAGAGAATTATTGCCAGCAAATTCCATATTTAGTGAATATATAAATATCTTTCAAGAAGAAGAAAGCACACATGCACAAAATCTGACCATTGGACAAAAGAGATATAATTGAGATCGTGACACTATCAAGGATATCACAGGGCTGGGGGCATGTGAGAAAAATAAACACATAAAAGCAGCCTGCTCAGGTGAGTTTACAATTCCTGAAAACCATACATAATGGAACAAAGAGATTCAATAGCAACAGAATGGCTTGATAGTGGGTCCTACATAAGTGGGAAAATGGTCAAAAGTTACAGCACTACTTGTACTGAATAGCAGCAAGGTGCTCTGCCTACTGCTTTAAGTTTTTCTGCCTTTCACACTGGGCTTCTGCTCCCTGTTTGCTGGTGAGTTCAGGCACAAGACATTTACATTCAGTTTCTGTCACTATGAAAACAGTAACAGTTAGCAGCTTAATGATAGCATGAACATGCAGGAACATTTGCCCATCACTAATCAAATGACCCTCTATGGGTAGGCCCAGGTGACGTCTTCCTTCCAAGCCGAGGTGTGCCCTAGAAAATACAAAGGAAAAAAAAGAGGAGGATGTTATTAAGAATGACTTCAGCTAGTTGAACAGGAAAGCAGTGTATTCTGGTTTCTGATGCAATGTATTCACTTTCAAACAAAAGAGCTTCATATTAAGCAAATGAGCCTTAGCAGGTCCTAAGAATAATAATGCTGGCCAAACCTCTGAACTGAGGCAGGCACTGAAGTTGGCTGAATCTTGGGGCTCCAGAATCCCTAAAAGCAGCAGAAATTTTGAAGTTATTCCTCTTCCTCCCACCAACCTCCCTTGAAGATAATTCCTCTCCAGACAAAGGCTGAGTTAATATAGGTACCACCTGTTTCCAAGGGTCATGTTTCTCATTAGTGTGAGCATGAACTGAAGCTCAAACTGGCCTTATCCCTGAAGTGGAAAAAGAGAGAAGGGCAGAGATACCACAGTCTAAATTCTCAACTAATTTTTGACAGTATTTACAAAGAAGACAACAATTGCTTCTTGGTAACAAAACAGCCGGCACACTATCTCAAGGGATTAAGGAGGTGTTGACATCTGCACTGTTTCAGGTCTGCCCTTGTCCTTGGTCAGAAGGCCCAGACCATTGAGAGAGGAGAATTCAAACATTATCAAGGACATCAGAGCATCTAGACCTTCTGAGCCCCTACCAAGTAAGAGGGAATAAACCTGGGGAATTTCAGCTCATTTCTAAATTTTCAGTATTCAACACTGACCGGTGACTGGGGTTTGGAGAAGTTAACATGGGCATAGAGAAGAACAGCTATGTCTTTGTGTCCTGCTTCCAAGGCGATAGAGAGTGCAGTGCTTCCATCCTTGAAGAAAATGGAGAAAACAAAGTCAATAGTTTGAAAGCTTTAAGAGTCTTCATCTAAATTCCGGGCTAAATCTATACCCAGAGAGAACTTAATGCAGATCACAACATAACATTCTCACTCTTTTTGTTGTTGTTTGCTAACATTCTGTTTTCTTACTCTTTTACTTTCTTTTTTAATCTGATTTTTCTTATGCAGCAAGAGAACTGTCTAAATATGTTTACACATATTGGATTTAACATATATTTTTTAACATGCATAACATATATTGGATTGCTTGCCATCTAGAGGAAGGGGTGGGGAGAAGAAGGGGAAAATCTTAAACACAAGGCTATTCAAGGGTCAATGTTGAAAAAATTATCCAGGCACATGTTTTGAAAATAAAAAGCTTAAAAAAAAACATTGTAAAAGATAAAACAAAAACAAGCAAATTAATTCTGAGCTAAAAGGGGCAGGAGAAAAAGAATCAACCAAATTCTAGCATTTAAAAGTTATGTCCAAATGGAACATCTTTGCTTTCCCTGTAAATCCAATTCCCTTCCTTAACTTCTCTATTTCATTAAGAGCATTCCAATTCTCTGATGATAAAAGTTCATTGGATGATAAAATTTTTGACTTAGTGTTAAAGGGACTTAAAAGCAAACCCCAAAATGGAAGTGTAAAGAGATTAAACCAAAATTTCTTAAACTGTGGGTCACAACCCCAAGTAAGATTGCATAAGTGAATATGGGGATTGCAAAATTATGGTTTATTATCAGTAAATGTTTGATTTGTATACCTATTTTATATATCTATATGCCAAGGTTGTGTAAAAATTTGTTGGGTTGTGAGTGGCAAAAGTTGGAGAAGTCTTGTATTAAATATCTATTTATTCAGGCTCCCCCAGTTATCGTCTGGGACAGAATTAGAATTCAGGTTTTTCTGACTTCAAGTTCACTGAATTAATCTAAATTCAAAAGTTCAGTTTTCTTTGATTCTTACAATCTCCTCTCTTCATTCCCTCACCCCATTCAATCAGTTGTTATATCCTGTTGATATTCTAACTCCTAAGCATCTTTTGCATCCACCTCCTCCCCACCTCCAACCCCCCCAAGCAATTGGGGTTAAGTGATTTGCTTAGGATCATACAGCTAGGGATTGTTAAGTGTCTGCGGCCAAATTTTAATTCAGGCTCTCTTGACTTCAGAGCTGGTGCTCTATCCACTGTGCCATCTCACTGCCCCTAGGTGTTCTTTAAATCTGGTATCTCTCACTTCTTCCTTTACCTGAGCTGTGTCTAGTGTCTGGACTATTCCTCCATGACTCATCTACACTTTTCTTAAGTCCTGTCTTCTTCAAAGGTCCACTTAGGTGTCATTTTCTCTATGAAGCCTTTCTGGATACAACCTGTTAATGTTCTTTTTTACTTCAAGTTATCTTATAATATTAATTATATATTTGTCCTTAATTTATTAATCTATATGTCACATCCTCCTGATAGCATGTAAACTTCCAGAGAGTAGGATTACTTTTTAAATTTTTATTAAGTTCCAATTATGTGTAAGAAGTTATAATAACAAATATTTGACTTGAAATGATTTGTTTGAGGAGACAATGGCATTGTTACAAATCCTCTTTTCAATCTTAAATTACCTCAGTAACATTATAAGTTATATTGATGAACAGGAATATTGATTCCTGATGGCTTATGTAAATTTGGTATTTACAGAAGTAGAGCAGAAAAAATACAGATCACAAATATCAAAAATTAAAGGGATTATAATTTATTTTCTTCCTTCTATAAAAGTTTTCAATCTCATAATATCTTATATATTTCCACACTGTTTAAAGTTTTTTCTCTTTCAAATAATGGGGATTAAGATTGATAGAAGAAAACATGCCATGACAACGTAATTCAATTTATTTTCTCCATAAGCTCAAAAAAAGGTCTCCTTGGTCATAAAAATAAACTGCCTCCTCTAGTTGCTTCTGTTTTTAATCCATTTTTTACTCTGCTACCATAATGATCTTACTTTGGAAGAGTGTGGAGTTGATCTCAACTTGCCTGCTCAAAAACTTCCAGGAAAAAAGTGGTAATTCCTTAGCCTGTATTTAAGATCTCTTAGAGTCTAGCTCCTTTGCAATCTTATTTCATGTTACTCTTCCATTTCACTAACATAATTATTTTGGTCACATATCACATCATCACTATTAAAATTAAAAGGACTCCAAGGCATGGACAATTAATTATTAACTCTCCCTCTCCTTCACATTGACAAACACTGTCAATAGTAGCCCCACCAAAGCTTTCTTATCTATTCTCCCCGGATACCACTACAGTACTGGTACACATTACCATTCTCCTGGACTACTAAAATAATTGGTCCTCCTGACTCTGTTCTCTCTGCCTTCCAATCCATTTTCACACTGTTACCTTACTTATCTTCAATATTCATAGACCTAGTCATGTTGTCCCTCTATTGACAACCAGTAAGCCTTTTATTTTTGTATCCCTACCATAATGCCTTGCACAGAGTAGGTTCATTATAAATGATAATATATAAAACATTATAACCATTATAAATGTCTGGTTAAATGAAATGTTTGATTAATAGGGACCACTGCCAGTTGCTTAGCTTCTGTTTGGCTCTGATTCATTGCCCCTATCTTGACTCCCACACCCTTTTCCTTTTGATAGATGAGGATGTAGAGGAAGTTAATTAAAGAGAGGCAAATCAATCTGAAGACTTCCTGGACATTCAGTAGGGCTCTGACAACCTTTTAACATTGTTGACACAAGTTGCCCTTCCCTGATATTAGCCTAGAAAAAAAAAAATGACAACCTCCATCGCCTGTCTGGAGAACTAGGATAGCTGGAAATATTATCTCGGCTGGGGCAGAATTAAAGAAATCTGCTGGAGGCAGTGGAAATGCCATGGCAGCTTACTTCATGCCCATAAACCCTCCAGTGACTTCCTTATCTTGCTGACTTAGGTTCTGCTAAATGGTTTGAAGTTTGAGACAAAGGAAAACGTTTTTCTTCCACCTCTTCAATGGACTTTAACTGAAATAAATCTGTAATCAAAAGCCATGATCCCCACAAACAAGCTTTTCAGAATTAGAAACAAGGAGCTGTGCCGGCCTTTCTATGCCCTTCTCAACGGACACCACCCCAGAGCTAGTCCCCTTGCTGACCCTCATCCTTGCCCTAGAATCAGATTTCAGAATTGTTTAACTTTTCTTTGCCAATGGAAAGAGGGTAGAACATCCACCAAAAAAGTATAATACCAATTAAAGTGGGGGAAGAGGCATAGTAAAGTGAAAACCAATCTGAAAATTTGGATAACTTGGGTTCAAGTCTTCTCTCTGACACATACCAGTTTTGTGATCATAGCACTACACATAACCTCAAAACAGAAACAAAACTAAAACAGATAACAAGAAAAAATAAAGTAAAAGAAAATAATCTGCATTCAGACTCTGCCAGTTTTCTCTCTGTAGGTAGAGAGCATTTTTTTAGCACGTGTCTGTAGGAATTGTGCTAATTGCAGAGCAAGTGATCCTGCAGTTTCCTTGCCAGGAGACCCCTCTGTATTAATGAGATGACATGCCCAGCTCCCCAAAAGATAAAAAATTGTGAAAAGTCCATGGGGTAGATGGGTTTAGAAAAATATGTGTTATCCATTTTGCAAGTCTTGACTTTTCTCTCCTGAACAGCCCGCTTATTACAGGTTGGCAAGTCTTAACCATTCTATTCACCTTTCATATCTGTTCTTCCCTATCCTCACTGCTTCCACCTTAGTGTAAGTACTCAATACTGCCCACCTGTAACACTGATATCCTTCCCTAACTGCTCTTCCTACCTCTTTTCTCTTTGCCCTCTATCCATTTTCACATTGTTAACAGATTAATCATTATTCATGTATCTGGTCAGGTAAGTCCTTCTGCTCAAAACTCCTCAATGGCTCTCAACTGCTTACTGAGTGAAATTCAACCTCCAAGCCCGGTCTGTGAGATTGTCTATAGTATGGTGCCACCCTAGCTTTCCAACCTTATCTCGCACTATTTTCCCCTTCTAATCTCTCCCCATCCCCTTCAATATATGCTGTGTGCTCAGGAAATGAGATTTGTTCTCTCAATTGCCTGACTCCAACCCCTCAAATCTGGTACCTAGATGAAATTGATCAGGTCTTCAAGTTCTAGCTCAACTGGCATCTCTTCCACAAAATTTGCTAAATCTCTCCAAAAGTGAGATGCCAAGAGGTTAAGTGATGGGTCCAGATGCACAGTTAATAAGTGTCTGAGGCTGGATTTGAAGCCCAGTCTTCCTGACTCCCCAGTGCTCTCTCACTACACCATCCAGATTTAATGGCTTGCATCCCCCTGCAAGAGCAATGAATCCTGGGACTGAGTCATAGTTTTCTTTAATCTCATTTAGGGTTTAGCACTTGGCTGAAGGAGCAATTGTTGACATGCCAAATAGAAAATTTATTGTACTTTGTTCTCTTGTCCTAAATAAGATCTATCTAAAGCACAACATAGAAAATTTAGATCAGAAGGGGACTCTCTGAGTCCCAATTAGTCCAACTCCCTTATTTTATAGATGGGGTGTATGACTTGTCCAACTGGATTCTAATACAGGACTTCTGACTCCAAATCAATTATCTGTTCTGCTAATGCTATGTAGGTTTCAATATCTTTCTTCTGTGTCACTGCATTTCTTTTCCCTTCTAGGAAAGAAGGTTCTCTCTTCTAAGTCTTTGTTTAACTTACATTGTCCTCCAAGGTACCATTGCACCCAGGCTGTGCCAGCAGGAGCTTAACTATTTCTACATGGCCATGCTCACTGGCACACATCAAGGCAGTAGAACCCTCATCATCCTGGATGTTGACATCTGCTCCACAGGCCAGCAGACCCTTTACCATGTCGATTCTTCCATGACTGACTGCAAGCATTAGAGCTGTCTGTCCAGCCTTCAGGAATAAATCACAACAGAAAGTTAGAAATTGCCACGGAGACCATGTTGGAAAGAACTGAAGGGGCTGAGAGTCTGTATCAGTTTTATCTCTATAAGGAAAGTATCCTAGCTGGAGAAAGCTAAAGGGCCAAGAGTTTCTGCCAGGCTAGAAAACAGGAACAAGATAAAGAGTGACAAAGTTGAAGGGGAAGAATCTTAAAAAGGGGATAACATAACACATGAAAAAATTTTCTGAGAGACAACCATCAAATAAAGTGCTTCAAATGCAGGTTTATATCTAGAAGCATTCAAGGAAAAGGAGACAGAAGATGAGCAAAGATTCTGTTTCAACATTTTAGTCTCTTGTCTCTGGCTGATTGACAATTAGTTATTTACAAGCAATCCTATGCTCAGAGATTTCTTGATCGTGGCAGTGATCAGCTAGAAGCTGATTTTACTAGAAAAGAAAATTAGATATATGTGCTTGCCATTCCAAGATGCTAAAAATAACTTTTCCTCAGAATGCCCACCTCCTCAAATGGACCCATTACATATGATACAGCAATAGTACTGACCTGGCTAGCTTTGGCATTTACATCTCCGCAGCCAAAAAGTTCTTCCACGACCCTCATATCTTTCTCAGCTTCCACAGCAGCTAATGCCGCAAGCATGATAGGGGTATAGCCAGCTTTGTTCTGATGGTCTACATTACATACATCTGCAAGGAGAAGAGTCCCTTCAAAATGCAGCACACACACACACTGAAACCATGATATACAAAAATATGGTTTGAATATGAATAACTCAGAAAGTTGAGGAAATGAGATATTTTAAAGCAAAATGTCCCTTTCCTTCCCCAAAATTGATATAAATGGAAGAGAAAGTATGTCACCCACCCTTCATTCTCTCTTCTCCTTCTGTGCCCCCACATATATTTCAAGTTAAGATTTCCCCCCCTTCTTCTGCTATAAACATAGAATTATGTTCTTTTAATTTAATCTTGTTAAGTGCCCTGTTCCCATAGATTTGCTTCTTCTCTTCCTTGATCCCTTATTTCTGTTTGTTACCCTCTTTCTCTTTGGGATTTTGTTTAAAGAATTCCTTTTTTCTCTCCTACTTTTGTGGTTATGACAATAATGATAGCAAATATTCACATGATGCTTATTATGTATGAGACACTGTGCTAAAAGTACTTTATTAACTCCTTTTTGCAAATCAGGAAACTGAGGCAATTTGAGATTGAATGACTTGACCAAGATCACATGGCTAGTAAATGTCTGAAGTTGAATTTTAACTGAAGTCTTCCTGACTCCAGGTTTAGCATTCTATCTTTTGTATCACTCCTCACCACCACTTTTTTTCTCTGTCAAGTAGAATCCCCTTTGAAAAAAAAAAGAAAAAAAAATATTTCTATCTACTCTTTAATTATTCATCTCCTCTGTCTTAAATTAATCCTTCATTCTCTAATTCACAACCCCTATAATTACATGATCTCTCTCTTCTCTGTAATCCTCAAGTCATCAAAAGTATTCTAGGCTCTAGAGGGTTTCTGTTATTCTCTTAGAGAACTTCTTTGAGACCTCTTTAAGCAATGATTGTCCTGGAGGGAAAAAATAAATGTGGTGAGGTCCAGATGTTAAGAGCACCATCTTAAGATCATGTAATAAGAGCTAGAAGAGGTTTGAAAGGCCAGAGTCCAACCCCTTCATTTTATAGAGCCCAGCTTCTTAAACTGTGACTTACAACTCCATATAGGGTCTCATAACTGAATGTAAGGGGTCACAAAATTATGATTTATTATCAGTAAATATTTCATTTTTATACCTATTTCATATACCTATGTAGCCAGAATTATATAAAAATTTCTCAGGTAAAAGGGGGTCACAAGTATAAAAAGTTTAAAAAGCCAGAGTTATAGATAAGGAAACTGAGGCACAATTAAGATTAGATGATTTCCTTAGGGTAACAGTAGAGCTAATAAATATCTTGGGTGGAATGAAATAAAGTGCAAGTCTATGAGAACCACCAAAAAAAAAAAATAAATAAAGTTTGTGTGGGCTTTGGATGTGAATTTTATAACTCACAAAATGCTATTTTTGATGTTTTTGATCCTTTAGAAGTTTTACTCAAACTAAATGACATTGAGCCCCAGGCCTATTTGGTCGGAGAATGGATCTGCCAAGTTCTCTAAGAAACTGCCAAGAACTAATAGAGTCTTTCTTTCTGTACACACCTAATAAAGCCAGACAATTTTCTATTCCTATAATTCTTAAGAAGTTTACTGAGGCTTACTAATTTACCATTTAGTAGATTTTTAATGTGTCCAGTGCATGCTAATTAAAGGAAAGGAATGGGAAGGGCAGAAAAGGGGCCTTACGAGACATCTGTGTAAGACCAGATGTTTAAGTTAAGATGTTAAAGATGTTTTCATAATAAGGGAAATATTAGTTCGATAGCCTATTCCATTCTAGGGACGTTGTTCTCTGCAAACATGTGCAAAGATACAATGCGGTGAAATGAAGGAATGGGTTTGCATTTTGGGGACCTTTAATATTTATATTCAGTGCTGGGCTCCTCTCAGATCAGGTTTCTCTCTCTATGTGTCTGTCTCTCTCTCTCTCTAAACACACACACACACATGCTAGCTATCAAGAATTTTTTTCTTTTTTTTAGTTGAATCTGAAGGATTCTCTATTTCCAGCATAACATCAACTTATTTACTTTCTACAATATATAGTTACCATTCTCCAAATAATGCTATGGCTTTTTGCAAATCTATTTTCAATTACCGTCTAACATTATCACATCTTCCACTTTAAAATTCTTTTTCTGGCACTATCAAGAAGTAGAAAGGAAAGGTCTCAGATTCTTTTAAATCAAAATAATTAATTACCAGTTTACCAGGCTGTCCTTCATACTTGAAGAAGACTAAAATGACATCATTATGTTGGGGGTCAAGGTGCAATGTGTTTGACTGTGGCTCATAAGACCAATACAAGTTTGGAAGGATCTAATCCATTTGAACATTGGATGGAGGTCACTAGGTAAGATATGAGCTAAATGGGAGTGAAGCCTGCTTCCTTTTTGTATAGTTAAGAAGTGATCAGTGAACCACTCTTTCCTTGGAATGTGAGCAATGGTACAGTTTAGTAGGGAGGTGGAAAGTAGGAATGGGAAGACTTGGATCATTTTCCAGTTTCTCAAATCAGATCTTCCCCTTCTGGCTTCATTATTTATTTCCAAGTCTTCTTGGTTTAAAAGCCAGTTCTCTATCTAGTATACCATGGTTCCTCTCAAGACCAAACATAAATGATTTAGAGGGGTGAGGAAAAGAGGAATACACACACACACACATTACATTTCTCTGCACATACACATTTCATACTACTTGCATACTGCTATTCTTTTTCTTCATCAAAACAGTTCATTGAAATGGCTCAATGATCAAGGAATAATTTAGTTCATATACCAATACACAATATGGCATGGAGAGACTATTCTTGAGTTTCTAGAATAAATACAATTTTAACTGCATTTCTGGTAAGAGTAATACTGACCTTAAACTCCTGCCACTGTGTATGTGTTGGCATAGTGAGGTGCAAAGAGCAGAATATGTAATCAGAAAAATATTTACTTTTTTCTTTTACTAAGAACCTAGGCATATCATTTTACCTTTCCTCAGCCCACTTCATTTGTAAAATTAAGAGGCTGGACTAGATGATCTCTAAAGTCTTTTGTAACAATTAAAGTCTGTAACTAATATTTGCAAAGTCTCTTGTTGAATTTCCCTTTTAATAGCAAACATATTATAGATTTATATATTTTCATATTACATATTTATATTATACATAAATTTATTATATAATAAACATATTATATAATAAATGGCTAGAATAAAATCTACAGTATGTGTTCCTTTAGCACAGAATACTAGTCAAATGAGTTAGGGATAGATGGGTAAAATGAGACCAAAGAAACTGAGTAAGATAATAACACTAAATAACTATCTACAGATATAACACTAAATAATCCAAGAGTAAGAATATCACAATATTATGTATGTATAATTATATTATCACAAGATTATATTATCACTCTTTTGTTACTTGCCTATAGCAAAACGATCTCCAAAACCTCTTTTCTAGCCAGACAAAACATATTATTTATCTAGTATTAATTAGAGTTTAAGCTTCACATGTGAGGGTGGAAGGAAAAGTCATTGAATTCTGAAGCAAATAAACCAGATTAATTATAATGTACATAAGATCTGAGTTCAAATTCAGCCTCAGACAGTTGGTAGCTATGTGACCCTGGGCAATTCTGTCTTAGTTTCTTTATTTCTAAAACAGAGAATATATAGTATCTCCTCTCAAAGTTTTTGTGAGAAACAAATGAGAACATAACTAAGTGCTTAGCACACTGCCTGGCACATAAAAGGCGCTATATTTAAGTGTTAGCTATGCAAAATACTTTCCTCAACACCCTGTAAGAGGGGTAGCACAAAGATTCTCTCCATTTTACAGATGCTAGAACTGAATCCCAGAGAGGATGACTAATGGAAAGCTGTAGGTTGGTTGGGAAATGTTAAACAAAAAGGATTTTTACACAGTCTAAATTCTTTTTTCACTTCTCCTAAAGACTATCTGAGGAATGTCACAACTCTCATTTTGGGAGATTAGTGGGGCAGCCAACATACCAGCATCCAAAAGTAACTTCACAATCTCAAAGTTGGAATGGGAGACACTGTAGTGGAGGGCTGTGTTTCCATTGCCATCTGCCATGTTGATGATGTACTGCAAGACCTCAGGGGAGACCTCCTCAAAAGCAGCGATGTAGTCTCCAACCATGTCAGGGATAGCTGCCTTCTGACTTGATACCCGAAACCATTCGTGCTGAATAGTATTGAGACAGAATCTCTGCCAAAAATACAAAAGTGTTGCAATTGTTTCCCCCATTTCTATTTATAGGTTTTCTAAGTCCTAAGCTAATAGTTCAGGAAACTAGCCCCTTTTTTAGTCAAGTATAGGCAAGAATCTGGTTTCAGAAACAACTAATTCTACCTCTTTTCCTAGTCAACACTAACAAATAAAATCACATGTTATGCTATCATAATGACTAAGCAAATGAAACACTGCATTTAATGTAGTTTTTAATTGTAAAGAACTGTGCAAAGGCAACAATGCCAGTTTTTATATGAATCCTTAAACCAAAGAAAGTTATAGAAAGACATCTTCCTTTTATTTTTAAGTGGAAATGGGGAATCAATAGGTTTGGAGTGATGACATATTAGACTGGACTTTTTCAATATGTTGGTTAGTTCTGATGAATTTTTTTTCCTTTCATTTTTAAAGGATTGTTTATTAGAACAGAGAAATAGGGAAGAATAAATGGTTAAATAGAAATATTACAAAGAGATTAATAAAAATAATTTTTAAAATGTGTACAGTTTAAGTCTTTTTGCATTCTTTACAAAAGACTCCCCTAAAATCATTATGTCAATATATTCTCTAATGTCCCCAAATACACTTGGCATTACTACCTTCTCCTTCTCTTGACTGACCCACTCTGAATCACAACACTGAAAAATATTAGACATTATAGTTTAAAATTCTGTTAAATGTAGTATCTCATTTGACTCTTGTAATTTATCTTGCTAAGATTTTAATGTTAACTGTTTAGCCTCCTTTTAGAGATTTAGGCAAATTACTTTTGAGAAAGGGTAGCGAGATGGTGCAAAGGATGGAGATCTGGGGTTAGAATCAGGAAGACTCAAAATCTGGCTTCAGATACTTAGTAGTTGTATGGCCCTGGGCAAGTCACTTAACCTCATTTAACTCAGTTTTCTCATCTGTTAAATGAGCTGGAGAAGGAAATGACAAGCCACTCAAGTATCTTTGCCAAGAAAACCTTAAATGGGGTCACAAGAATTGGACACAACGGAATAACAATAAGTTTGAGTAAGTGAAGGTTGAAATGGACAAAAGACTGGTCCCCCTCATCCCTGGGTCAAGGGGCCTCAGGCTTATAGGAAAATGTTGACATCCTGTAAGCTCCACAGTATCCCCCTTCTCCAGTGAGAAGTCGAGTCACTGTTGTAAGGGCAAAGCAGAACAAGAATTGCTTATAAGCCTGTCTCTATTTGGGTTTGGGGTGGATTTCTACTGAGAGTCAGTCCCAGCCGGTAAATAAACAATAAATGATTTCTAAATTACAAACACCTTGGCTGTCCTGAATTTTATTGCCTGAGCTCTTTCAAAGGTTACCGTTAGTAAGAGCTGGGGCATGAACCCAAGCCCAAGACTCTAAATTGTTCTCTCAAGTGGAAGTGGTAGGTACTATCAGGGGTAATTATGTGTTCAGTGATTAGCTGAACAGCAGGAAAAATGCAATTTGTTTGAATGTTTGTTGGGAAGTATAGGTTTTGTCATAACAAAATCTCCCTTCAAATGCTTGCAACTGAATGCCTACCATGTAGAGCTAGGCAGTTCTAGAGTGCTATAGAGGTCTATAGTCAGGATGACCTAAATTCCAATCTAGTCCCAGATAAATGTCTATATGACCCCTAGGCAAATCACTTAATCCTTGCCCCAGTTTCCATATTTGTAAAATGAAGACAATAACAGCATTTAGCTCCCAAGGTTGTGAGGATCAAATGAGATAAAATTTGTAAAGTGCTTAGCACAGGACTTATCAAGTAATAGGGGCTGAAAAAACGCTTATCTTTGTTTTTTTTCAAAGTAGCCATTGTGTTTTCCTTAGAGCTTTGAAATTTTGGAGGAATGCAGGTTGTTTTGTTTAAAATTTTCATCTCTAAAGCTCACTGTCACCTCCCTTTTCTGTCCTGCTTCTAATGGATTGCTAATGGATTAGTTTTGGTGGATTTATATAATTACATCAAATATGTGAATTAACTATACAGTATCTTTAAGAGAAAATACACTTTACAGGTCACAGAAGTAGAGAGGCTCTGTATTCTGAGTCAAATAAGCCCAAGACAAGAATGCATTCTAATTTCAGCTCTGTTATTAAGCGGCTAGCCCTGGGTCAGCCACAACTTATCTAGATTTCAGTTTCCTAACCTGTAAAATGACAGGGCTGGTCTAGGATATTCCAAAAACAGACCTGCACAGGATATAAAACAGCATAATTTTTTCTTTTTAAATTTCAGACTTTATTTAAAGACAAGTATAGATATGCAAGAATATAAATGGTTCCATTTGTATGAACCAGTTTATAAATCTCTACTAATTCTCTCTGATGCTGTGAGTTTCAAAATAGACCTTTTTTTTTGGGTTGTTGTTGAACTTCTGTATCAGTCATTATAGAAAAATCTCAAATGCATGTGACTGTGGAGATGAGCTTTCTGAATGCTCCTAAGCACTGGATTGCCAAAGAAGGGAAGTCACAGTTTCAGCTGAATCAGAAACCCAAGGAGTTTGTAGACAAGGTTTGTCAGATTCAGTCAGTGTGACACAACACAAAAAAGCCATCTTTCCCAGGACATTTATAATTAACAACACAAATTTAAATCCATTTGTTTTCAGTTCTTTCAAAACCTTCTACAAATGTGAGAAGGCCACCATGGTTGTTCTTAGGGTTAAGAATATGTATGCATTACACATGAGAAGATAATATGCAGTTTTATAATAAAAAGAAATGCTGACTTCTGCCCAGACAGCAAGCTTAAATAAAAGAAATATGCCTCAAATCCTAGCATGCTGATCCCTAAACCGAATCTTGAAAAACAGAAGTGGAATAGGCAGACACAAAGAATCTGTATCTTATTCACATTTCCATTTCTGAGTATATGCCTCAAAGATGAATACACATTCCCAGGAAAAGTACAGGGTAAATAAAGAATCTCTCGAGACAGGATGGAAGTAAATGGTCACTGGGTCGGTTGCACAGAGAAGAAGCAATCCTATTTGTGTTTGGCCTATTCATTCCATTTATGGTCCAGGGAAGAAGGTTGAAAAGGAAAAACAGTTTTAGAAACAGATTTTGGCTAGTATGTAAACAATGACTCACCCTAAACCAATTTTACAGAGACCAGTAGTAATAAGGACTGTACTCTGGTCTAGCTTACCATATCTTTGCTGGTCAAAGCTTTAGGGTCATTGATGTTATTTTTCAGTAGATTACATGCAGATAGCATCTTTTCATTTAATTCATACCTAAGGATAAAAGGAAAAAAGCCAATTAAATTGGATTTATAAAAAGTAATTCTTAAACAAATTCTTTAATCTTTTAAAATAAAAGAGGTCAAAGGCCCAGCTGAGGCCTCAAGTATAATAATGGACCCTGAGTGTGTGGGAAAAGGTGAAGAGCTTACAGATTAAGCACATATTGATCAGACTGTTAGCTAAAGTAGATCAAGCCTATCGGCCTCAGTTTTGGCTTCTCCGGAGTCATGTGATTTTAGATAAGGCCTGGACTACATTCCATGTCCAACAAAGGGATTATGTGGCTGAAGAAGCTGTAAATTACCTTGTCTACTACATTCCACTGACCAACTAGGGGAACAGTAGACTTACGTGACCAATCATAACATATAGAGGGTAGGATTTTGAAAATTACTTGTCTGAAATGTATAAAAGCTGTAAGCATTTTCAAGGCTCTGGCCCCTATTCTGCTGTGAAATTTGGCTCACAGACCAGGATGGGGTTCGTTTCTCGAGACTCCAATAAATAATTCTGCTTTCTATGAGTGATCTCTGTAGTAGTCAATTTGGGTAGTTCTTTTTGTCCCAAACACTGAGGATCAAAGAAAAGAGCTGGTTGATATTTGAAACTCCATACTTTGATTTTACATTCACCTCCAGCTTCTAGTCTTTTCCGGATGATATATCAAAATTTGTATTAGAATTAGGTTTAAAAATCATTATTCACTTCCTAAATTTGCTTAAAATATTTATATGTATAAAGACTATTATTTATACATATAAGCAAAAAGATAATTATAAATAATAAAAATAAACAATTTCCATTATTCTGTACACACACACACACACACACCCCACACCTTGGAAGCACATTTTATTGATCAGAAAACTAAAAACATGTTTTAGTGGCTGGGGGGAAAAAAAAAGTTTCTTTCCAGAAGGTGAAAATTTAAAAGTCAAAACAAAAACCCTGAGTTTATTGCATACAACTGTAATTAAATAAAGACCAATTACACTTACCTTCCTCTAATGTAGTACTTATCTTATTTTCCAAATAAAAATGAAGGGATCTTAGAGGGGCTGTTTGTATTTAATGAAATACCACAGTGTATTATTTGTCTGTTCTCTTAAATCTTTGGCTTTTATTTTCTTTTTTAAAATGTCTACTTCATATTTGTTAGTAAACACTATGAACTCTTACACCCTCAGCTAAGTATATTTCAAAAAAGCAGAGCTTTTTTTGGGGGGAGGAGGTTATTTCAGTTGGTTATTGGTGATATTCCCAAGTTCTACCCTACTGGGTATTCTCCATCAGTCAATTTTCAACAAAATGAAAGATTCCTGGCACAGTTCATCTATATAATTTTCACTTTTAGTGAAAATATAAAAATTTCTACTCGACAGAGAACAATTCTGTAATAATGGCTTACTGATATCTGCAAGGAAATAAAAATGGCTAAAGATAAAGCTTTAAAAAATATCCTTAAAACTGTTTTCTGTCACTAAAAATTTCTATTTTTCTTAGACATACAAATAAACAAAAGATTTAAAGGAATATGTGAGTGGTATTCTCAGGTATAAAGTTTGGTATAGCAAAATGAAGAACAAAGATTTCAGAAATTTTTATGGTAATCAGAAGCAAAAATCCTTACCATCAGAAGATATGTGGTCATGTTCCCTAGTTTGCCTGTTAATAGAATGACTAGGAATGTGAACATTGATCTGTTTGTTAGCTTTCTTTTTTAAGGAGCTCTGGACAAGAATGTTCTAGTTAGATAACTCTATTGTACCCGCAGTAAATAGTACATATATGATATGATAGGGGAAAGGGGAGGAAAGAGAAATGTACCACACCTCTCTCTGATTTCCACCTTCTCTGCTTTGCTTTCTGGAACCTTTATATCATTTTCCTCCACACCGATGGACCTGAAACTTTCAACATTAACTGCATGATGCCCTTCCGCCATTCCCTGAGTGTCCTCCACCTCCTCCTCTTCAAGGACATCACATTCATCATCTGACTCGGAAGAAGAGGTTTCATCTGAGCTGGAATCATCGCTTGAGGTTGTTTCATACCTAGGTGGCAATTGGGATTTCAGGAAAAGCACACGTGTGTCCAGATAGACCCAGTGATACGACTCAGAAATTTCTATTAGGGTACACAGCACGAAGGTTAGTGGAAAGTCCCCTGGGCTAGGGTATCAGAAGACCAGCACTCTAGTCCTGTGTGACGCTGCTTGCTTGACTGGGAGCAAGTTACTTTTCTGGCCTCACTTTATTTGTAAAATGAGGGACTGTACAAGATACTCTAGGATCCTTTCAGCTCTTTAATTTTATGAAGGGAGCTCTTGAAATAATACCAATATTAAATACTAATTAATACCAATATTAACACTAATATTAAAGTTAGGACTTTAAGCTTTAAATCCTAAGTTATAAAGATTGACCCCCTTCAAGTCATCTAAAGTCCTGTGGCTTTAGGTTTTGAGGACACTGAAAGGATTCTGAAAAGAATAAAATGTCCTGGGCAAGCAACAGATTATGATGCACAGCTTACAAAAAAATTCCATCACATCTACTGCAAAGTAAGGAAATACACTTATGAACCTAATTCAAAAGCCAAACAGGTCTGAAGTTGTCCAGCTCTTAGTTTTTATTTTTCATTCCTTTCATTCTTTCCCTTTTTTGGGGACCGGATAGGACAAAATGGATCAAAACACAGGTGTTAATTTTAGGTGCCTTAATGTTTATTCTAAATTGTGATTTTCTTGTAAGTACCTCTATAAGAATTTTTATGCATGTCATTTCAAAAAGCAAATTTGGGTCTTTTTGCACTGGTTAGTTGCTTGGGTCATTTGAGGAAAAGTGCCTAGACTATGAGATATAGGTCTTTTTTAAAAAATAGAAAAAAATAAACCAATGAAAATTGGCTATAACTCACTCTAGCTGGTAATATCATAATCTTTGGCATGATTATTCATTAGATTAAAAGATCCAAGGTCTTTCAAGCACTGAAAGCTAAGCGTTACTTAAAGTAGAGGGCCAATTTCAATATGGCTTTTTGTTTTCTTTCTCTGAGAAGTTTAAGTGTGCATTATTTAAGGACTACCCAGAAACGTACTGATTGTAATATATTTCAGATTTGGTTATTTTCTTGAGCAAGATGAAATGTGTTCATTTTCATCAGATACTCCTTAAACAGAGATCACCAAGAAGATAAAAGAATTGAACAGCGGATGGCTAGAACGCCAGCCCTGACATCAGGAAGACCTGAGTCGAAGGCACAATACTTACTGTGTAACTTTGGGCAGTCATTTAACCCTAATTGCCTCATGCAACAAACAAACAGATAAAGAAAAAGAAGATAAAAATAATCTCCAAACATAGCTTTCTTGGGTATTTATTATATCCAATCATAGGCCAGGTAGCAGTAGCCTTGAGGGTAATTCAATACAGGAAGGAAGGAAAGGAGACAGGTGATCAGTAAGATAAATAACACCACTCTTTTGACTTACCCTCCATTGATGCCAACAAACTGAAGATTCTTTTTGGTGCTGTTGGATTCCTTTTTCCCCTCTTTCTTCATAATAGACTTCAGTGTAGTGTCATTATTGGCACATACTGTGGAAAAAAAAAAAACAACAGCCAGGAAGATACATCAATACCAACTGGACAAAAGACTCATGTACCTCTGAAAGACAAAATCATTGTAAGAAATATTAAATTTCTGTGTATAATACCATATAATTTGGGGCACGTATGCTTGAAAGAAATGAAGCAAAGCCTGTTAGAAAACTGGGTATATAGAGAATATGATATTCTTTCAAAATTACATTAAAAATACTTCTAAACCAGAGACTCCAAGTTAAATGAGATTATAATCCACCCCCCCCCCCACCCGCACACACAACTTTGTCTTGTTTGAATATATTTGTTACAAGAGTGGGGTTCTACTTGGAGAACAGAGATTAGAGAGTAGTGACAATGTCAGACACCTCCCCCAAAAAGAGGGAAAGGAAGTATCAGTAAAATTTTATAAAAACATACAAAATAGTAGAAGGACTTTCAGAAGTAAGTGCAGACAAGCAAGACAGTTTTTTATTGCTTCTTGATAAGGATCATTAATGATAGCTACCCTTTCTAGAGAGCTTTATGGTTTGGGAATCACAGCCACATGAAAGTGTCTGAGGGCAAAACTGGGTTGTTGTGATACTAAGTCCTATGCTCTTTCCATTGTTACCATCTTCCGGCCTCGCTAGAACAAACTAAGAGAACTTTACAGTTTCACATATAATCTACCCTTTCTGTCCCTTATACATTAAAGTGTTTATATTTATTAAGTTTAAAATTTAAAGAGAAGAAAACTGGAAAAAAAAAAAAAACCTTTTGAAATAGAAAAACAGCTTTTGATAAATCAAATTTCTTTTGTCTTTAAAGCAGTACCAAGAGAGGCATGTGAAATTTTTTTTCTCTATCAAATCAATTCCTGAACTTTTGATTTCTTTAATTAAGGAATTTCTAGGAAAGGGAACTAACTATCTTCACCAATGCTCATCAGCATCTTCACTGTAATGTTTGGACTTAAAGGTTGCCCAGATCATTGACCAGCCAGATTTACAACTTTATTTAATATCGTGGTCCACGCTAACCCTACTACATGTAGTAGGTGCTTATTAAATGTTTGTCCAGTAACATTTAATTAGGTGGCTAGAAATGTTTAACAGATGATGTGGTATTAAGATATAGATTTAACAAGTGTGTGGAATTACCATAGAGGCCAGCAGCAATTTGATCATCTGTTAGGTTAACTGGAGATGTCTTGTCTTGAGAGAGGAAGGACTCTTGGTCAGAGCCAACTCCTACCATAGTAGTCTTTGTTCCTTTTCTGATCTCAGCCTCTTGTTCATGTGCTGTCATTTCACCATTTGAAGTCACAGTTGATGAAGTAACTTGGATATTAGTGATACATTCCAAATTATGTCCTGGTAGAAGAGAAAGAGAATGAAATAAAGCATTTAGGGTTGGGGTAAACACCTCTGTGTCTTAATGCAGATATTCTAAAAACAAAACAACAAAACAAAACTACACACTTTAAACAGTATAGTGAATAGAGTGCTAGGGCTGTTGTCAGGAAAACGCAAATTTAAATCTGGTCTTAGATGCTTAATAGCTATATGAGTCTAGGCATTCCATTTAATTCCATTTACTTAAATTTCCTCATCTTTAAAATGAGATGAACAAGGAAATGGCAAGCTATTCTAGTATTTTTGTTAAGAAAAACCCAAATTGGGTAACAAAGAGTTGGATACAATTGAAGAAAACTGAACCATCAGAACAAATCACTGAGTTAGGAGATTAAATGTTACTGTCAATCAATGCCACGGCTGGGATAGTGTTAGGGGGTAGGGATGTTACCACCCAAAGCTTAAACTTAATTGAAAATGTAAAAAAAAAAAAAAAAAATTTTTTTTCTAAGCAAATAAATTAAGCAGTACACTTTATTCATTCTCCATTTTTCAATTTACACTCCCTCAATCCTAGATTTAGTGCCTTACTCAATTCAATCAATATTTATTGTTTCTACTTGTACAACATCTCTCTATATCCCCTTCTTTGCACCTGTACAAACTCCTAACCATAGATCAGTTATTCATCACCTCTTGCCAGGACTATCACAACAACTTCTGTTTTATCCCTTTGGCTCAAGTCTTTTTCCTTTTCAATCCATTCTCTCCCCAGCTACCAAAGTGATTTTCCTTAACAAACAAACAAAAAAGGGTCTGTCCACATTACCCCAAACTCCCGTAATACATCTAGAATCATATAAAGTCATGTGTCATTAAAAGTCTTCATACCCTGGCTCTTTCCTATTTTTCCACTCTTTACCTAGCACATTGGTCTCCTTGCTGTTCCTTACACATCTCCCATTTCTGTGTCTTTGTGCCAGGCTCTCATCTCCCTCCTGAAATGCTCTCTATCTCACTTCCCACCTTCTGGAGGACACTTTTGCCAGATACCCAGCTGCTAATGTCTTTCTTCCCAGATTTCTTTCCATCAACTTGAATACACCTTGTATGTACTGAGAAATTTACAGGTCATCTTTCTATTAGAATATCCTAGCACATGGTGATAGAAACTTAACTTTTTGTAGCTTGATGCCATACAGGCTGCTGGGAAAAGTTTTAAGATAATTCTTGTCCTTGAGAAGTCTAAAAGTTTTGGCATGAAAGTTTAGGCATAAAATTTTTTTTGCTCATTTTCCTAGTTCAGTCTAAAGAACTACAATTTATTTGTCTCTGCCAGACTCATATTATCAGGGCAATTAAACAAAACAAAACAAAAATAACCTATGTTTCCTGATTCTTCAAGAACCTATTAATGGTTTTCAATCCCTTATTTAGATTAATTCCTAATGTCCTCCCCCCACCTTTTTTTGATTTAGGGGGGAAAAAAAAGCAGCACAGGGCACAAACAAGGCCAATTTTGTTTCTTCATGTTAAATTTAATGCTCTTAAAACCCAAATTCAAATCCAGCCTTAGACATTTATTAGCTATGTGACCCTGGGCAAGTCACTTAACCTTGTTTGCCTAAATTTCCTCATATATAAAGTGAGTGGGAGAAGGAAATGGCAAACCACTCCACTAGCTTTGCCAAGAAAATTTTATACTGGGTCACAAAGAGTTGGCTTTTACTTTATCTATTTACTCTTGATTTCACTGTCCAAAGCTTCTTGTCTAATCAAGCTGTTGCTGTGCTCTCATTCCCCTCTTCCTTCTTCCCTCAACATTTAGAGCCAAAAAAGTGTGTTTTTTTTTAAAGCTAAGAATAGGATCATGTTCTGAAACACATGCAAACAGTACTACATTTCTACAAGTCAGAAGCAGCATTTGAACCCAGAGAACTTTGCACTAATCTTATACTTCCTAAGTGAATGCAACTTTTTTTTTTTTAACAGTTTATTAGTCTAGCTCAAGTCAGAGATAACTTGTCTTTATCACTATCAAATACCTTTCAGAATGTAATTACACTCTGCCTGACCTTGAATAGATCAAACAACTCTGAATCTGGGCAGGCCCCTATTTGTATTTGTAAGGCATGCAAACCAAGAGTTTACTCAAATATAAAAGTCCAGCTAAAAGAGCCATGCTTATACAAACATTTCATACAAAGTTTCTATTCTACCAACAGAAATGGAAGCTTCCAAGAAGCAAATCTGGTGCTAATGTTAGGATTAAATTTCCTAACAACTAGACATCCCAAAATGGAACTTTTTGCTTTGGGAGATCACTGGATTATATAAATTTTGAGTTGGAAGGGATCTTTGAGATAATGTAGGTTAGGACTTTCATTTTAAAGATATGGAAATGAAGGCCTGGAAAGGCTATTTTGTCCAAAGTCTCACAAATAGTAGCAGAAGTGAGATTTAAATAAAGATCCAACATTTTTTACTCCAAATTCAGCATTTTGTTTTTCATGGTACCACACTGAGTTTCAGTGAGTTCTCTCCCACTGGAGGTCATTCAACAAAAGCTACTTCACCGCTTATTTAGATATGAGTTGAATTAGACAGCTTTTTGGATCACTTCCAACTATGAGATCCTCAACTATGAGATTCAAAGCAGAAAGATCATCAATAGGATGTAGAGCTGGTTCAGTTCTTATTTTACAGAAAAGGAAACTAATGCTCAGATGGGTTCAGTAACTCAATGAAAGGGAAATGAGTCAGGATTGTTATTTAAACTGTGACTGGCACATAGTAGGTTCTTTACATTTACTGTTTTGAGGCCAGATAGTCCTAACTAAATAGAGTCCTTTTTCTATAACCAGGCAGAACAAAAACTGCATCCTTAAAGTAGTCAAAAAAATAAATCAATATAAAACAAATGTGACTATTTAATTAGAGTTCAAAGTTCCCTTATAGTTCCAATACATTTATTTTTTACTTCCTAGTGCATAATGTTGGTGGGGTTTTTTAATTGTTTTCAGTCGTGTTAGACTCTTGCTGACCTTACTTGGGGGTTTCTTGGCAAACATACTAGAGTAGTTTGCCATTTTCTTTCATTTTACAGATAAGGAAATTGAGGCAAACAAGGTTAAGTGACTTGCCCAAGGTCACATGGCCAACAGATGTCTGAGGATGGACCCCCATCTTCAGATTTTCAGGCCCAGCATTTTATCCACAGACTCACCAAGCAGCCCCATGTGCATAAAGCACAATTAAACCACTTTCCCTCTGGGATTCACTTTCCTCTGTAAAAAGAGGGCTTTAGAGTAGACAACTATTAAGATAGCTTCTAGCTCTAAATGCTTATATATCTGTAATTAATTTGGAAGATTATTAGTAGAGGTTTCAGATCATACCTCATAAGGAGAAAGCCTCCCTAATGCTGTATTCATTCTAATTCTATAATAGCAGTTATTGTAGTCAGTAACCATAAGAACCTAGACTGCATCATGATATAAAAATTTTGAAAAAAGCACAATCCAGCATTTAAAATATTACAGAATCATTGAGTAAGGAAGCTGAAAGAGATTTGAGAAATTATCTTTTCCAGCTACATTTATAGTTAATTCAGAATGTGTTACAGTTACAAGAATACATTAATTCATCTCTTCGATGTTATGAAATGGAATGTTAAAAAAAATTGAATTCTGTGTTGACTTACAAAATAGTTCAGAGTGTTAATTCTAATTTCTGTATTTAATTGTATATACTTTTGAAAACATAGATAAGAACCAGGCAAATAAATTTCAGTTCAAAGTATATCTAACATGGTAGAGAGGGCTGCTACTTGCTACATTAATGCTGTATTCCAAGCATTCACTTTGGAATTCTGGCTAAAGTAAAGATCCAAAGGAAAAGAATTGATTAAATTTAATCTAATTTATTTAATTACTTTTAAAATTTGATTTAATTAATTGGTTGATTGATTAAGTTAACTGATTTAATAGTGACTATAATGGCACTGGTAGGACATCAGGTCATTTGTTTCATGCCAGATGTGTGTGTATGTGCGTACGTATGTGTGTTTGTTTTTTAAATGAGCAAGAGGTGGGAATAACAACTTATAATAACAACTTATTTCCTTCCTGCATATTTTAATCATTTTAGAAGTAGAAAGTAAAGATTTTTCCTGTTACACATTCTATAGCATGCCTACTACATATACTCATTCAGAGTTTCTCTTTAAGAACATTCTCTTACTCCTCACACACACATATGTGCATACAATACATATATGTATGTTTCTGTGTGTGTGTGTCATATTCTCTTCTTTGGCATGATCTATGAATTAAAGTTTTAATTTTCCTCTTAAATTCATATTCATAGTTTTTCCCTATGAGCCTACATAGAATAAGCAAATTCTCTCTTCTATTTTTAAAATACTCAATAAATAAATTGAACTTTGTTACTCAGTATCATATCTTGTACTGAACTAGTATTAAGACCATATATGATGCATGAAAAAATGAATGATTTGGAACAACCTAGACTTGTAAATATCAGTAAGAATGAAGTCTAGACAAAGAAATAAATAGCAAATAGATGGAGAATTGCTATTATTCTAGAATCATACCCTAAAATAATTAGGATGTTGGGATGAAGCTATAAAATCCTTTTCCTAGGGTCTCCCTTTCTTTTCTTGTCCCCTCTTCCAAAGATGGTAGGTAACTTTTTATAGTTTATAAATGTGCGATCATGTCACGTTAGACATTTCCATGTTGGTCACAGTTGTTAAAAAAAAAAAAAGAGAGAGAGAGAAACATAAGAGAAAAAATACATAATAAAGAATAAATTAAAAAAAAAATTTCTCTTAAAAGTCGGGGGGGAAGGAGTGGGGGAAGTAGCTACCAAAATGGCCAGACAAAATAAAAGACTGAAACTCATCTTTTTGCTTAAACATTCAGACCCTAAATATAAACACTTTTAGGAAACATGGTCATGTTTAGGGTCATTTTTTATTTCATGGACATATGCCTGGGACTGTCACAAGTGTAAGGAAGGGCAAACATTTAATTAGAAGACAAAAACCAAAAGACAAAACAAAACACCTCAGATTGGATTAAAAATCAGATTCTCCTTCATCATTGCTCCACCCACCTTTAATTACACACCCTCCCAAAACTTGACCCAGAAAACCCACTTAAATACTGGATTAGCCAAAGGTGGGGTTGTCAAGCCCATGAACCTGTACATCTTTGCTGATCCAAGCTGAAGTCTCATCTATGAAATTTTTTGTGAAGGACACCAGTGCATAATGGGCCTTCTTCCTTCTCTTTAACACTATAGGTTTTCTAGTGCATGCTACAATACTTCCTCAGAACTCTGACCCTGCCTTCTAGGGTTATCACCACTGTTCAATCTTAGCTCCTCAGCTAGAGCAGAAGGCTGGGAAGATTTTGTGTTTGTCTGTATTCGCTTATTCAACTGAATAAAGAATTGTAGATAAAACTGAGCAATAGCAAACTGCCAGGAGAGAT
Source organism: Sarcophilus harrisii (assembly GCF_902635505.1). Taxonomy (NCBI): domain Eukaryota; kingdom Metazoa; phylum Chordata; class Mammalia; order Dasyuromorphia; family Dasyuridae; genus Sarcophilus; species Sarcophilus harrisii. Next base: position 294,207,670 of record NC_045426.1, on the reverse strand, counting down.
TCTGAAGCATCCCCTTCCCTTGCCCCATCTTGTTATTCATGCCAGAAAGACTTCCTTAATTAATTATTATTATTATTATGAATTAATTCCTGAATTAAGATCAGGTAATCCTAGCTATGTGACTAGTCAAATCACAATTCTTTCTGCCTCAGTTTCCTCATCTGTAAAATGAGCTGGAGAAGGAAATGGCAAACCATTCTAGATCTTTGTTATGAAAACCCCAAATGGGGTCACCAAGAATCTAAGCATGATTGAAAATGATTGAACAACAAAAGGGTTGTAAATGTCTCTTAATAAGCTGAAAGCTGCTTAAATTCAAAGATTATTTCTATTATTTCTTTTTTGTATCCCCAGAAACTCAAAGAGTTCTGACATACCAGAGGCACTTATTAAATTCATGCTGAGAAACTGCACTTGCAATTTTCTAAAAGTTTAAGTGAATTTTCATTTCTTAGGTCCCACCACATGATTTAAAAGATCAGCTTAGGCAACATTAAATAAACTATAAAAGTGATCATATAAAATGTCTTAAAAATTAGAATTCTGTGAAGTTCTTCCCTTCAGAAGAAAAGCAGGACCTTTCTGCTGATACACTTAGTCAAAATTCAAATCAAGGGTATTAGAAAAATTTTTTTTTAAAAATTAGAGAGAAAAACAATTTTCAAAGAATTTTTCCAGACCACATTAAAGATTTCTTTTGATAATAGAAAAGGATTTCTACTCTAGTAATTAGGCTAATAAATTTTAAACTACTGTCTTTATCTCTTTAGTGGCCAGACTGCATAGTGGAAAGAGTATAATGTATTGGATTAGATCGTTTGCCTTCTCAATGGGGAGGGGGAGAAGAGAGAGAGAGAGAGAGAGAGAGAGAGAGAGAGAGAGAGAGAGAGAGAGAGAGAGAATGAGAATGAGAATTTGAAACTCAAAAAAAATTTTTTTTTAATGTGGAAAAAATTGATAAATGAAATAATATATTGGATTTGTAGTCAGGAGTTCTAAGTTTGAATCTTACCTGAGATGCTTCCTGATTTCATGATCCTGGGCAAGTCGCCTAACCTTGCTCAGACTCAATTTACTCATCTGTAAAACTCTCTCTGGGCTGCTATGAAGACCATGTGAAATAACATAAATAATTCCTTCACATCTTGACTTTCTCCATTATAGCTTTGATAAATCATAGCTCAGTATAAGAAATTAAATGGGAATTTTTGGTGAGTTTTGCAGAAGCCTCAGATGACACTTGAAGGCTAGCAGACAACACTAAAAATGTTTAAAAATTCAGAAATGCATAAAAAGTATTATTGCATAACATCAACATATTTTAACTTTTAATAACGTAACAATTCAGGCTTTTGTTCTAGTACAAAGGGAGAACCAAAAAATTTTACACAGATTTTCCAGATCACGGGGATGCCATATCTCTAACCCTTGTGATATGGAAAGGATAATTGTATATGAAAAGGGGCTTGTGAATCATAAACAGTTCTTACTGTTATCTCCATTCTAGGATTTTTAGGTTCAATATTTAATTTCTTTCTAAATTTTAATTTCAGAAATAATAGTCTCATGTTTAACTTCTTGTACTCCTGTGGCCCTTGTCAGTCAATCACTAAGTATTTATTAAGCATCTACTGTGTGCTACACTATACTAGGCCACTGACCACGCCCTCTCCATTTATATTCTGTGGAATGTTAAAACAATACACTCTAATCTTAAAATGTTAAATGAAATTTGGGGGGTTGGGGATGGTTGCATACCATGACAGTTAACAGACACATTGTAGGAGCAGGAAGAAACAGGATGAAGAAATACAAGCATGTCAAGAAGAAATCAATGGTAATTTGTATAGATTTTCCATCTTGGCTCAATGTCTGTGCCCACCAAGTGGGTTTTGTAATTATATAAAGCACTTAAAATTCACCCACTTTATAACAAAATGAAGATAAAGAAGACTATAAATAGAGAAGTTGTACTTGTGAGGGATGGATTTTAAAAAGTTATGGCAGACAGCTTATCTGAGCTGAGTTCAGCTGTTATTTACAATTTGATTCACATTCGATTTCAGACAGCATGACAGCTATATTTTTAGAACATCTGTAACAGCAGTGAGCATATCTAGACTCTCCCTTCTCTTTTTAAAAAGGAAAAACAAAACAAAACCCACCATGAACTCTCAGGTCAATCCCAGTGCCAATTATAATAAAGAAGAAAAGCACCAACCATCTTTTCAAAGGATTTTAAAAGAACAGCTGATGGAGGTTTACTTTCTCCTTGATCATTTGGTGAAACCAAAAGAGAATTAAAACATCAAGTCACCAAATCTCAATTATATCCTTGGCACTAAAGAAGTCTCATATTATAGAGAAATTGATGGAAAGAAGTTCCCTTTATTTTTGTCGAATAAATTCCCTGGGGAAGAAGCATTTATTAAGTGCCTACTGTGTGCTGGGCATTGTTAAGCGCTTTACAAATATCTCAATTGAAGGTGGATGAAAAGGCAACAGCTTTCAGCAATATCAATATTTCAAATAATAAAGAATCATGAGAATAGATGTAAAAGGGACCTAAGAAGTCATTCAAGATTCTTGTTTTATAAATGAGAAAAATGAAGCATAGGAGGTTTATCCAAGGGAAGGCAGATAGTAAGGATCTGAGCAAATCTGAATCTGAGCAGATCTGAATCCAGATCCCTGAGTTCAGAGTCACTCTTCTTTGCACTATACCCTGCTGGCTCTGGAGTAATCTCTTTTCAGTATAGTAATCCTCTATGATAACCAGTGTCTCCCCCAAACTAGACCCAGTGTCAAGCATATCATTGGTATTCAAAAAATAACTTACTGATTGGCTATTCAGTAGATTTGGTTATATTATAGATTGAAACTTGTCACTTATCACAATGCTCACATTTGAAACTGGAAAAGTCTTTAGTCCAACTCCCTCCATTATTATTATTTTTAAAATTAATAGTATTTTATTTTTCCAGATACACATTTCCATATTAATTATCTCAATTAAATTTTTAAGAAATTATTATGAACTTGAAATAAATCAACAAACATGAACATTTCACTATCCATCATCTGTTATAAATAATAACTGGTTGTTTCTGCAAATGAGGAAACAACAGTAGAGTTGACAGGATTTTTGCCTGTAGTCAAATGAATAGCAAGTATCAGAGCTGCTTGCCCTCCATACTCAAGTCTGCAGTTCTCTGACCAAGTCTCTGTGAAACCCAGGGTGTTTATAGCACACTACACTGGCCTTTAAGGAATTTACTAGATTTGGGTTATATTTCTAGATAGCTTTGGACAAAATACTTACCCCTTTTCTTTTGAGAATTCTTATTTGTAACCTGGCAAATCTCTTGCTAAAGATTGCCAGAGACTTTTTGTGGTGTGTGATGAGAGATGTTTTTAATGACTAGTGAAAATATTACAGTGATACAAAGCTGCATTAAGCAAAATAACTTCTGCATGACTTGTAGAATTGTCCAACATACTCATATAGGTGTATTATTTGTGTTTATTCATGCCAGAGCAACAACTCCCTATGGCCTAATTTTGGGTCCATTTTTAAAAACTAGGATGAGGAGTAATCCATTTTGCATTTTGACCCAGAATCCTTCTCCCCCCCAACCCCCCTTTCTTTCTTTTCTCTTGGTAGTCTCTGGTTGTCTGTAATTTGCAACCTGTATAGGTTAAATCATATATCTAATGATAAAACATCAAACACAACAATGAGTTTGTCATTTTAATCTCAACTCTTTAACACTGAAAATGAGACAGGCAGGGGATGGGAGAAGGCAATCCACAATGTTTCTCCAAACTCCCTAATCTTGCTGAATTTGTCATGGAAAGGCACTTTTCAGTAATATGGTTAAAAACACAATTGTGAATATAATGTAGATCTGGATTAGGCAAAGTTGTTCCTGGATACTTTAAAGGAACAAGTCATGCTAAGTTTTAGAGATGTTACCAATTTTTAGCGTATGGATATTATCTCATAAAAGTTAATGTTTAATGACACTTTTTTTAACCTATTAGTAAGGTGTGTTTGTAGAAGAGAGTGAAATGAATTGAAATAGTCAAAATGATGTGTTTCGTGAAACGTGCCCTGACAGACATTACTCTCTGTTCCCAACTAATGACTTTATAGACCAGTCATTACAATGTTATATCTCATTATTTTTGGCAAGAATGTGAAACAGAAAGCTCAGTTAGGAAGAGAAAAGTTGTTATTAATAGATGATGTTATACTGCACCTGTGTCTAGAGATATTTAAAGATTTTATTTTGGACTTAGGAACTGACATCATGTTTTTAATGCCCTTCCTCCCCCAGCTTCCACTTTTAGGTGCCTATCCACCCTTTAATGCCTAACTTAAATGGGTTTTGAATGGGAAACTTCATTCCTTAGTCAAAGAAAGAGAAAAAGTTAAGTCCACTCATTGACTCTTTTTGGAGGATTGTGGTAGTAGTTTTTAAATTGTAATAAACAACATCATTCTATGCAGCTGTGAAAAAATGACTAAAACTTGTTTGGGGCCCCAGATTTTCTTAGGATATCCTTATTAAAACATAAAAGAAGCGAGAAGTTTAATCCAACTTAGCTGTCTTTTCAGAGAAACTTAAAATTCCTACACATATATATCACAGGGTCATGGATCTAAAAAGATGGATTATCTAGTCTAAATCCCCTCCTTTTATAGATGAGGAACCTGGGACCCATCAAGGTTAAGTGATGCATCTGATGTCACAGAGTTATAACCTGGCATTTAAATTGGGATAGTTTGGCTTTAAGTTTCTAAATTGGGAAATTTAAATCATGGCTTATTTAGAGAACAAGGAATTATGGTAAAAGTACATGGAGTGCTGAACTTAGGAGTGAGAAGATCTAGATTTGATTTCCATTTCCTCCATTTACTATCTGTGTGACCATATAAGTCCCTTCATATCTCTCAGCCTTATTATGAATAGCAACTGGGCGGCACAGTAGATAGAATGCTGGGCTTGAAATGAGGAAGATGAGTCTTCCTAAATTGAAATCAGGCCTCAAACATACTAATAAGCTGTAATTTCCTCATTTGTAAAATGACCTGGAGAAGGAAAAGACAAACTGCTGCAGTATCTTTGCCAAGAAAACTGTAACTAGGGTCTTGAAGAATTGGACATGACTGAAAGAATACTGAACATCAACAATAAAAATGCTTGCAATTTCACTAAATTGTTGGGAGAATGGGGGGGGGGGGAATAGAAGGGAAATTTGAAAACTTTAAAGCCCTATGGGAAATGTAAGTTATTATTATTAATATTATTTTAGCACATGAAGATATGTTCAGTAACATTTGCTTTGCATGTATCAGAAATATCACTGGAAATATTTGTATTATTTTCTCCCATAGTACTCGGTTTCACTGGAAAGGAGGATCTCATTATACTCTCCCAAATATGCATATACATTTTAAATGAACAGAAAAGAAATGGCATTTAATGGGCCTGTCAAGTCAGTAATTTTCACTTTTAGAGAAACTGATGACACTTTCTCTTACATCATCTATACAAAAAAAAAATAATCTCACCGTCTTGCTTACTGGAAAATGCATAATAAATCTTGCAGGGGAACTAGAGATATTATTTAACATTAACTTAAAGAAAAACAATTACTAACAGGATATTCTGTAGGAAAGGGGGAGAAAAACCTAAAATTTGTTGTCAAATTTGAATGGTAAAAAGAATTTTACCATTTGTCAAAGTTCTCAGAGGATTATTTCCCATCTGTCAATTTTTTAGGGGAAGGGAAGACAAGAGGGAAGAGGTGTTACAAACCTTTAATTCCATTGATGTAGGAAATTCTCAGCGAGAAAACTTTTATCAGTGTAGATTAACAGCTGTTCAGTATTGAGAGTTATATGGGACACTGGGAAGGTTGTGACTTGCTTGGTTTCTATGTCTCTCAGGTGACTGAAACTCAGGTCTTAACTATCTCTGCTTGCCTCCCTCCTTCTCCCTACAACTACACTAATCTTTAATTAAATGAATTTTAACATACTGTTAATTATGGACACAAATAGTAATAAATTTGTTCATAACAAACAAATTTGTTCATAGCAAACCAAGTGGGAAGACCAGAATATATCTTCAGCCCCATGACCCATAAAGACTCAGGGAACTCAGCTACAAACATGTAGCATAGGCATCTCCTGCAAGCCTGACCAGGGGAAAATTTTTGGGCCTGAGCTGCCTGCCTGGATTAAAAAATACCAAAAAGAAAATTAAAAAAAAAAAATTCCAACAGTCCAAAGTGACTCAGAAAGACCTCACTGCCACCTTTCCCTACTTCCAACCAAGCCCATCTCAAACACAGCTTACCTGCCATCTTCTGTCTCTGGAAGTCTGTATTATTTAGCTCTTCGGGGTTGGTATACTTCATAACAGAATTGATGGATGACAGGGTGCTCATGAGCTGTGAGTTAAGCGAGCCAATCTGAGAATGAGGCTCCCCAAAAGCCTCTGCCAGCTCACTGTAGTTTTCAGCCAGTAGTGTCTGTTGCTCTGCCAAGAGCTTCTGGACAAGCTCAATGTAGTGATCTAAGCCAGTCATTATTTCAGAAGGAGGCTGGTTTAAGGGGTTTTCTACCAACTCACCCACAGGTTCATCTCCAACACCAATGCTCCTCCTGCTGGCTGCTAATCCCACAGACAACTGTGGGGGCCCACAGGCTATATTCCTCAATTTAAGACCCACCAAATAGTTCTCATTAATGTTTATTTGTCCCACTCCTGAATCTTTGGTTTTCACAGCAGATGGCTTATCAAACCCAGAATCACTGGAAAGTAAAGTTCCAACCCCAATGGAACGAGTCTTGGAAGAAGCGTTGACATCCTTGACTCTGCCCTCCCCAACTGCCACAGTCCGCACATCCACAGTCCTAGTATTAGTCTGTTTGTCAAAAGTGCTTAGGAAAGTGTTAGTGCTGGAGTCCATCAGAGATCTCATCTCTGTGTTGGTGAATTGGTTTACCTGTTCCAATACTGTAGTGGTATGCTGGTTCATGGTTTGAGGTACAGCCATGACAGAAGAATTCACTAGGAAAATAGACTCTGTATTCACGCTTTGGGAATTATACTCCTTTGGAGAGCAGACAGTCACATTTACAGAACAGTCTCCACAACCTATAGACCGTACTTCGTTAATATTCAGCTGTGCCTTGCAAGGAGTCTGATCAACCAAAGATTTTTTTGTATTACTGTCTGTTACACAAATGCTGGTTTCCATACCCACATTCTTGTCACACATTTTCACAGACCTTCCAACACATTGATCACACATCTCTACATGCTCCTTCACAATCCACCAATTCATGGGCAGCTCAGGCCCAACAATCTTATTCTCCCAATCAGGCTTGCAGGAGATGCCGATGCTATGGGTTTGTAGCTCAGTCCCCACACAAGCATCCATCATGTCCACATGACTATCAACTGTTTGGTCTCTTGTCTGAACCACTGCCTCCACCATCCTGCTGAGGACAAGTGGCTGGGCCATGGAGGCTTTGTCAACTTTTTTCCTGGATCCGGCTGCCTGCAGTTCTTGTTTTAACTTGGTCATCTCCCGATCATAGGTGGTTTCCTTGAGCTGAACCTCAAGCCTAAAGATTTTGTCTTTCAAAGCTTCTATTGTCTGCTGCTGCAGCTCTATTTCTTTATCTGCTTCAGTGGTAATGCCAAGCATTGCTTCCGTTACCCCAACTCCAGAGTCCCTAGTTTCTGCCTCTGTTCCCACAGCAGCTTCCCTACATGGCCGAGAGGACTTGTGATACAGGACAATGTCGTGCATGTTGTCATCAGCACCCACAGCAACAGACTTGCACTCCTTGGACACACACTCCCTGTTTTCTCTTATCTCCAGGGAAGCCCCATAACTACTATCCTGTATCTTCTTCTCCAGTGCTTGCATCTCTGCAGTGAGCTGCCGAAACTCTTTTATCCTCTTTGTACTCTGTTCTATGCTCTCCATCTCCTCCTCTTCACAGTCTATGTATAGTTCCCCTCTGTCTCCTCTCTTGACCCATGAGAGCTGCTGCAGCTGGGAAGCATTTCCAGCACTGTAGGATCGCTGCCTCACACCACAGGTATCATTCTGTGAAGGCGACCTTTGGTTCTTCAACTGTGAGACCAGTTGTCTCTTTTCCTCCTGCAGGACTGAGATCTTGACCTGCAGCACTGGAATGGTCCTCACCTGCTCTTCCAGTTCCTTTAGGCGTTTCAGGGCGATTGCCATTTGTTCTCTGATATGTTGCAGGTGCAATGGGCTTACATTGGTCACAGGTGTGGAAATCCCAGAGCTCATTGGGCTATGTCGGAGAGAGCTCCCCACAGAAGAGGTAGTTCCAGCAGTGGTGTAAATACTGTATTCCCCAATGCCTTGGTACCCATTCTGAAGCTGATGGGCTGCTGGATTGCGATTCCCAGATCCCATAAAGGAGGGGAGTGAGCCTGTGGAGCCCAGACCACCAAAACTAGCCAGTCTAGGTCTTCGAAACTCTCCTGGGCCCACCTGCATATTGACCTTCTCCTGCTCTAATCTTCTCCGAGTTTCCATCAGAGTTTTGGTGACATGAAGGTTATGCTTGGGGAGCTGAGGGGAGGGAGGTGGCAGTTGTCTATTTTCTGGAATGGCAAGGAAAGTGGGAGAGAGCTCAGGAGGGTCAGGTTGCCTGGTGGCTGGAGGGGCTGTTACTTGGCTCCTGACTGTTAGGAATGAGGGGCAATGCTTATTGTCATCACTATTAGAAGAGGAGAGTGATTCAGTGGAAGCCCATATATCTAGCTGGCCATGGGTATCCTTGGTTCCTGTGTGTTGTGGCACTGGCTTTTGCCTCTTCTGGATGTTAACTTTTTTGATGGTGTTTCCCTTCTGTATGTCATCTACATACTTGAGGAAATCTAAATCCAGTTGATAACCGTAGGGGGTCTCCACAAAATAAGGATCTTTTTGTTCTTTTTCACTGTTTCCATTTAGCACACTCTGTGATTTTTCTGCAAAAAAGAAAAAAAATTTTTTTTCATGCTATTTATTTATTGTAATGGTAATGATAAAAACTGTATAAAAACTAAAACTTCAACATTTTTCTAGAACAACAAAGTATAACAAAAAAGCCACTAGATTAGAAGTTAGGATTTAATCAGATTTTACCCTTGGCTTTGCCATATCAGACATAATGTTTCAAAAAAATGACTAGATGATATCCAAGAATCAACTCATATTCAATGATTCTACGGCTAATGTTTCCCTTGTTAATTAATAAGCATGTATTAATGGCCTAGACTGTACCAGTCATTGTGCTAAGTACTAGGGGCATAAAAATGGGCAAAACAACTGCCTCTTCCTTTGATGAGCTCACACTCTAATGGGGGAAGCAAGCTATATATAGAATAAATAGAAAAATAATTAACAGAAAAATGGCACTAGAACGAGGAACTAAAGAGAGTTTCCAGTAAAAGATGGGAGTTTTAGTTGGGACTTACAGCTAGAGGTTAGTTGTTAGAGAAAGGTACAGTCAGGGGAAATGCCTGGAGCCAAGAGATGAACTGTCTTGTTTGTGGAACAGCTAGGAGGCCAGCAGCACTGGACTGAGGAATACGTGTCAGGGAATAAAGTGTAAAAAGACTGGAAAGATAGGATGGGGCTAGGTCATGAAGGGTTTTGAATGCCAAACAGAACATTCTGTATTTGAAACTGAGTCAATTAGGGAGGCACAGCTATTTACTGAAAGTGATAGAATCAGATCTGTGTTTTAGCAAAATCACTTCAGTGGCTAAATAGTGGATAGATTGTAGTGGGGAGAGGCAAACGGCTACATCAGCAGGCTGTTACAACAAATGGAAAGGAAGGAGATAGCTGAGAGATACTGGAAAGGTGAAATTGCAGGAGTATGGGAATAGATGGGGGAACGAGAGAGATAGGAAACCAGGATGACTTCTTGGTGATGAGCCTCTGAAGGGGAAGGTAGGAAGTGGGGAGGATTTAGGAGGAAAAAGAATGAGTATTATTGCTGTGAGGGCAATTAGGACGAGATATTTATAATTCTTACTTTTCCATTGTATAGACAGTGGTACAGGATTTGTTTTGCCACAGGAGCAGATTAAACTCCAAATCTCTCATTCAATAGTCATAATTCTAGGCTGCTCCATCCTGTATTATTTCAGAGATTCTGGCTCTGAGGCAGAGCTCAGCCTCCCAATTTATTATATCCAGCATCTGCAATGATGAGACTGCTGGATTTGCAAAGGATGTGGATTCAAATCCCAGTTCTGTCACTCATTATTGTGTGACCATGAGCCCGTCACTTGACCTTTTTAAGCTTAAATGTCCTCCTTTCTAAAATAAGGAGGTTAGATTACAATACTATGATCCAAATTCCAGTCATCAACTGTCTACTTATTAAAAAAAAAAAGTTCCTTCACTTCAAGAAGCACCATCTGCTTCCAATTCTTTGGACTAAATCAATCAAAAATATGGAATAACTCTGTTCCATGGTACAGCTTGAACAGATGAAACCATGCTCAGACCACTGAGTCAGTCATATGGCATTTAGGTAAAAGCTGTTTCTGACTAAACTAAACCAAGACAAACATCAGACATTTTTTAAAAAAAGGAATTACAGGAACCTCCAAAGTTCAGCCCTTACAAATATCTATTCCTGCCAAATGTCAATAGGACTCATTTATCTTTTTAAACTATGGACTTTTTCAGGGAGGGAGAAAAGAAAGCCCTTTGGTGTCATGTCTCAGAGAAAATGAAAACTAACTTTAAAATCTAAAGCCCCACTGTCACCCCCCCCCAAAAAAAAATCCCAACTAAATCCAATAGACAAAATAATCCAAGCTATTAAAGGAAGAATTGCAAATTATTAACCATATTAAAAATGCTCCAAATCATCATTAATAAGAGAAATGCAAATCAAAACAACCCTGAGATTTTATTTTATAATCAGGAAACTGGCAAAAATGACAAAAGGATAGAAACAGTGTTATTTTAAAGGTGGTGTAAAATGACAAGTATACTAGCGCATTGTCAGTGAAGTTGTAAATTAGTACAACCATTATGGAAAAGAATTTGGAATTATGCAAATAAGATGGCTAAAACTATTTATATTCTTTGACCCAAGGACCTACCCACGGCTAGGTAAATATCTCTCAAGTGCTCTTTTCCCCCACTTTTGTCTCTCTCTCATGCCTCCCCCTCTAGCATTTTGTGTCTGTATGTGTGAAGGGAGGGGGGTAACAAAGAAATGGAAATAAAGTAGATGCCCACTAATAAGGGAAATGGCTACACAATTATGCTATAGGAATGTAAACAGAATGTTATTGTGCTAAAAGGCAAATATAATGAACATAAAGAAGTGTGGAAAGTCTAACATGAACTGATACAAAGTGAAGTAAACAGAATCAGGAAATGAATATACATGATTACTAAATTTCAGTAATGTACAATGGAAAGAAACACAAAACAGTGGAAAATGAATGTTGTAAAACTAAAGAATAAGCACGGCTTCAAAGAAGAAATATCAGAGGCTCCCTCCCTCAACAAGTGACTTGCCAAGGACACACGGCTAGGAAGTGTTAAGTATCTGAAGCTGGCTTTGAACTCAAGTCCTTCTGAATTGAAGGCCGGTACTTTATCCATTACATCATCTAGCTGTCTCTTCCCTTCGCTCTAAAATATGGCAACTCAAAAAGACAAGTTCGAGGGATCCCTTAATTTTTCTTAACAGGATACAAAGAAAGTTGGGATTCCATGGATGTAGAACACTGTATATAACCATAGATTTCTCCTCAAAGTATTTGTTCTAATTCTTTTCTTTTTTCTTAGGAAAAAAAACCAAAAACACATCAAAAAAACGTTGGTATGAGGGATTCTTTTTTTTTTTTTTTGAAAGGGGGGAAGGATGCAGAGGGAAATCTAGATTATGTAAAGCAAACAATATCATGAAAACATATTAATTTAAAAATACATTATGTAAAGTGTACTTTCAGAAGTTTCTTTTCCTCCTACCCACTGAATATTTATAGCTGATACAGGTTTTGCTATTTTGTAACCCATTACTGTTTCCCAGATTTCTGCCTTTCTTTCTTACTCTTTCCTTACTCTTTCTTACTCTTTCCTGTTTTATAAGGAAAAGTAGGAAGAGATCTTTGAGAGGGAATGTAATATACATTCATTTCCTCTGGGGATTTTTTAGATTCCACTGGCTATTTAGATATTAGCAAGTACTTTTGATTCCAAGCCTCTTCAAAGTATTGCATTTAAGATCTGATTAGAATGCAATTTCTTTCCTGTTTAGAAATATATGACAAGAACAGAGGAGATACAGGGTTCACATTAATCATAAAAGTACCTCTTAAACTATATCTATTTCAATTCCACAAAAACATACTTACTAAAAGTATGCAGTTAGACCCGTTTCCAGTGCTATCTTGAATTCCATAACCAAAAGAGAAAGTGCAGGCTCATATGTCAGCCAGGGGCTAACAGTTCTTCACACCCACGGGACTCTTATGTCATCCAGGCATTCTCAATCAAAGCACCCCAGACCCTATCACAAAGTCTCAGGAGATCAGTCTCTCTTCCTAAAGCTCTCTACTGCGGGCTGGCCGAGCAACAAGAAAATTCAATTCTGTAGCACTTACCAGAAGCACACTTGACTCGATAACCTTCGTTCCTCTCCCTCTCCCCTGTTGTGCCATCGTGATTTGTCACAAACAAGCTCTGCCTCTAAATGTCCTCATCTTTCACCCCATAAGGAAAAGAAAGTCTTAGTGTAAACTTAGCCAAGCTAAGCTAAGCCAAGCCCACGATGTCATAGGCTGAATTTTCACCAATGAACTCTCTCGATTACTTTTCTTACCAGCCCCAAGGACTCTTAGCTGCTCAGCGTTCTGTTTTCTTAATGAAAATAGAAAAATGGATGAAGGAAGAAAGGAAAGAGACAGAGAAACCCACTTTCCTATGTCCAATTTTCTTCCAGTTAAAACAAAGAGCAATTTAAACACCTCCAACCTAAAGTCTGTCTACCTAGTGTACCAGCAGTGACTATTCTACCCATCAAAGACAGTTTGTATTTTGCCAGAAACTGGGCAGAAACACAAACCCTTAACTACCTTAGAGGATCAAAGCACAAAAGATTTCAATGTTCTCCATGGCTTCCCAAAAGAGTAGCCTTGCAGTGAGGAGAGGGAACACAGTGGCTTTACAGTATTACATGAAATCTGGCTCTTCTCAACACTTTGGTAAGTAACAAGTAATCATCTTTTTAAAATATCCAAAATAATGCTGCTTTGGTTACTGAGGGAAAAAAAATCTGGGATCTTTTTAAGACTGGTAGCTTTCTCCTTCCCCTTTTTTTTTGGAAATAGGTAAAAAAGTAAAAAATCATTGCAACCAATTTGATTTTAAGATTTGAGAATTCAATACAAAACATCATTCTAAATAGCCAACACTTTCCCTGGTAGGCTATTTAAAACTTCCCAGGATTGTTTATGACAAGTTCATGAGACCAACAGGAGAAGGCAATTTAGTGTGACTTAATTTGGAATCTCTAAATCCAAGTTTCAGCAAAGCTTTGAGCTACAATATAATAATTAGCAACTAACATTTACATAGAGCTTTAAGGTATGTATTACCTACTTTGATTCTTATAACAATCCTTAGTAAGTAAATACTATGGTCATTATCATCAACCCCATTTTGAGTAAGGAAATTAAAGCTGAGAAAAGATAGTTGATTTCTATTCCAGTCACATAATATCTGAAATGGGATTCGAACCAGGATCTTGCTGCCTCTGAATGCAAGAGCTTTTGTCCTCTATGCCAGTCAGAACATAATTGTACATGTATACTGTTTGTTCTGAAAACATCTTGACCCTTATAAAATTTGGATTATCATTATTTATTATTGAGAGAACAACTTGGTAGCAAGCAACACTTCAAGTCCCTTGTCATGAAGACTTAAAATCTTAAGTTTCACTCTTCTCTGACTAGAAAACGGGAGAAGTGTTATTAAATATGTAATATTTACAGCTCTACCCCCTTTTAAAAAAGCAATCAGGGTTCAGTGATTTGCCCAGGGTCACAAAGTAAGGGTCTGAGGACATGTTTAAACTCGTTATCCTGACTTCAAGGGTGATGTACTAATCAGTGCTCACCTACCTGCCCCTACAGCCCTTTGTTAATAATTGCTTCTATTTTGTGGTTGTTCAGTGGAGTCTGATTCTTCATGCTTACTTGGCAAAGATACTGGAAAGATTTGCCATGTCCTTTTCTTATTCATTTTATAGATAAGGAAACTGAGGCAAACTAGAGTTAAGTAACTTATCCAGGATCACACAGCTAATATGTGAGACTATATCTGAACTCACCAGTCTACCTGACTCCAATCCCAGCTGTCTATCAAAAGGCATTTTAGTGTCATTGCTTTTAAAAATAACTTTTTATGATTTTGAAAGGTAAACTTTTTAGCTATAATGTTTATAAAGTTTTGAATTATAAAATCTCTTCATTTCTAATATGAGGTCTTATGTTCTTGATAAAAATGTTTGCTTCATGAGAGGAATGACATGTCTTCTACATATTTTTATCTCCCTTTGCTTCTTAGTATTAGGTATGTAGAATATACTTTATAAATTTTTCATTGAATGAATCAATGGCAGAATATAATATACATTAATATACATAACATACATTATGACTTCTTAGACAAAATATTATTGCTATATTACAAAATGGAACTGTTAGTATCATGATTTGCATGCATTCTATAGAATGGAGTTTTTGTGACTTACATCTAAATATCATCTGGACAACAACAAAAAAAGAAAATGTACTTAAATAAAATATAAATAATCAAATGACTAAGTTTAGGAAGGAGGTTGGATGTGAAAAAGAATAAAAACCTAAAAAGAGGTACCTTTACTCAAAGACTGGCAAAAGAAAATGTGTGTTTTTTAATGTTGACAATTAAATCTGGTTCCTTTAAGAACAGTATTAAAATAAATAGATAATAATTTTTCTTATTTTTTAGCTATTTTACTAACAACTAATATATATATATATAAATTAGAAAACCACAGATTAGTCAATGTATTATAATCTTACATGTATGATGTCAGTAGGCTTTCAAATGTGTAATCCCACCAGGTGTACTCCCTCCTCCCTTCCTTTTCCTCCCTTCCTCCCCCACAGTAAGCAGACTGCCTTTGTCTAAGGAGGGAGATTGTTGGGAATTATAAATGATGAAGTTAGAAAAAAACAACAACAATAGTTTTTCTGATGTTCTAAAGGAAACCCTGATTAGGAATGCAAAATACTAAAAAATACTTCCAAGTAAACTTTGTCTTTCTATAATTTTGAGACTCTTAATAGATTCTTTTAACCTAGAAGCTCTACCTGTTGCTAAATAAGCTCCAGTGTCTAGCCAATTTCTATTAAAAAGAGTATCTCATTAGGGATGAATACAATGAAGGAAAATTGCTGAGTCAGACCTAGAAAAGAACCTTGTCATGATCTCTTTCCACATTTACAGACTAGGAAGGTATAATCGCTTTGTTCACTAAGCTATCTAAAAGTTTCAGTATCAACTAGGGCCAAGTACTGGGAAAGTTAAGAAAAGAACATGAGATGAATTAAGAAAGATATGGAATTAATGTTCTCAAAAAGCTAATGACTCTAATCATTAAAATAATTAAGTTAACATCAGCTAGTCAGAAGTTTGAACAGTGGCATAAAGAGAAGAATGAAATGAGAGAAAGCATTTCAAACAGGTTTAACAGGAAGACTTCCCTGAGGAAGTCGTCAGCATTCAACTCTTGGAAAAACTAAGTTTCTATGTACCATGGTCTGTTAGAGAAAGTGCTTGATAAGGTGAGCATAACTCAGCCACTGTAAAATGACAACAGTATGGTGATTAACCTTTATACATATGGCTTGGTCAGCTCAAATAGACTTTCAATAATGAAGCAGTACTCCCAATCCTCTCCCTCTCCCCTTCAAATGATAAATAGGGTCTAATTTTTAAGATAACTACTAACCAAAACTTAGGCTGTTCTCCAAAACACTACCTGTAAAACACAACAATTGAAGAAATATTTTACTATGCCAAAAACTCACAAGAAATTACTGGCTAAAGAATACTGTGCTATGAGAACATGTCTCTGTTCTAAATATTAAAATAATATGCTTATGAGGTGAAATCATTTCTTTGTATCAGAGAGCTGATCTACCAATAAAATTTTATTTTTGGCCATGGCAATTCATGAAACCATCCACAAAGCTGGTGTGTGTGTGTATCTGTCTGTCTTTGCATATGCCCATGCAATTTACTCCATCAATTGATGGAATACCCACACCAAAATGACTATGGCTAAATCATAATGAAGGTTAGTAAACAGTTATAAAGTTTCTCATGTCAATGAATCCTTTTAGCTCTGGTCCCAAATCCTCAGACTTCCTTTTACAAATGATGCTGTTTCTCTTTTCCCCATGTATCACATAAATTACTGACTGTTTCCTTCCCACATCTGTTCCATTATCTCCAGTTTTCCAAAAAGCTCCATGTTTGGATTATAGGAATCCAAGAGTAAATCTCCAGACCTCATACTATTTGGTTGGTCTAAGTGAGAAAATGTGTAAAATGAATAGAATAACTATCTAAATTCTATTGTTCGTTCAAGGATCAGCTCAGATCTTATATCTAAATGCTTAAGTTGCTTCAGTTGATAGTAATCCCTTCTCTGTATTCTTCTTTCATTTGTAACATCCATTATGACACTTACCTATATTGCAAATTAATTATTCTCTATATACAAAGATATGTGCATTATCTTTCAAAACAAATTACAAGCTGTTTGGGGGGACAACTAGATCTATGTTACAAGTTGTAAAGAACTTTATCCAATGTCATGAAGTAAAAGTTAGTTGGAAAAGGCTAAATTTAAACTCAAGTCTTTTGATTCCCTGTCTAGTTTTTTTCCACTATAAAACTTCATATATTGTATGTAATTAAAGGAAAATGGGAAATTCTTATAGTCAATTTTGTTTAATTTTATTAGCATATTCTGAAATGTACTGTGTTAATCTGATCTGATTAGGAGCTTAACTAAATAAACCCAGGAATCTGGGGTGGGAAGGAAACAGCAGACTATATCTGAACAAATGGCATCTGGTCTTAAGGCTCCTCTTGCATTTGGCATTCAATATTTTCTTTCACCAGAGTCAACCTGAAAAATAGAATTTGGTTTCTATTTTTTTCTGGAGCATTACCTCATTAAGTCTCTCTGAGACTGAGAGAGGCAGAAGTTCACAGGGTCCTCAAATTCAAAATTATTTTTATAATAGTTTTAAGACATTATTTGTCTAACAACTATTCACTTTTCTAAATATCTGTATAAGGCCTGATTTTCTTCAAGTACTTCAACCAGAACAATATTATCACAGCAGATTGAGTGTGAATGAAGATATGAGAATCTCATTGTCTTCTATTAAGCTAGTCATTAAAGATATTTGAAAAATATACAAAGCAATGCAACTCTTCTCACTAAATGTTGATGTTAAATGTAATCTAGGATAACATGAGTTTGTTATTATTTTTAAAGTGAAATCAGTAATAAATATTGTGTATGTGGTCTGAGCTGTGTGTATCAATCCCTCCTTTTAGCTTAGAACTTCAAAAACTGGCATCATCCAACCTTTCAAGCTTCTTTATATATTGTTCCATCTCCCCTTTCCATTGTCTGAATTTGCATTTGCCTTTATCTGACAAGTTTCATCTTTATGTACACCTCACAGAATTCACCTCTTCCTTTAAGAAGCAGCTCAAGAATCACCTTCTTACATGAACTAAGGAATTAGAGTAGGTAATGAGGGAACCAAATTATCACTCTTTGCAGATGATATGATGGTGTACTTAGAGAACCCCAGAGATTCTATTAAAAAGCTTTAGCAAAGTTGCAGGATACAAAATAAATCCACATAAATCCTCAGCATTTTTATACATCACCAACAAAATCCAACAGCAAGAGATACAAAGAGAAATTCCATTCAAAATAACTGTCGACAGCATAAAATATTTGGGAATCTGTCTACCAAAGGAAAGTCAGGAATTATATGAGCAAAATTACAAAAAACTTTCCACACAAATAAAGTCAGATTTAAATAATTGGAAAAATATCAAGTGCTCTTGGATAGGCTGAGCAAAATAATAAAGATGACAATACACTATTCTATTTATTTAGGGCCATACCAATCAGACTCTCAAGAAACTATTTTAATAACCTAGAAAAAATAACAACAAAATTCATATGGAAGAACAAAAGGTCGAGAATTTTAAGGGAATTAATGAAAAAAAAAAATCCAATGAAGGTGGCCTAGCTGTACCTGATCTAAAACTATATTATAAAGTAGCGGTCACCAAAACTATTTGGTATTGGCTAAGAAATATATTAGTTGATCACTGGAATAGGTTAGGTTCACAGGACAAAATAGCAATCTAATGTTTGACAAACCCAAAGATCCCAACTTTTGGGATAAGAATTCATTATTTGACAAAAACTGCTGGGAAAATTGGAAATTAGTAGGGCAGAAATAAGGCATGGACCCACACTTAACACCGTACAACAAGATAAGATCAAAATGGGTCCACGATTTAGGCATAAAGAACGAGATTATAAATAAATTAGAGGAACATAGGATAGTTTACTCTTAGACTTGAGGAGGAGGAAGGAATTTGTGACCAAAGAAGAACTAGAGATCATTATTGATCACAAAAGAGAAAAATTTGATTATATCAAATTAAAAAAGCTTTGTATAAACAAAACTAATGCAAACAAGATTAGAAGGGAAGCAACAAACTGGGAAAACATCTTCATAGTTAAAGGTTCTGATAAAGGCTTCATTTCCAAAATATATAGAGAATTGACTCAAATTTATAAGAAATCAAGACATTCTCCAGTTGACAAATGGTCAAAGGACATGAATACACAATTTTCAGGTGAGGAAATTGAAACTATTTCCACTCATATGAGAATATGCTCCAAATCACTATTGATCAGAGAAATGCAAATTAAGACAACTCTGAGATACCACTACACACCTGTCAGATTGGCTAAGATGACAGGAAAAAATAATGATGATTGTTGGAAGGGATGTGGGAAAACTGAGACACTGATGCATTGTTGGTGGAATTGTGAACAGATCCAACCATTCTGGAGACCAATCTGGAATTATGCCCCCAAACTTATCAAAGTGTGCATACTCTTTGATCCAGCAGTGTTACTTCTGGGCTTACATCCCAAAGAGATCATAAAGAAGGGAAAGGGACCTGTATGTACCAAAATGTTTGTGGCAGCCCTGTTTGTAGTGGCAAGAAACTGGAAAATGAATGGATGCCCATCAATTGGAGAATGGTTGGGTAAGTTGTAGTATATGAATGTTATGGAATATTATTGTTCTGTAAGAAATGACCAGCAGGATGAATACAGAGAGGCTTGGAGAGACTTACATGAACTGATGCTAAGTGAAATGAGCAGGGCCAGGAGAGCATTATACATTTCAACAACAATACTGTATGAGGATATATTCTGATGGGAGTGGATTTCTTCGACAAAAAGAAGATCAAATTCAGTTCCAATTGATCAATGATGGACAGAAGCAGCTACATCCAGAGACGGAACACTGGGAAATGAGTGTGAACTGTTTGCATTTTTGTTTTTCTTCCTAGGTTATTTTTACCTTCTGAATCCAATTCTTCCTGTGCAACAAGAGAACTGTTCAGTTCTGCACACATATACTGTATCTAGGATATACTATAACATTTAACATGTATAAGACTGCCTGCCATCTAGGGGAGGGAAGGGAAAAGTCAGAACAGAAGTGAGTACAAGGGATAATGTTATAAAAAATTACTCATGCATATGTTCTGTCAATAAAAAGTTATAATAATAAAAAAGGAAAAAAAAAAGAAAAGTAGAGATTTGTTTCAGAGACAGAGAGACAATGAAATTGAGTGTTCCTTTCCCTTTCTAGGGTAACATCTCTCTCTCTCTCTCTTACTTTTTCTTTCTCCATATTTGTCTCTGTCCCTCTGCCTTTCTCTCTTCAGTTTGCATTTTCTGGTTCCAATGCCAATTTAAGATTCTCCTCCCCATGTTCTGCACTTGGCATTCTTACTTACCCAAATCCAAAATGAAATAACACCATTTCCAGTCAGCAGGAAGTTGAGTCCCAAGCATGCTTCCTCAGTGGCATGCTCGGGAATGCACACCAGCTCCAGACACATCAGCAGGCAGAGTGCCTGGAGCTGCCTCAGAGAATTTATTTATACTCATTTGGAATTTCCTGACGGAGCTAGAGCTGGAGGCTGCCAGGCACTGGTGTTTCATTGTGGTATTTTTCAACATCAGTGAGACAACCACAGTTACCAGTGAACAAAATTTCTTGTGAGGAATTCAGCTCTCCAACCAAAATATACCTGATAGAACAAATCACCCACTATCAAAGTCTCAAAGAGAATATGGAAAAAAAAAAAAAAAAAAAAAAAGGCAGCAGTAAATCCTGTGGATAAAGCCTACTGCTGACAAGGAAATGTGGATAGAAAGTCAGCAGCTGTTTCCTTAGTCTTCCCTTAAACTTATTTCCTTTTCCCTACTCCCTGCCTGGATTTCACAGAAGGGCTCATTGATATAACTTAGACTTTAGTCTATACTAGGCTACCAATGAAGGAAATGATTCAGGTTTAAGCTGCACCCAGTATGGGTGGGTTGGTGGTGAATGGCCTATTTTTCCTGGGTTACTCTTGTTTAATTCAACATGTAATTTAAAGGCTAAAAACATTCAGTGTTTACAACTTACAGACCGAATTATTTTAAGGGGATGATAGAAGGGTTATACAAAGAGGAAACATCCAAGCAATAATTCCAAACTAGATCATATGCTTTTTATTTTCCAAAATTCCAAAAACTTTGATTTCTTGTTAATAACATTAAAAAAAATTTTCAGCAAAGTCTTATTGTTTTTTCCTAACTGCAGTGTATATGAAACTTTCAATTAAGTTACATGCTTAGGATTTGTGGATGACCTATATTTTTTAATCACCTTAAAGAGGCTCATGTTTTTAGCCCTCTGATCACCTTTGCCTAAAATGCATGTATTGAGCAAAAACAATCAATTGTCTGATTGGGCAAACAAGCAAATCTAGTTCAGATCAGATGAGAAATTTTGGATGATTGTAAATAATATCTTTGTAAATTCACTGGAAATCACATCTGCAATCTTTCCCAAAGAAATACCAGGGAATTTTGTAAGGCTCTACAGATCAGTTATTTCTAGAAGTTCAATTAAACATGCTGTGCACAAAGTAAAAAGCCATTTAATTTCTAATCTTTGCAGAATCTATAGATATGAAGGTATATTTCTTTGTGTGACAAGAAGATGTCAGAGACTCCTGAGTTATGTTTTCCCCATAGCCTGAGCTGAGTCATCCCGCACACTCTCACCTACTGACTATAGTCAGACTATACTTTGCCAGATGCTTGGCTAGAGGTAAGGGTGAGGGGATATCTATCACCATACCGATTGGGTTTCATCACATACCACCCATATTACTACAGGAAAACCACTTGAACCACTTGAGTGCCACAGACAAGTTGCTGATCTCTATCTGCAGAAGGGGTAGCCAGGTGTTGCAGTAGAATCCAGAATTAGAAAAATTCATCTTCCTGAGTTTAGATCGGGCCTTGCATACTTTCTAGCTATGTGACCCTAACCATGTCACTTAATCCTCTTTGCCCCATCTTCCTCATGAATGAGGAATGGAAAAGGAAATGACAAACTGTTCTAGGATGTTTGCCAAGAAGACCCCAAATGGAGTCACAAAATGTTTGATAAGACTGAAATGTTTGAATAATATCTGAAATAAACAAACATGAAGCAAAAAAGAACAAAGCTAGATATCTCTCTAAATCTTGGAATCTACTTGGGCAAAAATGTTTGGAGCATCCCTTTTTGTAGTGGCAAGGAACTGGAAATTAGTGGATGCCCCTCAGTTGGGGAACAGTTGAACAAGTTATAGTATATGAAGGTAATGGAATATTATTCTATAAGAAATGATGAACAGGCTGATTTCAGAAAAGTCTGGACTGACTGATATGAACTAATGCTAAGTGAAATGAATAGAACCAAAAGAACATTGTACAAAGCAACAAGAAGATTATGTGATAATTAACTGTGATAAACTTGGCTCTTTTTAACAATGAGATGATTCAGGCCAATTTCAATAGACTTGTGATGGAGAAAGAGATCTGCATCCGGAGATAGGCCTATAGGGACTGAATGTGAATCACAAACATAGTATTTTCACCTTTTTTAATGTTGTTTGCTTGCTTTTTTTTTTCTCCTTTTGATCTGATTTTTCTTGTACAATATGATAAGTGTGAAAATATATTTAAAAAGTAAACCCGAGTTTAGCATTTGTGACTAAATAACATACTTCTTGTATCATATACATTTCTACTGACTGTATTCTCTAATATATTTCATACATTTCAGATGATACAGTTTCACTAAGTGTCCCAGTTAAAACATGACTTCTTTTGAACCAAGAACAGAATCATTTATACTGAACACACTATAATGTTCAATCCCAACTGTGGCTGATCAAGTGCATCTACAAAAAACGTGACCGTGACTACAACCTTTCCAAATATTTTGAGTGTAGGAAAGGAAGGAAAGAAGGGAGAAAAGAAAGGAAAGGAAAACAAGAGGAATACACTGGAGGGAAAATAAGAGAAGAGAAACTAACTGATAAAATGAATTTTTTTTTAAATCAAAGTAAAAACTCACATTTCTATAACCCTTTAAGAAATGATGGGAAGGCTGATTTCAGAAAAGCTTGGAAAGATTTACATGAACTGATGCTAAATGAAGTGAGTATAACCAAGAGAACATTAAACATAGTAACAAGAAAATGATGTAATGATCAACTGTGATGGACTTGGCTTTTTTCAACAATGATGTGATTCAAAGCAATTCCAGTAGACTTATAATGACAGAATCATCCACTTCCAGAGAGAGAAATATGGAGACTGAATATGGATGAAAGCATAAAATTTTCATCTTTGTTGTTGTTGTTGCTTGGCAACAACCTTCCCCCCCTCCATGGTTTTTTTCCCCCCCTTTTGATATGATTTTTCCAGTGCAGTATGACGACTATGGAAATATGTTTAGAAGAAATGTACATGTTTAACCTGTATCAGATTGCTTGCTGTCTTGGGGAGGGCAGAATACAGGGGAGAACAAAGTGAGAGAGAGAGAGAGGAAGAAAATTTTAGAAACACAAAATTTTGCAAAGATAAAGGTTGAAAACTATCTTTGTAGGAATTTGGGAAAATAAAATACTATTAAAATGTTTTAAAATGTCATGAGACTGACTGGATTTACGAGAGTATGACCATTTGCTCCCAATCTCACTCCTCCATTTTATAATTGAGAGAACTTGGGTACAGGGGAACTTTAATGAACACATTTTAGAGTTTACTTCATGGTCATAGTACAAAGCCAGAATTAAGATCTAGATGGTACTGAGTCCGAAGCTAAAATCCTGTTATACCAGCAGTTCTCAAATGTTTTAATCCTAGGAATGCTTTAAAACTCTGTTGAGGACCCCAAGAGTTTGCTAGAACAAATCTAGCAATATTTATCCTTTTAAAAATTATAACTGATAAAATTTTAAAATATTTGTCAATTCATTTAAAATAACAATAACAAAACTATGACATATTAACTTGTTTTTATTAACAAATTACATTTTTTAAAAAACTTGATTATTAGAGTGGCATTATTTTACTTTTTGGAGGGAGAGGGAGGGAATCTATTAATAGAAGATAGCCAGAATCTCATATCTGCTTCTTCATTCAATCTATCAAGATAATGGTGTTTTGGTTAAAATATAAAAAGAAAATACAGCCTCATGCAAATATGTTGCTAGAAAAGAGAAGAAGATAAGGCAAATAACATTCTAGTATTTTTGTGGAAAAGACTTTTTGACTTCGTGGATCTCTCTGAAAGAGTCTCTGGGACTGCCTAGGGTCTGTAGACCACACTTTGAAAATTGCTTGGTTACACTAAGCAATTAGCAGATGGGCTCTGATAGAAGCAAAGAACCAGGAGCTTAAAAGACAGCACCGAGGAGTCAGAAACTTTGAACTAGTGAAGTAATATTTGAATTGTGAATTCTTTTCAATTTCAGACAACTTCCCATATTAGTATTTTCATCGGGTAAAATCTAATGTCCTAAAACATGTGAGAACTGCTAGTATAACAGGATTTTAGCTTTGGACTCAGTACCATCTAGTTCTTAATTCTTGATTTGTACTATGACCATGAAGTAAACTCTAAAATGTGTTCATTAAAGTTCCCCTGTACCCAAGTTCTTTCAATTATAAAATGGGGGAGTGGGATTGGGAACAAATGGTCATGCCCTCCTAAATCCAGTCAGTCTCATGACATTTTAAAACATTTTAATAGTATTTTATTTTCCCAAATTCCTGCAAAGACAGTTTTCAACCTTCACCTTTATCTAATCTTTATTTTTAACAGACAAATTATCTTTTTTTTCTTTGATTTTGGAAAGAAATAAATTCAAAGCATTACTTTCAAACCTGGCAGCATTAAAGGTTATTTTGCTTATTTATAAAAAAAGAAATTGTTAATATATGTCCAAATGTAGTCTCTGATAAAACTGGGTTCGAATCTAATTAAAAATTTTACGAACTATATAAAAATAAATACTGATGTAGTACTGACAAAAACTTGAATTTGAGTATGAAAAATAAAATTTCATGTTCACTAGTGCCCTTTTAGTTCAAAATATTTAAGTGCATAAGAGAAAATTATATATTTAGAAAAGATCAAAAGAACATTGAGGTGGAGTCACAGCTGGAGAAGCCTAAGGGGAAAATCTCTTTAAAGACTCAGTAGCAGATAAGAAATAAAAAAAAATCAGTATCATTTAAAAGAAAAACAAGCCAATTAAGTTTTCTCTTTTAAAAATGTTATTATGAAACTTTTTTCTTTTTATGGGATGAAAGAGCTATTTTAAAATTAGTGGGAAGACCAAGAAAAAAAGAAAAAAAAATGTCATTGTTGGAGAAATTATAGGGAGTCAAGCATATAAATGGTACTGTGAATTGACCCAGTCAGTTGGAAAAGCAATAAAGAACTGCAAAAAAGGTGACTGAACTGATTCTTCTCTTTGAACCAGTGATCTCAGTAATGGTTACCTGATGATTGGAGAATAAGGACAAAGACAAGGGTTCGACATGTACCAAAATATTTGTATCAGTACTATTTGTGCTAGCAAATAAATGGAAATAAAAGGAGATTTTCATTTTATTAGGAAATAATTAACACATAACTTAATTGGTTAATGTTCAATTAAAAGTGACATGAGAGGAATTCATACAAGATTTATATGAATTGATGCAATATGAACTAGATAGAATTAGAATCAAATAGTAAGCACTGTATTAGTGCAGAACAATATTTACAGCTACTAAAAGGAGATCACTAAAAGGAAAACAAATGATCAAACATACATACGTTCCTCCTCATAGCAGAGATAGAAAAAGCAGAATATGGCATTACACCAATTGGTTTTGTGGTGTTCTCTTGTTTTTTATAATATAATGGTTCTCTGGGAGCAGGTTTCTTGAGGAGGTTTTCTGGAGGCAGCCTTAGTTTCCGTTCTTAGTAATAATCACCCCAAACGCAGCCAGGGATTAAAGTCTTTTATTGTCTCTTCCAAAATAGCCTGATAAGCTTTCCTTGGTTCAGAGAGCTCTTATGGCTAGTCTGCCAGCTCCTGCCTCCAGCTCTCTCTGAATCTTGGTTCTCCTCCTCCGAATCCTTCGTTCTGCCGAAATCAGTCTCTAGCTTGTCAATTTCCTGAAATCACTGACTTCTGGCTTTTAATCTTTTTCAACTCTCTTCTTGCTCTGTCAATCTTCTGAACTGAACTGACTGACTGATTGAAGCTCTAAGAGCTTCTTGTATATGATCTCTTAAAGGTGTGAACCCAAAGGTTGACTCCTCCTCTGAAAGAGTGGGATTGTGGGTTTCTGACTTGTGAATCTCCCAAACTTGTGAACTCCAATGTGTGAGCTCTCAAAGGTGTGAGCTCTAATGTGTGAATTCTCCCAAGGGTGTAAATCCTAAGCACACAAGCATTATTTCCATCACCTCTAATGAGTTCTAACAGGTTTTACTTAACTATTCTTTTGTTTGTTTGTTACAAAGGCAGAGTTCAGTTCAGGGTTAGAAGTAAGAGTGTGATAGTGATTATATATCCAGAAACAACTATGATGTAAGAATAAAATAGATCAGTACCTTTTCTTTTTTTTCATGAGGAATTTTCTTATAAAAATTTTTCCATTTCATCAAGATGGTTGGTTGCTAGGAGTAACTTTGGCAAAAAAAAAAAAAAAAAAAAAAAAAAAAAATCACCATATGTAAATGATGGGCAACACCTCTCTGTTGACAATACTTGTTAGGAAGCAAGCTATACTCAAGAGGATGATGGAAAAACACTCCCTTCTGACTGGAAAATGGGAGTCAGAAACTTATCTTTTCTGAAAAAGAGAAAACAACACTTCCTTCCTCACCTACCACTCCAAAATCCAAACACACAAAAAATTGTTCTTTTTGTCGTCTTTTCCTTAATTTGGTCTTACTGGAAATACTATTCACCTGTTCACAATGTTGGCATACTCTTACACCAAATGCCAGGCCCTTTTGACTTTTTACTGCCTTATCACTGACATTCTTCCCCTCCTCTACAAAGCCAATTGCACTAGTACCAGTACAAGCCTGCACTAGTGCCAACCTGACTGTTTCATTGCTCTCCTAACCTCCTTTCTGCCTCTGCTTTTCCCCTTTTAGACCTTCCTCTGACCCATATACCCAATATGCTTCATAATTCTGAAGAAGATTCTAAAAGCAATTTTTAAACCTTGAATTAGTTGATGGGTCATTCAAGAAAGGATATATTCATTGGACTTTTTGAGAGAAGTTACTAAAAAAATTACTAGGACATCCTGAAAGGATTTTTGAGGCCAAATTGTCTCAAAAGGGTAAGACTGACATAATAATTCAGAATAGGTTACAAAGAAAATAAATTTTAACAAATCAAGTGATAATAATCACAGTTAAGGACCAAATGACAATGATGTGACCCTATTTAGCTTGAGCGGTGATATCTTTTCTATATGTGGGGGAAAAGCCCACCCAACCTAGCAGAGTTCTCTTTAATATTTAAATTTAGCTTTTTCCAAGATAATTTTTAATAAATAGAATACAATAAAAAAGTTTAAAAGCATACTTATTTTTAGAAATATAAAGAATGAACATCGCAAAAATCATGACCATGGACAAAAGCCTGGGAATTGTGCCTCAGTCAAAGTTGGGAGAAGTGGGATGCTAAATCCATCTTGCTGTGCTTTATAGAATCAAGGCATAGAAAAGCATGTTAATAGTATGTTTCCATCTTAAGTCGGTGCTTGGGAGTATGAAGATGTAAAAATAGAGAACAGTGATCACACTTGGATGGATGAATAAAGGTCCACTTCTTGTTTCTTATTTTATGGCTAACCCCCTGCTCCACCCCCAAAATATATTTCAAGCATTGCCCAAGAGGTCTGACAAAGAATGAGGCAGATCAAAAAGACCAGCCCAACTAGTGCTCCTAGATTTTCTTTTCTATTGGGTGTATACAAAGTTTCAGGTATTAGGAGAAGAAAAAAAAAATCCCTCTCAACAACAGTTGGGGAACAACAGTTCCCTAATGGAAACAAGTGCTGATATTACTGAATATTCAAGGAACGTCTATCTTGTTGTGAATATCTCTGAAAAAGGAAGAGTTCTGTTTATCAAAGGAGGTTCAAAACAACAGAAGAAGGAGACAGGTATCAACTACAGGACATAGAGGGTGCTATGGATGAGGTCATTTGTAGGACCTGTCAGGCAGGTTCTCCTAATCTGTCTAACCAAACTTTCCCAGTCTCCTTCAGTGGTTCATTGTCCTTTGCAGGTCCTTAAGTGTGGGTACTCTTCCAGGCCCTTTTCTCTTCTCTTTCTTGAATGCTAATCTTATCTGCTAACACAGATTTTAAGTATTACCTCTAGAAAGGTAATAATCCACCTAGAACCAGACCTCTCTCCTTGAGTATGGGCATTATGGTTTTGTTTTGTTTTGTTTTTAATCTATGAATACAGAACCCTGAATATAGTCCTTAGCACTTAGTAAGCATGCAACAAATTTTTGTTGATTTGTTTAACTGGACTTGCTTAAAATGGACTACTTGTTTTTCAACCTCACAGAATGCTGGAGCAGAGGGAACAATCCTATCAAAATAACTGAACTCTTAAACTGGAAGCAGAGTTGAGTTTTTTAAGATTATTTGGTACTCTATAGTTTGAACTTTTGATTTTGCTAAAAGTCAGTCATGGAAACCATTTCAAAATCCAAGTCAGACATTAACTAATTACTAAATGAGAAGAAGAATATAGGGAATGTATATAAGATCTTAGAAATAAATTTTTTTTAAAAGTTAAGTCTAACAGTTCCTAGCCAATTTATATTCAGGATATTCAAAGGCAAGCAAGTCATTTACCTCTGTTTGCCTTAATTCACCAGAGAAAGAAATGGCACTCCACTATTACCACTCCACTATTTTTGCCAAGAAAACCCTAAGTGGAATCATGAAGACTCTGATTCAACTAAACAAACATTGACTAAATAAATCAAGGTAGGAGAAAGAATGAGGCCGAATTCATTATTCATATTTTCATTTTCACTCTCTCTCTTTGAAGCTATTCATAGTACATCATCATACAATACTGTGCTGTTACCATGTACAATATTCTCCTGATTCTGCTCATTTCATATTGCATCAGTTCATGTAAGTCTTTCCATGTTTTTAAGAGGTTCCTGATCATCTTTTCTTTTTTCTTTTTGACAGATGATTTAATCTTAGTTTTTTCAACTTCTTAATAATATTTTATTTTTCCAAATACACGCAAAGATAGTTTTCAGCATTCATCTTTGCAAAACTTTGTGTTTCAAATTTTTCTTCTTCTCTCTCCTCTACCCCATCCCCTACATAGCAAGCAATCTGATATGTTAAATGTGTGCAATTCTTCTAAACATATTTCCATATTTGTTTTACCACGCAAGAAAAATCTGACCAAAAGGGGAAAAAAAGAGGAAGAAAAAACAAACAACAACAACAAAAGGTGAAAAATATCATGCTTTGATCCACATTCAATCTCCATAGATCCCTGTCTGGATGCAGATGGCATTTTTCATTACAAGTCCTCATTGTTGAAAAATTGCTCATTATTTCTTAAAGCACAATAGTATTTCATTACAATCATATTCAACTTGATGAACTCCCATTTGAAACAACAGTGTTTAACTTTTCCCTTCCCCAAAATTTTCTAGGTGAAAGCAAATAGTAAAATGGACTTATTTGAATTTTATTCCCTGCCTCCCTTTTTAAAATGTCTCCGCTCTATTTGTGTTTAGGGAACTTATATAAAGTTAAATGGTTAAAAACCTACTAGCTTGCAGAAGACAAAGAAATATAGACCAAGTGGTCTTGAAAATACAATAGATCAGATATTGGATATAAGGACAATGACATTTAGCGGAATAGGAAACAAAACCAAAGAGCATAAAGTGTGCTAGATTGAGGACCTAGGTTTGGGTCCTATGCTGCCAGATACTGGTAAACATTCAAAGAGAAGGTTGGTCTAAAAGATAGTTCCCCTTGAACTTTGAAATTCTTCAGCATTTTGTAACACGTGGCCTATGAAAGGCAACACAGCAAATGAACAGAAAGCCAGCCCAGTTTCAAGTTTGGCATTGGCAAACCTGATTGTGTGACTCCAGGCAAGTTGGTTAACTCCAGTGCTCCAGGCAATTCTATTATGTTCCAAAAGTTTGCATTGAGAGAAGTTCCACACCTGCAGCACCCTGAAGAAATCAAAGATCCAGTCTTAACTAATCCCATCAAAGGAACTCAAGGTATGAAACAAAATGGTCCTAATACTAAAAAGAGCTAATACTTCTATAGACCTTATAAAGTTTACAAAATGCACTACATTTAGTATCTTAGCTGATCTCCTAATAATAAAAGGTACTACTGTCTTCCTTCTGACAATGAAGAAACTGAAGTTGATTTCTCTAGTAAATTTAGTAAAGCATAACTGAGGCAGAATTCAAACTCAGGTCTTCTTAACCCCAAGTGCAGGGCTTTTTTTTTTTTTTTTTTTTTACACAATACCTATTCATAACAACTATGGGATATAATAGAGTGACTCACAGTACAATCTTTATTCAAAGAACAAGAAGATGGGGAAGAGAGAATTGTGTGGCAAGAGTTCAGGAAAATAATTTTTGATTAGTCAGAGCAAATGTCTTATATATAGGAAGTTACTGATGGAAACCCATATAGAAATACAAGATTATTAAAATGGAACAAGAAGAGCTTACATCTTACTGCAAATTGTGTACTGCAATGGACTACTTTAGGTATAGGGGTCAGAAAACAGAAGTTGGTCTGGGGAAGAACAATGGAAACGGGTCAAAATAAGGCCAAAGGCAGAGTACAGGAGAAGAAAGGAGAGGATGTTGCCTGATTCAACTCAAAGGAAGCTCGAATTATGTTTGGAGAGAGAAGAATAACAGAAGAAGAATGCTCAACCATGGCTAATCTTGAAAGCCATCCTTAACAAAATAGCATTGTGTGAAGACTCACTATATGAGAAGGGAAAACTTTCACTTGTCCTGTGTACAAAAAAGAAGTGAAATAGTTCCTCATACTAGTTTGCATCCGACCAATAATACACTGAATAGATTTTCTGTTCAATCATTTATCAGCAGAGGGCTGAATGGCAGAATTTAGGTAATATTCTAAAATTACTCTATTTTCACAAGTTTCTTATTTGTTTAACTCCCCCCTAATTTACTTAAATCTCCCCTAAACACTACGAAAATCTGAAATCCTCATAATTTGCTGAATTGGATAACTTTGAATTTTAGCTTTGCCAGAAAGGGAGAATTGATCTTCAATAAGTGACTCAGTTTCTTGATCCATAAAATGAGAAGGGTGAATTAAGTGGCTATTAAGTTCTCCTTCAGCTCTAAATCTGATTCTCCACAAGCTTTTTTCAAGGAATCCAACCACTGAGAGCCAAAAAACAATGCCCCAGAGGGACAGCCCTAAATCCTAAAAGGCTTCAGAATTAAATGGAGCCAGGGAGATTCCCTGTCTCCTATTTTTCTACTCAAAATCAATATCCTCAGGTGGTGAAAATTCCAACTACTACTTTTTCTTCATGTGCCAAGAGAGTTTTCTAGCATCCTCCTAGAGAACACAATTATTACTTATACATGTGTGTTTGTGTGTGTCTGTGCACGCGTTTACATGTAAGCTCAGAAGTTAAGAGCCTATCAGAAAGGTAGCGAGTCCATTACTCAACCTGTGCTGTTGTGTCTGTTTTCTCTCCCATTTCCAAATGTGAACCCGAGGGCAGACTGGGAAGCTGTGTAAAACTTTCATGGTGTGTTAATGGAAAATCTGGTAGCACAGGGCCCTAGGATTTTGCAATTTTCCTACAAGCTTCAATTGTTGATTCTATGGTCCCCACCTCCATTAGCTCCTAGTCAACCTCTGCTCTACTTCCCCAGGCCCAAAGATTTCCAGCTCTCCACCCTGGTTTGTTTTAAATGATTACAGTGATTCACTACTTCTTAGGGTGGGGCAACAATTTTGTTGTATGTAGTATGAGTTTTACAGGTACTTCTGCATATATTGCTGCCAGAGCACATGAAGGGAAAAAAAAATCATCCTTTGTCCTCAGAGCTGGGAAGCAATATACCAGCCTTGATAGCCAAAGAAAACATTTCCCTGTAACCACCCTCATTTGAATAGAAGGGGGAGGACAGTACAGCCCACAATGTTGGGGGAACTGATTCCAGAAAGATATGTAGGAGATAAAGGGCACAAATCAACAACAGAAAGAAGAGAAAATGTCCTTTTATTTAAAGAAACTGGACTTGAGGTGGAGCATGAAGAATCTCATTCAAATGTTATGATTTACTGTAGATTTGGAGAAAAAAAATAACCCAACAAAATATGCTTTTAAGCTTTCAGACAGCCAACATAAAAGAAATTGAACAAAACCTTTTTAGACAACTGGGTGACTTATTGGACAGAGGGCTCAAGAAGACCTGACTTGGAATCCTAACCCTGATATTTATTAGTTGTGTGACTCTGGACAAATCACTTTTTTTGTGTCTCAGTTTCCTAATCTGCAAAATGATAGGGTTAGATTTAATGGTCCTAGTGTTTCTTCTAGGTCGAAATCTATGTCCTTTGATTTTCTTTGTAGGTCTTGTTAAGTTTTTGTGGTAATTTAAGTTTATTTCCAAAAATCCTCAGATGTATTTGATAGGAAAAAAAGGCATTTTTGTTCTAGGTCAAGAAACAGAAAAGTGAGAAGGATTGAGGCAAAATTGGCAGGCCCAACAGAACTGGTGATTTTTAAAAATTCCTTGCAAAGCTGGGTTGATGTTCAAGTAATATGAAAACTATATTAAGAGAACAATATTACAGTACTCAATTAAGTCATTTCTGATCATACATAATTATAACTATATAATTTTATCAGAGCAGTCTTCCTTTGACTCAGAAACAATCTCAACCTGCACCCCAATTTCTCTTTATTTTGTGGGCCCCAAAATATTGTGGGGTAACATTTAGATGATAGTTATGCCTGTGGCATAATTATCTCAAATGACACAATCTACCTATGATTGCATGAAAACTTTAAAGCCACAAATATAAGAGTTTTAAAGGTTGCTTCTTTAGCTATTTTACCTTACACAGAAACACTGGGACTCAATGTTCATGTTTTTGCCAGTCTTCTACTTTTTCTCTGTAACTGAATGCTAATTCATTCCTTTCAAATCCTGTAGTGACACCTGAAGGTTGAACAAGTTTCAGTTCACTTAGTAAACAAGAAAGAACTTTATTAGCTGCTCCCTCTAATGGTCAGAAAAAAGAAAGCTTCACACACACAGGAGAAGACAGTAAATTAGAAAAGATTCATTTGTTTTAGAAGAAGAAGAAGAAACACAGAAAGGAAGAATATTTTTTCTAATCCCATTTTTAAAATAAATTTCAAGAATACAATAACAAAAATAAAATAATATAATATTCACTAGGTTTGGGATTAAGAATTTTATCATAATTTTTCTTGGCATATTTATATGTATATAAAAAAAGTAAATGGCTACTTCTAAAAGCATAGATTTAGAGCTAGAAGTTAAATAAGGTTCTTAAGGCTACATAGGTAGGATTGGGCAAATTTGGCAGGTGACATTGAGGTCCAACAAGTTCCAAGGACAGTAAGTCTTCCCATTTCACCATAAAATTTCTATATGTCTGTGGCTATATTTTTCCATCAAAATTTAGGAAAATATTACTAGATGAAAAAAATATTCTTACTTGTAGTTGATCAACACATTTTTATTAAACATCTACTGTGTGCTAGACATATGCAGGAAACTAGGAATATACAGAAATAACAATTACTGAAGTAAAATCAGGATGTCTTAAATGTGAGTGTGCGTTTTTTATAAGCAATGTTTTGATACAATTGCCTCTCTTTACCAGAATTCAGTTAAAAAAAAAAATACAAAAAAAAGTTTTAGGAAAAAAATTTATATTGAGAAAGATAACTTTATGATTTAAAATTTATTTTCCTAATCTGATATCTTAGTGAGGTAGAGAGGTGAAAGAAGTAGTTAAATTTTTAAAAAGGAAACCTCATAGTTAAGTAGGTGAAGACTATGTTTCTGAAGTTTTTTTTTTTTCAAAGCTATAAACTTATGGATTCTAGATGGGAAAACAACTTTATACACACACATGCACATACACAGAAAGGGAAAGAGAGGGAAAGGAAAAGGGAGAGACAGAATGGTGTGGAAGGAAAATATTTTAAGTGTTTCTAAAAGTCTTATAAATAACAACAAATAAACAAGAAGAGCAAGGAAACAGTATGATACTATGGAAATAGCCTTGGATTTGGAGTCAAAGGGAGAAGTATTATGGTACAGTGAAGGTCCAAGTTTCAAATTCTGTTCAAATTCAAATTCTCAATTGCTTGCCATCTAGGGGATCAGGTAGGAGGAATGAGAAAATCTGAAACACAAGGTTATGCAAGGGTCAGTGTTGTCAAATTATCCGTGCATATGTTTTGAAAATAAAAAGCTTTATTTAAAAAAAAAAAAAAAAAGAAAGTCCTTGAAAGTAAAAAAAAAAAACAAAAAACATTCAAATTCTCATGATATTTAGTACTTACTATCTGATGTGACCCTTGGGCAAGCCAAAAAAGGGATTAAAAAAAAAAATCTCCTTGAGCCTTAGTTTCCTCAGTTGTAAAATGAGGGAAGGAGTTAGATCAGATGGCCTGTGAAGTTCCTTCTAGAATCTGTGGTTCTATGTTCTGGATTTGAATCTACTACAATTTTATATGTTTACTCTTTTTCAGCCTTGTTCATAAAATGAGAAGAATGGTCAAAATTATTGGTTATCAAAATCTTTTTATCTTAGGATATTTTTATATTCTTAAAAGTTACTGATGCCCCCCAAAGTACTTTTTATTATGTGTGTTATATCAATAGTTACTATATCGACACTAAAACATCTTAATATTATTTTTTTATTTTGGCTTTTTATTTATAAGATATATGCATGGGTAATTTTTCAGCATTGGCAATTGCTAAACCTTTTATTCCAATTTTTCCCCTCCTTCCCCCCGCCCCCTCCCCCAGATAGCAGGTTGACCAATACATGTTAAAGTATAAGTTAAATACAATATATATACATGTCCATACAGTTATTTTGCTGTATAAAAAGAATTGGATTTTGAAATAGTGTACAATTAACCTGTGAAGGAAATCAAAAATGCAGGTTGGCAAAAATAGAGGAATTGGGAATTCTATGTAGTGGTTCATACTCATTTCCCAGAGTTCTTTCGACATCTTAATATTATTAAGAAAACAGATGTTCTTCCTATACCATCTGAAAGAGTCTCAGAACTTGCAAAGAACCTGAACCACATTTGCCAAGACAATTTCCTAGTTTTCTTCTAATCCTCAACCTAAAATATTCAAATCAATCAACCAGGCCATTAATAGGCTCTTTTAAGTGGCTACTGTGTGCCGGGCACTGTGTTATGGGTCAAGATACAAGTTCAAAGAATAAAGCAGTTTCCATTGACAAAGAGTTTACATCCTAACAGAAGGTCAGACTCCCCCCTCAAGACCCTGTCCCAAATATAATGACTCATAAGTAACAACAATAATGACAAAAACACCTTCTAATGTGTGATTGTTCATGGCTACTTGCAGAGGACTACAACAGAAGCCCCTTTACATAAAGGTCTGAAGGATAAGTGTAAATAGATCCATGACAATTAACACAGCCATGAATAAGCTTCCCTATTATCAATTACTCATAATCTTCAGATCTTGTTTGTGCCCCCAAAGTTATAGGTTCAGAACAAATCATGATGGGACAAAAATGTCATCCTATATTAAATGTGCAAAATGATCCCAACAAAATACTAGCTCCTGGACCCACTTCTTTTTTCCCATCACATTCTAGTATATTTGCTTATTGTAGTTATATCCACTGTGCCCCTACTCCCCATCCAGTTTTAGTGACAGCTCTCAGAAATACTAGGATTAGAAATCTGCTCCCTGGAAAAACATGATACATATTTTTAGGAAGTGAAATCTCTTTTCTATATATAGAATTGTCATAGTTGCTAAAATTCAGCAGGCTAAGGTTTACAAATGAATGTTTTGCACATTTTAACCTCTTATTTCCAAAGACTTAATAATTGAATGAAAATGAAACCTCAAATAGGAAGCAGACCTGCTGTCTCAAATATGAGCATGGGATACCATAATCATTTGAAAATGAATAACTAAACTTCTGACTGAGATCAAAAACATTTAAGTTGCAGAAAGTAAAAATATAATAAATTTGGTGTGACTTTTGAATGTGAAAACAGGAAATAATTAAGCAAGAAAATCATTTTTCAAAGTGAAAATTTTTAAAAATCTAAGACCAATAATTGTGTGATCACTTTGCCAAAAGTTTTAAGATGAAACTTTTTTTTAAAATAAAGATTTGTAACAACTCCCTCTGTTTTTCTTTCAGATCACATCAAAAATTGAAACCACTCTATACCAAGAAACCCAAGGAAGAAATGTCACAATTGTAGATTTTTTAACTGAGTTTTTCCCAGAAATTCTATAGCATAAACTTTTTGAGAAGGGGCAGGATCCAGACAATAAAGCATTTGTTGTACAGGGAATCAGAATAAGGAAAACAGCAACATCACCAGGTGCTTATATAGCTCTATGGCTCAGTTTGTCCATGGAAGTAGACTCAATTACAAAAAATTCTCAGTACTCACTCAGTAAATTTGCAGGTTATCATAGTGTGGTATTTTTTCAGCAGAAGTGGTTTAATCCTTTGGGAGAAGAATCAATCAACCTCCTTAGAAGAATGATAGTCACAGTTGAAGTTCTGAAGGTGGTCAACCTATCCACTTTCCCCACTTTTTAGAAATGATCCAAAAGGGTAAGGGTAAAAATCCCAGAGTTCTTAAGTTTATCTCTGTTCCGCACTCTGACAGGAAGCAAGTGACTAGATTGCAGGCTTCAACATTCAAATTAGCTCCTGCTAATCTGAAGATAAATCACCTGCACTTGGTTTAATAGGAGAGCTATTCATCTGTGTCTGAAATCTGATGCTTGCCCCATTACAAGTTGCTCAAGGTTTGAAGGAAGAAAACTTATAGGGTGAACCTAGTTACATACTAACCATAAGCCTTAAGGGTTTGCAAGGCAGGCACACCCCACTACTGGCAGAGAACTCTGAAGAACCTTTTTTCAGGTTCTCAGTTAAACGAAGTGATTTCTTATTGAATCAAACAGGAAGATCCTGCAACTTAAGGGGTTCAATTGCAGATGATCTCAAGCATTTTAACATTTAAAAGTTCAAATGTGAGTGATTTTGTTTTTAAGAGAAGCAACCCTTACAGTACTGAATTTTAGGATTCAGAAATATATCACCTATATAATATACAAGAAAGTAACTTCTGAGTTATTGATTAAAGCCCCACTCCAATTAGTGTATAACTAACCCACCTATAGTGACACAAAGAGCTGAAATAAATATGGATATTATCCAAATACGGAAATTTAAATTAATAGATTATGGTAACATTTTTCAAAGTGCTTTTTGAAAAGCAGGAAGTGTAACACCAGCTCTGAAGTCAGGAGGACCTGAGTTCAAATGTGGTCTCAGACACTTAACATTCCCCAGCTGTGCGATTCTGGGCAAGTGACTTAACCCTAACTGCCTCAGCAAAAAAAAAAAAAAAAATTAAAAAATTAAAAAAAAAGAAAATGAAAAGAAAAGCAGGAAGTGTTATAGAAACAGAAGATACTTTTTATTATAAATGTACATTTATTTTCTATCAAATTGGCTATACAAAATTGGTCATCCATATGATATTCTAAAAATCGTGTTACATATAACCCTTATAGATAGGGAGGAAGCCAATCATTATTAACTACATTTTTTCTTTTTCATAACCTACCTATATTTCTCCTTTTTTTTTTCTCTTTCTAATAAATCTTCACATATCATATTTCTTACTTCCTTCTGTAGTCAAATGGTAGCATTGTATAGTGTCTAGATTCCAAAGAGTTGGGTTCTTTATTACTATAAGGGTAACATAGGTAAATTACTTAACCTCTTTGATCCTCAGCTTCCTCATAATTTATTTATTTGCAAGACAATTGGGGTTAAATGACTTGCCTAGGATCAAGTGTCAGGTGTCCTGAGACCAGATTTGAACTCAAGTTCCCCTGACTTCTGGCCAGTACTCTACCCACTACACTATCTAGCTGCCCCTAGTTCCTTCATTTTTAGAGTGAAGAGGCTTAGTCTATATGAGTGAATTCAAACCCAAATAGAAATGGATCCTTTATTCTGCATATTAATCAAAAAAACTCTCCTTCTCCCCTTCTTCCCACCTTTCCTCTTCCTCCTTCCTTCTCTCCTTTCTTCCCTCCTTCCCTCTCTCCCTTCCCCTCTCCCTCACTCCTTCCTTTCCTCCCCCACTCTCTCCCTCCTCCCTCTCCCCTTCAGTAAACTGCACTGGCTCTCTACTGCCCTTAGGATAAAATATAAAATCTTCTGTTTAGCTTTTAAAATCCTTCACAATATGGCTCCAGCATATCATTTTAAATTTTAAATTGACAAACTGTTTTAAACATTGCTGAAGTATACTCAGAATCCTGTTTGAGGAGAGCTCCTTCCCAGAAAAAGACTGACACAGGGTGGGAGGGAGAGTAGGGCAAAACTGAAGAATCGACTGGGCTTGGTTCATTGTGATCTACCATCCCTTCATCAGTGCTCTTTGGCCCCATTCTATACTTACTTTTATTAAAGTCCAGACACAAGTAAATGATAGATTATGAAAATTTCCCTCTCCCAATGAGATAAGCAGCTAAACTATTATGTTAGTTTATCTTAAGTAAATATATAATAATAGTTATCATTTATATAAAACCTACTATGTTGACAGGTGTTGTGTTGATCACTTTATAAATATCTCATTTGATCCTCACAATAAACCTGCATAAGGCAATGTTATCTCCATTTTACAGGTGAGGAAACTGACAAGGCTAAATTTAGACTCAGGTTTTTCTGATTCTTACTCCATTTGCTGTGCCACCATTCTGCTTTATGAATATTTGTATATGCTATGACTTGGAGTGGAAAGGTAGAAAGAATGCAATAAAGACCAAAAATTAGTGTGAGAAAATATGAACAAGTAACCATGCGGAATCTAGGAACAAAATCAAACTGCTTTGTTGAGCGTTTAAAACCATTCACAATCTGGCTAAAACCCATCTTACCAGGTTTCTTATGAATTAAAACAAAATAATCTCATCAGGGAAAGAGCAATTAAATGGAACAGTAAATAAGGTGCTAGGCTTGCAGTTAGGAAGACTCAATTTCCTGGGTTCAAATTTGGCCTCAGACACTTAGAAGTTGAGCAACCTTGGAAAAGTCATTTCACCCCGTTTGCCTCTGTAAAATGAGCTGGAGAAGAAAATGTCAAACACTCTAGTATCTTTGCCAAGAAAACCCTAAATGGGATCACGAAGCGTTGGACGTGACTGAAAAAGGACTCAACAACACAAATCTCCTCAGGGACAACATTCTACCTCCATGCCTTTGCATAAACTATCATGGGTCTCTTCTCTCTCCCCATATCTAGAACACACTCCCTTCTCCAAATTCTAGGTTTCCTTCAAAATAGTACAAAAACCACCTCCTATATGAGGTCTTAACTAATCCCCTAAGTCAGTGTTTCCCAAACTTTTGACATATGTGTACCCCTTCTATAATTTTCTTAATGCTGAGTACCCCTCATCAAAAAAAAATGCAAAATATATTTATTTTTTCTTTTTTTGGTACATACACAAAATAATAATAAATGAAAAATAAAATTATTCATAATAAAATATAAATCCATGCCAGAAGGTTTGTCGCATGTGGAAAAAGAGCAATTATTGGAATTGGCTTCAGACGGATTCTTGAAAAATAAACATAAGGAGTGTACTTTAACATCATTCTGGTTACAAATGCAACATGTGTATACTGTTTTAACAGAAAAAGTTTTGAAATACATCTTGCCTTTTCCAACTTCATATTTATGTGAAGTTGCTTTTTCAGCATTTGTAGACATTAAGTTGAAAAAAAGGAACAGACTATTGGACATGGAGCCTCATCTCAGATTAAAATTAACAACCAGGGAACCAAATTATGACCATCTGTTATCTCAGTACAAACAATTTCATCCTTCTATATAAAAATAATCAAATCAGTGGGACTTACTAAAGCACATAACAAACCTTTCCTATAAGAAAAATCGCACAAAAGCTAAAAATACACAGGCGCCTGGAGAAGCCACTAACTACTAACGAAGTAAGTTGTCTAACGAAGTGTGGTATATTCATGCCGTATCACACCAGACCATGTCACGCCTCACAAGATTGTCTTGACTTGACTCATGAGAACTTCTGTTTAGCTTTTAAAATCCTTCACAATATGGCTCCAGCATATCGTTTTTAATTTTAAACTGCGCCTAGAATTAGGCACAGCTAAGCACGGTGAGGTGCATATCCCC
This sequence comes from Sarcophilus harrisii, assembly GCF_902635505.1. Lineage (NCBI taxonomy): Eukaryota > Metazoa > Chordata > Mammalia > Dasyuromorphia > Dasyuridae > Sarcophilus > Sarcophilus harrisii. Next base: position 294,167,276 of record NC_045426.1, on the reverse strand, counting down.
ACCAAACTCCAGTGCAACACATACCCCTCCAAACTCTTCCCGTACCCCTGGGGATTTGTACCACACTCGGGGAAACACTGCCCTAAGTTATTATCACCTCCTCCTGAAAATTACTCTTGATATGTTTGTGTATGTATACTCACATATATAATTGTCCCTCTCCTCACTGCCATGTAAATTCCTTGAGGAGCTATATCTCTAGCAACTAGCATTATAGATCTAGTAGTGTCCAGTAGATCACTGGAACTTCATAAATGTGTGTTAACTGATATTCCTAGTTTTCTAGCACAGTCTGTCACACAGTAATAGATACTCAAATGCTTATTAATAGAGGGATAATAATCATTTTGACTGATAAAAATAAGAAAGGCAATACTGCACCTTGCTTTTGTCTAGTGTTTATCTTTTCAAAGTGACTCAGTCCCCTTCCAAGATTTCCTGAGATATAGCATTGCCATCTTCATGTGCTGTTGTATTGTAAGGGATTGGAAGCTTTTCCATACCCCTTGAAAGGAAACATTCTGATATATCCTGTCTCCCATAATTAGAATGTAAGCTCCCTAAGGATAGGGTCTAAATCAGTTTGTTTTTCTAGCATTGGATACATAAGTGCTTAAAAATGCATTTTCAATGATTCATTTGTACTGTTGTTACTGTTTATCCTTCAGCACCAATGACATGATGTCTTAACTTGCGCATAAATTGGATGTAAGACAGAGCTGTGCAAAGTTGTTTTACATTCTCTCTCTCTCTCTCTCTCTCTCTCTCTCTCTCTCTCTCTCTCTCTCTCACACACACACACACACACACACACACACACACACACACACACAAAATACATATTTACATTTCATTTTGTTTCTAAAAACTTTTCTAAACTCGTTACAGTTGTATATCTTCAAACGATTAGTAGATCAAATCTATAACGACATATAGTAGAAACTCGCCCAACCTTAAAGCCTAATTGTTTTGATTTCAAATGAATGAAATGATTCTCTTAACACTTGATGGCTTCTCTTGCCTTAATCACAAACTTTAAAAGTAATAAATTATCATAACCATTTTATAGGGCTCATATCATTACATTTATTAGCAACACCAACCTGCACTTACTCAAAAAGAATGAAATGTTGTTGTGAAATAAACAAAAACAAAAATTACACCTGTAACATTAGCACGGCAGAGTATTTTGGTGCAGCCCCAAATGACTGTTCTTAAAAAAAACACACCTTAGTGCTCAAAGGTTCCTTGGAGATTATTTCATCTAAATTCTCTCTCTCCAGGGGAAACTGAGGCATTGCCCACAGTCACATATGAAGTGAAAGAACAAGAATTCACACTTATTCTAAATTCAACCTTCTTTGCATTCAATTCCAAGGGATGTTTTAATACTAACATTTGTACTTAGAATACTTTTTTTCTGACAATACAATGAAGAGCTGAGCGCCTCCAGGGCCAAGGAGAAAAGGGGACTAAAATATAATAGAAAGAATTTTTCCTTCTAAAAAATCACTCTCCAGAGTGACAATGATAGTTCTACATTATTACCCTAGTGTAGTGCGAGTAAAAGCAGAATTAATAGGTGCTGTTTCTGAGCAAAGAAAAATGGAAAACTGATGGATAACTGTGGGGACTAATTTGTATAAAGCCTATAAGTCTATGGTGTTGATATAAAAAAAATCAAAGCCTTAGTGATCATGGCCACGGGAGCACTATGATGGGGAACGGAACAACTTATTTAACAAAAATCTAGAGGTATTGTTCAAATGAATGTTTTTAAAGCCTTCTTTCTACACTAAATTTTTAAATAAGAAAACCATGGGGTTTATTTCTCATCTTTAGCCCATTTAACCTTAGGAGAGTATGTTTACGAGGACAAAAATTTGTCAAAAGTAAGGCAGTGGGACGAAGGAGGAAAAGAAGCAATGGTCAAATTGAGATCATTTGTCTCTCAATAACCAACCATATACTGACTCTCCCACAGATTTACCATTTATGGCATGCATACCAAAAGTGACATTGAATTTTTCATAATTTTGGCAAATGGAGCTCTAGAGAAAGATATATGTAGAGTGGAAATTTCTATTTATCACCTTCTTTCCTCTCTTGTCAGTTAATTAGTATGTTAGGTTTCTTGGGCCTTTAAAGTGACAGGATCTTGGCATTTCCTCTCATGGAGTATCCTCAATTATGATTGAGAGAAAGTAAAAGTACAATGACCAAGACTGACTTTAATGAAGATTTATCAGGTGGAAATGGAAGACTGGTATGAGACACAGCATATAACATAAGATTTGGTTGATGTGTTGAGTTAGTTTATTATTTATTTTAAAACTGGAGGCAAGGGTAGGGAAAGAGATATTGGGCATTAAAGTGTTATAAAAACAAATAATGTCAAAAATATTTTTTAAAAGATCATAAAAATAAAAATTTTAAAATATTCATAGCATCCCCAAAATCTAAAGCTTAAAACTGCCCAAAGTATTTGAGACATCTTACATTTATGAATTAATATTTAAATCCGCAATCTCATTACAGAGCCAATCCCTTGGAAAGAAGATAGGCAGTATAAGTTGTATATTGTGGCAATCTGCTGGATTTCATGTGTCTTTTCTGAAGCAATGATAGAAACTATCCAAGCCAGTTTGCCAACAGAGTAGACCACAGTGAGCCTAAAGCAATCTAAATGTTGACGTTCTGCCCCATTCTTCCTCCTGCCCCATGTCAGTCTTTTTCTGGGCAGGAGCCCTCCTCAGACAGGATTCTGAATATATACTTCAGCAATGTTTAGAACAGAGTTTTGTGAAGACCAAGTTAGCACTCTGGATGCCTTAGAATCAGCCGGAGTCAGGATAAGCAAAAGTCCTTGGTCTTTATTCTTGGTCTTTAGGGGTAGAAGCGAAGGGGTTGGACCCAGGACCTCCATGACTTCTTGTCTACTGCCAAAGTGATTCTGACTTGTATTACTCCAACCCCTAATCCCTCCTACAATTCTCTGTATACACCAAAAGATCGAGTTAGCACAGAATAGTGGGAAGGGCCATTTTCCACACATATGCTAATAGAGTATTGTCCAATTGGTAATTAGCCTTAAGTGCTCTGGTTGTCTGATTCCAGTGCATCAACTCAGAGTTTCAGCCCTCTACAGAGTTTGTCAGTTTAAAATTTAAAACGATATGCTGGAGCCATATTGTGAAGGATTTTAAAAGCTAAACAGAAGATTTTATATTTTATCCTAAGAGCAGTAGGAAGCCAGAGTAGATGCCAGAATTTAAAAAAAAAAAAAAAAATTTTTTTTCTTAGGAGAATCTAGAGGAAACACTAATGAGTAGAAAATTATTCTGAAATTCTAGTGACTTGTGCTGCATACTATGGTCTTCATATATGTAAAAGCAAAATCACCTTGTACAAAGACACATAATATCAAAAAACAAAACAAAAATTGCTAAATTACCTGAGGTAGAGAGATTGATATTTGCCATTTGGGATATTTCTGTTTGAATTCAAGGTCAAATCCAGAAAAGAATTAGGTGTCATGCAAAAATCCCATCAAGTCCTTAAACGTGTCCAGCCTGAAACACAGAGAAAGTACCATAACATTTTGCATAGAATAGAGACACACTGAAACACAGGAATAGCCAAACTATACTTGGAGAGTAAAAACTGTCTGAACTAGCAACAAATTTGAGGGACAAAGGGAGACATCTTGAACCATACCAATGAATTAGAAAACAAAAACAATAAATGAAGCTGAGTTTGTTGGTGAATGGAGAGCCTAGAATCTCATCAGTCATTTCATCAATATCCAGAATCAACCAACTTTGATTAACCAACTAACAGTAATTTTGTCTTATAAATATAATTTTATTTTCCCCAAAACATGTAAAGATATTTTTAAACATTCATTTTTGTAAGGTTTTGTGTTTCAAATATTTTCTCCCTCCCTTCCTTACCTTCCTCTCTCCAAAACAGCAAGCAATCTGATAAAGGTTAAATATGTAACACTAATTTTTTTTTAAAAAGCAACTATTCTTCAAGTATGAACTAAGTATTTACTAGTCCCTTTAAAGTGTCCTATATACTGTATATCTTCACTTGAAAAATCACAAGAACATATTTTAAATAGCTACTTTAAAATCTTGTGTAAATAACAGGAAGGCAAGCAATGACAAGATCCATGTCTTATAAATGAATGAAGAATGTCTCCAGGTATTTTGGTTTACATAGCCAAATCTCGTTCTCAGCTTCTCAGGACTGGATTCCTTCACATTCTCCTTGGGCCTGAAATTGTGAATGAATTTGTTCTTGTACGTCGGGCAAATGATCTTTATCACCAACTCAAAGTTGGGTATTCACAAATATATGTAAGTTCAAACTATTCAGAAATGTCTGTAAAAAGTAGCACTATGGCAGGGGTAGCTAGGTGGTGCAGTGAATAGAACACCAAGTATGGAGTCAGATACTCATCTTTGGGTTCAAATCTGGCCTCAGGTGACTTAACTCTGTTGGCTTCCATTTCTGGATTTCTGATTCCGGCATATATCAACACATAAATAAACAATCTCCATATGTTCAGATGAACCATCAGGGATCCTTCAATGTCATAATAATTTGGAGGAATTCTCCACAGACAATCAAAAATGCGGTAGCTATTTTGTCTGTAGACTTATAAAGCTCAGTCTTTCAACAAAATCATTCAAGTACTATGTGAAATTAATTGACAAACAATACAGCACACTCAAACTAAGCAATCATCTACTAGTGAGTTTACAGAATGAATGCAGGTAGTGTCCATGGAGAAGAACAAGTTTTATACTATATTTCCCCTTTGCTCATTATTGTCCAGAGCTGACTCAGTGGCAGGTAGCTACAACTGTGAGGACTCTTTATTTTCAATGTTATGCGATTCTTACATCAATGTGGGCAGAAAAATCAGAGTAGCATTGGCAGGGACACATCTCGCAAACTGTGGCTCCTTTCTCCTCTCTGGCCATGCCAACAAGTAAATCTTCAGTGGTACAATGGTACCCTAATGCTGCCAACAAAGAAGGAGCATTTTATCATGGCCTTCTTTTAAAGGGTTTGGGAAAAGATAAAAGAACAAAAAATAATTTGTCTTCCCTTTTCTTTACTGCTGGGGTGAAAGTGCAGGTGTTAATGAAAAATAACCTAAAATAACTTGATAAAATCCTTGGGCTTTCTAGAACAATTCCACAGTTCCTGAAGTTAAAAAAAAAGAATGTATGTGAAAAATATACATTAAAAAAAAAAAGGAAAAAACAAACAAATTAGGTTCCACATAATCTCTCAAAACAATTATTAAAAAGTAAGCTATTCGTTTGTGAAATTCAAATTTTAAAAAATGAGGAAAGGGGGAAAGAAGGGGTAATTTTTACACATCCATGCCCAGTCTGATAATTTGAACAGGCAGGGTATGTAGGATGAACTTATAGCAAATGTATAAGGAATATTATGGTCCAAATAAGTTTTCCTACACAAATTTCAGGATTTTCCTACTCTTAGTACTATACAAGGTACTATTATGAAATTATAAGTCTAATTTTAAAAATCATTAGTACCCAAATAAGTATCATTCTCTTCAAGTTCCTATGGGAGACAATGCATTCATTTTGAATGCTCAACTCAATTATGAGCTTTTTCTTAAATTATGAGCCTTTTTCTATAAAAGTTTATAGGGTCATGTGAAAATGAGTTATGCAATTTTACATATGGCCCATAAATATTTTCTTAAGGCAAAAAAAAAAAAAAATGACTTCCAAAATTGTGCTAAGCATTTAAAATGAATGCTTCATCTCCCAGATATTTGATGGTGAGTTTTCTTTTACTCTAAAACAATATAATGCAGCTTGAACACTCACCTTTTTCACCAGCTTTGTTTCAAAATTACAGCTAGTTGTTTCCTAAGATCATATAAACTACAAATGCTATAGATTGCCACTAGTGAAAATATTTAAAGAAGAACATATTAAAAATATCTCACAGATATTTGAGCAGAGCAATAGGGAACTCTGCCCAAGGGGCTATCAAACTGTGCATACCTTTTGATTCAGCAGTATCTTTACTGGGCCTGTATCCCAAAGAGATCATAAAGGAGGGAAAAGGACCCACATGTGCAAAAATGTTTGTGGTAGCCCTTTTTGACGTGGCAAGAAACTGGAAACTGAGTTGATGCCCTTTAGTTGGAAAATGACTGAATAAGTTATGGTATATGAATGTTATTAAATATTATTGTTCTATAAGAAACAACCAGCAAGATGATTTTGGAAAGTCCTGGAAAGACTTAGACATGAACTGATGCTAAATGAATTGAGTAGAAACAAGAGAACACTGTACACAGCAACAAGATTATGTGATGATCAACTCTGATGGACTTGACTCTTTTCAGTAGCAAGGTGATTTAGGCCAGTTCAAATAGGCTTGTGATGGAAAGAGCCATCTGCACCCAGAAAGGACAACTGCAGGCACTGAGTGTGAATCACAACATAGTATTTTCACTTTTTTATTGTTGTTGTTTGCTTGCATTTTGTTTTCTTTCTCATTTTTTTCCTTTTTAAATTGATTTTTCTTGTACAGCATAATTGTGGAAATATGTATAGAAAAACTGCACATATTTAACATGTATTGAATTATTTGCTATCAAGGGGAGGAGGTAGGAGGAAAGGAGGGAAAAAAAATTGGAACACAAAGTTTTTCAAGGGTGAATCTTGAAAATTATCTATGCATAATTATATAAAGATATATGCATATATTGGATTTCATGTTTAACATATATTAGATTACTTGCCATCTAGGGGAGTGATGGAGGGGAGGCAGAGAAAAATTGGAACATAAGGTTTTGCAAGTATTAACACTGAAATATTATCCATGCATATGTTTTGAAAATTAAAAACTTTATTTAAAAAAACTATGCATATGTCTTGAAAATAAAAGGCTTTTTAGAAAAGTAAAGTCAAATCAATTAGAAAAAAATGACTTACAATAGCAATCTCATTAAAATAAAAACATAGTCTCTTGGATTTGAGGGGAAAAATCATATTTATCTATGTCAGTTTGTGTATACTTATTCCCCCTGCCCTACCCTTCCCCCTCCAAAAAAAAGTCACATTTCTTTATAATCATATTTCAAACAAAGTGGATAGAAAAAATAATGCATATGAAAAAGGAATAAAAATATATACAAATGCAGTACTTTATTAAAATGGTTTCACTTTTTTAAGATTTAAAAAAATATAAACTGTCAAATAACCTTATAACGCACTCTGTAATAGCTACATGTAATAACTATATGGACCCATATAAAAATGGGTACATGTATATTCATATATGTACTATACACAGGTATATGCACATAGAGAATTTATTCAGTGCCTACTATGTGCTCCATAAAGCAAAAAAAAAAACAAAAAAACTTTCTATTAGACTCAGTTGTCTTCTCAATAAATACAAACACTACCTCCTTGGGCCTTTGTAAAAGCTCCAATCTGTTGCTAATCTGTTTGTAATATTAACATTCCAATCCCCCTGACTTTAATCAAAAACTAATGTAAACTCCATAATTTTTAAAAATCATTTTAATTACCTTTATTTAAATTTAAAATATTAATTTAAGCATATCCATCCTATAGCATAATAAAAAAGATGATTGCACATGAAATTGCAAATCTATTATGGATAACTTGATATTCTTTTAAAAATATAATATTTATCATGTAAATTTTTTCACCTTTTTTTTCTCTCCTTTATCACCCATAATGTTGTTCAGTCATATGTGACTCTCTATGATCACATTTGGTGTTTTTTTGACAAAGATACTAAAGTGGTTTGCCATTTCCTTCTCCAGCTCGTTTTACAGATGAGGAAACTGAAGCAAATAGGATGAAGCCACATCCTAGGAGAGCCTGACTTGAAAAAAGAAGGACCACTTTTTTTTATTCCCCCCTTAGATTCCCAATTTTTTAAAAGAATATGAAAAGTGTATTGTGTATTAATTCCAACTTAATTGTTTTACAAATTATATTTAAAAAGATGAATTTGAGTGGGTGGGAGAGAGTGAGATATTCTATCTATCATTAGAGGAGATTAAGCCCTTTACCAAAGTCCTATTTGGATGACTCATGTCTCACTTTCCACATTTGTGAAATAAGGGGGTTGGACTAGATGATCTCGGAGGTTCCTTCGAGCTTTACATGTATAAACCTATGGGGTATGGATGTACTCTTGGCCTGTTAGACTGTTGAGAAGACAAGCCAGGCTTAGCTTAGAGAGATCCATAATCACAAAGTTGACTTGCAAGGGACATTTTTTGGGGGGAGAGAGGGGCTTTTTGGCACTAGCTATAAGAGGAACTCTACATCAACACATAAAATCTATGTAAAAAGAATGAAAAGAATGTTCTGGGAAGAAGTCCTCACAATAAGAAATAAATCACAGCTCTTTATAGGTATCAAAGAAATTACTTGGTACCCTTAAATCTTAACTTTACCAAATAAACTATATCAAATGGGAGAGATGACATGTAAATAAATAAGTATAAAAAAGATTTATGTAGAAGCAGATGGAAGGCACTAGAAAAGGGGGAATCAGGAAAAGTTCTTATAAAAGGTGAGTTTTAAGCCGAAGCTTAAAGAAATTGGAAAGGCAGGGAGTGGAGATAAGGTAAAAGAGCATCCCAGGCATAGGAGAAGAAAAAGTGTAAAAAGTATGGTGATGGGAGGTGGCCATGTCACATGCAACAATTGCAATGTATATATTAGGTACAACTGGATAATTTTTAAGTAGCTTTTTATTGACAAAACACATGCATAGGTAATTTTTCAACATTGACCCTTGCAAAAACTTCTGTTCCAACTTTTCCCCTTCTTCCCTACCCTCCCTCCCCTAGATGGCAGGCAGTGCCATACATGTTAAACGTGTTAAAGTATATGTTAAATACAATATATGTATACATATTTATACAGTTATCTTATTGGACAAGAAAAATCGAATTTAGAAAGGTAAAAATAACCTGGGAAGAAAAACAAAAATGCAAGTAAACAACAACAGAAAAAGGGCAAATGCTATGTTGTGGTCCATACTCATTTCCCAGTGTTCTTTCACTGGGTGTAGTTGGTTCTGTTCATCACTGATCAATTGGAACTGATTTGGATCCTCTCATTGCTGAAGATGACCACTTCCATCAGAATTCATCCTCATATAGTATTGCTGTTGAAGTGTGTAATGATCTCCTGGTTCTGCTCATTTCACTCAGCATCAGTTCATGTAAGTCTCTCCAAGCCTTTCTGTATTCATCCTGCTGGTCATTTCTTACAGAACAATAATATTCCATAACATTCATATGCCACAATTTATTTAGCCATTCTCCAATTGATGGGCATTCATTCAATTTCCAGTTTCTAGCCACAACAAAAAGGGCTGCCACAAACATTTTGGCACGTACAGGTCCCTTTCTCTTCTTTAGTATCTCTTTGGGATATAAGCCCAGTAATAGAACTGCTGGATCAAAGGGTATGCACAGTTTGATAACTTTTTGGGCATAATTCCAGATTGCTCTCCAGAATGGTTGGATCCGTTCCCAACTCCACCAACAATGCATCAGTGCCCCAGTTTTCCCATCTTTTCCTGTCATCTTAGCCAATCTGACAGGTGTGTAGTGGTATCTCAGAATTGTCTTAATTTGCATTTCTCTGGTCAATAATGTTTGGAACAACTTTTCATATGGGTAGAAATAATTTTAATTTCATCATCTGAAAACTGTGTTCATATCCTTTGACTATTTATCAATTGAAAAATGGCTTGATTTCTAATAAATTTGAGTCAATTCTCTATATAGTTTGGAAATGAGGCCATTATCAGAACCTTTAACTGTAAAAATGTTTTCAATTGGATCATTTCTAATGGGGACAGGGAAAGAGGAAGAAGAAAAAACCTGAATTACTAAATCAAGGTCAAATCCAACTTCCTCACTGTACAAAAAAGAAACTGAGGCAGAAAGAAGTTATGTGATTTACCTTCAATCTAAGTTAGTGTCTGAGACAGCATCTTAATTTCCTTGTTCCTTCCTATGTGGAATGCACTTCTTTTGCACACTTGCCTTACAGAAATCCTAGATTTTTTTTTCTGTCTTCTTACATGAGACCATTTGTGATCTTTCCAGTTATTAGTCTTTTCTTCCCTCTGAATTGTATTTTACTATTTTATATGTACTTGTATACTTGCTGTAGGAACAATCCATATGGGAACTAAATTTCAAAAGCCTAAGTTCTTTGAGGGCAGGGACTTTTCCAATTTTTGTCTTTGGATCCTCAGGGCCTAGGACAGTACTTATATATGCTGCAGGCACTTATTAATGTTAATTAAGTAGGAAAAATATGCCTTGGGATAACTAATTTTAAGACCCTGTAGTTTGAAATTGTAGCTTAAAAAAAAAAGGAAAAATGAGAATAATTGTGTGATCAGAAAGTTATAATAATGAAGTGAAACAGATTTTAATATTGCTTCTCAGAAGTGTTTATCTTTACTTTTCTTGTAAGAGAAATCAAAATTTGTGGCTGTGGCCATGATAATTCAGATTCACAGTATATACTTTACAAATATCTAGGAAAAGAAACTGCCTTTTATGTTTATTCCATCCATGTTATAAATTTGTCCTACATACTTTACTTTTACACATAATCAAATTGGGTATGAATATGTAAAGAATACCAAATAGTATCTGTTTACAGACTCTAGCTAAGCCACTTACAGCAGCTATAAATCATTTTAAACCAGGCACACCTCCCAAAAAGCTTTCAAAAGCATGGTGCCACAAGGATGATGGGTGAAAACCATTTGTAAGCTGACAATGACATCAGCTTGCATAGAGAGTATTATCTTTACCACCAAAGATAGAGTGCAGAACCTTGGGCAATTTTCAAAATACCTTAACAGAATTAAAAGAGAGAATGATTTCCTTCTAAGAAATTCACCAGAGTAGAAACATCTCAGAGTATGATAATGTGAGATGAAGATAGAATCAACTAAATTTTAAATAAAGGCCAAAGTGATTGTAACTAGATTTTAGGACAGTTGGTGGTGGCTGGGGAAGGAGGAGGAGAGTAGTGCTGCTTAACAAGAAATTTTTAACTTGTATGTACTGATGTTTTTCTTTTAGGGGAAATTATTTTAGGGATCTTTAGGAGGCTTAGTAGTATATTACTGATTGACTTACTGCAATATACTTATAATTAGTTTATGGTATGTTTGGAACTTCTCTGAGACTATCTGTAAATATGACCATCTCATCTGAACCTTTATTAACCATACATAAATATATATATGTATGCATTATAGATTATATATTATATGATGTTATTAAATTGATTGCACATATACAATACATATAATACTGTATCATGTAATATAACCACAAAGGATTATATATTATATGACATTACATATTATATATACATATGTATAAATATATACTGGGATATATACATACATATATGAATATATATCTATATTCATGTATGTAAGTATATATATATATGCCCATAGATTTTGTGTATGTGTGTATAATATGGTGGGACTAGAAATAGGAACACAAGTTGGTTAGGAAATGATCCCTATTATCAAGGAATTTCATTGCAGGATGATTTTTGGTGATATTTGTTAAAACTCACAGATCAGTAATCCAGCTTGGATCATGACAATAGAAACAAAGATAACAGAGGCCAACACATAAATTCAAGACATGTTAAATCCACTTATTGTGTACATTTTGCCATAGTTTAAATGTTTTAATCATTTTTTCCAGTAAAACTTTTCCTAGAATCTAAAGATCAAGAGTGACAAGTGTGAAAAGTAAGAGGAGGGATTGTTCCTTCTCTTTCCTTTCTCACAAATCAAAATATTTTCATAATTGGAAAGGATTTCAAGGACTATTCAACTCATATCTAAAAAAAAATTCCTCCACAACTCACCCAACAGATGATCATCTACTTGCAATTTGAAAATATCAGTAAGAGGTTTTCTCTGGGTCTCAATATTCCCATGTGTAAAATGAGGGAATTGGGACTAGATAAGCTTGGAGGTCCTTTATATACTCTAGATCCATGATCCCAGATAGCAAGTGGCATGGTGGATAAAGTTCTGAACTTAGGAGTCAGAAAAACTTGTGGTTTAATGCCTTCCTCAGACACTTAACTGTGTGACTTTTTCAGGCAATTCGCTAAACCTTTCTTCCTCAACCAAATAACAATGAGACAACATAAAGAGCTCTGTAAAACCTAAAAGCACCACATAAAGGCTAGCTATGATTGTGGCTGTAGTCCCATTAAATCACACATATATCAATCAACATTAAGCATTAAATGTCTCCTGTGTTCCAGGTACTATATTAGATATCCATATAATAAATGTAACAATTTGTGCTCGCAACAAGATTACATTACAGACCAAAGGCAACTTCTAAGAAACAATCTGTACTTACAAAGAGATTACATTTGAGCCCCAAAACAACTTGTACAGAGAAAGTCTCACATATGTCCTAGCATTAGCATGACTAAAGTTCAAGTAGCTCCTTATATATGCTACTAGCCAAACCAGAAGGTCCTGAATAATGCTTTTCATAAAGAACAGCAAATCTCCTTTAATCTGATACTCTATTGAAAGCTCAGAATAATGATGACTTTGCCTTCTCATTGGAATGCAATAAGCCTGCTGTGGCAGGCAGGACCTTGGTATGCATGACTCAGCCTGAGTCATGTTTGTGCTCATCTGCCTACAGTGGGGTGTGTCCTACTGCATCAGATGGCTCATTGGCTTCGGTTCCTGAACAGGTCTGGTTTAACACTAGAAAGTGGCTTGAATGAGCCTTGTTTCAGTCAGCACCTCCCCCTGAACCACAGCATTCAGGAATCCTACTGTGGTGTGACCACAACAGGACACAATGAGGTGTAGTGGATGGGGTTTCATCCTTGCTTTACTATATATTACCTATTTCTTTTTCTCCCCTCCTCTTCATCTCACATTATTTGGCCATCTTTCCCCTGCCTCCAGCACCTTATCTCTTTCTTTACTCTCAGTCCTTAATGAAAAGGTGGCCTTTTTCATTGACAAGGCAAAGACTTCTATAAGTATTTTTGATCCCACTTCTATATGTATTTTTGATCCCACCTGATCGGTCCCTCCTCTCTTTTGTAGCAAACTACCCTCAGTATCCCCCCTTCTCTCTAATCTTTAATCTCTTATCTACTGACTCCTTTCCTGCTACCTACAAACATTCCTATGAATTCCTTATCCAAAAGAAACAAACAAATCAACCAACAAAAAGACCAAGGACTTTTGCTTATCCTGACTCCGGCTGATTCTAAGACATCCAGAGTGCTAACTCCGTCTTCACAGGACTCTGTTCTAAACATTGCTGAAGTATATATTCAGAATCCTGTCTGAGGAGGGCTCCTGCCCAGAAAAAGACTAACATGGGGCAGGAGGAAGAATGGGGCAGAACCTCAGCATTTAGATTGCTTTAGGCTCACTGTGGTCTACTCTGTTGGCAAACTGGCTTGGATAGTTTCTATCACTGCTTCAGAAAAGACATATGAAATCCAGCAGATTGCCACAATATACAACTTATACTGCCTATCTTCATAAACGTAAGATGTCTCAAATACTTTGGGCAGTTTTAAGATTTTTGGGCATGCTATGAATATTTTAAAATTTTTATTTTTATGATCTTTTAAAAAATATTTTGACATTATTTATTTTTATAACACTTCAAGAGATATTGGGCATTGAAGTGCTTCCATTCCTTCTACCTTCACTCCTAGAAGTGACAGAAGAGAAATCTAGAATTTAATTTCCAATCTTATAATGGCGTTTTCTCAATTCTCGTCCTCCTTGATTTTTTTTTTTTTTTTTTTTTGGGTCTTTAATCCTATGGATCGCCATCTTCTCCTGGATATTCTATCCTCTCCAAGTTCTCATGATACTGTTTGTTCCTAGTTCTCCCCTTACTTGTCTGCCCAGTATCCATTCTATGCCTACTCACGATGGGTGCCACCCCACCTAAGGCTCTCTTCTCTTTTTCCTCTATACTATCTGGCTTAGGGATCTCATTAGGGTCCGATTATCATCTCTGTTCAAATCATTCCAGATCTCTCTACTCATTTCTAGTTTCTCTCCTGAGTTCTAGTCGGACAGCATCAGATAAATAAATGCCTTTGGAGCATCTCAAATTGGATGTTCTGTGGCACTTCAAACTTAATATGTCCAAAAGAGAAATCATTATCTCACATAAAAAAAAATCCATGAACTTTCCTATTATTATCAAGGACAATACTGTCCTTCTGGTAAACTCTGTTTCAAAACTTTAGGGCCATCTTTCACTTTATTTCCATTCACCTCACATACGGAATTATAAAATCTTATCATCTGTATATTTATAACCATCTTTTGTATGTCCCTTTTCTACTCACACAACTGCCACCCTAGTTCAGATTTGTTACCTTCTAATTGGTAGTCCCTAACTCACTTCTTCCCCCTCCAATCCAAATCTCTATCCCCAGCTACTAAAGGCATTTTCTTAAATGGTAGGCCTATAACATAACTGCCCTAGCTAGAGAAGTGGCTCCTTTTCTTCTGAGATCAAATATAATTCCCATGTTTGACATTTAAAGTTCTTCTTCACCTGGCCTGCTCCTACCTTTCTGGTCTTCTTATATTTTTACTCCCCATCCTGAATTCTACCAACCCTGGTACATTGGCCTATTCACAGTTTTTGGAACCCTATACTTCCTCTCCTGATACTATAGTCTTTACTAGCTGTCCTCCAAACCTAGAATGCCCTTTTTCATTTCCACCTCTCATTTGGCTTTCTTCAAGACATACCTCAAATTCTACTTTCTCTAAGAGGCTTTTCCCAATTTCCCAAATCTCCTCACCCAGCAAATACCTTCCTTTGGAGGTTATCCTCTATTTACTAGATATTTCTAGTATGAACACAGTAATTTACAAGCTGTTTGCCCCACTAAAATTTTGAAGATAGTTCTTTTTTTTTGTATCTTCAATGCTCAGCATAGTCCTTAGTACATAGTTGGTGATTAATCAGTGTTTACTGACTAATATTGGCCAAATCATTTAACTTCTCTGAATTTTGTTTCTTTATCAGTACAATAAGAGAGTTGAGTTCTATGATCTCTTTGAACTTTTATCCACCATATCTATATAACTGGAACAGAAATCACTCAAAACCTTCATAGCTAATACTGGACAACAAAACAAAACAAACAAACAACAACAACAACAACAACAAAAACCAAACAAACCATACAGGCTAGGACAATTCTTGGCCTTTTAAAGAATCTCTAGGTATCCTAATAGGAAGACCTCAAAGTGCATACCATGAAGAAATGCAACATCAATGATCCAGTAGAAAGAGCACTGACTTTTTATACTAGTCAAGGAAATTGGGTAAAAACTCCAGTCACTACCTCTATGGAGTTTGCTTTTCTTATTTGCTTGGACTAGACAGTCTCTAAGATCTCTTCTATATCTCAATCAACCACCTTGTGCTTCAGGCAAATTCCTTACTTGAAGTCTTAATTCTGGTTATCCGGCTTAGCACAAGGATGCTGAGGGTAGGGTCATAACCCTCGGCCTAAATCACTGTCCCACCAATTTTCCATGTCCCCAAAGTAGTGACTTAAGGGAGAAAGAAATGATAAATCAATGCTCTTCAAAATGTAGCTTAAAAAGAAGGAAGAAGAAGAGGAGGAAGAGGAGGAGGAGGACATGACATCAAATTCGACCTCAGACACTTAAAACTTACTAGCTGCGTGATTCTGGACAAATCTGGACAAAACCCCAACTGCCTTGCCAACAAAAACAACAAAAGTTCTCCAATGCCACCTGAACTATTATTTTCTCAAAATCACAGAATCTCACAGTTGGAAGAATCTTGGAGTCTAAAATAGCTCTGCAACACATTTTAAAAATAGTTATCCAGACCTTGCTCAAAGACCTCCAATGAAGAGAACCAATGAGGAAAACTTCCTGAAGCAACCCATTTTGAGACAGCTCTGATTTTTTTTTTTTTTTTAAAGACCTTCTTCCTTAGATCAAGCTTACATTATCCTGTGTGCCTCTTCCCCATTTTCTAGTTTTACTTTCTGGAGCCAACCTGAACAGCCTTTTAATTAACTTCAAGAAAATTATTGTGTCCCGTCTTCTTCCTTCTCCATAGCTTGCAGGGTATACACAGTTGCCTTTTGGGGAACTTCTTTTCCTTTCCAAATATGCCAATAATGTTTATTTTAACTGTACTTTTATTGTATAGAAATGTTGGGGGGGAGGGGGGGAAGAGTCAGGCCCTTGCTAACTTCTTCTCTTGAAGAATGCCTGAAGAGGCATTGATGTCTGTGGGTTCCATCCCGACATTATCTTACAAAAAAATTATTTTCTTTTTTAAACATTTGAAGATAACTTATAGGACAAGAATTGAATGTATGCAAAATTATTTCTGTCTCAGCCTGGACAAGTGTGCAGAGGAAATATCATGTCAGGGGGAAAGGTTAACCCTAGACCAATGAAAGAAAGGAAAAAAAATGTGTATAGATAGTAACAGGGCCTGAAGTTTCTTTAAAAGATAATAAACTTCTCAACTGTGACAACTAAAACATCACAACTAAAACATTCAATATTCTATTATCTTTTACTGTGAGGCATGAACAAAATGGAGGTTCTCACAAATGGAATTTTTAAAAAAACTAAGTTTATCCACAAATTTCAGATTTTTCCCTTAATGAACTTTTCATTATTTCCCACTGTAATAATGGGACTAAATTTTTTTTTTCTTTTTCCTCCTTTTTTTGCTCTCCTTTCCCTTGTACTAGTATAGCACCTCCCACATAATTAATCAATAAACATTTATTAAGAACCTACTATGGGGGCAGCTAGTTGGTGCAGTGGATATTGTACCAGCCCTGAAATCAGGAGGACCTGAGTTCAAATCTAGCCTCAGACATTTAGCACTTAACACTTCCTGGATGTGTGATTGTAAATGAGTCACTTAACCCCAATTGCCTCAGCAAAAAAAAAAAAAGTTAACACGATATAAAGATAAGAACT
This sequence comes from Sarcophilus harrisii, assembly GCF_902635505.1. NCBI lineage: Eukaryota > Metazoa > Chordata > Mammalia > Dasyuromorphia > Dasyuridae > Sarcophilus > Sarcophilus harrisii. The sequence goes on along the minus strand of NC_045426.1, from coordinate 294,150,149 downwards.
ATCAATAAAATTTCACTAAAAAAAAAAAGGAACTTACTATGTGTCAGGCACTAAGATAACATCTATTCCATCACAGAAAGAATTCTTCCTATACCAAAAGCCTCAGTAATATGGATCCATTTGACAGCCTAGAATATGCATGAATGAAAAGTCTGGGAAGAGGGATAAGAAATAAGAAGACTAGAAAACTAGATTTTAAAGCTTCAGGTACTAAGCTCAGAAATTTATATTTTAAGATTTTGTTTGGGATGGTATTTTGTTGAGGGGTGTTTTTGTGTCCTTTTTTAGGAGATTTTACTTGTATATCTTTCCTGGATTCTTATTTAACTATTTGACCATGTCTAACTATGTTAAATTAAATATAATTATCAATTAGTTTGTTTTTAATTGGGCAACGTCTCTCATTTCTTTTCCTACATTCCTATTTCAAAATAAAAACAGGCGGATTTAACTATTAGAGATATAATAGTTGCTAGTTGACTATCAAGAATTGTCTAAATGTGAAAATATTTATGGAAATGTACTTGCAACTTCTAGTTTCTATTTTAATAATACTGTCACCAGAAATTTGACATCCATTCCCATAGTCATAAGCCTTCTTCCCTTTTAAAGAAATTCTGATCATGTAAGTATGTGCATGTATGTAGGTGTGTGTGTTGTGTGTATGTGTTATTTTGAAGTAGTACAGCTTTCCCCTACAATGACCAAGCAGCATAAACAAAGAGAAATGGAGTGGAGGGAGGAAAAAAACCCCAGGATTTTAAGACCTATCCTGCTCCTAATTAGATGGGTGGCTTTGAGAGAGCCATAGTTTGTACTCAGTTTACCCATTTGTAAAAGAGAGACCATGGAAAATAGAGTTGTCTGAAAGAGCTTACAGTATCAGCCTTTTCCTCAATAGTAAAAGTCCTAATTGATTTTAAAGCTGTTTGCAATTTATTATTTCACAGCAACTAATCTACATGTCAATGTTTTAGGACTCAAAATTTTATTGCTGGAAAACTCGGACTCAAAAAAGTGTTTGGGAATTGCTGGATGTTAACTATTTGTGTCATATTTGTCAAAAATTATGTATATGGGTCACTATACACAAGGTGGTCAGCACTCAGAACAGCACTGGAAACACTAGTATGAACTTAACAAATGCTTTCTGATTGATTTGAAACACTAGAAGCCAACTGGGAAGACTCGGCCAAAATGGCAAAAAAAAGCTGTTTAAGAGAAGGCATGGAAACTGAAGCCAGCAGAGCTAAAAACACGTCAGGGACTAAGCACCAGCTAGACAACTGACTAGAGACATACTTTTTAATTTGTGTGGGGAGTCAATCTGATTTGATAAAGAATTGATGCTATAAATAAGAAAGGCTGCCATGCTCTCTGATACTCTTTGCAGCTTGAGAAAGGGGAAACCCTTACATTGTCCTTTACCACCTTCGAAGGCTGGGACAGCTAGGTGACAGGCTAAGACAGGAGTCAAGAAGACTCATTTTCCTGAATTCAAATGTGAATACTTATTAGCCTTGAGACCCAGAGCAAGTTTCAGTCTTCTCATCTGTAAAATGAACTAGAGAAGGAAATGGTAAACTACCCTTGGACTAACATCTTGGACAAGAAAACTCTAAATGGGGTCATGAAGAGCTGGTCACAACTGAAAACAAATGAACATCACAATGCCACCTTAAAGCCTTTTGAAAGGATAACTGAATAGCTTTTCAGATCTCAGGCTTAAAGGAAATGGCTTTTCCCTGAAAGAGTGTACAACACTCTTTGTCCCAGTATCTAGCCAAGGGAGCACACCTAGAATCTCTAAAGCAGTGCAGATCCCAGACTTGCAGCTGCTGTTAGCTTAAAAAGGCCTTGCTTCAGCAGCTGTAGAATATCAAAGAAGGGACATTAGCAGGAGAGAAGGGAATCTGGTGCAAGTACAGCCCAATAAGTGACATATTATATAGACTACTCCTAAAGAGACCAATGTCTCCAAAGTCTGGAGTTGTGAACTGCCTCAGGCACATAGGCTTTTGTATTCACATGCTTCATCATTAGGGGTTTCTAAGTTTGTGGCCACTCTTCTACTCTTTTTTTACACTGAGATTGTGTTAGTTTCTTGTTATATTACCTGCTTACATTCTTTTATTTTTTTATTCTTCAGTACTGAATCACAAGTACAGTTGGTACATTTATATAATATTTAAAAATCTCAATTAAATGCGTGGTCTGCCAAAAATGTAGGCTACGGTAATCACAGTATCTAAGAGTTCTAGGGAACTTAGAAAATATCTTTTTTATGGAATTGAATTAGATCGACTCTAAAGCCCATTTTTGCTCCAGATCTCTGAGTCTATAATCTCATGAATGAATATAAAGTGAAGTATGCAGAGCCAGGAAAACATTACACACAATGTAAATGGAAAGAACAATAAATAAAACTGAATGTTGCATAATTATAATGATCAAAGAATGATTAAACTTGGCACAAGTTGAGAAAATGTATCTCTTTTTTCTTGACTGTAGAGATAGGGACCTACTGGTGTGGAAAATTGTAGATGCTGTCAGATGTGGTCATTCTAATGGTTGGATTTCCTTTTTAATCTTTAATTTATTTTTGATAATATTGAATGGCTTGAGGGGAGTTGGAGGGAGGAGGTGATGACTGTTCAGAAATAGAAATGTGATATAAAAAAACAAAGGGAATCAATCAAAAACATTATTGGAACTTCAGGCAAAAGATCTTTACACAGGTTGGAAATGTGAAGAAATGGCAAGCAATTCCCTTACCAAGGATCTTCCCCCCCCCAACCCCCCCAATTCACCCTCCAATACTGGAGGTATAAGGTAATCATAACACTGAGGCAGCACCTTTCCATTTGGTGCCAGAATCCCTGAATGACAGAAATAAATGCCCTTGTGCTCTCATAATTTGCTCTCTCATATCCTAAGGGAAAAAAGAGAGCCTTAGCAGTAAACAGCACCAATTCTACCAGCCTACTTTCTACAACACTATCTACTCCTCTATGTAATATATTGAAAGAACCATAAAGATAGGCAGGAGAGGTGGCTGAAATGCAAGTTTGCTTGGCTTGATATAGATGGATGGCAGAAGAAATGGGGATCAACAACCACCTTAACACATATGCTCATATGAAAAGAAGCCTGTGATGGCCCTTTAAAAAGGAATGTCAGTCTACAAGCTCCAACAAGTTATGCTCTTGTGAAAAATGTTGAAGTGTCAAGGTATGGTTCTGTGCTAGCATGAACAAATAAATGTTTTTATCTTAACAGCTCATTAGGCAAACTGCTATGGGTTCCAAGCTATAATCAGACAACTCCTACTAAATTGACCAAAGTAAATTTAAAAGTTGCTTTCCAACTATATAATATTGGACCAAATCCAGATTGGGAGAGTGTGGAGATAAACAAACTAACACACTCACTTAGAAGATTTCACTTGATTTTTCTTCTATATTCCTTCCTATGCTATTACACACTGCAGGGTGTCAGGAAGGAGAGGAAGAAGGAGGGGAAAAAGAGAGGGATAGGCTTTGCTCTCAAGTATACTGAAGCTGGAGAAGACACAAATATAGATTGCTAGAAGATATTAGCACTTCAAAGAAATCAGACTAGAAAGACATTCTAAGACTAGGTCTGGTTCTCTTCTTTGTTGATTAATAAATAATTGTTAACTTGGGACAATAAAGGAAAGGAGAACGAATATTGAACTTAGAAAAATGTGAGTGTTACTTGACCATGCTGTTTACTAGCTCTTAGTAGCCTTCTCTGTAGAAGTTTGCTTGTCTGCAAAAGGGGCATAATTATTATTATTACTTATAGTAGTAGTAATAATAATATTTGCACTATTCAACTCAAAACCGTTATTAAAAGTGAGTCTGGTAAATTTGAAAGCACCAGAAATGTGAGTTGTCGTTATCATTATTATTCTTACTCATGACAAATATGGGAATATATTTAAAAGACTTATACATATTTAACTTTTATCAGAATGCTTGCTATCTTAGGGAGGGAGAAGGAAGGGAGAAAAATTTATAAAGTCTTATAAAATGAATGTTGGAAGCTATCTAAAGATAGCTAGAAAAATGTAGTTAGAAAAATACTAATTTTAAAAAATTATTATTGTTATTATTAACTTGAGCAAAAGGCTATTGAAATATAAATTACCACAGCAAGAAGTCACTTTAAGGAAGAATTATCAAACACAATCTCTTGTCAGCACAACACTCTCTAGTGCAATCTAAAGCAGATTGAAATGTAATTGGGAAATTTAACAAAATAAATAAAAATACAATAGAACATAGATAATGTTGCTATGTGGTTTTCTTTTTTTCTTTTCTTTCTTTTTTTTTTTTTGCGAAGTAATTGGGGTTAAGTGACTTGCCCAGAGTCACACAGCTAAGGAAGTGTTAAGTGAATGAGGCCGGATTTGAACTCGGGTCCTGACTCTTGACTTCAGGGCTGGTGCTCTATCCACTGCACCACCTAGTTGCCCCATATGTAGTTTTCTAAGTCAATATGTGGCCAGCCAGGATCATTATGTGCAGTTTGGTGACTTTGTTTTTTATCTGAGTTTGTCACCACTGCTTGAAGGAACCTGAGATAATAATTCTAGTCTCTCTTGATTCCAACTCTCATCCAAGAGACCTGAAAGAAGCATGCTTGGCATTAGCTGTATCCTCATTCTAAATCTGGGGCTCTCAGGACAACACGACTGGAGAAATCAACAGATTTTGGGGCTTAAGTTTGTTCCCTGATAGAAATTCTGATTCTAACTTTACCTTGTAAAGGGTTCATGGGGTCATCGAACACAGAATTTTTTTTTTTTTTTTTGGACAATCTAAAATTGACAGTGTTAAGTGAATTGCCTAAGGAAATCATAATAAGTGGCAGGGTTCAAGTTTGAACCCAAGTCTTTGAGTTTTAAATCTCCTTCCATCACACCAAATTTGGTGATGCTACATCCACTGTTCCCCACTGTGTTTCTCCATTTGGGTCCCTTCTCACACATGTAAAATTATGCATGGGTTTTCCCCTACCCACCAACCTTTTGGATAAAATGAGAAGAACAGAAAGTTCTTTAAAGGAGATATGTTCACTATATATGTATATATATCCACATCCACACACCCTGATTTATCACTATTCCTAAATGGACACTTCAAGAATCCAAAGCAAGGGGCAGCTAGGTGGCACAGTGGGTAGAGCATCAGCCCTGAAGTCAAGAGTACCCGAGTTCAAATTTGATCTCAGACACTTAACATTTCCTCGCTGCGTGACCCTAGGCAAATCACTTAATCCCAACTGCCTCAGGAAAAAAAAAATCCGAAGCAAATTGTTAGGAAAGATGTGTTATGTTTGACAGGGAATTAAAGAAAGATCCTAAAGAGACATAAAGGTCTATTTCCTCATTAAACTCAAATTCCTATAACTGACTACTTTCCATATCATACAAGAAACAGACTAACAGACATAACAAGTAAACAGACATATATTTGTACATATTTATTAAAACATATAAAAACATCATCATGCCTATGATATACACTAAGAATATATGATTCTATCAGTATGGGGTTTTTTCCACTGACAGAGATTATATCTTCAATTCATTTAGGTAGATGTTCCCCAAAAGTAGTCAGAGCTAAAAAGATCCATTAATCCTCTAGCAAATCCAATGACAATGCTTTGCACATTTGGCTATTAGCTAGTATGTTACCAGCTTATACTGAATCCCATATACTTTGTCTTGGCCTTCTTTTGGCAATCAGATTGGAACTTATAAAATCCTTCCCAAAATCTTTTTCTATGCATAAAAATAAAATATATATAACAAAGGAAATAAATTACACTAAAATATTTATCAAAATATCAAAAACAAAACTCAAGTTAACAGACCAGGTTAGGAACCTCTGTCTTTCATTTTATCAGAGCCTGTGAAGAGCTGGTTCTCTATTGGTATAGTCTTCAGAGTACCAATCAGGCCCATATCATGATGGCACAATCAAATAAGGATATATCTCTAAATATACATATTTCTTAATATGTCAATGAGAAACAACACTCTATAAAGAAAAGAACATTTGGTTTGGATTTGGGAAAGTTTTGGAATTGAATGCTGTGTCTGTGCTCGTTTTCTGACTATAAGCAAGTAATTAAATCAGAGCCTCAGTTTATTCATCTGCAAAAAGTTGGATAATAATATTCAAAACACTTAATTCACAGGGTAGGAGAAGAATCAAGTGATATAAATGCTTTTGAAAACTTAAGGTACTATGCAAATGTCACTTAGATTATTAAATTATTATTCCTTCACAATATCTGGTAATTCTCATCTTCTGCAGAGATGTCTTAATTTAAAACAGGGCAAAACCAAGACATTAACAGTGTAAGACAAAGATTTATTTATAAAAATTAAAATACCTCTGTTATTTCTCAATTATCCCCCAATCTCCGTTGACTCAGAACTTAAAATCAGTTGAGCTCTGGTCCATTCATGTTTTTCAATTATTTTATTCAATTTACATAAGATATCTAAAATTGTATTATGTCATCTACAGAGTAAAAATGATAAACATTGTTTATGTGTGTACACATGTGCACACATGCACAAATAATACTGCATTAAAAAGGAGTTACATGGATAGAGTGCCAGGCCCAGAGAGAGGGAAGACAACTCAAATCTGGCCCCCAATACTGACAAGCTGCATGACCCTGGGCAAGTCACATCATCCTGTTTGCCTCAGTTTCCTCATCTGGAAAATGAACTAGAGAAGGAAATGGTCCAGTTATATTTGCTCCACCAAAAAAAAAAACCAAAATCCCAAATAGGCTTGAAGAAATGACATGACATGACATAACAAATGAACAACAACAAGAATAATTAAAAGAGATATATTCCTTAATCTTTTAAAGTAGTTTATTTGCCACCAATCTAAGAAATTTAAGGTCAGAAAACTATTTTTATTCCACTTCATATGATGCCTACTTATTTTATTTTGCTTTACTGTATAAACCTAGCTAGCCAGTTTCAATTTATTTCTAAAACTTAAAAGACTTATCTGTAAGTGAATGGATCTTTCAAACTAATTTATTTCATCAAAATAGGCAACGGAAAGAACTTAAGATTTAATTCTCAAAGTCCAATTCATTGCACACTGTATCTCATTTATTTTGTTTTCTAGCCAATTGTGGTAGGTTTTCCTTCTTAAATGAGTAAAACAAATAAAGAACCATAGATATTTATCATTCTTTATGAAAATGGATCTGATTCTGTAGTAAGGAAAACATAACTATTATTTCTTGTTGGTCTGTGGAAAGAAGACTAGTATTCAGGATTACACCTACCAAATATACACTCAAACTGTTGAGTCTGGTTTGCCTCTCCCTAACATGGAGAGTAATGCTGACTACATGAAATCATACAGTAATTACATGAAACATCACCATTTATGATAGTAACCAAAAATTACAAACTGTATTTTAAAAGATCTTGGTGTGACTGATATTATGTTTTTCAGATCAGAAGTGTTACCAGAATGTTACAGTTTAGGATACTCCAATACAACTCTAATTTCCAAAAGAAGAACCTGACTGACAGAACAGACATTACTTTTAAGAAGCTTTGATTGGAGCTTCTTAAAGAGAAGGTAGGTGACTAAAAAGGAGAAACAAAGTATAACTCAGAAAAATAAATGTAGAATCTAATCTAATTTAATCAAATGATTAAAATAAACTATGCTCTGTGCTAAAATAATTACATATGCCAAAAAGTCCCTTCTTTCTTTCTATTAAATATGTAAAATATTAAATAAAATTATTTAATTACATTTAATATATTATTTTAAATCATTGTTAAATATATCATTTAATTATTATTTAATCTTACCCCTCTATGAAATGTAACTCTGAATGACAATCTTTAGTTAAAGTAAAAAGGACTGAAAGAAAATTAAAATTTAAAATTTAAAAAGATAAATAAAACAACAATCCAAGCACACAAAGACATCCTTTAAAAAATCTTCTCCAAAACATAAGTTTCTTACCCAGTGCATCCCTCCTAAACTGGCTACACAAAACAGGAATTGCCAGTGAGCTAAAAAGACTGCCAAGTACACATATAAAAACAAAGCTCTCAAATACCAAAAGGATATACTCAATCTGTCTGTCTATGCGCTGGATGATGGGGAGGAATCCTAACACCCATCACAGACTTATAAGGAGATGTTGACATGTTTACTTAGTGGGATGAACTATAGAAATAATAGATTTACCTTTGGAAATGCCAAATCTATTTTAAATATAAAATTACTCATCACAAAGCTCCCAGCTGTCTTGCATCTTCTATAGTGGAAAGAGAAAGGATTGTTAGTTAATCACTAACAATAGTGATTGTTATTTACTATTATGTGCAACTCAGGGCAAGTCCCTTCCTTTCTTAACCTTATTTTCTCCATCAGTAAAACGAAGAAGGCAGTTTGGATGACCTCTGTGTTCTCATCCAATTTAAAAATGATAATTCTCTGAAAATCACAAAAGTTCAAATCCCATCAATTCTATCATACTTTGTTGTTGTAGTATGATTTCAGCCATGTCTGACTCTCCCAATTGGGATTTTCTTTGGCAAAGACACTACAGTAAAGTATTATTTCTTTCTCCAGTTCATTTTACAGATGTGGAAATTGGGGCAAACAGGGTTAAATAACTTGCCCATCACACAACTAGTAAATATACTGAACTGGAACTCTATCTTCTATCACAGCTGTATTCTATCAGACTCTTAAATTCACTGAGGGCAAGGACTATTACCTAAACACTGTATCTTCCTCAGTGCCTACACAAGTCAACAAGTCACATGGAAGCTTTTATGAAAGTATTATGTGCTAGGTACAGTGTTAAATTCCAGGGACACAAAGCATGTGTTTAATAATTATTAAGCACTCAAAAACATTAGCCACCTAATTCAGCTTTATCTGTAACTATCAACTATTAACACCCATTGGTCCGTTTGGGAAGTATAAAGAATATGTAAATAATGTTTCTTAGAAAGGTTACGGTGATTTCAAATTCAAACTCCTATATAAAAATTCCAGCAATCTCAAGTTCTATTCCATCTTCCCTCTGTCAGTGTAGCCAAAAAATATTTATTAAGTGCCTACTACATGCCAGGTATTAGAATAAGCTCTAAGGTTACAAAAAAGAGGCAAAAGATAGTCTCCTGTCTTCAAGAAGATTTCAATCTAATGGAAGAATCAACATGTAAACAAATACATACAAAGTAAGCTTTATACAGAATAAATATGAATAATTAAAAGAGGAAATGCCCTAGAATTAAGAGAGTTTGAGGAAGGCTTCTTGTGGGATTTTACTTAGGATTTAAAGTCAGGAAACAGTAATTGGAGAGGAGGGAGAGTTCTGCAGGGATGGGGGACAACCAGAGAAAATGTTCAGAACCAGAAATGGAGTATCTTAGAGTTGTAACAGCCAACTGTCCAATGTTATTAGATTGAAGAGTACATGGGAAAGAGTAAGGTGTAAGAAGACTCAAAACTGTATGAGGTTAAGTTAAGAAGGATTTTGGATGCCAGGGCATTTTGTATTTCTTCCTGGAAACATTAGGGAGTATTAAAGTTTGTAGATTGGAGGGAGGAAAGATGCAGAGAATAGCTGATTGGCTCTGTATTTTTGCCCAACGGTCAATTACTCAGAAAAGTTGTAAATACATACATGTGCGTGATTGAGGAAGTTCCCTATACCAATTAAAAGGCAGGGAGAGTTTGTAAAAGCCCCCACTTTTTGTATATTGGTAAAAGAACAACAAAAAGAAAGGCTATTGTTTTCTCTTAAGACCACAGAAGGAGTAGGTGTGTATCACAGGGACTCATGCATTCTCCTAAATCATTTATTCACATGCTTCTGACTAATTATGGCAGTAAGAAAATAAACCTCATGAACAGAAAGAGCTGGTGCTTCTGAAATAAACTTTTAAAGCAGAGAAACTTGAAACCCAACCATTCATTCTGTCTAAATGTAACTACTGATTGCATTCTAACAACATGGGGGTTATCTCCTGAGTACATCATTGGAAGTAGGGGTCAGCAGCAACCTGTGGGAATTAGACTCCAGATGGATAGTCAGGGGCAGCTGCAGGCAAAATTTTGTCTTGACAGCTTCCCAGAAGTTACCTAGCAGGTTCCTTTCCTCTCTCCTAATTTGTATCTTATCCCTACTTCCCACCACCTAACATATAAACTGTGCTGTGCCTCATTCTTGATCTAGTCAATTAACCAACCTTGTTTCCTAAGTGCTAAATAAGCGCAAGTTAATAATTTCACAAAAAGCTCTTGCTCTTCCTTACCCAACTGAGGATATCTGCTTTTTAAAGAGGATAGACTCGCTTTACAAGCTCTCTGCCATCAGATAGTATTTCTGGTTGTGACCCCATCTCCTATGGAGGTAGCTCTGTCTAAATTCTGACTCAAGATACTTCTGATCTGCGTGATCAAGGATAAGGCACTGTTTGCCTCGATTTCTTGATTTGTAACAAGGGGAAAATAATAGCACCTCCTTCACCAGGTAATGGTGAAGATTAAATGTGATGACATGTATTTGCTTTGCAAAGCATCTTATATATATATGTGTGATATTATTTTGATATTGTTCTAATGGGCAAGTTAAACAATCAAGAAGCTTTTAGCAAAACACATGATGTACCAGACTCTCTTTTATCATCATGAATCAAATGGGTGGGGTCCTACACAGACAAATTGTTGTACCTATTATAGGAACAAAGGAGATTTAAAGTGGCATATTTGATTAAGAAAAGCAGAATGCTGGTAGCTGAAGGAAGGAGACAAGAAGTCTATTACAAATGGCTTAAAGAAGGAAGCATGCTTAGACAGTGTGAATAAAGAATAAAACTTTCTTTTGGTTTGTTTTGCTGAGGCAATTGGGGTTGAGTGTAATGGGAAACTGAGGACATCTCAGATAATTCCAGACCCAATTTCAAAGATCTATTAATCATTAAGGCTCTGGGAAGGAGAACAAAAGACTTGCTCTTCTAGTAGAAATATGTGATCTCCTGGAACTTTATTTAACTGTTTAGAGAAAAATCTAACTATTTAATGGCCTGGACATATTCTAAAAGGTCTATAAACTGGCTAATCTCTATTTGTTGAAGAAGCCTGAGATAAACTAAATCTCCTTGGTTATTCTAGTTTAATGAGCCACTTGCCTCTAAACAAGTCTTCTCTTTGTGGGGAATTATATGGTTTCTTATAAAATTGTTAAATAAGATAGGTTGAATTTATAACTTAGATTCAGTTTATCTGGGGAATTTGGGAAAATGAAATAGGGTAACAGTTGTAAGCAGTTGCAAAACTGACCACCATAAAACATACCTGCAAATAGTTATAAACCTTGTGAAACTAACCATCATAAAATTCAGGTCAAAATTTAACAAATTCATTTTACTACCAAGCATTATTCTTGTGGTCACCACTATATAACTCATTTCAATCTCTATGGAAATTAACCTTTCTCTACTGGCAGAACCCAGGTTAGAGAAGTTCACTTCTTGCAAGATTCTAGAATGAACTTGAAACAAGGTACTAAGTACAACTGATAGAAATGATGCTTGTCGAATGTTTGTGGCAGCCCTTTTTGTAGTGGCTAGAAACTGGAAACTGAATGGATGCCCATCAGTTGGAGAATGGCTGAATAAATTGTGGTATATGAATATTATGGAATATTACTGTTCTGTAAGAAATGACCAACAGGATGATTTCTAGAAAGGCCTGGAGAGACTTCCATATGAACTGATGCTGAGTGAAATGAGCAGGACCAGGAGATCATTATATACTTCAACAACAATATATATGATGACCAGTTCTGATGGACCTGGCCATCCTCAGCAACGAGATCAACCAAATCATTTCCAATGGAGCAGTAATGAACTGAACTAGCTATGCCTAGAGAAAGAACTCTGGGAGATGACTAAAACCATTACATTGAATTCTAATCCCTATATTTATGCCCACCTGCATTTTTGATTTCCTTCACAAGCTAATTGTACAATATTTCAAAGTCTGATTCTTTTGTACAGCAAATAACGTTTTTGGTCATGTATACTTATTGTGTATCTAATTTATATTTTAATGTATTTAACATCTACTGGTCATCCTGCCATCTGGGGAGGGGTGGGGGGTAAGAGGTGAAAATTGGAACAAGAGGTTTGGCAATTGTTAATGCTGTAAAGTTACCCATGCATATAACCTGTAAATAAAAGGCTATTAAATAAAAAAAATTTTTTTAATTAAAAAAAAAAAAAGAAAAGAAATGAGAGAGCTCACAGAAGCAAGAAATATTTAAGTACTCATTGGAGGTCACATGTTTGGGAGATTTCAGGGTTTAGAAAGAGATATCTGAACTCTTCTTCCCTTGAGATATCTCTGAGTATTTGTAAACTGGATTTGCCCTACCACATAGGATTAAATGACTTGGCCAGGATCACACAGCCAGGAAGTGTTAAGTGTCTGAGGCCAGATTTGAATTCAGGTCTTCCTGACTTCAGGGCAGGTGCTCTATCCACTATACCAACTAGCTGTACCATAACACATTTTTTGGATGTGCTTTTATGTGGCACAATGGATAGAGCGCTGGCCTCAGATACTTACTAGCTCTGTGGTCCTGGACAAGCCATTTAACCTGTTTATCTCAGTTTCCTCATCTATAAAATAAACTGGAGAAGGAAATGGCAAACCCCTCTAGTATCTTTGTCAAGAAAATGCCAATAAAATTAACTAGCTGTCAATATAATAACTCAGATGAAATGCTTTCAAATGACATAAAAATGTCTGCTCCCTGAGTAACAACTTTTGTTAATTAAACATTATGCTAAAACCACTACTATCACTACCAATTGGGCACACAACATGATGCTGCACTACAAAGGCTAATTTGCAAGGGATTCCAAACTAGATGAGACCATGGATCTGCACTTAAGAAGTTTACAACCTAAGAAGGCCACAGAAGATACAAATCACGAATGCAAGGTAAACCTAGATGAATGCAAACGAGAGGTACAGGAAATGTTTACTTTCATCTGTGGGAGGCTACAATTCAGAAAGGTTTCAAAGAGTTACCCACATCTGATTTAGGTTTTGAAAGAAGGGATTTCCAGGTGGGTGGAGGAAGTTTACAATGTGGCAAAGTTTCCTGGGGGCTCAGAGTATGTTGAGCATGAATCCAAGCCCACTTGCCATTTTTGCGCATTATTTATGGTAATTATTTTATTATTATTCTTATTTGATTATAATATATAATATAATATTTTATTTAATTATTTAATTATTATTTATTTAGATAAGGGTTAAGAGCCTGAATTAGGGCAGGAATATCACAGAGGCAGAATAAATGAGCTGGAGAAGGAAATGGCAATGTACTCCAATATCTTTGCCAAGAAAACCCCAAATAGGGTTATGAATAGTTTGATATGACTAAAATGACTGAAACCCCAAAACTTAGGAGATAGAAATAGTAAGAGCTGGCAGCTGAATCAAAGGTTACAAAACACTGGATTGGAGAATGGGTAGAATGGTAGCATGGTGGGGGCAGTGTGCAGTACAGGGGGATTAGTAAATTAATAGAAATAGAGACGTAAGGAGAAGGAGCAGGTCAGCAATGTGTTCAGAGATGAGAAATTTAAGTTTAAACGTGTTAAGCTGGGAACACCAGTGGGAAATGCAGGTAAAAGTTTCCTTCAGGAAATTGTAAATATGAGACTGGCTGAGAGCATATTTAGGATTAGTTGCCTAAAGGTGATAACTAAAATCTTAAAGTGCATGAATTCTTTTTTTTTTTAAATAGCTTTTTATTCACAAGATATATGCATGGGTAATTTTTCAGCACTGACAACTGCAAAACCTTTTGTTCCAATTTTTCCCCTCCTTCCCCCCACCCCCTGCCCCAAATGTTAGGTAGACCAATACACGTTAAATATGTTAAAATATATGTTACATACAATATATGTATACACATCCATACAGTTATTTTGCTGCACAAGAAGAATCAGACTTTGAAATAATGTACAATTAATCTGTGAAGAAAATAAAAAATGCCAGTGGATAAAAACAGAGGCATTGGAAATGTTATGTAGTGGTTCACACTCATTGCCCAGAGTTCTTTCGCTGGGTGTAGCTGGTTCTATTCATTATTGAACAAATAGAATTAATTTAGTTCATCTCATTGTTGAAGAATGGATCATCATATAGTATTGCTATTGAAGTATATAATGATCTCCTGATCTTGCTCACTTCACTCAGCATAAGTTCATGTAAGTCTCTCCAGGTCTTTCTGAAATCATCCTGCTGGTCATTTCTTACACAACAATTATATTCCATAACATTCATATACCACAATTTATTCAACCATTCTCCAATTGATAGGCATCCACTCAGTTTTGACTTTCTGGCTACTACAAAGAGGGCTGCCACAAACATTACAAGCCCAGTAGCAACACTGCTGGATCAAAGGATATGCAGTTTGATAACTTTTTGAGCATAGTTCCAAATTACTCTCCAGAATGGCTGGATGTATTCACAATTCCACCAACAATGTATCAGTGTCCCAGTTTTCCCACATCTCCTCCAACATTCAGCATTATCTTTTCCTGTCATCCTAGCCAATCTGACAAATGTGTATTGGTATCTCAGAGTTGTCTTAATTTACATTTCTCTGATTAATAATGACTTGGAGTATCTTTTCATACAGCTAGAAATACTTTCAATTTATTCATCTGAAAATTGTCTGTTCATATCCTTTGATCATGTATCAATTGGAGAATGGCTTGATTTCTTATAAATTAGAGTCAATTATCTATATATTTTGGAAATGAGGCCTTTATCAGAACCTTTGACTGTAAAAAATGTTTTCCCAATTTATTATTTCCTTTTTAAACTTGTCTGCATTAGTTTTGTTTGTACAAAAGCTTTTCAATTTGATATAATCAAAATTTTCTATTTTGTGATCAATGATGATCTCTAGTTCTTCCTTGGTCACAAATTCCTTCCTCCTCCATGGGTACAAGAGGTAAACTGTCCTATGTTGTTCTAATTTATTTATAATCTCATTCTTTATGCCTAGATCATGAACCTATTTTGACCTTATCTTGGTGTACGGTGTTAAGTATGGGTCAATGCCCAGTTTCTGCCATACTAATTTCCAATTTTCCAAGCAGTTTTTTTCAAACAGTGAATTCTTAGCCCAAAAGCTGGGGTCTTTGGATTTGTCAAACACTAGATAATTAAAGTTATTGACAATTTTACCCTTTGAACCTAACTTATTCCACTGATCAACTAATTATTTTTTAGCCAATACCAAATGGTTTTGGTAACTGTTGCTTTATAATATAGTTTTACATCTGGTACAGCTAGGCCTCCTTCATTTGATTTTTTTTCATTAGTTCCCTTGAAATTCTTTTTTATTATTATTATAACTTTTTATTTACAAGATATATGCATACATAATTTTTCAGCATTGACAGTTGCAAATCCTTTTGTTCCAACTTTTTCCCTTCTTTCACCCCACCTCTTCCCCCAGATGGCAGGTTGGCCAATACATGTTAAATATGTTAACGTATAAGTTAAATACAGTATATGTATATATGTCCAAACAGTTATTTTGTTGTACAAAAAGAGTCAGACTTTGAAATAGTGTACAATTAGCCTGTGAAGAAAATCAAAAATGCAGGCGGACAAAAATAGAGGGATTGGGAAATCTTATGTAGTGGTACGTAGAAATCTCCCAAAGTTCCTTCCCTGGGTGTAGCTGGTTCAATTCATTACTGCTCAGATTGGAACTGATTTGGTTCATCAAATGTTGAAGAGGACCACATCCATCAGAATTGATCTTCATATAGTTTTGTTGTTGAAGTGTATAACGATCTCCTGATCCTGCTCATTTCACTCAGCATCAGTTCATGTAAGTCTCTCCAGGCCTTTCTGAAATCATCCTGCTGGTCATTTCTTACAGAACAATAATATTACATAAGATTCATATACCACAATTTATTCAGCTCTCAGTTTCCAGTTTCTGTTCCCTTGAAATTCTTGACCTTTGTTCTTCCAGATGAATTTTCTTGTTATTTTTTCTAGGTCATTAAACTAGTTTTTGGTAGTCTGATTGGTATAGCACTAAATAAATAGATTAATTTAGGTAGTATTTTCATCTTTATTATATTTGCTCAACCTATCCAAGAGCATTTAATATTTTTCCATTGGTTAGATCTGACTTTATTTATGTGGAAAGTGTTGTGTAGTTTTGTTCGGATAGTTCCTGACTTTCCCTTGGCAGATAGATTCCCAGATATTTTATACTATTGTCATTTATTTTAAATGGAATTTCTCTTTGTGTCTCTTGCTGTTAGATTTTGTTGGCGATGTATAAAAATGCTGAGGATTTATGTGGATTTATTTTGTATCTTGCAACTTTGCTAAAGGTGTGGATTATTTCTAATGCTTTTTAGTACAATCTCTATCTGCAAAGAGTGATAATTTGGTTTCCTCATTACCTATTCTAATTCCTTTAATATCTTTCTCAACTCTTACTGCTGAAGCTAACATTTCTAATACAATATTGAATAGTAATAGTGCTGGTAGGCAACCCTGTTTCACTCCTGATCTTGTTGGGAATGGTTCCAGTTTATCCCCATTACATATGATGCTTACTGATAGTTTTAAATAGATGCTACTGATTATTTTAAGGAAAAGTCCATTTATTCCTATTCTCTCTTTTAATAGGAATAGATGTTGGATTTTATCAAGTGCTTTTTCTGCATTTATTGAAATAATCATATGGTTTTTGTTAATTTAGTTATTGATATAGCCAATTATGCTAATACTTTCCCTAAAATTGAACCAGCTCTGCATTCCTGGCCATACTGGCCATATCCTAGGGATGATTTTCTGTAATTATTTTACTAATATTTTATTTAAGATTTTTGCATTAATATTCATTAGGGAGATTAGTCTATAATTTTCTTTTTATGTTTTTGTCCTACCAGGTTTATGTATCAGTACCATGTCTGTGTCATAAAAGGAATTTGGTAGGAGTCCTTCATTCCCTATTTTTTCAAATAGTTTAAATAACATTGGAGTTAATTGTTCTTTAAATATTTGGTAGAATTCACATGTAAATCCATCTGGTACTGGGGATGTTTTCTTAGGGAGTTGATTAATAGCTTGTTCTGTTTCTTTTTCTAAAATGGGACTATTTAAGCAATTTACTTTCTCCTCTGTTAATCTGGGAAGCCTATATTTTTTAAGGTCATCATCCATTTCACTTAGGTTATCAAATTTAATGCCATAAAGTTGAGCAAAGTTAACTCCTAATTATTGCTCTAATTTCCTCTTCATTGGTGGAAAGTTCTCCCTTTTCATTTTTAAGACGAACAATTTGATTTTCCGCTTTCCTTTTTCTAATAAGATTTATCTATTTTATTTGTTTTTTCATAAAACCCACTCAGTTTTATTTATTAATTCAATAGGTTTTTTACTTTCAATTTTATCAATTTCTTTTTATAATTTTAGAATTTCAAGTTTAGTATTTGATTGGGGGTTTTAAATTTAAACTTCTTCTAGCTTTTTCAGTTGCAAGCCCAATTCATTGATCTTCTGTTTCGCTACTTTAATTCAAGTAAGCAAGATATAAAATTTCTCCTTATTACCGCTTTGGTTGCATCCCACACATTTTGGTATGTTGTCTTATTGGATCATTCTCATGGGTGAATTTATTAATTGTGACTATGATTTGCTGTTTCACCCAAAATTCTTTAGGATGAGATTATTTAGTTTCCAATTACTTTTTGTTTTATTTATCCCCAGTTTTTTGTTGAATGTAGTTTTTATTGCATCGTGATCTGAAAAGAATGCATTTACTATTTCTGCCTTTCTGCATTTAATTTTGAGGTCTTTATGTCCTAATTTATTGTCAATTTTTGTATAGGTTCCATGAACTGCTGAGAAGAAAGTGTACTCTTTCTGTTTCCATTCAGTTTTCTCCAAAGATCTATCATACCTAACTTTTCTAATATTCTATTTACCTCTTTAACTTCTTTCTTATTTGTTTTGTGGTTTGATTTATCTAATTCTAAGAGCTCAAGATTGAGATCTCTCACTATTATAGTTTTGCTGTCTATTTCTTTTTGCAACTCTCTTAACTTCTCCTTTAGGAAGTTAAATGCTATACCACTTGGTATATATATGTTATTATTGATATTGCTTCATTGTCTATGCTACCCTTTAGCAAGATATAGTTTCCTTCCTTATCTCTTTTAATTAGATCAATTTTTGCTTTTGCTTGATCTGAGATAAGGATGGCTACCCCTGCTTTTTTGACTTCATCTGAATCATAATAGATTTTGCTCCAGCCTTTTACCTTTAAACTGTATCTATCTCTCTACTTTAAATGTGTTTTCTGTAAACAACATATTGTAGGGTTCTGGCTTTTGATCCAGTCTGCTATCTGCCTCCTCTTTATGGGAGAGTTCATTACATGCACATTTATGGTTAAAATTACTAATTCTGTATTTCTTGCCATCTTATTATCCCCAGATGATCCTTTTCTTTTTCTTGCCCCCCTTATACCTCCCTCCCAGTATTAAACTTATGGACACCACTTGCCTCTTATAGCTCTCCCTCTTTAAAATCCCTTCCCCTTTTTTATACCTTTCCCTTATTACTCTTTTCCTTTTCCTCTCCCACTTTTTAATGAGATGAGAGAAGTTTCTTTGTAAACCAAATATGTCAATTATTTTCTCTTTAAGCCAAATCTGATGAGAAAGATTCACATAATGTTCCTCCCCATCCCTAAATTCCCTCAGATGATAGGTTTCCTTTGCCTGTTCATGGGATGTAGTTTCCCTCTTTTTATCTCCTCTTTTCCCTTTTTCTGATACTATATCCTTTCCATTTCTACTTTCCTTTTTTAAATATTATATCAGTAAAATCAAATTATACACGCACTCTTTATGTATGTCCATAACAGAAATACTAATTCTCAAGAGTTCTTTTTACCTTTTTCTGCTTCTCTTGAGTCCCTTAGTTGGAGGTCAAATGCATGAATTCTACCAGGTGAGAGTACATTGTTATGGGCCAGAACTCTGAAACAAGTATCCTTACAAGGTGTTAAGTCAATGGAATTGATAAATACAATTCTTATCTAGTTTAGCATGATGACTCTAGTTCAGTACATGTACTTAGTATTTAATATAGTTCCACAAGATTCACACCAGCATCTTCATCAGGCTCATGGTGGAAGGCTCTCCTTCTTCCCTTCTCCACTGAAACCAAGACTCCAGAAGGCCTCTGAGAAAGCTAGCCCAGACTCCAGGCAAGGGAATAAGATTGTGAAGGAGATAATAAAGAATTTAGACTTTAACACCTGGCTATTCTCATGGTGATTACTTGACTGAAAGGAAGACTGCTCCAAAGATCCCCAGAAAACCAACAGACCATTACAATATATAATTAATAACAATAATAACAGATATTCATATAGTACCTTAAGATTTACAGTATTTTGCAAAATTTCTCTAATTTGATCCTTACAATAACTCAGCAATATAGGTGGTCATTTTTACAGATGAGGAAGCTAAAGCTTAGAGGGACTCAGTTGATGGTGCAGTAAATGGAGCACTGGGAACAGTCAGAAACACCCGAGTTCAAATTTTACTTTACTTAGTAGCTGTGTGATTCTGGGCAAATCAGTCAATTCTGAAATGGGAATAACACCATCCACCGCTCAGAAGATATTCATAAAAGAGTTTAGTGTAGTGCTTGACACATAGTAGGCATTCCATAAAAGCTAATTTTCCTCTTTCTAAGACAAAAAGAGAATGGTTCTAATTCAAATTATTACAAAGCTGAGCATTAATTTCAAGAAGTTGCCTATTATTACTACATCAGGGCTTTGTTCACTGCTCACACTTCATTCTCTGTTTCTTATTTCTGTCCAGACAGTGCATAGTATATTCTTTTTGCCAAAGATATTCCCAAACCCAAATGTTTTCTACCATGATCCCTTACATCTCTCCCAAATTTCCCCCAACATGATTATCTCCTTTTAATAGTCAATACTTATTTGCACATGACTCCCTCCCATATCCTTATTAAAAACAACAAAAACAAAACCTACTTATGTGACTTCCAAGGCAGCTTTCGGGAAACCAAGATCTAGGTTCTCAGAAAAGTATTTAAAAAAGAAGAAACTTGTAGGAATTGTGGGAAAGGAATCACCAGGAATGGATTTTTCTACTTAATGTAAATCAACATGGAAAATCTCTCTTAAACAGATAAGATGACTAATTAATGTATTTGATTCTGTGGGTGACAGTGGGGGGAATCACCAGGAATGGATTTTGTTTCTTAATGTGAATCAACACGGAAAATCTCCCTCCAGTCTGGACAACGAAAAGTTGACAAATTAATAATATTTGATTCTGTGGGTGATAGTATGTGACTGTTTTTAGCTGGTAAACAGATATGCTTAGTTAATTCCAATAATGAATGAAATTTAAATATGTTAACTAATCTGTATTATGCCCTGGTGGTTAGTATTTCAGTTTCTTAATAGGGACAAGTTAGGTGCCTAAGTCAGAGATCATAAAAAGTCTCTGTGGCCTGAGATGGTCAGGATTATATATGAACTATACCAAATAGTTCTGAGGCCAGATTTGAACTCAGGAAGAAGAGTTTTCCTATCCACTGCATCACTTGGCTATAATGATCATTATTGAAGGGTGGCTGGGACAATGACAATTGCAGATAATGATTGAAGAAGTACCTACTCAATGCTTATTTTGTTCGCAAAATTTTTTTTCTGCTAAGGTGAATATTATTCATTAGAAAGGAAAAAAACAAAATAAAAATAATTAATAAGAAGCTGATAATCATGTAAAGCATGAGGATAATAAGCCCTAATTAGCTGCTTTTGGAAAACAATTCAAGTACTTAGAATTGCATAAACAATCCTTGGGTAATATAACAACTTGAAAGTTATCAGAAAGATCATGGGAAAAAGGAAATGCACTACAAAACGAGAAAAGAGAAACTAGATGACACAATGGATAGAGCACCAGTCAAGAAGACATCTTTCTGAGTTCAAATCTGGTTTCAGATGTTTACTATAGTTGTAAGATCCTGAGCAAGTCACAACCCTGTTTCCTCATCCATAAATCTTTGTGCCTATGACAGAATCATTACTAAAATAAATTGTGAAACTGCCTTGATATAACTATAGGTACAGAAAAGAAACATGGGCATAAAAAGTACAAAGGTCATTTAGATTTTTACTATCCCCAGTGACTTTCTGCATAATTATGTTCTTAATTTAGTTTTAATTAGTCCAACATTAAAATGAATTTGAAAACTCTTTCTTCAAGTCTTACTTAAGGCATGAAAGTGACTACAATCTGAAAAACTATGCTGTTGGAGTACAAGCTCTAAAAAGATCTCCCAAGAAGGAAGCGTATTCAGTAAAGGAGTTGGATTGTGTCTTATCAGTGAACAAGCCTTGTTAAATTTTAGAGAAGCTCTTTTTTTTTTTTTTTTTTTTTTTTTTTTTTAAAGCCATAGCAATTCACAAAGATAATCTAGATTGGAGAAAATTTACAATCTGTGTCAATATCCACATTAATAAAATCAAATTTCTTTGCGTCTAAAAGGGATTATTTAGCCCCTGATAAGGATATATTTAGCAGTCTCAGGAAACAGAAAATATTACTTTTATTAACCAATAATCAAGTATTTACTACATACCTATCATGGAGCAAGGTATTTTGAGGAAGGGACCTTGGAAGTAGTAAGATAAAATTTTTACCTTCAAGGTGATTATAAAATACATGGAAGGGAAATAACAAATAAGATGGCACATGGCAAACACCAAAGGAGTAATAGCAGTAATAAATGTTTAAAGTTGATCAAAAATTAAAGCCTCATGAAAGGAAGAAACGGAGAGAAAATATGTGGCAGCAGGTATGTACAAAGTGGGCATTGGAGAAGTTATTTTAAAAAACAATCTGCCTGAAGTGGAAGATTTGTGCAAGGGAACTAGGTGGCTTAGTAGAAGATTGGGCTTTTAAGTTAGGGAGACACAACTTCCTGAGTTCAACTCTGGCCTTAGACACTTACTAGTTGTATAATCCTGAGCAAGTCACTTAATCCTATTTATCTCAATTTCCTCATTTATAACATGAGCCAGAAAAGAAAATGGCACACCATTTCATTAGCTTTGATAAGAAAAACCAAAAATAGGGTCATGAAGCATTGGACATGACTGAAACAACTGAACAACCAAACTATTATGAAAAACAGTTTGGAACTCTATCCAAGAAATAACTACACTCTGTTACCTTTTGACCCAATGATACAACTACTATAAACAGTCCTTAAAAAGAATGAAGACAGAAGGAAAAGATCTATATATTAAAAAATGTTGTGTCATATAAGAATTAAAAGCAAAAGAAGTGCTCATCAATTGGAAAATGGCAGAACAAACTTATGGTATATCCATAGAATGGCTTATTATTGTACCATAACAAAATACCAAAAGGCTAGATTCAGAGAAATCTGGGTAGTCTTATAAACTGACACAGAATGAAGTGAGAAAAAAACCAAGAGAACAATTTATCGACTAACAACAATATTGTAAAAGAAAACAACTCTAAAAGACTTTAAAACTGTGATGATAACACAACCAATCATCATTTTAGAGTGTGAATTTTAGATTAGAATAATGGTGAATGAAGTATGCTTCCCACCTTTGATAAAGATAATAGATGTACCATGAGATATATTTTCAGGTACAATAAAAAACTTGTTATGGGCTAGAACTCTGTATTTGAAACAAGGATTCTTACAAGGGGTTAATTCAGTGAAATTGATGAGACAATAGTTCTCTATCTCAGTACATGTACTTAGTACTTAATATAGTTCTATAAGATTCACACCTATGATAATGTAATTAAAATAGAGCATATAAGCTAGCACCCAGAGACAGATTCATTCCATCGTCCACCTTTGTGGTGGCTGGAGGCTGAAGCACAAGCCCTGGGACTCAGAGAGATTCACTTCATCTCACACCACCATGGTGGCTGGCCTCCTACACTTACCCCACTGAGACCAAGGCCACTCTGAAGGGCTTCCAAGAAAGCTAGCCAAAGACCCAGGCAAGGAGACAAGACTTTAAAGGAGATAATAAAGGATTTGGATTTTAACACCTGGCTATTCTGGTGGTGATTAATCTAGTTAAAAAGAAGGCTGCCCTAGAGACCTCCAGAAAACCAACCAGAACATTACAAAAACTTATTTTTTAAATACTAATAACTTATTTATTATAATTAATAATAATAAACGATCATTTATTATGAAGGAGTTCTTTTATTTAAGAAAGGAGAGAATATCAAAGAAGGGGTAGTTAGAATGATTCAAAGAAGAAAAAAGAAAGAAGTATCAATACAACATAAGAAAAACACATAGAAGAGAGTGGAAGAAATTCTAGTAGGGGACAGAGACAAGCAACAAAGTCTTTCAGGACTACTAATTCACTTCACTACTGAAACCAGGAATTCTCAGCCTTTCAATTTTCTCTACAACTGAATTTTTTCTTGTATACTATTGACCAAAAAATGAGATTGAGCTTTTAGGGAGGACTGAATGATATTTTCTGTTTGTGTCACCAGTATCTGGCACATAATAAAAACTCAGCAAATGCTTTTTTATTCATTCATGCAGGTCAAGAGTTAACACTGCCATATTTAATATATATCTTAACATTTTTATGTGTATATATAAATAAATGTTTGTTCTTGGCAAAGATGCTGATGTGATTTACCATTTCCTTCTCCTTATACATGTGTGGGGGAAAAGGTGAAGATCGTATAGATCACACACATATTAATCAGGGACTGTTAGCTAAAGCCTTAAATGCCTCGGTTTAGGAAGCATGCGATTTTAGATAAGGCCAGGACTACATTCCACTGTCCAAAAGAGGATAGTGGTTAAAAAACATGTGATTTTAGATCAAGTCTGGACTATATTCTATTGTTCAAAGGAGGATACTGGTGAGAAAGCTATACATCACCTTGTCTACTACATTCCACTGACCAAATAGGGGGATAGAGACTTATGTGACCAATCACACCATATAGAGGGTGGGATTTTGGGGGTTCTTTGTTTGAAAGGTATAAAAACAGTGAACATTTTCAAGGGAGTGGCTCTCTCCTGCTGTGAAATTCGGCTCACAGACCAGGATGGAGTCCGCTTCTTGAGATTCTAATAAATCATTCTGCTTTTTAGGAGTGATCTCTGAGTACTCAATTTGGGTAGGTCTCTTTTTGTCCCAAATATACAGATGAAGAAATTGAGGCAAACAAGGTGAAGTGATTTGCCTAGAGTCACATAGCTAGTAAGTATCTGAGGAGAAGACAAGTCTTCCTAACTCTAGGCCCAGCACTCTCTTCACTCTGCCACCTACCTGCTTCTTAATGTACTTAAAATCTCTTAATAGATATATGTGTGTTTATATATATATATATATATATATACACATTTAATATATACTTTAACAAAACTTAACATACTAAATATATACTTTAAGGTGTATATATACTTAATATATACTTTTAACAAACCTCAATATACTTAATAGTTAATATATGCTTTAATATATGCATATTATATTTAATACATAATTTAACAAAGCTCTAATAGAGTCATAATTTCATAGAAAATCCTTTTTTTGGTCTTATGTTACAAAGATAACAGGAATAGATCTAACCTTGGTCCAGTTCTCTGCATGTTTGTTTGTTCTATGTATCTATAACAATCTTTGATAAGGCACTCAGGTGTCCTATATTATACATTAATCAATTAAAAACCACACATGTCACCCAAGTGGAAGAGTCAAATATATACACAAAGCCTATGCCTTGTTCCAACAATAATTAATAATAACCTTCTTCAGGGAAGTTTTGCTTCTTTTGGCCCTGGAAATTGCCAAATGTGCAGGCAAAAGTAGAAGTAGCCCCCCCCCCAAAAAAAAAAAAAATTACAAGCTGCTTCAAAGTTGTTTGAAACACTGTTTGCACCAGTTACACCAGATGTAATAAACAATTATATTCTCAATGCTCCCAATAATTATCTCCTCTAACCAGTTTTTAAAGTATTTCCTCTTCAACTTTCTTTTCAAGTTTAACAATAAGATTATCAAACCATTGATTCTGTTAACCTTTACTTTGTAAATCTCAAGGTGAGGCCTCAATTGCTTAGACAAACTAAACTAATACATGCCTCTACCCAAACAAGTTAAATTTTTCCATATCATTTTCCTAGAGGTCAAAGGGTGAACAAAATTCAAAAGTGGAGTCAGATTAAAAGGGGATTTAAATCTGGCACAGACACCATGATACCATGTTTTTATATGTGTGTGTATATGTGCACACACATAGCACTATATACTATACTATTGTTAATGTCTTTATATGGTATTATATAAACCCTATTTTGGTATGTGTATAGTACTACATAGTATTTTAAAGAGTGTGTGTGTGTGTGTGTGTGTACTGGACACACCATTTTTAAAGTAGTAAACTACTAAATACCTTTGCCATATTACCTTCCATACACAATTCAGTAAACTTCAACAACTCCTTTTCACCCTCAGAATCAATTATAAAATGCTATTTGGCATTCAGGGCCCCTCACAACCAGGCCTCCTCCTACTTTTTCAGACTTCTTACTTTATTTCCCTTCAGGTATTCTGTGATCCAGAGACATTTGCTTAGTGAATGTTCCTCCAACTAAAAACTCCACCAGGCCTTTTTATTGACGATCTTCCCCCCCTCCCATGCACTTATATGAACCTACACACACCCACACACACCCAGTACTTGTTATTCTGCTTTGATACCCATTGCCTGGCTTCAATTTCTAACTAAAATTCCATAGTCTACAAGAAGCCATTTCTGATTCCCCCTCAATTCTAGTGTCTTCCTTCTTCTTCCAGCTTGTCCTGTACATAGCTTCTTTTTACATAGTTGTGTGCAAGTTGTCTTCCCCATTAGACTATGAGATATTTCAGAGCAAGGACTTTCTTCTAACTTTCTTTGTATCCCCAGCATGGTACCTGGTACACACTAGTCACTTAATAAATGCTACCAACACATTTAGATCAACATTCTCCCAGATTCCATCTAAAATGAATATGCACTGATGATTAATTTTTTTTGGTTATTCTTGGTTAAGGAACATTCTATTTTTACATTACTTAAAATAGGTTATATTTGCATTTGAAACATTGTTAAAGCTAATAAATACTTACCTAAGAAAGTGTTAGGGTGTAAAATGCTCACAAGATCAAACAGAGGTCAAAGAAATACCGGAGCAAAATAAAGGAAGTTAATCTTGCTCTTGTGAGATATGGTATCTTCAAGAGAAAGCTAGATTTCAGGGAGCACTAGCAGATGAAAGGAATTTAAAAAGGAAGAATTGTAGATAGCCATACATAACTGTTATGCATTCACAGCAGAATGAAGTAATGTGGAGGATTTCAAAACAGAAGACTTAAGTTCAAATTATGATATTATCACTTACTACCCCCATGTGAATCTTGATCATATCACTTAAATTTTTGGGGCCTCATCTTGTTCATCTTTAAAATGAAGATCCCAGACTACATGTCTAAAATCAGATCCCAAGATCTGAACACAGATATTCTAACATTTTTGGCAAATCAAATTGATAATTGTTTATTTTGAAGTACTTCATAGACCTAAGAATTCTAAAGTTAATGGTTTTGTTTTATAAGAAATGCACATCTACAATAAAAGACTCAAGTGTTGGGAGTTTTGTCTTTTATATTTGATAATGGTTCAATCTTGGTGGGCAACTGATGATGGAGTATATAAGCTTTACTGACTGGGCAACACAATTAGGGGAGTTGTCCTCATTTTTTTTCATAAGGACCTACTTTTAATTTTCCTAAATTATGAATAAAATTACAAAAATAATTTTTTTAAAATTATAAATTTAAAAAAGAAGGGAGAATAGAATAAGAATCGGTCCTTGTTGAGTTAACTTGTCTCTTTTGTGCTAGAAATACTTATAAACCTTGAGAAAGGAATATAAGGCAGGAGCTATAGGTCCCCAAATTAAGCAGAGTTGGTTTACACTAGCCAATCAAAACCAATCAATTGGGAAGCTTTCACACATTTTATGAGTAGAGTATGGTACTAAATGAGGCCAAAGTCAGGTGTTTGTTCACAAACCCATTACTTTGTCCTATGGATACACACTACATTCCCCTACATCAATTTCTATCTCCCCAACATCAAATGAAATGGGGTAAAATACTATACATGAGATCAGTGCAAAAAAAAAATCACATTATTAATCTTGCAAGAAATCACTTTTTGTCAATTGAAAAAGCAAATTTTGATTCAAAATTTAATAATAACTTTTATAGACTGCATTAGGGTTTGAGAAGTACTACACAAGTATTATCTCACTTTTAACCTCAATTTATAAATAAGGAAACTGGAGCAGACAGATATGAAGTGACTGAAGCTAAATTTGAACTGAGATCTTCTTAGCTTTCTAGTTAAATATTCTATCTACTGCATCAGAGAAGTGCCAACAAAAGCTAAAACATTATTAATTTAAGCTTGTTAAAAGAGAACTTGGATAGTGGAAAATATAGTAGTAGAATTTGACTCAGAAGGGCTGGGTTCACTTCTTGGTTTAACCACTTAGTAGGTATGTTACTTTGGCCAAAACAGATGTAAAACAGGGATAATACCAATTATTGTACTATATCATCATCACAAGGGACACCATATATATATACACACATATATGTCTATGTATGAATACATGTGTCTATATACACAGAAACACACTGTTATTGTTCAGTCATTTTTAATTGTGTTCAACTCTTGTGAACCCCTTTGGGGTTTTCTTGGCAAAGATACTGGAGTGGTTATCCATTTCCTTATCTAGTTTTGTTGTGCTACAGTTCTCTTTTATTATCCTGACTGAGTTTCCCTAATTGTCCTAACTCAGTTTCCCTAAATTGGTTCTGCCTCACTTTCCCTAATTGTTCTGCCTCAGCTTCCCTGAGTGGAAAAGGTGAAGAACTTATAGATCAAGCACATATTGATCAGAGACTGTTAGCTAAAGCCTTAAAGGCCTCAGTTTAGAAAGCATGTGATTTTAGATAAAGCCTGAACTACATTCCACTGTCCAAAAGAGGATAGTGGTGAGGAAGCTTGTGATTTTAGATAAGACCTGGACTATATTCCATTGTTGAAAGAAGGATACTGCTAAGAAAGCTATACATCACCTTGTCTACTACATTCCACTGACCAAATAGGGGAATAGAGACTTAGGTGACCAATCACACCATATAGAGGGTAGGATTTGGGGGTTCTTTGTCTGAAATGTATAAAAGCTGTGAGCACTGTCAAGGGAGTGGCTCTCTCCTGCTGTGAACTTTGGCTCACAGAACAGGATGGAGTCTGCTTCTCAAGATTCTAATAAATAATTCTGCTTTTTATGAGTGATCTCTGAGTAGTCAATTTGGGTAGGTCTCTTTGTCCCACACAGCCCTGCCTCAGTTTCCTTAATTGTTCTGCTTCAATCCCCTTAAGTTGCAAACCTCCCCTCTGGTTCATGAAGACTGATGTAACTCAGGGCTATTTGCTCTAAGGTTATAAATTGTCAATGAGTAAACTCATAAAAGAGGAATCCAGACTTTGTGTCTATAGTCAGACACTTTCTTAACTCTTTGTTTGTTAGAATTTATGGTCCTACCCCCCCCCCCAACCTATCAGAACTGAATTAATGGTTCCTGCCTAGAGATTCCCACTCACTAGAGTTTGGACTTCACCCCCTCCCCCCCCCTTTGTTTAGCTACTGTGTATAAATATGTCATTGAGAACTTGAATTGGCTGCTGGCTGTTGGCTTCTTGGAGACCATAGTCTGATTCAGCCCTGGGACCAAACCATGGATCTATTTGGTCCCAGTAAATCTCTCCCTTTCAAATAAAATATTAAAAACTCTCTAATCTCTATCTTGCCTCAGTTTCTCCGGAATTATAGTTTGTCCATTTAACAGATGAGGAAATTGAGGCAATGTTAAGTTGAAGAAGGGACTCGGAAACTCTAAAACTCCTTGAAAGAGATCTTCAACTCTGCCTCAGTGATAGATCCAAGCTGAAGGAAACAAGACAAACAGTTTCATTCTGTTATCTAGGTGGGGTTGGTTCAGTTTAGAGCAAAAGAATTCCAACCTTATTGAATTAAAGAAACTCATTCAATTCTATTCAAATTCCAGCTAAAGCTGAAACCCAGCTTGTAAATGAGCCAACTTGGGCTGTCTCAGCCCCCATTGGGTCTGACCTGCTTGGGCTAAACCAGCCCGCACTAAGACCCAATATATTACCTTCCTTCAATGAAAGTCTTTTGCAGATGGACCTCGGTAGCTCACTCAGCTGCCAGGACTTTCTGTCCACTGAGAACTGCATTCTCAGTGCAAAACTCCATTTTCCAATAGAGTTGTCACTATAGAAATAAGTCTCTTGGTAAATTGATTTCTATCTAATAATAAACTTTCTTTTGCAACTAATAATTCGGGAATGACTGAATTCTTTCACTTCTAAAATCTGTACCCAGTTTAAAGGGGATTCTTAACAACTCTCTTCTAACCACTAATCTAGACCACTCAAATAGCATCAAAGTGACTTGCCCAAGGAAACACAACTAGGATGTATCTGAACCTTACTTTGAACTCAGTTCTTCATGACTGTGGGCCTGCCACACCTACCTGCCCAGTTATCTCACTTTTGCCTTACAAACAATATTCTCTAAATAAATAATTTAGGGGAAGAAGGTTAAATCTAAACTTTGGAGAAGAAAACTGCTTTTCTATCACTTAAAAAGAAAAGACCTTATCTCTTAATCTGGAAAAAGAGCATTTTTTATTGATCAATTTTAGTATCCTGTCTCCTTAAAGATCTTTTAAAAAGATAGTACAATGCAACCAATTACCAGACAGATATACCCTTGAGAGATAGCAATTAAGTCAGAAAGCTTGCTTTCCTCACAACCTCACAACAAAAACCTGTAAAACAGAATGCTTGATTTCTTATTAAAGCGGGGAGATCAATTAGGAAAATGAAGAAGTCTTGCCTTAATTGGGAGTTAGATAATCCAAGAAAAGTCAGGCAACACTGATTTTTCCCATCCATTTCCTAAGGGGAAAACTAATCAAGAAGACTACAAAATCACAAAGTACTGCACTCATTTAGGCAAATCTTTTTCTGGGAAAATTAAAGTCAGCATGATTCCAAGCCACGGATATAAAGGCACTTTATCCTCTCAACTTAACACAAATATTTAGGCATTTATTATCCTTGATCACTTGGTTGCAGGACAGAAAAATCAAACAAGTTACTTCAGTTCTAGACTTAAAATTAGGGCAGATGAAAGGGAGGAAGGAAGGGTTATTCAGGGTTACTTTTTCTCTTCAATATTTGCACTGATGAGCAGGTCAATAAATTGTTCATCCAAAATCTGGACAAGAAGCACTCTTTGTTCATTCAGTTTTTCAAATGTGAATAGTCAGGCCATTTTAAAAAAATGTATTATTATGCATCTTATTTAGGAGTTCTGCAAAGTTCTAGAGCTTAATGCAGTAGGCAAGTTTTACAGCAAAGGCATTCCAAAACATGGTCCAACAAAATTAAAATATAATTAGGAAATATTTAATAAAACAAAAACACAAAAATCAAAGAAAGGGTTATGTTGTGAATTTTCTAAGTCAGTATTCAGCTTCTATTTGAGTTTGATACTATTGCTCTAGAAGATCTGACCATTTACAGAGAAATTGTTCTTCTACTTGGACTTTATATTATATACACCTTTGACAAATAGATATATCTTCCCATTTCTCTCTCCTATAACATTGCTTTTAACTCACTAACATTCTAGTCATATATTTTGTACTATCTATGTTGCCTCACTCAGCTGCTATGTTGGTAGCTTAGCTGCCTTCTAGACTATAGGCTCCATGTACATATGTAACAGAGAGAGAGAGAGAGAGAGAGAGAGAGAGAGAGAGAGAGAGAGAGAGAGAGTGTGAGTGTGTGTTTTGTCATTTATAAACAATTTCTATGTCAGGGCAGCGCTTGTTAAATAATTAAGCCATATTCAAACTCTCAAAGATTTTCAAATTTATTTGGTCAATCATTCAACATGTCATAGTTTTCTTATTTTTATCATTCAGTCATGTCCAACTCTTCATGACCATATCGACTATAGTATACCAGACTCTTCTACTTTCTTTTGGGTCTGCCTGAGCTCACATTTTTTGCTTCCATGTATGTATCCATCTCATGCTCTGCTATTTTCATCTCCTTTTGCCTTCAGTCTGTCTCAAAATCAGAGTCTTCCAGTGAGAACTTTCTTCTCACTACATGACTGAAATAGTTAAGCTTCAACTTCAGTATTTGTCCTTCCAGTGAATAGTCAAAATTAATTTCTTTTAAGTATTAACTGATTAGATGTGGTATATATAGGTATATACCAGGACTCTCAAAAATCTCAGCCACCATGATTTAAAAGTGTCAACTGCAGCTTTCCTTAAAGACCAGCTCTCACAGATCACATAGGGACCTACCTTTTTACCCATATAGAGCAAATGAATGATCTAAAATTTTTTTCTTAAAACAAATAGTTTCCTCTGAAAGAAATACGTCTTGTTCTATCAGCCAAGTCGGACTTCTTCCAAATAATCTTCTGAAGGAAGGTATCAAAGGTGTCTAAGGATCCTACATGTTTATGGCTTCTTCTGAGAAATCAACAGAACTAAGTGCCAATTTGATTGCCCAGGGTAGCAGCTTTTTATAGAGTCCCCACAAAGCATTTCACAAATGCCAATTACTTTGCTCATCACCCCAATTAGTTTCTTCATTATACAGTGGCAATAAAATCTAAAGCACAGAATGGTTAGATGGTTTGTCCAAGGGCATAGATAAGTCAAAGAGAGACAAAGCCAAGGTGTAAAGTAAGCCACTTCTGGCCCCAGACTGCATTAGGAATGGGCTTTGGATTATTTTTTTAATATCAATTTTTTGGGGGCGACTGAGGCAATTGGGGTTAAGTGACTTGCCCAGGGTCACACAGCTAGAACTGTTAAGTGTCTGAGGCCAGATTTGAACTCAGATGTCCCTAACTTCAGGGGACTTTGGATTTTTAACAACAATCAGTTTTGGAAAGATTAATCCGGTTTTTCCACTGTATTTTTTTTTTTTTTATTGTTGTTGTTGTTGTTGTTGAATTGTGGAATGTTGTGTTTTCCCAAGTTTTCTGTGTATTTTACAAAATTTAAGCTTATGACAATACTACCTAAACTAATTTATTTAGTGATATACTAATCAAACTCCCAATAAACTATTTTACTGACCTAGAAAAAATAACAACAAAATTCGTCTGGAAGAACAAAAGGTCAATGATTTCAAGGGAATTAATTTTTTTTTTTTTATTTAATAGCCTTTAATTTACAGGATATATATACATGGGTAACTTTACAGCATTAACAATTGCCATACCTCTTGTTCCAATTTTTCACCTCTTACCCCCCCTCCCCTAAATGGCAGGATGACCAGTAGATGTTAAATATATTAAAATATAACTTAGATACACAATAAGTATACATGACCACAACATTATTTTGCTGTACAAAAGAATCAGACTCTGAATTATTGTACAATTAGCTTGTGAAGGAAATCAAAGATGAGGTGTGCATAAATATAGGGACTGGGAATTCAATGTAGTGGTTTTAGTCATCTCCCAGAGTTCTTTTCTGGGTATAGCTAGTTCAGTTCATTACTGCTCCATTAGAAATGATTTGGTTGATCTCGTTGCTGAGGATGGCCTGATCCATCAGGACTGGTCATCATCTAGTATTGTGGTTGAAGTATATAATGATCTCCTGGTCCTGCTCATTTCACTTAGCATCAGTTCGTGTAAGTCTCTCCAGGCCTTTCTGAAATCATCCTGTTGGTCATTTCTTACAGAACAGTAATATTCCATAATTTTCATATACCACAATTTATTCAGCCATTCTCCAACTGATGGACATCCATTCAGTTTCCAGTTTTTAGCCACTACAAAAGGGCTGCCACAAACATTCGTGCACATACAGGTCCCTTTCCCTTCTTTATAATCTCTTTGGGATATAATCCCAGTAGTAACACTGCTGGATCAAAGGGTATGCACAGTTTGATAACTTTTTGAGCATAGTTCCAAACTACTCTCCAAAATGGTTGGATTCGTTCACAACTCCACCAACAATGAATCAATGTCCCAGTTTTCCCACATCCCTCCAACAATCATCATTATTTTTCCTGTCATCTTAGCCAATCTGACAGGTGTGTAGTGGTATCTTAGAGTTGTCTTAATTTGCATTTCTCTGATTAATAATGACTTGGAGCATCTTTTCATATGACTAGAAATATTTTCAATTTCTTCATCTGAGAATTGTCTGTTCATATCCTTTGACCATTTTTCAATTGGAGAATGGCTTGATTTTTTATAAATTAGAGTTAATTCTCTATATATTTTGGAAATGAGGCCTTTATCAGAACCTTTGACTGTAAAAATATTTTCCCAGTTTATTGCTTCTCAAGGGAATTAATTTAAAAAAAAAAAAAAGCAAATGAAGATGGCCTAGCTATATCAGATCTAAAACTATATTACAAAGTAGCAGTCATCAAAACCATTTGGTATTGGCTAAGAAATAGAGAAGTTGGTCAGTGGAATAGGTTAAGTTCATAGAACAAAACAGTCAATGACTACAGCAATATAATGTTTGACAAACCCAAAGACCCCAGCTTTTGGGATTAAAATTCACTAGTGGACAAAAACTGCTGGGCAAATTAAAAATTAATATGCCAGAAACTGGGCATTGACTCATACTTAACACCGTACACCAAGATAAGGTCAAAATGGGTTCATGACCTAGGCATAAAGAATAAGATTATAAATAAATTAGAGGAACATAGGATAGTTTACCTCTCAGACCTGTGGAAGAGGAAGGAAGTTATGACCAAAGAAGATCTAGAGACCATTATCGCTCACAAAATAGAAAATTTTGATTATATCAAATTGAAAAGTTTCTGTACAAACAAAACTAATGTAGACAAGATTAGAAGGGAAGCAATAAACTGGGAAGAGATTTTTACAGTCAAAGGTTCTGATAAAGAACTCATTTCCAAAATATATAGAGAATTGACTCTAATTTATAAGAAATCAAGCCATTCTCCAACTGATAAATGGTCAAAGGATATGAACAATTCTCAGACAAAGAAATTGAAACTTTCCAGCCATATGAAAAGATGCTCCAAGTCATTATTAATCAGAGAAATGCAAATTAAGACAACTCTGAGATACCACTACACACCTGTCAGATTGGCTAGAATGACAGAGAAAGATAATGCACAATGTTGGAGGGGATGTGGGAAAACAGGGACACTGATACATTGTTGGTGGAATTGTGAACACATCCAGCCATTCTGGAGAGCAATTTGGAACTATGTTCAAAAAGTTATCAAACTGTGCATACCCTTTGATCCAGCAGTGTTACTACTGGACTTATATCCCAAAGAGATCTTAAAGAAGGGAAAGGGACCAGTATGTGCACAAATGTTTGTGGCAGCCCTTTTTGTAGTGTTTAGAAACTGGAAACTGAGTGGATGCCCATCAATGGGAGAATGGCTGAATAAATTGTGGTATATGAATATTATGGAATATTATTGTTCTCTAAGAAATGACCAACAGGATGATTTCAGAAAGGCCTGGAGAGACTTATATGAACTCATGCTGAGTGAAATGAGCAGGACCAGGAGTTCATTATATACTTCAACAACAATACTATATGATGTTCAATTCTGATGGACGTGGCCATCTCAACAATGAGATGAACCAGATCCAATAGAGAAGTTCCAATAGAGCAGTAATGAATTGAACCAGCTACACCCAGCGAAAGAACTCTGGGAGATGACTGAGAACCATTACATAGAATTCCCAATACCTCTATTTTTGTCCGTCTGCATTTTTGATTTCCTTCACAGGCTAATAGTACACTATTTCAAAGTCCAAATTCTTTTTGTACAGCAAAATAACTGTTTGGACATGTATACTTATATTGTATTTAATTTATACTTTAATATATTTAACATGTATTGGTCAATCTGCCAATCTGGAGGGAAGGAGGGGAAAAATTGGAACAAAAGGTTTGGCAATTGTTAATGTTGTAAAATTACTCAGGCATATAAAAAAATATCCAATCCTAATGAAATGCAAGAAAAACAAATTTGAGGTACTACCTTCCACGCATCATCAGATTGCCAAAAATATTTAAAAGCTACCAATCAGTGGTGGCAGCAATATGGCAAAACATATATGCTCAATTACTGATGGGCAACTGCATCTTTCTGAAGAACAAAAAATCATGAAAAGTAACAAAGGCTCCATGTGACCTATGACCATATAGTTCCTTCATTAAGAATATTCCCTTATTTTTGTATAATTTCACATGTGGTTTCTTAATGGGAGTTGGGGATGGGGATAAGGAAGAGAATATGGAACTCAAAAGTTTAAAAAATGCAAAAAGAATTGTTTTAAATGTAATTGGGGAAAACATTAAATAAATAAGAAATTAAGACTATGCCCTAAAAGTACTTTGATAAAGTTACAACTAAAAACACAAGCTGTACAAAGATATTTTATTCCCCAACATTGTGGAGAATTGCAAGAAACTGGAAACAACCTAAATATCTAATAAGAGAGAAATGGCAGCTAAGTGGGTAGTGTATAAGCTATTATAAAAGTCTGAGTACAAATCATTTAACCAGTTTGCCTCAGTTTCCTGAGGAGGAGTGGAAGAAAAAAAGTGGGGAGAGAGGGGGAAAGAGAAAAAGAGGAAGAAGGAAGGGAGAGGGAGGGAGGGAGGGAGGGAAGGAGAGAGAAAGAGAGAGAGAGAGAATGGAGAGAATAGCATCTATCTTCCAGACTGTTATGAGAGTCAAAAGAGATATTTGAAAAGTGCTTTTTAAACCTTAAAGCACTATATAAATACTAGCTGCTATTATTTTTATAAGACAAATAAAATAGACAAGTGTTTTAATTACAAAGAACTCTGGAAAGACCTTTGTGGGACAATGCAAAATGAAAACCATCATCCTATGAATACACACACACACACACATACACCATCAAATAAGAAAAGTGGTTGAGACTGAATAGACAATAGTAACCAGATGCTAAGGAGAAACTGAAAAAGAAAAAAAAATCATGAAACTTTATGAACTGAAATAAATTTCAATAATGTTATTAAGCAAGTATAGTTGCTTATGTTAACGAGTCCAATAAAATAGGTAATTAAAAGAACAAGGTAAGTGTGCAGAACAGAAAGATAGACTTAGATCTCAAGGTATCTTTAGAAGTCATTCACATAAGGTAACTCCCTCATTTATAACAAATGACAGAACTAAGGATCCAGGAGTTTGAGTGACTTCCCATTGGTCATACATGAGTGGTGGGATTTGATCCCAGGGGTTCTCTCTCTATATATATATATACAGTCAATGCTCAATCTGAGGCCATATACATAGAGTCTAATCTGGACAGAAGGGAATTGACTAGTAAAGGTCCTATCTGGCCTCAGACTCTATTATTTGGTTTTCTGAAAGTATCATAACAAACAAAATAAAGTTAATCCTGTACCTTTTCACAGAGGCTTAGAGAAATCAAGTGGGAGGTATAACAACATAGTAGTAACTTGTGATTCAAAGATTTGAAAAACAACAATTTGCTAACTATAACTGTGAATTTCTTACTGTGAAATTTAAAACTAACATTAATTTTGTTGGGGTCTGAAATGAAGGAAAGGATAGTCTCACTGCCCTGTATCCTAGTATGTTCACAACTGGACCAATGTGTCTAATACTGGGTGCCATCTTTTATGAAGGATATTGAAAAACTATAATGCAGACAGGAGTTAGTAGTAAGAATGATAAAAGGACTGAACAATATTCCATTTAGAAGCCAGATAAGAGGGGCAACTAGGTGGCACAGTGGATAAAATACCAGTCCTTTAGTCAGGAGGACCAGAGTTCAAATTCTGGCCTCAGACACTTAACACTTCCTGGCTGTGTGACCCTGGGCAAGTCACTTAACCCCAATTGCCTCAGCAAAAAAAAAAAATAAATAAAAAATAACATGAAATAAAATAAAAATAAAAGTTAGATAAGATAATAGAGACTACTAAGTTAAGAGAAAAGAAAGATGCAATTAGCTAGCACATTAGATAAGAATATTGGACTTGGAGGTAAAAAGCCCCAATTTCAAATCCTTCCTCTGACACTTACTAGCTGTATGACCTTGGCAAACTTAATCTCTCAGACTCATTTTCCTCAGATATAAAATGGGAACTACAATAATTATCTTACAGGGTGATATAAGGATGAAATGAGATATCTGTATAGCACTTTGTAAACCTTAGGTGGCAGACCTGAGTTCAAATCTCACCATAGACACTTAACATTTACTATGTCCCTAGTCCCAACTACCTTGCAAAAGACAAAACTCTTAGAATATTACATAAATTCTACACACTATTCATAAAAAATTTTAAAGTTAATATTACAGAATTACAAAGAACAAGCATAGCTCAAAAGAAGAGGTAGAAGATATCCCATCCCTATCCTACACCTTTATAAGGGTGGGAGGTCACAGAAGTGATTCATTGTTCATATTTTCTAACTATTGCGAGAGAGGATATTAGCTGTCAAGGATTAGACTTTTTTTTTTCCTTTGCCCCAAAGCCTAGAAACCAGAAGGAAAGGTAGAAGCAGCACAGTTTTAATTTAAGTTTGATCTCTATAATTGAAGACTAATTCTCCCATCACTGCAGATGCTTATGTGGAAGCTGGACAAACAACACTTGGTAAGGATGTTAGCGAGGAGACTGACTCTTGGTTCAGGTACAATTTGGGCTAGATGACTGTGACTGTGGACTATCCTAGTTTTGAGATGCCCTGAGTAGCTAACAAAGTAGCACCACAGCTTTAAGGTCTCAGAACAAAGGCAGTCAGAGATAAATTGTTCATTATATGCTACCAAAGCTATATTTCTAAATCCTATTATATTCAAATATTCTGCAAATGACTGAATCATTCATTTCAGTGCAAAAACTTCTCTTGTTTTTCTTGGCCTACAGAATAAGGTCAATAGTTGATGGGTGAGAGAGGCTAAAACCAGTTGAATGTCCTAATCCATACACTGTGAAAAATAAAAGGGAATGAAGAGAATTTCAGTTTGTACTCATGTACCAATACAAAAATGTTCATGTCTGTTCAGATTTGAACTGGTCAACTAAGGATACAGTACTGATTTTTTTTTTCCAAGAAAGAAAGAAAAAACCTTGATCACCTGGACAAACAATCCTAACAGAAGCTCCATCTATTCTAAATAAACACAGAGGAAATGTACAAAAGACTCATTAGCACAAAACACTGATAAATACAACATCAGAATTGTTGTTTATGGGAAAGGAGGCTAAGACAAAAGCAAACACATTTTGTGTGATATGATCAGACCTGTGCTTCAGAATCACAGGAAGAAGGCCTTTGGCAGCTGCGCTGAAGAAGGAATAGAGAGGGAATAGATGAACATAGGCTCATTCAGAAGCTATCACAATAGTTTACATAAAGGCTGAGAATCTGGACCAGAATGTGGCTAGGAGAGAAGGAAAGATGTCCTGTAAGAGAGATGTTATAAAAGTGGATAAGAGGACTAAATTGATAAACCAGCAAATTTTAAAGTTTTTATTTCCTATTTATATATGTATCCTGTTTGTATATAATTTGCATATTTCATGTCTCATTAAGCTTATGAATTCTTTGAAAGGAGGTACTTTGTCTTTCACAAATCTCCAATACTTAGCAGAATATCCAGCATAAAGTAATTACGTGCTTAATAAATCTTGGTTTGTCTTGACTATAACCTGAATGACTTATGGAAAGCTAAATTTGATTATTTTGAACAGAACTGTTAAACATGTCCAGGGGGAGAAAGAAGTAGGGAGGATGGAGAAGATACTGAGAAGATGAAGCAGTAGATCAGAAAATTTCAAATTCTCCAGATTTCCCCTCTGGTATCAAAATCAGTCAATGGATAATTCTGAATTCTTATGCATTTTGGTGTTGTTTTCAGGTACAACTTTTGCTTTAAGAAAAGAATCCTGTCTCATGTTGAACTAGATGGCCTTTGAGCTTCTTTTCATCTTTGATATTCTATTTTCACCTTGAAAGTGATGTCTTGCACAGGGACAAATACCAGAGTAGTCACAAACCCCATGAAAAATTAAAGTCTCATACCAATCCCATCCCTGACATTTTGACCTTCATCACAGCTATGTACTCCTTTTTTCCCTCCTCACTGGAACAACAAGAAAATTAACATAAAAACACCCATATCTCTGGAGTGTGGTGTGACTTGAATAATTAATACCTGTAAAGTCATTCAAGAGGCATGGATGAAAGGCCCCATAAAAGTCCAAAGTACTGTATCATTAAACCCCCCTCCACTCCTTTGTAATAACTCTCCGATGGTATCTGGAAGCAAGAACTAGAGAATCATAGCAACCATAACCATAGTGCTGATAATACATTATGAATGTGGATCTTCAAATGTACAGCATACTGCCTTTCATTACCAATGACCAATGCTTCTGAGATCCCCCACATTTTAATTTTTTGCAAAAATATTCTTTAAGGGAAAGTCATATGGGTTAATTTCACAGTCCAAATGAGCATTCTCAGTGTATCTTCCCTCTACCTACTTCCAAATCCTTCCACTTCCTTAAAAAACAGTAAGAAAAATATAATAGAGATTTTGGGGGTTTTTTCCCCTCTTCTTTAACAAGTTTATTTGCTCCTTCACAGTAACTATGGTGAATAAAAGGTAACTTACTGGAAGATAGGGACTGTTTACTTGTTGCTTATGCAATGCCTTAAATTTTTTTTTAACTGTTAAAAAGTTTGGAAACTACTAGGCATACTACGTATAGCAATTAGGTGATACACATTTTAAAAGAGGACACTCATCAGATAATAATAATAATAATACTTATCAATTATATAGGGAGCTTTAAAGTTTGCAAAAATAAATGATATAACAACTCATCAATAAAAAATTTTAATATAAAGTGTGAAAATATGTTGCAAATTCATTTTCTCTTTGGAGATTCACAATACTCCTATGAGGTACATATCAAGAAATTATCATCCCCAGTTTATGGATAAAGAAACTGAGGTTCAGCTCTTCCTTCCTCCCTCAACGAATTCATTGCTTAGCTCCCAAACTCGCGACATAAAGACTCTGGCCTTCACACTGTGACTCTTCACTGTACATATGGATGCTCCTTTAAATACCTTTTCAATTCATTTTACTCAATTTCTTTGCCTAAATGCTCTCCATCTTCTTATTTCTACCTACAGCTTTCTTGGTTAGCTGGAAATAGTGTAGGGCCTGAAGTCAAGAAGATTCATCTTCCTGAGTTCATATTTGGCCTCAAAAACTTACTAGCTGTGTGACCCTGGACAAATCACTTAATCCTGTTTGCCTCAGTTTCCTCATCTGTAAAATAAGCTGGAGAAGAAAATGCCAAATCACTCTAGTATCTCTGCCAAGAAAATCCCAAATGGAGTCACCAAAACTCAACATGCAACTGACTCAACAGCAACAATCTTAAACATTCTCATATGCCTTACAACTGATTTTTACCATCACCATAACTTCCACTCCTTACCTAGATCCTTTACTGATTTCTCTTCCTTAGCTTTTGTAGACAATTTAATGAGCCAATTCAACCATCCTCTATTGTCTACTTTGAATTTTTTGTCTCTTTGCCTTCTTGCTGATAAATAGTGGGCAGCTATGTGGTAGTAGATAGGGTGCTGATTTGAGTCTTCTCAAGTCAGGCTGCAGATACTAGATGTGTGACCCTAGGCAAGGCACTTAACTCCTATCTACCTTAATTCCTCATCTATAAAATTAGGATATACTAGAGAAGGAAATGCCAAACTACTTCAATGTCTTTGCCAAGAAAATTGTAGAATCACAATCAAATATGACTAAACAACAACAAAATTATAGAGGAAAGGACTATTCTGTAAATCCCAAATCTATCTTTTATTTCCTAAAATTTACATTTAGGGATACCAAGAAAGGAATCATGTAAAAAGTAGTACTTGAAAGATTTCTTGAAGCATGGGATCCTGTGAGGCAAGAGTAAGGAAGAAGAAAATCATGGTGAGGTAAGGGTGGAGGGTGAAGTGCTGCTGGCACTTAAACTTGGAGATAACAATTTCCTTCAAAATACATCTCTTGGTAGAACTGGAAAGTCCCTTTTCTTCCAGGAAAAAAAAAAGGCTACAAAAAATTTAAATCCCTGTTCTCCATCCTTTAATGAAAAAATCCTTATCCTGAAAACAAAGAGTAGAATGAATTTTATTTTTAGCATCAATAAAAGTGATCTTCAATGGGGGTAGTATTTTCATTCCATTATTTATAATTATCCACTTTGAGCTCTGCAAAACTAAAAGTACCATATCAATAAAAGTTATCATCGTTAAAGTGTTATTATAAAAATGCTCAAACTTTTTGGTCTCAGGATCCCTTTACACTCTCTAAAATTACTGAGGACCTCTTTCCAAATAACTTTTATGGATGTGAGACCTGGCTATGACATCTGTCACCCCATTAATTGCCAGGGTTGATTCAGCTGATCTGCTGGCTAGACGGTTGTCCCCTTCCTCCTTCAC
This sequence comes from Sarcophilus harrisii, assembly GCF_902635505.1. Taxonomy (NCBI): domain Eukaryota; kingdom Metazoa; phylum Chordata; class Mammalia; order Dasyuromorphia; family Dasyuridae; genus Sarcophilus; species Sarcophilus harrisii. Next base: position 294,108,205 of record NC_045426.1, on the reverse strand, counting down.
TGCTCCCATGTGTGTCCCTCCCGAAGCTGTGCGCTTGGTCAAAGAAAAAAAACGACCTTCCCCAATAGAGGTACACTGTTCTTCCGTCAAGGGTATACAAGTAGCTGTGCTTCCCTGCTAGAACAAGTTCCCAAGGTCCAAATAACTTTTATGTGGGTTTTATCTATTAATATTTAAAATATCTTAAGTTAGACTATCAAATTAGTCAAGCTTCTTATTTCTGTTCTCAACCCTTCCTTACAGTGACAACATTTTTAATTGTGTAATTAAAAAAAGGGGAGGAAAGACACTTGTTTTTTGTTTTTGTTTTTGTTTAATATTAATCTTAAGAGGAAACAACTGAAAGAAATTCAAACTGGAAAGAAGGAAATAGAACAAACAGCTGTAAATGTGGGAGGTGGGAACCTTGCCTGCTGATTTGTAGGTGCTTACTAAATGCTTGTTTCTTTCCTTCCTTCCAGGAATAAATCCCAAAGTCACCGACAAATGAAGGACTTCACGCATACCAAAACTTGATCATTGCACTTGTGGTAGCAAATCACTGGAAACAAACTAGGTATGCACTGACTGAACTATGACTAAATAAATGTAGCAGATCAATGTAATAGAATATTACTATGCTATAAGAAGAGAGAATGGTTGTTATTCTTCATTCTTGAAGAGGACCAAAATGATATCACTATGTTAGAGTCTCTGACTATGGCTGATCAGACCTACATGAGCTTGGAATGTCTTGTCACAGGTCAGACAAATATTCCCTAGGACTATTTGGGGTGAATTCTCTAACTCTGTGTATCTCTAATTCAATTCTGTTTTGCTTACAGAGTATAACACCTTCTCTGATAAGAGCACTCCATGTTAGGCAATCCTGTGCCAGCATCTCCCATGTCATGCACTCAATTCCAAAGTTCTTCAGAGAGGTCTTCAAAGAATCCTAGTATCGCTTTTTCTGACCACTTTGGGAGACTTACCTTGTATGAGTTCTTCCTAAAATAGTCATTTAGAATCTGAACAATATGGCCAGGCCAAAGGAGTTGTACTCTCTGCAGTAGAATTTGAATGCTTGGCAATTTAGTTCTGGAAAGGACCTCAGTATCTTATCCTGCCAATAATCTTCAGATGAGTACAAAGAAACACCAGAAAACTTCTTCGAAACTGATACAAAGCAAAGTAAGCCAATTCAGTAAATCAGTTTATAAACAGTGACTTTAAAAATTGAAATGCAACCAATAGCAAATCAAAATGGAGTTCTTTCAAAATTGCAATTACATTTAGCACTTAAAAACAGCTGAGAAAACACTTCTTTCCCAGCCCGATTCTGCTTACTACATCACTTCAAGTCCTAACTAAAATCCCTTTTTTTTTTTTTACTTAAAGCTTTCTCTAACTCCTCTAAATTACAGTGCATTCTCTGTCAATTATATCATATTTACTCTGCATAAAGCTTGCTTTGTATATATCTGTTTGCATGTTATCTCTCTAAATTACAGTGCATTCTCTGTCAATTATATTATATTTACTCTGCATAAAGCTTGCTTTGTATATATCTGTTTGCATGTTATCTCTCTTCCATTAGAATATAAGTTCCTTGAGGGCAGGGACTGGCATTTGCCTCCTTTTGTATATCCAGTACCTGGCACACAGTAGGCATATAATTGCAAAAGTGAGAGATAATAGATATGGGATATTCCATATGATAGACTTTTTGATATATAATGTGCAGCATTTCTTTCTCCTGACTTTCTTCATATTTCATTATTATGGACAACTCCATGGGAAGGGGGACAGGGAGAAAATAAAAAGAAAAATACAATCATTTATGAAGAGATATAAATAAAAATTAATTCTAAAAAACTGATATGAAGGGATAATTTTTCACCCAAAAATTGAATAAAATTAAATCTTTCTGACTAAATAGGGAACAGGAAACATACAAGCAATCTTTCCTACTGTTGGGCTTCCTTGAAAAATGGCACATGTAAGGACATACATGACATATGTGAAGAACATCTCAAATTACAATAAATGAATATATATATTCAACACAGATCTGCTTTTACAATTTCAGATCATCTGTTAGAAGGTTAACAGTAACCTAAAAATTATTGTAAATGTTCAGGCTATAGAACAACTATCATAAGGATTACCACTTTAATCTAGACTGATCTAAACTATCCCAGAAGCAACACAAAACTAAGGTCTGGGGATGACACCTTTCCCATACAGCCCTTTTATTTATTTATTTTTTTAAAGTTCCCTCTGACATAAAACAGAACAACTTCACTGTGCTGGATAGATGAAGCTCAAGTGAGTGGCAACCTTAACTGATGCCTAAATCTATCTAAAAAAAGGAGAAAATATCTGCAAAGCACTTTGCAACTTTAAAGCACTATATAAATGCTAGCTATTATCATTATTATCTGATTGATCATTTTTATCAAGCAACATTTACCTATTGAGTGAATACCATGTGTAAAGCTAGGCGAATAGATAGGTCACAACTTTTGGGGGGGGGGATTCAGTTTCCTTATTTGTAAAATGTTCAGACAATAAAACTATGAATTCTCAAGTTGGGATCCAAGAACTTTGAAAAAAAAATCATTTTGATTGATTTTTTTCAAATACAGTTGGTTTTCTTTGAACTCCTACGTATCTTATACATTTAAATGAAAACATTCTTCTGAGAAAGGATCCACAGGTTTTACCAGAGTACCAAAGGGTCTGTGACCCAAATTTTTGTAAACCTTAAAGTGCAATATAAATGCTAGCTATTATTATTGGATTGATCAACTTCATCAAGGAACATTTACTTATGTAGCAAACTCCAAGTGTATAGTGTGCTAGACTGCAGGAAAAAAATCAATAATGCAATGATTAATTTTCACTTTAGAAAAGGCTTCATATGCCACTTTCTTTAGACATTCTGGGAAAAAGAAATTTATTTAGACAAGTAAATGTCTAAATTTACTCAGTAAAACTGAGTTAGTTGTTATAAACTGGAATTCATGAACCAGCATTTCATTTAGATTTCAGCACAATCAAGGAGTTGGAGCAGGCTAGACAATTTCTGTCTCTATAGAGTCTCTGTGTATTTCTCTTTCCCACTCTAGTGTTTCCATTGGAGAGGTTCTGCTACATTCTTTGTTACTCTTCTTTGTTGAAAAGATCTTAATTAGAAAGGCCAAGGTCATCCCTGAACCATCATCAGTCATCTTGACTTATGTCTTCCTACTGGACTTTGATGACTCTAGAGGAGAGAGTGAGATTGACAATTATGTGAAATGCTACTTCACTTTAATCCAATTCATGAGCAAGACATCATTTTTATGATACCATTGCTCCTCTTTCAAAAGTGAAGGACAAACAACAATTTAGGTCTAAGAAGGAGAGCCAAAAAAAGCTTTTTTTCAAAACAGATTTCCCGACACTCACATAGCTTCAAGCATCTCAAAAGCTTTCCAGGGAAGCTTTCTGGAATACCAAATCAAATTTAAGGTCAAAGAGAGCAAACTGAGTGCACAGGTAGAAACATCAATGAAAGGTTTACTTATTGAGAGCCTATTGTTCTCAATTGTCAGACAACATAAGAATAAGAAAACACTATTTCCACCTTCAAGGGGCTTATTTTCAGTCCTGAGATGTGGGGAAATGCAGTTTAATATATATGAAACCATTAGGAAATAATATAAAACAACATATAATCAAATTAGAAGTGTAGTGAATTGAATGCAAAGCAATGGACACTGAGATTTGGAACTGGAGACCTTGATTCAAATCAAAGCTCTACTGGGTGACTGATGTCACAACCATTCTGATACTCAGTTTCCTCTTCACTAAGTTATAACCTATTATGGTAATTGTATTCAAATTCAATTGCCTTGTTTTTGTAATTCTGTATTTTATGCATTAAAAAAAAAACAACAACTTCTGAATAGCCATCTATCTACAGGAATCGCCAGACTGCCAAAGGGGTCCGTGATTTATAAAAAATGATAAGAATCCCTGGACTGGATGTGGTCTCTAAGGTCCCTTCCAGTGCTAACATTCTGATTCTACTGGAGAAAGGTCTTATAACACAGCTAAATGGAAAAAGAAAAAAGCAGATCTGGGAGGTAGACAAAGATCCTGGAACTCAATGTAAGAGACCTAGGATCATCCATTGGCTACTGATGAGTTCCAGAAAAGGTTTGACTTGGCCCACTATGGTCACATAGCTAGTCAATGACAGAGCAAGATATAGAACCACCTATCTCTATTGTTCCTTCCATGACATTTGTCTCATAATAGATGTCAGTCACTAACTTGGATCTGGATCAGCAACTCCAAAAGGATCTTAACTAAGTTTCAAAAACTAAGAAAACTAATCTTCACCAAAAAGGAAATGTGTCTTCACCAATTTGCTTAACCAAATAGGGCACTTCAAAAACTCTACAATATAGTCAAACTGGTCTATTTGATAGGACTTGAATTCTATAACTATCCTAGCACAAGACTGTTTTTCCTCAGGCCTGGTATGATACATTTATTTTTTACTTCTGCTTTTTAGAACCTCTGATTCCTTCAAGTTTTTACTGATTTCCCCATTTCAAGGACTCAACTTAAAGGGAATGGGAGAAAGATTATAGCTTTATACTCACTAATTTCTAACTGAAACTTAACATTTCACCATTTTTATGCAACTCCAGGTGTATAGGTATGTAAAATAGATATACTCCTCAAATATTTGATGACAATAAATCGTGAAATTTATTTTAAAATAATTCTTTGATATATAAATAATTTGACTATTAAAGCTGAAAAAATTTGCATGCTAATGAGACAAATGCGTTTATTTTTATATAAAGAATTATATCTTAGCAGAATATTTAATGTCTTTTACTGTTATTAAATTGTTAATGATCCCCACTTTTGGTTACCTGACCCTATGTTGGATTGCAACCCACAGTGTAAGAAGCTTTGCTCTAGACCCAATCAACCTATCTCAAATGGAGCCACACACAGAAGGACTAAAGCTTTCTTTGCTTTCTACCCTTTTGAAGGGGTGGCAGTGAGGGTACCTGGAAATCAATCTGATGAAAAAGGTAATGTAGAGTTTTTAGGAAAATGGACAAGAGTAATCAAAAAAAACCTCAGTCTTTTGTATCCTTCTGTGTTCAAAATAAAATAAATATAAATGTTGGATTATTATGGTCATGGTCACTTGTGTCAGATCTCTATCATTCAGGATGCTGAATCACTCATTTTTGCCTGTTATTAAGGATAATTTGTAAGTTCCAAGAATGGCAACCTTCCTGGGGAAAGAGGCATGGTATACACCATGAACTAAAAGAATAAATGCAAAAGTCATCCAGGGTCAAGAGAATTAAGGGTAATCAAATCTAAGATAGAGGGAGCACCCAGAAATGGTTCAAATCCAGAAAGATCAAAAGTGAATAAACAGATAAATGAAACACATTAAGAAGGAAAACAAAGGAAATGACAAAATGATGATTTGTCTCACTTCTGATCCATTAATCAAACTGATGGACAATTTTTCTGTGACTTACTCTACAGTAAATTCAACAACAGACCTTATACTAAACCAAAATGATTTCTAAATGAATCCATTTCTTCCATTTAAAAAATAATTTAAAACATGAAAAGAGGCATTGTAAAAAGGGCCTGCATTAGAGCAAAGGAGATCCCAAGTTCAAAAACCTGCCTAATAGCTGTGTGGCCATAGAGAAATTATTTAACCTTCAGATCTTCTAGGCAAATCTTTAAGAATATCAAATGGCAGATATTTCCAAAAGGAGAGTTCCCTAAACTGAGGAACTCTCAAACCTCACCTACAATAAATAGGCACATATCCTCACTCTTCTCTTCCCCTACCCGATCTCACACACACACACATACACACTCACTCTCTCTCTCTCTTTCTCTGTTTCTCTCTCTTTCACTCTCTCTCTATTTCTTTCTCTCTCTCTCTCTCTCTCTCTCTTAAACAAATTGAGTTTTGTTTCTAATAAGACTTACACTACCTTTCCCCCATTCCATAGGATAATTTTTCAGGTCACATAATAGTAATGAAACCATGTTCAAATTAGAATAGCTACCTGAGAGAGACACTATTTGAAGAGTTTAGGGTGTAACTAGTTATGGGAATAGGGCCTGATTGCCAATGTCAGGTTAAAAGACATGGCCTAATAAAGTAGAAATATTGCTACCAAGAAGCTCCAATGATAGGGATTTTATTAAATGACCCTAAGAATTCTAAAGCTCAGAGGTGAGAAAGAGAACTCAATGGGGAAGGATTTTCCAATCTTTTTCTACCACTTTTGGCCCTCTGTGCATTAAAAACAACTATCACCACTAGCTCTTACTCTTAAGCACTACTCTGTGTTTAACAAATGCCTGAACTAAATTAAATGTCTTTATTTAAGTGTACACAGGGGAGCTGAGGATTCTCTGAAAGACACAAAATCCTCAAAAGTTCAAGGAAGATAGAGAGATTATTATCAGACCAAAGTCCCAAGAATTAAAACTAGCTTGTCTGAGATCCTGGTCTAAAAGAATTTTTCCCTAAACTAATATTGTATTACACATGGAAATTCACTGTATTTAGGCCCCAAATCACTCACCTCTACCTGATCTCAACCATTAAATTTTATTACAATTCTGTGGAAATAAGAGAGTTCTTTGGAGGCAGGAGAGGGGTAGGGGTAGGATGAAAGCTTTTTCATCCCAGCAGTCAAAATCCACAAGAGGACTTAAGCAGACCCTGGACCAATTAGCTAGAGTATTATGTTGTACAAGGCTTTGGAAAAACTTGATTTCATTTACCATGCATGATAATTTTTTCCAGCAAACAAAAATAAAAAAGAATATGGAAAGTCTTTCATGGGGAATGAAAAGGGGAATCTGTTAAATAATATTTTACTTTTAATGTGCATTTTTTGTCCTTTAATATTCATAGTTACAACGAACCTATTAAAAGGGCTGCCAATACTGCCATCTAGTGAGCAGTTCATATAACAGAAATCTACCCCCCAAAATCACTTGCATTCTGCATTTCAAAATGGTCTCGATCATTATATACTTCAACAACAATACTATATGATGACCAGTTCTGATGGACCTGGCCATACTCAGCAACGAGATCAACCAAATCATTTCCAATGGAGCAGTAATGAACTGAACCAGCTACGCCCAGAGAAAGAACTCTGGGAGATAACTAAGAACCCATTACATTGAATTCCCAATCCCCATATTTTTGCCCACCTGCATTTTTGATTTCCTTCACAAGCTAATTGTACAATATTTCAGAGTCTGATTCTTTTTGTACAGCAAAATAACGTTTTGGTCATGTATACTTATTGTGTATCTAATTTATATTTTAATGTACTTAACATCTACTGGTCATCCTGCCATCTGGGGGAGGGGGTGGGGGGAAAAAGGGGAAAAATTGAAACAAGAGGTTTGGCAATTGTCAATGCTGTAAAGTTACCCATGCATATAACCTGTAAATAAAAGGCTATTAAATAAAAAGATAAATAAATAAAATGGTCTCGGAAGGTCAATAAATATCCTATTCTCTGCTTCATTAATGTAACATCCATTTCTAACTTATTCCTTAAATGAGTACAAGACTTTAAAAAGTTATATTAATATATGATATTATATTATATTTTGTAATATAACAAAATTATTAATATAAATAACAAAAGCATTTGACAAAAAAAAAATCACCAAACTGAAAAATTTACAATCATAAAATGATCTGAAGGTAGAACTAGGAATCAAAATTTTTTCAGAAAGAATATCTGTGGTCTTACTTCAATAGAACAAATGTTATCAAGTTATAAAAATCTGTCCTATGAAAGTTGTACTGTTTAGATCTCCAGAATTGAAAAGATTAGGTAAAAGCATTTCACTAAGGAGAGAAAAGTTTTGAGCCCTTCCCCAAACCACATCAAACATCTCGGGGTGACAGGCCCTTTACTCAATTACAAATTACAAACCAGAACAGATTCCACTGATATTAGAAAATAAAACACTCAAATGTAGAATTTTAAAATAATAGAATTTTAGAGAAGGTCCTTGAGAGATTATCTAACCAATCCCTCCATAAGGATATCTCACATATTCAGAAGACCTAGTGTTGAAAGATGATCATACAATCCTTCCATTTTATAGGTGAGGAAATTGAGACCCATAAATTAAGTATTATGTCCAAGGTCACACAGATTATAAACAGAAAAGATGGGATCTGAACTCAAACTCAACACCCTCTCTGTACCACTTGGAACTCCACCTCTGGCTCTCCTGCTCCTCTACTACAGAGGCCTCCTTCCTCTGGAAGGTCACCTCATTCCTCAACTTCTCAAATCTCTCTGATTAGCCAGTAACTGCATTTTAAGGATAATGTCATGCCTTCCATGTCATCTTCCTCTCCAGAGTCCATTCCAGATTCTCCTGATTTTCTTTGTCAATATCCCATCTGGGTACTATTCCTCCATTTTTAATTCTTTTTTTTAATGTACCATGTGTTTCCATTAGTAAGTAAGCCTCTTAAAGGGAAGGACTATCTTTTTGCTTATATTTGCATCTCTAGCATTTAGGATAGTGCTTAGGGCAGAGTAAGTACTTAATAATTGCATGTTGACTTCTTGACCACTAAATCCAAAGAGATTAAATGAGATGTTCCCAAACCCAACCGTAAATTACTATTATATTTTAATATTATTACAATATTCTTTCTCCATTTGAGAATGTTCTCCATATCTCCTCAGCTAAGAGGTTAATTGATCGATCAGTAAACTAAGACGCCCGAGTTTACTGTTCTTTGGAAAGATGACAATGAGGAAGTTTGGGAAGGACAGTATGTCACAATAGCCTTTAATCTAAATGATAAAGGGTAGCTGCTAAACCAAAGAGAGGAAGCTGAGGGGGCAAGGTTATTCCCCTCCAGAAAAAAAAAAAAATCGGTTAGAACAAACAGGTAGCAAAGTTTGAGGAAGATTTTTTTTTTTCCTGCACTGAAATGCCTTTTAATAAAAACAAGTCTCATTACAACTTTCCACTCTTTTCTTTAAAAAAATGGGAGGACTAAACATATGTAAAAACAATGAAGTCACAGGGAACAATTTCTACCTCTTTTCTCAGCTGTAAACTCCAAAGACAGTGGAAAATATCATGATTACTGTCAAATGGCTCTTAGTGATGGACAGAAAAATGTCCTTAGTACCATAAATATTGTTATGCCACAGTTCCTTTCTAATTGTCCTGTCTCAGTTTCCCTTAATTGTTCTGCCTCAATCCTCCTGGTTACAATACCACCCTTCCCTCCTAATTATTAAAACTGATATAATTTAGGGCTGGCTACCCTAAGATTATAAACTGTAAATGTTTAATCCAGATAAGGAGAAAAATCTTGTATCTTAGACATCATGACCCCAAACCTTCCCTACTTATCAGAATGTCTGGTGCCTCCCCCCATCCTGTCAGAACCAGAGTGATCTCAGTGCTCTGACACTGACACTGCCCCTGCCTTGATCTACCCCAGTCTCTTGGAGCCATGTGTAGATATAGTTCATGGGAAATACACATTAGCTGCTGGATGCTTTGAGAAATTAGCCCTGGGGGCAATATGCCCCCAGCACAATCTCTCCCTCTCAAATAAAATATTAAAAACTCTCTAATCTCTATCTTGCCTCAGTTTCTCCAGCATTACAATAATTACCAAGCTAAATTCTTTAAGTATTTCACACAGCTCATCACACTCAAACTAAAGTACTTAACAATGCTTGATACAGAATCCTATCAATATAAACTGCTATATTAAATAACCACAGAGCACATGCCCTTTGGAATGAGAGAATGGCCTAGATTCAGCTTTCAAAATAAAAATATACACACAACTAAATACTCCCTTGGATTCATTATCAAAAAGTGTGGCAGGAAATGATTCCAGGTTATCACATTTCTATCTCTCTCAATGCACTCATAAACAGAAACATTTTTACACCTGTTCCACCTCTTCCATCATTTCAATTTTCAACAGTTTTCAAATGGAGCGATTATTTAGATTGAATTCTCAGTTTCTTTGCCTTAATCATACGTCCACTTTCTTTAGAAAAATCCCATTTCACTTCATCTACCACATATCCTTAGAAAGTTATTCTGTGGAAAACAAAAGAAAATAATGCCATAGAAAGATTTTATATTTCTAAATCTAAATCTTTAGATTTAAATTTAGATTTAGATTTAGAATCTAAATCTAAAGATTTCTAAGAAAACATTTTCACTAAATCTAGAGGTAAAGATATCAACTAACAAAAGGATCCTTTCTTTTTAATGTCATCCCAAACCTATCTGTTCATATCCTTTGGCAAATGACATTCTTATAAATTTGGCAAAGTTCACTATATGTATTTAAGATATGAAACAGCATGTGTGTGTGTATTTTTTACCAATTGCTTTCCTTCTAATTCTGGCTACATTGTTCAGATAATTTATTTTTGTCCTGAGAACTTTTCTTTTTGGATTCCTTGAAATATAGATATAGCGCTGAAAAACAGGGTTAGAAAGTCCATACTGTTTTAAACAGAGTTACTTTAAACCCAAAATTATTCTGACTTTCACAGAATGGACAATAATAAGTTCATCCCAAATTCTGTGGCTCTTGGTTTGATGGCTTAGAATGAGAAGAAATAGCAATTGTTTTCAATTGGGACTCCTGAAACCCTGAAGATCTTTCCCTCAGATTTATATCCTTGGGATGATAAATTGGGCCAACTTTTGTCTTAGTTCTTACCTAGCCCTTAGTCATTGAATGGACTAGACCTCAAGACAAACTGAGATTTGAGAAAGACCTTAATTTAGAAAAGTCAAGTTATCTAACTGCATACTGTGTTGTCACCAGTCATCTTGACCTTTGTCTTGCCACTGGAACTTGAATGACTTTGGAAGAGAGAGTGAAGCATCTGATGGCTTTGTGCAGTTATGCTTCGTTTAAATCCAATTCATAAATCCAATCACCAATTTTGAGATCATTGCTTAATACTTTCAAATATTTTTCAAAAAAAAAAAAAAAAACATTTTATATTCAGTGTTATGGGCCAGAACTCTGAAACGAGGATTCTTACAAGATGTTAAGTTCAGCATGATTGATTTAATCATACAACAAAAAATGGTTTCCTAGTGATATAATGATTGGTTTATACTCAGTGTAGAGCATATAAGCTGGGAGCCTCAGCTAGATTCATTCAGAGCTAGAAAATACAAAGGACTGGAGGTGGGAGTTCAAGTTCTAGAAGCCAAGGAGAGAGATTCATTACATCTTCAGTCAGGCTTTTGGTGGCTCTCCTGGGGGACTGAGAGAGAGATTCATTCATTCCATCTCACAACACCATAGTGGCAGACTCTCCTCCTTCATTTTCTCCACTGAAACCAAGTCCCCTCTGAAGGCCATAAGAAAGCTAGTTGAGAACCAGGCAAAAGAGATAATAAAGACCTTTGGAATTTAACACCTGCCTATTCTTGTGGTGATTACTTGGCTGAAAAGAAGGCTGCCCAAAGATCTCCAGAAAACCAAACAAGAATATTACAATTCAGAGGCAGGAAGACTGGTTCAGTTCCCATAATGGTTTTTTGTTTTTTGTTTTTTTTAAATAACTTTTTATTGCCAGAACCCATGCCAGGGTAATTTTTTACAACATTATCCCTTGCACTCACTTCTGTTCCGATTTTTCCCTCCCTCCCTCCATCCCCTCCCCCAGATGGTAAGCAGTCCTATACATGTTAAATAGGTTACAGTATATCTTAGATACAATATATGTGTGCAGAACTGAACAGTTCTCTTGTTGCTCAGGGAGAATTGGATTCAGAAGCTATAAATAACCCGGGAGGAAAAACAAAAATGCAAGCAGCTTACATTCATTTCCTAGTGTTCTTTCTTTGGGTGTAGCTGCTTCTGTCCATCCTTGATCAATTGAAACTGAATTAGATCTTCTCTTTGTCAAAGAAATCCACTTCCATCAGATTACATCCTCATACAGTATCATTGTTGAAGTATATAATGATCTCCTGGTTCTGCTCATTTCACTCAACATCAGTTCATGCAAGTCTCTCCAACCCTCTCTGTATTCATCCTGCTGGTCATTTCTTACAGCACAATAATATTCCATAACATTCATATACCATAATTTACCCAACTACTCTCCAATTGATGGGCATCCACTCAGTTTCCAGTTTCTAGCCACTACAAACAGGGCTGCCACAAACATTTTGGCACATACAGGTCCCTTTCCCTTCTTTAGTATCTCTTTGGGGTATAAGCCCAGTAGAAACACTGCTGGATCAAAGGGTATGCACAGTTTGATAACTTTTTGAGCATAGTTCCAAATTGCTCTCCAGAATGGTCCCAGAATGTTTTTAAATACATTAATAAAACACAAGAAAGGAAATACTGAGATACAGATATTTGTATATATATATATATATGTATGTGTGTGTATATGTATATATATGCATATATATATATATATATATATATATATATATATATATATCAAACTTGCAGATTTCAATTTAAGAACTTTGGATTTCCAGAGAAATGCAAATTAAGACAACTCAGAGGTACCATAAACACCTCTCAAATTAGCTAAGATGAGAGGAAAAGATAACGATGAATGTTGGAGGGGAAGTGGGAAAACTAGAACATTAATACATTGTTAGTGAAGTTGTGAACTGATTCAACCATTCTGGAGAGCAATTTAAAACTATTCCCAAAGGGCTATCAAACTGTGCATACCTTTGATCCAGCACTGTCTTTACTGGTTCTCTATCCCAAAGAATTGACTGGCCCATGAGGGTATTATCCAATCAATCTATGTTTAGGACTTAACTATCTGTTTTCAAGTTTATTATATAACATGACAAATATAATTTTATGACTACTCTTTGTTATCCAGGAATATTCAAATAAAATAAAGAATGCTCATCAAATAGGAAAAAAGTTTTTACCGTAAAATTATTCAGATATTTCCATTTGTTAAATAAGATTATGCTTTAAAAGTGATTTATATAAAACTGGGTAATAGTCTATTAGAAATGGGCAAAATAGCACACATGGGAAAAGCCAAGTCTATTCCAAATATATTATTGTTTACATCATATGATATCACAGAGATTTCTTAAATTTCTCCAGAGATGCTAGTCCTTCTGGAACACTAATACATCTGGATAGATAACTAGTAAATTCTCCTATTTGCTAGATATCATAGCTAGTGAGCTCAGTCCAGAACTGAATTGGTAGGTGGAAATCAGAATGAACAGAAATAAATTATTTATAAAATTAAATTATTTATAAGAAATATTATAAAATTATTTATAAGAAATAAGGAAGTGTTTTCAATGATCTCAAGTTTCATAAAGTACCGAAGAGTAAGCACGCCCACACACACATACACACATACATATACACAAATACACACACACATACACACACACACACACACCCATACCCCAGTTAACTATTCCAACCTGTGCACCTAGTAAACATGGAGAGAAAACAATTTACTGTAACATGTCTTAATAGGCACTATTTTGCCTTGAATGTAACTTCAGTTGACATACTTTATGACTTACAAAGAAAAGTCACAACTACTTAGAATTCCTTTGGTTATATATAAAACAATATATTACACAGTGCCTTTGACACATAATGGCTACGTGACCTCGTGACCTTCATCCACACATAACTTTATATTGCCCTGGTTAAGAAACACATAGGTTATTAATTTGAATTTCCTGAAGGGGTTTTCCATACCAGTAATTCCCCACACACATGAACACACAGATCTGGATCAAAATATAAACATCTATTAATTATTATCAGATTATATTTATAAAGTATCTACTATATGCTAAACACCACTGAACAGGTAACAATTCTCTCATGTGATCCTCCAAAAAATCCTGAGAGATAGATACTATCACTATTCCCCTTGTATAGATGAGGGAACTGAGACAAAGAGAAGTTCATAGATTTTTCATTGTGCAGCCTTATTCTGTATTATTTCCATAAATTGGAAAGTACAGGATCTAGAGCAAAGAGACCCAAATTACTGTTCTATCCCTTCCACAAAATTTTACTATGAGCAAATCATTAAATCTCTCTGAGCCTTAGTTTTCTCATCTTTAAAATTTGGATTGGACTGATGCTCATTAACCCTAAATTCTATGACTTCAAACAAAATTCACGAAACCAGATTAACTGCTTATGAATATACAAATTCTCTACTCCTGCCAATAACAGGCCTGAGCCAATTCCTAAAATTTTTCATTTTTTCAACTCCATACCTTTGTTTACTGTTCCAGCTATCTCAAATGCACATCTCTGCTATGGGACTTCTGCCCATTCTTCAAGAGACAATTCAAATGCCCCATTCACCCTCCTTGATTACTATCACCTCCTGATTGTTTTTTTGTCACCTCCTTTCTTTGCAAAGATGGGAGAGTTGGATGAAATATTTCCTAAATACTCAGACATGGCTGATGTGTTTCTTTGTCTTGGTGATCTTTCACTCTCCTTCTCCATCTGTCTTTTTTTATTTTTGAGACAGTTAGGTGATTCAGGGGATAGCTTGAGGAATTTAGAGTCGGGAAGACCTGAGCTTAAATACAACCTACGACATTTCCAAGCTCTGTGATTCTGAGCATTTCACTTAACCTTGGTCTGTCTCAGTTTCTTCAACTATAAAATGGGAATAATACTAGCACCCACATCCCAGGATTATTGTAAAGGTCAAATGAGATAATATTTTTAAAAGGCTTAGTACAATATTTGGCCCTTATTGTTCAGTCATTTAGTCATGTCTAGCTTTTTGTGTTACTATTTGGTGTTTTCTTGGCAAAGATACTGAAGTGGTTTGCCATTTCCTTCTCCACCTTATTTTACAGATGAGGAAACAGAGGAAAGTTAGTCAACTTTCTCAGGATCACATAGCTAGTAAGTGTCTGAGGCCAGATTTTACTCTGGCCCTCCTAACCCCAGACCTGGGAAATTGTCATTTATTAAGTGCCTATTAACATGCCAAAAAGGGTAGTTAGATGGCAAAAAAAATTACTGTTTCCTCCTTTCCCTATTACAAGGGAAGATTGATAAGAAAAAGGGGAAGGATATGTTTT
Organism: Sarcophilus harrisii; assembly: GCF_902635505.1. Classification (NCBI taxonomy): domain Eukaryota; kingdom Metazoa; phylum Chordata; class Mammalia; order Dasyuromorphia; family Dasyuridae; genus Sarcophilus; species Sarcophilus harrisii. Next base: position 294,093,034 of record NC_045426.1, on the reverse strand, counting down.
GAAAATGCAAGCAATGTAAGAACAAAGGATAAATTAAAGTAAAATTAAAAAGCAATCTTCCAGGGACAGCTTATTGGTGCAGTGAATAGAGCACTGACCCTGAAGTCAGTAGGACCAGAGTTCAAATAATGGCCTCAGATACTTAACACTTACTAGCTGTGTGTCTCAGAGCAAGTCACTTAATCTTAATTGTCTCTCCCACAAAGCAATCATTCCCATCTAAAAAAAAAATGCTCTATTTATGCACTATATACAAGTCTTTACTAATATATATGCATGTCTTATAATTTCTCTACCACAAAGCAAGCTCCTGGAGGTTATGAACTTATTCTTAGGGAATCTCACTCTTAGTCCTGCCTAGTGTATAAACTACCTAAGGGGCACTCCAACAAGTATTTTTAAATGAACAAAAAAATGTCTAAATTGTGCTTTCAATTAGTTGTTCTCTCCACAGTAAACCACTCAAACTGGAAGAAACAAGAAGTTAGGTTGCCATTACAAAAGCTATCAAAAGTATAAACTGAAACAACCAAAACCTGGGGTGGTTCAAAATACTTTAAGGTTTGATTGTCTTGAAGTCCAAATTCAAGCAACAAGCTCTACTCATCCTACCACAATGGTTTTAAAATAAATCCCCACAAACCAAATCAGTTCAAATGGAGCAGTAATGAACCGAACCAGCTACACCCAGCGAAAGAACTCTGGTTGATGACTAAGAACCATTACATTGAATTCCCAATCCCTATATTTTTGCCTGCCTGCATTTTTTATTTCCTTCACAAGCTAATTGTACAATATTTCAGAGTCTGATTCTTTTTATACAGGAAAATAACAGTTTGGATATGTATAATTATGTTTTAATTTATATTTATTTAATTAATTTATTTAATTTATACTTTAACATATTTAACATGTATTGATCATCCTGGCATCTACGGGAGGGGGTGGGGGGAAGGAGGGGAAAAATTGGAACAAAAGGTTTGGCAATTGTCAATGATGTAAAATTACCCATGCATATAACTTGTAAATGAAAAGCTATTAAAAATTATAGAGAGAGAGAGAGAGAGAGAGAGAGAGAGAGAGAGAGAAAGAAAGAAAGAAAGAAAGAAAGAAAGAAAGAAAGAAAGAAAGAAAGAAAGAAAGAAAGAAAGAAATCCCCACAAAGAGACCCACATGTGCAAAAATGTTTATGGCAAGAAACTACAAAATGAGTGGATGTCCATCAGTTGGAAAATGGCTTAATAAATTATGGTATATGAATGCTATGGAATAGAATTGTTCTTTAAAAAATGACCAGCAGGATGATTTCAGAGAGGCTTGGAGAAGCTTATATGAACTGAAGCTAAGTGAAATGACCCAGGAGATCATTATACATGGCAACAACAAGACTATACGATGATCAGTTCTGATGGACGTGGATCTCTTCAACAATGAGAAGATTCAAACTAGTTCCACTTGTTCAGTGATGAAGAGCCATCTGTAGATAGAAAGAGGACTATGGGAACTAAGTGTGGAACACAACAAAGCATTCTCACCCTCCCTTGTTGTTATTTGCTTTTCTTTCTCAGTTTTTCTTTTCCTTCTTCATCTAATTTTTCTTGTGCAGCAAGATAACTGTATAAATATGTATACATATATTGGACTTAACATGTATTTCAACATATTTATCATGTATTGGACTACTAGCCAGCTAAAGGAGGGGTAGGGGGGAGGAGAGGAAAATTTGGAACAAAAGGTTTTGCAAGGGTCAATGGTGGACAAAATTACCCATCCCTATGCTTATAAATTTAAAAAAAATAATAATTAAAAAAAAAAGAAAAAGAAATAAATACCCATTCAGAAACAATTAAACTGATGAACCATTTTCAAATTCAGCTCCAAAGCTGATCTTTATACCCTGTGATGGAGTCTAGTAAATAGGAATTCCAGGGCAAGCCACTCAAGGCAAACAAAGAAAGAATGAATACAAGGGAATGACCATCTCTTTCAGAACAGTATATCGGCAAACAGAAAACCTCCCAAGCAAACTATGAATGAATGGAGGAGCAGGGTATTTACTATACTTTTATGAATAACTTAGGCTGCCAGGTTCATTGCTTCCAACATTCTTAAAAAGAAAAAGAGAATTGAAGTGTTGTGTGGTTTAATAAATGCCTTGACTCAATCATAATATCTTCAACAAACCAAACCAAGGATAGGGGAAGCAATGGGCCATTTGTACAATGTTTTCTACTCTGGGAAATCTGAAAAGTGATTTTTGACTTTTAACTCACTCCCTAGGGAATGATTTGTGGCATAACCTAGTAGTATGGCACCTTTACACAGATCTAGACACAAGCTTTTTGCAAAGATAGCTACATAATTCATTGTTTGCATCCAATTTAATAGGCTGACAAAAAAAATCTGAAGAATTTTCTTTAAAGAACTAGCTACATCTGGAGGTGTCCATCAGGCACATTAATTCCATTTAGTAGCATTTATTAAGTGTCTCTAATATGTAAATATCATGTTTGCTTTTGTCACAAGACTATTTTTTATGCATTCAACTCTGACCAATTTATATCTCCTGCTTTCTAATTGTTGTTTTGGTAATGATAAGCAATTTAAAGCTACCACAATTGCCAAAATGGGTATGACAATTAATAACCCAATGGCTCTACTCCTAATTTAGTGACTGCCCAATCAAAACTGTCCCTTGACTCCCACTCACCTGTACATATTACATCTTCTTAGAACATAATCCTAGACCTTAGTGTAGCTTTCTTGAGGATCTTTGGACAGGCCTTGGTCTTAGCAGGAGAGTCACCAGAAGGATGGTCAAAGATAGAGTCTGGAGTCTGAGCTCGAGTCACCATCCCTTGAGTCAGCATATTTCAAGTCCTCTCAGCCCTTAAATACCTTAGTACAATTACAACACTACAAAATACTGAGCATGTGCCAACTGCAGAACCATTACATCACCATATCACACTAAGTACTAAGTATATGTGAACTAGAGAACCATTATCTCATCAATCACACTGAGTAAACACCTTGTTGTAAGTATCCTTGTTTCAAAAGTATACTTTTCCAGAGTTCCAGCTTTCTATATCTCCCACTTTTTTTTGTTTTCTGTTTTAATACACAAGTGGTCATGCCCTCCCTGACTTCTCAGGAAGGGAGGTGAAAACAACAAAGGGAAATGGAGAGGCAAGCCAGTTATTGTTAGCAGGTTTCCTCTGGGCTGAAGGGTCTCACTTGAAACAGATATACATAAATCCACCAGCATGGGAGGTTTTACATAAGCACATAGTAATATAACAGGCTAGTAGTGATGTAACAAACAATATGAAACAACATGGGAAATTATGCATGTCCATAAGTCCTAGAATAAATTACAATCACAAATACACCTCCTTCAGCAGTCAAGAGATAGTCTAACACCAATCTATCGTCCATTACTTTGTGTGTCAGGGAATCCAATGATTTTTGCAGATTTTGAAGTCCTGCAACATTATCATCATAAACATTAGGTTAACAGCCATGCTTTTTCAGTGGCACATGTAGTCAGAGATGGAATCATCTGATGTTTCTTAGGTCTTCTCCTCTCTCCGATGGACAAGGCAAAAATAGCTCGTTGGCATCCATCTGCTTCCTTCTCCATCTGTAGAGATACAAGCAAACCCTCCCTCCAAGCAGTTAACCTATCTGGTCCCTTGCATTCACCACTTTTTGGATCTCTCCACATTACCTGGCGATTATCTAAAGATAGTGGAGCTGCTCACACTGGACACTGCCCTTCCAGCAGGTTATAAAACCTGTCTGCAGGAGCCAGTGCATCTTTATCAAAAATCAAAAAATTAATACTGTAAAGAACTAAATTTAAAAGTTCTCTACAGTTACCTGTCACTCTTCCTTTCTTTTGTTTTTGGAGGAGTATCTTGATGTCTCCGTTTCTCCTCTCTACTATCACCTGTCCTTGAAGATGAAAAGGTATGCCAGTAGTGTGTAAAATCTGATACAGTGGACAAAAGTGTGCAAAATGTTTAGAAGTATATGCAGGTCCATTATCTGTTTTTATTGCTTGTGGCATACCCAGAATTGCAAAAGCTTGTATAAGGAATTCAGTAACCACTTGGGCAGTATCTTTTACTGCTGGTATTGAAAAAGTAAATCCTGAAAAGGTGTCTACCACAACATGGATAAAAGAGAGACAAACAAAAGATTTATAATGGGTCACATCCATTTGCCAAATTTCATTGGGTCTCAAACCATGAGGGTTTTTCCCTGGAGGCAGTATAGAGCATGGAAAGGAAGGCAAGTTGTACAGGTTTTTTACTATGTTCCTAGCTTCCTCTTTTGTTATTCGAAATTGCAAAAAAGTAAAGCTTGAACAGCCTGATGATAATTAGAATGAGATTCTTAGGCTGCTTGAAATAAAAAAGTATTGGCTAACATGGTTAAAAATCTATCTGCCTTTGAATTTCCATAAAAAATAGAACCTGGAAGTCCACTATGAGAGTGGACATGCAAGATATAAATCTTAACTTGATGCTTTTTCACTTGCTCTTGAAGTTCCTTAAAGAGCTAGTATATATTGGAAGCTACAAATTTTATTTGGGCTATGGCAATTTTTTGTGCCACACCTACTAAATAAGCCAAATCAGATATTATATTTACATCTTCTGGATATTAAGAGCTAGCATGATTGCATACAATTCATTTTGCTGAGTGGATTGAAAAGGAGTTCTGACTACCCTCTTTAGAATTAAGTCACGAAAGTATACAGCACAAATGTTATGATTAGATGCATCTGAAAAGATAGTCCTTTAAGAAGAACCTTAGAAATTTTTTCTTCAAAAATCCATGGCCAATTATGTAATAGCCAGGTTATGTTTAATGGAGATCCTTGAGTAAAATTTGGAGCTGTGGCCAATAAAATTTGCCACTCTGGGATGTTTTCACAGCATACATTAATTTGTACATTGCTATAAAAAGTGTATATCTTTTCAGGTCTTATCCCAGATAATTATACTACTCTTTTAATGACCTTTATTAAATTCCAGCCACAAGCACTGGGTAAGAAGTAAGCCTTTGGTCTGGTTGTGCTGGGAGGTTCACCCACTCGACTTGTCTATGATGTAGACTTGTGTGCTTGATGAAGGGCTGCTGTGGGTATCTCTTTCACAGTAAAAACTGATATTTCCAAGAGTTTCTGAGCAACTCTTTCAACCACATTGGATAAAGCCAATTCAACTTCTCTCAAAGCCTCTTAAGTTTCTTTTGTAAGCTAGTATGGTGAGCTTTAGACTCACCTCAGCTTTAGACTTAAAATGTCATATAATGGTTGTAATTGATAGATAATTAAGCCTAACATTGGAAATCTGGATAAATATCACCAAATTGCCTATCAGGAGTGTGTGTCAGTAAACCTGATACTACTACTTCTCCTAGGTGATAGATCACACATTGTCTACCTGTATTAGTGACTGGGATATTAACTACACATTCCCCAGTTTCCCAAATCAGTATATGGATGAACACTGTTTGTAAGCACTCTCAGGAGGTGAAATGATCAAGCCTACTGTGGCTGGAGGAAAAGGATCTATAGGCTGGACAGGGACAGATTTCACCTTTCCAGGGGATATCTTAGTAGTCCCAACTGCATACAACTCCATTCTCCCAATTTCAATCTCTTTTCCCCATCAGATTGCTTCTTGGCTGACTGATCATGTCGGAGTATTGAACTTCTAAAGACTTTGGTTGTAATATTAGCTGGCATCATGCTCCAAGTATATTTTGCCTGGGGCCCTGGACCCAGCCCCATTTCCAATTTCCTGAATCAATCTACATTCTGATGCCCAATGGAAGCCTCTATTGCATTTTGGCCATAGGGTCCTGTTCTCTCACCCTGTTTTCTCACTCTATCTTTATGCCAACACTGAGCTTTCAAATGCCCTACTTTTCCACATTGAAAGCATTGATGAGTCTCTCTGGAAGTCTCTTGCCAAAAGGAACTCTGTCTTCCCATGTTCAGATATTGAAAAATCTACATCATAGCCTGGGTATAAAAGGTATTTGTGCCCACTGTGGCATAGTGTCTTATGATCTCTTCTAAAGGAGTAAAATTCTTCTACAATCCTCATTAGCATTTTCTCTAGCAAGTTGTCTTATCATAATTTCTGTTGCTACATTTTCACCAATAGTTCAGATGACAGCTGTCTGCAGATGTCCCACAAAATCAGTAACGGGTTCATTTGGACCTTGCGCTATTTTCGTGAAGGCTTCTCCTCTATCTTGCTTTCCTGGGAGGGCACCCCATACTTTGATAGCAGGAGAAGCAATTTGTTCATATGCTGCTATAGGGTAATTAATCTGCTCTAAAGTGTCTGAATAAGGATCTAAACCTGCTAGTTTTTGAAAGGTGACTGGTATATTAACTCCAGGTTTCCTATTTCATTGGGCTTATATTCTACAGAGTTCAGTATACTCAGAGAGCCACAATAAGTTTTGTCCAGGTTCTAAACATGTCTTTGCTATAGATTTCCGATCAGTAGAGATTAAAATTTCATAAGCCAAATTCTCTAATACCATCTTAACATAAGATGATGTGGCCCCATGAAGAGTGCAAGTTTTTTTCATATTTATGATAATTTCCAGATTAAAAGGAATATATCTTCTTTCTTCACCTGAAGAATCAAACTCTTCAATCACAGGCTATGCTTCTATTCTCAAATCAGATGTATCCTGTCCTTCCTCTTTAGCTTTAACTAATGCCTTTTGTAATCTTGTCATAGAGGGTTATAGAAGACTGAAACTCTGAATAGGTGTACTTGAATCTGAGAATGTAGAGCACTTCAGGCTAATTTCCTATTTGATGTGAGATAATGGTTTTATTATCATATAATTGGATCGTGGCTCTCCTCACCTTTGGTGCTTGCTGAATGTTTGGTAGTAAGATGATTGTAGGTAAGGATTGGAGGGTAGAGGGAGAGAAAGGAGAGTGACTTGGTGGCAGGACCAGGAGGAGAAAGGCTGAAGATTCCAGACTCCAGAATCCAGGAGATATCTTTGGCAAGCCTCGTGGCAGTTTGCCTGTCTCCTTCACTTCTCTTCTAAAGACCAAGGACTTTGATTTGTCCTGACTTTGGCTGACCCTGAAGTCCTCCAGGGAGCTAACCCATATTCTACAGGTGGAGAGCACCACAACTGCTGCATGGGTGGTGCTGATATAGTGTCACTGCCTCTCCTATTCCTCCTCCTCTCTCTGTCCAAGAAGGCAAAATTGAGGGAGGAGGATCAGGAGATGGGGAATATCTTAAGAGCACCTGCTCAGGTGTAAGCAGAAATGAAACTGAGCTGTGAAAGTGCACCACACCCCTTAAGCTCATCAGCACTGTACTTAACTCCCTTCTTGTCCAACTCTCATATTCCACATATCTGGCTCTAATTTTTCTTCCTTAAAGAACCAAGGAGACATGCACTCTAATATATTTAAGAGTCCAGTGATCTGCTTCCAAGTTACCAACAAACCTTGCTTCTTTATTAACCTAACTATGCATTCTACCATTTCCCTTGTTGTGGGGAAGGCTGTTTTCTTAGTATTTGCCCCATTTCAGCTGAAAAACGAAAGTGACTAGTTTAGCCTTTACCAAAGTTTTCTGTTTGTCTATTTTTGTACTCACCCTATTTTCGGGTCACAGGGACTTCTCCACTAAGTTTATGATCACATCACTTGAACTGCTGAGCGTAGGTCCTTATGTCCAGAAACTCAGAATGTAGTGTGCTTTGAGTGCCCCATATTTAGTGACCCAAGTTTGGACGCCAAAATGTAATGTCCAACCTAACTTTCTTGAGGATCTCTGGACAGGCCTTGGTCTTAGCAGGAAAGTCACCATAGGGATGGTCAGGGATAGAATCTGGAGTCTGAGCTCAAGCACAATCTCACTCAAAAGTCTGCTTATTTCAAGTCCTCTCAGTCGTTAAATAGCTTAGTAGGATTACATCACTACAGCACACTGAGCAAATGCCAACTGTGGAACCATTACATCACCATATCACACTAAGTATATGTGAACTAGAGAACCATTATCTCACCAATCACACTAAATAAATACTTTGTTTGTAAGTATCTTTGTTTCAAGTATACTTTTCCAGAATTCCAGCTCTCTACATTTTAGTATATTGCCTGGAACACAGGAAACACAATATAAAGGGTATTTCATTCATATACAAACCAGGAAGTTTGTTTATGTTAAAGTCTGTTCTTGGTTTTTCAATTTATAAAAAGAATTCCAAGTCAGCACTAATGAGCGCCAATATGATGATATTATTGATTTAAATCAAAGAATAGAACTTACTACAAAATAAATTGCCTGAAGAAGGATGTAAAACATGATTATGCATTTCAAATCCAACTTCCACAGGTTTGCTCTTCTGAGCTAATCAAAGGAATGAATGAATGAATATGCATTTATTAAGCACTTATGATATGGTAAGCATTGGGGGCATATAAAAGCAAAGATATTTCTTGCACTCAAGAAGCTTATATTCTAATAGAATTCTGAAAAAAAGGAATTGAAAACCTTTACTTTACTAGGCATAGATATGCACAGAAGTAATAAAACTAAGAACTTTGCTATCACACTCACAATAGCAAATGAAGAAATCACGCCAAAAGGCAATGCAACTGAGCAGCACACACAAGTGCATTCACAGAGCAAATATTTAGTGCCTTGCTTTCTCTTTGAATGTGTCAAAGCTCCTGTGGCTTCTCCGTCACCCGTATATCCTTCATCAGAAGAGAAAACAAATCAGATATAGATCATGTTAAGCAACATATCTAACTCTCAAGAACACGGAATATTAAAAAGCAAGCAACAAAGGTGAAAATCAGAGAATAAACACAAAGGCTGAAGTAGAGACAAGCAGAGAAGGAGAAGGGAGCACAGGGAGAGAGGGAGGGAAAGGAGGAGGAGACAAAAAAGGAAAGAAAGAAGGGGAGAGGAAGAAAGGAGGGAAAAGAGAGAGGAAAAGAAGAGAATGTGGGACCCAAGGAAGAAGCAAAAATGTTCATTTTACAATTCTTTCTTTTGATGTATTATTTTGCTAGGCCATTAAAAAGACTGCTGAAAATTGAAGGAGACCACTAACCCCTCCATTCTTCAGTTCTTGAGGTAGAGAGAAGAAAGAGAAAGGGTAACATAGGGAGAAGGACAACAGAATGCTGGGAAAGAAAGGCAAACCTGAAGACATTCTCAAGCATATTAATGACAATCTCTAAGAAGCAGTTAAGGATATGTTACCACCCTAGGTTATATAAAAAGAAAGAACAAGGAACAGGCATGACCAAGAAAGTGCCTTGGACAAGAGAACAGCCAACTGCCACAAAATGCCTACATATTCCTTAGGTAGAAGAGAACAACAAAAAACAAAACAAAACAAAAAGAAAAAAAAAAACAAAAAAACACCACCAGAAAATAACAACAACAAAAGATAATACCAATAAGTAGACTATTTGCTCCACAGGTAACCAAAGTCAAGACAAAGGAAATGAATTCACATCTTCAGGCTCTGAATCTAACACTCTACACATGCCCTAATCCAGCTAGCTAACTGTTGAAATAACGAACACTTTTGGTAAAGCTATGTGACTAACATTGTCCAATTTTAAACATTAAGAATGTGTCCCTATTGTAACATCCATTCTATTATAAATAATTTAAAGATCTTCAAACCCCTCATTTTATAGGCTGAAAAAAATGACAATTAAAGATACTATCCCTACATAGTCATATATAGTGACAAAAACCAATCAAATTCAACAATCACTTATTAAGTGTTTACTGTGTTTGAGGCCTTATGCTTTCAGCTCTCAGCCCAGTGCTCATTCCAATATATGACCTTGCCCCTGCTTCAGAATAGTGTACATAAAATCATAGATGAGAAATCAATAGCAGATGAGAAATCAATAGCAATCTATCAGAGGAATTAAAAGTAGGGACATTTAGAAGTAAGAATATCACTAGTAAGGCTGTTATCTTTTGAAGAAAGAGGGAAGAAAGATGAGAGTTTCCAACAAAACAATCCTGGACTTGATATTCAAAGACAGAACACTTGGTTGTATGATTCATTTCACAAACTGAATATGACAATTTTAAAATGCCCTTACCTTTAATAAATCTATAAGTATTTATAAAGGACTTAATAAATGCCAAACACCATGGGTATACAAAGGGAAAAAAATAAGAGTTCCTGCCTTCAAGGAGCTCACACTCCATAAGAAGAGATATCATGCACACAAGTAGATGAAAAACATTTAGAAAATAAATACAAAGTTATTCATACTAAAAATACCAACTTGTCTTCACTTGGTTTACATCTTAAAACTGGGGCTAGGAAAAGACATGACATTGTATTCATGCATATCACAATGATTTACTTATTGCCTAACTATGCAATATCTAAGGCAAGCATCAGGTATGTGCCACAGCTATGCTCACAAGCAAAGACTCACTTCTAATATAAGATTGATAATTGTGGTTACACTTATTAATCACTTCTACCTGGCAACCGTATAAATCTACTTCAAACAACATGTAGCTCCTTCAAATCATTGACAACGTGAGAACCTTGTTCCCAAAAAAAGGGCTAGAATGGAAGTTGTCAAAAACAATGGGTCACCTTGCAGTTGAAGAGACCCGAAAATAATTTTTCCTTTTCACACCCACAAATTCCATGCCAAATATAGAACCAGAAAGAACCTCAGATGTTCTAGTCCAACCCCTTCATTTTATAGAGAAGGAAAATGAAGCACAGGAGGTTAAATCCAGGGTCATACTGGAAAGAAGCACCTATGCTAGATTTGAACTCAAGTCCTCTAACTGGAATCTGTTCTTTGCATCAGCTTTTCAGAGATAGATGGAGGGAGAGGAGAAAATAAACCTAAACCCTCTTAATCCTTCAAAAACATTCTTTAAAAAAAAAAATCCCTAATTTTGTCTTATTTGGGATGTTACCAAGTTGAAAGGGTTGGGCATTCATGGAATCTGTCAACAATGGTAGCTAGCCAATATTGGGTGTGGGGATAGCACAGGGATAAAGTCATATGTGTGATGGGAGTTTGGGAAGGGAGTGAGGAAATGGAGGTAGGCAACCAATCAGAGGAAACATGGCTAAGAAACAGAAACCTACAGCTAAATGTTTACCTACTTTACCTTCTGATTTAGGCTGGGCTGCCAACATATTTTGAAACAAGCTATTTATCCAGGAGAAAAGAACTGGCTTAGAAGGTACATTCTGTTCAAATTGTTATATTTTGACATGCATATGGATCTGAAGACTACCTTAAAACTACCTACTGTTTCACCTTTCCCTGTTCTAAGTACATATGATCCCCTCAGCTAGAATAGAATATAGAATAATCAGCATAGCAACTAGATACTTCAACAAGCATGCTATTTTAGTATGGAATAATGGGAGAAGAAGACAGGAAGGGTAAATGCCCTAAAAAAACAAACTGTGAGCCTTTATTGTCTGTGTCAAAGAAACCAAGGACACTTTTTAAAAGCCTCCATCTTTCCAGGCAATATCATAATATAATAATATAATAAATGAATACTTGTTAATGGATAGTTTAGGGAAGCACCAATGAGAGTGGGGAAGGAGGTTAAAGACTACCAGAAAAAAATACATTCCAAAAGTAGAAAGGCAATTACCTTAATTCAATGCAACCCCTTAGTAGAGAAGAAATTAAATCCTAGAGTAACAAAGACAGGGGGCCAGCCCTAAGGCAGAAAGCCAAGTACCTCATCACAGATTTTAATCTCTGTGCAAGAAAAAGCACCACACAGAGGATGGATTATTTTGACATCACTGGCATTCTGAGAAATTATTTCACAACTAGAAACATTTAAAGTACAAAATAATCTATAAGAACATAAGCTTTAGGAGGGTAGGCATATTTTATACTTTTCCAGTATCTCATAAAATGTTGGGCACAATGTAGATGTGTGGCCATAAATATTTCCTGATTGACACAGAAAAAAACAATCACCATTATATAGAAAGTTATAGAAATGAATTTGATAGCACACAATATGAAAAGTCTGTACATTTGAGGCACTGAGCCGAAGTAAATTTCAGAAAAAATTTTCAGTGCCCTATTCTTTATTTCTGTGTACAAAAAGGAATTCTACCAAATCATCATCAGCGTTAAGATTTTATCATCATTATTTTTAAAAATCCAAAGTGTTTCTCTGCTTCACTTAAATCTTTTGCAGTTCTAATTTCCATTTCAAAATGAGATATTTATGTTAAGGTAGAAGACATAAGAGATTTACAAAAGTCGAAAAGAATTCATAACTCTTACATTTTTAATCATCCATCCTTCCAGTATATGATTTAGTCCATAATTCCCATGAGAAAAATGAAGAAAGTTTTGAAGAACGACTTATTCCCAATGTAAATCTCCATCAAGCCTCTGTCAATCATGTAAATTCTATTGCCTCTGGTTAGCCTTTCAACCCTCAAGCCTGAAAACTACATTACTATTTAATTGCTTTGTGACTTCACATTTTATTAAAAGGCAGAAAAAAAACACTGGGAGCTTAAACAGAGAGATAAACCCTCCACAGTAAACTGTCCCCTTAAGCAATGAAATTTGCCTCTCAAATGTGAGGTGAGCACTGTGCAAAACCCAGACAAGGAAAATTCTGCATGATAAATCCACAACTTTCATCACTGACAGAAATCTTACAGTTCTCTGGAGTACAGCACAGGTGCATGGAGATCAGAAAGCATTTTACACACCTACATGATTTCTCAAGTTGGTGTGAAGGGCACAATCCAATGAGTCACTTTCTACCCTGGCTATCCAGCTTATCTTCCATCTTTGAAAGCAAAAAAAAAAAAAAAAAAAAAAAAAAAAAAAAAAAAAAAAAAAAAAAAAAAAGAAAAAAGAAAACAGAAAAAACAGGGAAAGTAGGGAAACAGAGATTTTAGAATGGGAGGAGGCAATGGATAATTTTACATCCTCCCTATACTAAAATTGTGGATTACAATTCCACTTCAGCAAGAAAAAAAATTATCCTTTTAAAGGTGGGGATTTCTTGTATTTTCCCCAGTTTCCCTTTTAAGTTCTTAATAATTAGTTAGAGAAACTATTATCAAGTTATATGACATTTTTAGATATGTATAGAACTAAGTAGCTCTGGGGAACTACTTTACAGACTAACCTAGCCTCCATCCTCTTGCACGAATAAAAAAGTGGGATTATGATAGGGTTCAACTAAACAAAGAGAGAGAATTCTCTCTCTCTCTCTCTCTCTCTCTCTCTCTCTCTCTCTCTCTCACACACACACACACACACACACACACACACACACACACACACTTCAGCTTTATATCTTATAAATACTTTCTCCTGATAACAACAATATTCCATCTCATCTTCAGAAACCATGCTAAGATGACAGAACCTATGTACTTTCCTGGACAATAAAATACCTTCTGAACTAGAGGCAAACTTCTTGGGACTCAAACATCAAAAACTAAGATATATAAAACCAACTGAACAAATATTCTTAAACAATCTTATATTTTTAAAAATTTTAAACAATGTTTGCACCCAATACTACAGAGGATACAAAGTAGAAGACACAACAATCTGCGCTCCCTTCGATCACTAATTTTCATTTAAAGGTGCATGTCTGCCTTTTCTCTGCAGTTCCTGTCCATATAATAAATGTCATCCCTGGGATTTGAGGTTGAGAACCACTCATAAGATTTTCTATTGTTACAAAAATGAAGATGGTACAAGCCTGTACAACACCCACTGATATAAAAGTTTAGAAACAGCCTCATGGTACACTTCCTTTCTATGCCCTGCTGTGAAAACTTCCAATGAGAAACATATTAAAACCTAGAAAGCAGCCAATACAGGCGTGTGCGCGCGCGGGTGTGTGTGTGTGTGTGTGTTCATTAGCAGGTACAGGATTATTTATTTACAACTGGAAGAGACCTAGTTTCTCCAATTACAGGTGAAGAAAGTAAGGTCCAGGGGGCGGGTGTAACTTGCTTATGATCACCAAAATTAAGTGGCAGGGCTGGGATTTGAACTTAAGGGGCTGGGCTTCTGATCAAAATTCTTTCTAACGTCATCAACTACTGACATTCTGTATACTCCAGCAGGTAAGGAGAATGATAGCTAGAATGAAAAACTTAAAATCAGGAAGTCCTGAGTTTAAATCCTAGCTCAGACACTCCCTAGCAGGGCACAAGCTTAGCCTGTTTCCTCATATACATAAAGGAGGCTACCTCTAACATGATTGTTGTAAGGATCAAATGTGCTAAATGCAAAAGTTCAAGTATTATATAATTGTTGTTATATTATTATGTACTCACAAATGAGTCTAGAATTATTGATTTTGTGCAATTCTTTAGTCATCACCATAAATTCAAAATTGTAGAATACTAGAATCAGATCTTAAGAGAATAAATATCTAATCTAAACCTTTCATTTTACAGATCAATCAACTAAACAGATCAGAAAAGGGAAAGGACTTGAACAAGGTCAGACCTAGAACTAAAACTCAGGTCTTCTGGATTCTTACTTGAAGGTTCTTTGAAGTATAACATGAGCCACCTTCCCAAGATCCCTAGCTTAAGAGAAAGGGAACCTAAAACCTCACTGGCCAATCCATTCTTCTTCTATATAGCTCTACTTATTCAATTCAATTCCATAAACAATAAATCATAGTCAAGGCACTAGAAATAAGAAAAACCAAAATGTTTTTAGGAATTTTTTGTTTTTGTTATTTTTCCCCCTTCTATTTATGTTTTCTAGGGGCAAATAAAACAGATCTAACCCTCATGTGAGAGTCCTTCAAATATTTGAGGATAATCATGTCTTCCTAAAAGAGAGCTTCCAAATCTGGGGTTTATGAAGTATTTATTCTTAAAAATATTTTATAATACAATCCTGTGTATCTTATTTTATGCATTTAAAAGCATTATTTGAATAAGAGGTCTACAAATATTACCAAAAGATTTTGTGACAGAAAAAAAGTTAAGAATCCTCAACTTAAATTGTCTCTTCCCCAGGCTAAACATTCTCACTTCCCCCACCCAGAAGGTCTTTAAGCAAAGAAAGGATGACTTTATTAGACAAAAGATTCTTAATTAGGTACTAATTGAATTTGAGTAATAAAAGCCTGATTCTCAAATGGAGCTATCCCTTAATAAAAATTCTGCAGGAAAAATCTACAATCCTCATCATTTAAAAAAATAAAATGAAAAAACAAAAAACAAAACCAAACCTTATAGCTTAGCTATCTGGAACACAGTACCATAGATTAGAATCTAAACTACTATAGCTACAAGTTTTCTCAAGTTGGTATGAAGAGCACAACCCAAATGACTCATTTCCCTGCCCAAGCTCATTATCCCCAATTGATCATTCATTCTTAATAAGAAAGAAAAAAAAAAGGGGGGGGGGATGTTGAATGAGAGTAGGGGTGAATAATTTTCAATCCTCTCCCCTTTTTTCCTCAAACCAAATTTATAACTCATTGGAAGACAATTCTATTTTGAGGCCTCTAAAGTACCTTCAGACTAAAGACTCTAATATCAAAGACAGATAAAGCTTAATTAGTTTCCTTGCTAATATCAAATTAACTGTGTTCAGATTGACATGGCCATGGCTTAACATTGAGCTATAGGGTTATCCATATTTATTTAACTTATGAATTTCTTGAAATTCTGCATAAAGCAGAATATACTTGGTACAAAGTGTTAACTGGCCAAACCATTCTGGAAAACTATTTGGAATTGTACTAAGAAAATAACTTAAATATCTATACTATTTGACCTTGAGATTTTACTAAATATTAGGCTTATATTTTAACAAGTTAAAAGATAGAGAGGTCCATATACACAAAAACATGTATAGCAATTCTTTTTATAGCAGTAAAGAACTATCCATTCACTGAAGAATGGTTAAATAAATAATAGTACATGAATATAATGGAATTACAGAGTCAATATTTAAAAGAAATTAATTCAGGCTATTCACTGGAAGATCAAATATGAAAGCTGAAATATTATGACCATATAATGAATGAAAAGACAGGACTCATTGAAAAAAATCCTGATGTTAGAAAGAATAGAAGGGAGGAAAGGAGGAAGGAAGGAAAAGAAAAGAAAAGAAAAATGGGTCTATAACTCCAAAATTAAAACTCTTTTCAGAAAACAGCCTAGACCATTACTCTCTATTCTAACTTCTTGTTTTTTCTATTCCCTTCATAGTCATCTCAAATTTACCTTCAATCAAATAGCCTTTACTCTCTAGGAAATTGTAGTTATTATTGACTTGTTTTAGTCATTGTTGATTCTTTCTGACTCCATTTGAGCTAAATCCAGGCAAATAATGATAGAAACCTATGCCCTACAAACTTTCAACAGTCTTACAAGCACAAGGGCAAATTCCTTATACTTGACAGAAGTACAAAGAATTAAAGCTATTTGTTGTGTAATAAGATCAGAAAAGTCCTTTTCACTGGATGCTGACATTTCACAAATACCTTTGAAAAACAACCAAATACTCCTGAAATTAGGACTAATTATCATCAGTTGATCTATGCCATGGACTAGAGAGAAAAATTCTTTGTTAAAAAGTCAAAATGTTATTTTTAAAAGTCTGAAACATTAATTTACTGACAGATTTTTTCCATTAATTAGATAAAAAGTGAAATAATTTTTCTTTAAAATATATAAAAAAGACCGTTTAAAAATTACTTCACAAATATGAATGTGATTGCTTTATTTCCGTTCTTCTTTGTTAACCTAATGGCCTTATTTCTTTCACATGTGCTTGCCATTTTGGATGGTATAATGCAATTCTTAGGATAAGGAGTTTCAGTTTTTTATTAACTTGAGCTAAGTAATGAAAAATCTTATTATCTGGGACCAAAACATATGGCTCAATTCTAATCCTACATATCTTTATGAATACATACATGCTCATTTAGTAAAATAAACTCTGTAGGAGGCTGTGAGATAGATGCCTGAGATAGAAAGAGAATATATATAACATGATCCTAAACCAAAAATAAACCTCATTTTGAATTGCAAAATCATACCACAAAGAAGCCTACCTTGTTTGTGTATACGAAAGATTTTTAAATCAAATATTGTTTCCAAGTCGATATCAGATGAATGGAAATAATTAAATGGTTCAATAGAGCAGTCCATCCAGTTTCATGAAAATCGTCCTGAAATGGCAAAGAAAAATATCATTTAGATACATTAGAACATATTTCAAGTAAGATATATATAAAATAGTATTGAATCAAGCACAATAATTAAATGTAATACAGCAAAACCTCATTAGCTTATATAGCAATTGATGTAAGGTATGACAAAAAAATGCCCAGGGACAAGTCTTGATAAAGAAAGATTTCTTAGTATTATCAGTTCTGTGGTCAACTTCTCCCAGAAATGCTCAAAAAAAATATTGGGAAGGTTTCCTTTCCAAAGATGGAATCTTAGGTCCATTGCTTTTCTAGTTTAAGGAATTCTTAAGTAGTTATTCATTTCCATTCCTCCTCAGCGAAGCTCTCTCTTTAAAATAGCCCAATATCAGCCAACTACTGACATCATGGCCCCACAGGGTCACTTCTTCCTGACTTTGAATTCTATATGATCAATGCCAAATTTATGCTCTAGAGAACTGGGTTTAAATCCTGGATACCAGGAAAAATACTGACAAGCTGAAATTTGTCCAGAAAAAGGTAAACCAGGATGTTGTGGGAAACTGAAAGCCTTCCATAGTGGGATAATTTATTTGTAGGCTTAAAGAAGACTTACTGGAGACATCATTGCCTTTAAATATATGAAAGACTGTATTGGTTTTCCTGTGCTTGGTGCCAGAAGGCAGAACTATAAAGTAATGGGTGAAAGTTGAAGAGAAGCAAATTTTGGCTTGAGAAGGAACGTTTTCTCACAATTACAGCTTTCAAAAAGAAGACTCACTATCTTCTCTATTCTTGGTTGAGTGCTTAATTGTCTCTAAAATATGTGAAGGAAAATACTTCATATATTGATTTCTGAGGTGTTGCCCAACACTGAGATACTGTAAATCTATCCAAGCTATGTACACCAAGCACTTTTCTACATCAAACAAATTAGTTTTTAATTAAAAGATATTTTTGACTATTCACTAATTTTCTCATGAATTTAAGTGATATTTCCCAACTATTTAGTAGGTTTTTTGATCATGAGGTCTTATATTATATAGTAGTAAGTACATCAGTAACATGAAAGTACAACTAACACGTACTTCATGTATAGAATAAAATAATGTAATTTCCCAAAATTAAATTTTTGACAAATTTTACAAAATGAAATTCAATCAAATAATTATAGACTCCTTTTAAATTCAGGTAATATTTTTCTTATAATTACTTCTGAGTTATATGAGCCATCTAATAATATCTAAAATATTTCCATAAAAACCTTTAAATTATTTCAATATTTGTAGAATATCTAACAAATTAATTCTTTTCTTGAAGCAAAGTGCTATTTACTTTGATTTTTTTTTTTTTTGCCAAAAAAAAGTATTTAAATGTTGGATTTTGAAAAATCACTTACTTACAAACATTTATACTTTGAAATAAAGTTTATTCATCAAGCCACACTTGTTTCCCCATTTGAAAGAGATAAAGTACAAAGGGCTAGCATAAATATTGTTATTATGTACAGAAATCTGGGACCTCTGAGTTAATCTAGAGGATTAGTGTCTAGGAGCACCTGGGATTATAATTCAAAGGCAAATATGTAAATACATTCTTTAATAATACATGTAATATCAAAATGCATCAGCTTTATAATCTAGTTCAGAGTTCTAAATATGACAAAATTAGCAAATAATATGACACAGAGTACAATGGTTGTCCCACATTATCATGACTACAGTCATTCCTTCCACATCACAGAGGTTAAGTGGCATGGTACCTCCATGGTCTGGAAAATTCATGTAAAATTTTTCACCCTCCTTTTGTATCAGAGAAGTATGAATTATCACAGTATTAAAAAGATAAAATGTTGATATTATATAATGCTATGTATGTATGTTACACATTTCTGAGTTTCTAAAGTTTTTCTGTGTTACCTGCTGGCTTCTGCAAAAACTCCTAAAATAATTCTAAATCATTTAATTTCTTATGCCAACCCACAAAATATCAAAGCTACAATGAGGAAAGTTATATGTAAGGGACAACTATATTATCTCTTGTTCTGTACTGTCTAAATGGATAGTTAATTAGGTACATAGTCAAGGGTTGATAATGGCAATATTTGTATTATCTTCTAGGATCTATAAAGTTCTCTCTCTCTCTCATGTGTGTGTTTGTGTGTGTTTATATAGATGTCATTTGATCCCCGTAACAATCTTAAGAGGTAAAATGCTGTTACTACCATCTCCATTTTACAGATAAAGACATCAAGGCATGGAGTGTTAAAAGTTTGCTTTTGATCACATCACTTTTTATGTATTAGAAATGGGATTCAAACCAGGTCTTTTCAAGTTCCAAGGTCATTATTCTTAAACACTATATTGTTCCATTTAATAAATTTATTTATTTAAACACATTTATTTACTAGTAATAATTCACTTATAAAATTCTTTAAGGTTTACAGTATCCCCTAACAATAACCCCATGAGGCATTTATTTCCATCAGAGCTAGAATTCAAACCAAGGTTTCCCTGAGCTCCAAATCCAATATTCTCCATAATATAAGGCTAAAATCTAAGAGAGGAGATGAGGGAAGCAAAAAGAATATGGAATGTCTACTTAGACCAGAGTTCCCACTTTTTTCTGCTGTGATCCTGTTTGCTGAAGCCTATGCACTCTTTCTCAAAGTAATAACTTTATTGAAAATTTCTTAATTGAAGTTAAATGATCCATTTTGTTTGGGAATTAAGATGTAGCTTTTTTTCTCATCCAAGTTCATTGACTCCCTAAAATCTTCACATCTCTCTCTACCTACAAGTCACTAATCAGATCCAGCTTCTTGTAACTGGCCTCCTTGCTTCAAATTTCCCCTTCCCAAAACAGTCTCCAACACAGATGCTACATACAAGTCTGACCATGGTAGTCCTATACTCAATAAATTTCAATGGTTCTCTATCCTTTTAGGAGGAAATACACAAAATCTTCTACTTGGCATTTAAAGCCTTTCAAAACCTGATCTAATCCTACCATTTCAGTCTATATCACTACTACCCTTTCACACATAGTACAATCCAGCCAAATGGATTTTCTAACAGTTCCTTCCAGTACCCTGTCAGACTATTTGAACTGCATGTTCCCAATGCCCAGAATGCTCCCTCCTCACTTCTGCAACCCTAATTTTCTTCAAGACTTAGCTTTCTCCAGGCTCCTTTTTTTCCCCCTCTATTTACTATTGCTTCATCCCTAAATAATAGCAAAGGGTATCTATTTTGTGTATATGTGTACATGTATGTATAGCTATCGATGTATATAGGCATGTATATGTGTGTATATGTATATATGGAGATGTGTATGTCTATTGGCACATATATAAGTGTGTATAGAGAGATGAATGCATGTATATATAGGTGTTATATGTACCCTTCCTCTAGGCAAATGAGAGCTTACAATCTAATTTAAATCAGCAGGCTAACTAACAAAATTTAAAATGAGGTGAGCCAACAAATCAAAAAAGTCTTCTAGTTAGAAACTTTGTTATTCACTTTGAGTGATCTAATAATTTACAGATGTTGGTTGTTTTTTTTTTTTTGTTGTTGTTGTTGTTTTTGTTTTTGTTTTTGCCCAACCATCATTTACCATGACTAATTAAACTAGGTATTAATTCTAAAGAGTGTCGGCCATAGTGTGTGAGAGGCTCCATTGTGTCTTCTCAACAGCATTGCTCTTCATTAACTTACCTTAGACAAATCATTTTACTTCTCTAAGACCTGTTTCCACATCCACAAAATACAGGAGCTGGCCCAATAGCAGCACCTAACACACCTTTAAGACCCAGGTTCAAATGTTGTTTCAGATGTTATCTCAATGGATCAGAAGGAACATGGTATTGTAGCCCTTGGCCTCTCAGTCAGAAAATCCAGGTTCATGTCTCTCTTAATAGTGACTGGCAACCAGCCCAGCTCTTGACAAATTATATTACTTTTCAGAGGCAGGCATGTGTCTTTAGACTGTAAGTTTCAGAATAAGACGACAAAGATCTGTATAAACAGAGGGAATTTCTATATCAGGAATACCCTCTAGCAACAAAATCACAGATCTGTATTTTCTCACTTCCAAATATTAGATTTTCACAACAAATACTATGAGGTTTCATCCATTCTATTTTAGTGTTAAGGAAGCTAAGACTCGTATGTGAAGCACCAGAATTGAATGCAACTCTTGAGCCTAACTTGAAGTCCAGTGATATTTCCACTAAACCACCCTTTCCAGCTGTGAATCTGGTAATCCTATAACCATGTTAGTCGCTTCATCTCTCTGCACCTGTTTCCTTATTTGTAAAAATGAGAACAGTTGTGCTACCCATATCTCTCAGCATTTTGTTGCAAGAGAGTTGGTGTCAATAAGTTGTCAACTTTAAGAGAAATGAGAATAAACAGCACTGACATTTGGCTCTCCAACAGTTTAGAATAAACATAACTCAAAACATGTTTTCCCTTTATTAGTAACACTACCACTATTACTCCCATCTTCCCCTCTTGCTTTAATAGTTCGGCCAAGGGTAAAATATATTGTTCACCCTATAACCATGATCTTAACTACTTTCTTTCTATACTGAATTAACCTTCCTGTCCTGCCTCCTTGGAAATGCCTTCTCTTATTAAATTGAAATTTTACTTTAAAAAAAAAAAAAAGCTCCAGATGTCCAGCGACACTTCTCCAAAAGAATGTATACCTGAATCTAAATGGCAGGAAAATAGAAGCATAAATATTTGATGTGAAGCTTGTAATGAAATTCTAGATGAACATATAGTCACAGTTAGCTAATTTGCAATTAGCTAGTTGTACAAGTGAGCTTTTTTCAATACTATGGAAAGAAAGGCTCATTTCATTCCATAGGAATCCCATGAATTAGAGCTCCCCAAATGCTTTTACTATTAAATTTTCTTTCCTTTCAAAATTCCAGAGTTGTACAACTAATGTCCTCTAGGGAAACCAGCCTGCCAAATGGATGTCAGACTAAGTGGTTGGTAATTGGGTCACAAAAGACTGGTAATGTTCATTTACAATTAATTCATAATCACTAAGGGTAGAGAAAGGGCAGCGAGGTAACGGATAGAGACTGTGCCTAGAGTCAGGAAGACTCATCTTCCAGAGTTCAAATCTGGCCTCCAACACTTACTAGGTGTATGATCCTGGGCAATTCATTCAACTCTGCGGGCTCGGTTTCCTCATCTGTAAAATAAGCTAGAGAAGGAAATGGCAAACCACTCCAGTATCTTTGCTAAGAAAATCCCAAATGGGCTCACGAAGAGTTGGACATGACTTTAAATAACTGAACAACAGTAACAAAAAGAGGGCAGAAGATCATAAAACCATACCCTGTATGTTCCAAGTCATATTTCTTATAGGAACTCACTAGCCTCTTTAAAAAACAACAAAAGTAAGATAGTAAAATAGGTCATCACCACAATTAAATATTCTTTATTTTATTGCAAAATACATCTGTAGAATCTTCAGGTTTTCCAAAACAGCTCAGGCCTGGGAATTGGCTGAAATAAAAGCAGAACCATAAAAAGAAAACAGATTACACATAACAAGAGATCACTGCTGAGAAGAGGTATTCCACAATGATTGCCCATTTCAGCTCAGGGAAGAAAGAGAATGCTAATTGGTTGGCAATTATCTTCCAAAAGGCCAACTTTTCACAAGAAGGCTGAGAAAATTTGGATGGAGGACAGAAAAGTCAAGAAGGAAGAAAAGCAGCATGGGAGGTGCTGATGGGGCAGCAAGCCTTTGGAGAAGAGAGCTAGCAAAGAGAGTACTGGTTTGCAGAGTGGGGCCATGTCTCAGAGCCCAGTCTTATTAATATGTTTCTTCACCTGCAAAATGGGAAACAAGGGAGCCTGGGTGAGAGAAGAGTGTGAAACAGGTGGCTGATAAGGTTATCTTCTCACTCTTATAACTCTATATTAAGCTGAAAGCACATTAATCACAAGATGGGGTTGTTCCATGATTACACATTACTATAGCTTACCTTAAAGAAACAAGGTGTCTCATAACACTGGCCTACTCATGTTACTCACAGAGTTAAAAGAAGGCCCATATGAACTATAACTATTAACAATAATTATCATTACTATTATTATTAACACCAAGTTATTCTCCCAGAAGGTGGGACTCTGAGTAAAAATTGAAGCTTAATATTTTCATTTAATTTTTTTCTTTGGCAATATAACTAATATGGAAAATGTTTTGTAATATTTCACATGTGTAATTGATATTTTGTGTGTCTTCTTAGTGGGTAGGGTAGGGGTGAGAAAGGGGTGGGAGAAAACTTGGATCTCAATATAAAAAGGAAAGAATGTTAAAAATAAATAATTTACATTTATATGCATACATATTTTTAAACTTTCAAATTATTATCAATATTAAATAAGCAGTATTTATACAGGGATTTAAGGCTTCCTGATGACAACTCTGAATTATCTTTTGATGACAATAAAGAATATCTACATTTATATATATATATATATATATATATATATTGAAATTTCACTTTTAAAAAATTTTTACATTTTTTCAAATTACATATAAAACTATTATAATAAAGAATCTCTAAGTTCAGAAGGAGCAAGTTCTCTTCAAAATAACCTAGCATAAATGTTTGAAGTGATAAGGGATAGCTAATTTTTAAAAATTCCCTTATAATCACTAAAAATAGAAGAAATGAAAATTAAAATTCTGGGGTTTGACTTCACATCCATTTTGTAAGTAATGGAAGACCTGACTTTTAATTCCACTTCTAGCACTACTATGACCTATGCCTATTTGAGCCTATTTCTTCATTTATAAAATGAGGATAATCTAGATGGCTTTTAAGATGCCTTCCAAATCTATTTCCATAACCTTAAAATAACAAAGATGATAAAAGATGTAAATCAGTTACAGGCACTATTAATAAAATGTTGATGAACAAAAATGTTTATAGCAAACCTTTTTGTAGTGGCAAGGCACTGAAAATTGAGTGGAAGCCAGTCACTTGGGGAATGGCTGAATAAGTTATGTAAATGAATGTAATGGAATATTAGTGTTCCATAAGAAATGAATGACAAGCAAGCTGATTTCAGAAAAGCCTGAAAAAGCATGAACTTTTGCTGAGTGAAGTGAGCAGAACCAGAAGAATATTGTACACAGTTACAACAAAACTACATGGTGATCAACTGTGACAGACTTGGCTTTTCTCAACAATGTGGTGATTCAAGGCAATTCCAATAAAGTTGGGATGGAAAATGCATAGTATTTTCACCTTTCTGTTATTGTTGTTGTTTGTTTGCTAGTCTTTTTTTTTTCTTTTTCATGTTTTTCCCCCTTTTGCTCTAATTTTTCTTGCCCAGCATGATGAATATGGAAATGTGTTTAGAAGAATTATACATGTTTAATCCAAATTTTTTGCTCTCTTAGGGGCATGGAAGGAAGCAGAAAATTTTGAAACACGTTTTGCAAAGATGAATGTTAAAAATTACCTTTATATGTATTTGGAAAAATAAAATATAATGTAGAAAAGCATTAAAAAGTCGAACCTTTCCAAACTAATTACAAAATTTCCACTACTGAACGTATACTCCAAAGGAGTTTAAAGACAGAAAATTTTTATTTCTATCAAAATAGTCATAGGGTTAGGGATGGGGACTGAACATGCAAGTTCATTAGGATAGGGGGCTAAGAGAGGGGGACTTCTAGTGCCGGTCCAATGGAGTTTGAAGCTTTTCTGCAGATTGGAGTCTAGGGAATTGCCCAGAGCAGTTATGAGGTTAAATGATTTGCCCAAATACATACAACCAAGTATAAATATATTTCCTGAGATCAGCCATACCACACTTCTTCTCTATTCATAACCCTGTGCCTTTTTTGTGGTAGCAAAACTATTGTTTGTCCTTCATTCTTGAGACCCATGACCATCAGGGAGGTGAT
This sequence comes from Sarcophilus harrisii, assembly GCF_902635505.1. Classification (NCBI taxonomy): domain Eukaryota; kingdom Metazoa; phylum Chordata; class Mammalia; order Dasyuromorphia; family Dasyuridae; genus Sarcophilus; species Sarcophilus harrisii. Next base: position 294,067,853 of record NC_045426.1, on the reverse strand, counting down.
GCTGTGTCATGCAAGTAAACTGAATTTGAATGAGGGAGGACTATACAAGATCACCTACCTCACTTTCTCCTCCAGAGCCATCTGGGTCCAGTGGCCAACTATAAATCAGGACAACTCGAGATGGTTCTGGATGAAATGGGAAACCTCGGTCTTTTAAAGCTAAGGTCTTCAAAAGATCTGAATGTGACTGAGGCTACACACCCACTCAATGATTAAGACTAGGTAGCAATGGAGGCAAAAAAATCTCCTTCCTCCCCCTCCCTCCCCCCCCCCCCAGTCAAAAACAAAACAAACAAACAAAAAAACAACCCACAACTAAATAAATTAATGAACAAAAGAATGAATCTAGAAGGGAAAGACCCTCAAGATTTCTGGCCAAAGTAGAAAAGACTGCTTATTTACATTCAATCTGAGTTAGTCAGGACCTAAACACTGACCAAATAAGGTTTGGCCTAGGACCTATGGGTGGCCTAATGGTCACCCTAGAAAGCAAATAGGTTAACTCATATTGATATATGATTGTCATATTACTGTATCATAAAAAAATAAATATCAGAAAAAACATATAAAATATGAACTGATACAAAATGAAGAAAAGAGAATCAAATGTGCAAAGTACACAATGACTAAATAATGTAATTGAAATAACCTGAAAAGCAGCAGAACTTGGATTAATTGCAATGACCAATAGGGTTTCTTGAGGACAATTATGGGTACAGATGTTTTTACCTTTTTTAATTGTTTTCCTTTGTTATTGAGAGACTGGATAGTCAGAATAATGGAAACAGATTGTAAGAGACTTTTAAAAAAAAAAAAGACACCAACCCATTTTTAATATTATTTTTTGCACACACTCCATGGACTGTTATGCCACAGTTCTCTTTTATTGTCCGGACTCAGTCCCGCCTCGGTTGTTCTGCCTCAGTTTATAATTGTTGGGCTCAGTCCTGGGAAACCACCCCTCCCTCTTTATCAGATTATTTGAAAAGGATAAAAGATCTTATATTTTAGAATATCAGAATGCCTCTCCCCATCCCAAACTACTGGAATGTCAGATACTGTCTTATCAAGATGCTTTTCCCCATCTCCGGGATTCCTCCCCCCATGCTCCTCTCATCCTGTCCGAATTGGACGGTTAGAGAGTCCGGTTCCTGCTCTCAGCACCCTGACTCCACCCCTGCCTGGGGAGGGGCATGTTACACATGCCTTTATATTTCACTTTTATTAAAAAGAAGCAAATTATCAGAGTAAATCAGCATCAGGCCTTTTAAGCTCTAAATTCACTAAGCATGAATTCATCTCTGTCTTTATGTGCTGTAATAAAGAAGTAGAAGTAGCCTGATTTCAAGTGTTAGAAAGCTCTGCTACTTATTAATGTAATTTGGGAGAAATAACCTAATGAAAGTAAACCTTAGTTTCCACATCTATAACACTGGCCAAAGTAGAAAAGAATTCTTATTTACATTCAATCTGAGTCAATTAGGACCTAAACAACGACCAAATAGGGTTTGACCTTAGACAGACAGACTTCAGCTGACAGTGGAGTATAGATGGGCCTGGAATTCTATATGGTTCATGGGGTCAGTTACAACTGAACAAGAAATAAATGCTTAATGATAGCTGGCAAATATATTGTATATTAAGGTTGGCAAGATCCTTCACAAATATATCATTTGATTCTCACAACAACTTTGGGAAATAAGTGCTGTAATTACCCCATTTTACAATGAGGAAATTGAAGGGTAGTTTGCCCAGGGTCACACCACTATCTGAGGTTGAATCTGAATTCAAGTATTCCTTATTCCTGGTCCAGTTTGTGGTACCTACTGAGTGCATGATCTTGATCTATGTCTTGGCTCATGCCAATGTCCTCTCCTCTTAAACTCTTACTGATCTTTGAAGGACCTGCTGGAATTTCACTTTCTTTTCAGTGGTTGAAAGCTTGCTTCCCTTCTTTGAAATGATGTAGAATTTTATATAAGCCAGTTAGTCTTTGGATAAATTTGAGACCCCCTCAAGTTAAATTTGGGAGGTATTGTAGCCAACTAGTGATTTTTTTCAGTCATTATCCCTAATGAAGACAAGTCACGGAAAGGTTGAAATGGATAAGTATGAAAGGGATATAATCTTTATATATGAAACCCACTTTGATAATATCACAAAATCATAAAGTACTCTCAGTTATCTTTTCATGTGTATTGTTCTCTCAAGATCTCTTACATCTCTTCTGTGCCTTACACACAGTAGCTACTCATTCAATATTTATTTGCTTGATACTATTTTTTTTTTAATTTTCAAATTTCAGGTGGTAAAAAAATAATTTCAGATTTTGGATTTTGGATTTTAAGCAAAGTATTCATTAATCACTCCCCTCCCATTTCCTTATCCCTTAAAAGGGGGGTGGGGATTAGGACCAGGGAGGGAGATGGAATTTGATATGTATATCTCATGGTCAAAATTTTGTATTTCCCCTAAGACAAATGGTCAGTCAGTCAATAAGCACTGATGAGCCTAAACACTAGGGATACAAATAGTATGTGTGTGTGTGTGTGTGTGTGTGTGTGTGTGTGTGTGTGTAGGGGAACATGTTCCCTTTCCCTAAAGCTTTCACATTTTGATGGGAGTAAAAATATATGCCAAAAAAAAAAATCATACAACATACATGCAATGTAAATGGAAGGTCATTTTTTGGTTGCCACTCTTTGTGATAACTTCAACTACTTTTGATATTCTTGAAAGAAAAAATAGGCCTTGAAGTATCATTAGGAGAATTTCTAGTTAATAAGGTAAGGAAGCATGGGTCAGTGGGAAAAGCACTGATTCTAGAGTCAGAGACTCAGAGTTCAACTCCTACTTCTGATAATTACCTTAGGAAAGTCTTGGGATCAGAGGCAGAGAAGTAGTATAGTAGACAGAGCATTGGACCTAGAGTTCAACTCTAGCCCCATTTTCAAATATATAGAGAACTGATATATAAATCTATAAAAATATGAGTCATTCCCCAATTGATAAATAGTCAAAGGATACAAACAGGCAATTTTCACAAGAAGAAATCAAAGCTATCTAATCATAGGGGAAAAAATGGTCTAAATCACTACTGATTAGAGAAATGCAAATTAGAACAACTCTGAGGTACCCTCTCACACCTATCAGACTGGCTAATATTACAGAAAAGAGGTACTTTTGGTGGAGTTGTAAACTGATTTAACCATTCTAGAGTGCAATTTGGAACTATGCTCAAAGGGCTATAAAATTGTATAAACTCTTTTATGAAGCAACACCACTAGTAGTCTATGTCCCATAGAGTTGTTTTTGGCAAAGAATTAGAAATTGAGGAGATGTCTCAACAAATTGTGCTATATGATTATGATGGAGTATTATTGTGCTTTAAGAAATGATGAGGGGACAGCTAGGTGGTGCAGTGGATAGAGCACCAGCCCTGAAGTCAAGAGGACCAGAGTTCAAATCTGGTGTGATCCTGGACACTTAACCCCAATTGCCTCAGCAAAGAAGAAGGAAGAATAATAACAACAACAAGAAGAACAACAATAGCAACAAAAACAACAAAGAAGAACAAGCACAACAAGAACAACAAAGAAGAACAAGAAGAACAAGAACAACAATAAGAACAATACAAGAACACAAAGAGCAAGAACAACAAGAAAAGCAAGAACAAGAACAACAACAAAACAACAAGCGCAAGAACAAGAACAAGAGCAAGAGCAAGAACAACAAGAACAAGAAAAAAGAAGAACAACAACAAAGAACAACAAGAACAAGAACAACAAGAGCAAGAATAAGAGCAAGAACAAGAACAAGAACAAGAACAGCAAGAACAATAACAACAAAGAAGAACAAGAGCAAGAACAACAAAAACAAGAACAGCAAAAACAAAGAACAAAAACAAGAACAAAGAACAACAAGAGCAAGAACAAGAACAACAAGAACAGCAAGAACAATAACAACAAAGAAAAAGAACAACAAAGAAGAACAAGAGCAAGAACAACAAAAACAAGAACAGCAACAACAAAGAACAACAAGAACAGCAAGAACAACAAAGAACAAGAACAGCAGCAACAACAAAGAACAAGAACAAGAACAGCAACAGCAAGAACAACAACACAACAAGGATAAGAAGGCAACAGTACTGGGTCTGTATCCCAAAGAGATCATAAAAGAGGAAAAAGAACCCCCATGTGCAAAATGTGAACTGATTCTCCAGGAGAACACTGTATACAGTAAGATTATGTAATGGTAAGCTGTGATAGACTTGGCTCTTCTCAACAATGTGGTGATTCAAAACAATTCCAATGGACTTGGGATGGAAAATGCCAATTACATCCAAAGATTGAATGTGGATCGAAACATAGTATTTTCACTTCTTGTTTGTTTTCTCGTGATTTCCTAGTTCCCACCACACCCCCTCTTTGGTCTGATTTTTCTTATACAACATGGCAAATATGGAAATGCATTTACAAGGATTGTATATATATAACATATCAGATTGCTTGCCGTCTTGGAGTGGGGGGAGGTGAAGGAGGGAAAAAATTTTAGAACACAATAAATGTTGAAAACTTTCTTTACATATACTTGAAAATACAAAATACTATTGGGAGAAAAATGATGAGCAAGATGCTTTCAGAAAAAAAAATTGGAAAGAGTTACATGAAGTGATGCAAAATGAAAAGAGCAAAAACAGGAAAACATACGCAGTAAGAGCAATATTGTACAGTGATCAACTGTGAATAACTTAGCTATTCTCAGCAACACAAAAATCCAAGACAATTCCAAGGGACTTATTGAAAAATGCTATGCATCTCCAGGGAAAGAACTGGTGGAAATTTTAAGAAATGGTTAACAAAAAAAAAAAGTGATAAATATTACTCTGCTGTTAGATATGATTCATATGATGAATACAAATCAGTATGGGAAGATTTACTCTTGTTCTATTCTTCTTTAGTTTTTGTTATAGTTATTGTGTTTTTTGAGGTTTTTGAGGACTTGATTCCTTTGAGAAATTGTAATGATAAAGCTTATACCCACAGAAGATATGAAAAGAAGCTTTTTTGCAAAAGGAAGACTGTGAGGGTGAAATACTATATATGTCAGAATATATTAGTTATGCTGAACTGATTCTCCTCCTTCTGTCTATAAGAAATAGCTCCTTTTTTGAGACAATCAGTGGAGTAAGATGCTTTGGTAAATAAAGCTGATATAAAAAACAAATGATCAACAAAAATGCATTTAAAAAATAATGTATCATCTGCAACTGTCTCTTCATTTAATGATCTGCATTTCTTGAGAATCCTAAAACTAATTGCCAAGTACCTAAAATTGAGGTAAGTAGCATAGATAAGATGGAACAAAAATCAAGGGGTATAGGAAAATGCTGATGTGGAAAGAGTAACCCTCTCAAAACTGAGCTAAGCCTGAGGTATTTCTGCTTAGAGATCATAGATCTAGCCCAGGAGAGTCCTTAGATATTATCTGGTCTAACTCTTTCATTTTACAGGTAAGGAAACTAAAGCCCAAGATCACGGGGTAAATAAGTAGTAGATGAGGGATTTGAACCCATGTCCTATGGCTTCAACCAGTTTTAGACTCAGCTCTTAGTTTGAAATATAATTATATAAGCACTAGCCCTGAAGTCAGGAGGGCCTGAGTTCAAATTTGTTCTCAGACACTTAATTGCTGTGTGACCCTGAGCAAATCACTTAATTCCAACTGCCTCAGCAAAAAAAAAAAAAAAAAAAAAGAAATATAATTATACAAAAGCACATTGTGAGAGTGCTTGCAAGAACATCTTTTCAATGTGATTGACTTTGTTACCCTGTGAGAAATCTCTCTTAAAAACAACAACAAAAACGGATAGGCTGGTACATCCACTTTTTTCAAAGATGACTATCAAACTTCTCTATAAAATAGAGAGTTTTCATGGTATGCAGTAATGAGGAAAGAGGACAGTGTTCCCCCAAGTGCCCTTGCGGCAACTCAGCAAATTGTGCCAAAGAAATGTTCTCTCAAGCTTCAATTAATTATCAAGAGGATTAGCTGTAGCATTTCAGTGAAAGCAGTTAAGAATCTGGCAACCCACTCACTTACCAGCCTAGAGCTCTAGAGCCTTCTGGAAGGTTTAAAACAAAATCTCCCCAACAACAGTGGACCCTCTAAATATTCCAGCTTAAGATTCAATGCTAAGCTAAAAAAAAAAAAAAAATAGTGATTCTAATTTCTGGCAATATAAATTGTAAAGATGGACCAGCTCCTATAATGTAAAGCAGCAAAACTCAGGAGGCAGATTCCCGGGTTACTTAACACTGGCTTCTCTGGAAGAATATATTAGAAGCAATTGGGCGACCTTCCAATCAACTCTTCATGCCCTTCAGAACCAGTCTTTCTCCAAGTAACTCATGACTTTCTACAATGAGTCTCCAGTTAAAATTAACTCCACAAAGAAAACAAAGAATGTGCTGTACTCACATTATCCATTTGCAGGCATTCAGCTCAATCTTCTAATGTAAGACTCAGTATTTTATGTGTGTCTTTCAGACACATGCAACAGTTTCCCAAACTAGTCAGGCTTACTCAAGTTCAATAAATTTTTGAGTATTTATACTCAGGTTTTTTCCAGTTATCACAATCAAGCTGAATTGAGAATGTTTTGAAAATTATTTTAACCATTTTCTTCAATGTTATCTTACAGGTTAAAAAAAAAAAAGCTCCCAAATTCCTTACAACTTAAAACTTATCCTTTTCCTGGCTCTCCTTACTTTCAATAATATCTAGCATACACAGAACTTTTAGTTTTGTGAATATTATCTCATATTTGGTCTTCAAAACTACTACTTTTACAAGGGTTCAAAACTAATAATTTCCTTAGTTTGTCCTCTTTCTTTCCCATCCAAGACAAATGTTCCCTATTTTCCCAAGGCTCTGCTAAGATAATACCATCACTTCTTCCAAGTTGACTTCTCTGAATTTTATTTTATTTTTTTAAAAAGCCTTGGTTTCTCATTTCTTCCAAGCTGGAACTGTAGGGACTATTGCTTCTGTATTAGTGATCTTTAGCTTGGTGCTCCATTTCTGGTTCACTGCTTCTCAGGGGCTCACCTTACTGATGCCAAACAGTATAAATGCCATAATTTTGTAGTCTACTGCAGCTTAGAACTCATAAGTTCAAGAAATGCATCAGCCTCAGCTTCTCAGGTACCTGGGATTACAAGGATGCACCATCCTGTCCAGCATTTTCCTTGATTCATCATCTTCTCTCCCTCTCCCCCCAGAAAAAAAAACTCTTTGCATAAATCACCTAGAAGTTCCCCAGACAGATTAAATCAAAGATCCAAAAGAACATCTGTTTCCCCCATATACATATAGATGTGTTTATATATTTAAACATGTGCATACATGTATATAATTATGTACATATATTTATACATAATATATACATATATAAGCATTAACATCTAGAAATTTATACACTAAATTTTTTCTAATACATTCATGTAAATCACTTGACTAAAAATACCATGATAAATGAGGGCTTCTTAGCTCCTTAACTGAAAAATTGTTGCTTAAGAACATTTATTGGCCTTCAACTAGGGACACTAAATTAAATATCTTTAAAAGTAAATGTCTAGGAAAATCTTCCTCTTTATTCATCACCAAGATAGCACATTTCGCTCTTATTATTCTAGGAAGAATATCCCATTCCCAGTAAAGTTTCTGTTTTACCATCCTATAGCTCCTGGAAAGGATACTTATAAATTTGTGATAATAAGAGTCTCAAGTATTAAAATAACTCATTTAATTATCTCTTTGGCACTAAAAGAAGAATAAACATGATGGAGTATAGAATTTTGCAAATTACCACATTCTTTGGGAATTGTCCCTCTAATGAATCCTTTCTTTAGTGTATCATGGGTTGAAATCATTCATCATTGATGACGATTGTTACCTTAGCAATGCTTTTCTCTGTTGGAGACACTGATATTATATCACCATCTATCTGAATCACAGATAACCAATATTTTACACCTAAGAATTCAGTTAGTATCCAGTTGGATTCTGTTTTTGCCTACTCCTCAGTAGAGATTTTCAAAATTTATAAATTTTTAAGTATATGAAAAATTGCTCATGTTAATGTAACGGTTTTAAAAATGACATCTTTAATTTTGGATTTTCAAAATGGCATAATGTCAAGGTAAAAACTGATGATAAAAACATCATGGTAACATAAAAATAACATTACCCTGTGATTTTTTTTTCTAATTTTAAAATGGCAAAAATCAACATATTTAACGCTTTGATTAGCTCAGCTAGAACTAATCACACAATTATCATATTATCAAAACATTACCTCATATTGATTTATTCTCATTTTAAAATCATACATACACACATACACAAATATGAAAATTTTAACCTTTCAATTACCGCAACTAATTAGAGATTCATTTTAACAAGGCAAAAGATCCTTGTAATGAAGCAATCATGCAGTTCAGAAAGTTCCCACACCAATCATATAAATTTAGTTTAAAAATATACTAGACATTACAAGATCACATATAAGAGCAAAGAGTAGCTTTGCTACTACCTACATAATCAACACAGCAAGGGATAAAAGAAATTTCCTTCACAGAAAGGGGCCATGGAATGAGAACATGACTATATCACAAATGGAAGTCTGTGGAGTGTTTTAAATAAAAAACTGTTTAGATAGAAGTTCAAAGGATAAGACAGTCCTCTGCCTTCAAGAAGGTATAAGGCATAGAGTGCTGGCTCTGGAGTCAGGAAGACCTCAAAATTCAAACTCAGCTTCAAACTTTTACCAGTTGTCTAACTTTGGACAAATCATTTAGCTTCTGTTTTCCTCAGTTTTCTTAATTATGAAACAGGGATCAAGTATCTACATGAAAGGGCTACTGTGAGGATCAAAAGTGATATTTGTAAGAGCTTAGCCTGGCACTTAATAGGAACTATATAGATGCTTTTTTTCTCTTCCCCTTTTAAGACCTATATAGATAGATGCTTATTTTTTTCCCTTCCCCTTCTAGGACCTATATAGATGCTTATTCCTTTTCCTTCTCCTTCTTTACACTAGGGAGACACATCATGTTCACAAATCAGTAAATGCAGAGATTGGGAAGAGAGTGGGCCAAGAAGATGTTCAATTTGTTAAATCAATGAATGAATATGAATGAATGCCTATTTCTGAATTGGACCATATAGAGATTGTAATATGGAGTAGTGTGGCTAAAGAGTCAATCTCAGAGTCAGAAAGGCCTGGGTTCAAGTCCTTCCTATGACCCATATTAATATGGAACTTAGTTAACCCTGTGCCACAGGTAGCTCCTTAAAACCATAAACTACAAACAGATGGTAAGGTTGCAATAGTGGGGAGTTTCCACATAGAGAGTTCACTAAAAAGATAAAATCAAACATTAAACATCCCAGGGGACTCATTAGATTCAGAATGCAGTCCCCATTGAACAGTTCCATCCAATTTGTGGTTCAGGAAGAGAAATGATGAAAGAACTAGATGAGACATTCTTTTATCTGGAAAATGGTGCAAGTTGGAGGAGGTTATCAAACTCTTAGTGCTACAAAACTTCCCAGTGTGGCCCAAAACAGCTTAAAAAGTAATTGGAAAATTACAAACAGGGTTAAATTATTTACTCAGTTGATAAGTATTCAAGGCTGGATTTGAATTCAGGAAAATGAGTCTTCCTGACTTCAGGCCTGACACTCTTATCTACTGTGCCACCTAGCAGCCCCAATTTTGTTTGTGCCTCATATACAACAGATTTGCATCCAAACATGGAAGTGTAATTCTCAGTGACAAGTCTTCTTTAGGTCCTTTCAAGGCATGAAATGTTCTTAGTTGTTAGTGTGACTAAACCTATTATGAAACTATGTCAATAAAAGGGATATTTAAAGATATACTGTTTTCCATTCAGAAATGATTCTGTAAGTATAGTATCATTGCAATTTACCTAATAAACATTATCCTAATTTTATTTGATCTGACATATATTTAGGGAAAGAGAATTTTGGATTGCAAAGGTCAAATGATGATACTTCACTCTTTATTTTTAGCAAAACACAAAAGAAATCTTTGATAATATTTATAAAACTCAGTATAACAGATCTGTTACTGTATCCTCTCATTCTTCATTTCATTCTTATAGAAAATATATTTCTCCTCTTTAATTAAATCCCTCCACCTAAAAAAATGGAAAAATTCATAAATTACATATAAAGCAAAGTTAGTTTCACATATAGGCCACCTTTTTGCTTTTTAAATAACAAAATGTTATATTATGTTCATAATAAAAAAATCAATTATAAAATGTTTTAAAATAGCTAAATCCTTTCACCTCTATATGAATGATCCCATCCCTTATTCTTTTAGAACCATGCAGTCAGCATGGTAAAGAGCAGAGGCGTCAAACTCAAATAGAAACCTGCCTCTTTAAGGTAATCACAAATTAACATTACCTATTTTGTATGGTATTGTATTTTAATTTATTTTTTTAAACATCTCCCAATTATATTTTAATCTGGTTCTAGGCTTACTGGGAAGTTTTGCTACCCAGAGTTTGATAATTCTGGTGTAGAAAAAGGACTTCTGGACTTGGGGAAGAGAGACTAGGGCTCTAAGATATGAGTTCATAATCCACATTCCCCTCCCTCTCCAGCAGCATCAATCTTCCTTATTCAAATATGTTTGGGTCCTTCCTAAGGGTACCATGGCCAAGGAGGCAGAGTCCAAGATGATGCAGTAAAGGCAGGGACTTCCCCAGCTCTCCCTCAAACCCCTCCAAATATCTTTAAATAATGACTCTAAAATTGTAGAGCATCAGAACCCTTGGGAAAAAAAAAACAGAATGAAACAAATGAAACAATTTTCCAGCCCAAGACAACTTAGAACATTGATAGGAAAGATCTGCTACTCCAGGGTGAGTGAAGCACAGTCCAGAGCAGAGCAAGTAAACCAGGATGCAGCAAACCATAAACAAGTCTTGAGCTGACTAAATCAGTGGCAGCAGTAGTGATTTCCAGATTTCTCAGGCCACAGACAACAAAGTCAACTTAGAAGACCAGCAGAAAAGGTCAGTCTCATAGAGGTCAGAGTGGAGCACAGTCTAGAACCACTTTGGCCCCTGGCAAACCAGAAGCAGACCTTTGGAGCCACCCTGGAAGAAGAGACCTATTTTAACAAAAGTCAAATAATAGGCTGGGAAAATGAGCAAACAACAGGAAAAAAAAAAAAATCTTGACTATAGAAGATTACTATGATGATAAGGAAGATCAAAACTCAGAAGACAACAAAATTCAGAATTCAAAAGTCCTACATCCAAAGCTTCCACGAAAAATATGAAATGGTCTTAGGCCATGGAAGAGTTTAAAAAAAAAAAAAAAATCTCTGAAAATCAGATAAGAGAGGTAGAGGAAAAATTGGGAAGAAAAACTGAGAAAGGCAGATGGTCCATTGAATAGGAAACTACCAGGAATGAAGTTCATAAAGAATAGGTTCAAATCTTGCCTTAGACATTTATTAACCTTCAAGTTCTTCAGTTTATCTAAGAAAATGAAGGTATTGGGCTCAATAGCTATATGATTCCTTCTAGTTTTAAACCAATGACCCAGATATGAAAACAACTAAAAACTCTTCATTTGATCTTTCTGCCTGAACCTCTCACTTTACAGATGAGAAAATTTATGTTCAGACATTTGAGGTTCACACAAGGATAATTATCAGAACCAGCATTTGAACAAGGCCCACTGAGTCCTAATCCAATCTGCTCATTCTAATGTCACGTAATTCTGACTATTTTCTCTTTCCTTCCACTGACCTTCTTAAAGTCAATTCAATAAATGAGTTGTTTGTACCATCTGTAAGGAACTGTGGTTAATTTAAAAAAAAAAAAAAAAAGGGAAAAATAGCCCTTGCTCTCCTAGTATTTACAGTCACTGAAATGGACCACTAGACATTTCCTTTGTATTTGTATCACTACCATCTTGGACAAGGATCATAAATTAAATAATTAATTATTTAAATTAATTGAATTTAATAAATTTTATTTTTATTATTGATTTTATTAATATTAATATTATATAATTTATCTATAATAATATAATTATTATATAATATATTAACATTAATAAATTATAAATTTTAATTTAATTAAAATAATTGATTAAATAAGCTTAATTAAAGCTTAATAAATACTTATTGACAGTGATTTTTCTAATTATTTTCTCCTCATTCCCCTAGTTGTCTCCCATTCTACATTGAAACTGATGCCAACTTTCCTCCATTCCAAACCAATGACTTTTTGCTCTATTCTTTTTCTTGACTACCAGGCTGGATTTATTCTATTGACTATCCCTTCCATCTTGAAATTCTCTCCCTTAGCTTTAATACATTATTCTGCCTTTTCATCTTCTCTAATTTATCCTCTATAGAATGTTGAGAAAAGAGTGAGAGAAATGGAGCCACTATAGCATATGCATTGTGAAGGAGCTCAGCCACAGAAAAGTAATAGAGATATAAGACAATAATTGGTGGAGACAATAGGATTAAATGAGAGATTATTTTTAGGATAGAAAAAAAAATGAGCATGTAGGTAAACATCAGGGAAGGAACCAGTAGATATGAAAAGATTGGAGATAAGATCATAAGGGTAATTGAGGGTAGGGGTGGGAGTGATGATATGCTTGAGAGACTGAGAGTCAATAAAAAAGCTGACCTTTAAATATACAAATACACAGTTACAACATATCATATAAATTACCTATTCTTCAAATTAAACATACTCAATTCCTACATCCAATTTAATCTTCCAGTCCTTTCATCAAGCTGGCCACCATTTCCTGTACAAAATTTGGTCTTTCCTAAAATGTAGTTCACAAAAAGAACTCAACACAATACTTTGGAAATGATCTCAATACAGCTAAGAACAGAGCAATTACTTCCCTCAGTCAGGACATTAATACATTTCTCTTAATGCAGCCTGGAAGAGTATTGGGCAGCTAGGTGGCAAAGTGGATAGATATCTGGCCTGGAGTCAGAAAGACTCATCTCAAATCTGGCCTCAGACACTTACTAGAGGTTTGACCCTTGAATATCACTTAACCCTATTTGCTTCAGTTTTGTCATCTGTAAAATGAACAGGAAAAGGAATTGGCAAATCACTCCCGTGACTTTGCTAAGAAACCCCCAAATGGAGTTACAAAAAAATCAGGCATGACTGAAAACAACTAAACAACAACAAAAAGATAATATTAACTATTTTGAGGTGGGAAGGAGAGCAAGGGGTCTACCCTGTTCATAGATAACTTGTGGTCTGCAATTACTGGAGGAGAAACCTATAGTAAGATTACAGATCTATTCATATATCAAGCAAATAGTCAACTATAGAGAACAGTGGATGGAGAACTAGGCTTAGATTTAGGAAGACCTAAATTCAGATCCTAAAACAGACTTTACTCGCTGTGTGATCCTGGGCTTATCACTTAACTCCTCTTTCTGCCTCAGTTTCCTCAAGTACAAAATTGGAGTGTTAGAAGCCTATATCTCAAAGTTGTTATAAGGGTAAGATAAAATCTATAAAGTACTTAGCACAGTGCCTGGCACATAGTAAGCCTTTAATAAATGATTGATTGATCTTTTCGTCTTCTCCATAGTGTAATGAATCAAATACAAAAGCCAAACATGACTTCAAATGCACAATTTACAGTACAACATGTCATCTCTGAACTCAAATGTTTAAAGGAGTAGGTATTAACAAATGCCAGTATCCCACAAAATCCTTAGGAAAAGTCTTGACAAGTACAGCTCACACTATTTTATAGATAAAAAGTAAAAAAAAGAATAGCCCAAGGAGGTTTTCAATAAAAGTATTTATTTAGCACTGTGCTCAACCTGCCACTCTAATGCACAAAGTTGATCCTGAGTTCTCAATCAATTAATGTTAACTACCACTTTTTGTTTAAAATAATGCCACACTGGGGATACATAGAAACATGTGAAACAACCTCTGACCTTAAGGTACTAATACTAGATAATGCCTGGATAAGACATGCATGCTTCCAAAATGTCTGTTCCTTCAGAACAAAAACTTATGCTTAATCATTTCTTGGTACTCTCAATGTCTGGTACTATAGCTGACAGGCAATGAGTGCTTAATAAATGTTTGTGGATCAATGTAATTATGTTTGGAATTACTGGAGAATTGATTATTAGGTAATGAACTGGTTTGACCCCAGCATCTCCTGAAATGGCTACTAAGATATAGAAAGGGACTACAAATGTTGTTAGTTAAGAAAAACCCTGCAAATAACAAAAATACCCATCTTCTGAAGACATGTTGAATACTGGGAAGGCGCTTCATATTTATAATGATGGCCTTAGAATAGGACTGAATTAAAAAATGAAAAGAGCAGTGAGATGGTGCCATAGTACATAGTAGGCTCAGCCTGGACTCAGGAAAACTCACCTTAATGAGTTTAAATTTGGCTTCAGATTCTCAATACTTGTGTGACCCGGGCAAATCACTTAACCCTATTTGCCTCAGTTTCCCCATATAGCTGGAGAAAGAAATGGCAAATCACTGCAGTAGCTTTGCCAAGAAAAGTCCAAATGGGTCACAAAATAGTTAGACAAGACTGAAAAATGAAGCCAAAATGGAAAACCCTGTAGATAATCTTAACTATACTCTAATAGTACACTTCTAAATTTTTTTCTTTTAAAAAACATACAATCATGCATGTGATTAACTATACAACACAGCTTTGTTAAAACAGACAATTTCCCATTTGGAAAGTGATTCTTCATAAATTCATTCTTTCAGTGACATCACATTATCAAGAGAAACAAAGAAGGGGCCATTAGAACAGAAACAATACACTTCTTCCCAAGAACAATACAAGCAAACGATCCACACAGAAAATTACTCCAACCACCCAGGGTCTATTCAAACCGAGTCAGTGAAAGAGACATTCATATTTTAAGAAAACACAATGCACACAGTTACTTCAAATAATGTACAGCAGGGGAAGAATTCAAGAGACAATAATTGTAAAGAAGTGATTAAATCACTAAATGATATCTCAGGATTTCATCCTTTTTAGACTGTGACCTTCTAAGGGGAAAAGACGGATTTTTTGTCTTCCTTTGCATTCCTTTGCATTCCTTTGCCTGAGCAAAGAAAGCTCTAAGGCCGCACCAAGAAAGCACTTACATATTTGCTAACTTGACTCATTCTCTCACCTTGATTATTGCACTTATTGCTTCAATTCTTTCCCCTTTCTAATTTATCATCCCCACTGTTTGCTCAAACATAAGTCTGATCATGGCAATAAATTCTTGTGGCTCTCTATTATTTCTAGAATCAAATAAAAAGTCCTCTATTTTGCATTTCAAGACCTTCACAATCCAGTTCCAACCTATCCCTTTTCAACTTTATTATCTCTTACTCCATTTTATAAGCACTTTGGTCCAGTTGAACAAGTATTACCATTGCTCCTCACACAACACTCCATGTCCCATTACCTTGTATATATTTATGTCCACTCACATGTTATTTTTCTCGATAAAGTATAAGCTTTGAAGGGAAGACCATTTTGATTCTAGTTTTTTAATTGTCAGCACCTAGATAAATACTTAATAAGTATTTTAGAACACCTCCTGCATGCTAGGCACTGTGCTAAGTACTTTTTACAAGTATAATTTCATTTGATTCTCACAACAACCTTGCAAAACTAGGTGCTTGCTGCTCCTTTTGTTGTTGTTTGCTTATTTTTGTTCTTTCTTATTTTCTTCCCCTTTTGATCTGATTTTGTTTCATATACATTATAAATGTGGAAATATGTATAGAAGAATTGCACATGTTTTACCTATAACAGATTACTTGTTTATTATGGGGAGAGGAGAGATAGGAAAAGGGGGAGAAAAAGTTGGAACACAAGGTTTTGCAAAAATAAACACTGAAAACTATCTTTGCATGTATTTGGAAAAATAAAAAAGCGATTAATGTTTTAAAAAACACAAAAATGATATGGAGATAGTCAAATTTAAAAAAATGTTTTCATTTAAGGGAATTGAGACAAACAGATTAAGTGGCTTGCCTTGATTCACACAGTTTATAAGGTCTAAGGAAGAATTTGAACTCATATTTTTTAAAAACTGGCTTCAGGTTCAATATTCTATCCACTTCACTACCGGCTGCCCTAGAGAATAACTGGTATTTAATAAATGCTTGTTGCAACTGATCAATTATCATATGCTGGCATTGAATAACTGGTATTTAATAAATGCTTGTTGCAACTGATCAATTATCATATGCTGGCATTTAAAAAAAATTCTAAACTGTTACCTCCTCATGTTTTTTCTAGTAGAGATTGACTAACTGCAATGAGCCACACATGATTTCTTGAACCCTTGTACATATTTCTGAAATGGGGCTAGAAATTCTGAAAAATAGGTAGAAGGGGTAGAGGAAGGAATAGGGGAAAGCAAAGAGAGGAGGGGAAGGGAATCAATCTTCAAACTCTAGCTATGCATTTTAACTAACACAGAAATTGATCCATTACTATAGTTATAAGACACTGAAGAAGAAAAATTTACTTTTCTCTTAGTTATGTATCTTTGGACATTTCTTAAGTAAAAAATAACTAAATCAAATGGAATCTTCAATAAATGATATAGTAAGATGTTTCCCTCCTTTTGCTTCTCCTTCTTAATCACTGGTAAAATAATCAAGCAACTTAATTATTTTTAATAGCTAGGATGAATTTGCTAAGATTCTGAGTGAGCAGTTACCCTATCCTCCTCCATTAGTACAAAGTTTCCTTTTAAGTGAACCTTCTATTTATGTGACTACTTAGCAAGATGCTCTGAGTTCCTTGAGGAAAAGTTTCTTTTTAAAAAAATAATAGCTTTTAATTTTCAAAATATATGCAAAGATAGTTTTCAACATTCACCTTTGCAAAATCTTGTACTTCAAATTTTTCTCCTGACTTTTCCCCCACTCCCTCCCATAAACATGAAGGAATCCAATATAGGTGTAATATTTTCATATTCACTATGCTGTACAAGATCAAGTAACTTTAAAAAGTCCTTTATATAGCATGGCTAAAATTTCATATCTTCTATTCTCCCTTCAAAAGTCTGCTTCAAAACAGCATTCTAACATCATGATGGTAAGTGAGAGAATTCTATAGTCACTAAAATGTACTCACTTCTGTAGTGAAAATATAGCTCCATAATCTAAAATATTTCCAGTATTTCTAACAAAATGTTTCTGAAACATGGCCCATAGTCTTGCTATATTAACAAGTTAAACAATTAGATAATGTAATACATTTTGTCAAAGATGAAAAATATCACAAATGTATTCATATTTTAGGAAAGCACTGGCATTAGGAAAACATTTCATTCTGAAGAGAGCAACTATGTGTCTGATCTAACCACAAACACCTTAAACAAGAGAATTTATTTCAAAATATTTTCTTTGGAACCACCCTAAATTACTGCAGCAAAAAGCTGAGGGTGTAGAATATGGACTTCATTAGATTAGAAGAGAATGTCATTAGATGAATTAAAGAAATTATATTTTGGCATGGATACAAGTCTATGCAACTCCAAACATTTTAGATAGCAGGCAAACTTCCAAGTTCTTGCTAGTTCGTTCACATCACTTCTTCCTTCCATAACCCTTTTATACTCACCTATTTGTAATTTATGAGATATCAACAATGGAAGACATCTTTAATTTCTAAAACATACTCTATTCTACTGCAACATAATTAGAAGACTAGCTAGTGAAAGAGAAGAAACTATTAATTTAAAAAGCTTTCAAAATTCAATTGCTTAAACTAGATTTCTGACCAAAAAAACACACAAAACTATTTAAACATCTTTCTGGACAGCCATTTTAGTAAATCAGTATGAAAATCTCAACTGCCCTGTAATTAATAAGAGAAACCCTCCTTTATCCACATTGCCAAAATGTTCCTTTTCTTTGTAAGCTCTAGGTTTCTGTGTATGCTAACAACTCTAAAAGGCAAAGAAAGTCACCAAAATTGTAGCAGTCACTTTCTCGTTATTGGTAGTAAAAACAAAATCAAATGGCAACAAAATTCTCAATATATAATATTCTATCCTTTGTAAAATTAAAAGCAGGACTTTATGAAAGACCGAAAATATCATTCCACAAAAAGAACTGATGGAACCAAATATGCATTATTTGGAAAAAACATGGTTTTCAGATCTAAAATGAATTTCATAGAGGTGGCTGGCAATCTGTGTAGGCCAGATCTCAGGCAAAAGTAATAAAATAAGACATAGTTTGATTTTAGTACCCCCCTGTGGTCACAAAGGGTTAAGAGTTTGTATACTCAAAGGGCTATAAAACTGCATCTCTGATCCAAGAATACCACTACTAGATTTGTATCTCAAAGAGAGCAAAGAAAAATGAAAAGAATCCATATGCACAAAAATATTTATAATATCTCATTTTGTTATGACAAAACATAGCTGGATGAACATGGAAGGAAACTGAGCCCATCAATGGGGAATGGCTGAATAGGTCATCATATGTGAATGTAATGGAATATTATAGTTCTACAAGAAATGATAAATAAATGATAAACAGGCTGATTTATGAAAAGCCTGGAAAGATTTACATGAATTGATGCTGAATGAAGTGAACAGAACCAAGAAAACATTGTACAATGATCCAAAACAATATCAAAGGATTCATGATGAAAATAATATTGACTGCCTTATCTAATGTTACCAGAGCAAATGACTTAGACAGGATAATAGAAAAGAAGCCAGTATAATGAATGTAAAAGACAAAAAGTATAATATGGATTTTCCATAGGCAAAATAATTATTTCTGTCCTTATACTCCATGTACAATAATGTGACTCTCACTTGTTTTTTTTTAACTTTCAAAAACTGTAACTTTTGAAAAAAAACTTCATTCAAAGATATCTCAACTTATTGCTAAGGATTGATTTTTTAAAAGTACTTTAAGCACTCACTGTCTCTAGAAAGACTATTTTCATCCTCTTAACAGAGGTGAAGGGACCACAAGGGCACAAGCTCAAAAAAAAAAAAAAAAAAAAAAGTAAGTTTTGTTCTGCTTCACTTTGAGAGGAACAAAACCATTCCCTGAGTCTTTTATGAAATCTTCTTATAAAAGTTTAGAGCTTTAAAAAGAAAAAACGCCCCCCTCCCCCAAAGAAAACAAAAAAAACCACACATATATAGGCTGAGATGAAGTGAGAAGTGATAAATCTAATACTAATTCTATCTCACAGGTTCTAAATATTTCTCCCAACTCAACACAAAAAAAAATTCTTTCTCCAGCTTTAAGATTATCAGGATTTTATTGGCATTTGACACTTGCTCTCATAGCAGAAGTAAGACTATTAATGATAAATTTTTTTTCTGCTCACAACCCATAATAAAAGGTTCAGTCCTAGAAAGCCTATACCTGCAAGGGAATTGATTATTCAGGTTACAGAGTCACAGGGAAGGGAGAGGGGGTATAGAACAAAGCAAAGAAACTAGATGGCTTGGGGGGATGGGTTCCTTCCTTTGACCAGCCCCCAAAGGAAACATCAAGCCTTTCTTTTGTAGCTCAGGTTCCTTCCTCATGTATTTTAGGGTAATGAGAAAGGGGAAAGAAAAAAAGAGAGAGAGAATCATATAGCTAAAAAAATCTCCAATTTGGAGGAGAAAACAGAAATTTAATGAGCTCCACAGGAAAAGAGGGGCTTCTCTCTATCAGCCTTAGATTAAAAGTCTCGGAAATGTTATCTTTTTCATCAATATATTAAAAAGACTCAAAATTAACCAAGACATCCATAATCACATGAATACATGATGAGGGTGTGTTATCAGGTGGGAACATCCCCTCCACCAGGTACCTTTCTGAGAAACATAGAGGTTAAGTGATTTTCCCAGAAGAACCAAAAAGATCATGTCAGAGACAGAATTTGAGGCCATGTGGCCTGCCTGAAAATCAAGCAATTTATCCAATAGGTATACTGAGAAGGAGGGATCCAGAGAGGAAGGGAGGGAGGGAGGAAGGAAGGCAAAGAAGAAGACAGGAAGGGAGAGAGGAAAGGAGGGAGGGAAGGAAGAAAGGAGGGAGGGAAGGAAGAAAGGAGGGAGGGAGGGGAGAAAGGGAGAAAAAAAGGAAGGAGGGAGGGAAGGGAGAGAAGGAAGGAGGAAGAAAGGAAGGAAAGTGAGGGAAGGGAAGGAGGGAGGAAGAAAGAGAGGAAGGGAGGGAGAAAAATCAAGGAACTAGAATAGAAAGTTTAGAAAACCATGTTGAAATGATGTATAATCAATTATATATTGCTGCAAATGAAATTATCTAATAATTTACAACATTTTAAAGTTGCAAATTAAAAATTTACAATGACATTTTATATTTTGAATATTTTCAAGTAAGCCATGAATTACATCACTTCCTCAGAAATGCTTGATAAATATCCTCATCATTAATAATGATCCTGAGACTGCACAGCAAAGATTATCATTCAGAAGGCCTCTTCAGAAGTACTGAACACATCTGTAGCAATCTGGACTACAAGGGTCCCCATACAGTACTAACAAATGCTTATCAATTTTCAGAGCCCTCTTGGGCTCCCACCAAGCTAATGGTAAAGACAAAGATGTAATCAGCCCCTTGAGAAGGTTTTTTCTTTGGCATTTGCAAAATGTTTCTTTCCTCAGTGTTGACAGCATGTTTTGTTAGATACTAAAGACATCACTTCCTATAAATTGCACCTTTCTATTTGCAATACTTCCACACTAGGAGGCTTTTACTACATACTAGCCTACATCTCCCCCTCCCCCCAAAAAAAATTTAGATTTATGCAAACCAAAGATTAAGAAAAAAATTGCTAATAATGAATATTATTAACAACTGATTCTCACCTGAGATGCTTGAAATTCTGTTTGGAAGAAACAGAATGCAACCCTGAACACCTCTCTAAACCACATATTGTGGATTAAATATAAGATCCCATGAAAACATGACTAGAAATGAAGCTTTTTTCCTTTATGTTTAATCCTGAAAGTTTCATATAATCTCGGTATTAAAAGAAATTTCAGATATCATCTAATGATTCCAGTCTAACCAATTCCTAAAGAATTACTCCCTTTTACAATTGTAGTGATATGTCTATTTCTAGAGGAAGTACATTTCACTCCTGCTATGTGATGCTGGGCAAGTAATTTTACTTTTGTTTGCCTCAATGTCCTCATCTGCAAAATGAGGATAAAATAGCACCCATCTTTTCAGGGTGTTTGAGAATCAAATAAGATAATACTTAAAGCATTCTTTAAAGCAAACCTCATTGAACACTATAGATAGACAGACAGACACATATGCTTGATATTTTTATTATTTTCAGTGGGAATCAAAATTCTTTTGTCAAGTCAAAATGGGGGAGGGGGGGGAAGTACATCATAGAATCTTTTTTTCCAAATAAAAGAACACAGAATTTGTTGCAGAAAACTTCCAGTGCTGAAGTCATGGCTAGTAAAAGATGAAAAATACAAGTCATCAGAAATGGCAGTTAGCAGCTGCCATACTGAGAAGATGCTTTCTTGCTCACCAAGAGGACCTCCTGGACATAGTACAGAGGTAGGGAGCTGGATGTTTGAAGAGGATCTTCACAAGTCAGGTATTCCAAACCTATACATTCCTTTAAAAATCTTCTCATTAAATAGCTGTATTTATAACTATGATAAATACCAAGGTAAAGTTGAAAGTTTTCTATTTCAATAGTGTGTGGAATGGGAAGATGAGTTTCTTTATTTTATTTTCATTATTTCTGTATCTCCTTATGACCTATGTGTAATCCTCTATTATTTAAATTTGGGGACAGTTGCAGACACATTTACTTAACCTAAATTGGTGGCATTCATCAATGTCTGACATTGTTTAACCTGTTAGTTTAAACATTGTCAGCTCAGTTATGTGCTGATTTAAGGTTTTCTACAAGGCTTTCCCATTTTTTTGACAGTGATATTCCATTTGGAGACCACACGCTTCTTAATGCTTTCTAATTTATGGTGCAATGCCTGGTAACAAAACCTATAAAATGGTATGTCTGTACTAACTATTTAGCCCTCCTGCTGTAAGAATTTTCACCTTCCCTTTTGTTCTCTAAGCAGGACTGCTAGCATTCATGAGTGCTATAATAAACCTTTTCTGCTTTTTACTTTGAGTGAACTCTGAGTAGTCATTTTTTGGTAGGGGTCTTTTTTCTTTTATGGCTCACACAATAGAAAAGCCACCTGGAGTTAAACAAAATGATCCAAACTTCTTAGATTTTCACTTTCAACTGCAATGATACATTGTAGGTGTTTTTTGTTTTGTTTTACTTTCCCCATATTCTTTTTTTTTTTTTTTTTTTTTTGCATCCTTCTAAAATGTGCCTTGTACTTACTAACTTCAGGTAAGTCTTTTACATTACTCATATTTATTTATAATTATTCTTAACTGCCTCAGAATCTCTTTGTACATATATTCTCCAGAAACCGTAAGAGTCATTTTTTATGCCCACTGAGCATAATCCCTATTAGGTACTCTGTAACCCCCAGCAAATTACTTAATCCCTTGGGCTCCTCTCTAACAAAATAAATTGCAGGGCAATGATGATCTGCATTGAGAGAGAGTTTCTTCATTGGGATCTCTTTTCATTAAGAAAACCACAGTCCAGATTTTTTTAAAAAATATTTTAAATAAATCCCTATCCAGTACAGTAGAGGTTTTGTATGTGTCCTATGTGTTCATTTGTATGTGTGTTTTTAAAAGGAAGATGTAATTCCAGTCCTCCAAGAAGATTGAATTGCTTACTAAAGCCACTTGTCAACAAATGCAAATTACTATCAATACTGGCAATTTGAGTATAATGAGAACCTGCTGGAGTCTTAATCAGAGAAACTTTTCCTGAAGAAACTTAGTTAATTTAAGCCAAGTTTTAAAGGCACAGAGGTGGGGACAACACAGACAGAGAGACAGAGAGAATGAGAAGTGAGGGGTGGAGAGTGGAGATTAGTGCAAAATCTCTGAAGGGCAGGTTAAAGATTATGGATTTAACACAGGATAATAAGAGTTCAGCTTCCTTTGCAGATGCAAGTAAGGCAAGTGACTTTGCACAGCCCTCCCTCACTTAAATCCAATTCCCCAGCATGTCCTAATATTATCTGCCTGATGCACTGATCCTCTTTTCTGAACAAAGAACAAAGGATAAACAACAACAGCAAAAACGACCAGGATCACAGAGCATCTGGGGCAAGATTCTTACCCAGTTCTTCCTGACTCCAGGTCCTGTGGATCAACAAAGGCTAAAAGAAAGTTCACCCTAACTACTAAAGTATAGGATTGAACTTAAGTGCCCAGAGATGGAAGAAAGATGACAAAAGGATGGCTGCACCCACCAACTGGGTGAAGAGAACCCAGACTAGAGAGCCAGTAGTAGCTGTGGAAATGGGCAGAAAGGGGTAAATATAAAGAATCAGCAGAATACTCTGAGGGTTTGAGCAAGAGGTAGAGACTATGAGGGGTGGGAGAGTAGAAATAGAGTTGAAAACCTACAGGATTCCACAAGGCAATTTGTCTACAAGAATGGGGAAATTGGGAAGGAAAACCGCCTTTTGTCACATTTTGATAAGGAGCAAGATAAAAAGCTCAGTTTTTGATATGTGAAATCTCCTATGTTAGTGGAATATAGAAATGGTTGGTATAGCAACCCAAACAGAAATTGGGGCCACTAATCTAGATATAAGGATTCCTGAGGACATATATGGATAGGATGAGGAGTGGGAAGGTGGGGTAAGAAGATAGGGATAAGGTAAAAGGAGAGGCTGAGAAAGAAAATAGTGAGGAAAAATAAGAGGAAAATTTACAAATAGCATTTATAACTTTGAATGTGAATGGGATATTTATAGGAGCTTTCTTTATAGTAGAACTGGAAATTTCAGGATCCAGATCAATTGGAGAGTAACTCAACAAGTAGTGGTATATGATTGTGATAGAATACTACTGTCTTATAAGAAAAGATGAGCTCAATGATCTCAGGAAGGCGAGGAAAAAGTTATGAAATGATGAAAAATGAAGTAGGCAAAATTGAGAATACTGTATGCAGTAAGAGCAATATTGTTTTTAAGAACTGAGTGACTATATCATTTTGATTTTTATAAATATCCAAATTAAAAAGAACATATAAAAAAACCCACTATCTGCAATATTTCCCAATTATATTTTAATCTGGTTCAGGCTGACTGGCAAGACAATGAACTGGGAAGTCTAATACAATGCAAAAAGCATTAAAATCTGAAGACGAGTTCAAATTCCATTTCTAAACACTACCCATGGGTCCTTAAACAAGTCACCAATTTTTTGAACCTTAGTTTGACCCTTAAAATAAGGGGAATAGATTAATCAAAATTTAAACTCCCTTCCAACTGTTATGAACCTGTGATGTTGAATCACTTGCATAAATGGAAAATTAAATATGTGACAAGGTTGAAAACACAGAGAGAAAAAAATGAGGTTCAATTAACCTTGCTATCCATGTAAAATAGACAGAAGAAAGGAGGCGATTTTAAGGGAAATAACAAACAACTGAAAAAAAGAAGAAAGCCAGGATATCTTGGGATATATGTTGGAAACTAAAAAGTTGAAAAGGTCATCTAGTCTGAACCCCTCCTTTTATGGATGAGGAAACAGAAGATTTAGGTTCAAGTCTGCTTCTTGACACATGCTGGCTTGTGTTGCCCTAGTCATTTCATTTAACCCTATTGTCTGAGACTAAGTTATATAGCAGATATGGATGTTCATTGAAAAGTCTTACCTAGGGGCAACTAGGTGGCACAGTGGATAGAGCAGCAGTCTTTAATTCAAGAGGATCCGAGTTCAAATCTTGCCTCAGACACTTAACACTTCCTAGCTGTGTGACCCTGAGCAAGTCACTTAACCCCAATTGCCTCAACAAAAATAAAAAAATTTTTTTTAAAATCTCACCTGAAATAAATGTAATGAAATATTATTGTTCTATAAGAAATGATGAGCGGGGTGATTTCAGAAAAGTCTGGAAAGAATGAGGAACTGATGCTGAATAAAGTAAGCAAAACCAGGAGAACATTGTACACAAAAATAGCAACACTGTATGACTTGGGATGCAAAACACCATCCACATCCAGAGTAAAAAACTACAAAAACTGAATGCAAATCAAAGCATCTGATTTTCACGTTGTTTTTTTCAGGAGAACATTGTACACAAAAATAGCAACACTGTATGACTTGGGATGCAAAACACCATCCACATCCAGAGAAAAAAACTACAAAAACTGAATGCAAATCAAAGCATCTGATTTTCACGTTGTTTTTTTTTTTTTTCTTTCTTGTGATTTTTTTTTCCCCTTTTGTCCTAAGTGCTCTTGAACAACATGACAAATATAGAAATATCAGTTTATTTGCTATTTGGGGAGGAAAAATTTGTTACACAAAATCTTACAAAAATGAGCACTGAAAACTATCTTTACGTATATTTGGAAAAATAAAATACTATTGAGGTTAAAAAAAAAGAAGAAATCATAGGTATGGTCCAACCAATGTGACTTATTAGGCTTTGTTTGCCAGTAAGTCCTTCTCTTCTCTTCTGAAGCTTGCTCTATAGAAGAAATCATAGGTATGGTCCAACCAATGTGAGTTATTAGGCTTTGTTTGCCAATAAGTCCTTCTCTTCTCTCCTCTTCTCTCCTCCCCCCCCCCCCTCTCTATCTTTTTGCTGAAGCAATTGGGGTTAAGTGACTTGCCCAAGGTCACACAGCTAGGAAGTGTTAAAGTGTCCAAGACCACATTTGAACTCAGGTCGTCTTGAATTCAGGGCTCATGTTCTATCCACTATGCCACCTAGCTGCCCCTGTATCTTTTAATGACTTGAAGATGACCCTGGGTTCTCACAGGTTGGCCTTACTTAAATTGAGGCAAATAGAGAGTGTCTGAAGCCTCATCAACCAGGTTCTCTTGACTTTCTAGAGTTAGTACTGTACTCAGCACACTACCACACCTTCAATATTAAAATATTAGTGAAAGTATGTCTTCCCCAGGGGGCAACTAGATGGTGCAGTAGATAGTAGTGCTAAGGTCATAAGTCAGGAAGACTCATCTTCCTGAGTTCAAATCCAGCTTTAGACATTGTGAACTTGGACAAAGTCACTTAATCCTGTTTGCCTTAATTTCTTCATTTGAAAAAGATATAGAAAAGGAAATGAAAAAAAAAAAAAAAGACTCTCAAGGATCTTTGCTAAAAAAAAAATCCCAAATAAGATCATAAAGAGTCAATCACAACTGAAATGACTCAACAACAGAATGTCTTTCCCTGTATATCCCTCCACCAGGTAGTAGGTTGTGCGTTTAAGTTACTATAGCTACAAAAATTTGTTATCTCCTCAGTCAGTGCTCTAGTGGTAAGCTTCTACTCTTAACCTTGGATTGGTCCTTTCAGAAGCACACAGCCCATAAGCAAAAGTTTTATGTGGTGTTTTTTTTTTTTTTTTAACAGTTTTTGCTGACCTGGCATAACCTGTGAGAACCCAGAGTCATCATCTCCATGCCTTTGAAAAATATCAGAGAAAGGATATAATGACACATGTAAAGCATTATACTTCCCATTTTGTTAAAGGATTTAGTTGGGGGGAGGGGTGTGGAATGAAATCTATAATATCTTCTGGGTACAAGGAGCTCTGGGTGAGAAACTGCTCTTTCTAATTAGTATTTGTTCCACACTTTATATTTTCAGTCAGTTCCTTGGAGGCACTAAGAAACATCCAGGATATGTCACAAGGTCCAGACTTGAATACAGGTTTTTTAGACTAAAAGGCCTGCTTATTATTTACCATGCTAAGAAACCA
This sequence comes from Sarcophilus harrisii, assembly GCF_902635505.1. Taxonomy (NCBI): domain Eukaryota; kingdom Metazoa; phylum Chordata; class Mammalia; order Dasyuromorphia; family Dasyuridae; genus Sarcophilus; species Sarcophilus harrisii. The sequence continues at coordinate 294,040,897 of NC_045426.1, read as the reverse complement.
CTCCTTCCATTGATGGTATTTTAGAATTTACAAAGGCTTTTCTTTTCTCCCAGCCTAAGAGGACTGCTGTCCTGGATCTAGACTGATTGGTGAGTGCTTCAAATGTGGCCCACTGAATCCAGCTAACTGCTCCTACCATGCTTTGATTTATTCCTCCATCTCTTAATCTTCAGACCCCTTGAAGCTTTCCTGCAGTTTCCTCTGAAACAACCACTCTCTAATCCTCTATATGAAACAAGTATTCTTCATTGAAATTCTAAGAAGTAAAAGAAGTAAACTCTAAGTAAAAGAAGCTAGTATACCTGCTTCTGAGAAAATATCAATTAAGAATTATGATTCAGAGAGTTCTTAGTTCATGTACTGGGAACTATTCTTCCTCCCAAGGTTACAGAAAGCTGAAGTTTTAGCAAGACTCAAAACATGACGGTCAACCATACTCTCCTAAGCCAAGAAACAGAAACTGAAAAACACTGTTATTAAAAAGCACTTGATAGTAAGGAAGATAATTTCTTTTCTTTTGGACTCTGTGTACTTTTTAATGGCTTGAAGAAATAGAAATTTCTTTAAAAAAAAAAAAGGCAAAAAATAGCTTTGGAGCAGCTAGAGTTGAAATGCTAATATCCACTCACCCAATGGCACTTTTAAGCATGTACATAATAATTAAATCAAGAATAACCCAAACTAGACACATTGCAATCAATTAGGTAGTAAAATTAACTCGAGAGTAATACAAAATTCTCACTTCTTCAGTGACTTCAGTCACCCAACATGGAGTAAATAGCCTCAAATTTAAAAGTATCCTTTTCTTTTCCTCGATAGATGGAGAGCAAGTTCAGGACCAAAGAGAACAAAAGAAACCTATCTAATTTCCTTTAATTTTGACTTCCCCTTGAATGGGACTGATTGGATTAAGTTTTTTCAAGTTTGTGGGCCTGGACCTAAATCACATGATCCCTATGCCTAATTGAGCCTTGGGTTTCAGGAAATCACTTGATCCTTATTCCCAGCCTTGAACCCTGGGATGCAAGAAGTTAGTGAAATTACAGGAAGTGATGTGACCCACAGGAAGCAGACAACATTGGTGACTACTGGTCAAGGATGGTTACCCAATGAGACAGCTAAGCCGGAAGCTGGACAGGTTCCAGGAGCACATGCGGAGTTGGGATGGCTCCCAAGTGTGTCTGGGCCTCTCCCTGCAGGGATTAAATAAATGTTTTCTCTTTGTATTGGGTATCTGATAAATTAATTTAGGGGGTCTTGCATCCATGACACATAACTTCAAGTCATTTGGATATTGTACATGGCTACCTATCCAACTGCTTAGACATCACTAGTTAGTTACACAAGTACACTCGAGAAAATGAGAACCTGACCTCACTCTGTTATCCTCAGCATTCCTTCAGAACTACTGGCTGTTTTTGGTTTAATTTTTTTTTTTTAAATAAGACACAAGAGGAAAACTGTAAACTATTCTAAAATTTGAAAACCTTTTCAGTTGTCCAACTCAACATTCTTCTTAAAAATATTATTGCTATTTCTTTTTCTTACATCATCTTCCTATCCATCTCCCTTCTCTGCCTGGAGAAGCAAGCCTCATAACAAAGAGTAAAAAGCAGAGAAAAGCAATTCAGCAAAATTGACCAAGATATCAACAAAATCTCTGAAACTGAACCTTTTCTACCTCAAATATATTACATACATCAAAGGATATGAACAGACAATTTTCAGATGATTAAATTGAAACTATTACCACTCATATGAAAGAATGTTCCAAATCACTATTGATCAGAGAAATGCAAATTAAGACAACTCTGAGATACCACTACACACCTGTCAGATTGGCTAGAATGACAGGGAAAGATAACGCGGAATGTTGAAGGGGATGTGGGAAAACTGGGAAACATTGTTGGTGGAATTGTGAACACATCCAGCCATTCTGGAGAGCAATTTGGAACTATGCTCAAAAAGTTATCAAACTGTGCATACCCTTTGATCCAGCAGTGTTTCTACTGGGCTTATACCCCAAAGAGATACTAAAGAAGGGAAAGGGACCTGGTATGTGCCAAAATGTTTGTGGCAGCCCTGTTTGTAGTGGCTAGAAGCTGGAAAATGAATGGATGCCCATCAATTGGAGAATGGTTGGGTAAACTGTGGTATATGAATGTTATGGAATATTATTGCTCTGTAAGAAATAATCAGCAGGATGAATACAGAGAGGATTGGCGAGACTTACATGAACTGATGTTAAATGAAATGAGCAGAACCAAGAGATCATTATATACTCCAACAACAATATTGTATGAGGATGTATTCTGATGGAAGTGGATTTCTTCGACAAAGAGAAGATCTAACTTAGTTTCAATTGATCAAGGATGGACAGAAGCAGCTACACCCAAAGAAAGAACACTAGGAAATGAATGTAAATTGCTTGCATCTTTGTTCTTCTTCCCGGGTTATTTATACCTTCTAAATCTAATTCTCCCTGAACAACAAGAGAACAGTTTGGTTCTGCACATATATTGTATCTGCACATATATATTGTATCCAAGATCAACTGTAACCTATTTAACATGTATAGGACTGCTTGCCATCTGAGGGATGGGGTGGAGGGAAGGAGGGGAAAAATCGGAACAGAAGTGAGCACAAGGGATAATGTTGTAAAAAATTACTCTGGTATGGGTTCTGTCAATAAAAAGTTATTTAAAAAAAAAAATATATATATATATATATATATATATATATATATATATATATCACATCCAAAACTAAATTCTTCATCTTACTCTCAAAATTTGCTCCTTATCCTAAAATACTTATTTCTAGTCATGACATCATCTTATCCTTAAGTCACCAAATCTTGGAAGTTATCAAGGCTGAAACCTGTCATCTGATGCTTCCTTCTTCCCACATCCTATCAATTACAAATCCTGTTGATTCTACACTTCTTATGTCAGACATCCTTTTCTCTCCCAATATCAAACTCAGATTTAGGCTCTCATCCTATTTTTATACAAATAGAATAGCCTCCTAACTGTTCTGGCATTTAGTTTCATCTCTTTCCAATCTATCTTTCATACAGCTGTCAAAGTACTCTTCCAAAATAAGCATCTACTTGAAAACATTCAGATCTTTCCATTACCTCCTAAATAAAAAACAAATTCTTTAGCCTTATGTTCAAGGTCTTCCACAATAATCTATCTTTGTAGACATATTTTGTATTCCTCCTCCATCTTTCACACTAAGCTCTAGGCAAACAGTACTCCTTCATTGATAATCAAAACTAACAAAGTTTTCTTTCATATTCCTAATTCAGGTGTCCCAAATTCTCTCTTCTACACTTTGAACCACTTCACCTTTATTCCCATTTTCTTCTCATGGGGTCTTGTAATATTCTTCTCTAAAATATAATGTTCCGGTGTGGTCATGTATACTTATTGTGTATCTAATTTATATTTTAATATATTTAACATCTACTGGTCATCCTGCTATCTGGGGGAGGGAGTGGGGGGAAGGAGGGGGAAAATTGGAACAAGAGGTTTGGCAATTGTCAATGCTGTAAAGTTACCCATACATATAACCTATAAATAAAAGGCTATTTAAAATATATATATATATATATATATATATATATATATATATATATATATATATATATATATAAAGGTTCCCTGGGAGCAGGTTTCTTGGGGGACTTCTGGAGGCAGCCTTAGTTTCAGTTCAATAATCACAAGTGTAGCCAGGGATTAAAGTCCAAATCCTTTATTGTTTCCTTCAAAGTCTTGTCTCTTTTCCTGGGCCCGGTTAACTTTCTTAGAGGCCTATCTCTCTTCTGGGTTTTGAGAGCTCCTGCTGCTAGTCTTTTGCCTCTGCCAGCTTCAGCCTCCAGCTAGCATAAAGGTTTATCAGATTTATTAATGGTTTATCTATTTTATTGGGTTTTTTCATAGAACCAACTCTTAGTTTTATTAATTAATTCAATAGTTTTTTTTTTTTTTTACTTTCAATTTTATTAATCTCTCCTTTTATTTTTAGAATTTCAAGTTTAGTGTTTGACTGGGGTTTTTTCATTTCTTCCTTTTCTAGCATTTTTAGTTGCAAGTCCAAATCATTGACCTTCTCTTTCTCTATTTTATGCAAGTAGGCCTCTAGAGATATAAAATTTCCCCTTATTACCACTTTGGTTGCATCCCACACATTTTGGTATGATGTCTAATTATTGTGATTTTCTTGGGTGAAGTTTAATTATGTCTATGATTTGCTGTTTCACCCAATCATTCTTTAGTATGAGATTATTTACTTTCCAATTATTTTTTGGTCTATTTTCCCCTGGCTTTTTATTGAATGTAATTTTCATTGCATTGGGGTCTGGAAAGGATGCATTTACTATTTCTGCCTAATTTGAATTTAAATTGAGCATTTGAATTTGAGGTTTTTATGTCCTAACATATGGTCAATTTTTGTATAGGTTCCATGAACTGCTAAGAAAGTGTACTCCTTTCTGTCTCCATGTAGTTTTCTCCATGTAGGTCTATCATACCTAACTTTTTTAGTATTTTATTTATCTCTTTTGACTTTTCTTATTTATTTTGTGGTTTGATTTATCTAATTCTGAGAGTGTAAAGTTGAGATCTCCCACTATTATTGTTTTGTTGTCTATTTCTTCTTGCAGCTCTCTTAACTTCTCCTTTAAGAATTTAGATGCTACACCACTTGGTGCATATATGTTTAATATTGATATTGCTTCATTATCTGTGCTACCCTTTTGCAAGATATAGTGCCCTTCCTTATGTCTTTTAATTAGATCAATTTTTGTTTTTGCTTGATCTGGGATCCAGATGGCTACCTCTGCTTTTTTGACTTCACCTGAAACATAGATTCTGCTCCAGCCTTTTACCTTTACTCTGTATATATCACCCTGCTTCAAGTGTGTTTCCTATAAACAACATATTATAGGATTCTGGCTTTTAATCCAGTCTGCTAATCGCTTCCTCTTTATGGGGGAGTTTACCCCATTCACATTTATGGTTAAAATTACTAATTCTGTATTACTTGCCATCTTGTTAACCCCTGCTTATGCTTTTCTCCTTTCCTTCTCCCCCTCCCCAGTATTGAACTTGTGAGCACCACTTGCCTTTCACAGCCCTCCCTTTTTAAGGTCCCTGCCCCCACTTAAAGTTCCTCCCCTTTTCTTACCTCTTTTCCTCACAATTTCTGTATTCCCTTTCCACTTAGCTTACTCTTTCCCTTTTCACTTTTCTCCTTTTCAATGAGGTGGGGGAAGTTTCTCCATAAATTGAATATGTCTATTATTTTTCTCTTTATACCAATTCTGATGAGAGTAAGATACACACTATGCTCATCTCCCTCCCTTTTTCCCCCCAGATATAATGGGTTTCCTTTGCCTCTTCGTGAGCTATAGTAACCCGACTTTATCCTTTTTCTGGTACAATTTCCTTTCCACCTCTAGTTACTAAAACAATTTATACATGTGTTCTTTATGTATATTTATAACAGAAATACAGTTCCCAAGATTTCTTTTTACCTTATTAGGTTTCTCTTGAGTCCTGTATTTAGAGATCAAACTTTTTGTTTACTTCTGATTTTTTTCATTAGAAATAGATGAAATTTGCCTGTTTCATTGAATATCCATCTTTTTCCCTGGAAAAAAAAATGCTCATTTTGATTGGGTAAGTTATTTTTGGCTGCATACCAAGTTCCTTAGCCTTTCAGAATATCAGATTCCAGGCCCTTCGATCCTTTAGTGGATGCTGCTAGATCCTGAGTAATCCTTTTTGTGGTTTCTCTGTATTTGAATTGTTTTTTTTCTCGCTACTTGTAGTATTTTTTCCTTGATCTGATAGTTCTGGAATTTAGCCACAATATTTCTTGGAGTTTTGATTTTGGGATCTCTTTCAGCATGTGTGATTGATGAATTCTTTCAATGTCTATTTTACTCTCTGTTCTCTTTGATGATTTCCTGAAAAATAGTGTCTAGGCTCTTTTTTTCATCATATTTTTCAGGAAGTCCAATAATTCTCAGATTATCTCTCCTAGATCTATTTTCCAGGTCTGTTGTTTTCCCAAGAAGGTATTTGACTTTTTTTTCCATTGTTTCAGTTTTTTGGTTTTGCTTGACTGATTCTTGGTGTCTCCTCAAGTCATTCATTTCCATTTGTTCAATTCTGATTTTTAATGAATTATTTTCTTCATTTACTTTTTTAATTTCCTTTTTGTAATTATCCAATTGAGTTTTTAAGTGAGTTGTTTTGTTCTATGGAATTTTTTTTCCATTTCACCAATTTTACTTTTTAGAGAGCTATTTTCTTTTTCTAATTCACTAATTCTGTTTTCCTTAGAATTGTTTACCTTTAACAATTCACTAATTCTGTTTTTCAAGGATTTGATTTCTTTATCCACTTTATCTTTAAATGAGTGGGATAACTTAGCCACACCTTCTTGCCAAGCTTCCTTTTCCTTTCCTCATTTTTCTTCTAGCTCTCTTGGGAGAGCCTTTTTAATTTCTTCTATTAATCTTGTGTGTTGGGGACCAGATCATATCCCCCTTTGAGGATTCAACTGGAGACAATCTGTTTTTGGTCTCCCTCAGGGTTTAAAGTCTGCTCTCTATCCATATAGAAGCTATCTATTGTTAGAGCCACTGAATAACCCTTTCATGGTATTTTTTCTCTCATCTCTTTAGCAGCTCTTTTACAGGAGCTTCATCTGTGGTTTATATCTTTTATGAACTATTCTTAAATTCATAATCTCAGTCATGAGGCTGGCCCCCACCCCCTATACAATTAGTTGTCAAATCTTCAATTTTACTACAACACTCATTTCTTTTTCTCCACTCACATAACAACCATTCTAGCTCAAGCCCTCATTACCTTTGGTTAGACAGTTTGTTTCTCTATATCTACCCTCTTACTTCTCCAGTTATTCCTCTACATAGCTACCAAACTGTGAGTCTTAAAATACATCAATCCAACTCTCAAATTTAATAGATGAGAAAACAGAGATCCAGAAATTGTGACATTTTGATTTATAAGGCACTGCTAAAAGTAAGGGACTAAATGCAAGGCTGCATACATTACCAATATAGGAATTTGTTTTGCTTTATTATACAACATATTTGTATTTATCACAAGAGTTTTGTTTTTCTTTCTTTTTGCAGGAATAGGCAAGTCTGAAGGAAAAAGCAAAGTAAGTATAGACTACAAAAAAAAAAATCCAAGAATAACTGTAACCTTCTAACAAATACATTGAAGAACACAGTACCAGCATATTCAATGAACTCCAAATTTCAACAAGGCTGAAAATTCACTATTCAACCAAATAAGGTTCATGAAAGTTGAAAAGAGACAATTCTAATTATCTTACATTTTAAAAATTTTGCATAACAATATCAATTCTATTAAAATTGGAAGAGCAATAATAACTGGAAAATGAAGCTTGGTGGCAAAAATTTCTGCTAAAAATCTCATTTCAAAAATGTATAAAAAGCTGATTCAAATATACAAGAATGATTTCCCAATAGATAACTAACCAAAAATTATGAAAACGTAATTCTGAGAGGAAAATCCAAGAAATGGATTATTTTTTAAATGTTTTAAAAATATAAATATTTTTAAATGTTACAAATTACTAATAATTAGAGAAACAAAAACATTTCTGAGGTTTCATCTATATTAGCAAAGATGACAAAAAAAACAAAATGACAATAATTGAAAGGGCTATGAAAAGACAAGCAAACTGGTCCAGTTATTATGGAAAGCAATTTGTAACTGTCTCCCAAAGGACAACAAACCATGCTTAAAATTAGCTCCAAAGATTCTTTTACCAGGTCTGTACCCATAAAATAAAGAATGAAGAAAAATAATATCCATATCTACGTAAATATTTTTATGGATACTTTAAAAAAATAAAGACCTAAAAACAAAAAGAGTAAACATCAATTTGGGAAATAACTAAATTATAGTAAAGAAATGTAATGGAATATTATGGTGGCATAAAAAATAACTAAAGGCATGGTTTCAGAGAATCCTGGGAAGAACTGCATTCACTAATACAGAGTGAAATGAGAAGAACCAAGAGTAAAGTAAAACAACTTTGAAAATCTTACAACTCTGATCAATGAAATAACCATCTTTGACTCTAAAGGAATGATGAAAAAGCAAGCTTGCTACCTGTACTTCCTAACAGAGAAGTAATAGAGCTAAAGTACAGAAGGGACATACATGTTCAAAAATGACAAATATGTATGTTTATTTTCCTTGACTATGATTGTTCAAAGGATTGTTTTAATTTTTTTCCCCTTGGGGAGGTTGAGAATGGAACTTGTGATAAGGTTGGGGGGAAATTTTTCAAATTCATAGAAGAAAATTAAAAGAGATGCAGAAAAGGTGCTGTTGAAAGTTATATATACTTAAGTCCTTAGACACTGTGTATGTTCAATGTAAGTGATCAGAGTTTGCAGAGGTAGCTAGGAGTGCAGTGAGTACAATGCTAGGCCTGGAGTCAGAAAAACCTAAGTTCAAATGCAACCACTTATTGAGTGACCTTAGGCAAGCCATTTAAATAAGGACTGCTTTAGTTTCCTATCTCACAAGACCATTTTTGTGAAGATCAAATGAGGCAATATTTGAAAAGCATTTTGCACAATGCTTGGCACATAAGAGACTCAATGCTTTTTCCCTTCCTCCTTTTCTCTCAGATACAATCTTTTTTCTCTGATCCACTTTGTATATGGAAGTGTACATTTTATTAATGAATAAAATTAATAAAATAAAAGCTAAGTTTCCTTAATTTTAATTTTTTCTTTTATACTATATTGCTTTTGTTAACCCAGGTGACTGTTCCAAAAATCAACAGGAAACCTATTTAATCTCTTTGTACCTCAGTTTCTCTACTTATAAATTGGGAACAATCATATCTACTTTTTTGAAAATTTTTATTATTATATCTTTTTATTTACAAAATATATATATGGGTAATTTTTTTCAACAATGACCCTTGCAAAACCTCCTGTTCCAAATTTTCCCCTCCTTCACCCCAACCCCCTTGGGAATGGACTACCAATACATGTTAAATATGTTAAATTATATGTTAAATCTAATATATATATGCATATCTGTAGAGGGCTGAAACTCTGAAAAGGTTTACTTGAATCAGACAGCAGAGCACTTAAGGCTAATTACCTATTCAATGTGAGATAGTGGTTCTATATACATATATTTGGATAAGATGGTGATATGATAGCTCTCCTCACCATTGGAGCTTGCTGAATGTGTGGTGGTAAGGTAATTGTAGGCAAGAATTGGAAGACTGAGGGAGAGAGTCAGAGTCGCTCTGATGAAGGACATTAAGGTTCTGGACTCGAGAATCCAGGATTCACCTTTGGCAAGCCTCATGGCAGCTTGCCTGCCTCCTTCACTTCTCTTCTTAAAGACCAAGGACTTTGATCCTGACTCTGACTGATCCTGAGGCCTTCCGGAGAGCTAGTCCAGACATTATACGTATTTATACAGTTATCTTGCTGCACAAGAAAAATCTGATCTAGAAAGGAAAAAAAAAAAACCTGAGAAGGAAAACAAAAATACAAGCAAACAACAACAAAAAGAGTGAAAATGCTATGTTGTGGTCCACACTCAGTTCCCATAGTCATCTCTTTGGGTATAAATGGCTCTCTTCATTACTGGATAAGTGGAACTGGTTTGAATCATCTCATTGTTGAAGAGGGTCACGTCCATCAGAATTGACTGTTATATAGCCTCGTTGTTGCCACGTATAATGATCTCCTGGTTCTGCTCATTTCCCTCAGCATCAGTTCATGTAAGTCTCTCCAGGCCTTTCTGAAATCATCATGTTGGTCATTTTTTACAAAACAATAATATTCTATAACATTCATATACCATAATTTATTCAGCCATTCTCCAACTGATGGGCATCCACTCAGTTTCCATTTTCTAGCCACAACAAAAAGGGCTGCCACAAACATTCGTGCACATACAGGTCCCTTTCCCTTCTTTATGATTTCTTTGGGGTATAAGCCCAGTAGTAACACTGCTGGGTCAAAGGTATGCACAGTTTGAAAACTTTTTGAGCATAGTTCCAAATTGTTCTCCAGAATGGTTGGATCCATTCACAACTTCACCAACAATGTATTAGTGTCCCAGTTTTCCCACTGCTCCTTCAAAATTTGTTGCTATCTTTTCCTGTCATTTCAGCCAATCTGAGAGGTGTGTAGTGGTCTCTCAGAGTTGTCTTAATTTGCATTTCTCTGATCAATAGTGAATCATATCTACTTCTAAGTAATACAGAAAAATACCAGTAAGACAGCCTGATTCTCTTCTTACAATACTAGCTGATTGACATGGACGCTCTTATAAGAGTGAAAAAGAAATGAATGCAACTACTTCCTATAGATACCATATAACGCTCTTGGCACCAGTTGTGTCACTAGTACTTGGATGCCAGACAGTCCTATTTGAGATGAACAGTCTTTATGAAAAGGTAGTCTTATAAAAAGGCCCAGCCAGATTGTTTGTGGTACAGACAGTGGACAGGAGGAAAGGAATAAATATTTAATGTTGTCCATGCTTTCTTTCTCCATTCAGGAGGGCATTTACCTCATCTTTTCCTAAAAATAACAAAGATGAAAGAAGCTAAACACCCAGTAAAATTAATTATAAGGCAGCAGAAAAGAAGGACATTCCAGCATAATGTAAGTTCCTTGAAGATAAGGAGAGCTTCATTTTTGTCTCTACCTAGTTGGTAGGATATATTTCATAAAATGTTTCTGGGGTTGAACTGAATGGATGATTTGGAGTGATCAGTAGGTTATTCCATGTATGGGAGGCCAGATGTGCTTGGGTCTGCCAGAGCTGGACAAGCCCTAAAGGAGGAGAAAAAAAAGGAGAGGGGAATCAGAAGAAAAAGGCAGGAAAAAAAAAGAGAGGGGAAAAGGGGAGAAGAAGAAAAAGAGGTGAGATATGGGGGGAGAAAGAGGAGAGAGAAGGGATAGAAGGCAGGGAGGGAAGGAAGGAAGGAAGAAAGGAAGGAAGGAAGAAAGGAAGGAAGGAAGGAAGGAAGGAGGGAGGGAAAGAGATAGACGCTTCTATGAGTGACTACACCAAAAAAAAAAAAAAAAATCAGACAGTATGGAGAACAGTGCCAACTTAGGTAGGAAGTGATACAGCCAAATCCCACAATCTTTTATGCTTTGGATAGAAGCCAGAGAAACTATATGCTGGGGGGCAGGAAGTATTTGATAAAAGAAATCACTCCTAGTGCTCTAATCTGGCTTCTCTTTTTTTACATTAGTTACATCAGTCCAGTACTATGATTACTATCATAGTAATTTACAACCTTGGTATAAGACTAAAGCTATTTCTATAGACACAAAACAAAACAAAAACTAACACATTCTCTGGGGGTTCTCACAAAATTTTATGAATGAAGTATAGTAAAAATAAAAAAAAATTTAAAAAAATAATGTAAGATGTTTTAAGTACTGCTTTTTATCTTTTACATTAATGTAGTGGGTTTTATAAATTTTAATTAGATCATCCTTTAGCCCATCTGTTTAAATATCCTTCTGACAAGCTTAAATACTCTCTGGCCAGTGCCATAAAGAATATCACTGAAAAAAATAAATGATTGGAAAAGGACAAGGAAAAACATGAACTATATAGAGGGACATCCCAAGAGGCACATTGGTGTAGAGGGTCACAGTCAGTGGGAAACTCTGGATGAGGTATAAGACCTTTCAGCCCGGAGGGAACCTGATAACAATGTCCTTCCTGAGAAGTCAGGGGGCAGTGACAAACTGTGTTGAGATTGAAGCAGAGTGATATCTGGTAGAAGAGTGATACCAGGTGGCAAGCTATGTACAATAGGAAGTTGTTTATGTGGTCCCACGTGCACAGTGTTGTTTTTGTTACATTATAAAAAGGGGAAAGCCCTTGAAATTAACGACTCCATTTTCCCACCATCCTTGGGAGTCTCACTTCATCACTTCTCCACTAGGAAGGTATATTTTAACCACCCTGGTATGGGGGGCTCTAGAAAGCAATGGTACATTTTGTCACCCCAACTTGGGGCTCTAGAAAACAGGACACAACACATTGGCACCCATGAAATGAAAAAAACAGATCTAGACAGACTACAATCCCTTGTATATTGAACAGATCTTCAGAGGACATTTAGGAAAACATAATAGAAAAAAAAATGGGATGAAAAGGCATAGAAAGTTGACTCTGAAATGATAAGAGGGGATATCCTTACAATAAGGTCATAGATATTTAAATGCCAATGAGCTCAAAGTTTCTCTATGAAAATTTTATGCAAAGATTTATACCAAGATTTATGCTCATCAAGAAGGAATTGATAGTACCAGACCTAAAATAATATTACAAAGTGGCAGTCATCAAAACCATTTGATACTAAGAAATAGAGTGGTGATCAGTGGAATAGAAACAAGACATAGTAATTGGTAAACACAAAGACGCCAGTTTCTGGAATAAGAACACACTATTTGACAAAAAATGTTGGGAAAATGCATGGCAGAAACTAGATATGAAATAACATCTCAAATTCTATATATACCAATCTAAGATTGAAATGGATTCGTGATTTAGACATAAAGGTTGATACTATAAGCAAATGAGGACAGCAAGGGATAGTTTAACTGTGAGATCTGTGGAGAAGGGAGGAATTTATAGCCAAAGAAAAACTAAAGAATATTAAGAAGTGAAAAAATTTAATTACATTTAAATTAACATTTAAATTACATTACATTAAAAAGTTTTTGCACAAACAAAACCAATGTAGCCAAGATTAGAAGGGGAAATAGAAAGCTGCAAAACAATTGTGACAACCCGTATTTCTGATAAAGGCCTCATTCTAAAATATATAGAGAACTGAATCAAATTTATAAGAATATAAGTCATTCACCAATTGATAAATGGTCAAAGGCTATGAACAGACAATTTTCAGAAGAAATTAAGGTCATCTATGCTCATATTAAAAAAAATGTTCTAAATCACTACTGATTAGAAAACTGTAAATTAAAACAACTCTGAGGTACTACCTCAGAGCTATCAAGAGTTACTAGGATGACAGAAAAAAATTAATGATATGGGGAAAGAAAGAGGATATGAGAAAACTAGAATACTAAATGCATTGTTGGTGAAGTTGTGAACTGAGTCATTCTGGAGAGCAATTTGGAACTGTGCCCAAAGGATTATAAAACTGTGCATATCCTTTGATTCAGCAGTGTCACTATTGGGTTTGTATTCCAAAGAGATCATAAAAGAGGGGAAAGGGTCTACATGTGCAAAAATGTTTGTAGCAGCTCTTTTTGATGGCAAGGAACTGGAAAATGAGGAGATGTACATTAGTTGAAGGATGGCTGAATAAATTATGAATATAATGGATTATTATTGTTCTATAAGAAATGATGAGCAGGCTGATTTCAGAAAAGCCTGGAATGACTTACATGAACTGATACTGAATGAAGTAAGCAGAACCAGGAGAACATTGTATACAATGACAACAAGATCATGTGATCAAGTATGGTAGACTTGGCTCATCTCAGCAATTCAATGATCAAAAATTAGTTTGGGGACAGAAAATGCCATCTACATCCAGAGAGAAAACTATGGAGACTGAATGAGGATTGAAGCATACTATTTTCTCCTTTTTGTTTATTTTTTCTGTCTTGTGGTTTTTCCCTTTTGTTCTTTTTTTTTTTTTTTTCACAACATAACTAATAAGGAAGTATGTTTAAGATGATTGTACATGTATAACCTATATTAGATTGCTGCCTTAGGAGGGTTGAGATAAGGGAGGATGGAAGAAAAAAATATTTTTTATCTCATTCTTTCTCATTTTTTTTGCTTTTTGATCTGATTTTTCTTGCACAGCAAGTTAATTGTATAAATATGTGTACATATTTTGGATTTAACATACATATTTTTAAATAACTTTTTATTGACAGTACATATGCATCGTAATTTTTTACAACATTATCTCTTGCACTCACTTCTATTCCAACTTTTCCCTTCCCTCCCTCCTACCCCCTCCCTTAGATGGCCACCAGTCTTTTACATGTTAAATATGTTATAGTATATCCTAGATACAATATATGTGTGCAGAACCTAACAATTCTCTTGTTGCACAGGAAGAACTGGATTCAGAAGGTAAAAATAACCTGAGAAGAAAAACATAAATGCAAACAGTTCACACTCATTTCCCAGTGTTCCTTCTCTGGGTTTAGTTGATTCTGTCCATCATTGATCAACTGGAACTGAATCAGATCTTCTCTTTGTTGAAGATATCCACTTCCATCAGAATACATTCTCATACAGTATTGTTGTTAAAGTGTATAATAATCTCCTGGTTCTGCTCATTTCACTTAGCATCAGTTCATGTAAGTCTCTCCAAGCCTCTCTGTATTCATTCTGCTGGTCATTTCTTACAGAACAATAATATTCCATGACATTCATATGCCACAGTTTACCCAACCATTCTTAAATTGATGGGCATCCATTCATTTTCCAGTTTCTAGCCACTACAAACAGGGCTGCCACAAACACATACAGGTCACTTTCCCTTCTTTAGTATCTCCTTGGGGTATAAGCCCAGTAATAGCACTGCTGGGTCAAAGGGTATGCACAGTTTGATAACTTTTTGGGCATAATTCCAGATTGCTCTCCAGAATGGTTGAATCTGTTCACAATTCCACCAACAATGCATCAGTGTCCCAGGTTTCCCGCATCCCCTCCAACATTCATCATTATTTTTTCCTGTCATCTTAGCTAATCTGACAGGGTATCTCAGTATCTCAGAGTTGCCTTAATTTGCATTTCTCTGATCAATAGTGATTTGGAACACTCTTTCATATGAGTGGAAATAGTTTCAATTTCATCATCTGAAAATTGTCTGTTCATATCATTTGACCATTTATCAATTGGAGAATGGCTTGATTTCTTATAAATTAGAGTCAATTCTCTATAAATTTTGGAAATGAGGCCTTTATCAGAACCTTTAACTGTAAAAATGTTTTCCCAGTTTGTTGCTTCCCTTCTAATCTTGTTTGCATTAGTTTTGTTTGTACAAAGGCTTTTTAATTTGATGTAATCAAAATTTTCTATTTTGTGATCAATCATGATCTCTAGTTCTTCTTTGGTCACAAATTCCTTCCACCTCCAGAAGTCTGAGAGGTAAGCTATCCTATGTTCCTCTTATTTATTTATAATCTTGTTCTTTATACCTAAATCATGGACCCATTTTGATCTTATCTTGGTGTATGGTGTTAAGTGTGGGTTCATGCTACATATACTTTTAACATGTTTAATATATATTGGATTACTTGCCATGTAAGAGAGGGGGGAAGGAATACAAAGTTTTGCAAGGATCAATGTTGAAAAATTATCCATGCATATGTTTTGAAAATAAAAGGCTTTAATTAAAAAAAGAAAGTTAAAAAAGTAATAATAATACAACAATAATAATAATAGTGCTATGGAGTAAAATCTATTTGCACCCTCCTACCTAAGTCATCAAATCAACATACAAACAGAAAGACACCTTAAATTGGAAAATAATTAAACAACTTGTAATGCATGAAAGCAACAGAATATTACTAATGTTTAAGAAAGGATGAATATGATAGATATAGAGAATCATAAGAAGCCTAATGGGAACTGTTGTAAAGCAAGTAGAAATGTAAAAATTATACACAAGGAACAAAATAATGGAAGCTGAATACTTCAAAATGATAATGATCAAATTTGGCCATAGGGACACAAGAAGGAACCTCTGTTTTTTCTTATAGAGATGGGGAACACTGTATATAATGATAAACTTGGATGAATGTTGCCAACTTGCCAGGGTTCCACAGGTAATAAGTGTTTAAGTATGTTAGGCTAGATTTTAACTCAGGTGCTTCCAATTCCAAGCCACTGATATATCTGGAGAGAGAGGGGGAGAGAGAGAGAAATATATTGGGGAATCCAGCCAAAGAAAATAAAAGCATTAATTAAATTCATTTAAAATTATGTGGTACTCATATGAAAGAGTGTTCCAAATCACTAATGATCAGAGAAATGCAAATTAAGACAACTCTGAGATACCACTACACACCTGTCAGATTGGCTAAGATGACAGGAAAAAATAATGATGAATGTTGGAAGAGATGTGGGAAAACTGAGACACTGATGCATTGCTGGTGGAGTTGTGAACAGATCCAACCATTCTGGAGAGCAATCTGGAATTATGCCCCAAAAGTTATCAAACCATGCATACCCTTTCATCCAGCAGTGCTACTACTGGGCTTATACCCCAAAGAGATACTAAAGAAGGGAAAGGGACCTGTATGTGCCAAAATGTTTGTGGCAGCCCTGTTTGTAGTGGGTAGAAGCTGGAAAATGAATGGATGCCCATCAATTGGAGAATAGTTGGGTAAATTGTGGTATATGAATGTTATGGAATATTATTGTTCTGTAAGAAATGACCAGCAGGATGAATACAGAGAGGCTTGGAGAGACTTACATGAACTGATGCTGAGTGAAATGAGCAGAACCTCAATAATGATACTGTATGAGGATGTATTCTGATGGAAGTGGATTTCTTTGACAAAGAGACCTAACTCAGTTTCAATTGATCAATGATGGACAGAAGCAGCTACAACCAAAGAAAGAACACTGAAAATAAATGTAAACTGCTTGCATTTTGGTTCTTCTTCCCGGGTTATTTTTACCTTCTGAATCCAATTCTTCCTGTGCAACAAGAGAACTGTTCAGTTCTGCACACATATATTGTACCTATACTGTGACATATTTAACACGTATAGACTGCTTGCCATCTGGGGGAGGGGCTGGAGGGAGAGGGGGGGAAAATCCGAACAGAAGTGAGTGCAAGGGATAATGTTGTAAAAAATTACCCTGGCATGGGTTCTGTCAATAAAAAGTTATTATAATAATAATTAAAAAAAAACTTATCTCTAGTCTTCCAGGGGTTGTCTTACACACTCCACACTATATCACTCATTTCAATTTGATAATCAAGCCAGCTAGTGAAAACAAAAATTCCAGCATAAGGTTTGGGTGGAGGGGGGAGGGTAGAAACATCAACTCTTCAAAGAATGCATGACCTTTGGAGTTGCCTCCTTTATTCTGCTTCCCCTCCCCTTGAATGAACTGCACTCTAGAAATGCAGGACTTCATTTTAGTTGGAAATAACTGGGGATACCCATTTGCCCCAGCTCCTGACTTCCCAACTTCTACAAGCAACTGAAAGTGACCATCTAACAGCAATTCAGGATTTAAATAAACTACAAGTTACTGATTTTATGTATTGGTGAGAGGGAGAAATATTATTTTCCATTATACATGGGGGTCATCGATCCAGAGCTCAAAGCGGCTTCAGAGGTCATCTAGTCCAACACTCACTTAAGTACAATTCACTCCCAAGTCCTGATGTCATTGGTCCTCTTCGAGAATGAAGAGCGATAGACCCACTGCCTCTTTCGGCAGACAAGAAAACTGAGGCCTAGAAAACTGACTTTTTACAAAGTGACTCAAATATTAATTGGCAAAGGCAGTATTTGAATGAATTCAAGTCCTCTGACTTCAAAGTCAGTGTTCTTTTCAATGCCCTCAAAAGATGGTTACAATTTCTAATTCTTTCAGAAACAAAGATCCATTATTGCATATTCCCATACCACTCAAGCCTAGTCAAACCCTCCTTAAGACTTAAAGAGTTTTACTGACAAAATTAAGGATTATACCTCTTTTCCTTGACCTCTATTCCTACTTTATGAAAATTTTAAAAAGGAAAATATACTTTGAGAGCATTTAATAATACATACAAGTTCTATGCATTGTCCAAATCTCTGTTTTTTATTGACGCTTTTTATTTTGCTTCTCTTTGAAATTAAAATAATCCCAGCTTCATCTCTGACCTGAAGTTAAATTATGTTATCACCACAGCACTCTCTTCAAAGCAATGAACAACTAACTGTAAGTACATTAACTCATGTAAGCATATAAACTCATGTATGCACTAAAGAATAAAAAATCCAGATCCAGAAAGATTCCTTTTTTGCAAGCAAATTGTGCAAGTCTCTCTATTATCTGTAGTAAGCCACCCACATCTTCTAGCTGGCAGCTGTGTACATAATGTTTATGACGGCTCTCCCCAACTCCCTTCACTCCCAGACAGAGAGATAAGAAAAATACAGCTGAATGAGATGCCACTAGGGAGGCAAAGCTCTCAGTTTTTGGAAAACAAAGTTTTTACCTCATAATATTTTTCCATACATGAATTCTGTTAGGATTTTTAAAAATACCTTGGCATTCAGAAGCCACTTATTTAAAACAGAATTTTGGTCTCATGGACTATTAATAAATCCCACTCTTCAAGCTCTCCCCTAGCCAAGTGAAGAGCTTGAAGTAATTACCTCCCCAGGCTTTAATTTCCTCATCTGTACAAGGGGAAATTGGATTAGATAGCCTCTAAGATCTCTTCTAGATTTAGATCTATTATCCTAATAAATGTACCTACTTATTAGCAACAAACCTGGAGTCAGGAAGATCTGAGCTATAGGCACTTACTAGATGGTAAGTCACTTAGCCCTGTTTGCCTTATTTTCCTTATTTGTAAAATGAGCTGGACAAGGAAATAGCAAATCACTCAGTAGCTTTGCTAAGAAAATCAAAAATGGGATCATGAAGAATCAAACAAGACTGAACAAGAAAATCCTAAGAAGTCAATCAGTGAAAATAATTGGATCTCCAGCAGCTACTGTCAGGTGGCTCCCGTGTTACAACATATGGCGCCTGAACATGGGGCAGCAGCGTTCCAGAGCTGTTTGTGAGAAGGATCCTCTGGTACCAATACATCAAAGGGCTGAACCAGGAGACTGATGAGAGACTTAAATACCTATTTTGACTATAGTCTTTTACTCCATTTGAAAGTTTGCCTCCATGATAAGACCAACACCTGCTACAACCATCCAGAGGTGATAGTGCTGCTTGCATTCCTCAGTGTGTGGACCATGCTGTGGGGGGAAAAATAACAGCGAAAAACAAAAAATGGGGAATTGTTAAGGGACAGGTCAATTTTCTGAGAGCCTCCACAGCTGTGGATCATAACATCTGAAGGAGTTGCAAGGCGGCCTTTGCTGACACAGAATAATGCACTGGGAATGAGATAAATTGGAGGCAGACGGAAGAGGAGAGAGGTCAGACAACACAACGGTCTCTCAGTCAGAGATGTCAGAAAACAGCAACTGCCTCTCAGTCTCCTTGTATCATCCTCTCACAAGAGGAGATCTATTCTGGAGGACTGCGTTGGATCTCCAGCAGCCACTGTCAGGTGGCACCCAGTGGCCTAACATTCCTTGCCCATTTTACCACTCATATAGCCCATTGAGTTCAAGCCTTCATCACTATTCTAAATTTTTATTTTTATTTATTTATTTTTTTTTTGCTGAGGCAATTGGGGTTAAGTGACTTGCCCAGGGTCATACAGCTAAGAATGTTAAGTGTCTGAGACCAGTTTTGAATTCAGGTGCTCCTGACTTCAGGGCTGGTGTTCTATCCACTGCGCCACCTAGCTGCCCATCACCATTCTTGAAAATTATTGTCAGATACCCTTTAAAGTATTACTATTTCCAAAATCTTACCCTTCTCCAATGTAACCTGTGAGGTATATTATCTGTCAACCAGTCTGCACTAGAATTGGCACCAAGGATACATTCAGTAAGCAGGGAGAAGAGATTCTATCCTCAAATTTTTATTCAATAATCAAAAGGAAATTTTTCCACACACTCCTATTGCAAGAGTCCATAGAACATTAAATATAAAATAATAATGGTGGCAGAGTGACTATTTCTTTCTGCACTCCATCAAAAAAGAAGCATAAAATAAGAACTATATCAAAAGGTCTTTAGTCACTAGTTTTTTTCTTTAAGAAATAAAGAAATTAAAAAACAAGAGTTTCTCATTCCAGGATCAACCTAAGAAATTTATTCCAAAAGATTCACTTTGCAATCTGTTCATAAGCCAAGCACAAATGAACAAATATTTATTATTTAAGCACCTACATGACAGCTATGTGATATAGTGGGTTGAGTGCTGGATCTGAGGTTAGGAAGACATCTTCCAGAATTCAAATCTGGCCTCAGACACTAACTGTATAACTTTGGACAAGTCACAACCCTATTTGCCTCAGTTTCCTAATCTATAAAATGAACCGGAGGATAAAATGGCAAACCATGCCAGTATCTTTGGCAAGAAAACTCCAAATGGGATCATGATAAGAAATGACTGAACAAAATCTACTATGGACAAGGAATAGGCAATAGAAGGGCAAAAGTGAGCTCTCTCCAGAAGTTTACCTTCTAATAGAAAAAGAAGCAATTCTCTAAATAGATGATAATTGGGCTAATACAACTTTCAAGAGCCTACTCTAAGAGATTACACACTCCATGAAAATAGCTCCCAAAACATTTAAAGTCTATCTCTTCCTCCAAGAAGCTAAACTAGTATTCCAAACAGTAGTCTTTTAACCAATGTTAATTAATTTAGCACGATGAATTTTTGGGTAAGTTTCCAAGACACCTGATATTTTGAGGCAAACAAAATACTTAAAAAAAAAAAAAAAAAAGATACTGGAAATAAGGTCCTCCTTATCCTCCTCTCATTTCTGGACAGGAGACTAAATCAGTAGCACACTTAAGACCTGATACCCAGAAAAGTACAATAGAATCAAAACAGAAAACCCACAGCTGCAGAAGCTTGGCTCCAAAATCACTGATCCCCAAAATAACTGACAGTCTTGGGCAAATTGTCTTAATCTGGACCAAAGCTCAAAAGAAAAAAAAAAAAAAAAAAAACAGTATCGTTAAGTTCACCAAGCCAATCAAATCTATAGAACTCAGTTCTTTCTATTTCATGTTAGTTTTATATTTTGACTATATAATCAAATTATTTTGCTGATTTAAAAGGGGGGAGGGGGGAGGGCTTGCTTTCTTATTTTGATACAACCCAGTTATTGGATTTAAAGAAAAGAAATTTTCCCCAAGTTCCAAATTAGTTTCCAAAAAAATGAATGATAAAAAATGTCAAATAAAAATACAGGAAACCATATTCAGAAGTAATCTCCAGAATTCTAAAGAATAGAAATGTAAATAATATGTAGATATGTATGCCATATGTATTTTAGCCAAATATATACATTCTTCTCTTCAAAATTCTGACTCTGCTGAATAAATAGTTATTTGGCAAAGCAACAATATTTGATCAAAGTTTCCACTTTAAAAGATTCTAATCAGTTATTTTGAACAGTAGAGCAAAGTAGGGTATGTGTGTGTTTGTGTATGTGTGTGTGTATATGTCTGCTCAACTCCAGCTTTATTATAATTTCATACTACATATCACTTTGTTTTTGCAAACAGAAAACTCCAAATGGGGTTGGACCTGACTGAAAGAACTCAACAATGTTTTGAAAATGTTTTTGAAAAAATCTAATCTTAAAACACTTAATACTTCCTAGCTGTGTGACCCTAGGCAAGTCACTTAATCCCAAACAAATAAAGAAATATTTGCAGTAAATTTTAGGTATTGGCTTGCCTTTTTTTTTTTTTTTTTTTTTAAATTCAAGGATGTTGCTTGTCTTTCCTCTGCAAGAAGAATGTAATGTCTACAAGAGACCCTGTTCTCTCAATGGTCAGTTAGTTTCTTTGGCTAAATGATGAATTAGCATAGTTCCAAATTTTCAAATTTAGATAGAAAATTCTTTAAACTTAAATTATAATTTTGTAAATTTTTATGACTTGTAATAACATAAAAATAGAACTTCAGGTTTATTTCATTCGGCATAATTTTTGGAAATGAATTTTTAATTCAGGGAAAATTTTCCTTTTATCTTACTAATTAAATTACATCCTTGGCATCAGAATGAGAATTCAAATTCGAATTCGAATGCCTTTCTTTCACTAAACAAAGATATACATATACAGACAGTATTTCCTTTGGAAATCAGATCACAGTAAAACAGAACTGGATTTTTTTTTTTAATCTTCATTTATTTACTCAGCCACTTGTTTATTTGCCCATCTCTCTATTTTTGTTTTTACATCATTTATATTTTCCAATGTAACTCTCCCTCCACCCTCTCCAAAAATAATTTCTAAAACAAAGAATTTTTAAAAGGAAGAAAAAGAAAAGTCAACAAAACTAATCAACATGTTCAGGAAAGTCTAGTTACAGATGCAGTGTTCTCTCCTGGTACTCCCCATTTCTGCAAGGTGAGTGGGGGAGGGGAGAGGTGCCTTTTTTCTTTTCCTACTCATTTTATAGATAAAGAAACTGAGGCAAACAGTGTTAAGTGACAACTATTAAGGTTCTGAGCCTAGGTAGGAGCACAGGTTCTCCTTATTCCAGCATCAGTACTTCACTATCCAGGTTTCCTAAAACAAAACATTAATCTAATTATTCTTGTACCCGAAGGGTTTTCATTTGGGAAAGTGCTCTCCTTTCCACATAGTATCAAAGAGCTGCAAAGCACCTCAATGGTCACAGATAAAACCCCAAACTTCTTTTAAAAAGAAACAATCTCATAGACTTAGAAGAAAAAACCTATTTGGGCTTCTGAGTTTTTATTTTAATAACTAAGCCTCCTTAATCTAGGAAAACTTTTCCTTCTAACACATATAGCATTCTAAAGTTAAAAGGAAAAAAACAGACTTTTTATTAGTCAATTTTCATGCTAAAAAAATAGATTGCAGACAAAGTTTAATGGAAATAGCTAAAGCCACTTCCTACATTTTTACCTTATGGAGGAGGTATGGGGGTGAAGCAGAACATCTTAAATTGCTTAATATTTCCCTAGCCTTTAGAAAATCCTGAGAACAATGGTAATTCAGAAGGCAAGGTTCAACTGCTCATTTCTTCTTAGAGAAGTACAATTAATCTCTAACTTGAAGGGGGGATGGAACAAGACTAAAGGTTATAAGCTGAAAAGGCAGACTAATCTCTTGGAGAACGATAGAGGCATCCCTTATAAATCCTACATTTATAAGTCCTCACATGGCATACGATTAAAAATTAATATATGAAATAGATCTTCATTCTAGGGTTTATAAATCATCATTTGATTATGGCAAAATGCTTATTTGAATGAACTAATGTTTCAAAAAAATACTTTCAACAACAAAAGAATGTTATATCAGCTGAAAGTTGAACTGATAAAAATGACTATGTATTCATTTAACAAAAAAGTCCAATTTCTTAAGAATACATAAGTAAATGTGAGGATGGTTCTTTCTCATCTTCAAAAACATTATTAAGAAAAAGTCTGTAGGAACATCCCATTTAAAGTGTTTCTGTGTGGGGCAGCATGCTCTACATCATCAGGAGCAAATACAGATCCATGGCTTACCCAGAGGCCTGTTGAAAGATAATGCCTTGCCTTGCCTTAGAAACTTAGAGAGAGGTGCTCTCCACCTTCCAGTTCCAGGCCAACAGCTTTTATTGCCAAACCTTGCAATTGTAATGAGACACAGGACTGCTGTTTTACACAAGAACACACAGAAAGAATGGTATTTCATAGGCCTTCGGAAGATCCCTTGAAGTCACAGATTAGGTTGTGGCCAACATTACCCTCACCTTCCCCCTCTCATGCTTAGGAAAGCTTAGTTACTGGTGAGAATAGATGAGACAAGAGTTCAAAGAAATATTCATCTGGGGAGAACAGGAGCCAGAATAAAAATATTTTGCCAAACCAGTAAGTTATCCTAGCTGGGGTAGATCAAACTGAGTGCTAAGATAAGAAGGTCAGGTTTGTTTTGAAAGGGATAATAATAACAATTCACTCAGGGGACTTAGGAAGGAACAGAGAAAGGATGCACAAAGAGAGAAATATTAGATAGCCTTACACTAAGTATAAGTACACCAGGTGCACTTAGATTCTTTTTAATGGATTTCGGTGAGCCAGGACAAAAAGGCAGGAGGGCAAACAAATCCAAACTACTCAAAATCTGGCCAAATTTGGGAAAGTAAACAATAGCCCATGAATATTTTATCAATAAGCAATGCTAATAAATTACCATAATGTTACTCTTTTTAGTACACTGGCTACAAGACTCGTTACACTTTAATCACTAATATGCCTCAATGGAGGGCATTCCACACTGGAAACTACCTATACTAATAAAGATCACAGCTCCAAAATCCCTCCCCCCTCAAAAATCAAAAACAAAAACACTACATTCACAGTATTTCCTTCATGAATGAAAACAATTATTTTAGTGCTTCCCTCTCCTTCAGACTAATTCTTTATTTCTCTGGCATTCCCCAAGTCTGGAATGTTCACCCTCCTCACCTCTAGCTCTTGTCTTCCCTGGATTTCTTCAAGTCTCAGAAAAAATCCCCCTTTTTCCAGAAAGTATTTTCCCATCTTCCCTACAGATTATTTCCAAGTTATTCTGTATATTGCTTGGGGTTTTTTGGTTGCTGTTTACAAACTTTTTGTCTGCATGCTATATCTATTAGACAGGAAGTGCTTGGAAGGTAGAGACTGTCTTTTGTCCCCAGATTTCAGAATAAGGTCTGGCTTGTAGGAGGCACTTAGTAAAAGATCACTGCCTGACTGACTAATAATATGCTAAGTACTGAGGACACAAATATAAAAGTGGTGACATTCATCCTTCAAAGGACTTATATTCTAATGGAAGAGACTAAGCTGATTTCAGCTTTGTAGACATTCCTTCTATAGGTGCAAGATCCTATCCCATGCAGGTCATTTGCATGCTGGGCAGTTGTTACACATCTTTGCATAAACCCTTTAGAAGATTGCCTCTGAAAAATGAAGGAGAACATAACACCCAATGAGAAAGGAAGCCTATATATTTGTTAGACATGGAACATACAGGCAATTTGTCTGTATTGAGGATTCCTAGGAAATTGGTAATCACTAAGTAGGGTGGAGTGATAAGGTAAAAATGATAAGGTAAAAAAAGCTAGGTATAAAACCAAGCATCTCTAAGGTGGCAGTTTGCCAGGGCAAGTATCCAAGAAGACTACCTACAGGAATGGCAAAGATTTGAAATTGTTGCTTTCACAGCAAGTGCATGTGTACACACATACTCACAGCAAAGAAATTTTTTTCCATTACAGCCAAAGAGTTTATGTTTCTGTCGAAGATATGAAACAGCTATGTATTTTTCCAAACCCAGCTGATTTCTGTGGTGGGAGAAATATAAAATCTCTTTCTTCTTAAAAGTTAGTGTAGTTTTCCCCTGAAAGATAACAAAGCTGTCCCCTAAGATTTCAATGATTCAGGGGGCTAAAGCTCAAGCTAAATCTTGATTAGCTCCTTAGTAGTCTCTGGCTCCAATGACTGGGTTTTTTGGTCATGTAAGGGAATAAGAAGGCCCTTCAGAGTAGCTCCAGGTACCATCATGTCCTGCCCTTATGATGAGACTTATTTCTATGCTTCCATGTGGAAACACACATTTCTACAGAAATTTCCACAAAAGTTAAGTGTTAGAATATCCTGGTTGAATATCTTTTCCATGCTATAGCTAATTAAGCCTTCTGCTCACCCATAAATATCTCATTTTGTTCCAACAACAAACCTGAACAGAGTACCAGCCCAAGTTGTATCTGCCCACTGAAGTCTCACACTTAGAAAAGTTAATAACAGAGCCAAGCTATATATCTACTTCCCAGGTCACCAGGGAAAATTAATTGCTCATTGAAAGAACAGAAGAAATGCTCCTACACAACCAAAGAAGAAAAAGGTATCTTATTTACAGAGAATATACCCTGATCTTTGTCAGGATGTTGGAGGAAGAAAGAATTCAGTAAAATAGGTGGGTAAGAAGAAAGACCAATGAATACTTATTCATAAGAAAAAGATTAACGTGTCTTTCCCCCCTTCATAAATAAAAGGTAAAAGTTGTAGCTGGGTCCTCTGAGGAAAAAGTAGCTTTTAATGAGTGAAGGAAAGATGACAGTAAATCCAAAGATACCACCAAGGGAGAAGTAATTCTCCAATAATTAGAAGAGGAGATAAAAGTGGTAGTTAGTAAAAACTCACTGAGAAAGAAAATTTGGAGGCATTCTCAGATGAGTGATAGATTGAATTAGATTTGATAATGATCTACTATCTTCATGGAGCTCATGTTCAGAAAGTGATGAAGAAACACTTGGGACTTGTCAAATCTGATGATCCCTAACAACACTAGAGATTATGAAACACTGGGTACAACAAAAACCTTTCGGGCACTGGTGGTATACTATAGACTGAAAGCAATAATCAAAAGATTAAAGCAGGACCAGAAAGTAAACAGCTTAATCAGATAATGGTATATGAATATAGAATTTCTGAATCACCAGTGAAAATATGGAACTCAGCTCATGAGAACTAGTACAAATAAATTTTGTCAAATGACAAGATAGAAATAAGTTAATGTTGGAGGAGAAATTGAATAAAAATAGGCAAGATACACACATTGGTGAATCAGTCTGATTAGACTGATTAGAATGATTATTCTGGAACTCAATTTGGAATCCTTTCATAAAAGTGCTAAAAATAAAGTGACCAAAAAATGTCCATATTCTTTGACCCTAAAATCTCACTATCAGGCTTCTACCCTATAAAAGATGCACTCACAAAGGTCTTATGTGCACTAAAAAAAAAAAAAAAATGTGCAATACTTTTGCAGTGAGCCAGAAAGAAAGAAAGAAAGAAAGAAAGAAAGAAAGAAAGAAAGAAAGAAAGAAAGAAAGAAAGAAAGAAAGAAAGTAGATACAGACTGTCGAAAATCTTCACTAGAGGAATGGCTTCATTAATTGTGCTGCGTAAATATAAAGAATTCAGGCAAGCAAAGCAAGATATCAACTGAAACAGGATCAGGAAAACAACATACATAATGGCTAGAAGAGAATTAAAAAAAACAATAGCAAAACCAGAATCTTGTACAATTATAATGTTATATTGGCATATCCACAAAAAAAACCACCCCAATTTCTTCGATAAAGAAATCTAACTCAGTTTCAATTGATCAATGATGCTCAGAAGCAGCTACACCCAGAGAAAGAACACTGGGAAATGAATGTAAACTGTCTGTATTTTTGTTTTTCTTCCCAGATTATCTTTACCTTCTGAATCCAATTCTTCCTGTGCAACAAGAGAACTGTTCGGTTCTGCACACATATATTGTATCTAGGATATTGGACTTGATCACCAGTCATTCTGGCTTTTAGTTATAAAATGGCATGGTCACATGGGCAGCGTGAAGGATTATAGTGTCACTTATGGCCACTGTCCAGAGATAACTGTGTATACCAGCTGCTGTTATTTCCCCAGTGCTGGACAACTCCCTACCTTGTGGGCAGAGAACAAGAAACATATTTAACATGTATAGGACTGCTTGCTATCTGAGGGAGGGGATGGAGGGAGGGAGAGGAAAAGTTGGAACAGAAGTGAGTGCAAGGGATAATGTTACAAAAAATTACCCAGACATGGGTTCTGTCAATAAAAAGTTATAATTATGAAAAAAACCCACCCCACAACAAACCCTTATTTTCAAAAAGAAAAAAAAATGTATCTAAAAGAGACTTATGAGTAGCTCAGATTCTAAATAAATGTATAGAGAAAGATGGAAACAAAGGTAAATAATAATGGATAAATACAAAAGAATAGAATGGTCCCAGATAGTGGAGTGAATAAATTTGAAAGGGATTGAAAGAACAGACCTGTGGAATAGTCATTAGGTAATGTAAACTGGTAAAGTAGTCAAGGGGATCTGTCTTCAGCACTGTGCTGTTCAATACTTTTGTCCAAGATTTAAATAAAGATATTGTTGACATGTTCATTAAATCTATAAAGTAAATTATGCCAGCGGGAATAACAAAATTATTGAGATCCTTTTGGACCCTATCACTAAATAGGCTCTCACGAGAGCTTAGCTAAATCATACCTGTGAAAAGGAATTGTAATTTTCAGTAGAAGAGAAACTCAATGTCCACAAAAGCTAAATTTATTTTGGGTGGTAATAAGAGATGTAATAAATTTTTCTTGAATTTGAACAGAACCAGGAAGCAATTTGCAACATTCTATAGTGATCTAATCATACCTCAAGGCATCATATTCAATTTTGGACACCTTACTTTAGAACCAATAATGAGAATGGACTAGAGACCATGCCAAGTGAGAACTAGTTGAGGGTACTTCCAATCTCTGAAGAAAAAAAGATTTATGGAGAGAAAGACAGCTGTCTTCAGTAGTGGACTGACTTGTGGTGTGCAAGGATTAGCTTTGTTCTACTTTATCTTATAGTTTAGAACTTGTCCTGATGGAAGTTGCTCTTAGGCAAATTTAGATTCCCATGTACTGGAAGTCTTTAAGCAGAGGCCAGATGATTGCTTATTTGGATAGGGTGGAAGGGATTCCTGTATAGAAGTGGGGATTCAACAAGCTGATTTCCAAGTTCTGAGGTCCTTCCAACTTCAGGGTCCTATAAGCAAGGAAACTAGACTTTCAGGGTCTCAAAAGACTGGCTGGACTTGAAATCAAGACACCTGGGTTTGACTATTAAGTTTAGATTCTTAGCTGAGTCATTTAATTTCCCTGAACTTATTTTCTTATCTCTAAAAGAGAAATAATACCTGCCCTACTGTCTCAACAGGACAGATGTGAGTAAAGCCTTCTGTATCCATAAAGTGCTATATAAACTTGTTTGTACTTTTTTTTTTAAGAAAAAGTTTCTAAGCAGAACTATTATATGAACTTGAACCTTATTCACATCATCTTTATCAAGTATTGAGTCCATTTAACAGTATTTTTTCTCAAAAAATCAAATGAGGGTGGCCTAGCTGTACCTGATCTAAAACTATATTTTATAATATATAATATTAATTTTATTAAAACTATTTGGTACTGGCTAAGAAATAGATTAGTTGATCAGTGGAATAGGTTAGGTTCACAAGACAAAATAGTCAACTATAGCAATCTAGTGTTTGACAAACCCAAAGATCCTAACTTTTGGGATAAGAATTCATTATTTGACAAAAACTGCTGGGAAAACTGGAAATTAGGATGGCAGAAATTAGGCATGGACCCACACTTAACACTGTATACCAAGATAAGATGTCCATGATTTAGGCATAAAGAATGAGATTATAAATAAATTAGAGGAACATAGGATAGTTTACCTCTCAGACTTGTGGAGGTGGAAGGAATTTGTGAACAAAGAACTAGAGATCATTATTGATCACAAAATAGAAAATTTTGATTATATAAAATAAAAAGCCTTTGTACAAACAAAACTAATGCAAACAAGATTAGAAGGGAAGCAACAAACTGGGAAAACTTTTTCACAGTTAAAGGTTCTGATAAAGGCATCATTTCCAAAATATATAGAGAATTAACTCTAATTCATAAAAAATCAAGCCATTCTCCAATTGAAAAATGGTCAAAGGATATGAACAGACAATTTTCAGATGATGAAATTGAAACTATTACCACTTATCTGAAAAAGTGTTCCAAATCACTATTGATAAGAGAAATGCAAATTAAGACAACTCTGAGATATCACTACACACCTGTCAGATTGGCTAAAATGATAGGAAAAAATAATGATGAATGTTGGAGGGGATGCGGGAAAACTGGGACACTGATGCATTGTTGGTGGAGTTGTGAACAGATCCAACAATTCTGGAGAACAATCTGGAATTATGCCCAAAAAGTTATCAAACTGTGCATACCCTTTGATCCAGCAGTACTACTGCTGGGCTTATATCCCAAAGAGATACTAAAGAAGGGAAAGGGACCTGTATGTGCCAAAATGTTTGTGGCAGCCCTTCTTGTAGTGGCCAGAAACTGGAAAATGAATGGATGCCCATCAATTGGAGAATGGTTGGGTAAACTGTGGTATATGAATGTTATGGAATATTATTGTTCTGTAAGAAATGACCCGCAGGATGAATACAGAGAGGCTTAGAGAGACTTACATGAACTGATGCTGAGTGAAATGAGCAGAACCAGGAGATCATTATATACCTCAACAATGATACTGTATGAGGATGTATTCTGACGGAAGTGGATTTCTTTGACAAAGAGACCTAACTCAGTTTCAATTGATCAATGATGGACAGAAGCAGCTACACCCAAAGAAAGAACACTGGGAAATGAATGTAAACTGTTTGCATTTTTGTCTTTCTTCCCGGGCTTTTTTTACCTTCTGAATCCAATTCTTCCTGTGCAACAAGAGAACTGTTCGGTTCTGCACACATATATTGTATCCAGGATATACTGTGACATATTCAACATGTATAGGACTGCTTGCCATCTGGGGGAGGGGGTAGAGGTAGGGAGGGATAAAGTCGGAACAGAAGTGAGTGCAAGGGATAATGTTGTAAAGAAATTTTTTTCAAAATAAAAAAAAGTGAAAAAAACCCACAGTGTTTTTTCTCATTAGATTAAGCAAACATTAAAAGACTGAGATGAAAGAAGCCATTTTCCCACTGTTTTTAAGATAATTTGATAATTCATTCATTTTCTTACAGACAATACTTTGTTCTACTGAGCTGGACTGCTGGAAGACTTGAAAGAAAATTCAGGAAATAGTGGACAAAAAACAGATGAAACATTGTTTCTACTCATGAGAAAAAGGTACTATAGGTTTTGTGGAAGAGGTTGGAAGAAGCTGTAAAACCATATGGTCTCTTACAAACAGATTTATTTGTTCACCTATGAGTAAGAAAACAATATCTAAAATTTGACAACCCTACCTCCCAAAAGCCCAAGGTCTATGTTTATCTAGCAATTTGTGAAAAGGCAGGCAAAACAAAGTTCACAAGGCCTTTTAGACATGCTCCAAAAAATATTAAGTCAGGGGCTTATTTACTTAAAAAAAAAAAAAACCAATAAAACAAAATTCCAAATCAACAAAAGAATCTAAGTAAGCCTTTCAAGTTAATGGGGTTAAATTTATGCATAAAGTTGTTAGAAATAATTCTTATATAAGTTACCAAGCTTCACCCTGAAGAGATGAGAAAAATTGCAGAAGGGGGATTCTATAGGTATGGAGTCTTGCATATATCAGTCTCAGTTTATAAATTTATTTTTTTTTTTAGTTAAACTGCTTCCTACCCTCTTCCAGCTTCCAATTTTTATTCTTTATTATAGAAGATAATTATCCTAGGAGAGAGGGGGATATGTATGATGTAAAACATACGATATCAATAAAGACAATTTTTCAAAATAGTGGTTTTTTACTTTAATAACAAATTTCATTGTCTCTTGTTTTGACATATAAATGATCTTGAGTTCTCAAAAACTCCTAGAAAGAAGTAAATCATATGCTTAGGTAATATTCCAAGATGGAAGAGTATGTAAAATATACTATTATGCAAACACTTGTGCAGCTAAATTCTGAAAAGTTCATCAAAGCCAGCATAAATCATGTACAAACTACATGTTTTATTACTGGTATAATTTTAAATCTGAAGTTTCTCTTTAATTTCAATCATTAGCTTTTAAATCAGTCAAAATGCATTTATTAAATATCTATTATGTTCCAGGTACTACAGTAAGTTCTGGATGCTCAAAATGACAAAACAGCAGCAAAAAAAAAAAAAAAACCTCAAAGTAGTTCCTATCCTCAAGGCATTTATACTCTCATGGGGAAGACAACATGCAAACAATATACAAGCTACACAGAGGATAAAGTGGGGATAGTCTCACTGTGCTACGCATCATACAAATATTATATCACTTTATCCTCACAATTTACCTGGGAAGTAGGTGTTATTATCCCCATTTCTCAGTTCTAGAAAGAATACAGAGGTTTGGTGATTTGCCTAGGATCACACAGCTAAGAAGCATCTGAGGGCATATTTGAACTCAGGACTTCTGGTCCAGCACTCTATCTACTGCACCATCTTGCTGCACTGGGGACTAGGAAATGATTCTTGCTTATTAAACCTCTACTTATCAAAAAATTTAAGCTTTTCTTTCAAATGACTAAAAGAAAAAATTAAAAGCAGCTGTGGATTATATTTACAATTTGATAAATTTCATGTGGCATATTTGGCATTAAAGGGTTGTTAAATGGAGGATTATTTGGGCAGATATGAAATTAGTTTTCTCTTATTGGGAAGCCTTATTATACTAGTGAGTAAAGTCGAGCTTGACTAAATTTAGAATTATATATTTTTTAAAGAGAAAATATCAGTTGTATCACAGACCAAGTTTTACCTGAGTTTCAAGATTTTATGTTCTTTAAAAATATCTATGTATAAAAATCTTTATAGGGGGTTAGGTGACACAGTGGATAGAATACAAAGCCTGAAATTAGAAAGACTCTATGCACTGTGTCACCTAGCTACCCTGGAATATAAATAATGTTTGCTAAATTTAATGAAGCCTTAAAAAATGGACATTGGTCAGTCAATGAGGGAGATATTTTGGAGCATATCCTAATCCCAATTTCAAATCTGGCCTCAAATACTTAGTAATTATGCGATCCTGGGTTAGTCAGATCTTGTTTGCCTCAATTTCCTCATCTGTAAAATAAACTGCAGAAGGAAACAGCAAACCACTCCAGTACCTTTGCCAAGAAAACCCCAAATGGGGTCACAAAGAGTTGGATATGGCTGAAACAAATGAACAACAAAAATAAGTTCTTTATTTTAATATTCCTACAACTCCCTCAAAAATGAAAAATGTAATAGCAGTTGACACGTGAACACTTTACCCTTTTATCTCATTTATCCTCATAACCATTCTTTTAAGGTATATACTATAAATACTTATCCCCATTTTACATATGAAACAACAGAAGCAATCACACAGCTGACCAATGTCAGAAGTCAGATACTAACCCAGGTCTCTTCTGATACAAAGTCCCTATTTAGTTTTCCATCACATAGTATTCAGACATCACCTAATACTTCGCTTTATAGGGGAGATAGGAAGGTACATCTGGAATCAAGGGTTCAAATCCGGGTTCTGCTCATATAGATCTGCTATCTATATGACCTCAGGTAAGTCATTTTACTTCCCAAGCTGTTTCTTCATCTGTAAGAGCTCAAGAGGGATTAGATGAAATGATTCCCAAAGTGCTTTTCCAGCTCTAACTCTGTGGTCTTGATACATTTAATCTATGTAGCATTTTGTATTGCTTTATGAGAACAGGAATTGTTTTCATTGTTAGGGGATGAGGGATAGAGGAAGGCAAATAGAATGTAAGAGCTTGTGAATATTTATTATTGTCTCCTTTACAGCCTGAAAACACTAACAAGACTTTTGAAAGACAAACCATATACAATATAGAATTTGGAGCTGTGCATGATCTTATATTTTAAAATACATTATTTTAATGTTATTAAACTTATATTATGTTACTCCAAATAAGAAGGGAATTAAAACCGTTGAGTACAATTTAGAGTCACAGAAAATGAATCAAGACAAAAACTGCCTCCCTTTCCCAATGTGACTGCCTCCCTTTCCCTTCACGATGTGACATCATCCATTTAATGTACTTAGGTAGCAAAAACTACTGTGTGGCTCAGAATGGTGAGGGGTCACTATTTAATAAAAAAGCTGGAGAGATTTCTAGGAGCAAAGCAAGAGTTTATTGTACATACTCTTGAGAATCAGGTGTCCCACCTGTGGAGCAGGCAATAGAAGGGAGGAGGCACCTTCTGAGACAGGTTTTTACACTTTAAATAGTCTCTAATGCAAACACCCCTCCCACCACTGACCATCACCCTCATTGGTTGTGGGTCTTACCTTCTAAACAAGGTTACTAATCAAGAAATTGAATTTGGTCAATAAGTACATAATTGCCCATATCTGATTGAAGTAGGGAGAAAATGATGTCATGGGAGGATAGCAGGAAGGGGACCGTGTGCCCTTGAAACAATGCTCAAGGACCTTCAGGCCTACTCCAACTCTGAAGTAGATAAAGCATTACTAGATTTTCACAACTGTCCTGAGAGATCTCACCCATCTAGTTCACTACCAAAGTTGGTG
The DNA here is from genome assembly GCF_902635505.1 of Sarcophilus harrisii. Taxonomy (NCBI): domain Eukaryota; kingdom Metazoa; phylum Chordata; class Mammalia; order Dasyuromorphia; family Dasyuridae; genus Sarcophilus; species Sarcophilus harrisii. The sequence continues at coordinate 294,006,844 of NC_045426.1, read as the reverse complement.
TTTGCATTTCCCTTTAAAGGGCCTAAAACAAGTTCCATCCCCTTCCCCCCAATAGAAATAGTACACAACCAAGAGAACCAAAACTCTTTCTTAGTTCTCATCATCTCTCTGCAGCTGTTGAAAGTGAGTTCCTATCCCAACAATGAATTTAAACACCTGGAATATATTCCACCCCCAAGATCTTAGGGAATGGCAACATCACTAAGTTCAATGATCAAATTAGAAATGTTGAAAAAGGAAAATCCTGTGCATGAAATTTCAGTCTCAAAACAAATGAAATACTGTAATACAGAAACCAGGATGCATGCCAAATAATCAGTTTATTCATGAGCAGAATTCCTCTCCCACAACCTGAACAAAAAGGGAAAAAACATTTTCCAAGACATAAACATCAGGGACTTGCATACAGAAGACTGACCTCCTGCCTGCCTAGGCAATGTAAAGGGTCCCTGAGAGTCCCACTTAACAGCAATCAGCAGCCTTCCAAAATGGCCGTATACTTTGTACTACCTACTTCACAGAGTGGCTGTCAAGAAAGTGCTTTGTCCTCTTTGTAGTGGCTAGAAACTGGAAAAATGAGTGGATGCCCATCAGTTGGAGAATGGCTGAATAAATTGTGGTATATGAATATTATGGAATATTATTGTTCTGTAAGAAATGACCAACAGGAAGATTTCAGAAAGGCCTGGAGAGACATGAACTGATACTGAATGAAACAAGCAGGGCCAAGAGATCATTATATACTTCAACAACAATACTATATGATGACTAGTTCTGATGGACCTGGCCATCCTCAGCAACGAGATCAACCAAATCATTTCCAATGGAGCAGTAATGAACTGAACCAGCTACGCCCAGCAAAAGAACTCTGGGAGATGACTAAAAACCATTACATTGAATTCCCAATCCCCATATTTTTGCCCACCTGCATTTTTGATTTCCTTCACAAGCTAATTATACAATATTTCAGAGTCTGATTCTTTTTGTACAGCAAAATAACGGTTTGGTCATGTATACTTATTGTGTACCTAATTTATATTTTAATATATTTAACATCTACTGGTCATCTTGCCATCTGGGGGAGAGGGTGGGGGAAAGAGGGGGAAAAATTGGAACAAGAAGTTTGGCAATTGTCAATGCTGTAAAGTTACCCATACATATAACCTGTAAATAAAAGGCTATTAAATAAAAAAATAAATAAATAAAATAAAAATATAAATAAATAAAAAAGAAACCTTTGTGAGTAAAACCTTGCTGCAGATATATCTGTCATTATAGCAAAGTCTCAACCAGGATGGAGAGAATGGAGCATTGCCCTTAAGGTACTGAAATTTAGAGGACAATGTCAGCACTTGTGTTTCTTCAGGAAGAAGGAAAAAAAAAATGAGTTTAGCATCTTATTAGCAATAATAATTAGTTGAAATGGGATGGAAGATACCATCTTCATCCAGAGAGAGAATTATGGAAATTGAAAGTGGATCAAAGCAAGGTAGTTTTACCTTTTGTTTGTTTCTTTCTTTCTCGTGTTTTTTTTTTTCCCTTTTGGTATGATTTGTCTTGTATGACATGACAAATAAGGAAATATGTTTACAAAAATCGTACATAGATAATCAACTGTAATTGATTTCACTCTTTTCAACAATGTGGTGATTCAAGGCAATTCCAATAGACCTGTGATGAACTATGAGATTGAATGTGAATCAAAGCATAGTATTTTTACCTTTGTTATTGTTATTCTTTTGCTTGTTTTTTTCTTCCTCTCATATTTTTTCCCCTTTTTATCTAGGTTCTTCTTGCAAAGCATGAAGAATATGGAACTATATTTAAAAGACCTACACATATTTAACAGATTGCTTGCTGTCTTGAGGGTAGGGGTGGATAAGGGAGGAAAGGAGAAAATCTGAAACACAAGATTTTGCACAGGTGAATGCTAAAAACTATCTTTACATGTATTTGGAAATATAAAATACTATTGAAAAAAATTGCACATATTTAATTTATATCAGATTGTTTGCTGTCTTGGGAAGGAGAGAGGTAAGGAAGGGAGAGAAAAGAATTTGGAACCACAAAGTCTTACAAAAATGAATGTTGAAAACTATCTTTATATGTATTTGGAAAATAAAATACTACTGAAGTTCAAAAAACAATAATAGCAATTAGTTTAAGTAGAAAACTACTAGATGGAGAATTCCATTTCTTTGCTATCCCATGAATGGAATGAATTCCCTTCTGACCTCTGCTTAAGAATCCTTTTCTTTCCAAACTCAGCTCAAAAGACACTTCTATATGAAGTCTTGTTGGATTGATTCGCTAAGATGCTTAGAGCTTCCCAATGCTGCCTCATAGCTTACTTTATAACTACTTAGAAATAGATATGTTGTTTCCTTAAACAGATCTCCATTTCTTAAAGAAGGGCATAGGATTATAAAATTGAAGCTAAGAGAAGCTTTGAAGCCATCAAGCCCAACTTCTTCTTAAATCAATAAACTGATTTTGCCCAAGGTCACACAACTACCATGTATCCAATGCAGGTTGAACTCAGATCTGATTCTCAGTGGAATTCTGTTTTCTATCCACCACACTACTGGAAACTGTTGCTTTTTTGTTTTTCTATCCGCATTTTGTAGCATAATCATGATACACTGTAGGCCCTTCCTTGTATGCTTCTTTATTGAGTGATGGAATGCTTTCTTCTTTTACCCTCCATACTTTGCACCCAACCTCCTGCACCTGCACATCCATCCTGCTCCATCCCTTTTCCAGAAACACCTGGAGTCCATGCCGTAGCACTGATTTCTCCATATTTCTGGGGTTCTCTCTCTCCACCTCGGTGCCTACACAGAAGTCATGTTTCATTACAGGGTATTGAGTCCTAGTTGATCTGCTAGGTACTGTTCTGTTTGCTATTAAAAATTACTGAAGATATTTTAAAAACAAATATGAAAGGACAAATAAAATAGGTTGTAGTATGCTACCAGTGATGACTCAGACCAAGAAGTGGAATAAAAGACATAATCCTGAATATATGTAGGTGGAAAAGAAGGGACAAGAAGATGACAATAAATAAAACTAGGAGAAAGAGACAAGTAGTCAGTCCAAAACACTTACTGTATGCCAGAATACTGTGCTAAATGGTGGGGATACAAAAAGAAGACAATTCCTACACAAAAAAGATTCACAGGGCAGCTAAATGGCACCAGCCCTAAAGTCAGAAGGACCTTGAGTTCAAATCTGATCTGAAATACTTAATAATTCCTAGCTGTGAGACCCTGTGCAAGTCACATAATTTCAATTCCCTCGGCAAAAAAAAAAAAAGTTCACAATGTGTTTAACATTAACCTATGTCAGATTGCTTTGCTGTCTTGGGATGAAAGAAAGGGAGAAAGAAAAATTTGGAACTCAAAATCTTAGAAAAAAGAATGTTGAAAGCTATCTTTACATATAATTAGAAAAAAAATGCTAAAAGTGAGAAAAAAGAGTCTACATTCTAATAGGAGGAAGACTATAATGTACAAGAAGGGAACTTAGGGAGAGAAAGAGGGTAAGGCAGCTGCTATGAAGATGGAATGGATCAGAGAATGAGTAGGGAAGGAAGTGATAAGTATGACTGAGACGTCTGATGGTTCAGAATAAAAGGTTCAGATAAAGTCTTACCAAGAGAATCATCTAGCAAAAGAAAGGCAAGAAAGCCAGTGGAGAGGTGAAGCATCCTTGTGTAGACAGAGTGGTACTTCCTCCTCCCAAATATTAAAGCAAAGAGAGGAATATTAGATAGTTCCTTCATGTAGAATTTATGAGGAGATACTAATAATAATAGAGAATATAAAGAAAAGGCCAGGTTTTCCATCTGCACAGGTAGTAGTATGACCAATAAAATGAAATCACAGATCTGATATCTTTAAAACACAAAGTATTCAGTGTCTATGTCTAAACCATTTCTTAACACTTGTTTCTACTTTCTCACTTCCTTTAAGAACTCAAACAGGAAGTTCTTTTTTAAATCAACAGTAGTCAGTTATGAATTGAATCACTTTATATATACGAAGTTATATAAAGACCAAAAAAAAAAAGGAAAAGAAGTAATATCATCATATAATAAAACTTTACTTATGACAAAAAAAGATGAGGGAATATTTCTCAGGCTGTCAACAAAAATCAACAATTAGGTTCCTAAGTTCAATTCCCCCCACTCCACTCCCACCCACCCATGGGAAAAAGAAAGAAGGCTGGTTTTTGAGTCAGTAGATCTGACTTTAAATCCTGGTCCTGCCACTTCCCATGCCTGTATGACCATGGACAGTTCACTCAATTTTGGAGGGCCTCAACTACCTAAGTCAGTAAAGTAACAATGTTGAACTAGATGGATTCACAGGCCTCTTGTAGCTCAAAAGTTAGGATCTCATATCACTGAACCACAAGCTCCAGAATGGAACTTTTTTTTATATGGTCCCAACAAAATTCCCCCAAGTCTGTCATCCCAGGATCTAGAAATGATTATGGGTCGGACATTATTCTTGGGATATAATTGTAAACACAAGGCAAATTCTGCTTTTTGGAGGCAAACTCTGCTTACTTGAACTTACATTTTACAGAAAGGGCATAATATATTCATAGATAAGGAAACAGGATATATACAATAGAAATTGAGAGCAATTGAGAATACAACTAAAGGAATCAGGAAATGCCCCTTAAAAAACTTTAAGCACTTAAGATAAGCACTTGAAGGGAACTTCATCCAAAAACTGGCTACAGCAATTCATGAAACATTTTAGTAGGTAATTTTATGTTGTTCTATACTCATTGAATAAAGTGCCAGTTAGAAACCATATGCCAGGCATTGTGCTAAAGTAAACATGGTGTCCAGAATAGTATTAAAAAAAAAGTGTAATGTCATCAATGTTACCCAAAGTGAGGAAATTGTAGACAAATATTTGGAAGGCAAAATAGTCCCAGCCTTTAAAAATGTTCCTGTAGACAAGTGTGGGACAGCAAACTCCTCCACATCATTGAACTTTAGGAAAAGGTCATAGTTGTGAGTTACTTATCAACTTTGATTTTTTTTAAGATTTTATTTTTTTACATTTGTTTTTAAAAACTTTTGAGTTCTACATTCTCTTCCTTTCTCTCCTTCCATCCCCACTGAGAAGGCACATATGAAGTTATGCAAAATACTTACATAAAAGTCATGTTGGGAAAGAGAATCCCCCCCCCTCCAAAAAAAAAAAACCTTCAAGAAAAAAAAAGTTTTAAAAAAGTATTCTTCAATCTGTATTCTGTCACAATCTGTTCTTTCTTTGGGTATGGATAGATCTTTTAATCACAATCACTGTATTGCTGAAAATAGCAAAGTCATTCATAGCTAATCATCCCACACAATTTCACTTTGCACTCATGGAGCACTTTCCAGGCTTTTCTGAGAGCATCCTGCTCATCATTTCTTATAGAGCAATAATATTCTGCAATAATATGGAATATCCATTCCAATTGTAGGGCATCCCCTTAATTTCCAATTTTTTGCCCTGAAAAAAGAGTTGCTATAAATATTTTTATACATATAGGTCCTTTTCCTTTTTAAAATACCTCTTTTACAATTCATGCATAGTAGTGGTATGTTAAGTCAATGAATATATATGATTTTATAGCCCTTTGAACATAGTTCATCTTTTGAACATTTATCAATTGGGGAATGGCTCCTTATTGTTTATATATTTGACTCAGTTCTCCACACATGAGAAATGAGGACTTTGTCAAGAGAAATTTGCTTCAAAATTCTTTTCATAATTACTGTTACTAACAGTATCCTCCCCCATTTATTCTATTCTCTCTCTCTTCCACTCTGTCCCTCAAGTGTTTTGCTTCTGACCACCCCTCCCTCCCTCAATATGACCTCTCTTCTATCATCTTCCCCCCTTCTTATATCCCCTTTCCCTCTTACTTTCCTGTTGTAAAATATTTTTATACCCATATTGAGTATTCTTTGTGCCAATTCTGATGAGAGCAAGGTTCATTCACACACACACACCCCCCACTATAAAAGTGTTTTCTTGCCTCTTTTATAGCAGATAATTTACATCATTCCACCTCTTCCTTTCCCTTTCTTCTAGTATGTTCCTTTTTCATCTCAATTTTATTTTTTTAGATATTATCTTTTCATATTCAACCCACACCTAAATATATATTTATATATATTATATATATGTATAATATATATATATGTATTATATTTTATATATATATAATATCTAAATATATACCTTTTAAGTGCCCTAATCATAAGAAAATTCTTATGAGTTATAAGTATTACCCTCCCATATAGGAATAATTTTCCTGATTACCTCTTTATACTTCTGAATCCTGTAATGAAAATCAAATTTTCTATTCAGTTCTAGTCTTTTCATTATGAGTACTTGAAAGTCCTCTATTTTATTGACTATCTTTTTTCCTGAAAGATTACATTTATCTTTGCTGGATTTTGCTGTATTTGCTAGATGATACTTGATTATAATCCTAGCTTCACTGCTTTCTGGAATATCATGTCCCAAGTCCTTTAATGTAAAAACTGCTAAAGCTTGTGTTATACTGATTGTAGTTCCCATATACTTAAATTATTTCTTTCTAGATGCTTGGACTATTTTTTCCTTGACCTGAAGTTCCAAAATTTGTCTATAATATTCCTGAGAGTTTTCATCTTGGGATCTTTTTCAGGACGTAATTGGTGGATTGTTTTTATTTCTATTTTATTCTCTGCTTTTAGAATATTAGAACTGTTTTCCTTTATAATTTATTTCCTTTTTTTGCTGAGGCAATTGGGGTTAAGTGACTTGCCCAGGGTCACCCAGCTAGGAAGTGTTGTGTCTGAGAACACATTTGAATTCAGGTTCTCCTGATTTTCAGGGATGGTGCTGCTCTATCCACTGCACCACCCAGCTGCCTCCTTAATTTCTTAAAAATTGATGTCTAGGCTCTTATTTTAATGCTGTCTTTCAGGAAGACCAACACTTTTTAAATGACCTTTCCTGGATCTATTTTCCAGGTCAGTTATTTTTCTAATGAGATATTTCACGGTTTTTTCCTATTTTTTTCATTCCTTTTATTTTGTTTTATTGTTTCTTGACTTCTCATAAAGCCATTAACTTCAATTTGCTCAATTCTAATTTTTAAGGAATTATTTTTTGTCAGTGAGCTTTTGTACCCCCTTTCCCATTTGGCCAATTTTGCTTTTTAAGGCATTTTTCTCATTAGCTTTTTGTATTTCCTTTTGCACTCTCATTTCTCTTCCCAATTTTTCCTTTACCTCTCCTATTTGATTTTCAAAATCCTTTGTAAGCTCTTCTATCACCTAAGACCAATTCTTATTTTTCTTGGAAGCTTTAGGTACAGGAACTTTCACTGTTATCTTCTTCTGAGAAGATCTTCCTTGTCATTATTGTAACTTTCTATGGTCAGAATCTTTTTCTATTGTTTGCTCATTTCCCCAACCTATTACTCAGCTTTTAACTCTTTTGTTAGTTTCCAAGGTAGAGGGTGCAATGTCCCAAGTTTCAGGGGTTTTGTGCAGCTGTTTTCAAAGATAGAGACCAGTACTATGAGCTAGCACTGCCACCCAGATCTGAGTATGGGCAAAGCAACAATGTCCTGCCTTAGTGCCAGTAAACAAGACTCTGCAATCTCCCTCTGACCATCTATTCAGCCCCACTATCTGTTGCAATGCCACTGTTGATTTAATGGCTCCTAAAGCCTGCTTCTAGTTTGCTGGGACTCCTCCACACTGTAGTATGACAAATGTTACCCTACAATCTTCCAAGTGGTCCTTAGCATCTGTGGGCTGAGAGGTCTGGTGATTGCCACTATTGCCACTGATTTAGAAGCCCCAAGGCCCATCCCTAGCTTGCTATGGTTGTGCTGGCAAGTAGTGCACCACAGCTGTGATCTAGTCTTACCTCAGTACAACAGTCCGCTCCTGCTAACCTTCCAGGCTATCTTCAACTGGAAAATGGTTCCCCTCCATCTTTTTTGTGGGTTCTGACACAAATTTATTTAGAGTTACTATTTAAAAGTATTTGGAACAATTTAAAGGAGAACTGGCCCATATTCCTGTCTTTATTCTGCCATCTTGGCTTTGTCCCATCTATTTGTCAACTTTTGATAGAGGAAGGGGTGAGGATAAGAATTAAAATGGACATCTGTGATGAAATTCTTCATTAGATGAGTGGTTTAAAAAAAAACAATTCAATATACATTTTATTGTTTAGTTATGTCCACCATTTGGAGTTTTCTCAACAAAGATACTGGAGTGGTTTGCCTTTTCTTTTTCCAGCTCATTTTACAGATGAGTAAACTGAGATCAACAGTGTTGAAGTCACCTTCCCGGGATCACACAGCTAGTAAGTATCTGAGACTGGCTTTGAACTCATAAACATGAGCCTTCCTGATTTCAAGCCCTACGTTCTAACCACTGAACTATCTACCTGCCCAAACAAGCATTTATTAAAATATGAACAAACAGTTCTCAAAAGAACTAAAATTTAAATGACAAGAGAGAGCTCCAAACCATTAATAAGAAATGGGAATTTTTTTGTAAAAACTTAAAATTTTATTTCATATTTACCAAGTTGATCAGAATAACAAAAGGGGACAATTAGTCATTACTGGAGGGACGGCAAGAGATTCAAAGCCACTGGTCTATTGTTAGTGGAATTGTAAATTTGGTCCAATTATTCTTGGAAATAATTTGTCCGTAAACTAAGGTAAAGTTTAAAATATCCCTACCTTTCAAGCCAGAAGTGTCACCAGTAGGTAAACACTCCAAAGAAATCAAAGAGAGAAAAAAAGCAAAATATTTAAAGCATCACAACTGGAAGGAAAGTAGATGCTCAGTGGGCATCTACCCACTGATTGAGGGCTAATTAAACAAATTTTAATACAAAATATTACTGTGCTCTAAGAAATCAAGATGCTGGGGCAGCTAGGTGGCACATAATAAAGCATCAGTCTGGATATAATGTCTGGACTAGCTCTCTGTAGGACTTTGGGATCAGTTCAAGTCCTTGGTCTTAGTGGAGGAGTGAAGGAGGCAGGAGCTGTTACATGGCTGGTCAAAGATGAAGTCTGGAATTTGGCATCTTCTTTTGTGTCTGTGGCTAAGAGCTGTGGCTAAGAGAGAGTTCCCACTTGTCCCAGCCCTTAAATACTACAGAATGATTACATCACTATACCACACTGAGCAAGCACCAGCTGTAGAACATTACATCATTACATCACATTAAGTGATGTATGTGCTTAGCTGGAGAATCATTATCTCATCAATCATACTAAGACTTAAATACACCTTTTCAGAGTTCCAGTCTATCACACCTAAAGTCAGGAGGACCTGATTTCAAATCTGGCCTCAGATACTTTATACTACCTAGCTGTGTGACCCTGGACAAGTCATTTTACCTCAATTGCCTCAGCCAAAAAAAAAAAAAAGAAAGAAAGAAAAAAAGAAATCAAGATGCTGGAGCCTGGGATCAAAGATCGAAGGAGTCTGGGAACTTCCCATATCTAAAGTGGAGAAAGTAGAATGAAAACAATACATACACAATGATGATAACAACAATGCAAATAGTAGGAACAATGATAACCAAAAAACAAAAACAAAACAAAAACAACCCAGAACACTCTAATTATAACAAAGTTTGACCCCGTAAAAGTGAGAAAATCATAGTGCATATATCATCAGGCATATTATCAGAAAAGTGAGACAAAGAATTGTTAAGTGACTTCTCTAAAGTCACAAAGGGGTGCTACTGCACAATCAAAATTTGAGTTAATGTGTTGCTGAACTTACCTAAACTGCTCCTTTCACTTTAAATCTTTATTACAAGGAATGGTTCAATTGGTTGGGAAGAAGAAGGGAAAAGCTGGAAATGAAGGTGATGTAAAAACAGAGTATAAACAAAACTATGCTTCTTCATTAAAGAGAAGAGTCTTCTGAAGACTAAAACGGAGTCCCATTACTCAATTTGATTAGCTAAATGAATTTAAAAGAAAAACAACACTCCATCTCCTCAGAGTTAAAGAACTGCTAAAGGTGCTGACATCATAGGAAATATATAACTGCTCCTAATTAACTGATTGCTTCTGTAATGAAAAAGCATAAACTGCATTCAAACAGTCCATTTTGGACCGGTTTTTCTAGCAAAAACAGAACAAAATAAAAAAGCAACCCATCAATTAAATCATATGTCTGTTACGAGATTCTTCTAAGAGAATTTTCTGCATCCACTATTTAGATACAAAGAATAGAGAAGGAAAAGGCAAAACTTAGAGCACATTCCCAGCAACATGCACATTTCTAATACTGCAAGTTGTTAATGAGAGTTTTACCACCAGAACTGCTTTATACAGAACAATGCCACTGTCCCCTCAACCATTTTGAATGACTTAAAAAACAACAACACACACACACACACACACACACACACACACACACACTAGGTTCACAGTCCATTAAAGGACAGAAGGCAGGGCACTGCAGTATTCTAGCTCAAAGGGGAAAGGATGTCACTCTAAAAAGCTATTAATCTAAGTACCACTGAGCATACTTATTTAGAGTTTACTATGAACCAGATATTATTATACAAAGAATGGCAACTTTCCCTGTCTTCAAGGAACACACATAAACAACATGCAAATAACTGCATATTATTCAAAAGTTACACAGAGTAGATGGAAGGTCTACAAAATAACCACATACATACAAGATATATACAGAATCAATGGAAGTTAATCTGCAAATCACCATGTACATATAAAGTTCACACAGAGTAGATGGGAGATATTCCTGGGTACAGTAATAACAACTAGAAAAGTGAAGAAAGTCTGGTAGAAGACTGAATTGAGCTGAGTTTTGAAGTAAGCAAGGTAAGTTGAGGCAGAGGTAAGAAGACAGGCATGAGGGACTGAGTGCTGATTTTTCAAACATTCCAATTGTCAAGACATAGTCCCTGTGCAGCAGCAAAGAGCAGTTCAGTCCAAAAGTGAATGCCCCATCCACCAAACCTGGGGTCAAGAACCATAATAATGAAAAGAAGTGGTAATAATGACTAGAAACAGATCACAAACTATTCTACAAAACAACTTGGTACACATTTTGATGAGTGGAACAGTTTAGCTATACAATACAGAATCAAATGTATCTTAGTACCTTGGTATTCAGTACACACAAACACCTGTTAATAGGATAAGGACTCACTATTTGGCAAAAGTTGATGGGAAAATTGGACAGAAATGTGAAACAAGTTAGATTTAGATCCACAATCCACACCAAGATAAACTTCAAATGGATATGTATTCTAGATATAAAAGGTTACAACATAAACAAATTAGAAAAACATGGAAAAATTACGCATCGGATCTATATATTGGAGAAAAGTTCTTGGCTAAACAAGGTACAGAAAAGATCACAGAAAATAAATGGATAATTTTGGATAGCATTTAATCAACCCGTTAGATGGATAACATTAAATTTAAGCTTTTACACAAACAAATCTAATAAAGCTGATATTAAAAGGTAAACAACAACCTGGGGGAAAATCTTTGCAATAAGTTTCTCTGAAAAAGATCTCATTTTCAACATTGAACTGATTGATATTTATAAAAAGAGTCATTTTCAAGTCAGCAAATGATCCAAGGATATAAACAGGGCAGTTATCAAAATAACATGTGACTGAAAAACAATCATATGAAAAAATACTCCAAAGTACTACTAACCAAAGAAATGTAAATTAAAACAATTCTAAGATTTCATCACACACTCTTCAGAATGGCAAAGATGCCCAAAAAAGAAAATGATAATGTTCAAAGAGCTCTCAGAAAACAGGCATACTGATGCTCTATAGGTGGACCTCTAGATAAGTATAACCATTTAGAAAGAAATTTGGAATTATACACAAAAACTTACTCAACTACTGTTGTATGTTTTTTGACCAAGCTATATCACTGTTGGATTTACACTCAAAAGTTATCAAAAAAAAAGAAGAAAATATCCTACATGCACAAAAATATTTATAGCAATTTTTTTCAATGACAAATAACTAAAAATTAATGGGATGCTCATCAATTGAGGAATGGTTAACTAAGTTATGGAATATGAATGTGGTAGAGTACTATTGTGTTTCAAGAAACAAAAAAATAGATGATATCAAAGAGGCATGGTTGTTGATAGGACACAGTATAACATTCCATTAAATTGTGATTTCTAAAAGTAAAACAGAACTACCATATTTACCAAGCTAAACATAGGAACAACTAGGATATTAAAAAATCTTTACAAAATCATATCCTGAAAATACTGAATAATACATATCCTAATACTAGTTGTTAGGTCTAATACTGTTGGATAGGAGAATAAAGATACAAAAAGATAGTGACAGCCTAGAATCTTAAGAGGGATAAATGTAAAGTCTCACATTTGGGTTCCAAAAAATAAAATCAATTTCCCAAGTTTAGACAAGGCTAGATCGTAGTATGTGGGGAAATGGTCTAGAATTTTTAGTGAACTACAAGGTCAATATGAGTCAAAAGTTTTACATAGTGGTTATTAGCCATGTTTTACAGTTGAGAAAATTGAGGCAAAGGTTTAGTGACTTACTCAGAGTCACACAATTAATAAATGTCTAAGGCCAGATTTTGAACTATCAAGTCTTTTAGACGTTAGGCCCAGTATTTTATTCACTGAACTATCTAGCTTCTGTAAAAGAAGCACTAATATCTAGAAGGAAGTAATCCTCTGCTCTGATCAATATAATCTAGAATATTGTTTTCCATTCATTCTGGGCATCACATTTGAGAAAGGACAGTGATAAGCTGAAAGTTGAAAAAAGGGCAACCAGATGAAGGACCACCAGGTCATATGAAGATCTCCTGAAGTAAGTGTAGGGAGAAGATAAAAGTGCAACATGTATCAAGGATCTTTAAGTATTTGCAATGGCTTTAGTTCCTGAAATGGGTAAAAATTGTAAAAAAGGAAAATTTTAGGGCTGATTTGAGGGAAAACATCTTATTATTTTGCCATAGCACTACTGAAATGGCAGAGTTCTGGGGAAGGGGTGGGGGGTGGGGGGTAACAGGTCCATAATCACTAGTAAGATATTAAGCAAAGAGTAGAGAACCATTTATCTTGCACACTATGGAGGAAACAGTTGAACCCGTTTTGTGGTACCTTCCAACCCTCTCCTACTCACTTCTCTAAGGACTTGCCCAAGGTCACTACAGTAGTAGGCAGAATTAAGATTTAAACACAGGTGCTCTAATTTCAGTGTCAGGAAATGTTCTTTTCAGTATACAACAAACATTATTCCCATTTTATAGGTGAAGTAACTGAAGCTTTGAGAAGCTAAGTAACCTAGGCAAGGATAACATATGTAAGTCGGATCCAGGACTCAAATTTAGATCTGAATCCAAGGCCAGTCAGACATAAGGTCTTTCTCATGTACTGCAAAATTAAGATCATAGATTTATGCAAAAAGCTTTCCAACAATATATTTTTCATATTATACAATATATATTCAGCTATTGTCAAAATAGGAAACTAGGAAATTTCAACTAGTAAAGGGGACATTAAGAAGAGGGGACAAATTGAAAAATAGCTAAGTGCCACTTAGTTCTTTACTTCATAATGGACAAATCAAACACAAATTGGGAAAGAGGAAGAACTGTTGGAACTGCCCCTTTATAAAGGAACACAACAAGCTGTCTATTCCCAGCCAGCGGGTTCTGTAGGCCAGATCACCCAGCCTTACTTATTAATTTGTTTTTGTAAAAAATTAATTAAAAATCAATTTGTTTTGTATTAATTAATTTGTTTTTGTTAAAAACAAAATAGTCGCTTAACCAAAACCTTCACTAAGACATCCGAGGGTCAGCAGTATTTCCTGGCTGATATGTAGCACCCAACAAGAGAAGTTTACCAACAAGGTTTCAAGAGAAACAGACAAATAAGTTATGAATCACAATGGAAAAGGAATGTATGCAAGATTTGACTTTCCAAGGGTGCGTTGGAAAGGGGCTCGGGGAAGTAGAGAATTAATAAATTGGGGTTTTTATTAACTATTATTCCCAGAGGCAGTCTCTATTCTCACCCCAACAGAACCTGATATGTCATAAACAAAAGGAGTCTTCACCCTCTCCGGTCTGGGCATGGGAGAAGGCAAAGGAAAAAAGGAAGAAGGAAATGCACTTTCCTTCTCCTACTCCTTTCTCTTAACTCTCGGGCCTAAGCAAAGTCAGTTGAAGGAGAAATCTAGACAACTTGCTGCCTGAGGGTCTAAAAAGGAATGTAAATAGCAAAGCTGACTTTGCTCAGCAGAAAGGAACTGGGGAGGCAGGGAAGGAAGCAACTCTAGTCGCACTGGATGAAGCCCTAGTAATGGAAAGCCCCTTTTACCACCAAGAAAGAGCTTGGTGGCCATAGTCTTGTTGCCCTGTGAGGCAATCCCACCCCTCACCCTTAGTCAAAGACTGAGCAGGCTGTGGGCAGCAATGAGCCGCCTCCCCTTCGGCTGAGCGCTACCTCCCAGAAACCCAGCCCGCAGTCCCCTTTCCAACATCCCGACCGGCTCTCTCCCTCTTCACAGTCCTTTTTGCAATAAAAAGGGAGAGAAGAACCCAAAAGCAGGGGGTCCCAAGCAAAGCGAGGGAGCAGGAATCGTGGAAGAGCAGGACAACGAAAAGTGTCCAGATGCGAAGGCAGCTGCTCTCTATGCCCCGCTGCAGCTGATGTTCTTTCCTCCTTGTCGGGCCAACAAAGTGACTAAGTGGAGCAAGGGAGCCCGCTTTCCCTTCCTTAACTCCTCTAAAGCCGTGCGCAAAGTCTGCCTCTCACCCCAGGGGTTCCCACAAGGAACTAGGTGCCAGTGTGCGTCAGCGCGCGCTGCCCCGCTCCGCCCCGGGGGAAACGCGGCTTAGCGGCCCCTTAGCTTACTCACCTTTCGCAGCTCTCCTCAACCTGCAGCTGCGCGGAGCCCGGACGCAATGATGCTCCCTCCTCCTGCTGCAGCTGCCCAGGACTGGGAGGAAAGAGGGCGGAGGGAGAAAGGGGCGGAGTTTGAGAGGGATTCCAAAGCGCCAGAATTCAAACTCTCGACCCTAAAGGTATTCTCCAGTGCCTGCTCTCCACTCCGGACAGAGAACGCAGGGAGAAAATCGAAGGGAGGAGGGGAAGGGGTAAGAAAAAGGGATAGAGGAAAGGAAGGAGAAAGAAAGGGAGCGGGAGGGAAAGGGAGACAGAGACATAGAGACAGGCAGACAGAGAGAGAAATTCCGAGCAACCCCTTACACTGCCTGCACTCGGCTAGCTGGTTTAGCTCCTGATCTCCAAACTTCACCCGTTGCCAGTGTTCTCTTTGTAACAGAGAAATCGGCCACCGATTGCCGTTCAGTGCGCCTGCGCGCGCTGCCCCAATTCAACAATGCCACTAAATTAACCTTATTCCTCTTCCTCCTCCTCTCCTAGTCCACTGACGCTTCTACTGAGAAAGAACTGAAAAGAAAGAATGACTGTAGCCTGTATAGTTCCTTCGGTGGAAGGTTTCCACATATATATCTTCTTTATAAGGGACGGATAAATTAGTTCAGCTTGGCTTAGTTATCCCTGAGGCTGAACCACACCTCGCATATCTTGTCACCCTTTAGTCTCCAAACTTTCCTGTGACCTTTTTTTCTCTGATTAGGCTTGCCGTTTGATTTTTCCTATTCTTCCCAATCTTATCCACCTCCTCTCCCTTCCCCCCCCCCCCCCAGAAGTTAACAAAGTGGAGGAGTGAGAATCCAGAGATTGGGGCTCTATTCATTGATGCCCAAATGATCACTGTATAACCAGGAAGGGACTCCACTGTCCATGTCAATATACATAAAGAGTTTCACATGTTTATTAGCTTATCTTTACCACTACCACTACCAGAAACTAAGTAGTGCAAACCTTATTTCTAACCCCTCCCCCCCCATATTACCAAGAAGCAAACAAGCTCCGGTCGAGTGACTTATCCAAGATCATACAGTTCAGCCAGGTTCAAACTTAAGGTCTTCCACTAAAGCCAGAATTTAAAAGATCTATGTGATCTCCAGCAAGTCACCTAATTTGAGTTTCAGTGTGCTTCTCTGTAAAACAGAGTAATAAAATTTGAATTTTCTAGCTTGCTGGGTTTTTATGAAGATAAACAAATAACATGTAAAAATTTTAATATAGTATGCTCCTAGGCTAGGTGATTTCCTCAGAATAGTTCTCTATATTACAATTTGATGTGAGACAACCTGGCAAAGTATATGGAGTTGACTTCCAAATCAGGAAAATTTGAGCTCAGGTCCAGCCTCTGGTACATACTGGATACTGGGCAAATAACAACCTCTGTTGCCTCAGTTTTCTCAGCTTCAAACTGTGAGGATCTAATGGCATACTGGTTAAGAACTTTATTTTATTTTATTTTTGGTTAAGAACTTTAAAAGAGGCACTGGCATATAGTAGGCATTTTATAAACATTTGTTTCCTTCCCTTTCTTTATTTGTCCACCTACAGGAAATTAGCAGAGAATAAATGCTAAGTGTTATATTAAGAGGCTAAAGTTGTAAAAGAAATACAAAGAAGCCAGGGATTAATATGACCTGACAGGAAAAGACAGCTAGGTGGCACAGTGGATAACTCCTTGGCCTGGATTCAGGAAAACCTGAGTTCTCATTCAACCTCACATATTTATTAGTTTTGTGATACTAAGCAAAAAACCCTGCTTGCTTTAGTATACTCCTCTGTAAAATAAGTTAGAGAAGGAAAAGTCACTCTAGTATCTTTGCCAAGAAAATTTCCAAATGTGGTTATGAAGAGGAGGGATACTACTGAACAAAGAGGAAGAAAAGGTTTTCTAGATGAGTGGAAGTAATCTAAAATTCAATTGTCATTAATATCAACTCAAAATATACTTTGGTTTTAAAAGGAGATCTTTTTTTTTTTTTTTTTTTTTTTTGCCCAGAAAAGCCCGGAGAGACTTACTTGAACTGATGCTAAGTGAAGTGAGTAGAACCAAAAGAACATTGTATAGAGCAACAACAAGATTATGCGATAAACAACTGTGATGGACTTGGCTTTTTTCAACAAGGAAGTGATTCAGGTCAGTTCCAATAGATTTGTGATGGAGAGAGCCATCTGCATCCAGTGAGAGGACTATAGGGATTGAATGTGGAGCCCAACATAGTATTTTCACCATTGTTGTTAATTGCTTGCTTGTTTTTTCTCTCTCATTTTCCCCCTTTTTGATATGCTTTTTCTTGTGCAACATGATAAATATGGAAATAGTTTAGAAGAATTGCATGTTTTTTAACCTAATTTGAATACTTACAGTCTAAGGAAGGGGGAGGTGGGAAAGGAGAGAGAAAAATATGAAACATAAGATTTTGCAAGGGTGAATGTTGAAAACTATATTTTTTTCATGTGTTTTGAAAAATAAAAAGCTACTATTTAAAAAAAAAAACAAAAAAGGGAACTTTTCTTCAGGGAACTCAGAGCATCTTACTAACTAGTCACATAAATTGAAGCTTCACTTAAAAAGAAATCTTGTACTAAGGAGGATAGAGTAACAGCTCAATTAGAATCTCAACATGTTCATCAAGGGTGGACTTGTAGATTTTTCAGTTAGCTGGACTCACTAAAGGTAGGGAGAGAGAGGAGAAGAGAAGAGGGAAGGGAAGGGCAAGGAATGGAAAGAGAGGAAAGTAGGGAAGAGGAATAGAAGGGAGAGAGAAAAAGAAGGGAGAGGACAAGCCCACTTGTTAAAACTGGCAGAGGGATAAAAGAAGAGCTAGGCTTTGGGGAGAAAAAAAGGAGAGGAGAAAGACACTTTCACAGACCAACCAACTGTAGATCAGGGTGTGAAGAAGTGAATATATGACTAGTTTCCGATTTGGGAGAATAATATAAATCAACATAGGAGGAAAAAGGGAGAAAATATTACTGTTTATGCAGACAAATTATAAAACCCCAAAAAGTTATTTTCAGTAGTCTTCCATTTTCTGTTCAACTTCCCATTACTTTTCTGATGCCCCTTAACAGTTATGGTGCTCATCCTTGATCATATCCTTCTGCTCTGGATCTTTTTTACTCTTTCCCTTCAAAATTTACCAGTCTTAATCGTCATTATGTTAGGATCTGGCTAGTTTAATCAACACAAAAATCCATTGGAGGCTAAAAATTGAATTTTTTAAAAAGATTCAATCCTCAAGTTTATTTGTATTTATAAACTTATTTCTGGACAATTCATAACTCCAATTGCCTCCAAAAACAACAACAAATCTTAGCATTTTTATACGGTCTTGGTTTTTATTTTTATTTTTGAGAATGAAAAAGAGTTTATTCTAAGTACACCAAGGTAGCAATCCACTAATGGCTAATCACTGGAGATAAGTAATAGATTTTATTGATTACTTACATAATGAGTTCAGATAGATCTACATAACCAAAAAAGGTTGAGCCCTCTTGATTGTTGTTTTTATTGTTTTAATACTTAGTATCTGTAAACTTGTTTTTTTTTTTTTCTGTGAAGTTAAGTGATGTTTTAATCCATACATTTTGAATTGGTTTTTAAAAGTTCAACTTTAATAGATTCTTTAAAACCGGGTTGCTATAAACTTTATTAATTGTTGCTAAAAGACTTTAGACCAGGAAATTTGAGACAGGGTATTCATCATTTTAATCTTCACTATCATCATTAAATATTCATTAAGCCTTCAAAAGGTATAGGTATAGCTCTCCCCAGAGCTGGGATAGAGGGATTATATGCAGACAGATGACACATTAACTACAGCTTGTACTTTAGATTGTCTTCTCACTACCGGGAGTCAGTCACTCAATTTTTCAGAGAAACATTAATCATTTGATCTTTTGACTCTGACTTCCCTAACACCATCCTTTAATCCCTCAGAACCAGTATAAAAACAACTTGTGGCATAAATTAAATGGAAATTTTCAGGAGTCTTATTCAGTTTACATAGGATCATGTATTCAACATGATGTTCAGTGAATAAAGTGCTGGACATGGAATCAGGAAGTAGAGTCCTCTAGCTGCTTCAGGAGGAGGAGGAAGGAAAAGGAGGAGGAAAAGGAGGAGGAGGAAGGAAAAGAAGGAGGAGGAGGAGGAGAGAAGGAGAAGAAGGAGAAGGAGGAGGAGGAGGAGGAGGAGGAGGAAGAGGAGGAGGAGGAGGAGGAGGAGGAGGAGAAGGAGAAGAAGAAGAAGGAGAAGAAGAAGAAGAAGAAGAAGAAGAAGAAGAAGAAGAAGAAGAAGAAGGATCTGATCAAGTAGAATTGATTAAGTAGAGTCCTTTTCATCTGCTTCCTTGAGGATTTGATTATAAAATGAGCCCCAATATATTGTGAAATTAGAAGTCAGTCATCAAATATTTGTCAAAACCTTGTGCAAAATCAAGCAAAAAGAGGGGCAGTCTACACCTTGAAGGAGAACATTATCCCATTGTTCCGCTGGGGAAGGTAATGCACAAAAACAAATTGAGAGGTCACGGTTGAGGAGGTGGGAAGTTGGAGGGGAGGTGGGCAGCCAGGTGAGAAATGAAGAGATGGCTGGGTCTGACTGCCCTTGTTAAATGGGGGTTCTAGAAAGAACCAGCCAATCAGAGGGAAAAGTCATAGAGACGGAGCTTATGGAGCTTACTTCCTTGGTGAGAGTTCCATTGAGTCTGAAATTTAAAAGCCAATTTCTGCAGGTCTTTCTCTGCCCTCTCTTCCTCTGCCCCACCCCCACCCCAGTAACTTTCCCTCTAAGGTTAATTTGTATCTACTTTGTATCTCTCTGAGATACTTATATGCATACCTATTGTCTCTGCAAAATACAAACACCTTCAGCACTGAGTTTTTCACTTTTTGTATTCCCCAGGGCTTAACATTCGGCCTAGCACTATACTTAATAAACGTTTGCTAGTTGATGTTTAGCATTTGTAAACAGTCGTAGGATCTGGCACCTACCACTAGGGGAACCTAGGAAATTACTGTTATTGATGTTTCATAACTCTGCTCCCCTCTGCCTCTTTACCTTGACTGACTTCCCAAAGTTCCTTTGTCATCGTTGCTTTCCATGAACTAATTGACTTTTTGCCTTCAATATAAACTGAAAGAACAAATTATCAAATTAATATATTTGTGCTCTACAAGTACATTTGCCTATAGGATTTTTAGTTCTTTTCCTCCTTGGTATTGTCTGTCTCATAAGCTCTTTGAGAGCAGAGAAAGAAAGAATTCAAAAAATATTAAAAGAAGTATTTCATCAGCATGTAGGACTCCAACTGTGGGATCTCATTCCATGAAACAAGATAAAAAATGAAAAAAAAGTGGAACTCATGTCTTTGTGATTCCAAACCCAACACTCAAACTACTTTGTCAAAAGTTGCCTCTCAGGTATCTATTATATGCTTTAATTAATCATAAAAATCATTTTAAAATTATTTCTCTTTACTTAGCAATATTTCTACTTTTTACTTATGCATAAAAAATATAATCCTTTATACTTTATAGTTGAGGAAATGACATAGCAATTCCTTGTACCTAGAAGTAAAGAATAAATGTTATAGAATCAGAGCTAGAAATTAAGCTCATGGAAAACTTTTGAATAAAGATAATAACAAAGACAATAACAATAGTAGCACTAAAAGGCTATTTTTGTGCATTTTATTATTGTTTGAAATAGCTCAAAGACTCAGGTAAATGATGCAATATATAGGTCTCTAGAATAGATTCCAGGAATACTTGAGTTCAAATCTAGCCTTATTTGGACTTATTGAACTATATGATTCTGGGCAAGTCATTTAATTTCTTGTGCCTCAGTTTCCTCATCTGTAAAATGGAAATAATAATGCTATCTACATAAAGAAATTGTTGCCAGCGTCAAATGAGATATCATATAAAAGGTGCTTTGCAAACCTTAGTTATTAGCCTTCACATAGTCCTTATTTTCTCGTAAACTAAATGTTGATTGACTGATTAAAATCCTTTGACCAAATTGGACAAAGCTGATCCCTTTTTACTTTTATTAAATTATAAAGCAGCAATATATGGGCAGACAGGTAAAATTCTAGTCTCACTATTCCCTCCAAAAGTGAGAAAAAGAGCTGCCAGTTTGGTGGTGTCCTGGACTTGTCTGCCCCTCTTTTCACTTATATCCTGGTTCTTCTCATCTTCTCAAGTGGTGATTAATACCTTAAATGGTATCCATCCATACCCATCCACAAATGGAGTGTCTATTTTAACAGACAATCCAGGTGTGAACATACATAGTCTACATGGACACCATACATCTTACATATAAATTATTTAAATTTTTTAAAATAATAGCTTTTTATTATCAAAATATATGCAAAGATAGTTTTCAGTATTACTTTGCAAAGTCTTGTGTTCCAAATTTTTTCTCCCTTCTTTCCCCCCACCTCTTCTCCCAGACAGCAAGTAATCCAATGTATGTTAAACATGTGAAATTTTTCTATACATATTTTCACAATTATCATTCTGCAAAAGAAAAATAAAATCAAAAAAGAAAAAAAAATGAGAAGGAAAACAAAAAACAAGCAAACAACAACAAAAAGGTGAAAATACTATGCTCTCATCCACTAAATTTAATCCCCGTTGTCCTCTTACTGAGTGCAGATTGCTCTCTCCATCACAAATCTATTGAAATTAGCCTGAATTATCTTATTGTTGAAAAGAGCCATGTCCAACAGAATTAATCATTGTATAATTTTGTTGTCGCTGCATACAGTGTTCTCTTGATTCTACCCACTTCATTTAGAATCAGTTCATGTAAGTCTTTCCAGGACTTTCTGAAAACATCCTGCCAATAGTTTCTTATAGAAGGATAATTTCCATAACATTCATATGCCATTATTGATTTAGCCATTCTCCAACTCCAGTCCACTCAGTTCCCAGTTCCTTGTCACTACAAAAAGGGTTGCTACAAATGTTTTTTGCACATGTGGGTCCTTTTCCCTTTTTTATGATCTCTTTGGGATATAGGCCCTGTAGAGACACTGCTGGATCAAAGGGTATGCACAATTCGATGGCTTTCTGGGTATAGTTCCAAATTGCTCTCCAAAATAGTCAGACCAGCTCACAACTCCACCAACAATGCATTAGTGTCCCAGTTTTCCCATACCTCTCCAACATTTACATATAAATTATTTAAGGGAGAAGGGAATAAGCATTTACATAATTACTACTGTATACCAATCACTGAGCTAAATGCTTTATAATATCTCATTTTATTCTCATAACTCTATGTGGGGGTGGGAGAATGCTGCTTGTATCCCTATTTTACAGGAATGAGGCAATGAGGAAACTGAGGCAAACAACCTGAGTAACTTGCACAAGGTCATATGGCCAGTATCTGAAGCTACGGCCTTTGATCTCAAGTCTCCTTGACTGAGGGATCAGAACTCTATCCATTGTGCCACTTACCTACCTAAAAATAGCATCTCCTAAGACTCATGACACTTTTAAGAAAAGTAAAATTGAGTTAGAAGACATTATTTTTAAAGAAAGGGATAAAACTAATTTATTTAGATACATTTTACCCTTGTACTAGGTTAAATATTTGAAATATTTTCATTTAAAATTTCCTCAAACAAACAAAAAACTAGGGGAAAAAATTATTCAGTAACAAATAAAGCAGGCAAAAAAAAGGATCCATTTCTCCTTCCCTCCCCATCACCTCATGTCAATGGGTAATCTTCTTTTCTATATATACTTGTTCTATAATGAACAAGAAAGTCAGAGCAAATATTTATTTTGAGGTCAGACAAATTCACACAAATAACAGATCTCACAATGAATGAAATGAAAGGGCTTCCTTTGTGTATTCCCAGATGATGTGCCCTTTTTTGCCCTTTTTTTCTAGACATATTGTTTGATAGGTCAGCATTTGTTAACAGCTTTTCCTAGCACTGCTTCTAACTATGTATTGAAGGCAATTCTGCTAATTTTACTAAGCCAAATTGAGAAGTTTTTCTTTTTTAAAAAGATTTTTTATGTTTTTTTTTCATTGCCTAGATGTCATCCAGTATTCTCCCTTACCCACTCTCAAAAAACTTTCCATTACAACAAAAATATTTTTTTTAAATAAAAAAGGATTCTCAGGTTATTTTTACCTTATTTCTAAGTCTAATTTTTCTTGTGCAATAAGATAACTGTATGGATATGTATACATATATTGTGTTTAACATAAACTTTAACATATTTAACATGTATTGGTCTACCTGACATCTAGGGGAGGGGATGGGGGGAAGGAGGGGAAAAGTTGGAACAGAAGGTTTTGCAAGGATCAATGCTGAAAAATTATCCAGGCATATGTCTTGTAAATAAAACACTATTAAACAAAATAAAATAAAAAAGGAAGAAGAAAAAATTTAAAAGGATGATAATCCTTTAAAAAATTTTAATATTATATATGTTCTACACATGTGAACCTCTTTCCTACTTCTACAAATGAATGAAGAGTAATATCTTTTCAAATCTTTTCTTTGGGATCAAATTTTGTTCTTTACAACATCCATTTTCAATTATTTAATGACTGTTGTTTCCATTTACATTGTTATAGTCAGTGTGTGTATAGTTTTCTTGGCTCTTATATCACTTCATTCAAGTAATTCTTATCATGTTTCTCTTTGCATTGTTGATGTGACTGTGAATCAAAACAAACATTTTGGAAAGCAACTTGGCGTTATAGAAAATAAACATTTATGGAATACTTACAATGTGCCAGGTACTATGCTAAATGCTAGGAATACAAATATGAAAAATGATAGATTGTCCCTGTCCTAAGGAGCTTTTGTAATCTAATGAGGGCGTCAGCTTGCAAATAGATATGTACAAACGCGCTATATACAGGATAAATAGGAAACAGTCAACAGAGGGAAGGCATTAGTATTAAGAGGGATTGAGAATGGCTTTCTGTAGGCAGGGGGATTTTAGCCAAGATTTGGAAGCCAGAAAGTAGAAATGAGGAGGAGAAAACATTCCAGATATCAGAGACAGCCAGGCAACAGAAATGGCAAGATACTTTACATGTGGGGAAAGAAATGCAATAAGCGTGCATTTAGTGCTTACTATGAGCTGGGCTACTAAGTGCTTATTTTCTCATTTTATCCTCAAAATAGCCCTTTGAGGTGGTTGCCGTCATCATGCCCATTTTATATTTGAGGAAAATGAAGTGGAAAGAAGTGGATTGCCTAGGGTTACACAGCATATTATAACTAAATCCTAGAGCTCCCAAATTAAAGAGAAAATGTTTCAAGCAGTCAGAAAAAAAAAAATTCAAATATCTTGTAGCCACAGTCAGAATCACTCAAGATTTGGTACTTTCCATGTTAAAGAAATGAAAGGCTTAGAACATGATATTCCAAAGCACAAGAAGCTAGGATTATAAGCAAGAATTACCTACCCAGCAAAACTGAGTATAAGCCTTCAGAAATTTTGCAGCATTCTTGATGAAAAGACTAGAGGTGAATAGAAAATTTGACATTCGAACAGAAGATTCAAAAGAAGCATAAAAAGATAAACATGAAAGAGTTATGAATATGATCATAAAGGTCTCTATAAAATTAAACCCCTTACATTTCTATATAGGAAGATAATACATATAACTCCTAAAACTTTATAATTATTAGGGAAATTAAAAGGAATTTACATATTCAGAGGGTATAGATGTGAGTCCATGTTGGAGTGATCGCACCTGCCCCTCCAAAAAAAAAAAAATGAGGAGGTGAGAAAGAAGGATGAATTGGGGGAAGGGAACAGAAGAATGTGAAAATATTTTTCACATAAAAGAAGTATGTAAGGAAGTATGTAAGGAAGAACTTTTATACTAAAGGAGAAAATGTTGAGATATGTGGCGGGCAATACTTGAACCTCACTCTTTTTGGAATAGTTGATTTTTTCAAGGAGGGAAGAATATACACATACACACACACACACACACACACACACACACACACACTCCATTGTGCATGGAAATGTAATTTATCCAATAGAGAAATAGGAGGGAAAGGGGATAAATGAAAGGAAAGAATGATAAAAGGGAGAGCAGACTAAGGGAGGCAGTGGTTAAAAACAAAATAAATTTTTGAAGAGGGACAGTGTTAAAAGTGAAAGAATGGAAGAAACAGGAAAAAAGGGGATAGATAGAAAAATACAGTAATCATAACTATGAATGTAACTGGGATGAGCGTATCCATTAAATGGAAACAGCAGAATGGATTAGAAATCAAAATCCAACAATATATTGTTTACAAGATACACACTTGAAACAGAAAGACACACAAAATTAAAATAAAGGACTGGAGCAGAATCTTATTATGCGTGAGCATAATAAAAAAAAAGGCAGGGGTAGCAATCATCATCTCAAAGCAAAAATAGACAAAAGTGATGATCAGGGAAATGATATTTTGTTAAAAATTACATAGACAATGAAGTAATATTTTAAAAATTACAGCAAGTTTCTCTGAAAAAAATTACATTTTTCAAATATGTATTGAATATAGAACTGACTTAAATTTATAAAGATAAAAGCCATTCCCCAATTGATAAATGGTCAAAGGATATAAACAAGTAATTTTGAGAAGAAGAAATAAAAAGTATCTAAAATGATATGGAAAATGCTCTAGATCAGTACTGATTAGGTAGAGGGAAATTAAAATACCTCTGAGGTACCATCTCATATCTATCAACAAGGACAAATGCTGGAGGAGATGAGGAAAAAATAGATATACTAATGATCATCTGGTGGAAGTGAACTGGTCTAACCATTCTAGAAAACAATTTAGAACTAAGTCCAAAGGAAGGCTGTAAAACTGTGCACTGCCATTACTAGATTTACATAACAAAGAGATAAAAGTGAAAAAAAGGTCCTATAGCTACAAAAATATTTATAGCATGTAATATTCTCTTGTTCGGTTTCCTTGGGGTCTCTGGGAGTCTTTGGGAGAAGCCTTTGTTTCAGTTCAGTAATCAACACACAAGTAGCCAGGGGTTAAAAGTCCAAATACTTTATTATCTCTTTCAAAGTCTTATCCCCTTTCCTGGGGCCCAGTTAGCTTTCTTAGAGGCCTATCTCTCTCCTTGATTCAGAGAGCTTAAGTTCCTGCTGCCAATCCTTTGTCTTTTCTGCCTCTGCCTCTCAATCTCTGAATCTGAGGGCTTTCTTTATAAGAGTCCCAGTTTATATGCTCTACACTGAGTATAAACCAATCATTATATCACTAGGAAACTATTATTTGTTGTAGGATTAAATCAATCATACTGAATTTAGAGAGCTAATTAAACATCATGCTAAACTAGATAGCCATTGTCTCTATCAATTCAACTGATTTAGCACCTTATAAAAATCCTTTGTTTCAAGTTCAGAGTTCTGGCCCATAACAATAGCAGCTCTTTTTTTGATGGCAAAGAATTGGACTTTAAGGAAATATTCCTCAATTAGGGAATGACTGAACAACTTATGGCATGAGATTGTGGTGGAATACTATAGTGCTATGAAAAATGATAAGGGATGTGGTTTCAGAAAAACATGGAAAGACTTGTGTTAACTGATCAAAAATGAAATGAGAAGAATTCAGAGATTATTATACAGTCACATCAATGTTGTAATAATGATCATTTGGGAAAGACTTGGCTACTCTGATCAATACAATGATCCAAGATAATTCTATAGGACACGTGATTAAAAAAAAAAAAACTGCTATCTACCTCCAACTTGAAATGTTATTTTCTCTTTATTTTCTTGCTTTTGGGGGATAAAATATGGCTAATATGGAAATATGGTTTGCATGATTTCACATATATAATTAATATCATACTACTTGCCCTCTCAGTGGGGGATAGTGGGAAGGGAGAGAGCTTGGAACTCAAAATTTAAAAGAAAAGAATGTTTAAAGACAAATAAAGATTTGAAAATAAAAAAAGAAGTAGCATTTAAACCCAATTCTTCCTGCCAGCTCACTATCTACTTGATCATGCTCTCTGACAACTATTATGTGTTTTAGATATTACTCATTTTATTCAAACTAAGTTTATTGTAAAAATAACAATTTTAAGAATTAAAATGGAGTAACAGTAAAATGGAGTAAATAGAAGCTAGTGAGACCCAGCAGGACTCATCTCCCCACTTTTTTTGCCATCTAAGTATTGGTCTTTGTCTCTGAGATAATGTAGCTGGGATTTCTTTGTCATCATTCTACCAAGCTAGAGCAGTAATGGTTTATCAAGATCTTCCAGGTGTTTTGTTTTGTTTTAATATTCATGCACTGCATCTATGATTATATTATATTATATAGAGAATTATCTGGGGCCACAGAAAGGTTCAGACACATAGAACCAGTTATGTGATGGAGGTGACATTTGAACTCAAATCCTCCTTGTTGGTTTACTTTCCATTAACCTGTGCTGCCTTTCCACTAAGTATGTGTGTATTACAGGAATTATTATTCCCAGTTTACAAATGAAGATCCAAATAAAGTTTTGAGAGGTACAATGTCTGATTGTTATGAGAAGGGATGGTTTCATTCTTTAGGTATCCCCACTGCTGAGCACAGTGTCTGGCACATAAAAAGCATTTAATAAGTACTTGTTGAATGATGTATCAAATAAGTGTCAAATATGATTGAAACTAGATCTCCCCTGACTCTAAGCCAAGCACCCATTCCATGTCTCCACAATAGCTCTTCATTCCTTTTGCTAAAGGTTTGGAATTTCTGACCCAAGACACTGACTTCATTTTGAAGCAATCTCTAAAACCAACTAACAAACAACAGCGTCAACTAACCTCTCCCTCTTTCTCTCTCTCTCCCTCTGCCTCTTCCCCTCTCAATATATATATATACATATCCCACATATATTTCTAATATATGTAAACAATTCTTATGTAAAATAGATAATCTTATAATATATAAAAATATATTTTACAGATTGCTTTGAAATGAAGTCAGTGTCTTAGGTCAGAAATTATTATACTAACTTCATTCCAAAGCAATCTGGAGAATATAATGATATATTGAATTAATAATATATTTAAATTATCTGTAACATGCTAATTATTATATTATACATTACTGATTTAAATATATCATTATATTTGAATTATTAGCACTCTGTTAATGTTGTTAGTAATTTTAATATATAAATTTAATATGTCCTTATATTCTATAGATCATTGCTTCGAAATAGTGGAATAATTATAATAGCTATCTCTTAGATAATTCTATGCATGTATATAAATATATACATATATGCAAATATACATATATCTATAGGTACACATATATATGTACATCTTATTGATATATCTTCTATATATAGACTTTTATTCTTTAATAATAATCCCTTAATAGTTAATTTAACAATAATTTTTTTAACCTTTAAAGAATTAGATTTTAATCCTTTCCTATTCTTGTTCTTAACATTTTAGTGTGGCAGTTAAGTTCTTCATAATGAGGTTTGCCTGAAGGTCACAGAACAGAATAGGGACACTATTTCCATCTTTCTAACAATTTGAAATCCATCAACTGAGGAAAGGAAGGAGGACTGGTTTATCCAGCTATTTTGGGGAAAAAACAAGTAGGAAGGAAGGTAAAAGCTAGAACAATAGCCGAGTTTTCTCTCAGCTGCACAGTCTACCAATCACTAGACTTCTTTATTATTATAATCAATTAGTTGACTCTCCTTCAAGATATTTGGCAATTCTCTGGACCTTACAATATTAAACATTTTGGAGTTTAGACAAGTCCTAGTTCCTTCATTCACATACAAAAGACATTCAATTAGGGATAACTGGGATCACTGGGATAACAAAAGATTTGATTTAAAAAATGAAAAGTTTAGTGTGGGATGGTAATTCTCCCATATCAGCCGAGATATCACTTTCCTAAGTCACTATTCCTCCTTGAAAAGATATTATTATTTTTAAAATAAAATGAGAATAGATAAGAGATCCTTCCCAAGCAAAACCCTTGCCAAAAAATTTTGGACCCAGAGTAAGAGTGATCTAGTTTAAATTCCTTATTTTATGACTAAGCAATTTGTCTAGATCACAGTAGTAAGGTAGTAGCAGTCTATTTTTTTTTCCCTATTCACTAATAATGCTTATGGTTTTCTGAAAATTTAGCTGAATTTCTTGATATTGAAAAAGTGAAGTAATAAGAAAACAGTGTCCACATATAAAAGTGGGAGCAGAGAAAAAGACTAAGTTCTGTTTTTAGTTTTTTTTTTTTTTTAATGGAGCTCTTTGGTTTATTTGTTTTTTTCTTCTCCTTTCCTCCTTTCCTTTCTTCTTCTCCTTCTCTCCTCTGTTTTCTTGTCCTATTATACTCTCCTCTCCTGTCTTCTCTTCTTCTGTCTTGTTCTCTCCTGTCCTCTTTTTCTTCCATCCTTCCTTTTTTTACCTCCCTCCTTTTCTTTTTTCCTTCCTTCCTTCCTTTCTTCCTCCCTCCCTCCTTCTCTCCTTTCTTTCCTTCTTTCCTTTATTCCTTTTCTTCCTTCTTTCCTTCCTCCCTTGTTTTTTTCCCTTCCTCCCTCCCACTTTCTCTGTCTTTATGCTTCTGTCTCCCTCCACTTCTCTTTTCTTTCTTTCATTTAGAATAAAGGGCAGCTCAGAGTCTGGTGAAAAGGTCCAAGAAATCTTCTGCTGGTATATATGTACAATGATTTGAAGGTCTGAAGATAATCTGAAATTATTTCCTACCAGTCTACCACAATGCTCCTTAGCTCTGGTTTTAATTCCCACAAATGAGTTAGATAAGAAATTTAGGGTCATTCTTTCCAGAAGCCTCCAGTTAAAATTGCATTCCGGTTACCTGGCAGCTCTTTGCTTTAATAGATCATCAGGAATTAGTTGATGAGATTAGCTAGTTGACATCCTGGGCCTCCTCAGGATGAACTAGGGATTTAATAAGGGAGGGATCTTAAGGAAAATTACTTGGTCAAAATGCAAGGATGATGGGATACCTGAGTTAGGGAAAAAGAGGAGGAAACTCCAAAAGGATGTTGGGCAAAAAGAAGTTGGACAGGGGCAGCTAGATGGTGCAGTGGATAGAGACCCAGCTCTGAAGTGAGGAGGACCTGAGTTAAATCTGGCCTCAGACACTTAACACTTCCTAGCTGTGTCACTCTGGGCTAGTCACTTAACCCCAGTTGCCTCAGATGGAAAAAAACATACTAAAAAGGAGTGGACAGAGGAAAGTAAATAAAGTTAAAAACAAACTTCACTTGCTTTTTTTTTATAATTTTGTCTGAGACAAGCTGGATATTCAAATATCCCTTTGTGACCAGGTCCTTCCTCAGTCCCTAAAGTTATAGAGATTTTTGTTTCCTTTTATTTTGTTCTAATGCTACTTTATCTCCTTAGTGTTTGAAGAGAATCCTGCATTGATCCTGACCCCAACTTCGTCTTGTGTCTAACTTCAGTGGACTTCTGGATCTCACTCAGAATTTCAGTATTTTAGAGTTGTGAAAGGAACTTTAGAGATAATGTTATTGAAACCCTTCATTTTACAAACGAAGTCACTGAAGCACTATTGAGTTGAGCTATTTCAGTCGTATTTGACTGTCCATGACCTCATTTTGAGATTTTCTTGACCAAGATAGAATCGCAGAGAATTTAATTGGTTTAATCAAAATTATATTACAATTTACCCTTGCATTAAGAACCCAGCTTATCAGACTCCTATTTCAGACAATTCTCAATTTGGATATTTGAAATTTTTATTTCAACAACTGGGGTCCATGGATAAGTTAGAATTCAGGAGATATGGAACCTTGGTGGGGAGGGAGAGTACGTTTTTATTTTAGCATAATTAATTTCTTTCACAATTTTATGCAATTTATGCATTTTAAAATATTATTCTGATAAGGAAGTCACAAGCTTCACCAGACTGCTAAAAGCATGGATCCAGTTCACTGATAAAAGATATTTAACAAAACAAAGCTGGGTCCAGAAGACTAAGCCACTAGATTATATTTATCCATAAAATAGCACTATTTGGGACCATCACTTAACCACGTTTTATTAAGCTCAAGAAATTTTTCTAGAACGTCCACAAGAATACACTGAGAGGCTTGGTCAAATGTTGTAATTGTAGTTGTAGTAGAGATGGTGCTAGCTGTAGTCATAGTAGTTATAGTAGTAGCTGTAGCCAGCATTTATATAGTGCCTATTATGTGTCAGACATTATGCTAAGCACTTTATAAATATTTCATTAAATCCTCATGGCAATCATAGGAAATAAAAATATTAACCATATCAGACATTAATAAGTATCTGAGACAAGATTTAAACTCAGTCTTCCTGACTCCAGCCTCAATGTTTCATCTGCTATATGACCTAGCTGTCTCTAGAACCTTGTTGAAATCAAGTCATGATATCTATAGCATTCTGATGCTTAGTCTGATAATCCTTTCAAAGAAGAAAGTAAAAATAATTTGACTAGATTTACTTTTATTGACCCTTAGTAGGGTCAATACTTTTTCTTCTAAGTACTTTTCTTCTTTTTCTCCTAAGTAGTTATGAAACATTTCTTAATAATCTGTTCTACAATTTTATCATACATCAACATCAAGCTGAGCTATAATTTATAGTTTATTTCTTCCCCTTATTGAAAATTAAAACAATTCTGAGATTTTATTAAATGTCGAGGGGAGGGGAATTAAAAGAAGGTAGCCATACTATTAAAAAGTAAATAACTGAAACTATGAATTATAACTAACATTCTGGATAATCTATTATAATTATACAGAAAGATTTATTAAATTATTAAAAATTCTGATCCAAACATATGTAGTATTCATAGTAGGCTTTTTTGTGTTGGCAAATAATTGCTTTAATCTGCATTACTTCATTCGCATAGAGTCATGCTACTCTTTTACTTATGTACATGTAAGAATGGAGATCATCCTAGACAATTATTGTATCCCAAGTAACCGAAAGGATGTTATGCCCTGATACTTTTATCATATGAGAACGCATATTAATGGAATCATTCAGAAGTTGAGCTCAGTGTGAATAAGACATGGAATCTCCATAAATATGACAAGATGTCTACTTTGGTTGAAGGACAGGGTTATATTTTTGAGATCATGTGTAAAATCAGTGATCTAGTTTAGAATCGGAGAATCAAGTGTCCTACAGTGGAGAGAAGGGAGAATCACCACTAAAAAGGAATTATTTGAGTGAGAAGAAATGCCTTATAAATCCTCTTCCACTTCCTTAACCAGAGGAGGATCAGAAGGTTCTATCTATATCCTATCAGTATCTCTATCGTCAACCAGTAGTTGGTGTAAGTTTCTGAACCAGGATCCATGATGAGAAAAGAAAAATCCAAGACTGTATAAGACCCCAGCAAAAGAAAGTTATGCTATATGTAAGAGGAATATCTTGAGGACTCCAAGCAAAATGACTTCTTCATAAACTATAAATTAACTATTTTGCTTCTGGGCTTTAAACTTTGCCCTTTCCCTTGGACTCTGTATGCATTGATAGAAGAATGTGTCATAGACTTTGGGGGAGTTATTTTGCATCAGCTATTCCTCTATAATAAATATCCATTTCTAAAAGCTAATTTAATTTGGCTGAATACTTGATATCAACTGATAATGAAGAAAAGAAAATTACTGGTTTGGGCTCATGAGCTATAGTAATAGAAAAGATACCTCAAAGCAAGAGTGTGATGATGGTAAAAGCTTAAAAATTGGCTCTTCACAAAACAAGAAAAATATGTAGGACCCACTGTAAAGTCTAATCTACATTATCAACATTTTCTCCATCACTTTCTTAAGTATCGACAATCAACAAAATAACATAGCTAACCTTGATCTGTAGCATTTGCCAATTTCTTTGGTATGAATGCTCTCACTAAAAATTTAATACAATAGCAAATTCAAAATGACTCCAGCATATCCTTGCCCCAGATCCTTCAAAGTTATCCTTATACTATCAGAGGAAGAGTGGACTCCTGGCCTGACAGCATGGGGTAGTTCAGATGGTGTTTCTAGAGAATTTGTTACATGTATTTTCTCCCATGTAAAATACTTTTATTCTTTTTTTTTTAATTTAATAGCCTTTTATTTACAGGTTATATGCATGGGTAACTTTACAGCATTAACAATTGCCAAACCTCTTGTTCCAATTTTTCACCTCTTACCCACCACCCCCTCCCCCAGATGGCAGGATGACCAGTAGATGTTAAGTAAAATAAATTAGATACATAATAAGTATACATGACCAAAACGTTATTTTGCTGTACAAAAAGAATCAGACTCTGAAATATTGTACAATTAGCTTGTGAAGGAAATCAAAAATGCAGGTGGGCATAAATATAGGGATTGGGAATTCAATGTAATGGTTTTTAGTCATCCTCCCAGAGTTCTTTTTCTGGGCATAGCTAGTTCAGTTCATTACTGCTCCATTAGAAATGATTTGGTTGATCTCGTTGCTGAGGATGGCCTGATCCATCAGAACTGGTCATCATCTAGTATTGTTGTTGAAGTATATAATGATCTCCTGGTCCTGCTCATTTCACTCAGCATCAGTTCGTGTAAGTCTCTCCAGGCCTTTCTGAAATCATCCTGTTGGTCATTTCTTACAGAACAGTAATATTCCATAATTTTCATATACCACAATTTATTCAGCCATTCTCCAACTGATGGACATCCATTCAGTTTCCAGTTTCTAGCCACTACAAAAAGGGCTGCCACAAACATTCGTGCACATACAGGTCCCTTTCCCTTCTTTATAATCTCTTTGGGATATAATCCCAGTAGTAACACTGCTGGATCAAAGGGTATGCACAGTTTGATAACTTTTTGAGCATAGTTCCAAACTACTCTCCAAAATGGTTGGATTCGTTCACAACTCCACCAACAATGCATCAATGTCCCAGTTTTCCCGCATCCCCTCCAACAATCATCATTATTTTTTCCTGTCATCTTAGCCAATCTGACAGGTGTGTAGTGGTATCTTAGAGTTGTCTTAATTTGCATTTCTCTGATTAATAATGACTTGGAGCATCTTTTCATATGACTAGAAATAGTTTCAATTTCTTCATCTGAGAATTGTCTGTTCATATCCTTTGACCATTTTTCAATTGGAGAATGGCTTGATTTTTTATAAATTAGAGTTAATTCTCTATATATTTTGGAAATGAGGCCTTTATCAGAACCTTTGACTGTAAAAATATTTTCCCAGTTTATTGCTTCCCTTCTAATCTTGTCTGCATTAGTTTTGTTTGTACAAAAACTTTTCAGTTTGGTATAATCGAAATTTTCTATTTTGTGATCAGTAATGATCTCTAGTTCTGCTTTGGTCATAAAGACCTTCCCCTTCCACAGGTCTGAGAGGTAAACTATCCTATGTTCCTCTAATTTATTAATAATTTCATTCTTTATGCCTAGGTCATGAACCCATTTTGACCTTATCTTGGTGTACGGCGTTAAGTATGGATCAATGCCTAGTTTCTGCCATATTAGTTTCCAATTTTCCCAGCAATTTTTATCAAACAGTAAGTTCTTATCCCAAAAGCTGGGATCTTTGGGTTTGTCAAAGACTAGGTTGCTATATTTGTTGACTGTTTTATCCCTTGAACCTAATCTATTCCACTGATCAACTAATCTATTCCTTAGCCAATACCAAATAGTTTTGGTAACTGCTGCTCTATAATATAATTTTAGATCTGGTACAGCTAAGCCACCATCATTTGATTTTTTTTTCATTAATTCCCTTGAAATTCTTGACCTTTTGTTTTTCCATATGAACTTTGTTGTTATTTTTTCTAGGTCATTAAAATAGTTTTTTGGGAGTCTGATTGGTATAGCGCTAAATAAATAGATTAGTTTAGGTAATATTGTCATCTTTATTATATTTGCTCACCCTATCCAAGAGCATTTAATATTTTTCCAATTGGTTAGATCAGACTTAATTTGTATGAAAAGTGGTCTGTAATTTTGCTCATAAAGTTTCTGATTTTCCCTTGGCAGATAGATTCCTAAATATTTTATATTATCAGTAGTTACTTTAAATGGAATTTCTCTTTGTAACTCTGACTGTTGGATTTTGTTAGTGATATATAAGAATGCTGATGACTTATGTGGGTTTATTTTATAACCAGCAACTTTGCTAAAGTTGTGGATTATTTCTAATAACTTTTTAGTAGAATCTCTGGGGTTCTCTAAAATACTTTTATTCTTTTATAAATCTGCAATTATTAAGTTTACTGTGAAGTCATATTAATTTCTTGAGGTGTTTTCCTATTTTATTTCTCACTGGCATTATTTATAATTAATATGAAAACTTGCATTTTAGAATGGGCTAGTTTGGAACATGGGCATTCAGATGTCTGGTGGCTTAGAGAGATAATAGTTCCAGCCAGGCTCTGGAGAAGGAATCTCAAAGATGTGGAGAAGATTCTTACCTTTGTCTTTAATTCCTAACTTACCCCATCTTACTTAGGAAAACCTTGTGAACTTGAAAAGGTTAGAAGAATTGGACTTCTTATCAATGTCTTGGGGAAGAAAAATTTCAGGAATATAGCAGAAAATGACATTATACCTAAGGGGGGAACTTCATGAGGGTCTCACAAAGGGGAAAAAATTACTTCCAGAAGCTGTGAGCTATTTCCAGACTTTTGCCACATAAATAAGTTTGCATTAATTTTCCCTTGGGTTCTCTATGTACTTGTGGAGGAGTATGCCCCCAGACTTTTGTTCCAATTTTTCTTCCTGCACCACCTTAATAAATAATCTTAATTAAAATTAAGTCTGACTGGTTATTTGATGTCAATTGGTAATACAAAGGGGAAAGCACACTAGTAAGGGCTTATGAGCCCTTGGTACCCCTGGTACCAACCCCTGGTACATAGAATGCTGAAAGGAGAAAGAGAATCAACCTCCTGATAACCCAAACTTCCAGTCTATGAGTAAGGAGTTGGAGATGGTTAGAAGAATGAATGCTACATCAAGCCGTTATCTGCTTCTTTAAAACTTTCATGTTGTTTCTCTTAGTTCTGTGTCCCAGGGACAAACATAACAAATCTTTTTTGATTACAACAAATAACTCTACAGACACTTGAAACATGCTATGTAGTCCTTCCTCACTCACCCTTACATCTTCCCCTTTCCAAGCAAACATCTCCATTACTTCTGTAAATTCTCATATGGTATGAGAATCAATTTCCTCCTTCTCTTGGTTGCTCTCTGATGATTTTTCTCTAACTTGCCTGCCAGTATTTTTCCTGAAATATGATCCTCAACAATACCATACTTCAAATTATTCTAATAAAAGGGGAGTAAAATGGAATTATGGCCTGTCTTGTTCTGGACACTATCCCTCTTAGGGCAGCTTAGGAGAATATCAGGGGTTTTTTGTTTTTGTTTGTTTTGATTACCATATTCCTCTTGTTAACTCATTTTGTACTTGCCCCAAAACTCAAACACCTCAGATATTTTCCAAATGACCAATTGAACTCTCATTTGATAAATGTGAATTAATTTTCTGAAACCCTTTGAAACCTTGATATTTATCTCTAAGACATTTTATCATGAAAGGCAGTAATAATGTAATAGACTGTGGACCAGCCTCACAGATAGGAATGGGTTCAAGTCTTTCATATGAAACATACCATGCAATCATAAAGAAGTTACTTTTGAAGTCCCCTAGGTAGGTTATTAAGACTATAAATTATAAAAGAGTTATTGATCTGGATCAGTGGAGGAAATTTCTTACTATATGGAGAGTTATAGCAAAGAAATTCTATAGATCCAGGCCAAAAAAATTTATCTTATTAGGTTTAGTCCATTATTTTAATCTATTGTTATCTTTTTGAATCTTGACTGTCACCGAGTATATAGTTTATCCCTCCAAGCACTGTGTCATTTATAAATCTGACAACCTTGTCATATCTGTCTTCATCCAAGTTATGGATTAAAATGTTAACAATATAGGACCAAAGATGTATGTATCTTAAGAGCATTCTATTATAGACCTCCCTCCAACTTGATTTTGACTTGTTAATCAATGATTAGTTTTCATCCAATTCAGAATCTAAGTGTAGTATCATTTTAGCCCCAATTTCTCTATCTTATCTCCCCAAGTATAGCATGGGAGACCTTGTCAAATGTTTTGTTTAAATCTAAGTATATCATTTCTTCCTAGATGCTATAGGGGAAAAAAAAAAGGGTTAGTCTGGAATGACTTGTTCTTTAAGAAATTACACTGGATCTTTGTGATCAGTTTCTTTTTCTAAATGAGTACAAACTATCCTTTTAATAATGTGTCTTAGAGATTTTCTCCAGAAATTAAAGTAAAAATCACCATTCTTTACTTTGTGGACTCTACCCTTCCTTCTTTGAAAATTAGAATGACATTTCCCTTCTTCAGCCCTGATCTATATCCAACAAAAATCACAAATAGAGCTTCATCAATCACATCTTTTAGCACTAGAAAATATCATTCATCTGGGATCTCAATCCCAGGGACTTTTTCTATCACTTCTCAATTTACCTAGGATTTCAACTCTCTTAAATTTTTTTTTGTTCTATCCCTTTCCCCTTAAATAAAAATTGAATAAATCTGTAAGTGGTTTTCTCTTCCTCCTCCTCCTTTTTTTTCCTTCTTCTTCTCTTCCTCCTCTTCCTTCTCCTCCTCCTTTTTCTCTTCCTTCTCTTTCTCTCCTCCTCTTCTTCTTTCTCCTCATCTTTTATCATCTTCCAATTCCCCCCCCCAATATTCTTAGCATCTTTTTTTTTTACTTTATCTTTTTCTTGCTTCCAATATGACTTTTTTTTTTTTGAAGACCTTTAATGTGTGTGGACTTAGCATTAGATCTTGAATCACAGCTCATTCTAATCATTAGGGCTTTTGATTATTTATCAAAATTGTCTCTGGACAATAAAGAATTCCATTCTTTTTTGTATTCATTCTGTTACCTGACCTTACTTTCATCTTCCATTCATGTCTTTTTAAAAATCTGAATGGTTAGTGAGTTTCCAGTAGAGAATTCCAATGGAGAATGATTTTAGTTGTCTAGTTCATGGATAATAGCACCATAAACCAGATGACTAAAATCATTCCAGTTTTATGGAAGCTCTTTGGCCTTGCCCTTAGATGACCACTTGGGCTTCAATTAATGAGAGACCCATCTCCTTATAAAGCTTTTTTCTTGGCATACCCAGGTTTTCTCTATCTTTTTTTTTTTATTTGCTTTTGTTCAGAATCTATGGTTTTATTAATGTAGGGAAATTTCAGTGAGAAAACTCGCTGTACCAAAGTAAATTGGCAATCATTCTATAACTGAAAGTCTTAAAAGTTATCTGGGAGATACTAAAAAGTTAAGTTACTTGCCTGGGTCACAGGGTATTTGTCAGAACCAAAACTTCAAAATAGGTCTTTCTGACTCCAGCACAGGCTTTTATTGACTATAGTCATTTGGTGTTAAGGTTAATAATCAGTGTAAGTGGCTTAAAATCATTAATTTGATACTAAGTCCCTGAAAAATCAACTGGGCATTCTTAAATAAGAGGTGAAGGTGGTTTACTGTGACCTTATCTGATGATTTTATATAAACTCAAACACATCATTAGTATCAATTATAATCATTCTGGGTGTGGGTACACAGGACTGTACTTAGCACTTAATAATGAGTTGGAGGGGGGCTTTAGGAATCAAAGAATGATGAGACTACCAAGCTAAAAGAGTTATCACAGAGGTCAACCAGTCTAATACTCTCATTTTACAGGTAAGGGGAATGGGTCAAGTGATTTGCCTAAGTCACATAGATAGTAAATGGCAGGGTCAGCATTTTAATTTAGGATGTTTACCCCATATCCAATGTTCTTCTCAGAATACTATGTGATCTCCTTTGACAAAAGATATAGAAGGCAGAGGTTTGTTATGTCACTTCCCTGTCCTCTCAATAAACAGTCAGCTTAGTGCTTAGATGAGCTCAGACTAGTAACAAGTTTTCTCTTTAGACCCTTTGCTGCCTTTACCTCACTTCCCATTTTAAAATGGAGTCTCAACTCTGAGATACCACTACACCCTTGTCAGACTGGCTCAGATGACAGGAAAAAATAATGACGAATATTGGAGGGGATGCGGGGAAAATTGGGACACTGATGCATTGTTGGTGGAATTGTGAACAAATCCAACCATTCTGGAGAGCAATCTGGAATTATGCCCCAAAAGTTATCAAACTGTGCATACCGTTTGATCCAGCAGTGTTTCTACTGGGCTTATACCCCAAAGAGATACTAAAGAAGGGAAAGGGACCTGTATGTGCAGGAATGTTTGTGGCAGCCCTGTTTGTAGTGGCTAGAAACTGGAAACTGAGTGGATGCCCATTAATTGGAGAATGGTCGGGTAAATTGTAGTATATGAATATTATGGAATATTCTTGTTCTGTAAGAAATGATCAGCAGGATGAATACAGAGAGGCTTGGCGAGACTTACACGAACTGATGCTGAGTGAAATGAGCAGGACCAGGAGATCATTATATACTTCAACAACAATATTGTATGAGGACGTATTCTCAGGGATGTAAGTGGATTTCTTTGACAAAGAGAAGATCTAACTCAGTTTCAATTGATCAACGAGGGACAGAAGCAGCTACACCCAAAGAAAGAACACTGGGGAATGAATGTAAACTGTTTGCATTTTGGTTCTTCTTCACAGGTTATTTTTACCTTCTGAATCCAATTCTTCCTGTGCAACAAGAGAACTGTTCGGTTCTGCACACATATATTGTATTTAGGATATACTGTGACAATATTTAACATATATAATAGGACTGCTTGCCATCTGGGGGAGGGGCTGGAGGGAGAGAGGGGAAAAGTTGGAACAGAAGTGAGTGCAAGGGATAATGTTATAATTATTAAAAAAATAAAATAAAATAAATAAAATGGTGTCTCACTCCTAATGACTATGGAATGAAGGAGATAATGACTTGACTCTGCTCTGTTTTT
Source organism: Sarcophilus harrisii (assembly GCF_902635505.1). Lineage (NCBI taxonomy): Eukaryota > Metazoa > Chordata > Mammalia > Dasyuromorphia > Dasyuridae > Sarcophilus > Sarcophilus harrisii. The sequence goes on along the minus strand of NC_045426.1, from coordinate 293,966,825 downwards.
TAGTGTAGCTCTATTTTTATTGCGCTTCTAATGCCTAAGGTAAAATTTTGCTTTAGGTGATTTTTTTCTTTACTAAATGAATGGTAAAATCTTGAGTCAAGACGTACTCAGCACATGTCAATATGTAAGGTGAATTTTCATTTTTTTTTAATAGATTTTACTTATAAAGTACATAATATTATATATCTTCAATCTAACAACAGAGTCTTAGAATGGTGCAACAAAAATTTGGTTTAAAAAAGTTTATATTTTTAAAATAAATATGTTATATGTGTTTATATATAATATAATATTAATGTGTTTATTTCTATTATTTGTAATAGTATATTTATAGCTGTATAAAATATATTTTATAATATATTTATAGCTATCTATAAAAGACTTAAATTTATTTATAATATATTTATAGTTGTATAATATATTTTGTTATAATTTATGTATATATTTCATACTGTAATATTTATTTTAAAAAATCTAAATTTATAATCTACATTTATGGTTATATATTATATGCTATATCCATATAGCACATATATGGATATAATATATATACATGTATAGTTATAATTTATAATATATTTTAGTTATATACAACTAACTCTCCCCATTTAAACATGACACACTTTTGTTTTGGTGAAGCAATCGAGGTAAAGTGACTTACCCAGAGTCCCACAACTAGGAAGTATTAAGTGTTTGAAGCCAAATTTGAACTCAGGTCTTCCTGACTTCAGGATCAGTGCTCTATTATCTGTTATCAGTGCACACTTTAAATTTGTTAAATATTAATAACATTTTCTTCATCACTTTTTTACATTTAGGCAATCAACAAAATAATAAATCAAGCCTTGATTTATTTGCTGATTTGGGAGGTGTAATTGCTCACACTGAATACTTAATAAACAACTCTTATAAGTTGCTTAGAGCTGGCCCCAAAACACCCCTGGTTCCAATGTATCTTACTGTGTTTAAATTCATTTTACGTTCACTTTCATGGAATAACTTACTTGCAAAGATCTCTATTTAGAATGTGAGTTGTAGGAATTCAAATCTAAAGTTTCTGCTCATGTTACCTGGGAGGATAACTGTCAAGTACCACTTCTGATCCCAGCTCTGAATCTATTTGTTTAGAGCTGACTCAGGGCAACCTGACTACATCTCTCACTAGCTGCTTCTTTCCAGCCTTGCTCCAGACTTTCTGGACTTCAAATTTACTATTTCCAATAGAATATAGCCCCTTGAAGGCAGGGATTCTTTTTTGTTTGCATTTGTATCCCTAGTACTTAGCTCTTTTTCTGGAATATATTAAACTCTTAATATATGCTTCCTGTCCTCTTATCACTGGAATGCAATCCTGCCACACTTGCTTCACAAAATGCCTCTCTTCCTTTAAGGTTCAGCAGTCTTTAAGGTTTTAGGCAGTCTTTCACAATCAGCTCAATTGCTAGTTTCTGCCTCTCCCCCTATCTCGTCTTCCATCCCAACTACTATCTGTCTATCTATCTATGTAGCTATCTACCTATCTACCTACCTCCCTACCTATGTATCTATGTATATATATATATACATATATATATATATATATATGTATATATATATACATATATATATACACATACATACACAAACACATAAACACACATATGTACACATTTACACAAGATATTTATGTATGTTTGTGCACATGTGTGTATATGTGTATGTGTTGTATTTATATCCATGTGTTTCCCCAAATTGATTATAAACTCCATCAGAGTAAAGATTATTATTTTAATCTTTGTATCTCAAGTGCCTAGCATATATTAGGCACCTAATAAGTGCTTACTGATTGACATATAGAGCATAGCATATTGAAATGAAGTTGATTTTATAGTCATAAGCTGAAATAAGTACTATAAGAATCAACTAAGTATTTTTAGTTCCAGCTTCTCCTTTCTCTTGGCACTTCCACTTTCCTAATATAGACTCTTATTTCCAGATGCTTTTCCTAGTGCTTCCTTAACAAGTTTTTGTGTTTGTTCCTTTATCACTGAAATCCATCCTTCATACATCATATGTATATTTCTGCTTATCTTACTTTTTTACTCAAAAATGTTCACTCAAGTGAATAAAGATATAAAAATATCTCCTGACAATCAAGCCGCTTCTTTAATCTGAAATTGTCTAATCCTAGTCTATTTTCTATGACTCTTTTTCATATTGTCTACATTTAAGCCAAAGCATTACTTTGTCTCCCAACCATACAAACTGTTCTACCTCCTCTTTGTCTAATCTCTCTGACATTCACAGTATGTGCTTTTCCTCCCTTTTGACTTTGCCTGTTCTCTTCCTTATTTCTAGAATATCTTCTTCTTCCTCTAAACCTCCCACCCATGAATAACTTAAGGCTCAATTCAAATGACACCTGCTCCTGGTAGTTTAACTTCCATCCTTGGTAATCACTTTCCCTCTTAATTCTGATGTAACATTTTGTTTTGTTATTCTCTAATGGACTTTCTAAATCAGTCTGTGAATTTTATGTGTTTTGATTTTTTCACAGATTTCTTTTGTTCAAGTATGTATTTTGTTTTGTTTTTTTTTAAAACGTCATTTGAGTTCTTGGCAAAAATCCTGGAATGGCTTTGCTTTTTCCTTATCCAACTCATTTTACAGATAAGGAAAGTGAGACAAACAGGATAATATAGCTTGACCAGGATTACACAACTAACAAGTGTCTGAGGCTGGATTTGAATTGAGGAAGATAAAACTTCCCAAATCCAGGCCCAGCACTGAGCCATCTAACTACTCTAAGTTCAAAGGGAACTCAGTAACTCTGTTGTTCAATCCATATCTTCAGAATTTGCTTGAAGATTCGAAACTTACCTCTAAAGACAGACAATTCCACTTTTGGACATTTTGCTTCTCTCCCCCTCTTCTTTAAATCAATTGCAAATTTGCCTCTTTTGCAACTGTCCTTCACTGATCCTGGTTCTATGACTAATAGTAATTAATAATATAATAATAATTCTATAAAAATTAAGATATTTATGTTTAGCTCTTTATGTCTCCCTTAGTCTTTTCTTCTTCAAACTAAGTATTAATTAACCAAATATTAACTTTTTTTTTTGCAAGGCAATTGGGATTAAATGACTTGCCCAGAGTCATACAACAAAGTACAAGTTAAATGTCTGAGGTCAAATTTGAACTAAGATCCTCCTGACTTTAGGGATGGTGTTTTTTCCACTGTGCTATCTAGCCATGCCCAATTATTAACATTTTTAAAGCCTCTATTATGTACAAGTAGCTAGGTGGCAAAGTGCAAAGAGTGTCACATCTAGAATCAGGAAGACTTCAAATCCAGCCTCAGATATTTACTAGTTATGTGACCCTGGTGAAGTCACTAAAGATTGTTTGCCTCCGTTTGCTCATGTGTAAAATAAACTAGAGAAGATTTTTTTTGGCTGCAATGTTATGCAAATGAAGTATGGAACTGGCAAAATTTAGACCAACTACTACTATCTTAAGTATTTGTGAAGCTGCTTTTTTTTAACCCAAATGTAAGACTTTATATATACTCGTTTTTGTCTTTGTCTTTATGAAATTTTAATTTCATATTTTATATCTCTATAAAATCAGTTCAATGTTTTTCTTTATTGAGGTCTTTTTTTGAACCTTGACTGTCATTTCTACTCTGTCATCTTATGCTCACATATTAAGGTGCTTGAGATATGGATCCATGTTTTCTTTCAACTTTGGATTTCCTACCATATCTAGCACAATTTTGGGCACATGGAGATAGCCTGCTGAGGTCTGCAGTGGGAAGTACAGCTCTGAGCTTGGAGTCAGAAAGACTTCAGTTCAAACGTAGCCTTCGACATTTATTTACTGGGTTAACACTGAGCAAGACATTTAACCTCTGTCTGCCTCAGTTTTCTCATGTGTAATATTGAGATAATAATAGTATCTACTTCACAGAGTTCTTGTGAGAATTAAATAAGACAATATTTATAGTGCTTAGCATAGTGCCAGGCACATAGTAGGTGCTTAATCAATTTGATTCCTATGATTGAATTAATTTTAAGAATCCATTTGGTAACTAACTTTCTAAAGTTAGAAAACTCTTTTCATCCTCAAGCAATTTAAGCCCTATATGCTCTCTTAGAGAAAGAATTATTTATTCCTAGCTTGTTTCTCAGAGCTTTATCAGGATTCAGAGAAACAGCTAGGACAAGGCTACTAGAGTTTCACTCCTAGGGCACTGAAATTTAGAAGAGGCAAAATGTTAATTCTTGTACTTCTTCAATAAGTAATAATAATTTTCCTTCCTGCTTAATTAAATTTGTGTTAATTACTTCATTATGATTATAAATGAAAGCGTTGATTTGAGTGCTTTTTATGCTACCTGTACATTTCATGCTACTTGCCCCAGGCATGTTTCAGACTGCTTGTCCACAGTGTATTTCATGCAGTTTTCCCTGTGCACCAGAATTTCTTGTAGAGGTCCATTAAAGTAGTAATTTTAGAATGGAATTTTGCTTTGTGGTTGAACTATATATGTATAATCATTCCAAGCGATTCACAAGCCCACACAAGAAAGGGCAATCTCACATATTGAAGTAGATAAGCACTTACATTAGAGTTATATTATGAATGTAAAAGATGGGAAAAGAATTTTTTTTTTTTGTTCAGACCCAGAAGGTACAACTAGCAAGTTGTAGGAAGGCTGATTTTAACTTAATATCAAGGAAAATTTCCCATCTATTTTTATGAGGCTGTTTGTGAGACTTTTTCATGTCACTGAAGAGTTTTAAGACAAAAACGGAATGATCACCTCTTAGAGATGTAGTAGAGAGTCAGGTGTGAGTTATGCCAGAGGTGCCTAGAGTCCCTTCAAAGACTGAATCTGAGTGATTGTGTGAGAGGAGTTCATGGGGAAAGGTTTAGAATCCTGTAGTTCTTCAGAGTAAGAAATTGTACTTAATAGAATGTGAGCTTCTTGAAAGCAGGGACTGCTTTCTCTAGTTCTTACTAAGAACAACATTTTGTGAATCTCAAGTGCTTTAACAATGCTTTTTCATTCATTCATTCATAGGAAAACTTTATAGAAATAGTTATATACTTGTCTCCCACTCAAGTTAAAAATTAGGTGAAACTTTTGGTAGCTTTCTTGTATCATAGTAGGAAGGCCCTGACCTGGTGATCTGAGCAATGTCATTTTATATCTCACCCAGCGCACAGACTTTTTCCACAGCTTCACATTGTATAGTTTTCAATGTGAGCCTGAATGCACAGGAATGCAAATCCAACAATTATTTACCAGATGGAATGCAGTTCCTGGGCCTCTCTGTCTTAAAGGGTCTGTTAAGATGTTCATTTCAAAATTTAACTGAGTGTAGTGTGGGCCTGTTATAACTTGAGGGGAAAATTTCTAGATTCATTTGAATTTTGGATTTATAAAAAATGATTAACCTACCCAAGATCCTGAATGATCCTTAATACTTGACCACCTGACAGATCCTTTGAGTGTTTAATAAATCATTATTATTTCAATGAGTTGCAATTTTATAGTTTGGAGAAGGGGGATTCTCTTCAGAGAGGGTAATCCCTCCATGCCTTAGTAGACATTCTTTGGGATTTTCTGTGCTCTTCTTTGCCCCTTCCCCAATAAAAAATTCATCACCTCATGGCAGACTTGCTGATCTGCAATGTCTACAGACTTATCCAGGCTGGTCCTCAGGCAACAGAAATGCCCCATCCCTAGACCAGTTCTTGAAGTTTATTCATTTTAGAAAAACTTTTTCAGAGCTTAGGGATTAGAAGAGGAAGACTTCAATTAAAAAAACAAAATCATGACTATCCATAATTAATGTTTCTTCAGTGACCACTCAGCTGGTATGTAGGGATGAGAGGGGAAATGCATTTATTAGGCACCTATTATGTACTAGGCAAGAGGGAGCTAGATGACTCAGTGGATAGCTTACAGGGCTTAGAATCAGGAAGATCCAAGTTCAGATTTGACCTCTAACACTTATTTAGCTATGTGATTCTGAGCAAGATATTTAACTTCTTTTGGCCTTAATTCACTGAAATGGCAAACTACTCCAGTATCTTGGCCAAGAAAACCTTGTGGACAACATTGTCTTGCTTTGGTCCACAGGATATGAGGAGTTGGACATGACTGAACAATAGCAACAATGAGCAGGTATTTGCTAAATGCTTTACAAACAATACTTCATTTGATCCTCACAACAACCGAGAAGGGGAGGTATTATTAAATCCAAATTGCATATGAAGGAACTGAAGCCAACCCAGGGTAATGATTTGCCTAGGTCACACAGTTAGTATCTAATAATGGATTTGAACTTAGTTCTTCACTGGCATAGCTTTCATCTTTGAACAAGTCATGTCTGACTTGTTCTCTGATGGGAATATTTTCTGGCATTCTAATTCCTAATGAGCTGGTATTTGGTAATAAAGATCAGAAAAGAAGACCACAGGGATTATTACTTTTTTGGAGAGATGAGGTCATGTACAAGTTGAGTTCTAAAAGTATAATTTAAAAATCATTCTGGAATGAGTCAAAATTGTACAAGTACCAAAGTCAGGAGAGAGAGATAGGAAGTAGGAAAAGTCTTTGGAAGCAGTCCAAAGAGTATGTCTGAGCATATTATTACACAGGGGAGTGAGGGCAAGGAGATGATCTTTTGTTCTTTCATGCCCCATTTACCTATCAGAAATTTACCCATCAGAAAAAAAATTTTTTTTAAGAGGTAACATTTGATGGCTAGTTTAAACCCCAAAGAAGAGAGATGAGGAGATATTGCCCACTTTTGGAGAAATGGGAAACAATGGGTAATACTTCAAATGATGTTAGTTTTCCTTCTTTCTTTCTTGTATTGGTTAATTTTGTTGGACTTTGTTCCTTTCCACACTTTTATTTTTTATTTTAAAATGCTTTGCTCCCTGGGAGGTATGGAGAAAGACTATATTGAAATATCTAGTTTATCAGCTATGCCCAGAGAAAGAACTCTGGGAGATGACTAAAAACCATTACATTGAACTCCCAATCCCTATATTTAGGCCCACCTGCATTTTTGATTTCCTTCACAAGCTAATTGTACAATATTTCAGAGTCTGATTCTTTTTGTACAGCAAAATAACGGTTTGGTCATGTATACTTATTGTGTATCTAATTTATATTTTAACATATTTAACATCTACTGGTCATCCTGCCATTGGGGGGGAGAAGGTGGGGGGTAAGAGGTGAAAAACTGGAACAAAAGGTTTGGCAATTGTTACTGCTGTAAGTTACCCATGCATATAACCTGTAAATAAAAGGCTATTAAATAAATTAAAAAAAAAAAAGAAATATCTAGTTTATGTAAACACACACACATGAAATTTATTTCAAACCTCTAAGTTAGTTGGTCAATGAATTCTCAAAACAGTTATATCTCTCTTTCGACCCTTTATTCTTTTCTTTAAAAAAATCTGTTGTCTGAATTTGAAAATAAAGTAACATTCTAGTTTTGATTTTTTACTCTGATAGCATCACTGGGACTTAACAATACTCACTTGTGTGGAAAGCTGGGGATCCTCAGTCTCCTAAACAAGGACCTGGGTTCTCTAGACTTTCATTACTCTGCTATAAAAAGCACTCTTGATCTCCTTCCTATCACGGTAGGAAGACAGAGAGTAAAGTACACTTTAGGAACATTGGTTCAAGAACTTGGGTTCTTCTAGCTTTTATATGTACTTTATGCAGGGTGGGGAGAGAGCTTCAGATATAAAATTGATGTCCTCAGGGTTATTTGTTATTCCTCAGGGCTATTCCTCATCCCAGAAGTTCAAATTTCCTGACTTTCAGATTGTGTAACTCATACAAAGAGGTTTAGGAGTCCTTGGGAGCTGTGGTTTAGTGGCTCTTTCTTGACCAGGCCAATCAGAAATCTATCAGCATTTAAAGAGTGATTTAATTTCTTCTTAAGTGATAGTGATTCTGCAAAAACATTTTGTAGCAGTTCTTTTTGTGATGGCAAAAAACTGGAAATTGAGCGGATGTTTATAAGTTGGGGGATGGCTAAATAAGTTATGGTATGTGAATGTAATAGACTATCATTGTCTTATAAGAAATAATGAATAGGGAGCATCTAGGTGGTGCAGTGGATAGAGCATCACCCCTAAAGTCAGGAGAATCTGAGTTCAACATCTGGTCTCAGACACTTAACACTTCCTAATTGTATGATCCTGGGCAAGTCACTTAATCCCAATTGCCTTAGCAAAAACAAAAAACAAACAAAAAAACCCCAATAATAATAATAATAAAGCAAGTTAATTTCAGAAAAGCCTAAAAAAACTTAATTAAACTGATGCTGAGTAAAATGAGTAGAACCAGGAGAACATTATATACAATAACAGCAAGGCTATATGATGATCACCAACTATGACAGACAACTCTTCTCAGCAATATAGTGATCCAAAACATGGGATGGAAAAATGGCATCCACATTCAAAGAAAAAACTATGGAGATTGAATGCAAATCAAAGCATACTATTTTTACTTTTTTTGTTGTTTTAAACTTCTCATGGTTTTCCCCTTTAGTTTTGATTTTACAATATGACTCATGGAAATATGCTTTTAAAAAAGTATATGTATAACATCAGATTACTGTTTTGGGGAAGAGGGGAAGTGGGGGAAGAAAATATTTAGAACTCAAAATCTTAAAATTACATGTAAAGACAGTTTTCAACATTCATTTTTGTAAGATTTTCCTTTTTTGTCATTTTTGCCAGCTGGACAGGAGAAGAGGGAGCCCACAAAGGATAAAATGGATAATTTTGATTGCATAAAATTCTAAAGTTTTTGTGTAAAAAAAAAAAAGTCAATGCAGTTAAACTTGGAAGAAAAAGTTAACTGGGAAAAATATTTGTAGTAAATTTTTCTAATAACTAAGATATGTAAAAATCTTATAATTATGTAAGAGCTGTTTCACTATAAATAAAGGATCAAAGATTTGAACAGGCAGTACTCAAAAGATTATTTAAGCTATTAGCAGTTGTGAAATAAAATGCTCCAAATCACTGTTTATTAAAAAAATGTAAATTAAAACAATCTTGAGTTTCAACCTTCTTTCTGTCCAACTGGGAAAAATGATAAAAAAGAAAAGAAAAAAATTATTGGGGGTGTGGGGTGAAAAACAGGCAATTAATTACTATATTGTTGATGAAGCAATAAAGTATCCAGCCATTCTGGGAAGCAATTTGGAATAATTACCAAAAAAAAAAAAAAATCACCAAACTGTTCATACCTTGTGATCCTTTATATCACTAGTAGTCCTATTTTTTTTTTCCTGCTTAGACTTTTTAATAGTTTAAGCGTACATGATTTTTTTATTATTATTATAGCTTTTTATTTACAAGATATATGCATTTTTCAGCATTGACAATTACAAAACCTTTTGTTCCAATTTTTCCCCTCTTCCCCCCACTCCCTCCCCCAAATGGCAGGTTGACCAAGATATGTTAAATAGGTTAAAGTATATGTTAAATACAATATATGTATATATGTCCATACAGTTATTTTGCTATACAAAAAGAATCAGACTTTGAAATAATGTACAATTAATCTGTAAAGGAAATAAAAAACGTCTATGTAGTGGTTCATACTCATTTCTCAGAATTCTTTCACTGGATGTAGCTGGTTCAATTCATTACTGCTCTTTTGGAACTGATTTGGTTCATCTCATTGTTGAAGAGGGCCATATCCTTTAGAATTGTTCATCATATAGTATTGTTGTTGAAGATCTCCTGGTCCTGCTCATTTCACTCAGCATCAGTTCATGTAAGTCTCTCCAGGCCTTTCTGAAATCATCCTATTGGTCATTTCTTACAGAATCATAATATTCTATAACACTCATATACCAGCCATTCTCCAATTGAATAGTCCTATATCTTAGAGAAAAAAGAAAGGGGAAAAAAAGATCCATATATCCAAAAACATTTGTGGTACTCTTTCTAGAATAGCAAAAAGTTGGAAACTAAGGGGATGACCAACAGTTGAGGAATTGGTGAAACTAGGCTGCAATACATAAAAATGAGGGGACAATGGGGAACTGAAGCAAAATCTATCATCCAAGAAATATATGATTTAAGAATATGGGCTACTCGCATGGTAAGAGCAAGACAGCATTCTTGGGATATTAGGAAAAGTGAGAAAGCATTCCAGCACCTTGAGTGGTTTCTCTCAGTGATATGATTAGACATGGTCAGTGTGCATGAGTTGTGGAATCATTGAAAGAGATATGTTTGAGTTGCTAACTGCATCACTAGATGATCTACACTGAAGAGCTAATAGATTCTATTGAATATTTGAGCACCATCAATAATTGCTTCCATTGTTTTGGAATATCAAAAAAAAAATTGACACATTTTGAGACACCTTGAAAATTTATTTAGTGCTATACCAATCAAACTCCCAAGAAACTATTTTATTGACCAAGAAAAAATTACCACAAAATTCACCTGGAAGAACAAAAGGGCAAGAATTTCAAGGGAACTAATGAAAAAAAAAATCAAATGAAGGTGGCCTAGCTGTACCAGAAATAATATTATAAAGCAGCAGTTATCAAAACCATTTGGTATTGGCTAAGAAATTGACTAGCCAATGGACTAGCTGATCAGTGGAATAGGTTAGGTTCACAGGACAAAACAGTCAATAACTATAGCAATGTAGTGTTTCACTATTTGACAAAAACTTCTGGGAGAATTGGAAACTTGTATGGGAGAAAGTAGACATTGACCCACACTTAAGACTGTATACCAAGATAAGATCAAAATGGGTTCATGATCTAAACATAAAGAATGAGATTATAAATAAATTAGAAGAACATAGGATAGTTTACCTCTCAGACTGTGGAGGAGAAAGGAATTTGTGACCAAAGAAGAACCAGAGATCATTATTGATCACAAAATAAATAATTTTGATTATATTAAGTTAAAAGGTTTTTGTACCAAAAAAACTAATGCAGACAAGATTAGAAGGGAAGCAATAAATTGGGAAAATATTTTTACAGTCAAAGATTATGATAAAGGCCTCATTTCCAAATTATGTAGAAAATTGACTCAGATTTATGAGAAATCAAGCAATTCTCTCTGATAAATGGTCAGAGGCCACTCTCCAGTTGATAAATGGTCAAAGGATATTAACAGACAATTTTCAGATGAAGAAATTGAAACTATTTCTAGCCATATGAAAAGATGCTTCAAGTCATTATTAATCAGAGAAATGCAAATTAAGACAACTCTGAGATACCACTACATACCTGTTAGACTGGCTAGAATGACAGGGAAAGATAATGTGGAATGTTGGAAGGGATGTGGGAAAACAGGGACACTAATACATTGTTGGTGGAGTTGTGAATAGATCCAACCATTCTGGAGAGCAATTTGGAACTATGCTCAAAAAGTTATCAAACTGTGCATACCCTTTGATCCAGCAGTGTCTCTACTGGGCTTATATCCCAAAGAGATACTAAAGAAGGAAAAGGGACCTGTATGTGCACGAATGTTTGTGGCAGCCCCTTTTGTAGTGGCCAGAAACTGGAAACTGAGTGGATGCCCATTAATTGGAGAATGGCTGAATAAATTGTGGTATATGAATATTATGGAATATTATTATTCTGTAAGAAATGACCAGCAGAATGGTTTCAGAGAGGTTTAGAATTACATGAATTGATGCTAAGTGAAATGAGCAGAACCAGGAGATCATTATACATGGCAACAAGAAGTCTATAGGAAGATCAATTCTGATAGACATTGTTCTCTTCAACAATGAGATGATTCAAATCAGTTCTAATTATTCAGTAATGAAGAGAGCCATCTACACCTAGAGAGAGAACCATGGGAAATGAGTGTGGACCACAACATAGCAGTTTCACTTTTTCTGTTATTGTTTGCTTGCATTTTTGTTTTCCTTCTCAGGTTTTTTCCTTTCTTTCTAGATCTGATTTTTCTTGTGTAGCAAGATAATTGTATAAATATGTATACATATATTGGATTTAACATACACTTTAACATATTTAATATGTATTGTACTACCTACCATCTAGGGAAAAGGGTTGGGGGAAGAAGGGGAAAATTTGAAACAGAAGATTTTACAAGGGTCAGTGTTGAAAAATTGCCCATGCATATGTTTTGTAAATAAAAAGCTATAATAATAATAATAATAAAGAAAATGAGTAAAATTAAAGAAACAAGCCGCATTAATAAAAATCCTCATAGAAGTCTCCTTTATAATGAAGGAAAACAGCTAAGCAAAATGTATTGATAGTGAAGAAATCTGACTATTTATGTGACATATTGTAAAACCATTGTCTAATTCTGCTCTTAAAGAAAATATTCCTGATATATAGATGTGAGGATTTGGATAAAGTCTGCTGACTTTTGGTCATGTTGAAGCTTGTTGTTTTCAACATATTTTTTGCTCTTCTCATCTAGTTTCACCTTTCGATTTCCATATGCTTTTTGATTTGGTATTATAAGGAAGAACAGAAATTTTGTTTCTAATAGAAAAAAGCAGGAAAGAAGGACAGTTACTACATTATATCCCACTTTGATGTAAACTATATGGGAATTAAAAGTTATTTTCTCAGGGCAGCTAGGTGGCGCAGCAGATAGAGCACCAGCCCTGAAATAAGGAGGAGTTGAGTACAAATATTTAACACTGTCTAGCTGTTTGACACTGGGCAAGTCAATTTATTCCAATTGCCTGGGGGGGGGGGAGGGGGATTATTTTCTCAGGCTAACACAGAAAATAGATTAAATCCAAAGAGTGTCAACTAAAGAAGAAAAAACTTAAAAAGCCAGACAATGCCTAAGGGCTTCTCTAGCTGGCTAGCTTGATTAATATGGGTCTGAATCACAAAAGAGCTGATATTCTTTCCCCAGTGGAGAATATCCAAAGTCGGAAAAGCAAAGCAGAGTTCTAGCAGGGACAAGATCAAGGCTGTGCTGGAAACAGCTATAGCCACCTTACAACTGGTTAAGTTTTCAGAGGAAACATTTTCAGCTCAGAAATCAGATACAAATCAGACATCAATTTATTATTTTGTTAGTTGTCAATTTAATAAAGTTTTAATTAAACAATTTAGGCAGCTAATGATGTAGTGGATAAGACTTGACTTGGAATCTGGAAGATGTGTTCATATATGGCTTCAGATACCTTCTGTGTGACTCTGAGCAAGTCACTTCACCCTGTTTGCCTCAGTTTTCTCATTTGTAAAATGAGCTGGAGAAGGAAATGGCAAAACACTCCTGTGTTTTTTGCTAAAAACACAAACAAAAATCTCCAAATAACATGGAAGAGTCAGACCCAATTGAAACGACCAAACAACAAAAATAAAATAAATTATAATTTAAAATGTATCCATACATTCCCTCCATTTTGTTTCATATTTACCAGCAAATCCTTGAATTGATCTATCACTTTCCTTGAGCTCAATAGGAGTGTAAAATAAGGCTCTGAGAATGAAATCTTCACCAGGAATGGCTATGGACTAAGAACAACAGTAGCAGCAGCAGCAATAATAACTGACATTTATATAAACCTTTAAGGTTTGCAGAGTAATTTATGTTCATTATCTCCTTTGAGCCTAGATGAGCTCACCAGAGGTACTAGCAGGTGGCAGTACAAAAGAGAGAAAAATAGCAGGACCACCCCAGCAGTCTGAAGCTGTGGATTAAGCAACTTCAACCAAGCACATGTCACTGTTTTATCAGAGGTAAAGAAAGATTTAAGTGGGAATGCACAAGTGAATTTCTCTCCATTTGTGTTTTCTGTATGTATCTTCTCTTCCATTACTGTCATTCTGGTCATATTATTCTCTTTGTATGTTTTCTCCATGTGGCTGCATATATTCCCATAATGGTGGGGAAGTACTCCACTGTGAGGATAAGATGAAATTTCTTCATCACCAATTTTGTCATGCTGTTTAATTAAGCATCTTTTGCTTTGAACTAATGTGTTTTCTGGTTGGTGTGATAAAAGAGAACTCTTTACAGAGGCTCATATGCTGTAGTTTTTAGTAGATATTGTTTCCAAACATCCTTTCAACCTGTAGCAGGTAATGGTGGTGGAATGGGGTGTGGCACCCCATCTGAAAGGTGCCCTAGGCTATAACAATTAAAATTTTGTCCATTTCTCCAGAATTTCCTCTTCAATGAATATTGGTGCAGAGGCTACTGTTATCTTCCTAGTTATCTTCCTTTTATCTCATTACCTACACTTATCACAAGCACTACCAGGTGAGATGACCTGGCTATCCCAAAGATAACAAATATCTTTGGGCATGTCATTAAAACTAGCTCTACTATCTTTTCCATTTGATGTCCCAAAGGGAAATCTATGAACTGTCCTTTCATTTACCTTAATATAAATAAAACATCTGAAGTTGGACTTTTCATTTTTAGAATTACTTTTCAATTGATAATGTTTTTAAGCCATCAATGATGAGTTGGACCCAGTTGAAGTAATTTTTTCTCCATCCTTCAGAGTTCAGATTCTCCTGCTTAAGAAGATGCATCATGGGAGCAGTACTAGCTTTTGAGTCAAAGGACTAGAGTTCAAGCTTAATTTGACTGTTTGCTATGTGTGGAGATTGGGATACATGATAGCTAAGGTCCCTTCTAGTCCAAATCCTATCATTAAAACCAAGATTTAGAACATTCCAGGTACATTCAAAGGGCACTTAGTTCTCGGTTCACAGTATTTATCAACGACTGAGCCCTAATATAGGGGAATTCACTCTGAAACCATTTCATAACCCACTACTTAATGTTTATCTAGAGATACCAAAAGCTCCTGCTACCAAGTTGGAGCAGCAGTGTAGTGAACTCCAGACTGCAAACAAACTTTCTGACTTTTGAAGCAAGGAACCTCAATGTAATTATGGCAGGCATGTCATGGCTGCTAAGTTCCCTCTTCATATCATTAACTGGGAAAATTGCCACCCTGTGGCTTTGTTTCAAGTGGGAAGATTGAGTGCTTTAATATCAAGAGACACACCCTCAGGGAGTCCTCACAGGCTCCTTGAGGTGCACGTGGGCTGGAAGAATCCACATATTTGCCTTCAGGAGGAATGAGCTAGAAACAGGTTCCACTAGAGAGAACTAAATAAAAGTGAGGAAAGCTAATTCGTGTGTGAACTTTCCGATAGGATTTTCTTAGTTGAATTCACTTTTCACCTTGGCACTTTCACTCTTATCAAACACCACCAATTGGTTCATTCCAAGCAAAAGAGATCCAGAATATCCTTTTCATAAAGTCAGATGCCTGTCTTGCACAGCTTCCTTATGTGTGACTATTTAATCTTATATCAGATTGCTCATTGTCTTGGGGAGTGGGGAAGTGGAGGGAGAAAAATTTGGGACTCAAAAATTTTATAAAATGAATGCTGAAAACTGTTCACATGTGTTTGGAAAATAAAACACTTTTTAAGAAGAAAAAATAATAAATGTGTGATATGAGGGTTTGCTAACTTTCCTGAAGTTGAGATTTATTGCTTTTTTAAAAAAATTCCATTTTTTTCCTTTCTCCTTCTTCAAATGACTATATGGCAAGTGCCTCTTAGAATGATATAAAAGTAAAAATCCATTTCCTTGTCTTTTTCTGGAGGAGGAAGGACAGAAGGAGTAACAATAACATAAAATTTGACCTGGAGACTGCTTGTTGTAATGCCAGAGAAACTGAGGCAGGAGAGAAATTAGAGAGTTTTCAATAGTTTATTAATTAGAGAGTATAATTGACTGGACAGGACTCTCGTCTCAAATTATCCAGTCAGATAGAGATAAAGATATACTGGGACCAAGGAAACCATGTTGGTCCCAGCGCTGGGGAGCAAAGAATCCAGCAATCAATAGGAGCTGCCCCATTCCTTAAATACTCTTTAGAAACAAAGAACCAGAAAGGCTTCTTTCAGGATGGAGGGAGACCATAAATAAATCCTAAAAGCCCAGAGACAGGATGTCTGAATACCCAGAGATAAAGATGTCAGTGAGGTATCTTGGAATATTTTAGAGGGATATTGTAAATTCTTGAAAACAGGGGAGGGTCAGGAATTCTGCTCTCTTGTTTATCTTGCTAGCAATTTATAACCTTAGAGTAAACGGTTCCCAATCTTAATGAACCAGAGTGGGTTTTTATGACTAAGGGGATTTGACAGAACAGTTAAGGAAACTGAGACAAAGGAAACTAGTTCAGGGAAACCGAGTCAGAACAATTAAAGAGAACTATGGCATAACATTGTGATGTTGAAAAAATGAGTGCTGAGAACAGTAGAGCTAAAAGGGATTTTGGAGAGCATTTATTCAAATTTATTTTACAGTTAAAAAAATGGAGTTTCAGAGATCCAAGACCCAAATCATTCTATCAATCAACAAAAATTTCTTAAATGCCGATTATGTGTGAATAGGACTGATTTAGATGAAGTTTTCTCAGTTTATGAGATTAGGCCTAGGTCACATGATCTCTAAAAGGTCAGACCCTAAGTTACAGGAAGTGACATGACCTGTGGGAAGCAAACATTGGTGACCATTGGTCAAGAATGGTTATGCCCTTTTAGTCTATGCAATGAAAAGGCTTGGGTCTTTTCCTTTTTAAACAAGCCAGAAGCTGGTCAGATTCTACTAGCAGATGGAGGGATCTGGGATGCCTCCCAGGTGTTCTTGGGCCTCTCCCTGCAGGGACTAAATAAATGCTTTCTCTTTGTACCTGAAGATGTCTCTGATTAGTTAATTTGAGGAAGGGGGAGGGGAGGGAGGTCTAGCACCCTTTCCACACATGTACCAAGGACCATGCTAGGCTCTGGGGACACAAGGACAAAAGTGAAATACCTGTCCTTAAGGTAACTTACATTTTAGGGGGAGAGAGGGAGAAGCAACATTTATACAAAACAGATGTCAGGTAATTTGGGGAGAAGAGCACCTGGTTAGAATTATGATGACTTCATTTAGATAGTGGTATCTTGTTGAACCTTGAAGGAAATGAAAGACCCGGGTCCAAAATTTAGTAATTCAGAGCCACAGGTTCCCAATTTCGCCTTTATCCACAAAAGAGTTTCTGCTTTATTATAGGACTGTTTCCTCTGCCCTCCCCCCCTACTAAAAATTCAGATGATTTATTGAGACAGGATATTTAAAAGGTTTGGTCTACCCTTTGATTTTATAAATGCAAAAATCAAAACTTTTTTTTTTTGTTTGTTTCTGTTTATGACCCCATTTAGGTCATACTGGAGGGATTTGCCATTTCCTTCTCCAGCTTATTTACAGATGAGAAAACTGAGGCAAACAGGATTAAGTGGCTTGCTGAGGGTTACACAAGTAGTATCTGAGGGCTTGTTATTCTATCCTATGTGTCACTTAGCTGCCTTGGAATCCAAAACTGGAATTCAGGCCTTCTGTTTTTGACTCTTAATGTGTGTTAATTGACTCAATAGTAGTGCTGGTTCCATTTTCAAATGGTCATTTCCTTACACAAATCAGGATAATGAACATTCTGATTATATTTTAAAGTTAATTCTTAAAAAAAAATGTTTATGGGATATGAATAAAGCTCTCAATCTGATGAAATCTTGAGGGGTCTCTAGAAAGAACTGTTCTCTGTAAACTTAGGCAATGTGTGATTAGATTTTCAAGTGTAGTTTACAATCTTGGTAGTTTTCTACACCTTAAAAATAAGCTTCAGTTGTCTGGAATTGTCTGGATTTTGTTCTAATAACCTTCAAATGAAGCAAGACAAGTACTTCTACGGAACAGCCTAGGATATTATTTGGAATCACAAGATAATCGAGAACCTTGCTGTTGGCCTGAGATTGTTGATTAATTCCCCACTTTTTTTCAGTGTGTTTGATCATTCCAGAGAGCGAACATTACATGGGAAAAAATAATTTTCCCATTGACTTTCATTAAAATGTAATGATATAGTATTTTCACCTCTTTTTGTGGTTGTTAATGTTTGCTTGTTTTTCTCTTTCTTGTGCTTTTTTTCCATTTTGATCTACTTTTTCTTGCGCAGCAAGACAAATATGGAAATATGTTTAGAAGAACTACACATGTTTAACCTATATCAGCCTTCTTTTTTGTCTAGGGGAGGGAAGAAGTGGGGAAGGAAAACCAAGGAAAATCTTGGAACACAAGGTTTTGCAAGGGTAAATGTTGAATCTTTGCATATATTTAGGAAAATAAAATACTATTAAATTATAAAAATAATATAAAATTAAAATACTATTAAGACTATTAAGAAATTATAAAAAACGTTAATGATAAGGGGCAGTGAGATAAGAGTGGATAAAGAATTGATCTCAGAATCAGGAAGACATGTTCAAAGCCTGTCTGTAGTAGAATACTGGCAGTGTGACCTTTGAGTACTCACTTAATTTCTCAGTGTCCCAGATATTTCTATGAGACTCCAATCCAGGATCACAAATTTCAAGTTGGAAGAGATGTCAGAAACCATCTATTCTAATTCTTTCATTTTAACAGATGGGGAAACTGAGGCCTAAAGATATTAACTGACTTGCCCAAATTTACTTGGAAGCAGAATTTGAATGGTCTTTTTACTCTAAAGTCTATGCTTTCCCACAAAATGCTGTCTTTCCCAAGTTACAGAACAATTACTGATCTGTATTAATGGAAAGAGTTTCCTCACTGAAAGTTCCTTACATTAATATTTCATCAGTTTATGTTGTACTACGGAAGCCACCTGCCAGTGGCTGCTGGAA
The DNA here is from genome assembly GCF_902635505.1 of Sarcophilus harrisii. Lineage (NCBI taxonomy): Eukaryota > Metazoa > Chordata > Mammalia > Dasyuromorphia > Dasyuridae > Sarcophilus > Sarcophilus harrisii. The sequence goes on along the minus strand of NC_045426.1, from coordinate 293,948,076 downwards.
GTCTAACTCAGAACTGTAGAATGGATCTCATCCTGTGAGAGGATGATGATGATACAAGGAGACTGAGAGGCAGTTGCTGTTCTCTGACCTCTTTGCCTCTAATCATTCCCAGTCCACAAGCAACAGCTGTGTCAGTAAAGGCTGCCCCGCAATTCCCTCAAATATCACAATCCACAACTTCGGAGGCTTTCGGAAAATTGACCTGCCCCTTCACTCAGGCATGGTCCTTTACAAGTCTAGACGAAAAATTACAAAAAAAATTCCCAAACACTGCCTGATCCCAGGAACATTTTGGATCGTTGTGCTTGGTTTCCAATTTTTTTTTGTGGGGCTTTGAAAGGTGCTTCCTCACAATAATCCTATGAGGCTGTTTGGACTTAATTTTCTTCATTTTGCAGTTGAGAAAGTGGGGTCACACACACAAAACAAATAAGCATCTGAGCTGGTTCTTAAAAATGGTCCACAACAGCCAATTGGTGCTGCCTTTTCAATATGGATAAAGCACAGGCAGCTATCAAAATGATCTCTCAGACCTACAACCAGTGTTTGCTTTTTCCAAAACAATGCTTCTGAAAATATGACAATGTCCCATAAAGTTGTATTATTCACATCAATTATTTAGGAGTTATGAAATGGAGTTGGTTGTCCAAATACTTCTAGATGAGGCTTTTCATTTTTAATCAGGTTACATTTCCAAGACTGAAAAATTATAGGCCAACTCAGGTTTGGACCCGGTAAGTGAGCTTTTTCAGACTTGTCCGAAAGGGAATGAGGATAGGGACAGGGCTGAAGACTAAAGCTTTTCATTCTTCATCATAGTTCAAATCTAGGTAAAGTCTACAATGAAGGAAAATCATTCCTTTTGGAGAGCGTTTGCTATTGCCTAAGGGAAGTGAACTGGCAAATTTTCTTCCCGGGAGAACTTGGCTGCTATTGCAAATGTACTTACAAAGTAATTTACTTTACTCTGGATCACTGGGGTTTAATCTCATTGGGGACACTTGTTATTACTAACTCAAAAACATTTTTAAAAAGATTTTAAGACTGGTTTGAAAAAAAATTCAGTGACTTCAACTAACTCGCTAACTTTTTAAATAGTAAGTTCTGCTTCATAAAATCAGTCCATCATAATAATAGGAGCAGCTAAGTGGAACAGGGAATAAAGAATTATTCTTGTAGTCAGGAAGATCTGAGTTGAAGTCCAGTTTCAGACACTTACTAGATATGTGATCCTGTTATTCTATATGTTTAAATTTTAGTATGAGCTAAAATCTATTACATTATTTTTTGCAAATGCATCCTAAATTGAGAATAGAGAAAGAGGTATCAGGTAGGTATTTAAAGTTATATAACACCAAGCCAGTTGGGAGCTGAAAAGGTACACTCTTAGATCTTTGATTTCTCCAAGCAAATCTTGGAAAAATATAGAAAACACACATGCACACACAGAATTAAAAATATATAGTTTGGAAGAGCCTTTTTTTAAAAATTGAGGGAACTTTGTCAGTCATTGTTTTGCAGTTCATACAGTAAATTCTGCCATAACATTTGTTCTGAAAATGCAAATTTGCTTCAAAACGATTGCTATTTTAAGGAACAATCTGAGTATAATGCAAGTTTCACATTTGCTTATATACGGTTTCATAGATGAGAAACACTATACAAACACACACAAAAAAAACTATACCTGGTTGAATATACCCATGTAGGAATATACAGAATGCACACAAGCATACATTTCAAACATCTGCCATCTACCTCCCTTTTATAAATTTTGCAATGTTAAAAAAAAAAAGCATGTTCAATATCCCAAACATCTTAAAGCATCCTTACTTTTTAAAATATCAAAAAGTGCATGAAAAAGGAAAGCTTTAAATATTGAGGTGAAGCTTGAAATAAAATGTTTTTAAAGAAATGAGAGAAGATGTGCTCCCTCTCAAGCAATAGGCCTAAAGGATACACATTGTGGACCATCAGAGACAATGCCATAAAAATAAATTATTTATAGCTGGAAGTTTTCTGCCTCCATTTTCATTTTCACCATAAGCCTTGTGGTTTTTATTGTGTGATTCTGCATAGCAAAATGATTTCTGGGAATATATATTGAACATTACAGCATAAATGACTGTAGTCTTAAGTGTACATTAGAAGCCTGAAAGGTTAAGTGACTTGCTAAGGTCACAGAGACTGTATGTGTCAAATACAGGATTCAAACTCAATTTTTCAAATTCTATCTGGTATGACATATTTTCAAAACAAAAAACTGTGACCAAGAAGAAAGCATATTTGGGTAATGCATATGAGGAGCTCTCCTTTTTGTTAAGAGAAAACCATGTCTAATTCTATACTATCTTCTTCTCTGAGTAGTTTTAATAACTAAAAAGATGATAAAATACCACTTGTGCAGTGAAAAATCAGAATTTTATTTTTAAATAACAAGTACCAAGAATTCTAGCTACATTTTATGATAACAGTTCAAGATAGTTACTTAAAATATATATAATTTAAACCTCATGTTACATAACTTTTGTTCTTCACCTAACAAAAGAAAAAAAAAGCTGTCAGAAGCCAGTAAAATTAAGAGCTTCAGCCTTTACAACACAGATGCAAATATACCGTATGAAGGATAACAGTTCTCTAAACTGAAAGCTAGAGCAAAACATAAAATGTGGTCCTACAGAAAAAGAAAAAAAGGAAAAGGCAAATTGGTTTGAGTGAATGTTTGTCTATGGGCTACTCCTTTCTTATGTGCTACTGAGTACCATATATTTCCTATAAATCAGTGCTCAGAATGCATTCCTCTAAATAGCATCATAACAATAATTAAGTAACATGAAATGGTGCAATTATATAAATCCACAGTTAACCTCTGGACAAATTTAATAGTTTATCCCCAAATGACTGACCATTGGGATTTTCAGACTTCAAATGAGATTTGTTTTTTTCTCTATATATCAATTGAAAGAATTCCTTCCACACTATCCCATAGAGAAGTCAAATTTACTCTAAACAGGAATGCCAGCAACATTTTCCATCTTCCCTCAGGTGATTCAGAGTTATCCAAATGAATCCAAAGGGAATTCAGAGGAAGTTGCCCCTCTGAGTAAACAGTGATTGGTCATTTAGCAGGAAATGATGGTTTTTTTCAAAGGCCTTGTTTTGCACAATCCTAGGAAATACATGGTGTTCATTAAATACATAAGGACCTCAAGCTGGTCCCTTGTGCCTTTTTGTTTCTACATTCTCCTCCACCCACCAAAATCAGATCAGGACAGATGTCACTGAATTTCTACTTTTTCCTTGGGTGTTGTACATTGGTCTTCCAGCTCTCTGAGGCTGTGTGCCAAGGGATATGTGGGCTGTTGTGGTGGAGAATTGTCTTTTTTTTTTTTTTAAACAAAGCATTGGAGTGTTCTCTTCCTGGGCTTCATTCTGTATGGATGAAGGCAGCTTTTACTTAGGGGCCCTGTGACAACTGGGTTTCATATTTCCTGAAACTAGATCTGTGGAAAGAGTTCCTGAAATTCAGAAGAGAAAAAAAAAAGTGAGGTAAGAAAGATCAATCAGATTTTGAAAGAACATGGGGGAGGAATCAGCTAACAGAGAGCAAAGCATATTCAGTAGAGAAGTCAATGAGTTAGTGTGGCAGGCTGTCTTCACTTCATGCTGTGTCAAAAAAAATACAGCCCTTTGGGAAAGCCAAAGCATAAAAGGACACCATAAAAGGGCATCAGAAGGGTCAAAAAGAAGGGCACAGGGAGGTTGGATCCCATTGTCCTAATTTACCATACTCTAGGTTCCTATTATATTATTTTTATGAATTCACACTCTCAGGGGATAGGCCAGTCAGAAAGTAAAATTAATAATATCATCCCCTGGATGAGAGGAAGAAATTTCTTATCCCCAAAATCTAATCCAACAAACATTTATTAAGTGCTTACTGGCTGCAAGATATTCTGTTAGGTATTAGAGTTAGAAAGATAAAATGAAAGACCATTCTGTCATAGTCTACTGAAGAACAATATGTAAGTGGATAAATATATACATAATACTTTAAAACTTTTTGTTTTTTTTCCAAGTTATATTTTTACCTTTTGTTTTTAATGTAATAATTATTTCCCTTTATGACAATTTGAGATGGGAGAATCCAATAACAACTAATGGGAACAAGAAAGGCTTCTCTCCTGGTTAAGAAATCTAAGGGTTCTAAAAAGTGATGGTGAAGTGAGATTGCATTCTGAGCATGAGGCACAGCTTGGCTGAAGGGGGAAAGGTAGGAGATGGAACATCACGTGTGAAGACAAGCAGGTAGGCCATCTTGGACAGAATGTTAAGAGTGCATAATAGTACCATTTTTATACCTTGCCTTTATGTTACCTTTTTTCATTCTGAACTCTGAATATTGGCTTGTAAAGCTCAGGGATTTTCCGCTCGATCATGGGCCTGAGGTTTTCTTTTAGTTTGTTGTAGTTCTTCTTGAGCTCCTGCTGATATTCTCTCTGGTCTGAAGTAATGAGACGTTTGTTTTTCTCTACTGCTTCGCCACACCTGAGCACAGAACCAAATGAATCAAGAGATATAGTTGCTTCATGATGGAAAAGTGCCCCAGGGAACTTGGGAGAGGAAAGGCAACCACAGAAGCACAAAGTTGTTCTTGGTGACCGAAATTTGTGAAAGGTTCAAATGGATCTTTTTTTTTTTCCCCCCCACTACAAGTAGTCCATAGATTAGGTGAGTTACAGATGGAAATCTAGAGATTAGGTCTCTCTCACTTCAGTTTTGGGACAGCTAGGAGATGCATTGGGCCTAAAGTCAGGAAGACTTGAGTGTGAATCTGTTAATTAATTCTGTGCATTGCAGTTAAGGAATATATTGCTCTTTTAATGTTGGTCCCATCTAGTAATACTAGTAACTACTAGTGGGGAGTAGTAACCAATGTTTTATGAAATAGGGAAGCTAGGACAAATAAACAGCTGTTAGAATCCAGTTTTAGACATGCTAAATGTGAGGTATATGATGAGGCATTTCAGTAGTCGTATCCAGTAGATCACTGAAAAATTAGAATGGGAAGAGGCAAAATGGGGGGAAAGACCATCAGTGCTTCTAATAAAACTGTGGAAGTCGTGCATAGAAATGATAGCTAATGTAATAAGAAGAAGTTGCCTATGCAGAGTAATAAGAGAAGGCCAGATAGACCCTTTCTCAAGGGACATCCACACTTCAGGGGTCAGGGAGGAACTGAGGGTGGTGAAAAATAAGAGCAGTGTTATGGGAGCTTGAGAAAAAGAGGATCAAGTTGGTGTCAGCTAATGGTATCAAATGCTACAGGAAGGTCAAGGAGGATGAGGATTAAGAAAAAAAAAACCTGATGAGGCAATTTAAGAGATCAGTGATGATCTGTGGCTTGCCAAAGAGGCTGAACTATGGTGAGGAAGTGAAAGTTACAAAGGGGAGAAGACAAAGTTGCATTTTGAGCTATTTTTCTGATTATGATAATGGATTTATCCTGAGCCACATAATTATACACACTCTTATCTTTAATCCCCCATGAGGGTCAACAGCCCACATTTTTCATAGTCTTGCTACTGAAGTTTGTGGCTACAGAACACAGCTAAGCAAACTGGTCTCTAACAGAGAAAGTGAATGGTCATTTTGGTCTCATGATTAACCACAGAGCCAGTAAGTATTCCTTTTAATTAATCCATCATTTCAGGACTGACAGAACTGGATTCTTGTCAATCTTTTAAATTTCACATTTGATTGAAGTGAAATTATAGGGCACCTAAGGTTATATATCAAAGGTTTGGGAGATGGGATGGGAAAAAAAAGGATGGCCCATGAATCCTGAGAAATTCCCACCACTCCCTCATTATATTTTTATTGCTTCTTTTCAATGGTAATGAGCAAATGCCCTATATGAAATTAAATCGTGTTAACTACAAGCACCAGAACTATAACCCAAATAAATTTAATACAGATATGGTTGGGGTGATGTGGACCAAGGTCAATGATAATGTGGTATTTTTTTATAAGGTGATTTTTTAGCAAAGCTGACTTTGTGAGATTTGGTGTCTTTAATGGAAAGAGATGAAGAAGCTAACCAATATTTCAGTAGTGTTGGAATAGTGAATTTGAGACATACCATGGAATAATGTATGATATTCTGTTAGGAGTGAAGAGAAGATCTGAGACTCATTAGCTGTCTAATCTAATCTAATCTAATGTAATCTCACTAAACCTTGATTCATCATTTGTGAGAGGGTTGGATCAGATGGCTTCTAAAGTTCCTAAACCTATGTTCCTATGTATTAATGATCTTGTTAAAAATAATTCACGTTCTGCCTTAATATCATGCTTATGTAGCACCCCCTTTAAGGCTATTTCCTAAATTTTCACTTGCATTGGTGACTTAAGGCCCAAGAGAGTAGCTGACTACTTTTCCCTTAAGAATCTATTGCTATGCTATTTGTAGAAATATGTATAGAGGAATTGCACATGTTCAACATATATTGGATAACTTGCTGGAGGGGGAGGTAATTGGGGAAGGGAGGGAAAAAATTAGAACACAGAGTTTTATAGGAGTGAATGTTGAAAATTATCCATGTATATATTTTGAAAATAAAAAGCTTTGATTAAAAAGAAAAGATCTATTGCTAACACTAAGGAGTTATGGTTTTCTACCACTGTTGCTCATGAGCCCCAACCTGTATACTTTTCCTTAAAATTAGTTAGGCAGTCTTTAACTGATTTTTTGAAAAAGGTATTTATTAAGGTGATAAGGAAATATGGTACAAAACATTACTTCAAAAGTCAAAGGTGGTGAATACTTTCCTATAAGGGACAGAGTACAAGGGAAGGACAGGCTTAAAAACCTAAGAATATAAATGGTAACAAAATACATTCAGAGAGAACACATGGCCAAAGTGTAAACTCACAACTCCTATCTATTAAAAATGTTTCTTCAATGAACTTCAATGATTCAATGTTTCTTCAATGAATTTAAAAAAAAAATTTCTTCAATGTATTGATGGAGATCTTCTCTAGTAGAAGCTGAGTTCCTTGAAGTTGTATCTTCCTTTGGATAGCTATATTTCTCTTAGCTGTGTTAAGCTTTCTCTCTTTTTGCCCTCACTCTCTTCCCTGGGTATTTCAGGTGATTGTCTATCAGCCTTCATTGTCTATTCACTTTTGACTGGGTGCCCGGTCTTCTACTGGTTCCTTCTCGCAAATGATATAGTCAATGGTTTGTGTGTTGGGGAGTGGAGGGCAGTAATCGAATGAATGAGTAACAGAGAAAACTTTCTTCTTTCCCCTCCCCCTCCTTTACCCTCACTAGAATGCTGAGGTGTCTGAAGCTGAACTACTTCACCACTAAGCTGATCTACCTGGTAAATGAACAACTACTAAAATTTTTTCCTTTAATATTTAAAGCCCCTAGGGACATGGTGAAATTCCATGGTTAGCCAATTGTAAGTTAAAATCTGGCCTTAGACACTTAAGGTTTATCTGCCTCAGTTTCTTCATTTACAAAAATGAGCTGGAGAAGAAAATGATAACCTATTCTTTGCCAAGAAAACCCCAAATGGGATCACAAAATGTTGAATACAATTGAAACAACTCAACAACAATAAATAGAAGATATTAATAACATTTAAAAAACAGTCAAACTAGCACTTACTAAGCACCTATCAAGTTTCTGACACTGAGTTAAGCAATGGAAACACACAGAAAGGCAAAATATAGTCCCTGTCTTCAAGGAGCTCATTGGAAGAGACTTTTAAGATCATCTAATCCAAGGCTTTCATTTTATATATATAGGAAAATTGAGTGCTGAAAAATTGTTGCTAACAGTTGTTAGTGACAGAGCCAAATGTAAAATCCAAACATCCTGATTTCCAGCCTAGTATTTTGTGTATTATGACAAAAGTTTTAATGGGCTACAAATTCTATAGGGACTGGATTTATGATTATGTGGGGAATATGGAGTTCTAAGGAGCTCCTTTTATCAATACAAATCAGCACTTTCTCTTTCGTTTTTAGTTTTAGTAAGAGTATATCAAGTGGGGGCAGCTAGAAGTCAGGAGGACCTGAGTTCAAATCTGGCTTCAGACACTTAATATTTCCTAGCTGTGTGACCCTGGGCAAGTCATTTAACCCCAATTGCCTCAAAATATACATATACATACACACACACACACACACACACATATATGTTGGTTATATTTAGATTGCTTGCTCTCTTGGGGAGGGAGAAGAGAAAGAAGGGAAGGAGAAAAAAACTTGGAACTCAAAATCTTATAAAAGTGAATGTTGAAAGCTATCTTTACATGTAATTAAAGAAAAATATTAAGTGAGAAGTTGTATGTCAGGGATAGGGTTCGAACTTTACGGCTTTTGTAGCTCCAAAGCCAGTTCTCTAACCACAATACCATACTGTGTCTACAAGGCAAACAACAGATAAGGTGGTCTTTTTAAATAGACCATATAGATGGGTATTAATGATTAGACATTACAACTTTTTCTCTGTTTTATCTCTAAATTTTCTAGATTGATCTTAAAAAAAAAAAAGAAAAACTAAATAATACTTATCTGATTTTTTTTTAATGTAGCTTATTCTAATACATGAACTCCAGAGGGTTTGTTTCATGTTTATGCACACATATATTTAATATGTATGCATATATATGTGTGTATGTATGTGTGTATACATTTGTTGTTGCCTCTTTTTGATCCCATTTAGGGTGTTCTTGGCAAAGACACTGTAGTGGCTTGTAATTTCCTTCTCCAGTTCATTTTATAGATGAGGAACTGAGGCAAACAGATTTAAGTGACTGGCCTAGGCTCATATTACTAGTTAGTATCTGAAGCTAGATTTGAACTAAGATCCTCCTGACTTCAGGACCCCTGCTCTATACCACCTAGCTGCCCGTGTATATATTACCTACATATGTATGCATACACACACACACACACACACACACACACACACACACACACACATATATATATATATATATATACCTATATAATCTGAATATTCTGCATTTCTTTTTAGGCTCCTGGTATTAATTTAAAACTGTTCTTGTCCTCTGAATCTCAGTTTGGTGGCCAGTTATTCCCTTAAATTTTGCCTATCACTTCTTCATCAAGTTTCTATTCCTTAAGATCAAATTCCACTCAGCAACTGGTGCTTATTTTCAAATTTTTCTTATCTGAGTCCTTTTTGGTTACTTCCAAATGCCTGCAGGCACTAGGAAAGCAAGGAGAAACAAAACTTCTGGACTGGTGTGTTAGATCAATGGTGGCCAATTATTATGCCTAAGTGCAAAGCTGATTATCTTGGGAAAACTGAGAGAGAGAAACTCAAGTGAAACATCTGGTCAGCAGTATACTATAGTTTGGTAGCCCTGAGGCTCCCAGGTTGTTTCACATGTGTCCCTTTATTCTATGTGTACTTGGGAAGGTCTGATATGCCAGACCTGTGAGTGAACTGCCTGAGTCCCTTGACACAGAGAATGAAGGATCTGGGCTGTGAGGTTGCTATTGCAAAAGGTCAGTGATAGCTATATACTTGATGACTTCTGAGCCCTCCTCATTTTGAGGTGAGTTTGTAGCCAACTAAAGTCATCATTTTAAAATACCATCTTTATTTGATACCTTAGCTATTAAGAAAGACAACACAAACCATCCTTTCATTTGTAATGAAATGTGTTTTAACTATCCCTGATAATGAGCAAATCCACAAATATTGTATTATCCTGTAATGAGAGGGGGCCAGAAATGCATGGTATTAAGATTTAGATCTCTTATTAGGGCACAGAAGAAAGTGTCCAGGATGAAAGCTTAACTGGTGTGTATTTTTTTTTTCTTTTTATGTTTCTTTTCTTTTATATTTATCTTTTTTTTTTCCTTCAGGGGAATTTCTGCTAATATTGAACAATGCATCCTTCCCCAAAGTTTGGTGGTTAGGGGGCATGGGGTCCTTAAAAACAGATTTAACGAGTTCATTTCCTTGATAAGGAAGCTTTGACATAGCAGAGGAAGGAGTGGCAGACTGAGTAACCTCAGGCTGGACATTGGAAGATATCTGCTATGAAAGACTTCAGGGAGGGATTCCAGCATTTCACACACTGTACTAGGAAGTGTGACATGGCTAAATAACCTTAGAAATCTAAGAGCTTCTAATACACAACATAAATAGCAAAGAGATATTCTTTCATAAAACCATTTTCCTTTTTTTTTCCCTGAGGCAATTGGGGTTAAGTGCCTTGCCCAGAGTCACACAGCATAATACCATTTTCACAGCTAGTAGTAGGTGTAGCAAAAGGCATTTGATTTAGAATCAGTTGGCTTAGGTTTCAGTTTTGGTCTCATCTAATCATGGAGACACAGAGTGCCAGTCTCATTTTTCTAATCTGTAAGATGAAGTTTAAAATACTTACACTATCTTATACCTACTTTATGGAATCGTGAAGAAAGCATTCTGTAAATTTTAAATGATAGGTTTATATCTATATTTCTATATCTGAATTATTATTATTTTGGTTATTGACTAATTATCATCAGACTCATCCTAACTTCATTTAGGGGATACAGTTCTGGACTTGGAGTCAGGAATATCTATTTGAATCCTGTATCAGATACTCAGGGACTTACAGGCCTCTAAGCCAACCTCATTTTACAAATGAGGAAACTGAGGCTCAAAGAAATTCAGTGAATTTTTCAAGGTTAAACAAGCAGCAAAGTTTGGAAGCAGTATTTGAATTCAGGTTTTCTGATGTCAGAGACAATATGTCACACTACCTCCTCTTCATGAACTATTTTGAGTCTGAAATTAAAAAGATGCCATGATCATAGATCTATAGTTGGAAAGGGCTTTAGAGACCATTAAATCCAACCTCTTCACTTTATAGATGAGAAAACTGAGAATCAATTATGTAACATGCTTAAATCGCCCAGCTAGTAAGTGACAAAAGAAGAATCTGAATCCTAGTTGTCTTGCCATTTCTCTTCCTGCTGGACTGCACTGCCTTCCCTGTGAAAATAGAGCACCAGACCTAGGGTCAAGAAGATTCCTTTTCATGAGTTCAAATACTTACCAGTTGTGTGACCCTGGGCAATTCACTTAACCCTGCTTGCCTCAGTTTCCTCATCTTTAAAATGAACTAGAGAAGGAAATGGCAAACCAATCTAATATCTTTGTTAAGAAAACCCTGAATGGCAAGGCAATGCTCATCTGCATTTATGTAAACTGAATGTGGATTACAGTATAGTATTTTCATCTTTGTTGTTGTTGTTTGTTGTCTGTTTTTTTTTCTCATTTTTTTCCCTTTTTGATTTTTCTTGTTCAGCATGATAAATGTGGAAATATGTTTAGAAGAATTCCACATGTTTAACCTATATTGGATTACTTGCTATATAGGGGAGGGAGGAGAAGGGAAGAAAGGGAGAAAAATTTGGAACACAAAGTTTTGCAAGAGTGAATGTTGAAAACTATCTTTGCATGTGTTTTGAAAAATAAAAAGCTATTATTATTTAAAAAAAGAAAAGAAAAGGTAACCCTGAATGGAGTCATGAGGAATCAGACTTGACTGAAAAAAGTAAGAAACAACAAATAGCACATAGTAGATGCTATATAAATGTTAATTATGATTATTACTGCTGTTATTTATAATTATAACATATATAACATAATATTATAATCATAATATTTATAATTATACAATGTATAAATTTATAAAAATAAAAATGTTAAGCATAAATATATTATTAATTATATTATTATTAACAGAGAGAAGGAGAACTTCTAATCCCCCTGAATATACTGTCAGTGTTAATTAATTTTCATTGACAAAGAAGAACTTAATAGCAGTGGTGACTTGATTGAGATATAATTTAAAAATTGTAAAAAAAAATCAATAATTTTAAATTATAAGTAAGCATTAAAAAAAAAAAGAAATTATTTCTCTTTCAGTATAAATGAAACTAGCTCCTCTTATTACAATCATCTAACAACAGTTTGGGCTAATTGGAAGGGAGAAGGAAAAAAAAAAAAAGAATGTTGTTTCCATTCCACCTTGGCATCTGAAAAGTTAGAAGTGCTTTGCTTATCTCAGGAAATAATGGTAGAGGATACAGGCAGCAGCCTGGCAAATGTGGCAGGATTGGTGCCAGGGATTGAGTCTACATTCTTCATACTGTCCACCTGAAAGGGTTTCCTATGGCACAGACCAATTTGGTATGCTCACATTTCTACTGCTTGCTTTCATTATCAAAAGCCAGCACCAACATTTGAATTTCATAATCACACAGAAGATCACATGAGGTAGTGGGAAAAGTGTTGGATTTGGAGTCCAAAGTCCTCTATTCAAATCCCAGCTTTGCTATTTACTACCTTTATGATCTTAAATACTTAACTGCAGCATGTCCTAATGGACAGGGCTCTGGACTTGGAAGTCAGAAAGGCCTGTGGTTTGTAAACATAATGGAATGTTCTTGGGCCATAAGAAAAGAAACATGGGAAAATTCATAAGAACTGATGCAAAGTGAAGTAAGCAGAGACTACAATACACACAATGACTAAACAATGTAGATGAAAAGAATAACCACCATAAAATGCTTGTTGAAAATGTATGTTACACGTGGAATGTTGGAGGGGATGTGGGAAAACAGGGACACTGATACATTGTTGGTGGAATTGTGAACACATCCAGCCATTCTGGAGAGCAATTTGGAACTATGTTCAAAAAGTTATCAAACTGTGCATACCCTTTGATCCAGCTGTGTTTCTACTGGGCTTATCCCCCAAAAGAGATCCTAAAGAAGGGAAAGGGACTTGTATATGCCAAAATGTTTGTGGCAGCCCTGTTTGTAGTGGTTAGAAATTGGAAAATGAATGGATGCCCATCAATTGGAGAATGGTTGAGTAAATTGTGGTATATGAATGTTATGGAATATTATTGTTCTGTAAGAAACGACCAGCAAGATGAATACAGAGAGGATTGGAGAGACTTACATGAACTGATGCTGAGTGAAATGAGCAGAACCAGGAGATCATTATATACCTCAACAATGATGCTGTATGAGGATGTATTCTGATGGAAGTGGATTTCTTCAACAAAGAGAAGATCTAACTTTGTTTCAATTGATCAAGGATGGACAGAAGCAGCTACCCCAAAGAAAGAACACTAGGAAATGAATGTAAACTGCTTGCATCTTTGTTCTTCTTCCTGGGTTATTTATACCTTCTAAATCCAATTCTCCCTGAGCAACAAGAGAACTGTTCGATTCTGCACACATATATTGTATCCAAGATCTACTGTAACCTATTTAACATGTATAGGACTGCTTGCCATCTGGGGGAGGGGATGGAGGGAGGGAGGGGAAAAATCGGAACAGAAGTGAGTGCAAGGGATAATGTTGTAAAAAATTACCCTGGCATGGGTTCTGTCAATAAAAAGTTATTTAAAAAAAAATGTATGTTACAAAAATATAATGGCCAAGCTTAGCCTCAAAGAAGAGAGATTAAAAAAAAAATACCTCCTCTGCTCTTGTGCAAAGGTCCATGATTATGATAAAAGATATGGAATATCAAATTATCAATTATTTTTGATCATTTTTTTCTACTTTATATATTTTGGTTATAAAGTATAAGAGAAGGGCGAAGGTATAGGAAAGGATAAGGAGATGATTAAAAAAAGATATCAAAATCTATTTTTAAAAACAGGACAACAAAATAAAACTGGAAAAGGTCGCACTAGATAATTCTAATGATTCCTTCCAGCTCTAAATCTATGATGCTATAAACTTTGTTGCCAAAGTCTTTGTAGAAGTCAACATTTTTTGGGGAGGGCTTGGACATTTTAAAAGTTTACCTTCATCAATGCATGCAATGGAAAGTAGTGTGATACTCCTTAACTTAGTGATACCATTTACAGGGATATACAAAGGAGACTAAAAAATTAAGGAAAAAACCTGAAATAAAATAAGGGTACATCAATTTGAGAATGGCTAAACATTGTATAATATAAATAGAATGGAATGTTTTACACTATGAGAAATAATAATTATGAAAATTTTAGAGTGACCTGGGAAGACATTGTATGAAGAGTGAAATGAGTAGAATCAGGTAAACAGCTTAGATGATAATCACATAAATATGTAAAGGAAAAGCAGGAAAATAAAATCAAAAGACTTTTAAACAATTTAAGAACTGATAAACATAGTGATCCACCATGATTTCAAAAAAACTAGTGATTATATATGCCTTCTACCTCTTTTCTTTTCTTCTTAAATATATTTGTTATAAAAGAGGACTTCTAATAGGGTGAGGAGAAGGGTCTGAGAGGATAAGTTAATGTATAGTGAAAGAGATACCAAAACAAAAAAAAACAAAAAAAGACAATCAATAAAATATTTAAATAGAATGCATATGCAGCAAACAAAAATAAGAGCACAAATAATTGTAGCAATTTTGTTTGCTAATTTCAACATGCTTTTTTCAAAACAAATTGTACCTAATGCAAGCCCTTAAATTCATATATATTGAAGTATAAAATGATAAGTTCATAAAATAAAAAAATTCTAAAAAGAAAGTTATATAGAAGAAAAAAACTTTTTTGGGGGGATCCAGACCTGTGTGTGATTTTAGCAAAGTAAAGAACTTCTGCTGTGGTAATTCCCTTCACTGATGCAGATTTACAACTCATCCTTAAACCCATCAATTCAGAGAGTTGGCTAGGCACTTAAACCCAGTCTCAAGAATTGAATCTCTTTCTTACTGACTCCAAAGCATTAAGTCCTCTTTCAGTATATCACATTATATATACAAAAGGATAGATAAATCTACACGTAAATTTTTAAACCTTAACAAAAAAGGAGAAACCTAACATCAGTTATTTTGAAAGTGACTTACTTCTACAATGACCAAATCTAGCCCGTCCTTTAACCTTAGAACTCTTTGACTTTTAGGAATACATTTGGATAGAAAGTCACCCCACATACACTTAGAATACTTGAGTGATGACAGCTCTTTCCATTAATGTGGGTCATTCACCACTCCTTTGGGTCTTAATAGCCTGTCTTTGAGAATTGTTGAAACCCAAACCACTGAACACCTAGTGATCCAACTTTGAGTAACAAGTTTTTTCAAAGTGCCCTGGATTGATACTTAGAAGAGGCCAAACCACCCATTACCAGGCCAAGAGGAAATGTAATGGCAATAAAATAATATGTAACAAGATTCCTTTTCCTAGAATCTGAGAAAACAGTATTGTGTACTATCCAATCAAGTTGGTTAAAAGTAAATTTTCTTCTGGAAGGAGGAATGATAAAAGGAAAATGAAAGAACAGGCAGATGAAAAGAAAGAACAATTATGCCCTTGGGGAAAGAAAATATGAAGGGCAGGTTACTAGGCAACCCCTGGATCATGGTAGTACAATACACCTCAGTGGCAAAAATCAACTGTGTACATAACAGCAGCTTAATTCAGTCAGCAGCTGATGCAGGATTATGCAGACTTACTTTTCCATGTGAATTGCTATCATTTTGTTTGGAAAGCAGGTACAACAGGCAGCATGTAAAAGGTACTTCCACTTTTAATGGTAAGCTTGATTTTGAAGAAGTAATCTTTTAAACCTCTATGTGCAGGGAGGTAATTTGGTCATTGCAATCTTGATGCTGGTATCTTTATTAAAGGAAAATGCCCTCAGAAGCCTGAGGAAAGTACCTTTCCTTTAACTACTAATTCAATAGAGACACAGAGATGGTATAGGATTAGGAGTCAGAAGACCTGGGTTTGAATCCTCCACCTTCAATTTATTAGCTGTCTAATTAAAGGAAAATCTCTCATTTTTAGACTTGTGTTTTATATAAATTGGGAATAATCTTTCTGCTTCTCTTAGAAATTTTGCAGTTCGAAGGGGAATAACACGCAGAGTGTGTATGCACATCAGCTATTATTATGATAATCAGAGGCCTTGATATAATCCCACAGCCCTGGGTTTTCAAATTTTGCAATTGGTAGAGAAAATCAAAGTTAATTCTAAGCAAACACCAGAGTATGAAAACTATCATTTTAAATAACAGCTCCAAATCTATCTACCAAAAAGCAATGGCTTTTTTTCCAAACTTATCTCTCACTCCTGCTCTACATGATTCTTTCCCTCCAACCAAGCTGGAAGCTGCCAGAAAAGTTACATTTGATCCCTTAGGGTCGGTTCAAATGCCATCTTGTCCTTCTGAACTTATCCCCAAGTGACCTTCCCTTTCTCTGAACTACTTTGGCCATTACTCTCTACAGTTGTCATTTGGCATAAATCACATACTCTCACAATTATTTATCCTTTTACATTATATTGGCTACCTCCCCAGATAGACCATAAATCTCTTGATCTTTAAAGCTTTACTCAATAATTTGTAATATGGGGTAGACATTCAAGGCTATGAAGATTAGGGAAGGAAGGTTTCATGTTGCACATGAATTAAACCTTACAGGAAGAAGAGGATTTCAATCAGCAAAGATATGGGGGAGGTTCTTCTAGGGGTATGGGATTGTGCATATCAATGTATGGATACAGAATGACACTAGTCACCATAAGTGAAAGTTCCACTGAGTCTCTAGTGCATGAATGAAAAGAGTGTGAAATGAGGGGAGAAAGATAGATTAGAATGAGATTGTGAGGAGCATTGAATACTAACATAAAGAGTCTATTATTCATCAGGTAATGAGGAGCCATGTACAGTTCTTGAGCGTGACCAAGGCTGTGAGTTAGGAAAATGATTTTAGCAATAGTGGAAAGAACGTAGGGAGAGAATCTGATTAAGAGATCATTATAATAGTCACATGAAAGATTCTAGAAAGTCTGGATGCAGGAGATAGTGTGAGTGGGGAGGAAGGGAAATAGATAGGAAAGATAATAAGGAAAATGATAATTGAAATAATGGGATAGGATAGGTTTTGACAACAGGGAACGGTTAAAGATGACTTTGAATATGGTGGTGCCATGAATAGAAGTAGGGAAGTAATGAGACATATTCCTATGTATTTTGGTGGGGAAGATGATTCTAATTTTGCACATGATGGATTTGAGGTATTGGTGAGCTAGCCTCATGGAAATTTGCAGAGGGCAGTTGGAAATGGAAGACAGAAGTTCAGAGGGGTTTCTAGACCTGAAGATGAACATCCATATAGATGTGATGATTAAAGCCAGTAGAAGAAAATGCCAAGACAAAGAGCGTAGATGGAGAAAAGGTCCAATTTGAAATTTATGAGCCATAAGATCAGAGGAGGGAGAGCATTCTAGGCATGCAGAATAGAAAGATGGAGAGTTTGTTTTAGGAACAGCAAGGAGGACAGTATCACTGAGCTGCAGAGTAGATGGTGATGAGTAACAAGACTGGAAGGTGAGGAGGGGGTCAGGTTATGAAAGGCTTTAAAGGCCATACTGAGAATTTTCTATTTGATCGAGAAGTCACTGGAGTTGATTGTGTTGGGGGATGATTTGGTTAGATTTGTGCTTTGACATATGAGTAGTAGATGTACCTGAAGTGGGGAAAACTAACCGAAGACTAAAGACAGGGAGGAAACTGAGCCCCCTCCCCAAAAGGGGAGTGCCCTAGGGCCACAAAGCTGCCATGGCAGCTTTACCACAAACAAGCTCTGGAATGCCAATGCATCTATGCAGAATTCTTGCAGTTCTGTCATCACTTTGATTAGTTTTGAGCTACTGAACCCCCAGCCACTTCCCCTCTTACTTACCGCATTATAAATTCTTTAAAACACAATCGCAACTTGTTGTGATGCCGGTAAAGTTTTGGGTCAGCTGGAATTTCGGCCAAGAATACTTGGGCTACTTCTAGTGGTCCCTAATAGAAACAACAAAATAATAATGTTTCATTTACAAAGAAAATAAATTTCTTCAACATTTAAAAACAATAAGTTGATTTATTGGGTTCAATATTTTGATTTGCTTAAATTTTTTAACCCAGATCTATGATTTCAGTAGTGTTGAAATACTGGATACTGTGAGGAGTACCTCCACTGACTTCTATTGCATGCTAATTTACCCTGGGCATTCTCTTGCCCTGCTCAGGAACCAACCCAAGGAGGGGGAGGAGATAAAATATGATAAAATAACTCTGAAGTCAGATGCCCTGGGTTTGAATGCTATCTCTGACAATTACTAATGTGAGCTGGTACAAATTTCTTAATTTCCCCAATCTAAGTTTTCTTATCTGTAAAATGGGGTGTGTGGGAACTAAATGGCTTCTGAGTTCTCTCAGAGACCTACTTTCACTGCAGTTAGACTCATGTTTGTGCGGCTCTGCCCTCCCCCCCCCCCCAATTTCCCCAAAGTCAAAACAATTTCTACTTATGGCTTTGCTTTAAGTTTAGGTAAGAGGGTGGGCTTATATAGTAGCATCAATTCTGGAATTTCAACCAAATGAGGTCTTTACCCTTTAATCTCATCTCTCTGTAGGCGACAGTTAGCCTCTGTTAACAGACACACAACTGATCTCTAAACAATCTTCCCAACTGGGCACAGTCTGAATCATAGAGCTCAGGTCCAGTCTGGATCCCAAATCATATAGTGGGGTATAGTAGATAAAATTGCTGTATCAGAGACAAGAAGATGCTGGTTTAAATCTTGCCCCAGATATTTACTGTATGACTCATGGGCAAGTCACTTACCCTCTCAAACCTTAATGTCTTTACATGTCAAATGAAGTGTTGGCTCAGATGACCTCTAAGGCCTATTCCATCTCTAAATGAATAGTAAAGAATTGTAGAGGCAGTTTTCTGCTTTCCCAGCCTATACATGTTTTGGATTTTTTTCCCTTAGGATAGATGAAGGCAAAAAGGCAAAAAGATGAAGGCAAAAGGTTTAGCAAAAACTTTTTTGGTTTGACCCAAGTTTTTCTGTGTGCATTGGGCCATATTGATAAGACAGAAGAAAGAAGATAGGATTGTAATTTAAAAGGAAAAGTGAAATTGCACTTCCTTTCATTCCAGTGGCTATCTTTACCTGATTCACAGTGGCTCCCACAGAACCTTGTAATACCATCTGAAGCATCTTGGCATCTGGTGGCTCTTGGTTGATAGCCACGGCTAATTCTAGGGTCTTCTTCTTCATATCTTCAATGGCAACTTCAATTGGGGTCAATACAAACTAAAAAAACAAAAAAACAAACAAAAAAAAAACAATAGAAAACAAAAATGAGAGGAAGTTACTCTCTGGTCCTAACAAATAGAAACAGGGACAGAGATAAGGATGAGTGAGATACATGATTTTCCTGATATAGGGAACTCTTGATTAAGGAAATTCCCTTCACCAATGAAGGTCATCATCTCTTCGGCAAAGTAGTATCTTAGAGGCTCAATCTAATCTACAATTATCCCTCCCACATCCCTGGGGTTAACAGCATCCTCTGTGATCCAGAAAATGTGTGTAAAATTTTTTTGTCCCTCTTTGTAGCAAAGAAGTGCAAAGAAGTCATAATTCTTTCTTTTTCTTTTATGGAGTATTTACAATATCATACATATATCATATCTTATATATTTCTGAGTTCCTAAGCTTCTTCTGTGTCATCTTCTTATCTTAGTGTACTATCTATATCTTCTGCAAATTCCCATTTAATTTCTTATGCTGACCTGTGACATATTGAAACCACAATGAGGAAAGTCATGATGTGGAAGGGACAATTGTAATCTACTCTACTCTATTTTAGATATGTCAGAGGCAGGGTTTGAACCCAAGTCCTCATAGTTCCAAAGGCCACCATGCCATGTCAATATGGTAGGTACCATAGGTATAGGGACTGGACCTCTTTTTTCATTGATATAAGGAGTAGACAAATGAAGAAACTCCCTCTACCAATGCAGGCAACCTATGTTTTATTAAGTACTTATATTAGAGCACTGAAAAATTAAATGACTTCTCCTAGCTTACACTGCCAACATATGTCAGTTGGGATTTGAATCCAGGTCTTCTTGTCTACAAGGATGGCTCATGATTCAGACTCTTAGTACTACAGATACTGGGCAGAATTAGATATGGGAGACACATAGGGTGGTTGGATTCATGGGTGCAGGGCAAAGAAGACATGGTTGGAAGAGTTTTGAGATAACTGGTATGAGGAAAGATTGTTTCAGGTAAATCTTATTTCTATTTCAGTTCTATTTCCATTATGAGAGCATATTATTCCATTTGCAACTGGGAGAATTAAAGACGGTTGTGAGGATCATAAGAGGTAATGTATTGAAACAAGTAATTCAGAAAACTTAAAGATCTATGTAAATGTCAGTTCTGGTTATTATTACTGAGTCTTTGGCATCTCATACCCTTTTTTGATATTGTAGAAAATTGTTCTTCCAAGACAACTTGAAGGTTCATCTCTCTTGGCTTACTATAACCCTCCTCTCTGCAAAGTTGTGGCTCTGGGGATAGAAGGGAAGGTCACAGTACCAAGAGAGCCTGGTCAAGAATCTTTTGTCTTGGCTTACAATTGTCCTGTACAATTGTACAGTTGTTCAATACCTGATAAACCAGGATTAAGACTAAACTTGTTTCATTGGTATAGAATTCCTGGATAAGTGTTACATGGCAATTAAAAAAAAATCAGTAACGTATATATAGCAGCTATCCTATATAGGTTTGCTATTGCTAACATAACAATACTAATTTCAAAATCACCTACAGGAATTTATATAAGATAGGGAACAGACAATAGCTGTCTGGACACATACTCCACTTTGGGAGTAAACGTATTTCTAAGAAGAAATTTGCAAAGGCTCCCTTCTTCCTATTTTAATGGCCATATAGTCTGGAAAGGCAAACTCCATTTTGGAACTTTCTTGTGAGAGTCTCTTCTATAGTAATTTATTTCCAAGTTTTCAATAGCTTCATTTCCCCTAAATGGTAGTTCTTTTCTAGTGACATTACCTCTTCCTTTTGAATGACTCTGATTCTGGTCTTGATGTAGGGGAAGGCATGCATAGTGGTCAAGATGGTGTTCCTCCTATATTGCTCATTCAGCTCACCCCGGGGCCGTCCCTCCAAGGTGAAAGGGGTTGTGTACATGAATCTTCGGAGGTTGAAGTTCTTCTCAAAGTAGGTTACCCTGTCTTTCATCTCATACTCATCAAAATAAGGTTCTACAAAAGTGATTTGTATGTAGGCCTAAGGGAAGGGAGGAAAGAGGAGAGAGGAAATGAGCATCATTTTCCAACCACAGAAACAGATCCTGACAAAGGAAGGGAACAGACATGCTGGGACACATTAAACAACAGGATCTCTTTGACTTCTTCAAGGCTTGATGGCATCAAGATGGAATTCAACTCCTCTCCAGAACTCCTCCCCACACCAAAGTCAAAATTTTCTTATTCAAAACTGTCTTTTAAAAATTTCCCCAAAGGAATTTCAATTAAAATAGGGGGCTTTAAATTATTCTCTAGGAAAATTAAAAACTAAATACATTTAAAATTTTAAAATAAGTTCCTACTAAATGTCCTATTAATGCTTTTGTCTATTCAATTTTTCTTTCAATAGTTTTTATTTTTTCCAATTACATGTAAAGATAGTTTTCAAAATTCATTTTTGTGAGTTTGAATTCCAATTTTTTTCTTCCTCTCTCCTTTATATCCCCTTTCCCCAAGACAGCAAGTAATCTGATATAAATTATAAATGTACAATCATCTTAAACAAATTTCCTTATTAGTAATGTTGTGAAAGAAAAATAAGAACAAAAGGGAAAAATCATGAGAAAGAAAAAGCAAATTAAAAAAAAAAGATGAAAATAGAATGTTTTGATTCTCATTAAGTCTTGATAGTTCTCTCTCTGGATACCCAAGTCTATTGAAATTGATATCTATATTGCTAAGAAGATATCACTATATTGCTAAGAAGAGCTAAATCCTTATTGTTACTGAATATGATGTTCTTCTGGTTCTGCTCACTTCACTCACCATTAGTTCATGTAAGTCTTTACAGGCTTTTCTGTAAACAGCCTGCTTATCATTCTTATAGAACAATAATTTTCCATTACCTTCATATACCAGAACTTACTCAGCCATTCCTCAATTTATGGGCATTCCCTCACTTTACCACTATTAAAAAGAGCTGCTACAAACATTTTTGCCCATGTGGTCTTTTCCCCTCTTTTATCTCTTTGGGATACAGACTCAGTAGTGGCACTGATGGATCAAAGGGTATGTACAGCTTAATAGCCCCTTGGACATAGCTCCAAATTGTTTTCCCGAATGGCTGGATCAGTTCATGACTCTATAAATAATGAAATGCTTTCATTTAAAAAATTTATATAGTCTATCAGGGGTCCTCAAACTTTTTAAATAGGGGGCCAGTTCACTGTCCCTCAGACTGTTGAAGGGCCGGACTATAGTAAAAACAAAAACTTTGTTTTGTGGGCCTTTAAATAAAGAAACTTCATAGCCCTGGGTGAGGGGGATAATCGTCCTCAGCTGCCGCATCTGGCCCATGGGGCCGTTTGAGGACCTCTGTGGTGCAGAGATGTACCTGGAATCAAGAACACCTGAGTTAAATCTGGCCTCTACTTGCAAGCCATTGCACTTGCAAGACTGACCCTGGCCAAGTCACTTAACCTGCTTGCCTCAATTTCCTTATCTGTAACATAAGTTGGAGAAGATAATGTAAACCACTCTAATATCTTTGCCAAGAAAATCCCGTATAGGATCACAAAGAGTCAGACATGACTGAACAGCAACAACATTTAAGTCAAGGACTAGAAAAATCAGACAGGATGGTAAATTGTGCAGCCCAGACTGGTATCTAAATTGGGATCTGAACCCAAGTCTTCTTAACTCCAAGTCCAAAGCTGCTTAATATTCTTCCATCTTCTCCCCATCCTCAAAAGTCAATAAGTATAACAAAAAGAAAAGAGAAAGAAAAACAGTTTAACAAAATTATCTACTTGAGGCTGACAGTAAATACAACCTAGAATGGCCATTTAATATATATAGTGAGAGAGAGAGAGAGAGAGAATTTGCATGTGAAGAGCTCATCGGGTTATTAAGTCAAATCCTCTTTCCTCCTGTCAATCATACCGTTTTTTTTCCCTTTAGTATGGGTTCTTAAAAGATGCTTTTCAATTGGGAAATGTCTAATAATATAAATAAAAATATAGTACAACATAGGCAATAGATAATGTTAATTCTGGGTTTTCTTAGGTCAACATGTGACCCAAACAAACTCTTTCTATTTGAGTCCAACACTACCTATCACCTTAGGCCATATCCTGCAATACATTCTTTTTTTAAAAAAAATAATATTTTTATTTTTTTATTATAGCTTTTCATTTACAAGATCTATGCATGGGTAATTTTTCAGCATCCACAATACATTCTTAATGGAGACATTACCTTAATATTGAAGATCATGTTATGAAAAAATATAAAAGAACCAGATTACAGGTTTTTCATAATTATAGATTATTATATATAAAAAGTAAAATACATAAACATGGAACTGAAAAGCTTCTCCACAGAAAATTACTGTACTTAGCATAAGAAAGGAAGTGGATGAATGGGAAAAAAATCTTTGTCAAAAATTTTTCAGGTAAGTATAATGTCTGGGCTAGCTCTCTGGAGGGCCTCAGGATCAGTCAGTATCAGTCAAAGACTTTGGTCTTTAGGAGAAGAAGTGAAGGAGGCAAGCAAGCTGCCACATGGCTCATCCTGGACTCTGGAGTCTGAAGCTTGAAGTCTTCTCAGCATGCTGTGGCAGAGAGACTCTGACTCTCTCTCTCAGCCCTCCAATCCTTGCCTATGATTACCTCACCACAACACATTCAGCAAGCGCCAATCTTGAGGAGAGCCATCACATCACTATATCATCTAAGTATATGTTTAAAGAATCATTATCTCACATTGAGTAGGTACTTAGCATTAAGCAGTCTGCTGTCTTAAGATTCAATTACACCTTTTCAGAGTGCTAGCCCTTTACAGATAAATAATTAACAAATATATATGTATACACATTAAATAGATGTAAACATATGTGTAAACATATATGTATGCATATATAGGTGTACTGTGTGTGTGTGTATATATGTGTGTGTGTGTATCTATATCTATATTAGCAATTCCCCAATAGATAAGTGATTAATGGATATGAATAAATAGTTCTCCAAAGGCTAAGTGTGGCTATTGCAACCATGTAATAAGTATAAAATGTCCATCAAGAATTTATTAAATGCCTATTATGTGGATGACACTGTGCTATTTTCCAAGAATATACATAAAGAGAATGAAATCCAATTTGAGAGGCTCTTATATTCTAATGGGGGGGGGGGGATATTCAAGTGTACAGACTAAATATAAAGATAATAAATAACAATAACTACAAAATAGTTAAATGCAATGTACTTAGGGGAAGGAGGACATTAGCAATTGTAGGAAATCAGGAAAGATTTCAGGAAGGTGGTGCTTGAAGGAAAAGAGAGTGAAGGTATTGTATTATACTATATTGTGTTGCATAGTAATATATTGTGTTACAGTGTATTGTTATGTCACATTATGTTATGTTGTATTTGTTGCCTTATGTTATATTTTATTATGCTGCACAGTGATGGATTGTACTGCATTTATTGTGTTGTATTGCATTGAATTATATTTTATTGTATTCAGTTGTAACTTCTGACATAAAAATCTGAAAACAGATTTTAATCTCTAATTCAAAACTCTCTTCTTACTTTGCAGAAACATTATATTGCCCCTTATAACAAAGTGCTAGCTTCTTGGGGGGGGGGGGGGGAATAGCCTTATTCCTTTTACCTCAACAATTATGTCAAAAGTTATTTTTCATTTTATTTGGCATATAGCACGAAGCATCATATTCTCAAGTTTATTGGTATATGTCAAACATAAGTGTTATCTTTCTAAGTTTTTAACACCTTTATACCTGAAGCTTGCATCAAAGATGTTTGTTTTGTCATGGGTGTAGGTATGAAATTATAAGGAAATAAAAAGAAGAATAAATGGAGAGCAAAGACTTTTCACTACCTGGATAAATCTTCATAAAAGATATTTCAAAGACAAAGATCCATTGTTTGAAGCTGCACATTTTATCAGGCTAACAGCCTTTTCCAGTCCTTTTTGTCTTTGACCAACCCCTGCATATGGTAGCAATGAGCTAAATAAAGCTGCCTGGGGAGTTGTTAATCAGAATTTTGCCCTTGTAATAAATTTGGATTTTCCTGGGGTATGATTTTTAAAGCCTAAATTGATTACCCCTGCCCCTCCCTCCTTGTCCCCTCAGTACCAGGCTAAGGATGTAGGATTCATGAAAAAGTTTCAGAGTCACTTGCTAGCTTCCAGAAAGAAAGTGTTCCAAGGATAATACTGTTGTATAAATCTATACCATACCTTGTTAGGATCCAACTTGGTTTTGTCCACAGGAATAGAATCTTTAATTACTTCCACAAACTTTGCACCAAAGCACTGACCATAAAATGCCTGGGGAAAAGAAGCAATTCTTGAAAAAAAATTTTTTTTTGGACAAAATCCTTTTTTCCCCTCTCTTTTGGAAATGTAGAGTGAGATTGGGGGAAAAGTTTTAAGATTTACTTCACAGGCACTTGAGCATTCTGACAATGGGTGATATTGGGATAAAATTGGAGCTAATGAGCAAGGTCACCCACAGCCCAAAATAAAGAAAAATCTGCCATCTGATAAACGCATTCCTATTATAAATATACTGTGATCTTGAAACTGATTTAATTAGTAATCACTGAATACTCATAGTGTGTTGCCACTGAATTCAGCCTCACTGATTCTTACCACTAATATTTTCCTTATGTGGCAAGCTGAAAGTATTTTAAAGTTAGTTCCATTCACTGCAATGTGATGCAACAAATACCTATTAAATGCTTGCTTTATACTAGGTAAACTTTCAAGGAAGCTGTTTTAGATGAGACATAAGTCACTGCCTTCATGGAGCTTGCAATCTAGAAAAGCACAAAACATTTTTATACACAGCTATAATATTTAATAATATATTACAAATGCATTAATTAAAAAGGCCTGAGGAGGAATGGTCTTAATGGTAAAGAGATTAGAGACAATTTTTATAGAGGTAGCACTTGAATTAGACTTTAGAAAATGGGGAGGAATTCAGTAGAATATCTTTGAGTGTCAGAGGGAGAAACAAAACAAATCCAGAAGTAAAGAGATCTAAATCCTATTCCAGCACTTTCACCAATTAACTGTGTGACTTTAAACAAGTAATTTAATCTCTTTGGGACACAATCTTGGCACCTAGGTGGTGCAATGGCTAGAACAGTGAGTTAGGAAGATTTAATCTTCATGAATTCAAATCTGGCCTCCAACCAGGGGCAAGTCATTTTACCCTGCTGGTTTCCTTCATTTTCCTTCATCTATAAAATAATCTGGAGAAGGAAACAGCAAGCCACTCTATATCTTTACCAAGAAACCCAAATGGGGTCACAGAGTCTCACATACAACTGAAATTTATGTTTCATACAAGAAAAAGTCTCAATTTACTTATGTATAAGCAGGCATAATAACCCTTTGGCCAGTTTTTCCTGAAAGAGATAATACAAGCCTCAATAAGACAACCTCAAAATTTTAAAAGAAGGATGCTAAACAAATTCAAGGTAGTTATTATAAGGCAATTAATATATTATGTGGGCAATACATCTGCTAATTATCATGAAGTGTTCAAGGCACCTAAAGAGTGGAGTAAACTTAAGTGTGTTTTAGTATTTACGGTGCTGTGTTTTGCCATTATTTTTTAGTTCTCAGGATTATTGTTATTTTGACAAGTGCTCTGGATTATGTTTTCAATGAATTTTGTTCTATGTTTACTCTTTTTAATGCAGCTTTGAAATGTCAGAGGTGAAATTTGAACCTCTTTGTGTGATCCTGGCCCATTAAAATGGGTATAATACATATTCAAACTACTCACCAAAATCTTAAAGTGCTATAGAAATGGGAGATTTAATAATTACCAGTTTATTATTATTATAGCTTTAGAGTCAAGAAGACCTATAATAAGTTCAAATAAATCAGTAAGACAAATAAATGTTTTTGTTGTTGTTGTTTTTTTGTTGAGGCAATTGGGGTTAAGTAACTGCCCAGAGTTACACAGCCAAGAAGTATCAAGTGTCTGAGGCCACATTTAAACTCAGGTCCTCCTGACTTCAGGGTTTGTGCTCTATCCTCTGCACCACCCCTAGCTGCCCTGCAAATAAACCTTTTTTTTTTAAAATGCCTGTTATATATTCCTTAAGCTAAGCATTGAGGACTATAAAGACAAAAATCAGTCTCTGTCCTTAAGGAGCTAACAATCTAAAAGGGAAGACTATATTCAAATAATTTGGTACAGATAGGATAAATGGGAGAAAAACCAACAAAGTGAAGGTTTTAGAATTAAGAGGGATTGGGAAAGACTTCCTGTAGAAGAAGGATCCTGTCTCTGACATAGTCTGGCTGTTTGACCCTATTCAAGTCACTTAATTACTCAGTCTCCCGGGTATCTCACTAGGATAATACAAATTTTTTTTGCTCTTTTTAAATTTCATTTTTTTCTGTGCTTAATAAACACCAAATAAAATGAGCATTTATATATTCAAAATAGAATAGAAAAATAGGCTTGGTACTTGAACCTGCAAATCTCTATTACATACATCTTACTTTTCTTTTTATGGATACAATGAATTCAATATTTAAGTTTCAAAATTGTCTACAAATTGCAGAGTCATTTCTGATCTGTATTAGTAAAGAGAATTCCTACACAAGAACATCCTTAAAACAATAAAATAAAAGTCAGACCAAAAGGAAGAAAAATTATTTCTCTATGGTTTTCTCCATTACAGTCTTCATCATGATACAGAGGTTATCCCAAGTTCTCCAAGATTATGCCAGAAGAATTCTAACTCTGGCAGCCTCCACACCACGCTGGAAAGGTTTGAAGCATAATCCTGGTATAATGAATTATGTATTTTGTCATCTGAGAACAACTCTGGAGTCACTACATCAGAACTAGGGTTCCTTACCCTAGTAAGGTAACCCTTACCCCAGAGCCACAAAGCATAAGCTACAGTCATTATAAACCAAAAGTATTTCCTAAAACAGTCACAGATTTTTCCTTGGCGTATGATAATCCTCTTGACATTTTGGACTTTCTCACTGAATTTAGGAAAGGATGACAAAAAGTTCAGTCCAATCATAAGTACTTTAGGAAGGGGACTTACAGAAGTGATATACAATTTCTGCCTTTATACATTCTGAAGAGACATGAACTTGTGAGGAGAGCTGGGATTAAGGAGTCATTCTAAACCGTTTTCTACTTCCAGTTGCCAATGTGATTGCCAGATGGGCACTATGCAGTGGTCTATATAAAGCAGTGAAGCCAAGCCAGTGGCCAGGGGAGTTGTTTTTTAAAAGCTGCCTGGAACATGTACTTTAACTCCATTTCTCCCTTTCCCCTTTTCACCCCCACCAGGAAAGCTTTAGATAATAAGCATAATTTCTTCTTACCTCTAATCTGTGAGAAATTTCTGGAAGCTTGGTAATTGCAGGTTCTTTATAAACAAATTCCTGCTCATCCAAATCTCCAAATTTGGAGCCATAGAAACCAACTCGGAAATAGGTTCCAAACATTCGCTTATGACCCTGATGAACAGAAGGCAAGACTTCATATTTATACTTTGGTTTCTCTGGTATAAAGAATAGCAGTGTTCAGTAAATTGCAACTGCCATGATTACAATCAAGAAGAAATCACTCCATTAAAAAAAAAAAGCAAACCAACAATACAAACACACATTCAAAATTTGACACTTATAAAAGGAGCTTTTGAAATGACATTAACAAAAGAGCTCTTGGTTAGAATTGCAACCAGGAATTCTTGAGCCTGGGACAAATTCAGCTTGAGTGGAAAGAGTGATGGGGAGGTGGCAATCGCCACTCTCCTGGACTATTTAACTAAGGATGGTGTCACTTTGGAGCTGAGAGTTATAGAACTTGGTTTTTGCTGTCTGAGGTGGGGGAAGGGAACCACCGAGACCAGATCCTGAGCATGGTAAGCCTGAGGCATGTTCACATTGAAGAAGTATGCATGGCACAGAAGGACAAGGGATAGGGAAAAGTGAATGGTTGTTGCAACTGGAAGAGAAAGCATTCCATTCTGGGAGAGGAATGCTGTGAGAGAGGGTGCAACTCCCCAGGGCAAATTGGCACCTTGGGGCAAAGAACTGCTTGTCCCAGACTAGTTAAAACTCTTGTTCCTGTTGGGGAATGTCACTCTCTTTTTTGATCCCTAAAGTCTCTTTTAAGGTGCTAATATACAAATCACACTAGCAATTTTCAGATTTTCTTTGAACAATTTTGAACATCTCTCTCCCTTCCTTTTACACTCTCAGGTCCCATTTCATTTCTGATCATTCATTGTTAGCCATATAACAAATTATGGGATACCATGTGAAGGAGAACTCCCTGGAAAAAATCCAGAGAATGGGGACAGGGATTACCACTTCAATATTTGTGACTAAACATATATAAACCTATAGCAGCCAGTTCACAAGATGCATTAGAAAGGACTCTGTCTTAGGTACCTTGTTTATGATGTTATCAAAAGCTTTCTGCAGTTTGTCATGAGTTAAGGTCAGCTTCCTGAAGTCCCGGTGAGCTTCCAGTATGGGGATGACCAGCTTGTAGACCTCATTGACAGTTTCATACAACCCTCCCTTAATAAAATTGACAAAACAAAAACATTAAATATGATAAGTCTTATGATAAGAAGAGGATCATCCCCCAAAAGGTGATTTCCTATTGGCATTCTCATTGCTTTGCAGTGTTGAGGATGATTCCTAAACCTATGTTCTGCCTGGTCTCTATTATATATTCTTCTTCTTCTTCTTTTTTTGCTTTTTTTTTTTTTTGTGCTGAGGCAATTGAGGTTAAGTGACTTGCCCCAGGTCACACAGCTAGGAAGTGTTAAGTGTCTGAGATCAAATTTGAACTCAGGTCCTCCTGACTTCAAGGCTGGTGCTCTATCCACTGTGCCACCTAGCTGCCCCTCTATTATATATTCTTAGGAATTTTTTTTTTTTATTCAGATGTGTGATTTCACTGGTATGGGGTAATTCTTGGTGAAGAAAATCTACAAGTACAGAGAGGTAACTCTATGAAGCTTATAATCTTACAGAATTTCCAGAGCACTGAAAAGCAAAATGAATTGTCCAAGTTGTGGGTAACCAGGATGCATTAAGTATGACACTTAAAGCCAAGCCTTCCTGTCGCTGGACCCCTCTATTTACATTCATTGGTCAGTTCCCTCAATCTCTCTGGAATTAGAGCCATTTAAATAAGTGGAGACAGACTAGTACAGTAAAATAATATGTTGGATTTAGTATTTGAGGCTGTGGGTTTACTCTATGGTATGACTTTAGGTTGAAAAGTCCTTTCTTCAAGGACCCCATTCTTCATGAGTAAAATGAGTAAAAAGAGAATTAGGAAAGGGGGCTAGGCAAAAACCAAGGTCCCTTTTGTCTTTGTCTATAATTCTATGAACCTATAAAGTGATAAATATTCTACCTATTAATGAAAATTAGTGGAAGTCAGAAAACATGTGGGCTGCCATAAAATAATAATGAGAGAGGGCATCAATTTTTAGGTAATGAGGTCTAGAAAATTTCTGAAGAATCCAACAGGAGATGAATAGAGTGCTATCTATATACAGTCTAGGGAAGACCTCTTTGTTAGAAGAGAGGCCTACTGTACTACCTCTCTTTTTCTTCCCAGATGTTATAATGACTTGTCCCTAACTTTTTTTTTTTTTGGCTTGACTAGGAAGGAAAACCAGTAGGTTGGATGTTGGATATTTTTTAGAGAGCTTTCATTTTGAGGGGAGATGGTAAGGAAAGGAGATGAAGGGAAAGGGGAGACATTAAGAATGTTAAAAAAGAAAAAGTTTTAGTTTTTAGGAAAGAAACAGAAACAAATTAGGTAAAAAGAAGAAACTTAGGAAAATAAATTGTTATGGTGGTTTAGTAATTTTTTAGTTGTGTTCTACTCTTTGTGAATCCTAGAGTTTTCTTAGCAAAGATATTAGAGTGTTTTGCCATTTCCTCCCCAACTCATTTTATAGGTTAATAAACTGGAGGCAAACAGGGCTTAAGTGACTTGCCCAGGGTCACACAGTTAGTAAATGTGTGAGACCAGATTTGACTCAGAAAGATAAGTCTTCTGGACTCTAAGACTGGTACTTTATCCATTGTGTCACCTACCTGCCCTGGAATATAAAGAGGCTCTGCTAAATTTAATGAAATCTTAAAAAAGAGATAAGGAGGAAGCTATTTTGAGAACAGATGATAAATAATGGAACAACCTCTTAGGATATCTAGAGACTTTTCCTTTGCCTTGAATTCAAATATCTAAAATTGGTTTGCCTATATATCAGGTATACTGAAGAAATGAATAAGGTGCTGGGAAGTTCCTATTTTGAAGCATATCTATATACAGTCTGGGAAAGATCTCTTTGTTGTTAGAGAGGCCTATTGTACTACCTCCTTTTTTCTTCCCAGATGTTTTAATGACTTGCCCCTAACTTTTAATTTTTTGGCTTGACTAAGAAGGAAGGAAAGCCAGTATTGTTACATTAATTCATTATGCAACTCTGGTGGAGTTGCTTGATTTTTCTCCACAAAATGGCAATAACACAGTGAAACTTCCATATAGTTAACATAAGTAATGTTGTAATGAAGAAAAGATTTCCAATACCTTGTGGAAAGGATGCAAGGTTCAATGAAACTTAGAAACTTTTCGCCCAATCCCAAGATATACTCAACTTATTCTCTGGGATTTACTTTAAGTACACATCTCTGAACTTATTACAAAGAAGTCATATTTCTTTCAACTGATAATGTTGTTTTCAAATTATTAACATCAAGGTACCCTCTGAGTTCTTTCTAATGTTACTCACCGTGCTAAAAAGTTCAGTAGCCTGTTCCAACAGCCCAACCAGGCCACTCTCTGTGAAATATCTCCCAGAACACACACCATCCTCATCAGGGCACAGGATGTCATCAGAGACTGCGGATTCCTCTAGGACATTGGAAGAGATATTCTGAAACAAAACATGATATAAACCTAGTTGAAAGAAGTCAAAGAAAGTCCAGAAACATTTATTAAGTGCCTATTATGTATTAGGCTCTGTGCTAAGCATGTGTTGAGGATACAAGGAAAAGCAAAAAACAGTCCCTCCCTTCGAGGAACTCATAATTTAATGGGGGAAATAACATGTAAACAACTAAAACAAACCAATCAAACAACCAGAAGGATATAAACAGGATAAATCAGAGATAATCACAGAGGAGAGGATCTAATATAAAGGTGGACCAGAAAAGGTTTCTTGTAAGATTTTAGCTAAGACTTAAAGAAAGCCAGGGAAGCCAGAAGAGAGTGTTTACTTTCCTCTCATCAGTAAAATGAAGTGTTTGGGGATCTCTGCCATCTCTTTTTGTACTGAAAGAGTCTGAAGGAGAATGGAGGTGGGATCACAACCTTTGAAAGTTAAAAGGTCAAGGTAAACTTATAGAACTATATGTAACCTGAAGCCCTACAAAATCTTAGTTGACTGATCTTGTGATCTGGGGCAAGGACCTGTGTTAACAGGGTGATTAAAGGGTTGGGCTTGAATTCAGGAAGAGCTGAGTTTGAATCTTGCCTGAAACACGACTTTTTTTTTTTTTTAAGCTTTTTATTTTCAAAATGTATGTATAGATAGTTTTCAACATTCATCCTAGCAAAAAATTGGGTTCCAATTTTTTTCTCCCTTTCCTTTGCTGTTGAAAAGAGGCAAGACTATCAGAATTCATCATCATATAATCTTGTTACTCTGTACAATGTTCTCTTGGTTCCACTTACTTCACTTCAGCATCGGTTTATTTATGTCTCTCCAAGCCTCTCTGAAATCATCCTGCTGATGGCTTCTTATAGAACAATAATATTCCATAACATTCATATGACATAACTTATTCAGCCATTCTTCAATTGATGGACATCCACTCAGTTTCCAATTCCTTGCCACTACAAAAAAGGCTGTTACAAACATTTTTGCACATGTGGGTCCTTTTCCCTTTTTTAATGATCTCTTTGGGATACAGGCCCACTAAAGACATTGCTGAATCAAAGGATATGCATAGTTTGATAGCCCTTTGGGCATAGTTCCAAATTGCTCTCCAGAATGGTAGAATCAGTTCACAACACACCAATAATGCATTAATATCCCAGTTTTCCCACATCCCTTCTAACATTCATCATTATTTTTTGTTGTTATCTTGGCCAATTTGAGAGGTATGTAGTGGTACCTCAAAGTTATCTTAATTTGCATTTCTTTGATCAAGAGTGATTTAGGGCATTCTTTTTTATGATTAGAAATGGTTTTAATTTCTTCATATGAAAATTATCTGTTCAGATCCTTTGACTATCAATTGGAAAATGGCTTGTCTTCTTATAAATTTGAGTCAATTCTCTATATATTTTAGAAATGAAGCCTTTATCAGAATCCTTGGATGTAAAAAATTTTCCCAGTTTGCTGCTTCCTTTCTAATCTTGTTTGCATTGGTTTTGTTTGTACAAAAACTTTAAAACTTAACATAATCAAAACATTTTGCATTCCATAATGTACTCTAGTTCTTCTTTGGCCACACATCCTTCTCCACAGATCTGAGAGGTAGGCTATCCTTTGTTCTTCTAATTTGCTTACAGTATCACTCTATGTCTAAATCATGAACCCATGTTGACCTTATTTTGGTATAGGGTGTTATGTGTGGGTCATTGCCTAGTTTCTGCCATACTAATTTTTAATTTTCCCAGCAATTTTTGTCAAACGGTTTTCTTGTCCAGAAACGGGGGTCTTTGGATTTATCAAATACTACTAGATGATTATAGTCATTAACTTAAGTTTGTATCTTGTGAAGATAACCTATCCCACTGATCAACTGCTCTGCTTCTAAGCCAATACCAAATAGTTTTGATAAATGCTACTTTATAACATTGTTTTAGGTCTGGTATAGCTAGACTACCTTTATTTGCAGTTTTTCATTAATTTTCTTGAAATTTTTGACCTTTTGTTCTTCCAGATAAACTTTGTTATTTTTTCTAGTTCTGTAAAATAATTTCTCAGAAGTTTGGCTTGGCACTGAATAAGTAGATTAATTTGGATAGAACTGTAATTTTTATTATATTAACTCAGTTAATCCATGAGTACTTGATATTCTTCCAATTGATTAGATATGACTTTATTTGTATGGAAAGTGTTTTGTAATTGTGTTTATATACTTTATGACTTTGTCTTGCTAGGTAGACTCCCAATATTTTATATTATCTACAGTTATTTTAAATGGAATTTCTCTTTCCATCTTTTGCTGCTAGACTTTGTTGGTAACATATAGAAATGCTAACAATTTATGTGCATTTATTTGGTATCCTGCAACTTTGCTAAAGTTATGAATTGTTTCTAGAAGTTTATTAGTTGATTCTCTAGGATTCTTTAAGTGTACCATCATAGCATCTACAAAAAATGATAATTTAGTCTCCTCATTATCTACTTTAATTTCTTTTTTTCTTCTCTTATGGCTAAAGCTAACATTTCTAATACAATACTTAATAGTAATGGTGATAGTGGGCAACATTGTTTCACCCCCTGATTTTATTGGGAATGGTTCTAGTTTATCTCCATTACATATGATGCTTGCTGATGGTTTTAAATAGATGCTACTAATCATTTTTAGGAAAACTCCATTTATACCTGTGCTATCTAGTGTTTTTAATAGGAATGGGTGTTGGATGTCATTTTTTTTTCTGCATCTATTGAGAGAATCACATGATTTCTGTTAAAATTTGTTTTCTTTTGTTAATCTGGGAAATCTATATTTTTGTAATTATTCAATTTATTTCACTTAGATGATCAGATTTATTGGCATAATAGTGAACAAAATAGCTCCTAATTAATCCTCTAATTTCCTCTTCATTGGTGGAAAGTTCCTCCTTTTCATTTTTGATATTAGAAATTTGATTCTTTCCTTTTTCTAATCAAATTAAGTAAAGTTTTATCTATTTTGTTGCTTTTTTCATAAAACAAATTCTTAATTTTGTTTATTAGTTCAATAGTTTTCTTATTTTCAATTTTATTAATCTTCCCTTTTTTCAGAATTTCAAATTTGGTATTTAATGGAGGGTTTTTAATTTGTTCCTTTTCTACCTTTTTTGGTTGCATACTCAATTCATTGATCTTTTCTTTTTCTATTTTACACAAGTAAACATCTAGAGATATAAAATTTCCCCTAAGGATTGTGTTAGCTGCATCCCAAAAATTTTGGTACGTTGCTGAAATATTTAATAACCTTTGTCATTTTAAAAATGGGGATGATGATAATAGTACCACAGAATTGCTGTGAGGTTCAAATGAGATGACATACTTTGAAAACTTTAAAGCTTTAATATAAATTCTTGCTATTATTATTATAATTCTAAGATACTGGGTATCCCAAAAGGATTAGTGTACTTTTTTAGGATTTTTTTTTTTTTTTTTTTTTTTTTTTTTTTTTTTTTTAGGTAACTGGGGTTAAGGGACTTGCTCAGGCTTACACAGCTATTAAATGAAGTATCTGAGGCTGTATTTGAATTCAGGTCCTCTTGACTCCAGAGTGGGTGCTCTATTCTTGTGGCATATAACTGTCCCAATTAGTGTACTTTTTAAGCTATTAGAAAACTGAAGACTTTTGAACACACTACATTGCCACTTTCCCTCTGGTTTCTGGTTGAAGAGCTGCAAGACTTTTTTTGACACTAAGACTTCTGGGACACTGTATATTGCCATCTTTTCCTGGTTCCACTTGAATAGCTCTGATATTACTTAGCAGTAATGAAGAATACCAGTCGTATGAAGTGTTGTGGTATTAATTATAGATGAGCCTGATATGAAGAGAATCTTTTGGCCCAATAGAAAGTGTCTGTTTTCATGTCTCACTTCCCTGGTAAGGATAGCCGCTGGTAAGGATAAAACAGAGCTACACAGCTTGAAATTGTGTCCAAAGAAAAGGCATTCTGGGATCATTTTCTTGGCCTTGGAAAGTTGGAAGGAGCAGAAATGATATGTAAGAATTTCTCCAGGTCCATATTTGTGAAGTAGATATTGCACCCCAAGGCCCAGAATTCCAGAAAGCTTAGTTTTGTGGAATTTGATGGCCTTGAACTCAATTTTCTTCAACAGATTTTATTTAACTATAATTCATTTTCTTTGGTTGATAACTTATTTTACTGGAACAGAATAAAATTGAAACAGAAGGCATAAGAAAATCACCACAGTATATTATTTTTGAGTGGGAAAAAAAAGAATGAAGTCAAAGCATCAATTTGAAGTTAACATATTTCAGGGAAGTATTGGGAGCCTGTGGTATGAAATAGTCAAGCAGTTATGATGAACTAAAGCTACTCTTTTCTTTTTTTTTTTTTTCTTTTTAGGATGTGGGGGATTCTTGGAGCTAGTATCCATTGTTTCTAAGTAGAGGGGTATAGCTAGGTAATATAGAATCTAACTCTGGATCAGTGAAATAGGACAAAGATTCAGACTTGGAATTAGAAGACCTGGGTTTCAAAGATGTATAAAATTGTGCATACCCTTTGATCCAGCAGTGTCACTATTGGGTCTGTATTCCAAAGAGATCATAAAAGAGGGAAAAGCTCCCATAGGTGCAAAAATGTTTGTAGCAATTCTTTTTGTAGTGGCAAGGGACTGGAAATTGATTGGATGCCCATCAGTTGAGGAATGGCTGAATAAGTTATGCTATATGAAGGTAATGGAATATTATTGTTCTATAAGAAATCATGAGCAGGCTGATGTCAGAAAAACCTGAAAAGACTTACATGAACTGATGTTAAGTGAAATGAGCAGAACCAGGAGAACATCGTACATAGTAACAACAAGATTATGTGATGATCAACTGTGATGGACTTGGTTCTTAGCAATACAATAACTCAAGACAATACCAATAGATTTGGGATGGAAAATGCCATCCACACCCAGAGAGAGAGAGAACTGTGGAGATTGAATTTGGAACAAAACATACTATTTTCACCTTTTTTTGGCGTGCGTTTGTTTGCTTGCCTTTTCTTTCTCATAGTTTTTTGCTTTTGGTTTGATTTTTCTTGCAAATATGACAAATATGGAAATATATTTAAAAGAATTGCAAATATTAAAGCTATCTTAAATTGTTTGCTGTTTTGGGGAGAAGGGTGGCAAGGGAGGAAGGGAGAAAAATTTGGAATACAAAAGTCTTACAAAAATGAATGTTGAAAACTATCTTTGTATTTGGAAAAATAAAATATTACTACAAAAAAAAAACAAAAAAAAAGATTTGGGTTGAAGTCTCAGGTAGCATTCAGAGTAACTGCTCTAATCTTCAGTTTCTTCATTTGTAAAATGGGAGTGCTAAGATTTTTACTATCCAGCTTCACATGTTTGCTAGAGGGAAAGCGTTTTGTAAACCCTGTAAGAGAGAGGTTTTTGTTTTTTTTTTTTTTTTTTTTTTTTTAATAACTCTGTCATCTTCTTGTAAGCAAACCATGAACTGGAAAAATTAATATAGACTTATAGACCAGATGCATGATTTCAATTATTATTTATATGGGATGTTGAGAACATGGATAAGAGGAACTAAAAACCACTTCTTTGGAGGAGCATTGCAGCTGATTAAAATCTAACACAAGAAAGATATAATTTAGCTTTAAAGATGGAGTTCACTGCTGATTTTCTGAGAATTGCCAAAGTTATCTTTTTAAAGTACTCCTCCATAATCTCTTTACTCAAATTGCCTTCTTAAAAAGAGAAAAGAGGACAATATGAGAAGAGGACATATCTAAATCAATTTTGTGATTTTCATGTTTACTTTATCTGATTCAAAGACTTTTAAATTTTCATGCATTTTGACAATTTTTTGGGACAGAGGGGTTAAATAATCTAATTTTAAAATACATTTCTGAGAAATTTCAGGTATTTATAAAATGAGCTAGAGAAGGAAATAGCAAATCACTCTAGTATCTCTGGCAAGAAACCCCCCAAAAAGGGTTATGAAGGGCTGGATATGACCTGAAAACAATCAAACAACAATAAATTTAGAGAGGCCTAATGCCAAAGATCTAGCAGATGAATTCTTTTTGGCCACAGCAATCTGTTAATATTGTCTACGGTGCACACAAAAAAGAACACAATTTGTTTCTCCAATGCCAACACCTACAAAATCACAAATCTTTAAAGATTAAGAAATGAAGACATTTACAACTAAATAGGAAAGAAAACAAAATGAATTCATTAAAGAAAGCCAAACGTGGAGGCAGCCATGTGATGCAGTGGATAGAGTACTGATAGAGTCAAGAACACCTGAGTTCAAATCCAGTCTCAGACACTTGACACTTATTAGCTGTGTGAGACTAGACAGGCCATTTAACCTCAATTGCCTCATTGGTGGCTCTCCTGCTCCCAAAAGAAAGACACATTTTTCATTTGTAAATGATCAGAATTCCCAAGGGAGAGTTAGTAGAAAGTAACAATGACACAATCAAAGTGTACTTAGAAGCAGATGGGATCCATACCTGAAAGCTCACACTTCCCACAGGCAGGTAGCAATGATCTTCTAACATGCTCAGGTACTCAGCAACCAGGGCTGCTGCATGCACCAAGCACATGGCTGCCTCCGTGTAGCATTTCCTCTTGGAGTGTTTTTCAGCCATATTCTGAAGCCAGGTCAGTCTCAGATCAGGAGATGTCTGATATCCCTTAGCAATCCTGAAGACAGATTAGGGGGATAACAATCTTGACAGTAAGAGGATGGATATTTCCCATTCTTTTCATATTCATTGTTCTTTTTTCTTTGCCAAGAATTTCACAAATGAATCCAGGAAACGAGAGAAGCAACCAGTACGCCAGATGACTTACACATGTGTATGAGTGTGTGTGCGTGTGCGTGCGTGTGTGCATGTGTGTATGTGTGTGTGTGTGTGTGTGTAATTAGACTGGAAAAGAAATCTTGCCGAGATTAGGTTTACATCCATTCCTTCCTTCCTTGTCTTTCTTTCAAATAAGCAAAAGACAAATATATTGACATACTCCTTTGGCCCTGGTTTTGTGGCAAAAACATTTTCTAGGGCAGAGGTATCAAACATGCTTTTGTGCTTTCCCACTGCTGTGCCTTAATTCCTTGTGATTGGAATGCCCTACCTTATCTCCATCTCGTCTCTGTTTGTAAGCATACTTCCTTAAGACCTAGTTCAAACATCATCTCTACCATAAAATATTCCTTGATTCTTTTAGCTGGAAAGATCCTTTCTTTTTTTGAATCCTCAAGTACTTTGTACTCCATGTATTCCTGTAACATATTCTAATATTCTTTATCATATTTACCTATTAAGTATATAAATAAATTATATTTATATGAGAGGCAGTATCACTTAGTGGATAGGAAACCAACCTTGGAGTCAGGAAGACTTGCTAAATTTTACTTCTAACATATACTTGGTTCCATGACTCTGGCCTTAACTTCTCAATACTCTAAGCAACTGTTTTAAAATTGTTAATTTGCGGAGAAAGCTTAGATCTAGAGGAATTCCCTATATTAATGTGATCACTGGTGTAATCCCTATTCCTTTCCTTTTTATTTTACTAGATTATGAGCTCCTTCAAATTATATATATGCTATTAATCCTGCTTATTTTTATATTTCTCCTAGTATCAAGCACCATGCTTTATAAACCTGTAATTTTTTTATCGAGGAATATGAAGGCTTCAGTAAGCAGTACTGATAAAGACAAGGCTAAAATCTTAACTTCACTGACCACTGGTCACTGAATGATTATGGGCAAATTACTTTAACTCTATCCTGTGAAACTTTCTAAGATAGAAGTTAAAGAGGCATATGCATTGTACATTGCCTATGTGCCCAGCTTCTTAAACTGTAAAGAGTCTAGTAATTGAATGTGGAGGTTGTGAAATTATAATCTATTATCAGTAAATGTTTGATTTGTATACCTGTTTTATATAACCATATACCCAGAGTCATGTAAAAGTTTCTCAAGTGAAAAAGGGTCATAAGTGGAAAAAGTTTAAGCAGCTTTGATTTATAGCATCCCAGATTTCATCTCTGTTATTATTACTGGTATGACCCAAGGTATGCAACTTTCCTCAGCTTCAAATTGTTTATCTGAAAGATGATAGGGTTGAACTGATAATCTAAAGTTTCTTCCAACTTGAAATCTATAATCCTGAGAACCTAGCAGGTGTCTATTAAGTGTTTTCTGAATAGGGGATAGAATATATCAGATAACTAATATAGAAGATGATGCTATCTCTCTTTAACACATTAGGAAATATAAGAAAGATGTTGTTATAGTTTAGTAGACGTTGTTTTTAATTTGATAAATATTCTGAAAGCCTAGATAAAAATGTAGTTTTTTTTTAAATGGAATCAAAATGACTACCAGGGGAGTTTACTTATAGAATTAAACTATATGACTAATCTGACTCTGGAAAAGAAAATAATTTTCATTTACTGTTTTGAAAGGTATTTTATTTTTCCTGTGGTGCTATTTGGAGTAGAGTAACTACTATTGAGGAGACTTTACCAAAGCTAATTAGCCTCTATGCAGCAACCTCCAGTCTTAAAAGTTTGAGGTATTGAGAGGTTTAGACACTGGTCTGGGATCACACAACTAATACCTGTCAGAAGCAGGAGTGAAAGTCCCAAGTCTAAGTGATTCCAAAGTTGGTTTTCTTGCTACAGTGTCACTCTTTTTCTTTTTTCAAAGTTAGAATTTTATAAGTAGGGTTTTTTATTTTTATTTAATATTTTTTATCTTCCCCAGTTACATGTAAAATAATTTTTAATTTGTTTTTAAAACTTTGAATTTCAGATTCTCTCCCTTCCTCCCCACTCCAGTCCCCTTTAAGAAGACACATGTGAAGTTATGCAAAACATTTCCATAAAAGACATGTTGTGAAAGAAAACAAGCCCTCAAGAAAAATAAAGAAAAAAAAGGAGTATGCTTCAATTTCTATTCATATATATTAAGTTCTTTCTCTGGATATAGATAGCATTTTTTATCATAATTCCTCCAGAGTATGTGTGGTTCATTCACAGCTGATCA
Source organism: Sarcophilus harrisii (assembly GCF_902635505.1). NCBI lineage: Eukaryota > Metazoa > Chordata > Mammalia > Dasyuromorphia > Dasyuridae > Sarcophilus > Sarcophilus harrisii. Next base: position 293,906,880 of record NC_045426.1, on the reverse strand, counting down.
TCCCACAACATTACTATTATTTTGTACACAATACATTTTTAAGTAGCGTCTTTTAAAAGTAGAGGGCACCTGTAATTTTAATCCCTTGATTTCTTGTTATTAAAATTTTCCTTCATTTATTCCCAAATTTGCACATGTATGGCAACATGATATAAAAATAAATAAATAAACCAAGTATTGTGTTAGATTTTTTGGTGAGATAACACAGTATTAAATACTGAACTAGATAGAACACTGGACTTGATTTCAGGAAAACTTGACTGAAAAGCCTGCATCACATACTAATTAACTGTGGAGCTCTGACCAACTCATCTTAATCTCTTAAAATGGGCATTGGTTTCCTCATCTTTAAAAACAAGGAATTGGGTGGTCCCAATCTTGATGATGGTCCCTTTCAACTCAAAATATAAAATCCTGTAATTCTATTAGTCTCAGACAACAAGTGTCCCCTTTTCATTTGACTAGGATATTTACCTGTACATAAGATCCATGAGCATCTCTGGATCTTCCTGAAATTCCCTCATTTTCACTGTGTCCGACAAAATGCTATTGAGGTTGCAGAGAAGCTCTTCTACCTGTGGTAGGACCAATAGCATAACAGTTGTCAGAAGTCACATTGAATCCCCAATCAGCAATCTGGGTACTTATCAATTTTATGAGGGATAAACATTCCATGATCAGTAATATTAAGTTGCATTTTATTGCAGTGACATAGAAACTAGATTCTTGGGAAGGGGGTGGTGGTGGAATAACTATTAAAGAAAGAATCTGACTTGGAAAATAAAATGCTGTTGAACTTTATGCCCATAAAGAGACTTTGAGTCAACAAGTGATTGCTGGTTAGATTTTCTACCTATCATTAATTATAGCTAATTATTAAAGAGAAAAATAAAACAAACAAACAAAAAAATGGGATTACTCTCTCCTATGTCATTCAACAAACTTAATAAGCTGCCCTTGCGTCTTGTTAAGACAATGGCCCAAGGAGCCTCGATTCTGCTTGAATTATTCCCAGTATTTGAAACTCTCTTTTTTCCTATTCTCCTTCCTTTCACCTTCTCATTTTTCTTCTCCTCCTCACTTCCTCCTCTTCCTCTTCCTTTTCCTTTTCTTCCTCTTTACCTCCTCCACTGGGTTCTCTATTGAACTCCTAAGTATTCTTCAAGGAAAAGATATAGCAAGACCTTTGAGTTAGGAGGGTCCCGGGACTAAATCCTGATATGATATACATTGCCTATCTGACTATGGACAAATTACTTAACAATTTAATTGTTAAACAATTCAGTGAGCTTCAGTTTTCTTATTTGTAAAATGGGGCAAATAATACCTGTAATCCCTATCCCATAGAGTTTTGAAAAAAATGTTTTGTAGACTTTACATATAGTATAAGTGAATTATTATGATTTCCCCCTCCATTTGGAAATTTTTTCTTTCTCACATTTTACTTAGTATTTCATACCTATCATGTTCTAGGCTATATTAGCATTATTATCTAACTATTGCATATTCCCACAAATATCATATTTCCTGAAAATCTATAAAGTTCTTGAATACAGAGACTGTATCTGTTACCTTTGTATTCTTTGCATCTATGCATAGTGTTATATACATGGAAGGTACTTAATACATGATTACTGAATGCTAAAAATAAACTGTTCAATAAAAAAGTACCATATCAAAAGGGTTGAGGCTGGCCAAGATGTGAGACAAGTGATATTTCCAGGCATGCTGCTAAATAAGAACTAATTATGATCAAGAACCAGCAGTTGAATTAGATTGTGAATGCTAGTCTCTCAAGCAACCCCTGGAGATACTTATCTTTCTAGGTCTTCCAATTACTGTAAAGTTTGTTTATGAAGGTCCCAACAAACTAGTCTAAGAGAAGTTACAGAAGTCCATAGCTTATTGGCTTTGTTTAAGTCTCAACTAAAATCCTATCTTTTATAAGAAGTCTTTCCCAACTCCTCTTAATTCTTATGCCTTCTTTCTCAAGTATTTCCTATATATCTTGCATATAGTTTGTACATTTTGTTTACTTATCTCCATTAGATTGTAAGTTCCTTGAGGACAGGAGTTGTCTTTTCCCTCTTTTTATGTCATTAGTGCTTAGCCCAGTGCCTGGCACCTAATATGTGCTTCACAAATTCTTATTGACTGACTGACTAACAATAGCACTAATCAGAAAACTCGTAGAAAGGGGGCTGCTTCTATGCTTAGATAGAGAACAAACTACCTTTATGAGGTCATTTGAGGCCCATTGAAAAGTTTACAGGCTCTGAATCCCAAATAGATTGCTATAGCTCTCATTCATAACTAATTTCTCTAAAATTCAACAGCATTTTACAATGTAATGGGCACTTAATTATCATTCCTTGTAGTGTCCTCCTGTTATCTCTTATATATTATAATTCTTGTCTTCCCAATACCCCAGGTAATATGGTGAGCAGAACTATCAGATATGTGATTAAATTTTGAGTTTGTGAATGATCATGACAGGATCAAAATGAAATCTTGAGATTTCAGAATCTGACTATTCAGAAACTTAGCTTATGGATTATACATTTAATTTCAGTTCCATACAATTCTGACATTAGTAGACCTAGATTCTGATCCCATCTTTGATGATTATTATCCATGTGACTTTGAACAGAGTCACTTGCTCTTCTTTGACCTCATTTCTTCATTTACCAAAATGCTGGGGCTGGACAAGATGACATTGGGGGTGCTTTTGAGCAATACATTTATAATCGGCTGAACTGGAGTCTAACCTGGGCAGGAAAAGGAGTTGCCTGCATAGCCGTATCCTCTTCTGCATATGCCAAGATGGTTCTTAAAGATTTTCTCAAGTATTCCTCATTAAAATCTGATGCTTTCCCAACCAAGGAAGCCAGGGACATTGTCACTTGCATCTTCACTCTTGCAAAATTCTTTATTAGAAAAATAATCAGAAAACAGGTAATTAGATAGAATAAGATATTAGAGTCAGAGATGTGACATCTTTTTTTTTTACTAGCTAAAAGAATCACACTTTCCATCTTTCTATTTATAGCACTATCTTAATGTTTTTCCTTTATTAAAACTGAATATTGGAAAAAAACCTACATTGCACAATAAGATTAATGTTAAGTAGTACATTCTACAGCCTGTGCCTTTGTCAATTTCCCTTTTAATTTTGAATCACATCTCAGACTGGATTCTATTTCTAGTGTTGCCCTTATTTGCTTATATGACTTCACTTTTCTTAGTTGTAAAATGATGATCTCCAAAATGTTGTCCATCTTTACTTCTATGATTCTATGATTATCATTCTAAGATCTTTCTGAGTTCTAAAATGCTTTGGTTGGAAGCAGTACGTCAGGCAAACTTCTATGAAGCTAGGGCATACAATCAAATATTTGATGACTGGGCAACTTTTCTTTTGGGTAAATGCAGAGAAAAGAGTAGGATAGCACTTTTATGATCATGGCACTTGGTGCTTCCTCATTTCCTTATAGCTTCTCTCCCCAAATAGATTGGGGTTCACACTTAGAGTGTTCTGGTCACTTGGATCAAGTACCTGAATATAGTCTGAGCTGTTCATCCAGTAGAATGTACTCTCCTTGAGGTCAAGGCTAGCTTGCTTTTTAATTTATATCCCCCAGCACACAGCAAAGTGGCTGGTAATATACCAGGCTCTTAAACATTTGTTGATAGGCTAATTAATAGCTATCCCCATGTCTTCCAACAACTTTTTTTCTAACCCTTCCCAAAACCACTTATTTTATCATTTAACACAAATTATACTTTCATAACATCCCCTACATAGAAAGTATTCCAAAGTAATGCACTCCAAATGGAACAAAATCAATGGGCTGAGTATTGTTATTCTGTGGTAAAGTTGGTCTTGAAGGCATGACACATTGCTGGGGGGAAAAACAAAAAGAGAGGCATATGTATCTCTTTCAAAAGCTTGAGTCTGTTGCTATAAATCTGTCTCATAATGACCAAAGATAATTCAGAATAGATGAGCAACTATAGTCTTCATACTCTTTGTGGCAAAATACATTCCTTCTTTTCCTTCACTGGTGGGAGATATTAATTGCAATTTAAATGCAAGAATGCAATCCTTAACAAAATGAACTACTTTGGAAGCTCACATGCCACTGAGAATCTTAATCCTTTCCTTCTGGAAAATATTAAGCTCAGCTCATTATAGGTAATAGGCACAATTGGTTCTGTTAGAGCCCACTTTCAACACTGTAAGCATCTGCTTTATTTTATCCTTGACTAATGAATGCCTGGTTCTGACTCCCAAATCAATTTTAAGTCTTGGTAGAGTAAACATTTAGTGGTTTATTTTTCTCCTCTCTTTCCCCTTAATTTCATGCTCAATGGTCTAAGGTCTCTTACGCTGGTGGCACCAAAGCTAAATCTCATGAGCAAGTAGAGGGTTGCACAAGCTTGACTGCGGGTAACATCGATGCTGCTGCTGCAGTGATGCAATACTCTCTGGCACAGATCAGCACACTGTTCCACTTCCTCTTCAAACAGCAGGTCTCCAAACTAGAAGAAACAGTAGAAATCATGACACCCTGATCTCTCTCTCTCTCTCTCTTTCTCTCTCTCTCTCTCTCTCTCTCTCTCTCTCTCTCTCTGTCTCTCTCTCTCTGTCTCTGTCTCTCTGTCTCTCTCTCTGTCTCTGTCTCTCGCTCTCTCTGTCTCTGTGTTTCTGTCTCTGCTCTCTCTGTGTCTCTGTCTCTCTGTTTCTCTGTCTCTTTCTTTCTCTATCTCTCTCTGTCTCTTTTCTCTGTTTCTGTCTCTTCTCTCCCCTGTCTCTCTTTCTTCCCCTTCCCCCCACCCTGGGTGGAGGAACCTGTTAAAATATGTATGTGTTGGCTTGGAAAAGAAAAATCATCTAAGAAGTTAATCTATTGCTTCACACAATAATGACACACTTAACTCAGAAGATGGATTTGAGCAATGGGATGTACTTAAGGTTTAATTATGAATTACACAACTACTGTGAGGGCTGCCTTACTAAGCCAACTCTTGGGCAAGATTATATCTGCCAGAAAGTCACAAATTAGAAGGCATTTCCCCTTCCCCACCCAACCAATTCTCATCTTCCAAGCATCATTGAAAATGCTTGACTACCATTTTCCTTTCCTTTCAGAACCAGGTGGAGAATAACCCTACTACTAAGGAGTAAAGACATCCACCTTTTAAAGAGCCCAATCGGCCAGGGAAAAACAAGCAATAGTTTTAAGATAATTGGTGAAGACACATGCAAAGTATGTGCACTAAGCAGCCTGTACTTATATTCCCAGGGCTATGAAAAACTGATTTCTGAAGACTAAACAGATTTATGATTTCTGAAATGAAGACATTTTAAAGCACTAGCATTTGATTTAATGGCAAGTGACATACCATTGCCCAAAGAACTGGGATAATGTAGGCTTGGGAAATGGCATGTGAACCAAGAGCTGTTGTGTACGGAGCTTGGAAGAATTTTCTTCCCTCTTCTTGCCATTATAGGATCAATTAATTTGGGAATAATCTGTGTAATCTGTGAATTAGCACATAGAGATGCCAGAGTGTAGGAAGGCTATTGTTTAGGAATACTTCAAGGGTAGGCTGAGAACAGGCTTGGTGGTGATAAAAGCTAGTGGTGATAGAATTTTGATGATTCAATAGAAAGAGTGAAGAGAGAGACCAGAATAGGAAGGAAGTATTTGGGGGTGCACATAATGTTTATCCATGGCTTATATCATTCCATAATTTCTTTTTTTTTTTTAAAGACCTCCTTTCTTCCCTTCTCTCCTAGGCTAGAAGCATAGAGCTACTCACAAAACTGATCCCACTTCTGATTGCCATAGGAACACTGAACTGCTCTGTTTCCAACCTGGGTCAGGTAGCCTCCTTCTCAGGTAATCTGATGGATCCCTGTTCCAGGAGGCAAATCTGGCCTCAGATACTTATTCTCTGTGACCCTGGGCAAATCACTTAATCCTATTAGTCTCAGTTTTTTCATTGGTAAAATGAGTCTAGAAGAAAATAGCAAATATCTTCACCAAAAAAAATCCCTAAATAAGGTCATAAAAAGTTGGACAAGACTGAAATGACTGAACAACAACAAGATTTATGGCAAAACTGCATCTCATCCAAAAGACTTATTGTTTGATCTTTGCCCATATGACATAGTCCAGTTTTAAGATCACTGGCCATTCTAGATTACTTGAGAGGATTCCAAATTTTAAATGGAACTATTAAGTTTCCTCTACCCTGATAATCAACTCACCATGAACAGAGATACAGACATATGTGCTCCTTTATGTTCTGTCACTTCATCTTCCTTTTAGGAATCTGGCCTATTGTAGATAGGGAGATTGTTCCCCATCTACAGGCCAGAGAAACTAATTAAGAAAAAGAAAACAAAAGACCAGGGCCCTAGTTTACCTTGGCAATAAGAGCTCTGAGTGTAGCGAAGCAGTGAGTCAAGTAGGTGGTGCTCTGGTCACAGCTCAGGGAGTTCACAAGGACCCTGAGGACCCCTCCCAGCAGGTTGTCTTTGCAATCCAGGGCAAAGCTTGCCTATATACACAAAATAAAAATGGAGTAATGAACCATTCTGATGTGAATGTATACATTTGTGATGTGATGTGAATGCTTTCTAGGCATTATCTCATTTCTCTTCTCAGGACTACTATATGGCATGGGGAAAAATAAAAATATTTTTAAAAAAACTGCCACTGTGCAGAAAGATAGCTGGGCCCAAGAGATTGCTCCTAATGCATCAAAAGCTAAGGGTTCAATCTCCCATGTTTTAATGACTAGCCTGCTTTCTATCATAAACTTGGAAGTTCAAAATGTCCCTTTAAGGATGTTGTCTGGGGATATAGCACCAGATTCCCAGTTTCTAAACTCTCCAATTAATTAATAATGTAAATTTCATTCTGGGTTCTGAAATAAGGATTTGCAAAGTACCTGTTCCCTATCCTGATAACACTAATGCTCCACACCCATATAAAGGCCACAGTCTCTGGAAATGTCCTAACAGATAGATAAACATTATACTTATATCCTTATAGCACTTTTTATATCTGACCCATTTGCATTCTTTATTTTTAGTTGAATATATTTTTATTGCAAAAGGATACATTTAATTTTTTTCATTGTGCAGTTTTTTTAAAAATATTTTTATTTTTCTTCAGTTACATTTAAAACAATTTTTTTTACATTTGTTTTTAAAACTTTGTCTCCCTTATCTTCACCTCCCAGCCTCCATTAAGAGAACACATATAAAATTATATAAAGCATTTCCATAAGTCATGTATTATCACACTCTTTTTATAACAACCTTGTGAAGGAGGCAGTTCAGGGATAATTATTCTCATTTCACAAATGAAGAAACTGAAGCTTCAAGAGGTTAGATTTCTTTTCTAGGGTCACACAGCTAGGAAATGCAGACCCAAGACTCAGCCCCAAAGTTTCCTGATTTCTGAATCAGGTACCATTTCCAACTTGTGTGGGACTCTAAGTACAGTAGTGGCTGCTTGGTTTGCAAGAATGTTTCTTCAGAGAATCTTAATTTCCCACTGAGAAAAAGAACAACAAAATTCCTGTCATAAACAGGAATCTTTATCAGATTTAATCTTCATCAGATTGCTTGCTGTCTTGGGGAGGGATTAGTTAAAGAATTAAGGAAGAAAGGAAGAAAAATTTAAAGTACAAAATTTTACAAAAATTAATGTGAACTGATGCTGAGTGAAACAAGCAGAACCAGGAAAGCATTGTATACAGCATCAGCAAGACTGTGTGATGATTCAACTATGATAAGACTTGGTTCTTCTTAGCGATTCAGTGATCCAAGGCAATTTCAGTAAACTTTGGATGGAAAACTCCATCAATATCCAGAAAGAGGACTATGGAGACTGAATATAAATCAACACATGCTAACTTCACTTCCTTTTTCTTTTTCTTCTGTTTTTTTTCCTACCCCTTTTGTTCTGATTTTTCTTTTCTTGCCCAACATGATTCATAAGGAAATATGTAAAAAAAAAAATGTACATGTATAACCAAAAAAAGTTGGTTGTAACTGTGAAAAATAAAAAAAATGTTGAAAACTATCTTTACATTTTTATGAAAAAAAAAATTTTTTTTAAATACATATGTAACCCTTTGATCCATCAGTGTTACTACGGGGCTTATATCCCAAAGAGATCTTAAAGAAGGGAAAGGGCCCTCTATGTGCAAAAATGTTTGTGACAGCCCTTTTTGTAGTGGCTAGAACCTGGAAATTGAATGGATGCCCATCAATTGGAGAATGGCTGAATAAGTTGTAGTATATGAATGTTATGGAATATTATTGTCTGTAAGAAATGACCAGCAGGATGATTTCAGAGAAACCTGGAGAGACTTACATGAACTGATGCTGAGTGAAATGAGCAGAACCGGGAGATCCTTATACACTTCAACAATACTATATACTGATCAATTCTGATGGATGTGGCCATCTTCATCAATGAGATGAACCAAACCAGTTCCATTTGTTCAATAATGAAGAGAACCAGTGACACGCAATGAAAGAACTATGGGAAATGAGTGTGAACCACAACATAGCATTTCCACTCCCTCTATTTTTTTCAGCTTGCATTTTTGATTTCCTTCTCAAGTTATTTTTACCTTATTTCTAAGTCTGATTTTTTTTTTTTTGTGCAGCAAAATAACTGTTTGGACATGTATACTTATATTGTATTTAACATATACTTTAACATATTTAACATGTATTGGTCAACCTGCCATCTTGGGGGGGGGGGAGAAGGAGGGAGAAAATTGGAACAAAAGGTTTTGCAATTGTCAAAACTGTAAAATACCCATGCATATAACTTGTAATAAAAAGCTATTTAAAAAAAAACACATGTAGTCATAGCAAACAAATCTTCCTATTGGCTTTATCTAAAACATGTCCCAGTAGTCACTCTGGGTTAACTCTGTCAGAAGGTATAATTTAAAGATAAAGAAATTGAGGGAGAGCCAGGGGTGTTAAGATACTTGCCTCAGTTCATACAGGTGGTAAGCTGCAGAACCAAGATTCAAACCAAAGTATTTTCATCCCAGCACTCTTTCTACTGTGTCACACCATCATTTGTAATTTATTCCTTTCATTTAGACCAACTGGACATGCCATGATCTTGCAATCTATTAAAAGTTTTGCTTACATCTTCAACTGGAAGATGAAGTTAGAAAGCTGTAGCAGTGCAAAGCTCACTTTGGTGGCTATGCATTTATTTTATGCACCCAATTACAAGCATCAACTGTCCAATACTTCTGCACAATCATCTTTAAGGATTGTAGACCAGACTTGTAAGGTGAACTTTACTGTGAAAAGAAGGGCAGAAAAAGACTGGATTCTTTAATAAACAAACAAAAAGGAACAATCCAGGATCCATGTTTATTTCTTCTCCCTGAAAATGCTGTAAAATGCCTTTTAAAAAATTCTAGTAAAAACATCCATATATAACATAGTTTGCTGTTGATTTTCTCACCTGGATAATATTTTCCTGCATATCTAGAATGATTAAATTTGCTTCGGTGGCCAAGTTGCCATTAATCAAGGCTTCTTGATCTAACTCTGCCTTTGTTCTAAGGAACAAAAAGAGGTCAGATTAAACACATATCCAGTCTGGCTGTATTCTAAAGATTGCAATCTGCATACTAACACACAAGCAAAACCTCAGAAACCTAGACCTTTCAGAGAAAACAACAGAGCAAGGGACTTGGGGAAGTAAGCACCTTATACATTCAGATAACTTTATGAAATTAGTACCTGATTTTAGAAGTGGTTTGTTTGTTTGTTTGTTTTTCCTGGTGATTATCTTAACTGTGTCTTATTCTTTTAACTAAAGTTCTGAAGTCATTATTATAATTATAAGTCAAGTAAAAGAGAGCCATTGCTTTTTAAACAGGAGGAGACCTGGGCAGAATGAGAGCTGGCCAATCAAATTGCTCAAACCATCCCTGGGGACACTTTGGAGTTTTGGGTACTGACAGCAATCTCCAGATTTGGGCAAAGTGAGCCCATGCTACAGGCCATCAAGAGTCAGGTTGGGTGTGATCTGAGTTTGGCGAACAATGATGCCACTGAGTGAGGAGGCTGATTCCTTCTGAACTGGGTCAAGGTAAAACTACCTAATTAGACTTTCAAAAGACAACCCAAAGTTTGCTCAGCCAAGCCCCAGCTCTTTGTCTCACCGCTGACTTTTCTCCAAAACTTTTTTGTCTGAGGACAAGGCCCAGGGAAGCTGGTATTCTGACGTCCATGGTATACCAGTTATTAGGTATTTGGAAACTCTTAAGAGTCTCAGAGTATTTCTTACATTTTTGCCCTCACTGTTAGAATGTGAAAGTCAGGATGAATCATGCGCTACCACCATAAAACCAAGAATTTTGGAAACAGACATATGGAGAAGTGATTATCCTAAGATTATTGAGTTCTAGATATATATATAAAGCCTAATTCTCTTGAATAGGACTTCCCTATGTATATTCATGAGGTCCATTCTTCGGATCTTTAACAGTAGGATGGGAGAAGGAATAGAAATACGGAGGGCAAGGATTTCAGTTGTTTAATGAAAAAAATCTCTGAAACAATCATTTTGTATTTATTAAAAACCCTTATCCCTACTTAAAAATGGTGGTGGAGAGTTAGATTAAGTAATAAGCAAGGCAAAGTAGAAGGTAAAGCAGAAGTAAGCATAAATAAGACATACTCATAAACACAATAATAAAGATCAGGAGTAGAATTTATTAGGAAAAAAAGTAGAGATAGTAATCGTTGATGGCAGATGAAGTTAAAGTGAAAATAGATTTAATCAAAAGAGAAAAACTATATTATGTGTCATCCATATTAATCAATTGCTTTAGACTATTTAAAACAATTAGATAGTATAAGGTTAAAATATTAGTGTGGTGTAGAAAATGATGAGCTGGTAGATTTAGAAAAATATGGAAAGACTTGGACTTATAAAGGCTCATGCTATCCCTTCAGAGAAACAGAGAACAAACAAGTACAATACAGCCTTACATAGATTTATATAAACCGAGGCAAACAGAATTAAGTGACTTGCCCAGGGTTACACAGTTAGTAAGGGTCTGGGGCTAGATTTGAATTCATGAAAGAGAGTCTTCCTGATCCCAGGCTCAGCACTCTATCCATTCTAGCTATCTAGCTGCCCATGTTCCCTCCCAGATCTCAATCTATGGTCCTATAAAATAGAAATGGCACATTCATTAGCAAAAGTGAAGAGAGAATCCCAAAACTCTGAAAAATCCTTAAAGGAGAAAACCTTCTTCAACTCTGCCTCAGTGAGGGGACTCCACCCCAAGCACAAACAGTTTCATCTTTGTGGGGTCAGCTCAGTCCTGAAACCCACTGAATTCAATTCAAATTCTAACCCTAACTGAAACCCATCGGAGGAGTCAATCTGGGACTCTACCCACGATCCCCCTTCAGCTTATAGCCAAAACCCCCTATTATAAAAGAGTCAAACTAAAACCCTCTCTTTGTAGAGGGTCCAAACATGCCAGCACATGCTTGGCACCCTAAGGACTCTCTGCCTACTGGAATAATGTTTCCAGTATCCTCCTCTCTTTATCCTCACCTATTTCCTTAACTAGACTTTAATCAGACTTTAATCTTACTTCCAAGCCCCATAATAAACCTCTTTTATCAATCTAGGTTTTCAGGTCTGTAAATTCCTTTACAGGGGACTCTTGCGCCACCAGAAGGGAATCCTAGAACTCCCTACCCTTGTGTGGCCACTAGACCTCATTTAGACCTTATTTAACTCCCTGACCACCAGAAACCCTAATTTCACTTGGAAACCCCAAATTTAAACCTCACCAAAAGGAGACTTGCTCAGAATTAAAATTCTTCTCATTTTTGTCTGAGTTACACGGCAGACACATACCTATTAACAACATCCAAAATATGTTCAGTTTCAAATTATGCAGACATGGGCATGTGGCCTGTGTTCTCATTTGCTTTCTTTGTGAACTTATCATCTGCTTTACCATGGAAAAATATTTCTTCTGTACATTATCATCTTTGCAATGCCATCTGAAATATGCAAGCATTAGTTTTCTTTAAATACTCTAGCAGTCCAGAGAGCTCATAGAATTTTAGTGCTTTTAATTACTCTGGGCCACTGAATGGACTTCATCTATACAGAAAATGATGCTTCATTCTCTTTGCCTTTGCGGGATACAGCTGTTTTGGTAACCTAAGTACCCTGGGAAAAATAGTTTTGACTTTTGGTAAAACCATTTGCTGAGTGACTTACTTATCTAGTTTTTCGTTAGCCTGTCGCCAATGTGTCTGCTCTTTCCTCCATCTCAGGTTTTCATTTAGTCCCGGAAACCGGTCATTTCCTAGGAGTTAAAAAATGCATGATTGGAATTTGATTAGAAAGGAATTCTCTAAGATAGCTGGGATTTCATTAACAAGTCTTATTGAAGTAGCCTAGCTCTACATTCTGCTGATGACTAGAAAATATGATGTGCCACAAAAAGTTTAGCAACAAAATCCACTAGGCCCCTGACCAAATTTCCCAGTAGTTGGTTTGTTCCCTGACCTGGGGAGAAGGAGGGGATGGTAGGGAAAAGATAGAGGTGCCCTGTCTTGGGCCTCAATTCTCATAGCTCAGATTCTCTGATTCCATTTCTGTAGCTCGCAGACAGGGAGCCCTCTAGTGAAACACTTAAGACTCACATATGTATCCCTGGCTGGCCCAGAGGTGGAGGGAAAGCTTGCTTCTCATCACTGTGACAGGAATCAGAGCTCACTGCAATTCCCTGTTCACTGATTCCTTGGGACACTGAAGGTCTGACAAAGACACAAACACTGCCAGTGTGTTTGGACTCTCTGGAAAATTTACTCCAGAAATGACAAGGTTGGCTTTTTTGGGTGGTTTTTGGGACAGAATCAGGCCTCAGACACCTTTGAGCTGTATAAACCTGGGCAAGTCACTCTACCTCTGTCTCAGTTTTGCCATCTGTAAAAGTGGTGCATCATTTCCCCTTTGGAATCTTTGCCTTCCAGAAATAATGCTCTTCTAGCCAGGCCTTCATTTCTTGACTTTTGTGGGAGTAAGATACTGATTTAGATCAGAATTTTGTTTTCTCTGAGCAAGACTTGGGGAGGGGAAAAGAATCAATTTGATCTTCTTCATCTGAACATGTAAATCTGCACATGCAAACAAGTCTTCAACTAGAGGAGCTAAAGGAATAAGCATTTCTATAGTGCTTACTATGTGTCAAACACTATATTAAGCACTTTTTATGACTATTATATTATTGAATCATCTGCTAAATGAGAATAGGAACAACCCTTTCAGGGTTATTATGAGAATTAAAATGAGATTCTCTATGTAGTAAAGCACTTTTCAAATTTTAAAGTGCTGCACAAATATTTTTATTATTACTAATAATTATTAGGCATTCTCTGAATAAACCCAATCATTCTCTTAGAAATGCTCTTGGCTGATATGGCTACTCTTCACCTTCCTTATCAAATGAATTAATAATTGTCAAGCATTTAGCATAGGATCTGGTACATAGTAGGTGCTATATACATGTTACTTGTTATCATTATTTTCATTGTGACTATTCTTCTTTACCCTAGGACTTGGCCCTTTTACTCCTGTTAAATTAGACTTAATTCCAGATGTCTTTCAGAGACATCTCCTCACTTGCCAACTGATTCACAAAAGAATATGGTAGATGGTTAATAAATGCTTGTGGATTGCTTGGTAGATAGCTAAACTCTCCTTGCTGTTGCGAGGCATGGCACCATCAGCTTCTAAGCAAGATAAAGTTGAAATCTTATTAGTAGAATTAGTAGAATATTCCTTCCCACAAAGCATCTGAAACATTCAGAGAAAAATTAGAATGAGACAATAAAAAACTCACCTGCTGGTGTCTTGCAGCGTCGCATCATTTCCCCTCTGGCACCTTCTCCTCTTAGTAATGCTTCTTCTAGCCGAGCCTTCACATCTCTTGACTTTTGAAGGACTTGTGTACTGACTTTGTCAGAATTGTGTTTTCCCTGAGTAAGATTGGGAGAATTATTTTGATAATTATTATATGTATAATGCTAATCCTTAAGGAAATATTAAAATTTCAGCTAGTAGTTATGTGTTATGTGGACAAAATCAGAAGGGATGAGAAATTCTTTGACTGGGATTCTTGTATTCATCATTTAAATATGGAAAAAACAGAGATATCTTCCTTTCCTTTTCTAGGGTATTAGAATATTGATGAAAGGAAGAAGAAATGAACTTGAATACATAAATGTGCAAAAAGCACAGAAATAGGAGAATGCCTCCTATTTTGTTTTCCTTCACTGCATGTCACTCCCTGCAAAAACAAAAACAAAACCCTAAAGCAACTGAAATTTGGAGAAAATTGAGATAATTTATTTACCTTGTACTCAAAACATGAGACACAGATGAAAAGTAGATCTAAAATCCTATTTAGCTGCATTGGTGGTAGGTCTGCAATCCACTTCCGAATGAGGCTTTGTTCTGCATTTTTCATGATCCAGAGGAAACAGATCATAAGGTTGCGGGTGGTATCAGGATTCAGCACATTGTATTGCTTGTAGGGCTGGAATGAAGTTTTTTGTTTTTTATTTTTGAAAGATAGGGTTGATAAAGAAAGAATGAAAAACAGAAATGTTTTTAGATTAAGAAATGCTAAGCTTTCAGCACGTAAGAATTCTTATTCATTTCCTGACCCGGTATCCATTCCTGTCAATCCTTATATAGTTAAACAAAGATTCCTGAGTCATACAGATCATGAAAGAAGATGGCAGGATTAAGGCAGGACTAGGTCCAGCAAGGGATGATTAAAAGATGATTGAATTTTCAATCTGAGGCCTTGGATTGAAATCTCACACTTATTGTGCCTTTTTCGTCTCTAGTTCCTATCTAGAAAATGATAGTAGTAGGTGGTCTCTTGAAGATCCTTTCAGTATTTATTCTGTGAGCCTATGTACAAGAACTACATTAGTCTTAGGACCACAAGGGCAGGCAGCTCTTTGACTAGCAAACTACGTTTCCTGGGGCTTGTGTGCTATTCTATTTCTATATTCTCCTGATAATGATAGAATTATTTTTTCTACACTCTCCCCTTCTTTGGTGCACTATGATTGCAGACTGCATAGGTCCTCAAGGATGCTTGATCTTATGAAGTTTGAATGCAGAAGAGAATGTAGGGCTGGATGCTTGAGAAAACTGCCCTACTTTCAGCATCCCAAAGCTAGCAGTGTTCTGATTTCCAAAGGGTAAAATTAAGTTGATAGAATTGGTGTGGTAAAGAATTCACTTGTGCTGTTGAATGTTGAATGTTGAATGTTAAGCCTGTGTGGCTTAAAAGATTATGTCCATGATACCAATTTTATTGCACAGAGAATTGTTTTTTGTTACTTAATTACATGACATGAGATTTTACTCTTTTCAATATGGCATCATGGGGGCAATGTAGAGATGAAATAGATATTCTGTCTTAAGTATGTTGGAAATAATAGTTTGGGAGTTATGGGACATGAGACATTTCTACAACTATTTTTTTGTGTTTTAAAAATGCATGTTATGTCAATTGGAGAATGGCTGAATAAATAGAATATTATTGTTTTGTAAGAAATGACTAACAGGATGATTTTAGAAAGGCCTGGAGAAACTTGCATGAACTCATGCTAAGTGAAATGACCAGAACCAGGAGATCATTGTACATGGCAACAAGACTATCTGATGATCAGTTCTGGTGGATTTGGCTCTTTTCAACAATGTATTGATTCAGACTAGTTTCAATTGTTCAGTAATGAAGAGAGTCATCTATGCCCAGGGAGAGAACTGTGGGAACTTTGTGTGGACCACAATATAGCATTTTCACTCTTTCTGTTATTTTTGGCTTGCATTTTTGTTTTCCTTCTCAGGTTATTTTTTTTTTCTTTCTAGATCCAATTTTTCTTGTGCAGCAAGATAACTCTATAGATATGTATTTATATATTGGATTTAATATGTATTTTAACATAAATTGGGCTATCTTCCATCTAGGGGAGAGGGATAGGGGGAAGAAAGGGAAAATTTGGAACAAAAGGTTTTTTAAAAAATTTTTTGATTACCTATACTTTTGTGTGTGTGCTTATTATATATATATATTTAAAACAGTTTTTTATTTACAAGTTATATGTATAAGTAATTTTACAGCATTGACAATTGCTAAATCTTTTGTTCCAATTTTTCCCCTTCTTTTCCCCTCCCCCTCCCCCCTCCCCTAGATGGCAGGATGACCAGTAGATGTTAAATATATTAAAATATAAATTAGATACACAATAAGTATACATGACCAAACCGTTATTTTGCTGTACAAAAAGAATCAGACTCTGAAATATTGTACAATTAGCCTGTGAAGGAAATCCAAAATGCAGGCAGGCAAAAATATAGGGATTGGGAATCCAATGTAATGGTTCTTAGTCATCTCCCAGAGTTCTTTCGCTGGGTATAGCTGGTTCAGTTCATTACTGCTCCATTGGAACTGATTTGGTTCATCTCATTGCTGAGGATGGCCAGGTCCATCAGAATCAAGCATCATATAGTATTGTTGTTGAAGTAAATAATGATCTCCTGGCCCTGCTCGTTTCACTCAGCATCAGTTCATGTAAGTCTCTCCAGGCCTTTCTGAAATTATCCTGTTGGTCATTTCTTACCGAACAATAATATTCCATAATATTCATATACCACAATTTATTCAGCCATTCTCCAATTGATGGGCATCCACTCAGTTTCCAGTTTCTGGCCACTACAAAGAGACCTGCCACAAACATTCGTGTACATATAGATCTCTTTCCCTTCTTTATGATCTCTTTGGGATATAAGCCCAGCAATAACACTACTGGATCAAAGGGTATGAACAGTTTGATAACTTTTTGAGCATAGTTCCAAATTGCTTTCCAGAATGGTTGGATGTATTCACAATTCCACCAACAATGTATTAGTGTCCCCATTTTCCCAAATCCCTTCCAACATTCTGCATTATCTTTCCCTGTCATTCTAGCCAGTCTGACAGGTATGTAGTGGTATCTCAGAGTTGTCTTACTTTGCATTTCTCTGATTAATAATGACTTGGAGCATCTTTTCATATGGCTAGAAATAGTTTCAATTTCTTTGTCTGAGAATTGTCTGGAACAAAAGGTTTTGCAGGGGTCAGTGTTGAAAAACACTGCATATGTTTTGTAAATAAAAAGCCATAATAAAAATGATTTTAAAATATATATGTTATGGTTTTTTTGTGTTTTTTTAATATTTATGTTAAAAAAAAGATAAACATGTTAAAAATAAATAACATATATTTTATATATGCCTTTGTCTTTATATTATAGTAATTTCAAACTTCCTTTATCATTTTTCTTTAAAATCAATTAAGTAAAGACATCCACCGCAGTGATCACATCTGACAATGTATATAACATGCTGTTTTAATAGTCCCCCACATCTTTCTGCCATGAGGAAGTAGCTATGCTTCATTATCTGTTCTTCAGGGTTTTCATTGATGATTCAATTGCCTGGATATAATTTCATTTTTTTTTTAATGATTTTACTGACAAGATAAAAATGTCCCATCAAAATCAAAACAAATAATCAAACTTCAGGCTTTAAAAATGGGAAGATGCAGAATGAATGAGAGTAGAAACAAGAAAACAATATACATACATAAATGAAAGAACAACAATCCCCCCTAAACTAAATTGTTCCTAATTATAATGAGCAAGTTTGACCCTGGAGAAGAGTTAAGAAAATGCATTTCTTTCCCTTATTGCAAAGATGGTGATAGTAAGGGAGTGAAATATGGACTGTTAGAAGCTATTGCAATATTATTGATTTTCTTTTAAAACAATTGCTACAAAAAAGAAAAAAGAAAAAAATGTTACAAGGCATGACTCACTGGGTTGGAGAAACATGGAGGGCCACATTTGGAAAAGAATGTGATGTAAAAATAAAAGGCAACAATACAACTTGTCCTGTAAGCTTCTTAAGTAAAGGGGGAAAAATAAAAGAAATATATATTCTGGAGTCTGCAGCTTTGATTACTCAGACAAAAGAAACTAAAACTACCTTTGGTCCCACAACAGCTAGGGTCTGAGCTCTTTGGGTGTTTTCACAGGCTGATCCTTGATTATAAGGCACCCGATAGAAGGCAGGGTATATAGTATTTTGAACCTTTCTTACTCTGAAGGAACAAGCTTGATCATGAGCTAGTTGTTTGATCCTTTGGTTTTGAAGAAGGGACCCGAAACTCTAAAACTCCTTGAAGGAGAAAATCTCCTTCAACTTTGCCTCAGTGAGGGACCCCTTCTGAGGGAAACAAGACAAACAGTTTCACTCTGTTCTCTAGCAAAAGAATTCCAACTCTATTCAAGAAACTCATTCTATTCAAATTCCAACTCAAGCTGAAAACCCAGCTAGTAGATGAGCCAACTTGGGACTCCACCCACTAGCCCCCTTCAGCTTGTTGCCAAAGCTCCTATTATAAAAAAGCCAATCTAAAATCCTCTCTGCAGAGGTTCTAAACATGTTATTCTATGCCAAAGAAACCTCTGCCTGGTGGAATAATATTCTTTTCCAGTGTTATCCTCTTTATCCTCACATATTTCCCTAATGAGACCTTATGCCTCTCTGTCAGGATTTCTAACCTTACTTCCCAATCCCTATAATAAACCTTTTATCAATCTAGGTTTTTGGGTCTGTAAATTCCTTTACAGAGAATCTCTGCACCGCCAGAAGGATGTTCCCCAAAATTCCCTTTCCTTGTACGGAATCCCAAGAAGGTGTAGGGGAGTCAAACCTCTCCATTTGGTTCCCTGAACCCTGAACCTGTCACTAGACCTTATCATTTAACTCCCTGACCACCAGAAATCCTAATCTCATTTTGGTTCCCTAAATCTAGACTTTATCATTTGGTTCCCTACAAGAGGAAACCCCAAAACCTAAACCTTATCAGTTTTGCTGTTAACCTTGCAAGTTTCAGATCCTCTGACCGTCCTATTTGCCCCAGTAGTCTGGACTCCCTATGATTCATTATTATTCCCTCTATCATAGAGCAAGAGAAATGAAATCTTCATTGGAGGATATAAAGAAACTATTATTCTATAAGTGTGGGAGAATTCCTGGAATAAAAATTTCCTTCTACCATCATGGATCATAACTTGACTTGTCTACAATTTAATAGATCTTAAGGAATAAAGGCTTCCCAACTCAAAGTTTACAATTCTTATCACCTATAAATTCTGCCTTTGTTACACATATGTGGGAATATTATGTATATTATAAAAGAAATACTGAATATATGTGAAGATCAAACTAGTGAAATTCATGAGAATGTATACCAAAGAAGAAAGAGGTGCTCCAGACATCTTTAAGGGGTTGAAATTATTCCCTGCAATGGCCAGTGCCACACTTTGATTAACTGGATTTCCACCTTCTTGTTCTTCATCTGGGTTAGTTGGACGACCTTTCCCACCACGAACATCTGAAACTACATTTTAAAATATCATCAATCAAGTGAACTATTAAAAAACATTAATTTATTTACATTATTTATTATTTAATATTATTTAGTATATTATTATTTATATTAGTAAGTAGTTTCCTAAGTCTATTGTACAAAATTTACTTCCACAAAAATGAAATTCCATGGGCTTGATTTTGATGCCTGTGTGTCAGTAGAGTCTGGGAAATAATTTTAGTTAGGACTTGTATCATTGTTTTAATCTACTGCCATACACAAGAAGAGACAATCAGATTAAAAAAGGAGATGAAAAAAAAAAAGAATTAGGATAGAAGGTAATTCTTGGAAATGTGAAAATTGACCTTCATAACAATTTTAAAAACTGCTTCTAAGTCTAATAGACTTTGCTTAGCCATGCCTTGTGAGATCAAAAGTAAAGATCATATGATGATTGACTTAGATAGAAAGGGACTTTAGAAGCTTTTTAGTCTAACATTGTAATGTTTTAGATGAGAAAGCTAACAGAACCTCTCTCAGTTTTTAGAGTCCCTTTCAGGAATTTATTGGTTGTTGCTGTTCATTATTTTTAGTCTTGTCCAACTCTCCATGACTCTATTTGGTGTTATCATGGAAAAGATTCTGGAGTAGTTTGCCTTTTCCTTCTTCAGCTCATTTTACACATGAGGAATCTGAGGCAATCAGGGCTAAATGACTTGCCCAGGGCCATACAGTTAATAAGATCTAAGGTCATATTTAAGCTTAGGAAGATGAGTCTTCTTGACTCCAGGCCTGGCACTATTCATTGTGCCACCTCGTTGTCCCTTGAAACTCAATCAAAGCATAAAATGAAAGGCAGATACTGTGAGGAAAATAATTGCATCATTTCTGAACAATTATTTCTCACTATCAATATCAATATTGATATTGATATTGCAGCCAGGTGGCCCAGTAGATAGAGTTCCCCCTCCTGAAATCAGGAAGACTTATCTTCCTGAGTTCAAATCTGACTTCAGACATTTCCTAGTTGTGTAACCTGGGAAAGTTCCTTAATTCTGTTTGCCTCAATTTTCTTATCTGTAAAAAGAGCTAGAGAAGGCAATAACAAACCACTTCAGTATCTTCACCAAGAAAATCCCAAATAGGTCACAAAGTTTCAAGCTAAAAGTTCATTTTTAGGACCTAAAAAGAAGGAAGGTAAAATTCTAAAGCAATTAAGTTAAAAATAGCTGCAGAGGGTGGTGGTGGCAGACTTGTATGGGAACTCTGTAATGTTGGCTTCAAGGATTTCTGTATTCTTTTCTATCTGCATGCAAGCAATACAGGGAACTCTTGGCATGAGAATCCTTTCCTTTAATGCAAAGTTCTATTCATGTTTAACTTGTTAGATAAATCCTAGTGAATTTCTAAGGTACATCAAATATATATGATTTAGTATAGATTATAATTCTAGAATTGTAAAAGACCTCTGGGGTCATCTAGTCAAGTACACTCATTTTATAGAAGAGGAAACAGATGTGACTTAGCCAGGATCATACAAATAATTACTATAAGAGGTATATTGTACCTTAAGTCTTTTTGACTTCAAATCTAGAATCTGATATTGAAGAGGGGACCCTGAAACGCTAAAAATTTTTAAAGGAGAAAATCTCCTTCACCTCTGCTTCAGTGAGGGACCCTGCCCCTGTGGGATAAAGTTTCATCCTTGTTATGCAGGTGGGATGGGCTCAGTCCTGAAACTCACTGAATTCAATTCAAATTCCAGCTCAAGCTGAAACCCAGCAATGAGATAACTTGGGACTCCCTCCCATTATAAAAGAGCCAAACTAAAACCCTCTCTTTGCAGAAGTTCCAAATGTTGTGCCACAGTTATCTTTAACTGTCCTGACTCAGTTTCCCTATACTAGTTTCCTTGCACTAGTCTTGACTGAGTTCTATCTCTGTTTCCTTAATCCCCCTTAGTTGTAAAACCCCCCTCTGGTCCATTAAGACTGAGGACCATTTGCTCTAAGGTTATAAATTGCTAATGTAAGATTCAAGATAAGGGGGAATTCAGACTTCCTGACTCCTTCTGCCCTCAAGAATTTACTTCTGTATATTCAGACATTCTGACTCTGGCTTTTAGTAAGAATTTATGGCCTTCCCCTATCCTGACAGAGCCAAATGTATCTGTGAAGAAGTTTCCCACTTCTTTTCCCTTTCTTTGTTTGTAAAAGGTATTTAAGAGTTTGGGATTCTCCCATACATCGCTGGATTCTTTGAGATAACAGTCTCGTCCAGCCCTGAGACCAACATGGATCCATTGGTCCCAGTATATCTCTCCATTTAATAAACTATTGAATTGGTCTCTAATCTCTGACTGGCTGAATACTTTGAGATGAGAGTCCTATCCAGTCAATTACGCTCTCCAATTAATAAAATATTAAAAACTCTCTAATCTCTCTCCTGCCTCAGTTTTTCCGGCATTACACAAACATGCCATGCTATGCCAAGGAATAATATTCTTTTTCAGTGTTATCCTCTCTTTATCCTCATCTATTCCCCTAACCAGACTTTATGACTCTGTCAGGATTTCTAACCTTACTTCCAATCCTCATAATAAACCTTTTTATCAATCTAGGTTTTCAGGTCTGTAAATTCTTTTACAGAGAACCTCTGTGCTGCCAGAAGGGAGTCCCCAAAACTCCCTATTCTTGTGCCGAATCCCAAGGGGTTGAAGGGGAGCCAAACCTCTCCATTTGGTTCCCTGAACCCCAAACCTGCCACTAGACCTTATAATTTAACTCCCTGACCACCAGAAAGCCCTCATTTTGGTTCCCTAAATCTAAACCTTATCAATATTACTCACTTAGAGATAAGTCATTATAATTTTTCATTTTGACAGCTATATAATAACTTCTAAGTTTAATTTATGTTTGGGGAGCACTTCACTTGACACATTTGAGTTTTAAAAGGCTAAAAGATTCCATTGAAAAATTCTTTCCATTGTGATCCACCCAAGAAAACAATTAAACAATTACCTATAAAATTTAGGAGTGATGTGTTCTGAAGGAATGTACTCCACTATTGGGAAAATTGAGTCACACTCAAAAAATCTGAACAGTTCTTAATGGAACAATGTACACATTTACCATAAGTCAGCTAGGACCTCTAGAAATGCATGTCATCTACTTCTGTAATTTTTAAACACTAGTCCCAACTTGACTGTCAAAAGCCAGGTGAATTGAATTTAAATGAGATAGAGCAACATAAAATCATCAGTCTCACTGTTTCCTCCAGTCACTGAAGTCCATTGTTAAGATATACATGTCAAGACCATTGGCTCTGTTTACTGGGAAGGGCGGCTACTGCAGAACTTGAAGTAATGATTGAAAAAATCATAGTTCAGCTAAAGGCTCTGCAGTAATTGTTTAAAGGTGATAAAATTATTTCTGTGGGAATGTCTGTCTTTTGTTTTATTTGTATGCATTTCAAGCTACAGATGAACCAATCCATTTTTCAAAAAGAAGGAAGCTAAAATTCCAAAACAACTAAATTAAATATAACTTCATGGAGGGATAGGGCCAAGTAATATTGGCTTCAAGGATTTCTGTATTCTTTTCTTCTATCTGTTTGCAAACAGACACTCTCTGGAACCAAAGAGGTCTCCCACTAGCCAATTGGATGCCATGATAATCTGTACAATTTGTCTTTGGGTAGAAGGGAAGATGGAGAATCACTATGGAATAACTAGAATCATTCACCTTTTAAAAAAATTAAAATTTTATTTTTAACAGAAATATTTTTAAAGAATAACTTTGAGTGAATTTTTCATTTTGACTGTTAGAAATACTCAAATTAACTACAAAGGAACATGCTATCTGTATCCAGAGAAAGTACTGATACAGAGAAGTATGTATAGATTGATTATACACACACATACATCTAATGGTAGCCATCTCCAGAACAAGGAGAGGGAAGGAAAGGAAAAAAAAGGGAAAAAAAGAAGCATTAACATGATCAATTTATTATATATTTAAAATGAATAGTAAGTTGTATATAATAGATTTGCAGTTTCATGTGCTTTATTATTATTACTATCACACTATGTTATGGAAATGCTTGTTTATTCTATTAAAAATAAATTAAAATTTATTCACCTTTCAAAATAGAAAAACTATTGCTGCTTTGTTCTGAGGCACCTCGCCTCTGCCCTTTGTCAGTATCTTGCATTCAAATCCTTTCTCAGAAATTTACTGGTTTTGTGACCTTGGGCAAGTGACTTAATAATCCCTCTGGGCCCCAATTTCCTTATCTATAAAATGGGTATTGTATACATACCAACCTCACAGAATTGTTTTTAAGAGTCAGATGAGATAATAAGCCTTAAAGATAAAAAAAAGTGTGCTACTATCATGTACTTTTTCCTGATAGAGTGGCTTATGAATCTAGGGAAAAGGTGATCTTTTGCCTCCAAATTTCCAAATGAAAAGAGATAAGAATGTCCAAAGTATATCTAGACACATGAAGTCATAAAATTTTAGAGCTGGAAGGAAGAGACTTTGGACATTATCTAGTTGAGAGGGAAGAAAACTGCAGCTACTTCTGACCTGTAACCTCTGCATATTCATCCAAATAATTAAGGAGGCAACTTAGATTAGTGACTCTTCAATTGCCCATTAGACAAAAATACAAAGTCTTTGACTGGTATTGGTGGACTTCATATTCTGCTCACAATCTACTTTCCCAAATCCTTTTTCCTTTTAGCATCTCTTACTCTAAGGTAGACAACTAACTCTTCCTCTATCTTGTCAGCTACCTGTGGTATCAGGTTGTTTTTATTAATGTCAACCAACCTAGTACTTAGCCAGAACCTTTCACAGAGAAGTTAGGCTTTTAAGTAAATGTTTGTTGAATTAGGTTGAATGCCACACATATTTTTATCATCTCTCTCTGAGAGGCAGTGCACCATAATGGAAAAAGTGTTGGCCTTGAGGCTAGAAAAAACTGGATTCGAATCCTGCCTTTGATAAATACAGATGTTGGGACCTTGGACAAATGACTCCCAGTGCTCTAGGCTCTCGGTAGCAAACTCAAATAGAAACAGGATTGCTAATCTGTATATAGGGAATCCCTGCTGGTTGTATATTGACTTAATTTTAAGCTATGATATTATTTGCTTTATTACATTAAAAAAAAAGCTTGTGTTGTTAAATATTTCTCAATCATATTTTGATCAGGTTTCAGCAGCTGGGGTGTGTGTCACATTGGCCCTTTGGATTCATGTTTGACATCTCTGCTATAGGCAACATTCTAACTTTCTGCCTGGTAAAGTGTTATGCCACAGTTCTCTTTAACTGTTCTTACTCGGTTTCCCTGAACTAGTTTCCTTTGTCTCAATTCCTTAAAACTGTAAAAACCCCTTCTGGTCCATTAAGATTGGGAACCATTTACTCTAAGGTTATAAATCGTTAGCAAGATAAACAAGAGAGCAGAACTCCTGACTCTTTCCTGTCCTCAAGAATTTACAATATCCCTCAAGACCTCACTGATATCTTTATCTCTGTGTATTCAGACATCCTGTCTCTGGGCTTTTAGGATTTATGGTCTCCTCCCATCCTGACAGAAGTTTTCTGAGCTTCTTACCTTTCTTTGTCTCTAGAGGGTATTTAAGAGCTTGAGATACAACCATTCATTGCTGGAGGCTGTATGACAGTCTCCTCCAGCCCTGGGACGAACATGGTTTCCTTGGTCCCAGTATATCTTTATCTGACTGGATAATTTGAGATGAGAGTCCTGTCCAGTCAATTATACTCTCCAATTAATAAAATATTGAAAACTCTCTATTCTCTCTCCTGCCTCAGTTTCTCCGCCATTGCAAAAGGAGGTACTACTGATCTTTATTGGTAGACAGAAAGTTTTCATCTGGGAATTCCCTTTTCCATTGATATTACAAATTTAGTCCTATCTAATAGTATGAATACTCCTTGGAATAATTTTTGATCTTTTACTGAAATGATGCTCTTTACTTCCTGTCCATTCATTTGACAAAAGAGAAAACTGAGACCTGGACAGATTAAAGTGCTTTGCCCTAGGTCACTCTAGCTGGTCAGTCAGTGGAAGTGTTAGGATCAGAAACCAGATTGGAAACCTTCCTCTAGTGCATTTCCTGGGACATGGCTCTATTTTTATTGCAAATGACCTTTTGTTGCTCTACCTACCTGAAAGAAGAATTTGGCTCATGGAGGCATAGATTAGGTCATAGACCTAATTATTGGATTAGAATTTAGACATCATTCAGTACAGCCTCCTTCTGTTTACAGATGAAAAAATTGAGCCACATATAGATTAAGTGACTTAGCCAAAATCTCTACAAAGTAGCAAGGTGAGAATTTGTATCAAGGCTCTCCACTTTTCCCCACAAGGATTTTCCCCACTGCATCCTGATGGTGGAATTTATGAATCTGTGTTCAAAACAATTTCTTTGTTTTCATACAAAATATGTTTATATTTTGGGGGGAAGCAGAATATTTTCCCACAGAATAACCAGGTCAATAAAAAAGTCAGTTCCTGCAGTTACACACACATGTAGCAATTTTTTATATTTCATTTCATGAAGTAAATATTAGAAGCTCTTGTCTGGAAAACAATAATTCAGGTAAATTAAATCAGTATTTGAATTAATTACAATGACTTCATCCACACCATGTGTTGTTGTAAAGTATAGTTAGAGGGGGGGCCCTCAAGTGCCAAATAAGGAAAGAGAAGACATCATTCATTACCTGTGAAATCATAGAGCTGTGGCAAAGCATCCATGATTATACCAACCAGAGGGAGATAAAGGGCAGCTACTTTGACTTTGACCTCTGGTTTAGAGCATCGGGGGTCCAGGTCATGAGAGCTAAGTAGGCCATGGATGGCACTAATGGCTTTCCTCTGCACTTTAGTGATTCTGTTGGCAAAAGAGACGCAAAGACTCAGCGGAAGAGATACCCAAAACATTAAAGGATATAAGAAAGCAAACAAATGCATGGTTTATCAAATAATAATCAGATCACAGATACCAAGCAGAATAGCAAAATGCATAGACTCCTGGACTCAGGCAGGAAGAATTGGCTTCCCACTCTATCTCAGATACTTACTAGGTATATGATTCTTGACAAAAATATTTAACATCTCTGAGAAAATCTCAATGTACTGGACTTGGAGACAGGACAACTTACCTTTAAATCCTATCTCAGACACTAGATGTATAACATTATCTAAATCAAATTATATTATTTCTTTATTTGTAAAAATGAGGGTGGGTAATAGTAGTACCTACTTCATGGGGCTGCTGTTTACAAGGATCAAATAAGAAAATATATGTAATATACTTTAACATATGTAACATATATGGGACTACCTGCCATCTAGGGGAGCTGGTGGAGGGAAGGAGGGGAAAAGCTGAAACATAAGTTTTTGCAAGGGTCAATATTGAAAAATTACCCATGCATATATTTTGTATATAAACAGCTATAATAAAAAAATTTAAAAAAAGAAAATATATGTAAGATATTCTGCAAACTTTAAGAGATTTTATTGTGAGCTATTATTGTTGCTGTTCAATTATTTTATTTGTATCATACTTTGTGATCCCATTGGGATCTTGCCATTTTCTTCTCCATAGCATTTTAAAGATGATAAAGCTGAGGCAAACAAACTTAAATGATTTGACAAGAGTCACACAGCTAGTAAGAGTCTGAGGCCAGATTTGAATTCATAAAAATGAGATGCATCACTCTTTCCACTGTGCCATCTAGCTAGTTGTTTCCTATCTATTGTTATTATAGACCAAATTTTCAAAAGGCATATTGGTACTTAGTAGATATTTAATAAATTGATTGATGGATTACTTTGTGGCACCAAGATAGTAACATAAATAAGCCGACATAGAAATCAGTGCCTTATGAAGAAAAGGGAAATAGGAGGAAGAGCACAAGAAATTTAAGCCAGAATTTCAAGGGTGGAGTTGATTCTCAAGAATCCTTTCAGTAGGATAGGTAGGTCTTGGTAAGACTATTAATAATATTGTGTGTGTAGATGGGAGGGTACAGTTTAGGGATGAAAGAAGAAAAAAAGGAAAGAAAAAGGCAGAGGTAAAGATAAAGAAAATATAATATATAAAACTTTGCTAATATTTTAATATTTTAGTTCCTCTCCAGGAGATAGCAAAGGTAGTAGATGTGTTTATTTGAAGGAGGTAACCAATATATTATATATTATGACAAAGTGACCTCTCATGTTGCCCTAGCATTTTTGGGTCATATAAGCAGTAACAATTTTACAAGAGTGAGTAACCTTATGAAGTAAAAACAAAACCTAGACGTTTCTTTCTCCACAGGTACCACAGGTACCACTTGACCAGAGGGAAAATGGAAATTGCTGTCAAGGTAAACATTAAAGATTATTTAATCTACAGAAGTACTGTCATAAAGGAGATTTAGGCATAAAGAAAATCAAGCACAGGTTGAGTTATCTCAAAATGGCAAGAATTTGCAAATGAAATTTCTCTTTGCCTCAAAGATGCCTTTTTAAGGCATCTTACCATCAAGGGAATTCTGGGCTGCAAGGACAACTTTAGTTATATACAAAGCAAGTCCTTTGGGGTTTTTGAATTTGTTGTTTTAAAAAAGTTTTTTTTTTTTGGATAACTTTTTCAAAATTGGGTTTCTCTGTGATCCTATATATTTTATTTTAGGCATTAAAAAAGCAAAACCCAACCATAATTATTCTGAAGTACGGTTTGTAGGTTTCCCCAGCAGTGTTCCTTAACACAAAAAAGGATAAGAAACAAATGCCATAAAATGATTATTTTTGCTGAGATTATGGGAAAATGTTTGCTTAAGGTTGAGAAAGAAATTTGAAGTTACTGGTTTTAGGGCTCTACTCTAAACAGCCTTTTCAGATGATAAGTTGCAGGGAAGATGCTGACCTGCAAATGGATGGGAATTTCCACCCTGAGAGCTCCCTGGGTCAATGATATCAGAGGTTTAATTTTTTAAAAATCAAATATTGGGACTGTCCCAATCCATGCCAACTCCTGCATATGCACACATTTAATTCACACACTCTTTTTACTTTCACTAAAAAAAAGATCAGACACATACCCTTCTCCCTCAGCATCAAGTACAGCAGCCAATTCAGTGAAGAGAAGACCTGTCAGGAAGTGCTGCTGGCGGTAATCAGAAGACAGGTCAAACATACTAGCAATCTTCTGGTCCTGGAAACTGGAACAAGAACTGGAGTTCTATAGAAAGGCAGGAGACATTTTGGTGAATGACATGAGAAAAGACAAACAGTTGGAAAAGATGAAGAAAGTAAAACTCAGGAGTTGCTGGTGGCCTCTTGAAAAAGAAAGGGTAAAAAAAGAAAAAACAAACAAAACAAAACATTCTAAAGAGTTGCAATCTGGGGGGTTACTGATTGGTAAAAAAGTTATGACTTTTTTTTGTCAGTGGAATACCATAAGCTTTTACAAAGAATATGATCTTAAAGAATTCTGACATTTATACAGAAGACCACTGTGTCGTCTGGCAGGGGTATGTTTTGGGGGAAAAAAAGATATTTTGATATAATTGGCTTCCATTGTGATCCTATGTATTTTTTTTTAAACACATTTTAAAAGATGATTTTGAGAAGGATCCACAGGCTTCACAAAATTACCTCAAAGGGTCCATGACACACAAAAGTGTAAGGACCTCTGTGGTCCAAAATCCAACTTCTGAACATGATTGAGCAGTCTGAATTTCATTAGACTGGAGTAAGATGTCATCAGATAATGGAATTCCCAATTTTGCTCAAGTAAAGGAAGTTTTTGCATATTTTTCTAAGCATATATTTCATTTAATATTTTGATAAGAACCAGTTGCTTAAGGAAAGATGAAGAGGATGCAAAGCTTGTGACCTTGTATATATGTGTGTGTGTTGTGTGTATATTCACATGCACTCAAGATAAAAGCTACTGGCAACAATTCCTCCAAACTCACACACAATATCTTATCTAGGCATCAGTCAGAATGAAAGACAGACATTTGATATATATTTTTTAAAATAAGATTCATTTCAATTGATACAAGTCTAGATTACTGGACTTGGTTTGATTAGTTGTAAAATTTTATCTTTTAAAACTAAGGCAAAATCCCATCTTTCTGTTAATAGCCAGATCCCTTGATAAGCACCTGCCCCTGATGTGGATAAATTCTTTTTTAAAAATTTATTTTAATTGTAATTTTATTTTTTTGTAATTCATTTTTTTTTAAATTATAGCTTTTTATTTACAAGATATATGCATAGGTAATTTTTCAGCACTGACCCTTGCAATAACTTCTGTCCCAACTTTTCCCCTCCTTCCCCCCACTCCCTCCCCTAGCTGGATAGTAGTCCCATACAGGTTAGATGTGTTAAACTAGATGTTAAATACAATATATGTATACATATCCAAACAGTTATTTTGCTGCACAAAAAAAAACCGGACTTAGAAATAAGGTAAAAATAACTTGAGAAGGAAGTCAAAAATGCAAGCTGACAAAAACAGAGGGAGTGGAAATGCTATGTTGTGGTTCACACTCATTTCCCATTGTTCTTTTGCTGCTTGTAGCTGGTTCTCTTCATTATTGAACAAATGGAACTGATTTGGTTCATCTCATTGTTGAAGAGAAACATGTCCAACAGTATTGTTGTTGAAGTGTATAATGATCTTCTGGTTCTGCTCATTTCACTCAGCGTCAGTTCATGTAAGTCTCTCCAGGGCTCTCTGAAATCATCCTGCTGGTCATTTCTTACAGAACAATAATATTCCATAACATTCATATACTACAGCTTATTCAGCCATTCTCCAATTGACGAGCACCCATTCAATTTCCACTTTCTAGCCACTACAAAAAGGGCTGCCACAAACATTTTGGCACATACAGGTCCCTTTCCCTTCTTTAGTATCTCTTTGGGATACAATCCCAGTAGTAACACTGCTGGATCAAAGGTATGCACAGTTTGATAACTTTTTGGTCATAATTCCAGATTGCTCTCCAGAATGATTGGATCTATTCACAACTCCATCAACAATACATCAGTATCCCAGTTTTCCCTGCATCCCCTCCAACATTCATCATTATTTTTTCCTGTCATCTTAGCCAATCTGACAGGTATGTAGTGGTATCTGAGAGTTGTCTTAATTTGCATTTCTCTGATCAATAGTGATTTGGAACACCTTTTCATATGGGTATCTGAAAATTGTCTGTTCATATTCTTTGACCATTTATCAATTAGAGAATGGTTGATTTCTTATAGAGTCAATTCTCTATATATTTTGGAAATGAGGTCTTTATCAGAACCTTTAACTATAAAAATATTTTCCCAGTTTGTTGCTTCCCTTCTAATCTTGTTTGCATTAGTTTTGTTTGTACAAGGCTTTTTAATTTGATATAATCAAAATTTTCTATTTTGTGATCAATACAAATTCCTTCCTCTTCCACAAGTATGAGAGGTAAACTATCCTATGTTCCTCTAATTTATTTATAACCTTGTTCTTTATGCTTAAATCATGAACCCATTTTGATGTTATCTTAGTGTATGATGTTTTAAGTGTGGGTCCATGCCTAATTTCTGCTATATTAATGTCTAGTTTTCCCAGCAGTTTTTGTCACATAATGAATTCTTATCCCAAAAGTTGGGATCTTTAGGTTTGTCAGACACTAAATTGATATAGTTATTGACTATTCTGTCCTGTGAACCTATTTCACTGATCAACTAGTCTATTTCTTAGCCAATACCAAATGCTTTTGGTGACTGCTGCTTTATAAAAAAGTTTTAGATCCAGTACTGATAGGCCACTTTCATTTGATTTTTTTTTATTTGTTTCCTTGAAATTCTTGACCTTTTGTTCTTCCAGATGAATTTTGTTGTTATTTTTTCTAGGTCATTAAAATAATTTTTTGGGAGTCTGATTGGTATAGCACTAAATAAATAGATCAGTTTAGGGAGTATCATCATCTTTATTATATTTGGTCAACCTATCTAAGAGCACTTGATATTTTTCCAATTGGTTAGATCTGACTTTATTTGTTTGGAAATTGATTTGTAATTTTGATCACAGAGTTCCTGACTTTCCCTTGGGAGATATATTCCCAAATATTTTATACTATTGGCAGTTACTTTAAATGGAATTTCTCTTTGTATCTTTAACTGTTGGATTTTGTCAATGATATATAAGAATGCTGATGATTTATGTGGGTTTATTTTGTATCCTGCAACTTTGCTAAAGTTGTGGATTATTTCTAATAGCTTTTTAGTAGAGAATTTCTGGGGTTCTCTAAGTATACCATCATATCTGCAAAGAGTGATAATTTGGTTTCCTCATTACTACTCTTTGTCAACTCTTATTGCTGAAGTTAGCATTTCTAATACAAGATTGAATAGTAATAGTGATAGTGGGCAACCCTGTTTCATTCCTGATCTTATTGGGAATGGTTCCAGTTTATCCCCGTTACCTAAGATGCTTACTGATGGTTTTAAATAAATGCTATTGACTATTTTAAGTCCATTTATTCCTATACTCTCTAGTGTTTTTAATAGGAATGGGTGTTGGATTTTATCAAATGCTTTTTCTGCATCTACTGAGGTGATCATATGGTTTCTGTTAACTTGGTTACTGATATAGTCAATTATGCTGATAGTTTTCCTAATATTGAACCAGCCCTGCATTACTGGTACAAATCCTACTTGGTCATAGTGTATTATCCTGGGGATGATTTTCTTTTGTAATCTTTTTTGCTAATAATTTATTTAAGATTTTTGCATCAGTGTCCATTAGGGAGATTGGTCTATAATTTTCGTTCTCTGTTTTCATTTTACCTGCTTTAGGTATCAGTACCATGTCTGTGTCATAAAAGGAATTTTGTAGGACTCCTTCATTCTCTTGTTTTTTCAAATAGTTTATATAATATTGGAGTTAATTGTTCTTGAAATGTTTGGTAGAATTCACATGTAAATCCATCTGGTCCAGGGAATTTTTTTCTTAGGGAGTTGATTAATAGCTTGTTCTATTTCTTTTTTCTAAAATGGGACTGCTTAAGCAATTTATTTGCTCCTCTGTTAATGTGGGCACCCAATATTTTTTAAGGTAGTCATCCATTTCACTTAGATTATCAAATTTATTGGCATAAAGTTAGATAAAGTAACACCTAATTATTGCTCTAATTTCCTCTTCATTGGTGGAAAGTTCTCCCTTTTCATTTTTAAGACTAACAATTTTATTTTCCTCTTTCTTTTTTCTAATCAAATTTACCAAAGGTTCATCTATTTTGCTATTTTTTCATAAAACCAACTTTTAGTTTTATTTATTAATTCAATACTTTTTTTACTTTCAATTTTATTAATTTCTCCTTTTAATTTTAGAATTTCAAGTTTAGTATTTGGTTGCGGGTTTTTAATTTGGTCTTTTTCTAGCCTTTTAAGTTGCAAGCCCTCTTCTCTTTCTCTATTTTATTCAAGTAAGCCTCTAAAGGATATAAAATTTCCCCTTATTATTGCTTTGGCTGAATCCCACAAAATTTGGTATGATGTCTCATTGCTGTTGTTCTCTTGGGTGAAATTATTGTGTCTATGATTTGCTGTTTCAACCATTCATTCTTTGGGATGAGATTATTTAGTTTCTAATTAATTTTTGGTCTATTTATCCCTAGCTTTTTGTTGAATGTACTTTTATTGCATTGTCATCTGAAAAGAATGCATTTACTATTTTTGCCTTTCTGCATTTAATTTTGAGGTCTTTTATGTGCTAATATATAGTCAATTTTTGCATAGGTTCCAAAAACTGCTGAGAAGAAAGTGTACTCTTTTCTGTCTCCATTCAGTTTTCTCCAAAGATCTATCCTACTTAACTTTTCTAATATTCTATTTTCCACCTTAACTTCTGTCTTATTTGTTTTGTGGTTTCATTTATCTAATTCTGAGAGTGTAAGATTGAGATCTCCCACTATTATAGTTTTGCTGTCTATTTCTTCTTGCACTCAACTTCTCCATTAGGAATTTAGATGCTATACCACTTGGTGCATATATGTTTAATATTGATATTGCTTCATTGTCTATGCTACTCTTTAGCAAAATATAGTTTCCTTGCTTATCTCTTTTAATTAGATCAATTTGCTTTTGCTTGATCTTTGATAAGGATGGCTACTCCTGCTTTTTTGACTTCACCTGAAGCATAATAGATTCTGCTCCAGCCTTTTACCTTTACATTATATGTATTACCCTGTTTTAAATGTATTTTCTTTAACAACATATTGTAGGATTATGGCTTTTGATCCAGTCTGTTAACCACCTTCGCTTTATGGGAGAGTTCATCCCATTTATATTTACAGTTAAAACTACTAATTCTGTATTTCCTACCATCTTATTATCCCCAGATTATACTTTTCTTTTTCTTTCCCACCTTACCCCGCTCCCCTGTATTAAACTTATGGGCACCACTTGCCTCATGCAGATCTTCCTCTTTAGAATCCCTCTCACCCCTTTTGAGTCCCTCCCCCTTTCTTATACCTTTCCCTTATTTTTTCTGTATTCCCTTCTATTTAGCCTACTACTTCCTTTTCCTTTTTCCTCTCCCACTTTTTAATGATGTGAAAGAAGTTTCTCTGTAAACAAAATATATGTCTAATATTTTCTCTTTGAGCCAAATCTGATGAGAGTAAGAGTTACACAATGTTCCTCCCCCTCCTTTCATTCCCTCAAATATGATAGGTTTCCTTTGCCTCTTCATGGGATGTAATTTCCCTCTTTTTATCTCCCCTTTTCCCTTTTTCTGATATAATTCCCTTTCTACTTCAGCTTCCCTTTTTAAAAAATATTATATCAGTAAAATAAAATTATACATACGCTCTTTATGTATGCCCACAACAGAAATACAGTTCTCAAGAGTCCTTTTTTATCTTTTATACTTCTCTTGAGTCCTATATTTGGAGGTCAAATTTTTTGTTTAGCTCTGGTTTTTTCATTAGGAATAAATGGAATTCACCTGTTTCATTGAATGTCCATCTTCCCTGGAAGAAAATGCTTAGCTTAGCTGGGTAGTTTATTCTTGGTTGCATTCCAAGTTCTTTTGCCTTTTGAAAGATCAGATTCCAGGCCCTTTGATCCTTTAATGTAGAAGCTACTGGATCCTGAGTGATCCTTATTGTGGCTCCTTGTATTTGAATTGGGTTTTTTTTCTGGCTGCTTGTAATATTTTTTCCTTAGTCTGATAGTTCTGAAATTTAGCCACAATGTTCCTTGGAGTTTTTATTTTGGGCTCTCTTTCATAAAGTGTTTGATGAATTCTTTCAAGGCCTATTTTACCTTCTGATTCTATTACATCTGGCCAGTTCTGTTTGATGATTTCCTGTAAAATAGTGGCTAGGCTCTTTTTTTCATCATGGTTTTCAGGGAGTTCAATAATCCTCAGATTATCTCTCCTATATCTATTTTCAAGGTCTGTTGTTTTTCCAAGTAGATATTTAACATTTTTTCTATTTTTAAAATTTTTTTGGTTTTGGTTGACTGATTCTTGATGTCTCAATGAATCATTCATTTCTATTTGTTCAGTTCTGATTTTTAATGAGTCATTTTCTTCATTACCTTTTTTACTTCTTTTTGTATATGTCCAATTGAGTTTTTAAATAAGTTGTTTTGTTCTATGGAATTTTTTTCCATTTTACTATTTTAAAAAAATAAGTTATTTTCTTTTTCCAAATCACAAATACTACTTTTCTGGAAGTTCTTTATCTTTTCCAATTCACAAATTCTGTTTCCCTGGGAGTTTTTTACCTTTTCCAATTCACATTTCAGAAAGTCGTTTTCTTTTTCCACTTTATCAAATCTTTCTTTTAATGAGTTATATGCCTTTTCCATACTCTTTTGCAGAGATTCTTTGTCTTTTCCCCATTTTTCTTCTAGCTCTCTTTTAAGATCTTTTATAATTTCTTCTAGGAGGGCATTGTGTGATGGGCATCAGGTTATATCTCCCTTTGGGATTTTGTCTGGAGACTGTCTGCTATTAGTCTCCTCAGGGTTGGAAATCTGCTCTCTTTCTGTATAGAAACTATCTATAGTTATAGCTTGCTTTGCTTTTTTACTCATCTTTAAAAAGCCCTTGGGGCCTATCTTCAGGGCAAGGAGGTTCTCAACTTTCTCTACAGAACAGGGACAGATGGACAGTAGCTGTCCTGCAAACGGGCTGCAAAGAGCGGCCGAGCTGCAGAAGTGGGACTGTCCTGGGAAGAGCGCCGACCTGCAGAAGTGCCATTGTCCTGGGCAGAGCCCTGTTGTGCAGAAGTGTGACTGCCCTGGGCAGACATAACCCCCCCTTTCCTGTGTGGAAGTATGACTGCCCTAGGCAGAGTCCGTGCTATGGATTGTGGCTATAGCTCTGCTGTGGTTGTGCTGAGTCATTCCCAGTGCTGGGTGGGTGTGGCCAGGTCCTGTGAAACTCTGGAGTTTTGGGGTACACTCTACCTTTGGTGTTTGTGTAACTTTTCTGCTGATCTACTGCTTAGCAGAGCAGTCAACCTGTGGTAGAGTCCTCCCTGCAAATTCTCCATCTGTGGAGACTGCAACCTGCCCCTGGTCTGCTCAGCATGTGCTAGCCTCTATGTTCTACCTCCCTGCATGTGCTGGCTTCCTCACATCTGATCAAGACAGACCTTTTCTGGAGATCTTCCAGATTATCTTCAGCTGAGTTTGTTGTACTCCCAATATTTGTGGATTCTACCAGTCAAGCACTATTTCAGAGGCTGAATTTGTTAATCAGTAAGTGAGGGTAAAAGGGAGCTCAGAATGAAGCATGTGTCCTCTCCGTCATCTTGGCTCTGCCCCGCCATGGGTAAATTCTTGCTTCTGTCTTGGGCTATATATCTTTTGTTCCTTTCCAAGGAACTTTACTCAACAAACAAACAGACCAATCCTTCAAATATGACCTCTTTACTTAAGTCCTTACTCTAAGTGTTTGCATTCATCCAGTACTTTTTCTGATAATGTGTAAATAGCTTTGATAGGGATATAATAACATGTCAAAGATATTGGACTGCATCATTTCAAAAGCAAACCTTTTGGTACTCTTCTAATTAAATTTCCTTGAATGAAGTCCAAGATAAGGCTTGTTAAGTTAAGAGAAAGAGTGGATAAACAATTTGGACTTGGAGCCAAAAAGATATGGATTCAGATCAAGTCTTTGACACTCAATAACTGTGTTACCCTGTTCAAATCCCTTAACCTTCCCAGTATCAATTTTTTTTTTTTGTATAATAGAGCTCCTAATAATATCTATCACATAGTATTATTTTGAGGATTCAAAGGAGATAATGTTTGTGAAATGATTTGCAAACCTAAGACACTGTAAAAGTTTTTGCTATGTTAGAGCAAACAGTGTGATTGAAAGGTTTCAGTCTAGTTAGAAGACTTAAAGACTTATGTTTAAATATCCTCCTTCATATTGATATCATATTTTAAAAATTCCTTTCTTTAATTCATAAAGAATTATAAACATTTCACTATACAAAGAACAACAACAAGAAGATTGTAAACAAAATCCTGAACTTGTTACTTCATTTATTTTTAAGTGTTTATAATTGCATAATTTTAACAAGATAAGAACAAAAGTGTTCCATTTATATCTTCTTCTGAATGTCATCCTTCTTCAGTACATTTTAAAATGTTTAATTGGTGTTCCTTTCTTTATCTATCTTTATCCTTTTGTCTCTTTTTTCCCATTCTGTAACCCCATAACTTATTTTCTCTAGCACTCCCTGTCCACGGTAAACTTTCAAGGAATTTGGATAAGCTGAGCTGTTGGGGAAAAATAAATGAAATCAGGAAGACTAAAAGTTAGGTTAGATAGGTCAAGTGATGAGTCTGGCACTTAAAATCAGTTTCTATAACTTCATTAAAGGAGACTGTTTCCTAAGCTACTAGGGATCTGTGAGACATGAAAGTTGTGAATCTATCATATGAACATTTCAGAGTTCACAATGCAATAAATTAAACATAGGAAAATGAAGAATAAAGAACAGAAATAATTCTTTTCTATGGGTTGGTTACCTGGGAAGAGATAGAGGGGTTGGGAGATGCTGGAGCTGTATCAGGAGCCATGAAGAAGAGGTTCAGGTTGAGGTAATGTTCATGGCTGCAGAGGATTCTGAGAAACTCCAGCCTCATGGAAATAAGAGTTGGGAGATTATTGAGTTTGGCTGACAGCTGAGAGGAAAAGTGAAGAGAAGACAGAATTGTTTTGTTAATAGAGGAATGGATTTTAGTTTGAACATCATGATAAATATTCTTTCTCCCCAAATCAAAGCAACCAATTTTCATAAACATCAAAGGTGTTGTACAACACTGTGTAGGACAGACCTGCCCAGTATATTTCTATCCATTAAAGTGTTTCTTTAATGATTTCAGCTTAACTGAACTCCAAAATGAAAATCTCACATCCTCACAGTCCCCTGAGTAAACTATAAGGGCATGGTGAACCTGTCTGGAAAATATTCAATATTCAATATTCATTTTTTCACTGTAACATAAAATAATAATAATAATAATAATTTTATTTTTTACAAAAACTCCATTGTGTCTGAGAAACTAAATGAAAGGAAGCCAATCCTACAGTGGGTCACACCAAAATACTGGATAATATGACTTGATTACTTTAATGCTGAAATGATTCTTTTTTTAGGTTCTAATTAAAAGCTCTATTGATAAATTCAAAAACAAGCTTACTGAAAGAAAAAAACCAAAGGCTTTAGAAAAATATGCCATGAAAAATACCCAATAGTTTGCACAGAAATAAGAGAGTAAAAGGAGTGCGTGTGTATATGTGGAGAGAGGGGTTCATTTAAAAAAGAAATGAAAAAATTGGGAGGACTTTTGGAGGAAATTCATCCTTCAGACCACTAAAAAAACCAAACATGCTATAAAAACAACAGAAGCTCACAAAGTTCCAAAGTAAACCACCTGCTCTAGTCTCCCACTGTTTCTTGTACATCCTTGTATATACTTGTGTTCTATGACAAGATTACTATATTAATGGTGATTACTGAGCTCTGTTCTACATTTATATAGTAATCTATTTACAAAGTGTTGATGGTTTTCAAGAGGTTATCTCAAAAGTCCTCCCAAGTTTTTCTTTATTCATTAAATTTTTTATCCATGTTTTAAAAACAAAATGCACTTTTTTCCAAACATTGCTTAACTAGAGCTTGAGAGGACCTTATCATGAATCCAGCCTCATTTACAGAAGGGGAAACTGAGGGTCGGTCAGATTAAATTTGTGTGTTCATAGTAAAGTGGGCAACGTTTTTGAGCAACAGTGGCAGACTCAAACATACAAGCACAGAATAGTAAACCTAGAAGTATGGTACCAAAAAAAAAAAGCACTGGACCTGACTCCAACCTTTAAGTCTAATACTTAATACCTGAATGACCTTAGGGAAATAAGTCCTTTATTTCCCTAGATCTCAGTTTTATT
The DNA here is from genome assembly GCF_902635505.1 of Sarcophilus harrisii. Taxonomy (NCBI): domain Eukaryota; kingdom Metazoa; phylum Chordata; class Mammalia; order Dasyuromorphia; family Dasyuridae; genus Sarcophilus; species Sarcophilus harrisii. Next base: position 293,867,828 of record NC_045426.1, on the reverse strand, counting down.
CTTTGCAAAATGAAAGAGTTGATCATGTAAGAGGTTGAATGACTGATAAGTCTACTTCAGGGATCATCTAGTGCAACATTCATGTCAAAGATGATGAAATTTAAGAGGACAAAGATTAAATGATTTGTAAAAAATACCTGCAATGTTTTCTGAGGAAGAGAAGAACTGTCATCCTAGAACTATACTGATCAGATGAGGCAATGTTATACAAAGCAATTCACAAATTTTAAATTGCTATATAGATGTCAATTTTTATTATGTCAAAATGGTTACATAACCTTCCTGCCTCCACTCCCCCAACATATATACCGGTACAAGAAACCACCTTTGGGCATAAAGTAGCATCCTATTATCTTTTTTGCATTCAACCAAAACATTTTTCTCAATTAAGGATATAACTTGAATTTGAAATGAAAGCTATAATTTGTGATTTCAAATGTCAAAAAAGGGAAAAAGAGAGAAAGGGTAATTTCTCTCTGACATCTGCCTACACATTCCAGAATCCCTTTGGTAGAATTCTGGAGGTTGTAGGGGACAGGAAATTCTTTGTACCTGTATATATGCCTAACAAGAATTCCTCTGTAAGATTTGTGACAATTCTTTGTGAATACTATCTTGTGCCTTTTAAAATTTTTTTTAATCTGTCCAAAGGCTATTTTCATGAAATTTTTGTCATACGGTCAACTGAAAACTAACTAATTAAAATGACTGAGTTTTTACTTGTTGACTTGTTGGCAATCACTGTGTTGCTATATGTACTAAAGATTTCTGAGCTCCTTGGGTCAAAGAAGTATCTATATAGCATAAGAAACAATAATAATGATTTAAATATTCAAAACCCAGACCTTGCTTCACTTTAGGTCTGTTCTCTTTTACTAATGAAAATCAATCAAATCCTAAGCATCTGGGGACTATTGCCTCATTTACAGCTGCCCAGGACACAGTCAGAAATCTTCCCCCTCCCCCAGAATTAATTAATACATTATTTTGTGTATTGTAACCATTTCCTGGGCCCTGGTAGTTTATTGTACATGGTTCTCATTCAAAGTCAGGCTTACCTGATTACAGTAGTGTTTGATTAGATTAAACACAAAGCCCCTATCCATTAGGGAAAAAAGGTCATAGAGGAAAAAAGCCAGGCTGATGTTGATTTTTTCTGCTTGATCATTTTCCTTTAAAAGAAAGAAATGACAATCATTTTGATGTAAGTGGCATTAAAATGAATAGACTGCTTGCTGGGAATAAGGAAAATTCTGTTCTGGTCTTAGTCCTGCTGAAGGATCTTTGAGTGCCTTTTAGCAAAGTGTTTAATGTTTCTGAATGACTAGAACAACTACACTTGAAGTGTTGTGAAAACCAGAGTGAAATTATAGTCAAATTGTCAAAACTATGAGTCTTCTCAGAAGAAAGATTAAGGAAAATGCCATTCCTCCAGTGTAGCAAAATGTGTCATGAATTATTTTCAAATTCATACCATTCAAATCATATTCTTTGTTTATGGCTTAAGTATAAGTATTGACTTCATAGTGAAATAACCCAGAGAACATTTTTCATGATCCTATTTGAGGTTGTCTTGGCAAAGGTACCATTGAAGTAGTTTGCCATTTCCTTTTCTAGTTCATTCTATAGATGAGGAAAATGAGTCAAAAAAGGTTAAGTGATTTAACGAGGGTTGCATAGATAGTAAGTGTCTGGAGATGAATTTTGACTTGGATTTTTCTTACTCCAGGTCTAGTACTCTATCCATTACTCTATCTAGATACCCTGTGCAGGCATTGTACTAAATATTAAGGATATAAAGAAAGGCAAAAAATATCAGTCCCTGCTGTCAATATTATTTTAGAAGATGATTTTTTTGTGTGTGTTTTCTATAGTACCTTTGGTATAAGCAAGTCTGGATAAGGAAACTACCACTACCAAAGTAGAATAGAAACTGTTGTACAACTCATGATTTCAGGGAATTATCTGGGGAAATAAGAAGTTATGTAATTTTCCAAAAATCACAATAAGTGTACATCAGAGACAAGGCTAGAACCTTAGACTTAGTATCTTTTAAATCTACTCCAGTTCTACTCCAGAGTAGATTATGTTTCTGGAGGACAGAGTGAGAGAGATAACTTTTAACAGTTTTGTCTCACTTAAATTCATTCACTTGCAAATTAAGACATCACTCTTGTGATTTCATTGGTTATCTTTAAGAACAAAGGATGAACAAGAATCTCTATAGTCACTCCAAGATGTTCCTTCCAGATCTAAATCTATGATTCTATGATGTATTGTATACTTGCCTCATTTTTTGTTTTCTCAGTATAAGCCATTTATCTTTTGTGGAGTAGCAGAGGAAGTAGGCAGGAAATTCAAAGCTAATAATTTCCAACTCTAGTTCTAGGCATTTAGAAGGTCTTATTTCTTTTTATATATGACTTAATATAAGGATATGCTCAGAGTAGGCACTCATTTTGAATTAATAAAGAATGTTATGCTTTACTAATTTGATACATTTTAAATCTAAGCTAGCTTCTTTCTCCTAGGGATGTCCTAGTTTAGCTAGGAGCAAGCTGAACTTGGAATCAGGAAGAACTGGGTTTGGATCCAGCATCAAAGGCTTATTAGCTATATGAGAGTCATTGTGAGACTCAAGTGAGATAATTCAATTAAAGCATTTTGAAAGCCTAAAATGTTATATAAATATCATCTATTATTAGTACTAATTTGCTTGAAGACCTTGGATAAATCATTTACTTGGAGACAGAAAGAACTGAATTTGAACTGAAAAGAATCTCAGATACTAGTTAATTGTGTGATCCTAACCAGGTCCTTTAACCAGTGGGACACTTAATTTCCTAATATGGAAGATGGAAACAAAAACACATCTAAAAGGGTTTATGATACATCTCAAAGATAATGTATAGAAAGCATTTTGAAAACCTGTATTATATAAATGTCTTGGATTACTATTTTTGTTAACAATAATAATAATAATGACAATAAATAATAATTTGTGTGTTCCTGGGTAAATCATTCACTTCTTTTGTCAGTTTTCTCACCGGCAAAATGGAAATACAACTACTTGCCATGAGAGATAACCAAGGCAATACAGCTGTCTAGGCATTTGATCCTGGACCAATTATCAGTAAGAAAATTTACAGTTTGACTTCTGTTTCATATGACCTTTTGAGGCTTCACTAGGAGGGCTGCAATCTCGGAGGTGACCACATTAACGATAGTTGTGACATCATCTTTGAATCGATCTGAAAAACGAGTTCTCCGAAAATTATCCCGTTTATCCATGTTATGCACATACTGAGCCATACTCTTCACCTTTAGAAGAAAAAAGAAGGCAGCAGAGAAATTAGTGGCCTGCTTCCATAGCATATAAAAGAGGGGGGAGAGGGGAGGGGGAATATTATTTCTAATAGTAAATTTTCTTCCTTTCCCCCATTTTGTTCTCTATGTTTTTTCATACAGAGGGGGGTGTCATTAGCTTGAGTATGCCTGAATTAACAAACAAATATTCCTTCCATTTGGCTACCTTTCATGCTGAGGAGAATCTCTTCTTTTTGCCCAAGCACCAGGGCAAAGGAGTCCCTTTTAACTACTTTGTTGGGACACATCCTACTGCCCTAGAAATGGTAGACATAGGATCTTTCCTTCATAATAGAAGGAAAACATTACTTTTTTTATGATATATTTGGCAATCACCAAGAAATGTAAACATTTCCACATATAAAGGATAAAAAGAGGATTACATGTGAAAGTGAATTTCAGTAATCATTTTTAAAAAGTGTATATTAAATTTAACAAGATAACAAAACTGGCTATTTCTCTCTCTGAACTTTTTTTCTTTTCTTCTGTGTTCTAATAATGTTATTTTTAAATTGGGTATCTCATGTAACTCTTCTTGGCAACTCTTTATGATTATACATTTCAGAGAAGGTACTACATTGCATTTGTTTTGTTTTGTTTAAATAACTTTTTATTGACAGAACCCATGCCAGGGTAATTTTTTACATTATCCCTTGCACTCATTTCTCTTCCGATTTTTCCCCTCCTTCCCTCCACCCCCTCCCCCAGATGGCAAGCAGTCCTATACATGTTAAATAGGTTACAGTAGATCTTGGATACAATATATGTGTGCAGAACTGAATAGTTCTCTTGTGCTCAGGGAGAATTGGATTTAGAAGGTATAAATAACCCAGGAAGAAGAACAAAAATGCAAGCAGTTTACATTCATTTCCTAGTGTTCTTTCTTTGGGTGTAGCTGCTTCTGTCCATCCTTGATCAATTGAAACTAAGTTAGGTCTCTTTGTTGAAGAAATCCACTTCCATCAGAATACATCCTCATACAGTATCATTGTTGAGGTATATAACGATCTCCTGGTTCTGCTCATTTCACTTAGCATGAGTTCATGTAAGTCTCTCCAAGCCTCTCTGTATTCATCCTGCTGGTCATTTCTTACAAACAATAATATTCCATAACATTCATATACCACAATTTATTCAACCATTCTCCAATTGATGGGCATCCATTCATTTTCCAGCTTCTAGCCACTACAACAGGGCTGCCACAAACATTTTGGCATATACAGGTCCCTTTCCCTTCTTCAGTATCTCTTTGGGATATAAGCCCAGTAGAAACACTGCTGGATCAAAGGGTAGGCACAGTTTGATAACTTTTTGAGCATAGTTCCAAATTGCTCTCCAGAATGGCTGGATGTATTCACAGTTCCACCAACATACATTGCATTTGTTAAGGAAAATTTTGTGCCTAGAAATTCCCTATATCAATGAAACCCCAGGACCTTTGTTTATTCCTAATGAAATAGTATTTCATTAACCACCCCCACCACCCCCAATTAGATGTCAAGAAAATTTTTGGCATTCATTTTTACAAGATTTTGAGTTCCAAAATTTTCTCCCTCCTTCTCTCCCCTCCCCTCCTCCAAAGATGGCAATTTGAAAAATTTGAAAAATAACATATGTTATCATGTAAAACATATTTTCATATTAGTTATAGTTGGGAAAGAAGAAACAGATAAAAGAAAAAAAATATGCTTTGGTTTGCATTCAAAGTCCAAAAGTTCTCTATCTGGATGTGGACAGCATTGTACTTGTTTTGGATCATTATATTGTTGAGAAGAGCTAAATCATTCAAGTGGATCATCATACAATGTTGTTGATACTATATACAATGTCTTTCTGTTTCTTCCAATTTCACTTTGCATCAGATCATACAAGTCTTTTTAGGTTTTTCTGAAACCTGCTTGAAACCAAAAATGATTCCTCATTTCTTATTACTGCAACAATAGTATTCCATTATATTCATCTACCACAACTTGTTCGGCCATTCCCCAATTAATGAGTACCCTTTGTTTTCAATATTTTGACACCAAGAAAAGGGCTCCTATATTTTTTGCACATGGAGATCATTTTCCTCTTTTTATGATCTTTTGGGGAAACAGATCTAAAAGTGGTATTGCTGGATCAAAGGGTATGCACAATTTGGTTGCTCTTTGGGCATAATTCTAAATTGTTTTCCAGAATGGTTGGATCAGTTCACAACTCCACTAACAGTACATTAATGTCTCAATTTTCCCACATCCTCTCCAACATTTTTCACTTTCCTTTGTTGTCATATTACCCAATCTGATATGGGTGAAATGGTATCACCAAGTTACTTTGATTTGTATTTCTCTAATCAATAGTGATTAAGAGCACATGAGTAAAGATAGCTTTGATTTCATCTGAAAACTGACAGTTCACATCCTTTGACCATTTATCAATTCTTAGAAATTTGATTCAGGTCTCTATATTTTTGAGAAATGATACTTTTATTAAAGACATTTGCTTTCCTTCTTCATATATCTCTTAATGACATCAGTTTTGTTTGTACAAAAGCTTTTTAATTTAATAAAAAATTGTCTATTTTGCATTTTTTAATGCTCTTTCTTGCTTTCTCTTATTTGGTCATGAATTCTTTCCCTTCTCACAAATATAACAGGTAGACTATTCTTGACTATTCCTTGATATTCTAATTTGCACATTCACAATAATGATTACTAACTTTGTATTTCCCTCTATCCTATTCTTCCTCTTGTTCTTTCTTTAACCCTTTCCCTTCTCACCAATGTTATGTCTACTAGGTGGTAGACAGATATTTCCCTGATTTGCTTTCTGTTAAGTCCCCGCAAAACTTTAATCTCCTCCCTTCCTGCTTCTCTGTAGGTTAAGATTAATTTCAATTGACTGTTTTATTTCTTCTTTGATGAGAGCAAAGTTTAAGTGATGCTCATTTCCACCCTTCTATCTTGCCTTCTACTGCAATGGGCTTTTTGGACCACTTCATGTGAATTAATTTACATCATTCCACCTCTCACTTCCTTTTACACTCAATGTACTCCCTTTTCTCATTCCTTAATCTTTTCATGTTATTCCTTCAAATTCATCCTATACCCATAAGTTCTGTCTATATTCCATCTAGCTGTACTATTATTCTATGTATTATGTTCATGTTTCTCTTAGGTCTTGCTATTGGAAATCAAAGTTTTGGTTTAGTTCTGATGGTCTTATAAAAATTTGAAATTCTAGTTCCTTGAATACCCATCTTTTCCCTTGATAGATCTTACTTAATTTTACTGAGTGATTCTTGATTCTAAATCCTTTGCCTTCTGGAATATCATGTTCCATTATCTTTGATCTTTTAATGTTACAGCTGCCAAGTCTGGTGTAATCCTGATTGTGAATTTGTGATATTTGAATTATTTTTTAGCTACTTGTATTTTTTTCCTTGACCTGATAGTTCTGAAATTTGGCTATAATGTCCTTGGAATTTTTATTTCTTTATTGAGGTGATTGGTGGATTCCTTCAAAGCCTATTTTTTCTCTCTGATTTCAGGACATCAGGGCAGTTTTCCTTGATAATTTCTTGATACTATCCAGATCTTTCTTTTGATTTTTGGCTTCCAGGTAGTCTAATGATTCTGTTATTGTCTCTCCTGGAAGTATTGTCCAGGTCAATTGTTTTTGTTATGAACTATTTTACATTTTCTTTCTTTTTTCATTCTTTTGAATTTGATTTATTCTTGATGTCTCATGGAGTCAATAGCTTCTACTTGCCCAATTCTACCTTTTAATGTGCTATTTTCCAAATTAGCTTTTGTACTTTTCCATTTGGCCTCTTTAAGGAATTGTTTTCTTCAGTAGATTTTTAAATTTCGTTTTCCATTTGGCCCATTCTACTTGTTCAGCATTTTTCCATGCTGTTCACTTTTTCACAATTTTCTAGCATCAATCATTTCTTTTCCAGTTTTCCCTCTATCATATTTTTAAGCTCCATTTTACCTCTTCCATGAGTTCTTTTTTGGGCTTTTAGATTTTTTTTCTTTGTGGTTTTGCCCACAGATGTTCTGAATGTGTTATCCTCTTATGAAGTTGTGTCTTGGTCTTCCCTGTCACCATAACTTTCTATGATCCCCTCTTTCTCCCTCCTCTTTCTCCCTCGCTCCCTATCTCTCCTTCCTTCCTTTCCTCCCTCCCTTCTTCCTTCCCTCTCGCTTTCTTTTGCTCTTTTATTTTGGGGGGTGTCTTTTCCCTTTTAAATTTAAGTTCTCTTCCCAAGATGGCAAGAGTATACAGGCTTCTTGTGCCAGTGATTGTAGGTCCTGGCTGTTTATCCGGTGATACACTGATGTTGTCCTGAGGCCTGTGGGGGACCTTTGTGGCTGGTGTTGCTGAAGGTATAGGCTGAAAATGACTGGAATTGCTGGAGGCTGTGGGGATCTTGAAGCTTACCTGGTGCTGAGCTGGAAGTACTTGGTGATGTCTGGAGTATGCTAAGGCCCAGTGATCTATTTCTGTATTTACCCGTGACTAGACTGAAGCAAAAGGTACTTTGGCCTTTGGAAGCTCCCTGTTTTTCCCAGGATTACTGAAGTATATGAAGGTTCCCAGAGTTGTAGTCCACTGACTCCCCTGTTTATGCTAAGGCACGTGTGTGTGTGTGTGTGTGTGTGTGTGTGTGTGTGTGTCCTGGTATTGGTGTTTGCCTGCTCTATCACACCAGAGTTCAGAAGTTTCTACTGCTTTGCTGAGGTTGCCAATTTGCTGGGAAGCTTTCTGTCCTAAACTGTGCTCCTCTGCTCTCTCTCACTTTACTTGAGTGAGATAGACTCCTCCTGCCAATCTTTCAAGTTTCCTGGGATAAAAGATTGTTTCACTTGATGGTTGTGCAGTCCCAGGAACTGTCTCAGAGTGCTCTTTTATGTTGCCCAGAGGTGGACACGGGAAAGTAACACTGATTCACTACTTATTCCAATATCTTGGCCCCTAGAAGTAAAAATCTGCATCAAGACTTTATATGTCTTGTATATCTGATTTTTTAAAATTATTTTTTATTTTTATTATTATAGCTTTTTATTTACAAAACATATGCATGGATAATTTATCAACATTGACCCTTGCAAAACCTTCTGTTCCAACGTTTACCTTCCTTGCCTCACTCCCTCCCCTAGATGGAAGGTAGACCAATACATGTTAAATATGTTGAAGTATATGTTAAATACAATATATGTATACATATTTATACAGTTATCTTGCTACCCAAGAAAAATCTGATCTAGAAAGAAAGGAAAAAACCTGAGAAAGAAAACAAAAATGCAAGCAAACAATAACAGAAAAAGTGAAAAGGCTATGCTGTGGTCCACATTCATTTCCCATAGTTCTCTCTCTGGATGTAGATGACTCTATTATTGAACAATTAAAACCGGTTTGAATCATCTCATTTTTGAAGAGAGCCACGTCTATCAGAATTGATCTTCCTATAGAATTCTTGTTGCCATGTATAATGATCTCCTGGTTCTGCTCATTTCACTCAGCTTCAGTTCATGTAAGTCTCTCCAGGCCTTTCTGAAATCATCCTGTTGGTCATTCCTTACAGAAAAGTAATATTCCATAACATTCATATGCCACAGTTTATTGAGTCATTCTCTGATTGATGGGCATCTATTCAGTTTCCAGTTTCTAGCCACTACAAAAAGGACTACCACAAACATTTTTGCACATGTGAGTTCCTTTCCTTTCTTTAAGAACTCTTTGGGACATAAGCACAGTAGTGACACTGCTGGAACAAAGGGTATGCACAGTTTGATAATTTTTTGAGCATAGTTCCAAATTGCTCTCCAGAATGGTTGGTTCCATTCACAATTCCACCAGCAATGTATCAGAGACCCAGTTTTCCTACATTCCCTCCAACATTCATCATTATCTTTCCCTGTCATGCTAGCTAATCTGACAGGTGTGTAGTGGTATCTCAGAGTTGTCTTAATTTGCATTTCTCTGATCAATAATGATTTGGAACACCTTTTCATGTGGGTAGAAATACTTTCAATTTCATCATCTGAAAATTGTCTGTTCCATATCCTTTGAACATTTATCAATTGGAGAATGGCTTGATTTCTTATAAATTAGTCAATTCTCTATATATTTTAGAAATGAGGCCTTTATCAGAACCTTTGACTATAAAAATGTTTTCCCAATTTATTGCTTCCCTTCTAATCTTGTCTGCATTTGTTTTTGTTTGTACAAAAACTTAATTTAATATAATCAAAATTATCTATTTTGTGATCAATACTGATCTCTAATTTTTCTTTGGTCACAAATTCCTTCCTCCTCCATAGATCTGAGAGGTAAAATATCCTATGTTCTTCTAATTTATTTATAATCTCATTCTTTATGTATAGATCATGAACCCATTTTGACCTTATTTTGGTATACAGTGTTAAGTGCGAATCAATGCCTAGTTTCTTCCATACTAGTTTCCAATTTTCCCAGCACTTTTTGTTAAATAGTAAATTCTTATCCCAAAAGGTAGGGTCTTTGGGTTTGTCAAACACTAGTTTGCTATAGTTAGTGACTATTTTGCCCTGTGAACCTAACTTATTCCACTGATCAACTAGTCTACTTCTTAGCCAATAACAAATGGTTTTGGTGATCGCTGCTTTATAATATAGTTTTAGATCTGATACAGCTAGGCCACCTTCATTTGATTTTTTTTTTCATTAGTTCCCTGGAAATTCTTGACTTTTTGGTCTTCCAGATGATTTTTGTTGTTATTTTTTTTAGGTCAGTAAAATAGTTTCTTGGGACTTTGATTGCTATAACACTAAATAAATAGATTAGTTTAGGGAGTCATCTCCCTAAGAGCATTTGCTATTTTTACAATTCTTTAGATCTGACTTTATTTGTGTGGAAAGTGTTTTGTAGTTTTGCTCATATAGTTCCTGACTTTCCCTTGGCAGATAGATTCCCAAATATTTTGTCCTACCAACAGTTATTTTAAATGGAATTTCTCTTTGTATCTCTTGCTGTTGGATTTTGTTGTTATATATATGTTTGTTGATATGTAAGAATGCTAATGATTTATGTGGATTTATTTTGTATCCTGCAACTTCGCTAAAGTTATAGATTATTTCTAATAGCTTTTTAGTTGATTCTCTGGGGTTCTCTAAGCATATCATTATATCATCTGCAAAGAGTGATAATTTGGTCTCCTCATTACCTACTCTAATTCCTTTAATCTCTTTTTCTTCTCCTATTCCCAAAGCTAGCCTTTCTAATACAATATTGAATAGTAATGGTGATAGTGGGCAACCTTGTTTCACTCCTGATCTTACTGGGAATGTTTCCAGTTTATCCCATTACATATGATGCTTGATGTTTAGATAGATGCTACTATTTTAAGGAAGAGTCCATTTATTCCTATACTCTCTAGTGTTTTTAATAGGAATGGGTGTTGGATTTTATCAAATGCTTTTTCTGCATCTATTGAGATGATCATACAGTTTTTGTTAATTTGATTACTGATATAGTCAATTATGTTCATAGTTTTCCTAATATTGAACCAGCCCTGTATTCCTGGGATAAATCCTACTTGGTCATGGTGTATTATCTTGGGGATTATTTTCTGTATTCTCTTTGCTAATATTTTATTTAAGATTTTTTGCATCAATATTCATTAGGGAAATTGGTCTATAATTTTCTTTCTCTGTTTTCAACCTACCTGGTTTAGGTATCAGTACCTAATGTCTGTGTCACAAAAGGAATTTGATAGGAGTCCTTCCTTCCCTATTTTTTTCAAATAGTTTATATAGTATTGGAGTTAATTGTTCTTTAAATGTTTGGTAGAATTCACATGTAAATCCATCTGATCCTGGGGATTTTTCTTGGGGAGTTGATTAATAGCTTGTTGTATTTCTTTTTCTAAAATGGGACTATTTAATCAATTTACTTCCTTCTCTGATAATCTGGGCAACCTATATTTTTATAGGTGCTCCTCCATTTCACTTAGGGTTATCAAATTTATTGGTATAAAGTTGGGTAAAGTAACTCCTAATTATTGCTCTAATTTCCTCTTCATTAGTGAAAAGTTCTCGCTTTTCATTTTTGAGACTAACAATTTGATTTTCCTCTTTCATTTTTCTAATCAAATTTACCAAAGGTTTATCTATTTTGTTGGTTTTTTCATAAAACCAACTTTTAGTTTTATTTATTAATTCAATAGTTTTTTTTAACTTTCAATTTTATTAACCTCTCCTTTTATTTTTAGTATTTCAAGTTTAGTATTTGACTGGGGGGGTTTTAATTTGCTCTTTTTCTAGCTTTTTTAGTTGCAAGCCCAATTCATTGATCTTCTCTTTTTCTGTTTTATACAAGCAAGCCTCTAGAGATATAAAATTCCCCCTTATTACCGCTTTGGCTGCATCCCACAAATTTTGGTATGCTGTCTTATTATTATCATTCTCTTGGATGAAATTATCAATTGTGTCTACGATTTGCTGTTATACCCATTCATTCTCTAGGCTTTCTAAGCTTCCTCTACAGATACCAGGAAGCAGCAGTGGCTACTGCTGGGATCAGTAGTATCCACTCCTGAGTCACTCCCAGTGCTGAGTGGATGTGGCCAGGTCCCATGAGATGCCTGCACTTTGGGGTACATTCTTTACCTTTTGTGTTTATGTTGTATGTTTTATAACTTCTCTGCTGATCTACTGGCTTGCAACCAGGGCAGAACAGCCAACACTGTGGTAGAGTGTAGTTTAGCATTGATTTAATCCTACAACAAATAATAGTTTCCCAGTGATATAATGATTGATTTATACTCAGTGTAGAGGATATAAGGAAGAAGCTCTCAGGGCCAGAGGAGATAAGCACACTAGAAGCTCTTGGAGGCTGAGACAGATTCATTGTCCACCTTTGTGGTGGCTAGAGGCTGAAGCACAAACCTTTGGATTCGGAGAGATTCAGAGGGCAGAGAAGGAGGCAGGAGCTTAAGTTCTCGGAACCAAGGAGAGAGATAGGCTTCTAAGAAAGCTAACCAGGCCCCAGGAAAGGAGACAAGACTTTGAAGGAGACAAGACTTTGAAGGAGACAATGAAGGATTTGGACTTTAACACCTGGCTACACTTGTGATGATTACTCTGAACTGAAAGGAAGGCTGCTCCCAGAGACCTCCAAGGAAACCAAAACACAGAAGATTACATTTTAGAGAGAACATTACACTGTACCATTTAGTTTGTGTAGAAATAATGTAAATTAAAGTAATTCTTTGTTTTGTTCTTTATAAAAATTACTGTGCTTTCTTAGCATTCATGACTACATATGGTCTCTAGGTAACAATCTTATTTCAAGACATTTTTATGAGGGCTGTGTTGAATTTAGTCCAATGTAGTAGTCAAGGAAATGCTGATGGGAAAGGAGTTGGTGGTTTCAGGTAGTTGCTCATGCCCAGATACCTACACTGTGAAGTCATCACCACGAATGATTGGTTGGCAGGTAGAGACAGCCTGTTAAGAAATGACCCTGGAAGGGGAGCCACCCACATATCCTGGGAGGTGGCCTCTCTAAATCAAGGCTAGAGAAGGAGGAGGGGACAAGAAAAGTGTGTGGGAAAGTTTATTATACAATTATACAATACACTATGTGGGAAATATCTTATGTATAACCCTAAGAAACAAAAAAAGGGAGGCAAGAGTATGGAGGAAAAAGTAGAAAATAGAAGAAAGAAGACATATATAGAGACAGAGAAAAAGAAAGAGATGGGAGATGGGAGAGGGAGGTAGAGAAAAGGGGAGAGAAGGGAAAGGAGAAAAAAGAGGAGAGAAAAATGGAGAAGGGGGAAAGGGAGGGAGAAAAAGGGGAGAAAGAAGTCTGCTCTTTTTTTTTGGCATTATTGTAGAGAGCAATGTAGAAAGGGATCTAAGAAGGTGGATACATTACATCTGTAGCTCCAAATTAAGAGTTCTAAGGTCTTTCAATTTAAATGCTTTCTTTAAAAAGGAGGCCAAAAAGAGAACACAATATTCAACCTGTATAATTTCATGAAACTGTTCTATGGGATTACTGAACTGGGGTATGGAACAACAGCTTCAGTCAGAATCATGACTAGAAAGTCCCACTTTCTGCAGAGATCATCACTTTTTCATATAAAAATGACCTAGAAGGGACCTAATAAGACAATGTCTCCTTTTCCTGGGTCAGCTCAATTCTAACACTGTGTTCCCCAATAGGAGCCTCACTGCCCTATCAAACACAGTGCTTTTTAAAGGACATTGTTGTGCTTGGCTCCTGCCAGCCGTGTCTGGCTACTGCACAGCCAAATGAATAATTCTCCTAATGTGGTACTTCCAACTCTTGGCCTTACTCCAAACTGTTGAACTTCAGCTGCTAGACACTCCCACTCTTCCCAAAGCAGACAACCAGGGACACTATGGAGGAGTTCTTGGACAAATTTTTGGGGAGTGGGAGAGACACTGTTTTTTGGTCTTGGTCTGAAAAACTCACAAAATAGAGGGCAATGCTTAAAAGCCAACTGGGAGCTTTAGCTGTTTCCAGTGACCTGTTTTCAAGATCAAAACTATACCAGGCCAATCTTTCACTTCTGAGCCTCTGAAGTTTGTTGAGCTGTGTCTTGTTTAAAACCAAAGGGATTTTACTCATTAGTAAGTGTGAGAATTACCTGAAGATTGTTGATCCTCTAAGATCAAAGTAATTGTTCATTAGCACTTATGCTACTCCAGAGCATTAAGTTAATCCAAGTTGTTGGCTAGAGTTGGGGACCATTCTGTTCTACTTTTTTCAAAAGAGAGAAGTGAATGGTCTGTTGAGCTAATATGAGACTGGCCCAAGCTAAACTTTTCTTTTCTTTTCCTTTTTCTTTTCTTTTCTTTCCATCCTTCCTCTCTCCCTTCCTCCCTTCTTTTCTACTACATATAGAGTTTTCAACATTCTACAATGGAGAGGGTTGTACAATGGATGCTACATTAACACTTCATGGAGCTTCTTGATTGCTCCTAGACACAATATAATGCATTCTAGGTCTGAGGGTTCTTAATTTGGTGTCATCCTGTGTATAAATTTCAGGGGCCCTTGAACTGGGGTGAGAAAAAATTACATACTTATTTTCAATAGCCTCTAATGAAATTTAGCATTTCCTAGGATTTAAAAAAAAAAAATCTTCTTAAGAAGGGAAAATAGGTATCATTAGATTGCCAGAAGGGCCATGACATTAAAAAGGTTAAAAACACTTACTATAGGATCACAGATTTAGAGGGAGGATGATGACCTCAGAGACCATCTGGTTCAACCTACTCATTTTAGTCTTATGGAAATTGAAGCCCAGAAAATAAAGACTTGAAATAAAGACCACTTTAGTGGTAAGTGATGGAGGAAATATTTGCTTCTAAACCCACATCTGTAGGGTCAAGGTCAGAGGGAAAACACAGAGAAAGAGGCTGTGAGGGTTCAATGGTCACCATCAATTTCAGAGTGTTCTCTATCTAAGGAAATATAGTGTAAAGGTCCAGAGAGGAACCTTGCATAGTGCAAGCAGGAAGTAAAAAGGCCTCAGTGCCTGAGGCATCCGGATGTGATCTCCGTAGCTATCAGGGACTATTTTGTGAGCATGAACTCTAGTCACATTGAGAACACATCTTCAATGGGAGACATCTCCTTCTCTTATTGGCTGTGCTTGTAACCTCAGAGACAATATAAGTAGTGGATACCAGGAAGTAGGAGTGTAGAGGAGTGCTGAGAGAGAGCAGAATGTGAGGGAGTTAGAATAAATTCGACTTGAGCTCACAAGGAGCTGTGTCCAGGTGCTCTGTTGAACAAGAACCACTGCTCAATGAGGCAGTGGCCAGAGACGTCCTAAGGCCTGGGATTAAGTAAGACTGGCAGTCAGTAACCTCTGAAGGGGAGGTTACAAGTGGCCCCCAACGTGAGGCAGCGTTTAAAGGATTGCCCAGCCCCATAAAGGGTGGTTCAACAACCTTGTCGAAGACCCAAGAAGGCAGGGAAGCGTAATGGGTCAGGGTTTAAGTTTACCCATGATCATGCCTGATGCCACAGTCATGCCTGCAGCTCAAATATATAAGAAAGTAGGATGGGTGATTCTTTAGCAAAAACATGTCTGACGAGGAGCAAGGAGTTCACTCCAGAATGCCAAGGCGTTTATACCCTTCTTTATCATCTCCATCGGGTTATATGTCCTTTTCTGATGATAGTGCAGGTGGTAAGAATGCATTAAGAATTAAACAACGGGAAAATTGGCTTCCATCCCCATTGAATATAGCTGGAGAGGCAATTAAGCAATTACAACAAAAAATGTGAGAGCTCCCTCTACAGGCTGAGTTAGAGAAGAAGCAAACAAAAAAAAAAAAAAAATCACTCTACAGCAATTAGAACAAGAAGTGCAAAAGCTCCCCCTCCAGGCTGAGTCAGAGAAGAAACAAAAGATAATTTTACAAACACCTGTTGCTTTTTCAATAGAACACAGAAAGCTGCCACCCCCAACAGCCTTGCAGGAAGCTTTGATAAAGGTAGCTACTGAGGGGGAGGATGTTATTCCATGGGATTCTGATTGGGGCCTCCAGGCCTACCCAGTAGAGGATGATGGATCCAGCTCAGTAGAGGGTGGATGCATATCCCAATCCCATTTAAAATGTTGAAGGAAGTGAAACAAGCTTGTGTTAATTATGGCCCGAATGCTTCCTATACCATACAAATATTATAGTTGTTATCAGGTAAGTATGCCCTCACCCCGAATGATTGGAAATCTATGGCATCGGCCTGTTTCACTCCTGGCCAATCAATTGTATGGCTATTAGAATTTGTTAAAATAGCTTGGAAATATACTGTGGCTAATAATCATTAGGACCCAGAAGAGTCTGTGCTTCTAATTACCGGCACTGGCCATTATTCTACAACCAGGTTTACCATCTCCTAACATGGTCCCTAGGGAATAGCATATGGTGGTTGTTGACATAAAGGATTGCTTTTACTCTGTTCTCTTGCATCCTATTGATAGGGAGAAGTTTGCCTTCTCTGTTCCAGCTTTTAATTTACAAGCTCCTGCCATTAGGTGGCAGTAGAAAGTATTACCATAAGAGATGGCAAATGGCAAATGGACGTTATTCATATAAAGAAGCAGTGCATCCATGTGACCATGGATACATTCTCAATTCCTCATGACATCACTCCAATCTGGGGAAATGGTTAGGCATTTGATCAGCCATCTTTTTCATTGTTTTTCCATTGCTGGAGTCCCATATGCACTTCAGACAAATAATGGACTGGCTTATACATCTTCTACATTTTGGTCCTTCTGCATTGAATTGGGCATTGCCCATTCCTCTGGCATCCCTTATAATCCTACTGGCCAAGCCATTGTTGAATGGGATATTTGTACCCTCAAGATGCTCCTGTCTAAACAAGAAAAGGGAGTATTGAGGATCATACGACCCTCCTCCCGACTCACAAAGGCTTGCTTAGATGTATATACCTGCAATTCTCATATTTTGTGAATCTTACCCCAGCAAGGCATTTTTTAGCACATGCAAAAGGCACATTTGAACAATAAACTGGCCAACAAAGACGAGAGCCCTCTTTCCACAGTGATGTGGAAGGGCTTTAGATGGCATCTGAAAGAGCCCGGGTTAGGTCAGGGTTTGGGGACCCAAGTATGTTCTTATCATTCCAGATGCAGATCTAACAGTAGAGGAGTGGATCCCAACCAGGAACATCTGTGACCTGGGGAATCAAGAAGGACCAGACAATGACGTCGTTCCTGACAACGGCCCAGAAGGATTGGCCAGATGTCAGTAGTCCTTCAGATGCTGATGATAGCCACGTCCCTCCTGACCATGACACCAAAGAGTGAACACAGCACCAGTGTAGCAGCTAAATTGGACTTCCCTGGTTGATGCTCTATACCTAGAGGCTGATAGTGGTCTTGGGCACTTTTCCCATGGCCTCCCGCTATTCATATAGTGAGTTGGGAAAGAGACTCTGCCCCATTTTCCACTTGTAGGCAATGCCTTTAAATTAGTGGGTGAACAACATGCCCATCTGCCAAAATTAGCAGGGCAGTGCTGATTCATTTAGTATATGACTTATGATATCCTACTTCCCTAAACATGGTTTTCTTGAGTGGATTGAACACCATGTTACCTCCTTTTGATTTTGGTTCCTGTTGAACTTAACTCTCATTATTTTACTTTTGTTTGCCTTTGTTCTATTTTTATACACCTTGTAATCTCATTAAGTGAGCTATTGTTGATGTCAAAGCTATTTGATGTGATGAGCAGTCCCCACTAAACAAGAAAAGGGAGTTGTAAGGGTCTAGAGAGAAACCTTGCATAGTGCAACCAGGAAGTAAAAAGGCCTTCCTGAGGCATCCAGATGTGATCTGTGTAGCTAGCAGGGACTGCCTTGTAAGTGGGAACTCTGTAGTCGCATTGAGAATCATCATTAATGGGAGACATTTCCTTCTCTAATTGGCTGTGCTAGTGACCTCATAGACCCAATATAAATAGTGGGAACCAGAAAGTAGGAGAAGTATACAGGAGTGCTGAGGGAGAACAGGATGTGAGAGGGTAGAATAAAAACTTGAACTTGCAAGCAGCATTGTGCGGGTGTTCTGTTGAACAAGAACCACTGCTTGAGGAGACAGTGGCTGGAGACGTCTGGAGACCTGGGATTAGGTAAATCTGGCAATCAGTAACCTCTGTGGGGGAGGTTGCAATATAAGGTAGCTATTCTGCAACCTGCCCATCTCCTGTTTGAGTGGGAAGCATCTATTTTTGTTACCAATACTTTGTTAGGGTTCTATGAACTACTATAATCTATGAACTACATCATCTGAATCACTGTTTTTATCACTTCTCTGTTTCATACTTCATTTTTGTTTTTTCCCCCTTATCCATTTAGATTATACGCCTTTGTATAGCAAGAATACATGTGTTTCCCTTAATACATAGTTCCCTTAATTCCTTAGAATGCTATTATGCACACAGTAAGTATTCAAGTAAAGTAGCTAAGTGACTCAGTGAATAGAGCATTGGGCCAGAAGTCAGGAAAACACACACTCAAATCTGGCCTCAGAACTTATTAACTGTATGATCCTGAACAAGTCACTTAATCCTGTTTGCTTCAGTTTCCTCATGTATAAAATGAGCTGGAGAAGGAAAAGACAAACCACTCTAAAACAGGGTCATGAAGCGTTGGACTGAAAAATGACTCAACAGCAAGGCATTCAAGTTGAATAAATAAATGTTGTATATTTAAATATTGGGAAAAAATGAATGACATGTTCCAGTAATTTAATACATTGTAATTCTAGATAAACTCTTTCTTCAGTAAATAATATGCAAGACCTCAGGTCAGGAAGACTTGAACCTGAATCTTGCCTCAGACAGTAGCTTTTGTGACCTGGTTAAATCATCAAATCTTTGAGAGAGATTCAGTTTCCTCATCTGTAAAATGAGGATGATCACAACATCTACCACACAGAATTGATGTGAAATTCAAATAAGATAACAGGTCAAGTACTTCGGAAACCTTAAAATGCTATATAAATATTAACTATTATTATTCCTCAGGGGGAAACAATGGATAAACATTAAATGGAAAAACATTAGACTATTTTTCAACTCAAAACATACAAGTTATTCATTACATTTTTTCACTCTCTAATAATCATAATCATAATCAAAGATGAATACTGATCTTACCAAAAGTTCAAAGAAGAACCAGGAATATTTGAAGACTGCTTCTCTCACCATACCAGTGCTGACCACCATCTGCAATGCCAGTTCCTCATGGAAGTGCTGAAAAAAAGCAAAAAGGGGAGATAAGAAACATAATCAACTCTGACATAGTTGTGCCACAGTTGTCTTGTGCCTTTTGATGTCCTGATCTAGTTTCCCCATTGTCCTATTTAGTTATTCTGCCTCAGGTTATAACCTTTCCCTCTTAATGTTTGATGAGATAAAGGTCTACCCTCAATTGCTCTGCCCCAAAACCCCTATAATCATTCCCTCTTAAATGGTTGATGAGATAAAGGTTTTATATCTTTAGGTTATAATCATTCCTTCTTAATGTTTGACAGGATAAAGGTTTATCCATTTTAGATGTCATTAGAATATCAGTAACCTCTCCAGTATCTCCCTCCATTGTGTCATCCTAGGTGCCTCTTCCCCTTCTCCCCCCTTAGGTTATCCCCATCCAGGTACCTCCCCCATCATGTCATTGTTATTGTTATCGGATAAAAGAGTCTTGCTGTCTAATGCTCAAGGCTTTTGAGATGATAGTTAGATCCAGCCTTGGGACCAAGATCCATTTGGTACCAGTATATCTCTCCATTTAATAAACTATTAAATTGGTCTCTAACCTTTGTCTTGCTCAGTTTCTCCGGCATTACATTACTCTTTGGCCTGCCTAAATAGGCTCTGGAGAGCTTAGTTTGGGATCCTAAGTCATGTAGTGAGTGCTGCTTCCTTTCTCAGAGTTTGGGGACATTGAGGGACTGTAAAGAACCCCGAGAGTCAAGAGACCTGGATTCAAATTTGGAGAGCTACTTACTTAGTAACTTTGTGACTGACCTCAGGCAAATCCATCCATCTCCTTGCACCTCAATTTCTTCATCTATAAAATGAAGACTACACAATATTTAAGTCCCTTCTATATCTCAATCTATAATTCTATCAGGATACCTGAGTTTGAGTCCCGTTTCTACCATTAGTTAGCTATATAATTTTGAAAAAAACCTTTCAACTCTAAAGCCATTAGTTTACTCCTTTGTGAATGTTAACTCAGGGTTCATGAACTTAACTTTTAATTAATAACTATTTCAACATAATTTTTGGTAGTGTATCTTATGCATTTTAAAACATTATTCTGAGGGGCTTCACTGGAATACTATGTCACATGCATGCCACATGAAATGATCTCTATGATCTTTTCTGGTTCTAAAATTCTATAATCCTAAGATTCTAAAATGACCCAAAGGGAAAGACCCATGTAAACAAAGTGAATTGTTTTACATGTAAATGGTATATCTGGATGAAAGATATGGTGGTGTAACTTTGAATACATAACCTTGGAGTCACTATATCCCCAGAATCAGGGTTCCTGACAGACTTCTAAGATTTGGAAACCTTGGTTTGAAGCCTCCTTAGATTTCATGTCATAATGAAGAGGGGACCCCAAAACTAACCCTGCATCAGTGAGAGATCGCCCCAGGGAATCAGAAAAAGTGGTTTACCTAGGTGAGGTTGGTTCAGTCCTGAGCTAAAGAATTCCAGCTCTGTTCAAATGAAGATCTTCAATTCAACTCAAGCTGTACATAGCCCCATCAAGAGCAACCCCCAGCTAGTAGCCAAGGCTTATAAAAGAGCCAAACTAAAGTCCTCTCTTTGCAGAGGTTCCAAACATGCCAGCTATGCCATGCTTGCTATGCCAAGGAGCCTCTGTCCACTGAAATATTCTTTTCCAGTGCCACCCTCTCTTTACCCTCACCTATTTCCCTAACGAGACTTGAGCTCCTTGAGGGCAAAGAATATCTTTCGTTGTATTTCTATCCTCAATGCTTAACATAGTACTTGGCAAATAGTAGGCAGTTAATAAGTATATAATGACTGTTTATTATCAAATCAAGGGAGTTGATAAGTAAGAGAGTAGGGAAGAGATAAGACCTCAAATCTGCATTTACCTATATCACATCAATATTGGTGGTTTTTCTAAAAAAAAGTCTTGTGGAGAAATACAGGATTATAACCTAGAATTTTTTCTCCCAAATAGCAAAAGCAACTGGGACAATAGGTGGGTAACTGAATTAGGAGAGGGAACAATTGAGTTTTTGTTCCTACAGGAGCTTGGGTGAAAAGTGAGGGTCATGAGTATTGATGGTGGCAGCTTTACTGTATGGTAATTTGGGCTGGGGGACAGCTTGAAATGAGGTTCAAAGATGGTAGTTGCAATGAGAAATGTTCTGGACCACCATGTAATTGTCTTGGGGCACCTTATGCTAGTTATGGTTCTGGGGAAATTTTCCAAAATGACACTTAAGGATACTTTGCGCATTTAATTTACCTGTAGTATCTCTGCTTTTACTCTGGCAAAAAATTTGAGTGTAAGGCACTCAATCATCACCAAAGCCTATAACAGTGGCAATCCTTAACAAGGAAATAAAACCCTATGCTTTAAATACACTAGCTGAAAATTAGGTCAAGTCAACTGCTAGATTGTTATGGGAAGTGATTAGAAAAGGATAACAGTTTCTTAAAACCCTCTATTTTATTTACAGGCATATATGATTACATGCCATTACTTCAGGGGTTATCTAAAAAAGCAGGGGAGCACAGAATTATTATTACTAAAAGAAAAAGCGTATCTGAGGAAGTTTCACATATGCATTTAGTGTTATAATCACTAAATATAAAGTCTATGTGGCTTAAATTCTGCTTCCTTGACTCCCCTCCCCGCCAAATGATTCCCTCCTAGTAAGTTCCAGTGACAGAAGTATGCATGACTCTGAGTTTAAAAGAAATTAGGCCTTGCTTGAAAGATGTCCGGATGCAGACAACTGTGAAGCAATAAAACCCCTAAATACAACTTTACTATTCCACAGGGGCCTATATGAAGGCAAGTAGAGATCTTGGAAATCACCTAATTAGGTTTATTTTAACTAAGTTTGTGAAGTATAAAAAAAAAATTAATCTGTTCAATATAACTGATTTCCATTGTATTCATATCTTTTTTATTCACCTAAAAACATAATTCTGAGGACTTTATTATAGACCTCTTCAGAATGTCAAAAGGATCCATGACACAAGAAAAGATTAAGAACCTCTGATCAAATCCAACTCTTTCATTTTACAGATAAGAAAACTGAGGTCAGAAATATTAAGATTTACTTAAAGTTACCCAGCTGACTAGTGGTGAGTAGTACTCAAGTTCCTAGCTCTCAAGTTAGGGTTTTATGCTGCATTGCTTCTTCTTTTTTAAGAAAAAAAAAGTATTTTAAATTTTTTATAATAGCTTTTTATTTTTCAAAATACATGCAAAAATAGTTTTCAACAATCCTGCATAGATTCTTTTAAGGGGGATTGGTTGATATATCATCCACACTGTGTTTCAATGTTATCTGTTCCTGCCCTCGGCCAGGGTTCCTTGTTCTGAACTTCTCTCCATCCCAACAAAATTGACTCATTCTGAAGTCCCATTCTGCTTTCAATTGCTAAGTCTTGTCACTTCTTCTATGTAGAAAATCTCTCACGTTCTTTCCTTTTGTCTCCAGATATATAGCCAACATATAAGTTTAGGCTAGCCATTACTTCTTGCCTGGAGTCTCCCAATTGGGCTCACAACTGTCCATTTTTATTTATCCTTGATGTGGCTACCAAAAAAGCACAAGTCTGACCATATCATTCATTTCCCAGCACAGAAATCTTATTGCCTCTTGGATAAAAGATAAGGGTTCCCCACTTGGCATTTAAAGTCCCTCATAATCTGGCTCTGACCTATTTTTCCAGAGTAATGGTATGCTACTCTATAGTCTTCCTTCCGGTCAACTGACCTCCATATCATTCCCATCTTCCAGTCCTGTAATTCATTGCTTCACTTCCTGTTCTTCAACATAGGACATTCCATCTCTCCTCTGAACATTTTAGTCTAGGTTATCCTTTCTGCTTACTAAACGCTGATTGACTGATTGGAATGTGCTCCCTTCTTCCTTCTGCCTTTTAGAACCCCTAAGTTCCATGACTAAGGCAAGCCTTTCCTAAGTCATTTAGAGGCTGGGGTTCTTTTCCCTCCTCAGATGATAATGGATATATATCTATCTGTTGATGTGTTATATGGAGACAGACAGAATTGGAGTCAGGTAGGCTTGAGTTAAAATAGGGCCTTGGACACCTAAGCTGTAAATGATTATGGATAAGTCACTTAACTTTAATTTATCTAAGTTTTCTTAACTACAAAATGAGAATATTAATAGCACTTACCTCCCAGGCTCAGTACTCAGAACAGTGCCAGTTCTTAATAAATAAATGTGCTTAATAAATGTTGATTTCCTTCCTATCTCTCCATTAGAAATTAGTTCCCTGAGGGTCATTTTATCTCTGTGGCCTACTTTAGAGCTTTGCACATACTGGGTGCTTAATAAATGCTTGTTGGATTTAATTAGTTATCTGATAAAAGTACTGCTGTATTGTAGATGGCCTCACTTTAGATCCTTCCTATGTAACTAAATGCATTTTGTCAGGGTCCCTGTGGAGAAAATGTCTTAAATCTCAAACTGATTCTAATGACAGAAATAATGACAAGCTGCCCCTCCAATGCCCTACTTCCAGCAGGAGTTTGGGGCTTGGCCAAGCTCCTCCTTGCTCCACCACAACATCAGCATTGGAAATCTGGCTATCCCCTGATGTGGCCGGTAGGACCATTGAATTTCTTTTTGTTATGGGAAGGGCTTTTCTATTCTCACTCTGGCACTCTGGTCTCACTACCTCTCCCCCCCATAAAGTGGGGATTGCAGGGGAACTTAAGGTCTTGAGACCTCTCCTCTGCCTAGCCAGACCTGTCATTTAAAAGCTTGTTTGTTATTTTCTCCCATCCTACTCCCTTATTGGGGCGTGATTTAATGGTAAAATAGGGGACCCAGTTTTCTATTTTCAGACCTCCAGATGACCTTTTTGTACTGCTATCAAAGCTCTCCCATATTTCCTCTAAAATCTGGGAGAAGATAGATTTCTCTGCTCTAGCCTCAGTCAAGATTGAGAGATTTTTAAAGTACAGACTTTTAGCTACAGGGTTAAGAGATTTAGAGCTGCTTAACTGCAGGCTTATCTTTATCTGCAGTCCCAAAAGGCAGGGTAATGCCCTGGGCAACCCCAGACTGGTTGTCTACTTTTGAAAGAAATTGGACTCCACTTTCCTAAGATGGACCTCCTGCCTTAGAGCAGTGGCTGCCACAGCTCTTTTAATTGAAGAGGCCTCAAAACTAACCTTGGGACAGCCATTAAAGGTTGCTTTGCTTGCACCGAGTTCAGAGCATTTTAGAAGCCAAAGGGCATCAGTGGCTTTCTGGTGGTAGGCTTACTAAATATCAGGCTCTGCTGCTAGATACCCCAGAACTAATTTTCTGGGTTTGCCACACTCTTACACCACCCAGTCTGGACAAATTATCCATAATTGTGAAGAAGCTTTGGATTCTGTCTACTCCAGCCAATCTGACTTAAGAGAAATTCCCTTTGACAGTAGCCCAGATGGGGAGTGGTTTACAGATAGGTCAAGCTTTTTTGAAAATGGGGAAAGAAAGGCAGGTCACTCTCAATGGCACTCTAGAAGCTAAGCCACTGCGTCCTGGAACTTCTGCCCAGAAAGCTGAACTCATTGCCCTGACCAGAACTTTGGAACTAGGGAAGGGAATGAGAATGAACATTTATATGGACTCCAAATATGCTTTTCATATTCTGCATACTCACGGGGCTTTATGGAAAGAGAGGGGTCTTAAACATGCAGAAGAAGTAGCTATTGCAAGCTGTCCATGAACCCAGGGAGATTTCAGTCATATTTTGTAAAGGATACCAGAAGGGAGATTCACTTTAGGCCAAGGGAAATAAGTTTGCAGATTCAGCTGCTAAAGCTGCTGCCCATTTACCCCTGACCATGGCACCTTTAATCCCCCAGCTCCCTGATTCTTATACCCCTTCTTATAGTTCACAAGAAAAAAACTCTTGAAGAAGGGGATAATTTTTTTCTCCTTCTGGCTGGTTTCAAACACTCTCAAATCAACTCTTACCTCCCCCTCTCCTGAAACTTGTTCAGAGAAGGGGCACATACCCAGGGGAAGATTGGCAAATAGACTATGCACAAATGCCCCTTGCAGAAGGTTTCAAACTGCTTTTGGTTTTGTCAATACCTTTACTAACTGGACAGAAATTTTTCCCTGCAGGACTGAGAAGGCTCTGAAGGCATCAAGGCACTTGCTAAGCCTGTCTAGCTCCTTGCAAAGAGACAAATAGTCCAGCTTTTACTTCTCAGGTATTTCAGGGTACTTCTGTGAGTACTCTGGAAGAAGAAGGGTGAATTTATTTGGGCCCTTTCTCTCACTCTCACTCTTTTACCTCACTTTTTCTCACTCCAAGAATGGGAACTTTTGCTTCTAGCATTTTCTCTCCTATTTTTCTTGGTTGTCATTTTGTGGCCCCTGCCAGCAGTTAACTTCTTCTTAGCTTTTCAGCTAGGGAGCACTGTGGGCAGTGGGGGTATTCAGGATTGTTGGGTGGGCCATCAGCATCCTTAAGGCAGCCCACAGATGGAATCTGATGCATTTTTTGCAAAGGCCCCATTCCCAAATATTACCATCTCCACCCTGGATGGCACCCCACTTTTTAATCTGCTCCAGAGAGCTCCTTTAGGCTTCAAGCTACGAATTTTCAACTGCTCTTTCAGCCTGGAGATCATGAGATGACTGACTGGGACATATAACATCCCTTAGATGCCACTGCTGCTGTTTTAAGATCTTACATTTCCCCTCCTGGACTGAATCTCCAGTGAACTTAGGGACAGTTCTACAACCCTTGTCGGCTTGAAGCAGCTACTGAAGATGAGACCTTTGCCCCTTTACCCCAAATGAATTTGGGGGCTTGCTTGAGGGGAGAAATGACAGGGTGAACCCTGAAACTGTCCAAACTTTCCTCTTGAAGAGACCCAAGGGGCTATGGCATAAACTGAGATCTTTTGGGGAGACTCTCAAACCCTGGAAAAAGCATACCTTTCCCAGACAAGCCCTTCCTAAGTTAAGTGGTTTCATTCAATTGGAGATCTTGCTCAAACCCCCCCCCCAATTGACCTAAACTTGGATTTTTTGGGGGGCCCAGAAACTGTACCCTCTTTGGGGAGTTCCTACAACTTGGGAACTTCAAACTTCCAGTTAAGTGATTTTAGAGAGAGAGAGAGATCAATTACTCTTTTAATAGTTAGGCCTCTTCCTTCTTTCCTTTCATTATTCTGAAGTGACATGTTACCTTTTTGCTGGCTGGTCTTGGAACTGTAGTGGAACTTGGTGTGTCATTATTCCCTTGGCTGTAGTAAGACATCCGATTGTAGACCCGATCGGAAGCCTATGGACACATAACCAAAAGTTAGATTATATACACACCTTCTAGGAAAAATGGACCATTGGATTAAAAACAAAACAAAACGAAACAAAAAACTTCAGAATTTATTTTTAAATAAATCTATTTGTTGTAGAATTGTATCATCTTTAAAGTTTCTGATAGCATTATAATTCTATAAGCTTATGAATTTAGGTACTGAGTGATTAATGA
Organism: Sarcophilus harrisii; assembly: GCF_902635505.1. Lineage (NCBI taxonomy): Eukaryota > Metazoa > Chordata > Mammalia > Dasyuromorphia > Dasyuridae > Sarcophilus > Sarcophilus harrisii. The sequence goes on along the minus strand of NC_045426.1, from coordinate 293,841,162 downwards.
AACTATGTTGAACTACTGCCCCTCTGTGGCTTTTTTAGGTACTGTTTAATTTGCTAAACTAAATGATATTTCAATTGACAAAATCAGTCTGCTTCTAGAGGGAAGGTGAATTTAGGAGAGGATTGAACTTAGACAATAAAGTTTGGATGCCTTTGTTTTTTTGTAATGAAAAAAATCCACATATACTTAAAGAAAGGAGATAGGACACATACAGAGGAAAGTATAAAGGTTGTATTGAAAGTATACAGATAGGGCATAATAAGAGCATAGGAGTTACTTAAACTCTTCTAGAAAAATTTGAAGAAAAAATACTTTCAAGGAGGTGGATGGGGAGGAGAATGGGAAGGATTCAAAGGAGTGGAGTACAGGAGTGGAGCCTTGAAGATAGGTTTAGCTATCCACCACTGGATCAAGTTGGCTCCAGTGGAGACTGTGCACAGCCCTGCCTAACTTAAATCCAATTCATTTGCATGTCATGGCATCACCTTCCTGATGTAACAATTCTCTTCAGAAATGTAAGAAAACTAACAGCAGTCCTACCTTTGACACAGGCTGTCTGCTCTATACCACTGGGCAAATTACCCAACTTAATAGTGCCCCCAAGCAATTCTCTTATATTGGAAATGGAGGAGCAATTGCTAATCTGCATTAATGGTAGAAGTCCCATTGGTGGAAGCTCTCTATATCAACAAAATAATAATATTGATACTGATGATAGATAGTATGTTATAAAGCATGTTAAAGTCTACAAAATGCTTTACAAATATCACATTTGATCCTTAAAACAGGTAAGTGCCATCATAGTCCCAATTTATAGTTGAGAAAAATGAGGCAAATGTTTTTTAAAAAATACTATATTTAAATGTTGTCTTAGAAAAATATATTTTGTTAAGTAACATGAAAATGGGAGTCTCAAATATTAAAGATAAAAATATTTTATGTCCCACTAAAGAAAAAAATTCTTTAAAATATCTTGCCATTTCTAATCTTAGGAAATTGCTTGGGAACACTATTAAATTAGGTATTTAACAACTGTGTTTCAATATAATTGGTTTTTTTATAATCCAAAAATTTTATTTTGTCTTTTTGGTAACATTATTCTGCCAAAGGGAGCCTTAAAAATCCTTTGACTTGAAGAAAGTATGGGACTTCAACCCAAGGGAATGGAATTGATTTTAGTTTTGCTGGTAGTTAAGACCATGGATAGTATCTATTGCCAATTGCATTGCAATCAGTTGGTCATGACCAGTGAACTAGAACTACAAGACTGGGGATTACAGTGATGGGCATCAAGGATAGCAGCACCACCAAGAATAATTAATCCATTTTTAATCAAGTGCCAACATGGGATTCCATGAGTAGCAGTCAATATAGCCTCTACTTGTTTTCCAGATAACCTTGGCACATCCTAGCATGTATCCACCAGGTCATCTGGGCAATCCCAAACTAGATGCATGTATTTTCTTATTAGATTTACCTCCTAAAGCTACAGGTTAATGAAAAAAATTGTGGCTATAATCTACATAGTTTTTGTTTTCATTAATTTTGTCAAATAGGTCATCTGAAGATAGTAAAACTTCCAAAGAGATAATGATAGGCAGAATGACATGATGAATAGAAAGTCAACATTGGAAGTTGGGATGGCATGACCTTACTTTCTGTCTCTGATAGAAAACTGACTTCCTGGTAGTGCTATTAATTTCTGGCTATTAATATGAATATAAAAAGCAGATGAAGGAAAAATTTTTAGTTATGCTTATTTCTTTTTAAAGAATGATTTTTTTTTCACTAAAACTACAATATATGATAATCACATGAAGAAACAGTCTCTGAATTTTATTCAATTTGGCAGACCTGGAACCCCCAGAATTGTTCATTCACTTTAAGAACTGTCTTAGGAGCTCAGTTTATTATTTCCTTTTATTGTTTTCCTCTTGGTTGGTACTATTGAGAATTATACTTAGGTTTGAAAAGTTGACTTCACAAGGGCAAGATAGGAAGATCATGGTCAGCCATGATCTTGAATGAGATCCCAAGTAAAGATTTCTGTAGGACCCTAGGCCTAAATTTCAGAAACTCACGTGATCCCTATTCTCAGAGGGCTTTTGGGCAGAAAAAGTGAAACCCTAAATCTAAGCTTCAGGAAGTCACTTAACCCCCAAGAAGTAGACAGGTTGTTGACCATTGGTCAATGGTTACTTCCTTTTCAGTCCATCTAATGAATTTAAAAATCAGCAAGAAGGGGGATTGTATCCATATCTTTTCTGATATATAAGCCATTCTCTGTTTCTGCCATGTGCCACATATGGACTGTCTAGTTGATGTGCTTGGACTCCTTCTTATAAGGATTGAATAAATGCTTTCTGTTTGTATCAAGAGATACCTCCTGGTAATCAATTTGAGTAAGGAGGTGGTCATCCAACTGTACTTTGCCTTAATTAGACCGGAACCAGTATGTAGTATTTTTAAAAAATACAGCCTTGAATGACCTTTCAAAAGAAAGCAACAATAGGAACATTATAGCTTAATGCTTTAAATCATCCTGCCATGACAATGAGTCATTCTAGAAATAGAATGTGAGGAGGTAAAAAAATCCTGATAGTTCCCATTGCAACTTTTTTTCTTTAGAGGAGACTTTAAAAATAAAAAAAGTTTTAAAAGGAAATATGAAGAATTCAGAGAAACATGACAGATCTCTATGAATTAAAATTGCCCCAAATAAAAAAACCCAGTCAACAACCTATAAGATGAGAATAAGGTGTAAATAACAACAACAAAAACAAACAAACAACAACAAAAAAATTAAAAGGAAATCAAGCTGTGGGCAACTGAAATAACCAGTATTGGTCCCAGAAAACAGGTGAAGCAGAATAGGGTATTTTTTGTAGAAAGCTGAGGGCAACAGAAGCAAAATGTATAGAATTGCCAGTTCAAATCAAAGCAAATCAAAACCCAGTTCAAAACAGGGTTAGGAGGCTATCAATCAACATTTAAGAGTCCATTATGTGCCAAGCACTATTCTAAGTGTCAGAGACACAAAAATAGGTGAGAGTCAGTCTCTGCCTTCAAGGAACTTACAATCTAATGAAGGAATCAACAGGCAAACATATATATACAAAACAAGCTATAGAGAGGGCAAATAGGACACAATTAACAAAGAGAAGGCAGATTTTAAAAGTATTGGGGAAGACTTTCTGTAGAAGGTAAGATTTTAGTTGGGATTAACAGAAGCTAGGGAGGTCTGTAGGCAGAGTTGAGAAGGCATGAGGGACAAACAGAGAAAAATCCTGAAACCAAGATAAAGATTGTTTTATTCATGGAACAGTTGGGAAGCCATTGTCACTAGACTGAAGAGCAGGTGGTGGGGAGTAAGGTCGAAGAAGACTGAAAAGGTAAAAGGAAGCTAGGTTACAAAGGGCTTTGAATGCCAAACTCATTTTTTATTTGATCTTGGAAGTAATAGGGATTTACTGAGGAGAGGCAAGACATGGTCAGACCTAAACTTCACTGAAATCACCTTAATAGATGAATGGAAGATTGAAGGGAAGAAAGGAGAGGTGGGAAATTTTCCCAGCAATAGACTGCTGCAGTAGTCCAGGTATAAGGTGATGAGAACTTGCACTAGAAAAGTGGCACTGTCATGGAGAAGGGGTATATTCAATAGATATTGCAAAAGGGAGATCAACAAGGCTTTGGGAACAACTTGAATATGGGGTGTAAGAGAATAATGAAGGAATTCAGGGAGGACCCCTACATAGTGAGCTGAGAGGATGGTGTTGTCCTCTATGGTAACAGGGAAGGTATGAAGTAAGGAAGGTTTAGGAAGAAAAGTAATGAATTCCATTTCAGATGCATATGAGTAAAATTAAAATAAAAGGCATCCCAAGGGAAAATCGGAAACTTTATGAGCAAAACTATAAAACACTTTCCACACAAATTAAGTCTGATCTAACCAACTGGAAAAATATTAAATGCTCTTGGATAGGGAGAGCAAATATAATAAAGATGATAATACTACCAAATCTATTTATTTGGCGCTATACCAATCAGATTCCCCAAAAAACAATTTTAATGACCTACAAAAAATAACAACAAAGTTCATATGGAAAAACAAAAGGTCAAGAATTTCAAGGGAATTAATGAAAAAAAAAATCAAATGAAGGTGGCCTAGCTGTACCAGATCTAAAATTATATTATAGAGCAGCAGTTACCAAAACCATTTGGTATTGGCTAAAAAATAGACTAGTTGATCAATGGAATAGGTTAGGTTCAAAGGACAAAACAGCCAATAACTTTAACAATCTAGTGTTTGACAAACCCAAAGACACCAGTTTTTGGGATAAGAACTCACTACTTGAAAAAATTTGCTGGGAAAATTGGAAATTAGTATAGCAGAACCTAGGCATTGACCCACCGTACATCAATATAAGGTCAAAATGGGTTCATGATCTAGGCATAAAGAATGAGATTATAAATAAATTGGAAGAACTTAGGATAGTTTACCTCTCAGACCTGTGGAAGAGGAAGGAATTTATGACCAAAGAAGAACTAGAGATCATTACCAATCACAAAATTGAAAATTTTCATTACATCAAATTGAAAAGTTTTTGTACAAACAAAACTAATACAGACAAGATTAGAAGGGAAGCAATAAATTGGGAAAATATTTTTACAGTCAAAGGTTCTGATAAAGGCCTCATTTCCAAAATATATAGAGAACTGACTCTAATTTATAAGAAATCAAGCCATTCTCCAATTGATAAATGGTCAAAGAATATGAACAGACAATTCTCAGATGAAGAAATTGAAACTATTTCTAGCCATATGAAAAGATGCTCCAAGTAATTATTAATCAAAGAAATGCAAATTAAGACAACTCTGAGATACCACTACACACCTGTAGATTGGCTAGAATGACAGGGAAAGATAATGCAGAATATTGGAGGGGATATGGGAAAACAGGGACACTAATACACTGTTGGTGGAATTGTGAATACATCCAGACATTCTGGAGAGCAATTTGGAACTATGCTCAAAAAGTAATCAAACTGTGCATACCCTTTGATCCAGCAGTGTTTCCATTAGGCTTATATGCCAAAGAAATCTTAAAGAAGGGAAAGGGACCTATATATGGACGAATGTTTGTGGCAGGTCTCTTTGTAGTGGCCAGAAACTGGAAACTGAGTGGATGCTCATCAATTGTAAATTGTGGTATATGAATAATATGGAATATTATTGTTTGCTAAGAAATGACCAGCAGGATGACTTCAGAAAGGCCTGGAGAGACTTCCATGAACTGATGCTGAGTGAAATGAGCAGGACCAGATCATCATTATATACTTCAACAAAATACTATATGATGATCAATTCTGATGGTCGTGGTCATCTCCAGCAATGAGATGAACTAAATCAGTTCCAATAAAGCAGCAATGAATTGAACCAGCTACACTCAGCGAAAAAACTCTGGGAGATGACTATGAACCATTACATAGAATTCTCAATCCCTTTATTTTTGTCCACCTGCATTTTTGATTTCCATCACAGGCTAATAGTACACTATTTCAAAGTCTGATTTTTTTTTGTACAGCAAAATAACTGTTAGGACATGTACTTATATTGTATTTAATTTATACTTTAACATATTTAACATGTATTGGTCAACCTGCCATCGGGGCAAGGGAATGGGGGAAAGAAGGGGAAAAATTGGAACAAAAGGTTTGGCAATTGTCAATGCTGTAAAATTACCCATGCATATAAAAATAAATTAAAAAATAATAAATAAAATAAAATAAAATATACCATAGTCAACATTAAACTCAAAAAAATAAAAGGAATCCATGAAAAATTAAAATAATTTATGGCAAAACTTCCTTATTCTCTCCATACCTTTGAAGACATGATATTTTTAACTTCTTCATCTGGTGAAGTATGTATCCCAGCAATGTCTGGATTACTGTTGCTCATCACCCGGGCCTGCAGGAGTTTGGAATTCACAGCTGCTACTGAAGTTCGTCCAAATGTATGGTAGCGAGGATCTGGGTGATTGGAACTAGTGGCTTCATCACATCCATCAGACATATTCAGTAAGTGAGAGAGGGGAAAATTGGCAAAATAATTTAATGAACATCTGTTTAGCAAACAGCATCCTTGTCAAGTGAAGGGTAGTCTTAGTATGGGAGAAACATTTCAGGATATGTTGACTGTGATGCTGACTCTCCTATTTATCAGCTGGATGACCTTGGATAAGTTATTTAATTTTTCTTAGCCTCTTTGTTTATAAAATGGAGAGGATGAAATAATTTCCTTTGTCTTTATCGAGTGGTGGAGGGAAACAATAGGTGTGGAATTGTGCACATGCCATCAGACATGATTTTTATGTAGATCAACTAGGTAGTACAGTGGATATAGCTGTTAAGACTGGAGTTTGGAAGACTTGAGTTCAAATCTGGTCCAGACATTTATTAGCTGTGACCCTGGGCAAGCTTCTTTGTAATGCTGGAGAAACTGAAGCAAGATAGAGATTAGAGAGTTTTTAATATTTTATTTTAGTGAGAGATTGATTGGAGGGCAAAACAGGATCCATGTTGACTAGATGGGACTCTTGACAAAGCATCCAGCAGTGAGTGATGGATTCCAGGGATTCTTATAGGGCTCCAGCAATCAGGGGAACAAAGCAGGGTGGGGTTAGAGCTCTAGTGAGTGGGAACTTCTAGGAATGGAACATAATTCGGTTTTGATAGGTTGGGGGTAAGGAAGGATCATAAATCCTGATAAGTTGGGAGGACCAAGAACCAGGATGTCTGAAATAGATGATATGCCCCATCCCCTCCCATCTTGAAACCATTTGCATTTTAAGGATCTATGGAATGCTAATGGTCAGGGCTTCCAGCCCTAATTATATCATTCCTAATGGTCAGGAAGCGGGGTTGCCATCAGGAAGATTGAGGCAGAATAATTCAGGGAAACTGAAGCAGAACAATTAAAGACACATAACTTAACCCTATTTGCCTCAGTTTCGTCATCTGTATAATGAGCTAGAGAAAGAAATGATTAATCCCACAGTATTTTTTACTAGGCTTATAACCCAAAGAGATCTTTTTTTTTTCTTTAAAAAAAATTTTTTTTAACAGCTTTTTATTTACAAGTTATATGCATGGGTAATTTTACCGCATTGACAATTGCCAAACCTTTTGTTCCAATTTTTCCCCTCCTTCCCTCCACCCCCTCCCCTAGATGGCAGGATGACCAATACATGTTAAATATATTAGAGGATAAATTAAATACAAAATAAGTATACGTGTCCAAACCATTATTTTGCTGTACAAAAAGAATTGGACTCCGAAATATTGTACAATTAGCCTGTGAAGGAAATCAAAAATTCAGGCAGGCAAAAATATAGGAATTGGGAATTCGATGTAATGGTTCTTAGTCATCTCCTAGAGTTCTTTCGCTGGGTGTAGCTGGTTCAGTTCATTACTGCTCCATTGGAACTGATTTGGCTCATCTCATTGCTGAAGATGGTCAGGTTCCTCAGAATTGATCATCATATGGTATTGTTGTTCAAGTATATAATGATCTCCTGGTCCTGCTCATTTCACTCAGCATCAGTTCATATAAGTCTCGCCAATCCTCTCTGTATTCATCCTGCTGGTCATTTCTTACCAAACAATAATATTCCATATTATTCATATACCACAATTTACCCAACCATTCTCCAATTGATGGGCATCCATTCATTTTCCAGCTTCTACCCACTATGAAAAAATATTTTATAACATTCATATACCATAACTTATTCAGCCATTCTGCAACTGATGGGCATCTACGCAGTTTCTAGTTTCTTGCCACTATAAAAAGGGCTGCCACAAACATTTTGGCACATACAGGTCCCTTTCCCTTCTTTATAATCTCTCTGGGATATAAGCCCAGTAGTAACATTGCATCAAAGGGTATGCACAGTTTGATAACTTTTTGAGCATAGTTCCAAATTGCTCTCCAAAATGGCTGGATATATTCACAATTCCACCAACAATGTATTAGTATCCCTGTTTTCCCATATCCCCTCCATCATTCCTCATTATCTTTCCCTGTCATTCTAGCCAGTCTGACAGGTATGTAGTAGTATCTTAGAGTTGTCTTAATTTGCATTTCTCTGATTAATAATGACTTGGAGCATCTTTTCATATGGCTAGATATAGTTTCAATTTCTTCATCTGAGAATTGTCTGTTCATATCCTTTGACCATTTATCAATTGGAGAATGGCTTGATTTTTTATAAATTAGAGTCAATTCTCTATATATTTTGGATATGAGGTCCTAAAGAAATCTTAAAGAAGGGAAAAGGACCCACATGTACAAAAGTGTTTGTGGCAGCCCTTTTTGTAGTGGCAAGAAACTAGAAACTGCGTAGATGCCCATCAGTTGCAGAATGGCTGAATAAGTTATGGTATATGAATGTTATAAAATATTATTGTTCTATGAGAAAAAATCAGCAGGATAATTTCAGAGATGCCTGGAGAGATTTATATGAACTCATGTTAAGTGAAATGAGCAGAACCAGGAGATCATTGTACATGGCAACAAGATTATATGATGTTCAATTCCGATGAACATGGCTCTTTTCAACAATGAGATGATTCAGGCCAGTTCCAATGATCTTGTGATGATAAGAGCCATCTATACCCAGAGAGAGGACTGTGGGAACTGAGTGTGGATCACAACATAGCATTTTCACTCTTTTTCTTGTTATTTTCTAGCATTTTATTTTCTTTCTCATTTTTTTCCTTTTTGATCTGATTTTTCTTGTGCAGCAAGATAATTGTATCAATATATATGCATATATCAGATTTAACATATATTTTTACCATGTTAAATATATATTGGATCATTTGCCATCTAAGGAGGGGGTGGAGGAGGAAGGGGAAATTGGAAAATAAGGTTTTGCAAGGATTATTGTTGAAAAATTATCCATGCATATATTTTGAAAAGAAAAAGGTTTAATAAAAAATAATAATAAAAAAGAAAGAAATGGCAAACCACTCCATTATATTTGCCAAGAAAATCTCAAATAGGGTCATGAACAATCAGACACAATGTTAACAAGAATTTTTCTTAACATTGCTTACAAGAAAAGTGGGGATTATATTGGGAAATGACTGCAAAAAATGAAAGTCATCAATAAGCTATGAGTGTATGGAATCAAAGGACCTAAGTTCAAATCTTGACCCGTCTACTTATTACCATGTGACTTATCAATTTTTTCCCACAAGCCTTGGTTTTTCATTTATAATATGAAAGGGCTGAAGTAAATGAGCTCAGTTCAGTTATACATTTATGATATATGATCCTATGAGTCAATCAAACCGAAATTAAAATAAGGAAACATAATTGCTTGATAAAGTCCCTTTTCAGTTTAAAGTTCTATAGAGCTCATAGAAAAATTACAAAGATAAGTGATACAACCTTATTAAATATAGAGAAAGCTGGTCTTGGAGCAAAGAAAAACTAGGTTTAAGTGGTGCCTCTGGTGACCTTATCCAGAGACCACAGTGGAGGATGGCATGATGGAAAGAAAATGCTGAACTTAAAGACTGAAAGATCTAAGAATGAATCCTGCCTCAGACATTTACTACATGAACTTCTCTCAGTGGCAATTCCCTCATTTGTAAAATAGGAATAAAAATAGCATTTATCTCATTGGGTTGTTTTGAACAGCAAAGCACTTATCACATATGTAGAATGCTTCGCAACCCTTAAACTGCTGTTTTTTGTTCAGTTGTTTTCAATCATGTCTGACTCTTCATGTGGTTTTCTTGGCAAAGATACTGGAATGGTTTGCCATTTCTTTCTCCAGCTCATTTGTTATTTATTCTTCATTCTCCAGAGGACCAATGATATTATGAGTGTGATGACAAAACTTCCCTGTGAATTAGATTTGAGACAAATAGGGATAAGTGACAGTTAGGAAATGTCTGAAGCCAGATTTGAATTCAGGAAGATTGAGTCTTCTTGACTACCAGCTCATCATGTTATCCATTGCACCACCTAGCTGAAAAACAAACAAACTCTCTCCCCCAGCAAAAAGTACCTACCATGTGTCAGGCACTGTTCTAATTGCTGGGGATATGAAAGGAAGCCCCAAAGGGCTCACAGTTAATGGGAAGACAACACGCAAACAACAGTATACAAATACATATATAATAGGAAATAATTAGTAAAGGGAGAATTGAAAGGGGTTGGGAAAAGTTTTCTATGGGAGATAAAGTTTAGTTGAGTCAGTCAAGAAAAGCAGAAATGAGGAGGGAAACTTCTTTGGTTCCTGGGCAACTCTATTGAGTATGACTGAAAGGCCAGATTTTTATGCACCTCAAGAAGAGCAAAGTCTCCTTGTCAAGATCTTAGAGCAAAGATATTGTCCTTTGTATGGAACAGTGCAGCAAAACAAAGAGAGAGTTACCCTTGAAATCAGGTAGATCTGGATCTGAGATCTGAGTCCTATCTCCAGCCCAGACAACCTGTGAGCATAGATGAGTTGTTCAAACTCCCATTGTTTCAAGCAGCAATCTAAGACTATAATGCAGAGATGAGTTGTTGACCTGCTTCAATGGTAGGGGAGTTGTCCACATCAATCAAACAATACTGATACTGTTCACATTGATAAAATCATAAGTCTGAGCCCCCCAAACTAATAAAGCTCCCCCTAAACCCACAAATCTATCCCAGATATTATTATCATTATCCGTTATATTTTTATTGTTTTCAAGATCATTTCATTTGCCTTGGCATAACTTGGTACTGCAGGGGACCAATCATTCATTCAACATTGTCCTCAAATGAATCACATCAGTGTTGGGGGAAAAAGGGGGAAGGAGGGGAGGGAAAAAGGGAAGGCGGCAAGAAGAGAGGTGATTATAAGCCAAAAATAATTGACAAGTAATTATACCAAATTGTGTTCAGCATTACCTGATTTTGACACTTCCCTGTGAACATTAGGAAGGCGGAAAACATAGTACACATATGAGGCCAAGAGGCAGTTCCGCCCATGTTGGTCCTTACTCAGGTCCTTGCTGTTGTGAAGACTGTTTGCTATTGAAACCACAGATTCAAAGGCAAACTGGGAAAAGTTAGCTGGAGAACAAAGAGAAAGATAATGTCAGCATTCAGGTTCTCAAAGGAATTAAGACAGAATTTAGATTTTTGACTTAACCCAAACTCCTAATCAAACAAGTCCAGTCTATGCCATTGTCCTCACTGAAGGCTGGGGAAGTTTTCTATAATTCTGATAGAGCCCGGTCTCCTTGCTAATTACTACATGTCCCTCTCTCCTTCATCTTCCTGGTCTCCTAACACTTAAGATTATACCTACAACAAAGATTAAAATAAATCTAGTTAAAGGATTCCAGGTTTTTCTCTCTCCTATCCACAAAAAGGAGTATGATAATCTATATGGGTGAAGGGAAGGGGAAGGAAAGAGAGAAGAAGAAAAAGAAAGAAGGAAGGAAAGGAAGAAAGACAGGGAGGAAAAGAGGGAGGGAAAAAGAAAGGAAGGATGGAAGGTAGGAAGGAAGAGAGGGTTTACTTGGCAAAGATACTAGAGTGGTTTGCCATTGTCTTCTCCACACAGTTGGTGAGTGTCTAAGGCTGCATTTGAACTCAGGAAGATGAATCTTTCTGATTCTAGATGAGAGAACACTATCTACTGTGTCACCTAGCAACCCTCCTAATTTGTTTTAGGAACTTAAAAAAAGAAGAAGAAATAATCTCTATTGTCAGGGTAATTATAACACAGCTTTAGCCCTTCCTGTGTACTTTATTCTCACTTCATTTTTGCTCTCAGGCCACTGCTGAATGATCACTTGCTACAACTATTTTCATTTCCTAACCTCATGTGGTTTTTTTTTGGCTGTTTGTTTTGTTTTGTTTTTTTGCTGAGGCAATTAGAGTTAAGTGACTTGCACAGGGTCCCACAGAGTCACACAGGATTAAGTGTCTGAGGTTGGATTTGAACTCAGGTCCCCCTGACTCCAGGGCAGGAACTCTTTCCACTGCACCATCTAGCTGCCCCTCATGCATTTTTAATTTACAGTTTCTCTAATCTCATTCAGAATCATTCAGAGCATATACCCAACACTAATCCCCACTTCTTTTCTTCACATTCTTATTACACTTCTAGGCCTTTGACTAGAATTGCCATTATTGACTTTCTTTTTAGCAAGGGCAGGAAATGGGGAGAAAATCTGCCTGAAGAGGCAGCACCTATATTTCATCCCTTTTCAGCACAATTTTAAGAACTCCTATCTAGGCATTTAGGTTGTTTTCCCCCTGCTTCCTTTCTGATTCCAGCATTCTTTCCCCAGATCTTGATGCTAGTCCAAAGTACCTGTCTGGCCTGCAATGACCATGGGTTGTATAGACAGCTGAAAAAGCTTATCTAAAATCTGGTGCAGAAACAACACGAGGGGCTCCAGGCGGGAGGAATTCAGACAGATGATACTCAATTTCAGTTCATGTTCCAGGTTAGCTTCTGTGATCTTTTGGTCCAGCACTCTGATGGGAAAAGTAACTTGACTTTCCAGAGAGTGACAGAGAGTAAAAAACTTCTCTAGATGGTTGTCCTGTATAGGCAAATATAAGAGGACATGGGTGATTGCCTGTTGCTAGGGAAGTAGCGCAGGTCAATATTCTAAATAGTGAATTGGAGATGAATAAAAATTATTAAATGTACTTTGGAGGAAGAAAAGAGAAGTACAATAGCAAATGCCTTTGAGATGGCTAGATCTAAGGGTATGACATCACTTAGTATGACTGCATGCACACTACAGGTGCTCAATAAATATTAATTGAATGGAAAATTGGAATGTAGTGTTCTCTGAACAAATGCCAACATCTTGGGCACGCACATTATTAAGGAAGGAGGACTGTTGACCAGGCATCCTGATTAAGAAGCAATTGGTGAGCTGATGAATTAAGGTAGGGAAAAAAAGGTCTAATGAAATATAACCAAGATATATGTCAAAAAAAATTCCAAGAGAGAGAGAAAGTGATCTATCCCTGGAATGAATGTTTAATATGTAAATTAAAACAATTATTTAAGTACCTACTAGATGAAGAAGAGTCATGTAGAGTCTCAGGAAAATTTGGATTAGGGAAACCAACAAAATAGATAAACCTTTGGTAAATTTGATTAGAAAAATGAAAGAGGAAAATCAAATTGTTAGTCTCAAAAATGAAAAGGGAGAACTTTTCACTAATGAAGAAGAAATTAGAGCAATAATTAGGAGTTACTTTGCCCAACTTTATACCAATAAATTTGATAACCCTAAGTGAAATAGAGGAACACCTACAAAAATTAAGGTAGCCCAGATTAACAGAGGAGGAAGTAAATTGGTTAAATAGTCCCATTTTAGAAAAAGAAATAGAATAAGCTATTAATCAACTTCCTAAGTAAAAATCCCCAGGAGCAGATGCATTTATATGTGAATTCTACCAAACATTTAAAGAACAATGAACTCCAATGCTATATAAACTATTTGAAAAAACAGAGAATGAAGGAGTCCTACAAAATTCCTTTTATGACACAGACATGGTACTGATACCTAAAGCAGGTAGAATGAAAACAGAGAAAGAAAATTATAGACCAATCTCCCTAATGAACATTGATGCAAAAATCTTAAATAAATTATTAGCAAAAAAGATTACAAAAGAAAATCATTCCCAGGATAATACACTATGACCAAGTAGGATTTATACCAGTAATGCAGGGCTGGTTCAATATTAGGAAAACTATCAGCATAATTGACTATATCAGTAACCAAGTTAACAGAAACCATATGATCAACTCAGTAGATGCAGAAAAAGCATTTGATAAAATCCAACACCCATTCCTATTAAAAATACTAAAGAATATAGGAATAAATGGACTTAAAATAGTCAATAGCATTTATTTAAAACCATCAGTAAGCATCTTAGGTAATGGGGATAAACTGGAACCATTCCCAATAAGATCAGGAATGAAACAGGGTTGCCCACTATCATTATTACTATTCAATCTTGTATTAGAAATGCTAGCTTCAGCAATGAGTTGACAAAGAGTAGTAATGAGGAAACCAAATTATCACTCTTTGCAGATATGATGGTATACTTAGAGAACCCCAGAAATTCTCTACTAAAAAGCTATTAGAAATAATCCACAACGTTTTGAGCATAGTTCCAAATTGCTCTCCAGAATGGTTGAATACTTTCACAACTCCACCAACAATGCACCAGTGTCCCAGTTTTCCCTCATCCCCTCCAACATTCGTCATTATCTTTTCCTGTCATCTTAGCCAATCTGAGAGGTATGTAGTGGTATTTCGGAGTTGTCTTAATTTGCATTTCTCTGATCAATGATGATTTGGAACACCTTTTCATATGACTAGAAAGTTTCAATTTCATCATCTGAAACTTGTTCATATCCTTTGACCATTTATCAGTTGGAGAATGGCTTTGATTTCTTATAAATTAGAGTAAATTCTCTATATATTTTGGAAATGAGGCCTTTATCAGAGCCTTTAACTGTAAAGATGTTTTTCCAGTTTCTTGTTTCCCTTCTAATCTTGTCTGCTTTAGTTTTGTTTGTACAAAGGCTTTTTAACTTGATATAATCAAAATTTTCTATTCTATTCTAATAATGATCTCTAGTTCTTCTTTGATCACAAAGTCCTTCCTCCTCCACAAGTCTAAGAGGTAAATTCTCCTATGTTTTTCTAATTTATTTATAATCTCATTCTTTATGCCTAGATCATGAACTCATTTTGATCTTATCATTGTTCTTATGTACAATGTTAAGTGCGGGTCATACTTTCTGCCATACTATTCCTGGAGAAGGTAGTGTTTTATTTGAGGTTTAAAGTATTTGAGGTATTTAATAGGCAAATAAAAGGAGAGAGCACTAAGGAGGTATTTGGAAGAAGAGGAGCTGAAGCTGGCAGAGACAAAAGATTAGTGGCAAGAGCTCTTGGAACCAAGCAGAGAGATAGGCCTCTAAGAAAGCTAACCGGGCTCAAGGAAAGAGATAAGAAATAAACGTTTGGATTTTATCAGCTGGCTGCATTTGAAGTGATTATTACTTTGAATGGAAACTAAGGCTGCCTCCAGAAAACCTCCCCAAGAAACCTGTTCCCAGAGAGAACGATTATATATTATAAAAAAAGAAGAAGAACACCACACTATGCCATTAAAGTATAATAAAAATACTCCAGTTCACTTAGAATTGAGTATGCAGAGGCAGTAGGATGAGATAAGGCCAGAAAGGTGGCACCATATTGTAAGCATAAGACTGTACAATATACAGGAAGCAAAAGGCTGAGAATTTCTGAACAGTGATATTATCAATCAATCATTAAACATTTATTAAATGCTTTCTACATTTACCTTTTGAAAACTTCAAGGAGTTTATATGCTACTGACTGGAGCTCTTATAAGACAAGATAGTAGCTTGATGGATAAGAAGGTCAAGGGAAGGTTTTTGTATTTTTTTTTTATTTTTTATTTTTGGAGGCAATGAGGTTAAGCCCAGGATCACTCAGCAAATAAGTGTCTGAGGCCAAACTCAAACTCAGATATTCCTAATTTCAGAGCTGGTGCTCTAGCCATTATACTACTTAGCTATTTGTTTGTTTTTAGGACTGGGAAATTTAAATATGTTTTTAGGCCTATGGAAAGGCCATTAGCAGAGAGAGAAGAGTTTAAAGGTTCACCAAGGAGATGAGATAATTTTTGAAGCACAATCCTTGGGGATACAGAAAGGAATGAGATCAAAGAGAGACTAACTTTCAATAACCCCTAGGGATACCTCTTTTTCTATAAAAAAGGAAACAGAAGAGAGAAGTTATGATAATGAAAAGGTTTAGAAAATGATAGTTGTAGAGATGAGGAAGTTCATGTGAGATGTTCCCAGTTTCCTAAGTGAAGGGGTCACTTACTTTAGTAGTAGTAGAAAGGACAGTTGCTTAACATGACTTTTTTTTTTTTTTTTTGTAAAGTTTCTTAGTTTAATCGTAAGGGATTTGATTCAGGCATTTGATACTTGCAAGGAATTTTTTTTAAAAAAGATGAAACTTCAAGGCTTTATGAATGCTTCATAAAGAAATTAAATTGATTAATTTTTATTTGTATTGGAATACCCAAAGCAGAGTAGATCTCTAGAAAGTTGAAGTTGGAGCCATGAAGACCTGGTTTTACTTCCTACTGCTGTCACAAAGCTGGATGACTACAGCCAAATTCTTTATTCTCCCTTTAACCTTAAGCAGCTCTCCAAATCATATCTACTAAGTTACAGATTTAGGTTGTATTTATATCAGTAAAGGGACTACCCATATTGAGGGGATCATCAACAGAACACTAGTACATAAGAAACAACCAAGGGATTTTCATTTGTCATTTTCTACTTTAGAATAGTAATTATTTTTGAGCCCCATAACAGAATTTATTGTATCTGATTCCCTATTAGCCATTTTCTTCTGGCCCCTTACCTGGGTATGGACAGAAGAAACAGCTAGGACTTCAATGTTAAATACTCCTCTATGTCCTTCAGCCCATTTAAAGGGAGAGTTTTGTGGAGGAACCTTCTGTGAGAAAAGAAAAACAAGAGAGATCAATAACAATTGTCATTTCTTATTAAATGGCAGCAACATATAGAGTTATAAATTATTTAAGTTTGCTTGAATAAATGACTTAAAAGAAAAATAACAATAATAACTAAATTCAAGTACAACATTAGAAGCTATTGAGAGATTAGGGGAGGGACAGGAATAATCATTGATGAAGCATCTCCCACATACCATGTGTACCAGTTATGTAGGGGCAGCCAGGTGGATAGAGTAGATAGAGTACTAGGTCTGGACTCAGGAAGACTCTTCTTCATGAGTTCAAATCTGGTGTCAGATATGTACTAGCTGTATTAAGATCTGAGCAAATCATTTAACTATGTTTGGCTCAGTTTCCTCATCTATAAATGAGCTGGAGAAGGAATGGCAAACTGCTCCAGTATCTTTGTCAAGAAAACCTCGAATGGGATCATATAAATGAAAAACAACTCAAACCAACCTCTCAAACATACCATTCCAAGTACTGTGCATAGAGTTTTACAAATATTATTTCATTTGATCCTTACAACAACCATGGGAGAAAGGGACTATTAATATTCCCATTTACAGTTGAAGAAACTGAGACAAACAGAAGCGAAGTAATTTGCCTAGGGTCACAGAACTAGTAAATATCTAAGACTGGATTTGAACTCAGATCTTCCTTACTCCAGGCCTAGAGATTTATCAACTTTGCTACCAGCTACCTTTTTCAAGGTGGTCAACATCTAATGGATAGACAACATGCAAACAACTATGTACAAATAAAATAAATGTCTTATATAGCGTATCAAGATATCTTTCTATCTATCTAGTTTTTGAAAAATAGAAAAATATACCCTTCTTTTTGACATTTCTCTTTTCAAAGACTCTTCCCTGGGTACCCAGGAGAGTTAGAGAGATAGAGTGTACTATTATTAAAGGGGGCCCTTTTGGAAAATATAAAGAACTTAAATATCTTGGGTGAAATTTTTATTTTATTTATTTTTATTTTTTTATTTTATTAAAGCTTTTTATTTACAAAGCATATACATGGGTAATTCTTCCAACATTGACCCTTGAAAAATTCCCCTCCTTCCCCTCGCCCCACCCCCAGCTGGCAGGTAGTCCAATACATGTTAAATATGCTGAAATACATATCAAATCCAATATATGTATACATATCTATATAGTCATCTTGCTGCACAAGAAAAATCAGATCAAGAAGGAAGAAAAGGAAAAACTGAGAAAGAAAACAAAATGCAAGCAAATAACAGAGATAGTGAAAATGCCATGTTGTGTTCCACACTCTTCCCATGTTCCCACTCTCTGGGTGTAGATGACTCTCTTCATCTCTGAACAAGTGGAATTGATTTGAATCATCTCATTGTTGAAGAGAGTTGGGTGAAATTTTTTTTTTAATTTATAAAATGTTGAAAGCTAAAAGGGACCTTCAATTTCAATTAGTTTAAATCTCTTGTTTTACAGATGAAGAAATTGAAGCTCAAAGGGTGATTTGCTTTGGATCACAAAAGTGGCAAATATCAGAGGTGAAATTCAAACCCATGTTTTTTGATTCCAAATCTCTTGGATTTTCTGCTTTTTCATGTTGCTTCCTGGTAGAATTCTGTACATATATTGTTAGTGACCTCTGTTTGAGGAGAAATAGATTGTGTTCACCCTATCAGCATTTACAATGTTTGGCACTGAAAGGACAACATGAAAATAATCAGGTACCTACAAGAAATATATAAAGCAGTTGGAAGGAAGTTTATTGATTACCTCTGGGGAGTGCATTGAGTAGCTGGGAGGAAGTTTTTCCAAAGCAACAGGAAGACAGTAAGGTCCAGTTTGAAGGCGTTCATTAAAGAGAATTGGCAACCACTGAAACAGATGACATAAGGAATAAATTGTTATTTGTTGTAGTTCCCCATTCTGACAACTCATGTAGCTCATAGACATTGACTAGTGTTCATTTAGACAATAATTTCTGTCAAGTTCTTTGCATTTTAAATCCCTTGATAGCTCCAAGAACAGCAATACCGATGATTCCCTGGAATGCTGCTCCTCTCTGTATTCAGCTCCAAAGAAAATGTATTTTTTTTCATTATTGGAAAATATTTTACCATGACATCATCAGTGTTTATTATACTTTAAAATAGTTTAATAGTACAAAAATACCATATTATTTCCTTAATTAAAAAATTGTCTTGCATGACACATCTAGATTACAACATGAAAAAGGAGAGGTATGTAATGAGATTGGGTAAATGATCATTCTTCGAATATCTATTATCTGTGTGCCTTTTCCATTTCTGAGAATATGTCATTTGCCAAATTAAGATCATTTTGTTATTTCTGCCCTTCACTATAATAGGATCTAGGACATTTTGTTAGGAGAAGATGATATGATTTGGTTGTTGATTTCTCCAGAGATTTTGAAGGTCCAAGGAAAGTGAAATGTAAATCATTAGATTTTAAATCAACTCACTGAATATCCTAGGAGACTTTCTATTGAAGTGCCTTGTTTTTGATGACAGCTGATATGATAGAATGTGAAGAGAAGATGGTGATTGACTGTGAGTTTAGCAGGCAATTTAATTTTCACTTCTTCATAAAAATCTGGAGACCTGTTTGGAAAGCACAAAGAATCAGGCATGAATGAAAATCCTTGCTATAAATTATGATTTCAAAGGTACCCCCTACAACAACTCTGTCCTTGACTGTTTATCATTTTTCCTTTCATTTTCCCCCCTTAGATTATAAACTCCTTGAGGGCAGGCACTGTCTTTTGCTTCTTTTTATCTCTAGCACTTAGCACAGTGCCTGGCACATAGTAGGGACTTAATAAGTGTTTACAGATGATTGACTGATTTTTACAAAATTCTTTTCTTATCCTGGGAAAGCTTTGAGGGAGAGTTTATGTCTGGCTAATTTCCATTTACTCAAAAAACAGAATTCATAAACTAAAAGCTATTGCAGAAATAAAGATAATAAACTGGAAATATATAATTAAAGTTCTTGGGTCTGATCTTTGCCTTAGTGGGCAGCGAACAAATCTGTTTTGCACCTGTGAAATAGGAATAATACAATTGGAAAACTGTTATGGGACTCTGCTCAGTATCTATTATTAAAGATTACCTCCTGACTGTTTTTCCTACTTAAAGTTGCTTTAAAAATGAACATGATTTTTAACTAAAGAAACAAATGAAGGATTTGAGTCTCAAACTACTTCTGCCTTTGCTTAAAAATCATGAAAATGGTTGGAAGATATACAAAAGAGATCAAAAGAGAGAGAGAAGAGACTCATATTGATGAGACCCTGAATATTGTTTTGGATCAAGAGAAACTAAAGAATTGATCCCTCAGGCAAGCAAGCACAAGGCTCTGATAGAGATCAATTTAGCTTCATGGTCCCATCCTCTGGGGAGGTCTCCAGCAGTCTCACCTTGCTATGCCCTGTCAGGAATCCAAGTCATGTCCTTGAAGTTAAATTTTCCCCATAAAAGTAAGTTGCTGCTACTCTCCTTTTAGTCAGCCGGCCATAGCACTTTGCCTCATGGTGTCTTTTTCCTTACCTCTCCCCCCATGCTTCTCCTAATTCCATTATGCTTCCCAACCCTCCTTCTCCTCTTTACAACTAACTCTTTTAGGGTGCTAAGTCCCTTTCAGAATTTAGCCTGCCCAAAATAAGATCAAAATGAGTCCATGATTTAGACATAAAGAAAGAGATTATAAACAAATTGGAGGAACATAGGATAGTTTATCTCTCAGACTTGTGGAAGAGGAAGAAATTTGTGACTAAAGACGAACTAGAGACCATTATTGATCACAAAATAGAAAATTTTGATTACATCAAATTAAAAAGCTTCTGTACAAACAAAACTAATGCAAACAAGATTAGAAGGGAAGCAACAAACTGGGAAAACAGCTTCATAGTTAAAGGTTCTGATAAAGGCCTCATTTCCAAAATATATAGAGAACTGACTCTAATTTATAAGAAACCAAGCCATTCTCCAATTGACAAATGGTAAAAGGATATGAACAGACAATTTTCAGATGATGAAATTGAAATTATTAACACTCATATGTAAGAGTGTTCCAAATCATTATTAATCAGAGAAATGCAAATTAAGACAACTCTGAGATACCACTACACACCTGTCAGATTGGCTAAGATGACAGGAAAAAATAATGATGATTGTTGGAGGGGATGCGAGAAAACTGGGACACTGATGCATTGTTGGTGGAGCTGTGAATGAATCCAACCATTCTGAAGAGCAATCTGGAATTATGCCCAAAAAGTTATCAAACTGTGCCTACCCTGTGATCCAGCAGTGTTTCTACTGGGCTTATACCCCAAGGAGATACTAAAGAAGGGAAAGAGACCAGTATGTGCCAAAATGTTTGTGGCAGCCCTGTCTGTAGTGGCTAGAAACTGGAAAATGAATGGATGCCCATCAATTGGAGAATGGCTAAATAAATTGTGGTATATGAATGTTATGGAATATTATTTTTCTGTAAGAAATGACCAGCAGGATGAATACAGAGAGGCTTGGAGAGAATTACATGAACTGATGCTAAGTGAAATGAGCAGAACCAAGAGATCATTATATACGTCAACAATGATACTGTATGAGGATGTATTCTGATGGAAGTGAATTTCTTTGACAAAGAGACCTAATTCAGTTTCAATTGATCAATGATGGACAGAAGCAGCTACACCCAAAGAAAAAAATACTAGGAAATGAATGTAAACTGTTGTTTGCATTTTTGTTTTTCTTCCCGGGTTATTTTTACCTTCTGAATCCAATTCTCCCTGTGCAACAAGAAAACTGTTTGGATCTGCACACATACATCGTATCTAGGATATACTACAACATATTCAACATGTATAGGACTGCTTGCCATCTAGGGGAGGGGGTGGAGGGTGGGAGGGAAAAATCAGAACAGAAGTGAGTGAAAGGGATAATGTTGTAAAAAATTACCCTGGCATGGAGTCTGTCAATAAAAAGTTACTATAATAAAAAAAAAATAAAAATTTAGCCTGCCAGCTAAGGACATGCCTCAACCTCATGGAGTGCTCGCTTTCTACTGGATAATTGTGTGTTGCACTGAGGAACTTGTCTTTCATATGCTCTCCTACTCTGTTTCATATTCACCATTCCAGGTGTCTATTGTATCCCTTCATTTGTCTGTAACTTTGTTTACTAAATAAATCTACCTTTTGCCAAAGAGAATGGCCATTATGAATTCTTTACACGTCTAAACCCCAATTTTTGGTACCTGCCTCATTTGGTGACAAACCCCACATTATAGATCATATCAATATGAACAAAAATATTTATAATAGTTCTTTTTTTGTAGTGGAAAACAATTGGAAATTGAGGGGGCACTTATCAATTTGGAGAGGGATGTTGAACAAATTATGGTATATGAATATAATGGAATATTCTTGTGCCATAAAAATGATGAAAGGGAAGATTTTAGAAAACTTTGTTAAGGCTTGGCATGAAGTGATTAACAAGCACAATCAGAAGACCAATTTATACAATAACAATATCAATACAATGATCAATCATAATTCCAGAGGATCAATGATGAAGCATCATGCCCTCCTCCTAATGAAGAGGTACTTTGTTTTACTTGATTATGGTATTTGTTTTAAGGGTTTTGTTTTTCTTTATTTTTTACCAAGTTGGAAGAAAAAGGGGAATGGTAGAGAAAATAAATCCTTGTTATTTGAAAAAAAAAAAAGGTAAAAGAAAATAATAGGCACAGGACATTTAGGAGAGTAAAAAATGATACTTACTTGTTGTGGTATGTGATGGCTGTGTAGACTTCTTTTAAAAATTCAGGACCATTAGATTTTCCAAAGATGACCTGTGCCCCCAAATAGAAGAAATCAAGACAACAGTTATATCTGTGTATAGAATGTTATCAAGACATCTTAATCATAACAAGAACAATCTGGTATACTAAACTGAGAATGAAGAGTTCTAGATTCTACTCTTAGATTGCCTGGATGTGCAAGTATTAATCCTCTGTTTGGAATCTGGTACTTTTAAAAAAATTCTCTGACTTCATTATCAAACCCTGATCTTAGACCTTTTTTTCTTTACTTTGGAAAAGAACAGTTAATTTTCCAGGGGAAGCTAGAAGTCAAAGAATATTCTCCCAGGAACCTTGCTTCCTTTCTGATTATCCTAAACCTCCCCCATTACTGTATCTTTTTCTCTTATCTGTTCTCCCTTATAAGAAGGTGCTGGAAAACTGCCTTTTCTATGAATACAATGAGAGGCAGGAGAGATCCAATATTAGATGATGGTTCATTATTACATGGGGAGCTAAAATAAATGAACTCAAGGAATAGCTTAATCCAGTTTAATGAGTTAATAGAAAATAATTTTAACCACAGGATGTTAAGACACTTCAAGTAAGGAAATCTTGACATTCCTAGTCCCTCTGAGGTCTGTGCTTTATCTATTTACAATTACTTCTCTAATTCTAATCCATTAAGGATCTGTCATTTTATTGGTGTGGGTACTGGCTCTAACTGACACAGATCAAAATCACTTTACCTTTTGGGAGATGGTATATGTAAGTTATAGTCCTCAGAATTTATCATTCTGAGACTAATCTTGTCAGGCCTCTTTCTAAATTTAGCTAAATTGATCTTCAGATAAGACATGGTTTGCTGCTGAGAAACTCTGAGCCTTTGCACTTGATTGAACCTGCTACTATCATTATTTATTATTATTCTTATCATCATTATTATTATTCCTGTTTTACAAATGAGGAAATTTAGGCACAGAGGGGTTAAGTGACTTGCCCATGATCACACTACTGTGTGATGTGATTTGAGGTTTTGTTGTGCCACAGTTCCCTTTTGATGTCCTGACCTAGTTTCCCCATTGTCCTATCTGCCTCAGGTTATAACCTTTCCCTCTTAATGTTTGATGAGATAAAGGTCTACCTCAGTTGCTCTGCCCCAAAACCCTAGGCTATAATCATTCCCTCTTAAATGGCTGATAAGATAAAGGTTTTATATCTTTAGGTTATAGTCATTCCTTTTTAATATTTGACAGGATAAAGGTTTATCCATTTTAGACATCATTAGAATATCAGTAACCTCTCCAGTACCTCCCTCCATTGTGTCATCCTAGGTGCCTCCCCCCATTAGGTTATCCCCATACAGGTACCTTCCCCATTATGCCATTGTTCTTGTTATCCTATAAAAAAGCTTGCTCTCAGATACTTAGCGCTGGATTCTTTAAGATGATAGTCCCCTCCAGCCCTGGGCCCAAACATGGATCCATTGGTCCCAGTATACTATCTCTCCATTTAATAAACTATTGAATTGGTCTCTAATCTCTGTCTTGTTCAGTTTCTCCGGCATTACAGTTTAATTGATTTCAAGTCCTGGGGTCTTGCTCCCTGTATCACCTGTCCTCCTATTAAGGGATAGAATCAGTTCCAAAGTTAATACTATCTGGTTTCAAAGTCTGAGTCTACATACAATGGCTATATGACCCAGGACAAGTCATTTAATGTGGATATCTGAAACTGTTGAGTCAATGAACGGAAGTCAGGACCGCTGAGCACTTGAGGCTAACTACCGATTGGATAGTACTCTATGGGCATATTCTTAGAAAATGGTCCTTTCCACTATCCGTACTGGCTCAATGATTGGTGTATAGAGGATTGTAGGAAGGACTAGAGGGTGGAGTAAGACAAGCGAGAGACTCTTGGAGGTAGAGGAGGGAGAAGCGGAGAATCTGCTTCCATCCTGTTCAAACCTGTGTCTAAGACCAAAAATAAAGACTGAGGATTTTTGTTTATCCTGACTCCGGCTGATTCTGGGGTATCCTGGGTGCCAGCACGGTTGTTACAATTTAATGTCTTGGTGATCCAGGCAATTCTCTCCCAATTTAATACATTGGTAGACAAGTGGAGATTGCTCATTTGAAGCTTCCTGTACCAATAAAATCAAAGGTCCAGTCTATGCTATCCACATTGACCAATTGATAAGAATGGACCTTGGATCAATGGACACTATGTCCACTTTAGAAAGCAGCTTTGGATGTAGGTGATAAGCCAAATAGTGGCCTTTGACTCTTGTGTGAGGAATGCAACTTTTATCTTCTGCTACTTGTGGGGAAAAGTTTCTGTCCATCTTCACAATGAAGGAGGAATGGCTTATAGTCAAGAGATTGGCCCTTTTGGTACTTTAGAACACTAAGCTAGTCAGTATGCATGTCATGGGGACACAGTTCTGAGGTCCTCTATTTATAATTGAAATTCACAAGGGGATTTTGGTGGTGTTTTGTTTTTTGCCTATTCTGTCTTATGGTAATTATTTATTTTACACATTACCGGCATAGCATTGTTAGCATCTTCTCCACACATAAATTGGATCTTAATTGTAATGTTCCTTGCAGATGCCAATTTGTTAGCAAAGTTGAGCCTCTGTGGGTAGACAAAGAGAAGATTTCTGGAAAAGAAAAAAAGGAACAGATAAATGAGGGAGAAGGGACTGAGGTTTGATGAGAGAACTTGATATTTTGTAGAGACTTTAATTCAAAGAAGAAATAATCCTTGCAAAAGGGCTATTCTTTATTGTTATGAATTCTTTAAAAAATGGAGCCTTTTCTTTGTAAAAACTGTCATAGAAGAATGACAAGAACATGTAATGACTACAACATTGTGAATGAAGAGATCACTAACAGGAAACTAAAATCCTAATGATGGAAAAATCAGTGAAAATCCTAGAAAAAAAAAGTCATGAAACACTCCCCAATCAACAAGTGATTATTAAGTGCCTACTCTGTACCTGAATCACCTCACTGTTGAAAAGGGCCACGGTATAATCTTGCTATTGCTGTATATAATGTTCTCCTGGTTCTACTCATTTCACTTAGTATCAGTTCATGTAATCTCTTCAGACCTTTCTGAAATCATTCTGCTGACTACTTCTTATAGAACAATACTATTGCATAATATTCACATACCATAATAACTTATTCAGCCATCTTCCAACTAATGGGCATCTCCTCAATTTTCAGTTTCTTACCACTACAAAAAAGGGCTGCTACAAACATTTTTGCACATATGGGTCTTTTCCCCTTTTTTTATGATTTCTTTAGGATATAGGCCCAGTAAGAGACACTGATGGATCAAAGGGAATGCCTAGTTTACTAACTCTTTGGGCATAGTTCCAAATTGTTCTCCAAAATGGCTGGTTCAGTTCTCAACTCCACCAACAATGTATTAGTGTCCCAGTTTTCCCACATCCCCTCCAACATTCATTATTATCTTTTCCTGTCATCTTATTAGACAATCTGTGAGGTGTGTAATGGTACCTCAGATTTGTCTTAATTTGCATTTAATAAATAAATCAATAGTGATTTAGAACATTTTTTCATATGACTAGAAATGGTCTTAATTTCTTCATCTGAAAATTGTCTGTTCATATCCTTTGTCCATTTATCAACTGGAGAATGGCTTGAATTCTTTTAAATTTGAATTGATTTTGTATATATTTTAGAAATGAGGCCTTTACTAAACCCTTGGATATGTCACATCCTCCCCCCTCAGTTTATTGCTTCCTTTGTAATTTTGTCTGCATTGGTTTTGTTTGTACAAAAACTTTTAAACTTAACAATCAAAATGATCCATTTTGCATTCCATACTCTATTCTAGTTCTTCTTTGGCCATACATTCCTTCCTTTTCCATAGATTTGGGAGGTAGACTATCCTTTGTTCTTCTAATTTGCTTATAGTATCACTCTTTATGTCTAAATCATGAACCCAAGTCAAACTTATCATGGTATAGGGTGTTAGGTGTGGGTCAATACCTAGTTTTTACCATACTAATTTCTCACTTTTCCCAGAAATTTTTGTCAAATAGTGAATTCTTATCCCAAAATCTGGGGTTATTGGGTTTATCAACACTAGATTTATTATAGTCATTGACTATTGTGTCTCGTGAACCTAACCTAGATCAACTACTATATTTCTTAGCCAGTACCAAATGATCTTTATGACTGCTGCTTTATAATATAATTTTAGGTCTGATACAGCTAGGTGTAGAGGGCCAAAATTTAGGAGAAGTATCTTGAAACAAGGTATTAACTCAGTGGAATTGATGAGACAATGGTTATCTAGTTTATATATACTTAGTACTTAGTATGGTGATATAATGGTTTTCTAGTTCACATATATCTAGTATGATATAATAATATAATCATTTTAATTTGATATAATGATATAATCACTCTAGATTGGCTTATACTCAGTATATTGTAATGATGTAATTGTAATAGGGTATTTAAACTGACTTGGTCCCCAAGTCAGACTTAGATGGAGACTGGTTGAGACTGTCAGATTGTCAGACTGCTGGAGGAGACTGGGTCAAACTACAACAGACACAGACTGTGAAGGAGACAAGAAAGACTTTGGACTCTATTCTTGTCCATACTTGTGGTGACTATCCTGCTGAGACCAAGGCTCTTCTGGAGAACCTCCAGAAAGATAGCCAGGACATTACAGCTAGGCCACTTTCATCAGCATTTTTTTCATTTATTCCTTTGAACTTCTTGACCTTTTGTTCTTCCAGATGAACTTTATTATTATTTTTTCTAGTTCTGTAAAATAATTTCTTGGGTGTGTGATTGGTATAGCACTGT
This sequence comes from Sarcophilus harrisii, assembly GCF_902635505.1. NCBI lineage: Eukaryota > Metazoa > Chordata > Mammalia > Dasyuromorphia > Dasyuridae > Sarcophilus > Sarcophilus harrisii. The sequence continues at coordinate 293,813,873 of NC_045426.1, read as the reverse complement.
AATAAGTAGATTAATTTAGGTAGTATTGTCATTTTTATTATATTAGCTTGGCCTACCCATGAGCACTTGATATTTTTCCAATTGATTATATCTGACTTTATTTGTGTGGAAATTGTTTTCTAATTGTGTTCAAATACTTCCTGACTTTGTCTTGGCAGGTAGACTCCCAAATATTTTATATTATCTGTAGTTATTTTAAATGAAATTTCTCTTTGTATCTCTTCCTGCTGGACTTTGTTGGTAACATATTTTTATATGCTGATGATTTATGTGGATTTATTTTGTATCCTGCAATGTTGGTAAAGTTATGAATTGTTTCTAGAAGCTTTTAGTTGGTCCTCTAGGATTCTTTAAGTGTATTATCATATCATCTGCAAAGAGTGATAATTGGTTTCCTCATTGCCTACTCCAATTCCTCTAAGTTCTTTTTCTTCTCTTATTGCCAAAGCTAACATTTCTAATACAATATTGAATAGTAATGGTGATAGGGGCAAACTTTTTTCATTCCTGATCTTCCTGGGAATGGTTCTAGTACGATACTTGCTGATGATTTTAAATACATGCTACTGCTGTAGACATAATACACAAATATATATACACATATATACATATATATAACTATGCCTATCTGCAAAAAAACAAAAATACATTTATATGTATATATATGAGATTGTTCAAAATCAATTGTTCTTTGTTATGCTAAAGAAAGGTTGTTTATTGCTACAGGAGACGTTTCTGTGGAATTGTGAAATATTGGAAGACATTACACTGGCTGATGGTGATAGAATTTTCTTTTCTGTAAAATTTAATAAAATGGTAGACAAATATCTCTCTGAGTAGATAAGGTGACAGAGAGGTAGGTCTTCAACTATGCCTAGACAGATAGTTAGATTTTGGACAAACAGATAAGGAGATGAGGAAAAGGGCATATTGGGAGCAAAGGTAAAGAGATCTGGCTAAGTAGATAGGAAATTCTTTATTTGACATACCTTTCAAAAGAATGAAAACAAGCTTTGTCTTATATTGTAATTCTTATATCTTGGGCAATGAATGTTTTATTTGTAGACTATGGAGATATGTTCCTGATGGGACAAGATTAAAATAATTCTGCTATTGATTAAATACAATGGAGCACCTTCATGGCATCAGTAATCAAGAAATCAGAGCAATCCTATTTATGGAAATCTATCAGTTTGTTTTTTTTTTCAAATAATCATAGGTTCACCCTAGCTATTTTGGCTGTTTCAAAGCCACTGTTTATTTTTCTCTTCAGTCCCTTTTGAAGATACAAAGTGTGAGAATAAACAAGATTTTTTACAGATGTGAAAATTTAACAAGATTGATTAAGTGAATAAGATGCTTTTTGTTGGTGTTTTTGTTCTTTATATGGTTCTTTCTGGGGGAGAGGTTTTCTTGGGGAGGTTTTCTGGAGGCAGCTTTAGTTTCAATTGAAAGTATTAATCACCCAAAATCCCAGCCAGCTGATAAAAGTTCAGATCTTTTATTGTCCTTCAATATAGCCTGGTTAGCTCAGGGGCCTATCTCTCTGCTTAGTTCTAAGAGCTCTTGCAGCTTTGTCCTTGGCTTCTGCCTCTGCTTTCTTCAGCCTTCAGCCAACACCAAGGTGGAAGATGCAATGAATCTCTCTTGCCTCGAAAAGAGGACTTGTGGGCTTCTTCCCAGAGTGCTCCTCTCCAACCCCAGTCAATGTTTCGAAGTAAGTCCTTCCAAGCTCTAAGAGCTTCCAACAGCTTTTAATTTAAAAATAGTTAAAAAAAAAAAAAAAAAGATTGATGGGGCTCAAAAATTAGGAAAAAAAAGAATCCTTGTTTACATGTATTGGATGTAACATATATTGTAACATATTTAACATGTATTAGACTACCTGCCATCTAGGGGATGGGGTGGGAGTAAAGAGGGAAAAATTTGGAACAGAAGGTTTTGCAAGGGTCAATGTTGTAAAATTACCCATGCATATGTTTTATAAATAAATAAATAAAAAATTAAAGAAAAAAGAAAGGAAAAAAAAAAAAAGAATCTTAGGCTTTTAAGCTAGATAAGGGACCTTAAAGGTCTAGCTCATCTTGCAATCTTTGGTAGCTGGTTTTGAATCTATGAGAACCAATATCAAGTGAAGGGAAATTTATCATTTGTGATATGACATCTTTAATTCCAAATTAAAACAATCTACAAACCTGAATGCCCTACTACATACAAATAACTGTGCACACTAGGACTATAAGGACCTCAGATCCTTGTTGAACTTTGTCCAAATCCTTCATTTTAGAAATGGATAAACTGAGGACTATTATTAGAGAGTAATACATTGTATACACACACAGCTGTGGAAATAATCCTCCTAAGGCACAGGTCCAACATATCATTCACTCTTCTGCTCAAAACCTTGTCATGACGCTCCATGCCAAAGAATGAAATACCAACTCCTTATCCTGATATTTAAGGCACTCCTCAATCTGGCACCTGTCCAGCAGTTACCATTTTAGTTTTATTTCATATAATTTCTTTTACAAATTCTGTATTTCAAACAAATTGGACTATGAGTGAATTCCTAAACTTGATATTCCATTTCCCAGCTTCAAGCCTAGAATCTACTGCCATCTCACACTCACCTTTCAGAGTTATTTTCTTTAATTCAATTTAGTAGATTATAGACAAATGTCTCTTTAGGCATGTCAAGCATTACAAAGAAGTAGGTCTTGACTCATTCCTTAAAGCATTTTGGAAAGATAGAGAGGAGCACAACATGAACAATTCTTACATTTTGAACTGTTTTATTTGTAGACTTCAGGGATATGTTACCCAGTTGATAATGTTTTCTTCTTTAATGTGGTACTTATTTTTGTATCTGTTATATCCCTCCCAGTAAAAAGTAAGCTCATTGAGGACAGAAATTGTTTTCTTTTTGTCTAGAAAGACAATCTAAGGACTGTTCCAGCTCTTAGAGCAGTGCCTTAGATGTACTAAGTGATTAATATATATTTGTTGAATTGCACTGAACTGAAGAATCCAAAGTCACATAACAAAATAAGAGATATAACTGACACAATGCTGCTTCAAAGGATGATTTTCTACATAATTACAATATGCTGTACACTTCCAAAATTTTATATAACACATAATTAATAGAGATGAACATTGGCTGATAATACACTTCAGTCCATTAAGAAGTCAAAACAAAGGTGAAATGAAGTGGAAAATCCTAGTAGGGTTGTACCTTCGTTGAATCTTGGGAGTCAGAAGATCTGAGTTTTAATTCAGCATTAGACACTTAGTAGCTGAGTGACCTTGGACTCCAAATAATTTGAAAATATTTCAATAAAGCAATGTCTCCTCTTTACAGGAAAAGATAATGACGAATGTTGGAGAGGATGTGGGAGAACTGGGATACATTAGTTGCAAGCTGATCCAATCATTGTGGAGAACAATTTGGGACTATGCTTAAAGGGTTATCAAACTGTGCATACCCTTTGATTCAGCAGTGTTTCTCCTGGGCTTATATAACAAAGAGATCTTAAAGGAGGGAAAGGGACCCAGACCTACATGTGCAAAAATGTTTGTGCAGCCCTTTTTTTAGTGGCAAGAAACTGGAAACTGAGTGGATGCCCATAAGTTGGAGAATGGCTGAATATGATATATGAATGTTATGGAATATTATTGTTCTATAAGATATGATCAGAAGGATGATTTCATAGAGGCCTGGAGAGACTTACATGAACTGATGCTAAGTGAAATGGGCAAAATCAGAAGATAACTGTACACAGCAACAAGAAGATTATACAATGATCAATTCTGATGGATGTGGCTCTTTTCAACAAAGACATGAATCAGGCCATTTCCAATGATTTTGTGATGATGAGAGCCATCTATACCCAGAGAGAGGACTGTGGGAAGTGAGTGTAGATCACAACATAGCATTTTCATGCTTTTTGTTGTTTGCTAGCATTTTATTTTCTATTTATTTTCCTTTTTGATCTGATTTTTCGTGTGCAGCAAGATAATAAGATAACATTTTTACCTTGTTTAACATATATTACTTTCCATCTGGGGGAGGCGGTGAGAGAAAGGGCGGGGGGAATTGGAACACAAGGTTTTTCAAAAGTCATTGTTGAAAAATAATCCTTGCATATGTTTTGAGAATAAAAAACTTCAATTAAAAAAAATCTGCTCAATTCATTGAATATTTTTTGCAAAAATGTGGTCCTTGTGTTTAGTATAGTATAGATATTTGTGATTCACAAAATTCCAGAACATTTAATAATCAAATACTATGAGCACACATTTTAATAGCACTTAACCCAATATTCTACCCAAAAGCTGCTTCAAAAATAAAAACAAAGAAACTTCCTGAAACTGAAATTATTAAAATAATAATAATAATTTTTAAAACTACATTTTAAAGGATATTTGAGAACAAACATTTCTATTATGTTTGGCTTCTCAGTTATTACAATTAAAATGCCATCTTATGTGACTTTATATAACATTATTATTGATGATAATAATTTCTACCTTTTGAATTCCTCATCTAGACTTTTTAAATATGCACTCATTAAATAATAATACCTTGTGTTATATTCATTGAGTGCCTTTCATCATAGCCACTTCACATGCCAAGCTCATTACCACATCAATCCTGATGACATTTCTATGGGGTAGGTAAAAGTTTTGCTCAAGTAATGAATTTAACCAGCTACACCCAGCAAAAGAAGTCTGGGAAATGAGTATGAACCACTACATAGAATTCCCAATCTCTCTATTTTTGTCCACCTGCATTTTGATTTCCTTCACAAGCTAATTGTACGCTATTTCAAAGTCCGACTTTTTATACAGCAAAATGACTGTTTGGAAATGTATATTTATATTGTATTTAATTTATACTTTAATATATTTAACATGTATTGGTCAACCTGCCATCAAGGGAAGGGGGTAAGGGAAAGGAGGGGAAAAATTGGAACAAAAGGTTTGGCATTTGTCAATGCTATAAAAATTACCCATGCATATAACTTGTAAATAAAAAACTATAATAATAAAAAAATAATAACTCTGGGCAAAAATTAAAAAAAAAAAAAAAAAAGCTTTGCTGAAAGATAGATCTTAGAGAAAAAAATCATTTGGCCCACTAAATATTGTTTTGCCTCAAAAGGAAAAATTGAAAAGTTTTAGGAAGGACAGAGATTTCTATAAAATCCACTTAGCTATTTAAAGAAAAGCCATTTTATTTTAAGTTTGAAGGCATCATTCATGGAAAGAAAGGCGACATGGGTAGTTTTATCACAATCAGCTTCCCATTTAGTTTATTCCTATGGAAAGGCCTAGGATATGAACTAGTACCTTTTGTTGCCTAGTGTGATTTAAAGAGTATCAGGAAGGATCCTTTGTCCCTAGACATCTCTCCTATATTTTCAGACAACTCTCTCAGACTATAAATTACAGAGGAAATATCTGCTTTGGTAGGAGTTTTCTCATTAGACATTCCATGAACTCATATTACAGATCCAGTCCAAAACAATATACTGCAAAGTATATTCTATTGCGAGTAATTTTATTAATGAAGAGATTCACTCATTTAAAAGAAATGAACAAATATCCTGATTTAAAAGATAAGTATCTTCAGAAAACATTAAGGAAATTATCAGTCACTCGCAATTTAGTATGAATTAGAAAAACCCAGCTCCTTCCTTTCTAACAACTACCTGAAATTCATGGGCACTGTTGAAATAGGGATTTCAAAAAAGGAAGGTGAGTGAAGAGAGGTGAAAGGATAATTATGAAGTAGAGGACACTGCACAAAAGAAAGTAATTTTGGATAGGTTTGGATGTCCAGGGGAAGATTCTTTTAAACAAGAAAGCTTAGGGTAGTTGAGGAGCAGAAATACCAGTAATTGTGAAAGAGAAAATGATGAAGAAAGAGCAGGTAGAGATAAACTTCTACTCTATAATTTTTCCTAGGGATGGCCTTACCCATAAGGATTCCTGTATCCAATACAAGAAACAAACAGAGAAAAGGCAAGGGGTCCATTCTAAGTATGGTATTTCTCCTTTTTTTGTAAGGTTTAAATTTTTTAAAAATTCAGATTTGTTTAATTATTTAAATCAGTGGATCAGTAGGTACTGTTAAAAAATAAATTATAATATATATGTATTTTTTTTTGCTGAGGCAATTGGGGTTAAGTGACTTGCCCAGGTCACATGGCTAGGAAGTGTTGTGTCTGAGGCCAGATTTGAACTCAGGTCCTCCTGACTTCAGGGTTGGTGCTCTATCCACTACATCACTAGCTGCCGCAACAAATAAATTTTTAAAAATAAGTAATAAATAATAAATTTACTAGGCCAGGTGGAACATTTCCTTGCTACCCATTTTCTCTGAAATACAATAATCACGGAAGTCTTTTCCATCTCTAATGCTCTCGAACTTTAATTAAATTAGCAAAAGAGAAAAAAGCTAAATAAAAATTGCATAAAAACATTTATTTAAAAAAAATAATAAATCATTCCAGGTCATGTGAGCAATAAGACAGAAGATTAAATATTTCTCTGACCCCTACAACCTTTCAAACCTTCTCAAATTAGAATCATACTTTTAATGCTATAATAACAATTCAGTTACCAAGGAGATATTTTATAGAACTTGATAAAAAATAAAAACAAAATTAATTTGGAAAAACAAAGGATCTGAAATATCAAGAGAAGTGATAAAAAGAAGCAAAGATGAATGGGGCTATGCAATTCTAGTCCTCAAACTGTATTATAAAGCAGCAGTCATCAAAGCTATCTCATATTGGTTAAAGAATAGAGATAGCTGAATGGAATAGGCTAGATAAAAGAGATTTAGAAAAAGTAGAACTCAATAATCTAATGTTTGATAAAGGGGAAAATAGAAATTACTTAAGGAAAAATGCCTATTTGGGAAAAACAACAATAACAACAAAACAACAAAACAAAAAACCTTCTGGGAAAACTTGGAAAGCATTCTGGCACAAACTGGGGTTAGGCTAACATTCTATACCATACTCCACAATATGTTTTAAATGGATATTTTACCTTAATATTAAAGATTATATTATTTTGAAAAATTAGAAGAAAAACAGAACATATATATGTTAAGGACCACACCTAAGTGTGAAGGGGCACGTTGGTTCTCTGAAAGCCCTCACAAGCTGTGAATCATCACACACTTGAAGAAATTGCAAATCAGCCTTTACTAATGCAAATGTTGTCTGTGAATTGAGAATGAAATAAATATGAGGCAAGAGGGAAGAGGAAAGATTCAGAGAATGCAATTGCCTCTCAGTCTCCTTGTATCATTATCGTCCTCTCACCTGAAGGGATCTGTTCTGCTGGACAGAATTAGATCCCCAGCAGACACTAGTAGGTGGCGCCTGTAACATATATATATATGATAGCTATGAGTAGAAGATCTATTCTTTTTTAAAATAGTATTTTATTTTTCTAAATATATGTAAAGATAATTTTCAGCATTTGGCTTTGCAAAACGGTGTGTTCTAAATTTTTCTCCTTCTCTCCCTACTTTTTCCTTCCTGAACACAGCAAGCAATCCAAAATAGGTTAAATATGTTCAATTCTATGACATCTATTCTTAAACAAGAGATGAGGCAATTATGAAGGATAAAACCGATAACTCTGCTTACCTGAAAATGAAAAGCTTCTGCACAAATTCTGATATTATTGCATCTAACAAGGGAATGTGATGAGGTCTTCAGTATTAGATATAGTAAGTGTAGGAATAGATCCCTGGGGCAAGCAGATAGAAAGTTCTGATAGAGATCAGTTTAGGTCCATGGTCCTACCCTTTGAGGAAGTGGTCCAGTCTGAACTCCAAGTTATGTCAAACTCCTGAGATCCGCCCTCTATAGAGGTCTCTTGAGTAGTCTCACCTCGCCATGTCCTGTCAGAAATCTGAGGTTAAATTTTCCCTATAAAATCTACTCATGGGCCATGCTATGGTTGCTGCCTTCCTTTGGGTCAGTCTGCCATACCATTTTGCTTTGTGGTATGTTTGTTCTTACTCTGTCCCATGACACATGGTATTTCCCTAATTCTACCATGTTTCTTAACCCCACTTCTCTTTACAACTAACTCTTTTAGGATGCTAAGTCCCTTTCAAGATTTAGCCTGTCAGCTAAGGACATGCCCCAACCTCATGGGAGGCTCCCTTTCTATTGGGTAATTGTGAGTTGCACTGAGGAGCTTGTCTTTCTTATGCCCTCTTACTCTATACCATTCTCAGTGTCTATTGTATTCCTTTATTTTGTCTGTAACCTCTTCCCCTAAATAAGTCTACCTTTTGCCAAGGAGAATGGCTATTGTGAATTCTTCATGACCGAACCCCAACTTTTAGTGCCTGCCATCATTTGGTGACATATCCCACATCATAGATCACATCAGTTGAATGGGAAAAAAAAATTTTAATCAAATTTCTTTAATAAAGATTTTGTTATCTATGTATAAAAAAGATTAATAGATATTTATAAAATCAATAGCCATTTCTCAATAGATAGTCAAGGGATTTAAACAAACAGTTCTCAAAGAAGAATTGTAAAATAATCATAATCACATAAAAAAATGCCCTATCTCATCAATAATAACAGAAAAGTAAATCAGAACCCTAGGCTTCACTTCCCACACTGCAAATGCAAAAAAATTACCAAAAGTAGCAGCATTCAATTGTTATGGGCCAGAACTTGAAACAAGGTGCTAAGTCAGTGGAATTGATAGAGACAATGATTATGTAGCATGATATTTAACAGTTCTCTAGTTCAGTACATGTACTTAGTACTTACTAGAATTCTACAAGATTCACACTTTTAAGAGAGCATATATAAGCTAGGAGTCTCAACCAGGATTCAGTTCAGGAGATTCAGAAGCCAGAAAAGGCAGTCAGGGAGATTCAGAAGCCAGAGCTCAACCTCTCAGAACCAAGACTACAGAAGGCCTCTAAGAAAGCTAACCGGAGGAAAGGAGACAAGACTTAGAAAGAGACAATAGAGGATTTGGACTTTAAAACCTGGCTGCATTTGGGGTGATTACTGAACTGAAAGGAAGGCTGCTCCCTGAAGCCCCCCAGAAACTTCCTCCCAGAGAATATTACATTTTAGAGAAGAATATTACATTCGGTGTTGGAGGGTGGAAAGATAGAAACACTAATTCATGGTTGAAACCATGAAATAGTACAACCATTTTGGAAATCATTTTGGTACTATGCAAATAAAGACACTAAAATATCCATATCCTTTGAGTTAAGAGATTCCATTACTGAATTTATACTCCAGGAAGCCATTGGTAAGAAAAAAAATCCCTATATCCTCCAAAATATTTAGGCAGCACTTTATGATAAAAGAATTGGAAACAGAGTGGTCCATGAATGTAACTCCCAGGGGTGGGTGTCTGGATGAACGAACCCTAGTTTGGTTCATTGGAAAGTGCCTGGAGGTGGGTGTTTTCTGAGTTAGAGCTAATCCCAGAGATTCAAAGTGAATAAAGTGAACTGTGAAAGAAATCTCACATGATGGGGACAGTGTTCTACAGACTGAGTGAAGGTTGGCTGTGCCCCAGGGCCAGGTTTCTTTCTCCAGAAATCATATGGTTTACAAGGAGTGGGACTTTTTCTTTGTGAGACTAAGTTGGAGCCACCTTGGCATTGAAACTCCCATATAAGGTAATTTAGTAATCTTAAAGATGTGGTTGGGTTGAAAGTTTTTCCTCATGACTTAAAATGTGAGGACATTTGTCCTGACTAATCAGGGCAAAGATCTAGCCTATAGGGAGTGTTAGCCCAGGCCTCTATATAATTCTTGTCCATTAACTGGGCCTTGCCTCTCCTTGCCTAACTGCTTGAGAGGAGGGAGACGCCCTTTCTTGCCAGATTCTAAAAAGTTTCCTTTCTGCTTTTGCCTTGAGAAATCTCTTTAATTTATTTATTTGTCCCACACAAAAGTATGTCCTAAGGAGGCAGGGCCTTCCTTTGAAGAACTTAATTTCTTGAGTAATATTCTATTTAATAATTAAATAAGAAATAACTTCCTAATAATTAGCGCTATCCCAAAGTAGAGTTAGAAAGCTTCCCCTCCCTTTCTCTCTCATGTCTCTTCCCCAAGTCATTAGAGGACTCGAAGTAAAAGCTGGATAATTTCTTTTTGAAGTTATTGTAGAGAATATTCTTATAGAGGTATAGATAGATAACACTAAAGGCTACTAAGTTTTCTGCTAAGCCACACTTTCTGTAAATCCCTAAAATATACCTAGAGGGCACCAGAGTCTCTGAAGGTTTCCCCAAATTGTGTTGAGCCCACAAAATTTTTCAAACTGTTCACTGTCTAAAACAGATATCCCAAACCATTCACTCTCCTTCTTCCTTGTGATGAGGTCCTCAGTAATTGGGTGCAGTTGGCAGAGAGGGATTGGAGCATTGATGGAATTGCTTCCTAGGATAAGGCAGGGAAGGGACTGATTGAAATCAGTTAAGCCTCATGGTCCCACCCTCTGTGGAGGTCCCACCTCTGTGGGTAGCTTCATCTTGGTATGTTTAGTCAGATATCTGAGTTATATCAAATCCTTGAGGTTAAATTTCCCTTATAAATCTGTCCATGGTCTCATGTCATCTTTGCTGACTCCCTCTTGGGGCTATAGCCCACATGGCATTCTGCCTTATCGTGTCTTTCCCCTTTCCCCTCCCCCATGCCACTTGGTCTTTCTCCTTTGATCAACTCCTTCCTCTCCCCAATATGCTTCATGGTGTCTCTTCTTTCACCTCTCCAATATGTCTTATAGTGTCTTTCTCTTATGTTAAGTATTTCTTTCAGGGTGCTAAACTTCTCTGTGGAGTTACCCTGCCATCTAAGAATATACCCAACCTCATTGGGTCTTCCCTTTCTCCTGGTTAATTGTTAGTTCCACTAGGAAACTTGTCTTTTCCACCATTAATTGTTAAAACCCCTTTTCTTGCTAACTATATTGCTTTCCTGACTCTAGTTCATATTTATCATTCCTGGTATCTATTGTATTACTTCATTTTGTCTGTAATCTCTTCTCCTAAATAAACTTATCTTTTGCCAAAGAGAATGGCCACTGTGAATTCTTCACATAACTGAACCCCAACATTCAATGCCTGCATCAATCTTAACATTTGGTGCTCTCCCAAATTTGGTGCCTAGACTACATTACTTGCTCTAATTTAAATGAAAGCCTCTTATTTTGCTTGAGGGTCTCAGAAGGCCCTAATCTACACCAAATGGTTCCCCCAGAATGCTACTGATGTCAAACAGTACAGCATTGTTCCCCAGAAACCTTTTTAAAATGAGGCAGCATGGCATAGTGAATTTGGAGTTAGAAAGACCTGGGTTCAAATAATACTTCAGAAATCTACTAGCTATGTGGTCCTCGGAAAGTCACTTAAATTCTCCATGGCTTCAGTTTTCTCATCTTTAAAATGAGGGGTTTAGACTTGAAGGGCCTCCAGGAAGTCTTCCAGTTCTAAATTTATTATTCTACCTTGAAGGAGCCCCAAGGGCTGTCTTCCCATTATTTTGCCAAATTCCATTATTTGGGACACATGGGGTATGTGTGATAGATTTTTTAATAAACCTATTAAGAAATTGGCTCAAGTCTAGGCAATATAGGAGGCCAATATCTAAACAAACATTTTAAATACTGTGGTTTTTTTTCTTCTGTTGAACAACAAAGTAATTTGTTGCTGGCTTGTAACTTTACCAACAGAATGAAAGGTTGAGTAGGGAAAGTACATTCTAAAGCAGCCTTTTGCTCCTGTCCACTGCTAGTATTGAGCATCCCCAGCCTGAAGTTGCCTATTTTCAGTTAAGTTTGATATTGCCCACTTGAAGAGAAATAACACAACTTTCTGTCTATCTGGAGGACAGTAGAACAGAAAAATCCTCCACAGTAAAGGCAAATCTCCCTTACTCTTAGCTTCATTGACATTCTCTGCTGAGGGGCTTATTACTGTTTATCCTTTACCTCTATTTTCTTTTCTCTCTCTCTTTTTTTAAATAGCTTTTTATTTATAAGTAATATGTAATTTTACATCATTGACAATTGCCAAACCTTTTGTTCCAATTTTTCCCCTCCTTCCCCCCACCCTCTCCCCTAGATGGCAGGATGATTAGTAGATGTTAAATACATTAAAGTATAAATTAGATACACAATAAGTATACATGACCAAACCGTTATTTTGCTGTACAAAAAGAATCGGACTCTGAAATATTGTACAATTAGCCTGTGAAGGAAATCCAAAATGCAGGCAGGCAAAAATATAGGGACTGGGAATTCAATGTAATGGTTCTTAGTCATCTCCCAGAGTTCTTTCGCTGAGCGTAGCTGGTTCAGTTCATTACTGCTCCATTGGAACTGATTTGGTTCATCTCATTGCTGAGGATGGCCAGGTCCATCAGAATTGATCATCATATAGTATTGTTGTTGAAGTATATAAGCATCTCCTGGCCCTGCTCATTTCACTCAGCATGAGTTCATGTAAGTCTCTCCAGGCTTTTCTGAAATCATCCTGTTAGTCATTTCTCACCGAACAATAATAGTCCATAATATTCATATACCACAATTTATTCAGCCATTCTCCAATTGAAGGGCATCTACTCAGTTTCCAGTTTCTGGCCACTACAAAGAGGGCTGCCACAAACATTCGTGTATATACAGATCCCTTTCCCTTCTTTATGATCTCTTTGGGATATAAGCCCAGTAGTAACACTACTGGATCAAAGGGTATGTACAGTTTGATAACTTTTTGAGCATAGTTCCAAACTGCTCTCCAGAATGGTTGGATGTGTTCACAATTCTACCAACAATGTATCAGTGTCCCTGTTTTCCCACATACTCTCCAAAATTCTGCATTATCTTTCCCAGTGATTCTAGCCAGTCTGACAGGTGTGTAGTGGCTTTACGTCTATTTTCAAGGAAGATTTATAAGTATCTTATTTGCTTCCTTATTTAAAAAAAAAAATCACAAGGAAGGCACTATATTTCAAAACAAACAACTCACATCTCCATTTTGCCATAAAAGAGCAAAAACAGGTTTTTTGAGATGGATTTTTTTTGACTACAGAGAAGTTTTCTGAGCCAAGTTATGTAAATTTCTGGTAAATGAAGTCTTGGACAAACAGAACTGTGGTCTTCCCATCTCACTTTCCTTCTTAGGGAGAACATGAGCTTTGGATGCCATGTGCTTGAAGAAGGGATCCTGAAACTCTAAAAATCCTTGAAGGAGAAAAACTCCTTTAACTCTGTCTCAGTGAGGGACCCTGCCCCAAGGGGTTTCTTTCTGTTACCTAAGTGAGATCAGTTCAGTCTTGAAACTCATTGAATTCTATTCAAATTCCAGCCCAAGCTGAAACCTAGCTTGTAGAACTCCACCCACAAGCCCCTTCAGCTGGTAGCTAAAGCTCCTATTATAAAAGAGCCAATCTAAAATCCTATCTTTGCAGAATTTCTAAACATGCCAGCTATGTTATGTTTCCTATGCCAAGGGCTTCTGCCCAATGGATAATATTCTTTTCCAGTGCCACCCTCTCTTTAGCCTCACCTATTTCCCTAACCAGACTTTATGGCTCTGTCAGGATTTCTAACCTTACTTCCCAATTCCTATAATAAATCTCCTTTATCAATCTAGGTTTTTGGGTCTGTAAATTCCTTTACAGAGAATCTCTGCACTGCCAGAAGAGAGTTCCCCAAAACTTTCTACACTTGTGCCGAATCCCAAGGAGGTACAGGGGAGCCAAACTCTCCATTTAGTTCCCTGAATCCTAAACCTGCCACTAGACCTTATCATTTAACTCCCTGACTATCAGAAACCCTAATCTCATTTTGGTTCTCTAAATCTAGACCTTATCATTTGATTCCATACCAAAGGGAACCCCAAAATCTAAACCTTATCATGCTCATGATCACATGGTGGCCAGAAGGGAGGATTGGGTGAATTACCCTTCTCCCTCATTCCCCAGTGAAGTTGAAGGAAGAGGAGAAGCTAGAAGTTGTTTCTTTTTTCTAGTTGACTCTTGACTCCTCTCTCTCACAACTCCCACCTTCACAGTGTGGAGCCTTGTTCTGAGTTCGCTGCATCATACCAAAGTGCTAAGTCCTTGCAAAGGTAAACAGATTTTTCCAGAAATGAATAGGGCCGACTCAGAGCACATCACTCTAGGATTTTATCAGTTGTGTAGAAGGTGATGCATATGAATAGTTGGTTTGTTGGGGATTTGAATAATGGTCCATTAGCACTCACTCTTTCAATTTATCTAGTCTAGAAACAAGTTAGAAATTCCACAAATAGATGGTTGAGAGGTTAGAGAGTCATCCTCTTTAGAACACAGTATAGATTCAACTCTGGAAGAGAACATTGAATTGTGCATGTAAGACATGCCAGTGCTTAGGGAATGCCTGGTTCCTATAAGTACAATATTAATAATAATACATTACTTGCTCCCAAATTGTGTGCTATGGGATCCATCATAGTACAATACAAAACACATCTTTATTTAAACCACTGTCTTGCCACTTATGTGAATTATTTGGGGCAAATTATTTAGCTTCTTTGTACCTCAGTTTCTGCATGTAATAAAATTAGGGGACTGGTTGAAACAATCCTCAAGTTCTCATCCAGCTTTATTTATGACTCTATGAAGGTAATTAGTAGCATGATAAAGAGAGTGCTGAAATTGAAATAAGAAAGACTGGAATTCAAATTCTGCCTCTGATACTAGCTATGCGATCTTTGATAATTTTCCAAGCCTCTCTGTGTCTCAGCTTCCTGCTTGTTAAATGAGGAGGGGTTGAATTGTTCTTTCCTATCTCTCCTCACTCTAAATTTATGATCTGATGACCAAGGCATAGTCTGACCTAAATTTTATACTTTCCATCCTCCTAATTCCCTTATTATTTATGGAAGCATCTATTTGAAGAAGCTGAAATTGCAGAACATTGAAAAGCATCCATACATTAATGACTTATTATTTTAGCAATTTATTTTGAGCCTTATTCCTCTCTGTCTCTATCTGTCTCTGACTGTCTGTCTCTACCTCCCCCTCCTCACTTTATCACACCTTCACCAAATTATCAACCATAGAAAAAAGTACTTAGGAACCACTTAGATATGCTGACCAGGCTTTGTTGTTTTCAGTTAGGTAGATAAGTTTTAAAAGCCTAAAAGAGGTCAAAAGAAGATAGAACAAAGTCTTCTGAGGTTCTCAAAGACTATGAAGAAACTCCACATATGTAAAATAGGCAACTGATATCATTGAGGACAATATGGGAGGTTCACAGCATCAGTCACTGAATCTGTCACATCTTTATGAAAAGACATCCACTGTCACTTGTCACTAGCAGTGGAGTATCTGCATCACCATGTACAAGATAAACCTTGGTTTAGATGACTTTAAAAGTAACAGCATAAAAAATGAGATTCTTCTTGCTTTCTAGAATTTCTATTTCCAATTCATCTCAATTGAATTAATTAAACATTATCATACCTATTAAGTAAATTTCATAGGGCTCAGAATATAATTTTCTAAACAAAGTCTCCCTGGAGACTAGGACTTTGCAAAAAATTATTAGAATGTATTATTACTTATTAAAATATAAACCCCTTCAGGGTAGGGGTTGGTTTTGCCTTTCCTTGTATTCAAGGCACTTAGCCCCAAAGTCTGGCCTGTTGCAAGTACATGAAGGTGGGGCTTAGAGTATGATTTGAATGAGAACTTTACAGCTTCTGGTAATTTGTGGGATTATTTTGTTTGTTCAAGGGATGACTGGTGACAACTAGCATTAGAATGATAAATGGGGGGGGTGGGGACTACAAAGAGGATTTCTTTATTTACAGAAAAAACAATTTGGGAGAGGAAGTAATTGGAGTCAGCAGAGTTTAGAGCATTAAGACTAGGTGCCCACCCCAAGAAGTGAAAGTCTGATCCTTGCACTCAAGTGGTTGTAGACCTGAAAGAAAAACATGATAGCAGTAGGACTCTGGAGGGTGGGGTGAATTAAAGGGCCTTGTTGTGATGGTACAAGAATTGAGGGTAGGAGATCCCATAATAGCAATGGGATCCCCTTGGCCAGTTGCACAGGTTTTGTGAAAGAATTAACCCCCAATAAATATAGGCACAAGGTTTGTGGCAAAAAGGGATTTATTTACACTAAGAAGACAGCTTTCTTAGTGGGCAAAGAATCCTGACAGGATAGTTTTGCAAAGATGGATTTACACCGAGAAGAAAATGTCTTCATCAGCAAACAAAATCCTGTTAGAACTTCTGTAAAGATGGGTTGACAAACCCCTAGATAACATTATATCGGGCCAGTGTTGTCCTGGAACTGGGGAGCAGTTTGAGCCACTCAACAGAGGACTCTGACAATGCCCCAGGCCAAGATTTCCAATTGAATGAGATTACTTATTTTGGGAAGGGTGTTGTCTGGAAAAGGTGTGCCCCTCCCAGGGTTTGAGACTCAAGAACACCCTTCCCCTAAAGATTCCTTTCCAACCCTTCTCCCCCCAAAGATTAAAGGGGACACAGTTTACATCAGTTGCATAGTATGGACCAGTGGAGATTCAGGAGGCAAGGAAGGCTTGGTTGTTCCCCATATAAGAAATGGATGGGCATTTGTTTTCCACAGTTATGAAAATTAAATTCAAGAAATGAAACAAATTAGAAAAATCAAAATTCCCAAGGATTTTCCCTTCTAAAAAGGGGGAAAGCTGACTGAGGAGAGCAAAGGACAGAGAAATGATTTTTTTTTCCAAATCTCCTGATTACAAAAGTCAGTCCTTACCCCTAGGAACTTACATTCTTTCGGGAGAAGATAACTTCCATTGTTGATTATTTCCCAGTGTCCTTGTGGCTTTCATTTTCTAATTTGTTTCATTTTTCCAATTTAATTTTCACAACTGTGGAAACCAAATGCCCATCCCATGGATCCCTTCTCAGAATAATGTTTTTATTTGTATAAAACTAAGACAAACATATAGGATTACAAAGGCAACCCCCAATCAAAAACATCAAAATATTAAAACAGCAATACCAGTTCACAGACTCTGGGATAAGAAGCCCTGTTTTAATCTACCTGTAAAACTTGTCTCTTTGGAATGTCAAACCCTTAGTCCTGGAGGAAAGGGGAAGCTATGTCAGGGAAGATTGATTGGCTTTGGAAATAGGGAGAGTCATTTTCTAATAGACTTTCAAAGGAATGACTGCCTTGAGCATATATTTGTCCAAAAGTGGGATATAGTTTGGTGGGGGGTGGGGGTGGAACAATGCTACTTTTTATTCTCACTTCACATCCTATATACAGGTGCCATAGGCATTATTCTAAAAGATAGTGCTGGTTACTTCAGTTTTCTGATCAAAAAACTTAGTTGTTTAGGTAGCCTACTCCAGGTCACACAGGCAGTATTAGAGGCAGAATTAGTACCCAGGGTACTCCAATTCCAGAGACTGTGCTCTTTCTGTTTTACCCCAAATCTTTTGCCCAGTGTCACACAGCTGATATGTAACACATATAGGTTTAAATCTTGATCTTTTGACTCCAATTTCAGTATCCCCTCATACCACTGTGATAATAATGGATTATCTTTAGAAGATAAAAGAAAAAAAAAAGATGAAATTTCTTTTCCCTCCTTGCCATCAGGGTATATTTCTTAGTTCTTTTTGTCTGGGACCACCTCTAAGAAAAAGGATTCAATCTATGAGTTTATTTATCAATAAAATATTGGGAGAAGGGGGAGAGGGAAGTCATAAAGCTCTCCAAATGTTACAGGAAACTTCTCCCTAATTTTTCTTGGTCCCTTTTTGTTTGAGGGCAGATGACCCAGAAAGATCAACACTTCACTATTAAGTTCAGAAAGATGATCCCAAAAGTTTGTGATCATTCAAAAGAATTTGAGGTTTAAACCCAATTCCAAGTCAAGGGGCAAAGATTATTATAATTGTAATCCTGATTCAAGTGGACTAAGTTCCAAAAGAATTTAGACAAGAATTAGCAGCAAAAAGATAAAATTCCTCAGAAACTTTGTTATTACTGACCAACAAATAGTAATCTGAGAGCCAGCATTGTTTGTGGAACTACAGCACTCCCAAGGCCAGGTGGTCTTAAGGTTAAAGCCAGGTCACCTTAACGTTGCTGCCATCTTACCTAGAAGCTGCACCCTATCATCACCAAGTCTTTTAGTAACCAAAGATACTCTGGGTGTGTCTATAAAAATTCAAAAGTTGAACAAATTCTGCCCTCAAGTGGCCAAACATTATACTAATATAACTGCAGAATTAATTCCTCCTGAGTGTAAAAGGCTTTGGAACTCTGAATAGGTGCACTGGAATCAGACAACTGAGCACTTAAGGCTAATTACCTATTGCACAATACTCTATTAGCATATGCTTGGAAAATGGCCCTTCTCACTATTCTGTGTAGGAAGGATTAGGGGTGGAGCAAGACAAGCAAGAGTCACTTTGGAGGAGAACTACGAGGAGAGAGGAGGTTGGTGGTGAGCCCCATGGAGTTTCGTCCATCTCCTTTACTTCTCCCCCTAAAGACCAAGGACTTTTGCTGATCCTGACTCTGGCTGATCCTGAGGTCAACAGAGAGCTGACCCGGACTTCACACCTGAGAGGGGTGCCACAGCTCCAGCTTTGTAACTCCTGAGTTTCTTTATTTTTGGGGTTGAACAGCAGGATATCTCAGGGGTAGAATGTCAGAAAACTTGGATTTAGCTTTATTATTCATCATAGCATCATCAGAGGATGGATTGAGAGCTAGAAGATAACTCAGAAATGACCTCATCCAGGCCTTCTTTTATAGATGAGCAAAGTGAAGCTGAGAGAATTTCTACTGTATCCAAGGTAACTGTCATTTTGTCACATAGGTAGCAGGTAGCCAAAATTTTAACCCACGTCCTCTGACTCCAAATCTAACATTCTTTTCATTATCCTATAACATATACATTGGCAAAATGATTCAAGAAATTTAAGATTCCTGAATTCAGGAGATGCAACTTCCCTACTGAATAGATTTTGTTCTCTTGGTGAGTTCAAAATAAGAGTAAATTTAGAAGTCGGTCAGACCACTGTCTAAATTCTCCACTTGCTTTCCCATTGGAAGCCTTTTTAAAGTGTTCTTGGAAAGTTAATCATCTCTAATATTCCTTGTCAGTTTTAGTTACTATGTTATATTCAGCTTATCTTCTAGCTCAGACAGATATTATACGTACATATTTGTTGTTCAGTTATCTTTCAGTCATATCTGATTCTTTGTGACACCACTGAGAATTTTCCTGGCAGTGATGCTGGAGTGTTTTGCCATTTCTTTATCCATCTCATTTTATAGATACATATTTTTGTGTGGAATGGGAGCTGGGACAAGACCTATGATTTCATTGATATAGGTAATTCCTGAAAAAGAGTTTCCCTCCACCAATATAAAATGGCAACTGCTTTGCAAATTATTAGTTTTAGAAAGCTGCCTAGAGACAATGAGAAGTAAACTGATGGTGAGAGTCAAGTTTTCCTGACTCTAAGGTCACCTATCCATCCTCTATACCACACTGATAGTACAAAAGAAAGTAATTTCTACTCTTTGTAGAACCTGAAGGATTTTATAATAATAATAGCTATATATATATTTTGGGCCAGAGTCCACTTAATCCTATTTGCTTTTTTTCTTTATCTGTAAAATAAGCTAGAGAAGGAAATGGCAAAGTATTTTAGTATCTTTACCAAGAAAACCCTAAATGGGATCATGAAGAGTAAGACATGACTGAAATGACTAGATAACAACTATATAGCAACAAAGAGTTTATATACATTGTTTTATTTGAACTTCATAAGCATCCTATAAGATAGGTACCACAAGTATTATTATCTTAATTTTATAGATGAAGAAATTGAGTCTACACTAATGTCCTCCATGATAATGATGAATACCATTGGTGTTCTCTGTTTTATGTTTTGCTTAATTATTTTTTTTAAAAGAGATTTATTATTTACTTTTAACATTCTTTTAAAAAAATTAATTCTGAATTCTCTCCTTCCTTCTTTCCTTCTCCTTTCATCTCTTTGTTAAGAAATCAAGCAATGTGATATAAATTATATATGTAAAATCATGCAAAGCATTTCTATTTTGGCCTTGTTTGCTTGATTATTAATGACCTCCTGCCATCTGGGGGAGCGGGTGGGGGGTAAGAGGTGAAAAATTGGAACAAGAGGTTTAGCAATTGTTAATGCTGTAAAGTTACCCATACATATAACCTGTAAATAAAAGGCTATTAAATTAAAAAAAAAAAAGATTATTAATGACCAGAGAGTCACCAAATAGAGGTTTTCTATTGTTATATCTTTCAAGGAAGAGAATATAATTTAAATTAACTTTTGTTAGAGGATAGGCTTCAACGTAGTACTTTTCTTTTATAAATAAATGCTCTTATTTAAAATTTTAAAAACTGGATAAATATAGTGCAATGCTGTTTTTTATATTTTTCAGTCAATCATATGATGTTAAAAATGCTATTATATAGCATTCCTAACAAATTATTCCTTTCTTAAATTAAGAATGCCCTCAATGCATAAAAAATTTATTCTAATAAAAACTTATGTGGATGGAAAAGTAGGTATGGGGGTCAATAGTTATTCATATTTTTCTAGTAACTTTTTTGGGGGTAACAAGAAGGCCTGAGATTTTTTCCCCTGCACCTTTGATATCCTCCCCTCCTTCAGATACCTTGAAAATTTATTTCTTAATGGTCTCAAAACTGTACAGCCTTCCTCTGCATGGAAAAGTCTGTTCTAGATGATTTTTTTGTTTTGTTTTGTTTTCTTCATGGGTCCTTTCTGTGTCCTTTATATTAGATGTCCATGTCCACTGAATCCAAGCATAGTGATTCCATTGTTCTTGATACTAAAAAAATTTGTTATATTTGTACATATTTTTCATCTGTTTGCTGTCCTTCCAGTTTCAACCCTAAAT
Organism: Sarcophilus harrisii; assembly: GCF_902635505.1. Lineage (NCBI taxonomy): Eukaryota > Metazoa > Chordata > Mammalia > Dasyuromorphia > Dasyuridae > Sarcophilus > Sarcophilus harrisii. The sequence continues at coordinate 293,792,867 of NC_045426.1, read as the reverse complement.
GTCCTTCCAATCACTGTTCAACTGGATCTCTTCCAGTCCTATTGAGTATTCTTTAAACTGATTTTTCCTCCCTTATTTCCAATTGTTTTACAAGATGATGTTGCTTTTATACCATTCTTCTTCATAAGATTTTACAATTTGAATTTTGTAGTGTTCTCTTCTTTTGTAAAATATGATCATTCTCTGGGAGCAGGTTTCTTTGGGAGGTTTTCTGGAGGCAGCCTTAGTTTCGGTTCAGAGTAATAATCACTCCAAATGCATCCAGGTATTAAAAGTTCGAATCTTTTATTGCTTCCTTCAATATAGCCTGGTTAGATTTCTTAGAGGCCTCTCTCACTCCTTGGTTCCAAGAGCTCTTGCAGCTTGTCTTTTAGCTCTTCCAGCTTTTGCCTCTAGCTCAACTCTGACTTGTGGCTTCTCAATCTCCAATTGATGCTCCCTTTCAATCTTTTCAACTCAACCCTCCTGACTGAGCTCAGCTGTTTTTATGCTCTTTTAGAGGTGTAAACTCAAAGGTTGACTCCCTCTCTGAGAGTGGGATTATGGGAGGTGTGAATTTGAATATCTCATACTGAACCCTGAAATCTCCCAAAGGTGTGAACTAGTGTGTGAGCTAATGTGTGAATTCTCAAAGGTGTTAACTTAAGCATTGTTTCTATCAATTCCATTGAATTATCACCTTGTTTCAAGTTCTGGCTCATAAGAGAATTTGTCTTAACTAATGTTCTTTTTAATTCATATTTTGTCATCTGGCAAGTTAGTGAAGTGTTTGCTGACTAAAGCATTTTTAGACTTTTATGATCTTGATTTGGCAATTGAATACATTGAATAAACTTCTTATGAAATTAGAAAGGACAGTGACATAAAAAAATCTCAACAAAATATTTACTTTTTAAAAATAAAAAATGTTGACAGTATGGTTCATAATATTTTGGTTATTTAAAAAAATTATATTGATTCACCTTGTCTTTACATTATAATCATTTCTAAACTTCTTTCTTTTTGGATTAAATTGTACTGCATTATAATTACATGATTAGTTGTCTTCTAAGTACCACAAAAATTTGAGACATTAATTTCATGATTAATCATTCTGCAGAAATTGCTCTTTCCAAATTTACCAATGATCTCTTCTCAGTCCACATCCTTCTTTATCTTTCTTTATCATTTCAAAATGTCTATCCAGATATATACTCTTCCTTAGGTTTTTATGACACTACTCTTTCCTAGTACTCCTTCTAACTGCCTGATTGCTTCTTAGTCAGTTTCTAATTTGTTCAGTATGTTTCAAAGTAATCACCCACTGCAAAGAAATGCAACAGAAGTATTGAGTGGAAAAAGGCATACAATTTACCATTGTGCATTTGGACCATGTATAGAATACAAAATGTCATATACTAAAAACTAATTTGATTTAACTTTCTGATTTTAAATCATAAAATACTGTACACTTTGTACACAGGGAGCAATTGTATTTGCAATAATAGTTGATGTATTTATTTAGTGCTTTAAAGTATCTAAATTGCTCTATGGGCATAGCTCCTCTAAGCCTCAAGGAAAATGGAGCCTCAAAAAAATGTTTTCACTTATCCAGAGGCTGAGTCATAAAGTGGAGAGAGTAATAAATTTGGAGTTAGGAAGACCTGGGTTCATGTGCCATGTAAGACATTTAATAAGACACTTAATTGCTGTGACCTCAGGTACCTCTAAACCTAAGAGTCCCTTATATATCTCTTCTGGGCCACCTTCTTTTTTCACTCCTTTATACCTGAGATTATTAATTTGGGGTCAATGAAGTTGTTTAAAGAATATTTTTAGGATTGCACATGTTTAACCTATGTCAGATTGCTTGCTGTCTTGGGGACAGGGGATGTAAGGAAAAGAGGGAGAAAAATTTAGAACATAAAATGAATGTTGAAAATTATCTTTACATGTATTTAGAAAAGTAAAACTATTGAGAAAAAAATTTAAAAACAAAGTAAAAACATTACTTTTATAAATATATTTAAATACAAATTTAATTTCCTTTGTACTTCAATGTACTTTATGCATTTAAGAATATTATTCTGCTGGGGGAGGGGGGGGGGTAAGAGGTGAAAAATTGGAACAAGAGGTTTGGCAATTGTTAATGCTGTAAAGTTACCCATGCATATAACCTGTAAATAAAAGGCTATTAAATTAAAAAAAAAATTAGAGAAGAGAAAAAAAAAGAATATTATTCTGAAATGGGTTTCATAAGCTTTATCAGATTGCCAAAGGGATCCATAATACAAAAAAAAAACAAAAAACAAAAACCCAATAACTGAATCAACCAACCAACCAGAAGTATGCATTAAATGTGAACAAGATCTGACTTTCTTGGTTGACTCATTCATTCAATCAATCAATGAAATTTCAAATAGATGGGACAGGAAGTCTATTCATATTGGTTGAGAGACTTGGTCATTTCTAATGGGCCAGTGAGCTCATTTAAAATCAGAGATCTGAGTGTCTGTTGCTTGGTTATAGAAGCCTCCTGAGAGGAATTGATTGGGGGTTCAATGGGGAAGAAAGCATCTCAGTCCTATCCTCACCAACCATTACTAGAGAAAGACTTTCAGAGGACCTGAGGATGATGATTTCTCAATCAACATGTTTATTGAGCTGTCATTCACACAGAGTAATTCCCAGTCTAATATCCACATCCTGCATGCTTCTTCAGGGCATGGGTCAAATTGTGGTTGCTGGGACACAGCCACAGCCTGGGGAGATCCTTTACTATTAGGCCAGATATTGGGCCAGCTTGAAGAAAAGAGACATTAGCTGTCCAATGTCTAAGAACATTAGCTGAATAGAAGGTCTGGAAGCAGTTAATTATCCATCAAAGAAGTCAAGTTTCAGCTGATATGCTTGTTCCCAGCAAGCCCAGTCCTCTGCAAGTGAGTTTGATAATTAGATAAACAAGACCTCAGAGGCTCCATGGGCTTTGAATGGGAGATGAAAATACATTTTATGTGGCTTTCACTAACATAATCACCAGTTAAAAGGATGGCAACCTGCTTTACAACCTCATTATAATATTAGATTCTATGATCTCCATCCATGTTCCCATCAGCAGAAGGGTAAAATAGTCTTTGAAGATTGGACTGGGGCTGCCTACAAATGAAGAGGCTCTTGTTCTGCCTCAACAGTAAAGCAGCTGGAATCTTCATTACCATTTTTAGTGTCCTGCATATAAAATAAATCTACCAAATGGGAAATGAGCCAAGACATGCTTTGAACAATGAGTTCTTGAGAGAGTAAGTACCAATTACTTAAACCATGAAGGTAAAGAAACAATCAGGTTTACTAAATCTGTGGCAGAGAGCAAAGATACACCCTCTTCAGATTGTGATATTCTTTTGAGTTTAACTGAATTTCCTCTGCAGGTCTGAAGTGCTTGAAAACAGAAAGGAGTAAAGAGAAGAGCACTCAAGACCTGCAGAGGAAATTCAGTTTTAGGGATTTTACTGCTCCAAGACTTTATTCACACTAGAATGCAGACAAATATACCTTTTTTACAGTTCCTCATGCTTGATATTCCACTGAGTGTCATCAATGCTTGAAGAGTACTCCTTTCTCATCTTCATCTTTTAGAATCCCAAATTCCTTTAAATCTTAGTTTAAGTATCACCATCAATAAGGTGATTCTCCTCTCAATTGTTTTCCCCCTCCCTTATCTTTCTTTTCACAATTTCCTCATACATTAGTGCAATATAGATGCCCTCATTGAGGGCAGAAAAGGATTTGCTTTTGAAATTGTGTCACCAGTGCTTAATAAACGTTATTTGATAAACAAATTATTCTTTGGAGTGAGGTGCTCATCCCTAACCCCAACCTCAGCCTATTGTCCTACCCTATTGCCAGCTATTGAGAGGGAAGAAAAAAGGAGGAGACCAGCATTTGTAGTCAGAGTTCCAATCCTAGGACCTAGTTACCTCATTTGGAATAAACATTACTGTTCAGGCTGGTGATATCACCAAAAAAAGTCACATGACTGTTGGATTTTGAAAAATGTATTTAATGAGAAAGGAAGAGGAACCACTACAGGGAGGGAATAAAGTCTATCATTTTAAAATCCTGGTTAAGGCTTAAAAAATTCAAATAATCCTGGGAAAAGTAACACACTGAAGTAAAAGTCAGAGAGATAGACTCGTTCCTCAACCTGAGAGCAGGTTTAGATAGAAGTCAGGGTACCTGAATGGATGGAGAATGGATTAGAGTAGAAGAGAGATTGGGCCAAAGTGATAAGGAACAATAACAATCTTGGAGTTGAAAAACAGATGGGAACAAACTTTCCCCACTTGACAATTTTACCTCAACCCAGTTCTCTGAAGGGTAAGCATTCTGCCAAAAGACTTGTGTCACTGATCCCCAAATTCTCTTAAATTCCAGTAGGATCAGATACCAAGTACCTCTGTTTATAAAACTACAGAAAGGTATCTAATGAAGATCATTTAAGCTTAAATGCTTAACTAATTAATGCTTAACTAACAGATGCATTAGTTACTGTCAAGGCGCCCCATTAGCAGTCCTTCAACAGGAAAGCTCTGCAGTTTATTAAAAAGACTAGTGAAGGTGATGGGGTGAATTCTGAAACTATGTCTCCTTTAATCTGTAAAAGAAGGGAGATTCGGAGTCTCAGGCCCTCCTCTGGGAAAGCATATCTTCCCAGACAAATTAAGTAAGCTTCATTCAACTGAAAATCTTGGTCAAATCACTCTCCATTGATTTTTTGGGGGATGGCCCTGATCCCCTTTAGGAAATTCCTAAGAATCTGCGGAAAAGCTTTCAAAATGATTTTATTCAGTTAGAGATCTGAGCCTGATATTACTGTTGAGTAGCTTGAAACTCCAAGATAAGTACTCTCTTTTCAACTGGAAATCTAGGCCTAGGGGCATTGACAACATTGAAGGAATCTCATTCAATGGAAGCCCTAGACCCAGACTTCTAATAAAAAGACAACTCTGAACCCCAAATCTTTGCAGAAGTCCGAAAGAGGATTATGCTTTGCCAAGGAATGTAGAGGGCTGAAACTCTTGAGTCAATGCACTGATATCAGTTGGAGCACTTAAGGCTAATTACTGATTGGACAATACTCTATGGGCATGTGCTTGGGGAATGGCCTTTCCCACTATCCTGTGCTGGCTTGATAATTGGTGTATGCAGAGAATTATAGGAGGGACTAGGGGGTGGAGTAAGATGAGCCAGAGTCACTTTGGCGGTAGATGAGGAAGAAGGAGGTCACAGAGATTCTGCTTCCATCTAATTCAATCCTACCTCTAAAGACCAAGAATAAAGACTAAGGACTTTTGCTTATCCTGACTCTGGCTGATTCTAAGGTATCCAGAGTGCTAACGCAGTCATCATAAAGGAACCTTTCTTCTTGGCATAGCTGCCTGCCAGGACTCTTGCCCACTGTGAAGATACCCTCTTCTCAGTGATAACCTTTGTTATTTCTCTGACAGGATCTTGCCACTGAGGAGTCTGTCTTCCTAGCAAAGCTGGCTTCACTGTGCCAATAAAAATCCCTTTTGCCATTCAGATTTCAGGTTTGCGAATTTTTTACATTGGACCAGTACGCCAACTAGAGGATTCCCTATCTCAATTCTCACACCTCTCCACTACCACTAGACCCACATCAAAGAGGCTGTCACATCAGAAACATCAGGGATTTAAATGCCCATCTGCTTTTGTTACCGCTGTATACATATACATATATCTTTGTGTGCTAAAAGCTATAAATATTTTTGTCAACTTAGTTAAATGCCAAAGGACCAACTCCTTTTAAGGAATTCTGTGGTGGAATCTAAAAATAATTATTTTCTAAAATAAAGAATTTAATTACAGATGTTTTGTTCATCTGACTTTTCATATATTTGGGTTTGCTCAAAGGAGGGCCCACCAGTATGCAGGGTTGAATTTATAGAATAGACAGATGGCAGGACAAAATTAAGGGCACTAGGAAGATGTCTGAATTGTATTTTTTTTTTTTTTTACATGACCAAAACATTATTTTGCTGTACAAAAAGAATCAGACTCTGAATTATTGTACAATTAGCTTGTGAAGGAAATCAAAAATGCAGGTGTGCATAAATATAGGGATTGGGAATTCAATGTAATGGTTTTTAGTCATCCCCCAGAGTTCTTTTTCTGGGTATAGCTGGTTCAGTTCATTACTGCTCCATTAGAAATGATTTGGTTGATCTTGTTGCTGAGGATGGCCTGATCCATCAGAACTGGTCATCATCTAGTATTGTTGTTGAAGTATATAATGATCTCCTGGTCCTGCTCATTTCACTCAGCATCAGTTCGTGTAAGTCTCTCCAGGCCTTTCTGAAATCATCCTGTTGGTCATTTCTTACAGAACAGTAATATTCCATAATTTTCATATACCACAATTTATTCAGCCATGTCTGAATTGTATTTATGATGATGATAGAAAATTTTCAATCAGAGCTCAGTTTCTTTGGATTAAATCAAACAGGGTCTTTGACCTTTGTAAAAATAGGCAAATACTTTTGGAAGATGTACCATTTTGAACTGCTGTGGAGCAGCAGATAGACGGGTCTAGAGTCAGGAAGATTCATTTTCCTGAGTTCAAATCTGACTTCAGGTGTTTACTAGCTCTACAACTCTGGGCAAGTCACTTAATCCTGCTTGCCTCAGTTTCCTCTTCTGTAAAATGAGCTGGAGAAGGAAAAAGCAAAGCACTCCAGTATCTTTACCAAGAAAATCCCAGAAGGGGTCACAACTGAAATTGAACAACCACCACAAGACACTTTGAATTCTTATAACTCATTAACATTGCAGTATCAATGAGTTTCTTAGAGTAATGTAGGGGGCTGATGAACAGATGCTGAGGTGATAGAGTACATGAGGGTAGAGGAGATAGTCATAGAGAGTGAACTAAAAAAAGAAAGGGGAAATTTAGAAGCAACAGGGACTATATCTGTTACTTTAAAATTGTGCCCAACGTTAAGACAGACTCCTCCATCCAAACAGAGTATTCTGAGACAATGGGAAATTCTTTTAAATCTTATTTTCTCCTTTGTGGGAGGAAGATAACTTATTTTGAAGAAATTTTTTGATACTTAAATAGATCTGGGATTCCAATAATGGATTGGAATATGAGAATTTTCCCTCCACAGATCTTTGCTGGATTTTTAAGTCCTACCAGCAGCCACAGATGTCCCCTAAGCAAGGGTTATGAAATTTATTATTATTGATTAATAGTTAAGAGGATTATTCATCACAATGTGTAATCACTGCATAGTGTGACCAATTTCTAGGGCTTAGAATTGGAATTTGTATAGACCTTAGAAGAAAAGTTTGTAAGAGACCAGAGTGAAGACAGTGTACACATTTCAGAATGGACTTCTTTATAGCAGGAGACAAAGAAGATAGATGGAAGATGATTCAATCTAGTCAGATGTTTTTTCTAGTTGTACATCTCTCAGGTAAAGGGTTTGTGGTAGCATGTGTAGGCTTGGGAACTTACCAGAGGATGTTCAATTCTCTGTGTTTTCCCTGTTATGATGGATTATGGAGGAAATCAGCATAATTATGGACCAATCACAATCTTAGTTTAGTTTTTGATACCAGTTAATATTATGTAATAAACTCATGTAACCTGAAAGACTGCTCTGATTTTAAGAGAATTTGATCGTTGAGAGATCATTGCCTCAATTTCTCTTAGTTGCAAATTTATTGTGATAGGCTATGCTGGAGCTAGTCTTATTATTAAATTAATTTATATTTATTATAATTAAATTATTATATTTTCAATATGAGCATTTATGTAGTTTGGAATTACTAAAAATCAGAGCTTTGTTTACTGTTTTGTTGATTGTCTAGTCTTAAAAAAGTAAGTAGAAAATATATTAGTAATGGTGATTGAATTTTAAAGTGTGTCATAGGCACATTACTCCTTGTAGTTGTTTAACATTTGCCAGATTGATACTCCCATGGTTCAGTCCTGGTCCATTCATTTTCTTCCTATATACTATTTCATTTTGTAATCTCATCAGCTTCCAGGAATTCCACTATCATCTCTATGCTAAGGATTCTCAAATTTTTGTCCAGCACTAACTTCTCTCTAATCTCTACTCTTACATTTCCCACTGCTTATTAAACATCTTGAATCAAATGCCTCCCAGACATCTTAAGCTCAACACATTCACAACTGAACTCATTGTGAACCCCAAATTTAGGTGTCATTCTTGACCCTTTACTTTCTTAAACCCCAAACCAATAGCCAATCAGTTGTCAAGTCCTGTCATTCTATCTTCACTCTCTTATTTAGGCCTCCTTTCCTCTTCTGACACCACCCCTTGGTGCAGACCCTGATACCGCCCCTTGGTGCAGACCCTATCACCTCACATCTGCACTATTGCAGTCTGCTGATTGTTCTCTCCACCTCAAGTCTCTTCCTATTCTAGTTCATCCTTGACTTAACTGTCAAATAGATCTTCCTTAGATGACCATGCTATCTTCTTTTCAATCAACTCCAGTGGCTCCATATTGCTTCCATTATCAAATAAAAAATTCTCTAATTTTTAAATTCCTTCCCAACCTTATTACTTTCAACCATCCAGTCTTTTTATATCTCATCCTCTTTTCAACATCCTCTTTGACCTAGTAAAACTGGCTTTCTTGTTGTTTCTCAGACAAGACACTTACTGGCTGTCCTTCCATTCCTGTTCTGTTATGTGCTCCCTTCTCATTTCCATCTTATAGTTCCTTGGCTTTTTTCAAGTCTCAGCATAGTTCTATTTTCTTTCCCAGTCCTTTTTAATTCTTAATGCTTTCCCTCTGAGACTTTTGTTCTTGTTAAATTGTTTTAGTCATGTCTGATTCTTCATGACCCCATTTGCAATTTTCTTGACAAAGATACTGAAGTGGTTTGCCATTCCTTTCTCCAGATCATTTTGCAGAGAAGGAAACTGAGGCAAACAGTGTTAAATGACTTGTCCAGAGTCATATGACTATTAAGTAGCTGAGGCTAGATTTGAATTCCTAAAGATAAATCTTCTTGAGACTTATCTTGCTTATATCTTTTTTGTACATAGTTGTTTGCATATGGTCTCCCTCCTTAGATTGCAAACTCCAGGAGAGCAGTAACTGTTTTTTGCCCTTATTTCTTTGTACTCTTTAATCACTGGCACAGTATCTGGCACATACTTAGTTGCTTAATAAATGTTAGTTGACTGACATAGATGTGGATAACAATCCATCCTCAACTTCTCTTTTTTGTGGAATTCTCTTCCATGTCTTTTCACAAATCTTTCATAGAGAGTCTATCATTGTAAACATTCCATTGGTCTTCTGGATATTTCCTATGGATTGGTGCTGCATTTGGATGGCATTCTCTCTCAGCCTGTTTCCAATTTATATCCTTTTTGTCATACATGTGTCCTTGTTAATGTCATATACTGAACTTGGAGTAAGGAGATCTGGGTTCAAATCTCATCTGATACTCTGTGTGTGTGTGTGGGGGGGGGGGGGGGGTCACTTAGTTCCTAAATCTCACTTTCCAAACCTGTAAAATCAGAATGAGAATACTCATTGTATCTACCTCACAAAATAGTTGGGAGTAAAAATGTGAAAACATTTTTACAATCTTAAAGTGCTATAAAAATGTCAGTTATTATCACTACAAAAATTTATGAAAAAATTGAGTCCATCACTGATACATTGTTGGTGGAATTGTGAATGAATCCAACCATTCTGGAGAGCAATTTGGAACTATGCTCAAAAAGTTATCAAACTGGGCATACTCTAACCCAGCAGTATTACTACTGGATTTATATCTCAAAGGAGGAAAAGGGACCCACATGTACAAAAATGTTTGTGGCAGCCCTTTTCATAGTGGCTAGAAATTGGAAACTAAATGGATGTCCATCAATTGTTGGAAAATGACTGAATAAATTATGGTGTATGAATGTTATGGAATATTATCATTCTGTAAGAAATGACCAAAAAAGGATGATTTCAGAGAGTCCTGGAGAGACTTATATGAACTGATGCTAAGTGAAATGAGTAGAACCAGGAGATCATTATACACAACAACAATACTATATAAGGATCAGTTCTGATGGACATGGCTCTCTTCAACAAGATGATTCAAATCAGTTCCAATTGTCCAGTAATGAAGAAAGCCATCTACACCCAGAGAGAGGACTTATAGGAACTGAGCGTGGATCACAACATAGCATTTTCACTCTTTCTGTTATTGTTTGCTTGCAGTTTTGTTTTCCTTCTCAGGTTTTTTTTTCTTTCTAGATTTGATTTTTTTTTTTTTGTGCAGCAAGATAACTATATAGATATATATATAGATATATTGGATTTGCCATATGATTTAACATATTTAACATGTATTGGACTACCTGCCATCTAGTGGAGGGAAGGAGGGGAAAATTTGGAACAGAAGGTTTTGCAAGAGTCAATGTTGAAAAAAATTACCCATGCATATATTTTGTAAATAAAAAGATATAATTAAAAAAAAATAATAAGAAGAATTGAATACACTACAGTTTTTTCCCCATATATAATATCAGATATTTGGAGTTGGGAGAAGGGAATAGAGTTGGAATTTGTTCTCAGAATCATCCCTCTAGGGAACCATGGCCAGGGTTTTGCCACTGAGCACCAAAAGTAGCTTTCATTTAAAGGTCACACTTCATATCCACTCAGTATCTCAAGATCTTGTGATTCTTCAATAGTCCTACACTGTGTTGTCTATCAACTGGGATCACTACCTACTGTCTCTCTTCTTTCCTAGTGTTCAAATCAAACATTCTGAGGAACAGGCAATTTGCTCTATCACCACTCCAACTTTATATCCCTACTGAATTTGTGTCAGATATCAGAATCCCAAATTTCATCTTGCTTTGCCACTTTTCCCAAACACACAAATCTGGGAGTTTTTCGATCTCTGGTATTCCTCGATTCACCTGCATCTGTAGCTTTTGATCTTCCATTACCAAGTGAGCAAAAAGTGCTCTGTTCAGACTTGTCCTCTTTGACACTGCTACATTTGGGGATCATTCAGTTTTCAATAATGTATTCTGAGAATGGCTGTGATATAATTAAGGGATAATGTTCATTGCAAAGGAGTAGACAAAGCAATAAATGCCTTCTGTGGGTAATGAAATGCTAAGGCAAATGGAGAGACACAAAATTTATTTTTATGCAAACCCATTCCAATGCTACAAGCAAGAGTTCAAGAACAGGATAAGATTTTGGAAAAAAAAAAAAAAAAAAAAAAACACCATAGTGTCAATCAGAAGTATGAAGCCACTGTGGTACAAAGAAAAAACTGATGTTGAACTTTATAGGATGTGGGTTCAAATCCTATCTATACTATTTACTATCTATGTGACCTTGAGCAAAACTGCTTGATACAATAGAAAGATCATTGAATTTGATTCAATTCCTACTGCTAAGATAACACCTGCTTGACTATGAATCAGCAAATCATTTAACTTCTTCTTTGCTCAGTTCCCTCATCTGTAAAATAAGAGGTTGGATATCCAGTGGCTCTCTTCCAGCTCTAGATCTATGGTCTTATGGAAATAACCACTTTTCTTCAAGGCCTGCTAAGGAATAAAGGACATCAGTGTTCTGTTGCTTCAGAATTTATTTAAAATGTTTTTAGGTGGTCTCTCTGTGTGTGTTTGTGTGTATGTATGTATGTATGTATATATATATATATATATATATATATATATGCATGTATGTATATATGTGTATATAAATAAATATATCCATGCTTACTACAACCTGATTGGAGGAAGTAAGGGGGGTGAAAGGGAAAAAAAGAATAAAGTAAAAAGTACATAGCAGAGAACAAAAGAATAACAACATACAAGGAAGTAAAGAAAAGATGGACAGTCATAAATAAAATCTCTTCTATTAGATATATTTTTTGAAATGGAAATTTATTGTTACATATTCTGAATTCTCCCTGATGCTCTTCTGGGCACATGACAAGTTTTTTTGTTTTTTTTAATTTTCTTTTTTCTTTTTTTGTCATTTTGTATTTAGTTTAAAATAAATAAGTAAATGAACGAATGAATGAACAAATAAATAAATTTTACTTAAGGGATAGTGACCCTTTCCATAGAGTTCATACATCCAATCGATTCAGACAGTGAGCAACAGCTTAAGTGGGAAAAGATGGAGGAATGTGGCTACTGAGAACCAATCCCATAAAGATAGAGAATAGTCCTCTTATATGAAAGGCAGGTTATATTTTTCTTAACTTTTAAGACCCTGGAAAAGTTAGATGAGATGGCCTTTGAGGTCCCTTTTAACTCTGTAAATCTATGATCCTTACTAGCTATATGACCTTGGGTAAGTCACCTTACCTTGTTTGCTCATTTTCCTCATCTGTAAAATAAGCTAGAGAAGGAAATGGCAAACCATTGCATTATCTTTTCCAAGAAAGCCCTAATTGGGGTCAAACAACTGAGATGACTGAACAACAACAAAAAATAAGCCCATGGGCAAGTCTGCCCGCCTCAGTGTACTCATTTGTTAAGTGAGGATAATAATAGCACCTACCTCCCAGGGTTGTTGTGAAGATAAAATTAAGATATTTGTAAAGTACTTTGTAAAGCTTAAAAGCATATATAAATGCTAGTTCTATTGCTGCTGTCATTGCTGCTGCTGCAGCAACTACTAGTATTGCCACTATTACCACACCATATTGCTGTTCTTCATTTTCTTTAAAATGCCTTGCCTCCACTAACCTCCTCCCCGATATCATGAGGTGACAGTGATTCTGAAAATTCCACTCTGTCAATAGAATATAAGTTGTATCAAGTATTAAGAAGATAAAGAAGCTTTGAGTATGATAATGTTAGATTGCATATCAGTGGGCTAACGATCAACCTGGCTAATCATTATCACCAGAAATGCTATTTACATCAATATTACAGTGACATAAATTTACAAAGTACTTTCTTCTTGGAGCCTACAGTTCTGCCCTTCTAATCTAACAGAGCTTTCCCACTGGCTGATAGAGGTCCAGACCTGCAGCCAAGAATTCTTCCCCAGATCCAAATCCAGACCAGAAATTTGCAGAGCTCAGACTAGCAAGAGAAGGTAGTGACCAGACTATCTATCACTTTGGTAGCATCGAAAGCTTGCAGGTCTCTAAACTGCACTCCAAATCCTAGACTAACACACTTGGTACCCTAAGAAAACAGCAACAGAATGGGCATAGACTTTCCCTTCAGAAGTACCATAGATCCTGGCCCTAATAGCAAAGCTAAAATCAAGAAGTTGTCTAGAAGGATGAGCAAGCAGAAAAACATATGTAAAGTTCAAATGTACTTGTTTTTTGTAAGAGCCTTATAGATGCTTGTACATTTCCCTCTAAGGTTACCTTGTATTTTCTCAGTATGTATTATATACATATATTACACATATATAATTATTTGACTCTTAGCTACTTAGCAGAAATTGTTTCTGCTTCTTTCAATCCCCACTATTTAGCACAGGGTCCAATGGATAGTAATGACTTAATAAATGCTCAATTACTTTGCACTCTGCCTTGCATTCAAGACTCTCTCAATCAGACATCATCCTAAAACTCCAGTTTTATCTCACCATCCTTCCACACATCTATACTTTTTTGCTCAGTCTGAACCTATGCCTGAATTTATCATATTGTCAGAGCTATTTCATGAGTTGCATCAAAGTATTACTTTCATTTTGCAGATGAGGAAATTGAAGCCAAGAAAGAGTTGAATGAATTGTGTTAGGGTCACATGGGCAGTGTCTGAGTCAAACTGTGGATTCAGGTCCTCTAGTTCCACACACAAAGTAGAAAGTTGGTCACCAAGTGATGGATTTTTTTCAGCCTTGCAGCAACTCATGCAAATAACTAACTTTTAAAGTACGGGAGGGTTAAGGTATGTGTTAGTAGAAGAAGAACTTAACACTGATGAATATATGGTTAATTTCAAACAAGGAGTGAAGAAAAAACTTACTTCATTTCTTAGACTATGAAGAAAAGTTCCAAACCTCTCCCCACCAAAATAATATCAGAGGTCATTATTTTTCTTAGAGTATCTAAAATTTGATTAAGTAAAAGTATAAAAAGAGGGATATATTTGTTCAAGTAGAATGATAGTTAGTGGACCAAGGAGGTCCCCATTAAAAATTTCCAATGTCTATGAACTATGAAAAATCCAAAGCACCATCTCCAGTTGTCTTCATAAAAGCTTTACTGGTCTTAAAAGAACTCTTAATTGTCTCACCTGTAGACAGTATGAGGGACATATACTTCTTTAGTTGGGAATTCCAGAATCTCTTTATGTAGGCGGGATCGGTTTTCAGGAAATGGTTTCACAGGTAACAGCTCAGGGGTCAGACAGCAACAATTTAGTACCTCTGGGGCTGAGGAGATTTCTAGTTTTAGTAAACCTTCAGCAAAAAAAAGAAAAACAATTTTTTGAAACAAAACACATTCATAACTGGAAACAAATTTTATCAGACATATGATGACAATGTTTTTGCTGTTCAGTTGTGTCCTACTATTTGTGATCATTTTTGGCATTTTCTTTGCAGAGATACTGGAATAGTTTGACATTTACTTCTCCAGCTCATTTTACAGATAAATTAACTGAGGCAAACAGGTCCTAGATCACATAACTAGTAAGTTTCTGAGCCCAGATTTGAAATCAGAAAGATAAGTCTTCCTGAACTGTGCCACCTAACTGCCCATGATGATAATATAGTTATAATGATTGATGAGTATATATGGCTTCAAAATTTCTAAACTATATTTTATATATATATATATATATATTAGCTCACTGATGCCCAGGAATCCTATGAGAGAGGTACTACTCATATCGTCAATACCCACATTTTATACCTTGAAAACTAAGTTTCAGACACTTGTACAGATTGAGTATTAGTGGTAGGATCAATTCAGACACTACATAAGACTATCTTGTCACTCAAGAGGGAGATGAGTAACATAGTTATACACATAGGAAGAAGAATAGAAAGGCTAGTTGTGAACAAGGAGGACTGAGAAAGAAAAGGGGTGACAGATTTCTAGACCTGTTCAAGTTGTTCTAAGAAATGCTTCTTCCAGTAAAAAGGCTATTGTGGAGTTTTTGTTTTTGTTTTTGATTTGTTTCATTTTTGTTGTTGTTTTGAGATTTTAGGACCATGAGATTTAGAGTTGGGAGGAGTCTCAGTGATCACCTATCTAACCTCTCCATTTTATGAAAAGGAAACCCAGGCTTAGAGAATCTGTCATTTTGCTAATTAACACAAGAGCTAGTAATTGAATTCTGATCCTCTGTCTTCAAATCTAATACTCTTTTTACTGGATAGAGTTTATTTACTTTTGCAGAAATTTTATTCCTGTCCAATGTAATAATATACTAAGGAAATTAGTAATTCTTTTAGAAAGCAGAAATATAAATAGTGAGCCTAACAGCCTCTTGATCCTTGTCTTTATTACTATTTAATCTTTATCTTTAGGATTCAAAAACTGCTAAGATAAGCAAGAAAGCCTTTTGTGATCTCAGTATTATTGTTATTATTAACAACTACAATAACTTACTTTTTGGTATACATAATTGACAAAGAACATTCACTAATCTCTTCACAACAATTTTGTGAAGAAAGCTGGGCAGGTCATAACTACAATCTGTAGAGGGGCCACAGATAGTGGGTAAGGTATAAGACCCATCATCCCAGAAGGAACCTGCTAACAATGTCTGGTTCAGCATCCCATCGCTCCTAAGGGCTCTCAGCCTTCCTGAGAAAGGATTGAAGCAGAGTGATATCAGGTGGCAAACTACATATAATAGCAAATTGTTTATGTGGTCCCATGTGCACAGTATATACTTGGTGCATGTCCAGTGTTGTTTTTGTTACATAAGACTATGAGAGTATAAAAAGGGGAAAGTCCTTGGAATAAACGGACTCCATTTTCCCACCATCCTCAAGAGCAGCCCCTCATTATTTCTTCACTAAGATGGTATATTTTCATCACCTTGTTGTGGG
The DNA here is from genome assembly GCF_902635505.1 of Sarcophilus harrisii. Lineage (NCBI taxonomy): Eukaryota > Metazoa > Chordata > Mammalia > Dasyuromorphia > Dasyuridae > Sarcophilus > Sarcophilus harrisii. The sequence goes on along the minus strand of NC_045426.1, from coordinate 293,776,811 downwards.
GGCTCTAGGAACCATGGTACATTTTATCACCTCAACTTGGGGGCTCTAGAAAGAAGACACAACAACAATCTTTTTTTTTTTTTAAATATAGAGTTTGATGTTATAAGTGCTAGGACTCCAAGATGGAGCCATTTAGGCCAAATGGGCCTAATGACCATAAAAGTAATAATAGACAACCTATACTTTTTCACTGCTCAGGATTATTCTGATCCTGTGAAAACATGTTGTTGTTCAGAGTTGTTTTTCTATCTCACTCTTCTTGAGACCATTTCAGATTTTCCTGTTAGAGATACTGGAGTGTTTTGCTGTTTCTTTCTTCAGCTCATTTTATAGATGAGGAAACTAGGGCAAACAGGGTTAAAGGATTTGCCCAGGGTCAAACTGCAACTCAGGAAATGAGTCTTCCTGATTCCAAACCCTACATTCTATCCACTCGGCCACTTAGCTTCCCAATACAAATATGTAAACAACTTCAGTTTTGGACTGAATGAGGCTTGAGGCTTCCAGATGAATGAAGCAGCCCTGTGCCTACTCATGAGACCTCTAGTCATCAACTCATCCAACTTCAGTGCCTACTTAAGAAACTCCTACATCTGAGCCTGGTATTGATATGTGACCCTGAGCAATGTCTTCATGATATCTGGATTTGATTGAGATTAGTCCTCTCATATCTGGTGCTGATTGCCTCTCCCAACCAAGCAAATTTTAAGGTTTAAGACTTTATGTGCTACTATTGAGACCTTGCCACTGAACATATCTCCTTCACATGAGGGATCCTGGCCCTGTGTGGATGAATTTCTGTCCATGTTGCCATTGTATATGTGTGGTTGCACATGTGCCTATGACTTTGGGATGCTTGCTTTGTCACATAGCAATAAAACTCATGCTTCCATACCAGCTTCCCTACTTCTAATTTTCTGAGAATCCTCAAACCTGGATCCTTGTTCTAACCCAAGCCATGAGGCCAAATAAAGAGCACCCAATTTGTAGATAAGGGAACTCAGATTTAAGTTGATTAAAAAACTTGCCCACCAATTGTGAATACATCCAGCCATTCTGGAGAGCAATTTGGAACTGTGCTCAAAAAGTTATCAAACTGTGCATACCCTTTGATCCATCAGTGTTACTACTGGGCTTATATCCCAAAGAGATCATAAAGAAGGGAAAGGGACCTGTATGTGCACAAATGTTTGTGGCAGCCCTCTTTGTAGTGGCTAGAAACTGGAAACTGAATGGATGCCCATCAGTTGGAGAATGGCTGAATAAATTGTGATATATGAATGTTATGGAATATTATTGTTCTGTAAGAAATGACCAACAGGATGATTTCAGAAAGGCCTGGAGAGACTTACACGAACTGATGCTGAGTGAAATGAGCAGGACCAGGAGGTCATTATATATTTCAACAATAATACTATATGATGTTCAATTCTGATGGACCTGGCCATCCTCAGCAATGAGATAAATCAAATCAGTTCCAAGGAAGCAATAATGAACTGAACCAGATATACCCAGCAAAAGAACTCTGGGAGATGATTAAGAACCATTACATTGAATTCCCAATCCCTATATTTTTGCCTGCCTGCATATTTTTTTTAAAATTTCCTTCACAGGCTAATTGTACAATATTTCAGAGTCAAATTCTTTTGTATAGCAAAATAACAGTTTGCACATGTAAACTTATTTTGTATTTAATATATACTTTAATATATTTAATACGTACTGGTCATCCTACCATCTAGAGGAGGGGGTGGAGGGAAGGAGGGGGAAAATTGGAACAAAAGGTTTGGCAATTGTCAATGCTGTAAAAATTACCCATGCATATAACTTGTAAATAAAAAAGCTATAATTTTAAAAAAATGACTTGCCCACCAATTGAAAGTTGGTGGTAATCAGTTGTTTTACAAGCTTTTTTTTTCTTTTTACATGATATTTATTAGGAGTTTAATACTCATTTAATCATGCAAAAGGACTACTACTAAAGAAATAGTGTAACAATGTCTTCTAATTATCTTCTTTTCAAAAGTCCAAAATCTGTAGATTGTGGAATAAAATATGTCAATATACGGACTTATACATGAAACATATTATATGATAAATTGTTAGTAAAATGAATTCATATATGATTCAAATGACTGTATTCCGCAATCAGTGAGTTTGGAGATCCTACAAAGAGCAAAGGCATACTACTCATACCTGGTATTGACTTCACTCTTCTCTGTAAGGATGAAGATCTTTTGTAATCAGCTAAAAATTTTAGTAAGTCTTCATCACTAAGACGGTCTCCTTCCTGAAAGGAGAAAAGTTATTATTAGTATATTAATGTAACAGAATGCATATCCTAACATTCAACTCTCTGGGTTAGGACAAAATCTAACAATTTTTTAGACCTTGAATATTTTTAAAAATGCTTTTTAGAAGTCAGAAAATCACAGTACTTAAGAATTAGAAAGAACCTTAAGCATTATTTACTATAACCTTGCACTCAAGCTCCCTTTGAAATTACCCTTGATAAGTGATCATCCAGATTCTCCTTGAATAAAATCCATGAATAAAAAAAAATAAAGGACTAATTACATCTTGATACCACCTTATTGTTGGACAATTCTATTAGAAGACTTGTTTTTACATCAAGTCACGATCTGTTTTCCTATAATTTTTACCCATCACAACTACCTCTGGATCATCAGAGAATAAGTCTGTTTCTCTTTTACCTTAAAAGTCCTTCAAAAAATTGAATATGGCTATTAACTATCTTGCCTTGTCTCAAAGTTCTCTTCTCTAAACTAAACATAGGCCCATCATAGGCTAGCTAGAATTGACCCTAGACATCATTAAATCTAATCTTCTTATTTTACAGATGAAGAACTGGGGTCCAGAAAGTGAATTGTCCAAGATTGCATTAGTAGTAAGATTTGGAATTTGAACTCAGGTCTTTTTATTCTAGATTCAGTATCCATTCCACTGTTTCATGCTATTTTCCCAACTTCCTGATGCATTTACTACACCTTCCAAATTTCACCATTTTAATTGCCTTCCTTATAGGAGTTTCCTAATATATTAACATTTTTCTTAAATGTTATCATTGAATCATTTCAGTTGTGCCTAATTCTTCATGACTCCATATGGGGTTTCCTTGGTAGAGATACTAGAGTGATTTGCCATTTCCTTCTCTAGCTCATTTTACAAATGAAGAAGCTGAAGCAATGTGTTAAGTGACTGTCCTAGGGTCACACAACAAGTGTCTGAGGTCAGATTTAAATTCAGGAAGATGAGGCTTCTTGACTTCAAATCTGACATACTGCACCACCTCGTCACCTCTGTCCTTCATAAATACTACCTGGTATATAGCAGTTCTCTTGTAAACAAATCTAAATCATGTTTCTCTTCTTTGTGACTTTAAAAATGTTAGCTTCTTGGTAATTAATGTGTTTTTCTATAATTAATTTTTATATTAACCAAATAAAAAATGGATGAGTAGGGCTTTCTAGAGATCTATAAAATCACTGTATTAATCCACTCAATGGAACTCAGTTCAACTTAACAAGTATTTATTAAGCACATACTATGTGCCAGGATCTAGCTAGAGATATACACATACATACACACACTAAAATCAAAAAGTGGCTCTGCCCTTAAGGAACTTTGTCTTCTACTTGGGGAAGAGAGGGCAGGTCAAAAATAATTCTTAGATAATCAGCAAGCATTTATTAAGTCCCTATCATGTACCAGGTGTTGAGGATATAATCACAAAGAATGAAACAAACTATTTTTGAAGAGCTTAAAATTATTAATATCCCAAGAATTAAATAAGGTAGCATGGAGGGCAGTTTATTAAAATGAAAAGATCCCTGAACTTGGAGTCAGAAAACCCAAGTTCGAATTGCAAATCTATCACTTAGTGCTTGTATGACTTTGGACAAACAACCTCCTTTTTATGGACTCAGTTTCTTCATCTGTAAGAGAAGGGGATGAAGGTGGTCCTCTAAGATCTCATCTACCTGTAATCTATGAACATTATAAGAACATTCTTGCTGTGAAAGGTGAAATCCTTTTCCCCTAGTTTTTGCTTTGCTTTGTTTTTAACATAAATACTAGCATGGTGATGACAGTCTTAATGCCTTCAAAGTCCCAAAATAAACGTAATGTACAAAATACCTGTTTGAAAAAACTGTTTACAGTCATGGTGGTAGCTTTGAAATTGGGGCCAATATAACTGTCTTCTAAGCTTAAGCTTTTCTCAGAAAGTCTTCTAGATTGGATCAATGTTCTCCTCTCCCCCGCAGAATTTTTCCCTAGAATGAAAATAGTGATCATTTTAATTTTCTTTTTATTTCAATAACCAAAATATTTTAGTAATATTTGCTTCTATTTTGTAATTGCCATTGAAGTAGGATTTTCTTCCAAAGTTTCTCCTGTCAGTTCTCTTTGTAATTACAAATCAAACTACACTGATTGTTATTTGAATATGGTGGAATGTGTATTAGGGTCCAAAAAAGTTAACCTTATTAACCAATAATACAGGAGAACAGTTTATTAATTATGCTCACAAAAATACAAGGGGAAAAGAAGGAAGACAAAGAATGGATAAAGAAAACAGGAGACAATGATAAAAGAGGAAAAAGGAAGAATGAATCAAAGATAAATGGAAGAGAGAAGGAGATGATGGAACAGAATGTTGGATAAGCTATCAGAAGCAGCCAATATGTTGGTTAGCTAGCTGATGTGCATTTCTTTATTACAAGAGAGAGCTTAATGAGGGATATCTGAAATGTGACTATGATGGGGGGAGAGGAGCGCCAATAAAATGAAATACAAAATGAAAACAAAACAAAACGAAAATGAAAACGAATGGGAAAATTTCATGAAAACCCTAAGAGTCTGAGGAGAACCATTACAAGTAACAGAGTTATCATTCTTGTAAGTTCAATAACTTTCCTGAAGGATTTCTTCCAGATACTGAAGGTAACAAGGAGGGGAAGAGATGGGACAAATTACACAAGATTATTGTTGAATATTCTTACAACACATCCACTTTTTTCCCCACAGTTTCTGGACAAAAGATTTATTTTTGGGGCTCCTAACTAGGATATGGTAATAGAATTTTGCAATTTACTGTTTTCTTTGGTGGACAGACCTTCTTTAATCTATCTCTGTTCATCCATAGGAATGTCCAATGACTTTTCTTTTGTTCCATAACATAAATAAGATGTAGTTTTAAAGGTTCCTTCTTCCCTGCCTCCCTGCCTCCCTTCCCTTTTTCCTCCTTCCCTGCCCTCTCTCCCCTTCTTTCCTTCCCTCCCTTCTCCCCCCTTTCCTTGAATATATATGTGTATGTGTCACACACACACAGTTATACACATAGTAAATAGGAGATTGCTAATCATACTCAAAATTCTTACCAACCATGGTTTCCATATCAGTTATCTCTCTATCAAGAGTGGAAACATTAAAAAAATTTGTTAAACTTATGGGAACCCAGGCAAAAGGCATCCGGTATTTTCCCAAGCGCTGGCAGAAGGACTCGGCTTGAATTTTCAGCTTTTCAATCTTTTCTTTACTCTAAAGGAGACAAGATCATGCAATCAGAAATGAGGTAGGTCAGTGCCATAGCATTATTTGATATGTCACAGAGGTCACAATACCTACAAACTCCAAACTAGACTACTGTATGGGGCTAGTGAACAAAATGAATATCCTAATGGACTGTGAGATGAGGAAACAATGCTGGAGAAAGATTTTTTTTAAGAAACGTAGGGGACAGGCAACATCTTGTATGGACAGGGCATTGGACTTAAGAGTTGAGAGAATTGTTTTCCTTCATTCATTGTCAAGGACATTCATGTCAAATGTCTGACATTTTTGATACTCCATTTGGAGTTTCCTTGGCAAAGATATGATGTGGTTTATTATTTCCTTCTCCAGCTCATTTTGCAGAAAAGGAAGCTGAGGCAAATGGATTAAGTGACTTGCCCAGGGTCACCCAGCTTCTATGTGTCTGAGGCCAGATTTGAACTCCAGGGCCAGGGCTAGAACCACTCTATCCACTGTGCCACCTAGCTGCCCCATAGTCAGTTAGACTTGGGTTCAGATCCTACCTCAGATACTTACTAAGTGGGTAACCTTGAACAGGTCATTGAGTACATCTTTGTGCTTTAGTTTCCTCTTCTGCTAAATTAAGGGACTTGAACTTGGAGGGGCCCTCTAACATCTCTTTTAGGTTTAAATCTGTAATTTTTCCATAAGTGGCAGTCATGATGATAATCAGGCAGTACCTCAAACAATATATAAATTATAAATAAAAATAAATAAATATATATATGTATATATACATATATATATATATATAAAATCCACTCAATGGAACTCAGTTCCATTTAACAAGTATTTATTAAGTGCATACTGTGTGCCAGGATCTAGCTAAGTATTAGAGACACACACACACGTATTAGAGACACACACATACAATATATATATATATATATATATTATAAAGCCCTCAAATCAATTCATTTTCTAGTACTTTCCTCTAACAGATACCTAATTAAATTGATAACAGTTTCCAAGAGACGCCTTCCAAAAGAAATTTTCAAATAAATAACTTCTTTAATTAATATCACTGGATGTTGGTTTAATATGCTTAATAATTTTCATTCAGTGATAATAGTCTCTTGCAACATGCTGAATTAGAATCTTGTTTAAAAAAGTTAACTTCATATTTACTTGAGAAAATACATACTGGGTATTTAAATAATGACATAAAAGGAGTCCCCAATATTTGTGACTTTGATCCATCTTTTAGAGCTATCAGAGAAAAGGATCCTAAGAACTTAGAGAATGGAGCAGTTCAGCCACAGGAACTGGAAAGAAATAAGGTGAAAGATATTCCAAAGAAGTCTTTGTCTCAGTGCTTATCTACAGTTATTTCTCCTTTATTTGCAGAGTTGAAAGAGAAAAGCCAGGCAAGTGGAGGCAATATGGGATCCACTGAAGAACTAAGAGGTACAATTTATTTGGCAAAAGAAGTATGTTCTGGGATCTTGAACACCAGGGCTTGTACAGAGGCTTCAGAGATATTCACTGAGTTGTGGAGGAACTTCATCCCACAGAATTTTTTTTTTTTTTTTTTGTATTTGGGTTTTTGTTATTTCATATGTTAATGCATTTGGTCTACTTTTGATTTCCACCTGTGTTCTGAAATCATTTCTTGTTCTTAAGAGAAGGACTTTGAAACTCTGGTTCTGTCTCTTGTCATATTTGTGGCCACCACACTAGCAATGCAGGAAAACTAAGCAGTAGAAATTTTTGCTAGGAGGAAGGCAGTGATTCTGACCTAGCCAGACTATTCATATTTTTTCATTATCCAAAATGGATCCACCAAGGCATTCGTTAAGTGCCAACTATGGACAAAACATATATTGTTTAGCAACAGGAACTAAAAAAAAAACACCAAATAATATGCCAAGATCTTCAAAGTTTAATTGATTTAGATGAATGCTTTCTACTTTTGGAAAATCAAGTGTGGATTGCATTTTCCCTCCTTCACACTTATAGTCAAGACTAAATAAATTGAGCTTCTTTCCTCTTTATTTAAATACTACTAATTAAGTTTTATCTCAGGATACGTTACAACTATTTCCCACTAGCTGTTTTACAGAATTAATCTCAAAATATTTATTGTAAATTGTAAAATTGTAAGAAATTTACATTTAATGGTATTCAAAATATCATACCTTCCCACCATCACTTTCTTTGATAACCATGTAGGGCTCTGCACAGTCGCCAATCTCTCCCTGCTGGAGAACTTTTTCAATCTGCCAACAAAAGTAATATTAAAACAAAGCACATAAAATATATAGGAGGCACAAAACTAATTTACTTTGTGATCACTACAATTAAGAAAAAAGGAGATATATTCTCTCTTAAAGTAAGCTCAGGGACTAAAGCATGTGCAAGATGACTAAAAGAAGACAATATATTTTCTGTAATTGTCTCTCTTATAGTCCCTGATAGGGTGATCATTATTAATTTAAATGGGTCTTGGGAAGGAAATTTGCAAACAAGGAGATAGCATAGTTTCTGATCTGAAATAATTAGGTGAATGCTAGAAAGTCAGTGTTGTTATAACTGGGAAATATGACATCATTTTGATCCAGTACAAGGCTTACGAGGACAAGATTTGACAAACTGGATTTGACAAATTCACTTGGAAACATCTTTAAAAAAAAAAAAAATTCAATTCCCTCTGAAACAAACATTCTGAAAAAATCTCAAGTCTAATTAATCGACAGCAGAGAGAAAGTTCATTTAATCCCTTTGGTTTTTGTTTCCTTAGATTACAAATTCCTTGAAAAATAATGTGCTAAACAGTCAAATGTGAAAGATACGACTATTTGTTAAGGATTTAAAAATAAAAATCAATGATTCTAACAAAATGAGATAAGATTAAACAATTCCTTATCTCACCCTCAAAGTGATCATTTTATCATTTAATATGTTGAAAATTCTTTAACTATCAATTTCTAATATGGCTTTTACTGACAGCTTACTAGAAAACTTCTTATTTAATGATCACCAAATAGTAAATATGTGTAACTTCCAGGATTTGGCAGATTTAGTCACATAGTGGAGAATGCTCTTGGCTCAGAGCCAGAAAATTTATTTTCTTCTTCCATTTCCATCACTAAATTAGTCATGTGACTTTCAGTTAATCACAATCACTCTGATTTTTTTTTGCGTCCTCATCTGTGAGATAAAGGAGTTGAACTAAATATAGCAAATATTTATTTTGCCTCTAACCCTATGAATCTGTGAATCTCAGCAGAAGTAAAAAAAACAGTTCATGATTTTATAGCACCTTGTAATTTATAAAGCACTTGCAAAACAAATATGGTAGGTGTTATTATCCCCATTTTACAGATAAAGAAATTGAGATTCAGAAAAATATCCCTGAAGGACATGAAACTCATTATAAGTGACATTTTATATTTTCTCAACCTTAAAGGAATTCCTTTTAAGCAAGTCTCCCCTTTATAATCTCAACAAAATAATCCAAAGATCAACACATGAGCTGTGTTTTTACAGCAGCAAAGTTTCTTTTATCATTTATTTAAATTCTATCAATTCAATGAGGAAAGGGAATAAGCATTTATTAAGCTCCTACCATGTGCCAAGCACTATGATAAAGGCTTAAAAGATGCATTTGATTCTTGAAACAATCCTGGGAGGTAGGTGCTATTATCATCATCTCCATTTTACAGAAGGGAAAAGACAAACATCAGGTAAATGAATTGCCATGGGTCACACAACTAGGAAGTGTCTGGGTCCCATTGAAATTCATTTTTTCCAGACTCCAGGCTCAGTATTCTATTCACTGTACCATCCAGCTGACTATGGGGAGAAAAATTAGGCAAACCTATAGTCTTGAGTAGGAAAAAAACAACAATGTGTTGATAGATTTAAAAAATTTTTTAATATTGTTTTATTTTGGGTTTTTTTTTTTTAACTATTCTATATTCACATTTCAGCCTTGAGTGCAGTTGGTCACAGTCTTTAAGATGCAAATAAATAATACTTGGGGATAGAAGAAGATTGGATTTTTCATGAAGGATTTTAGAATTCAAGATTTCAGGGGTTTTTTTGAAAGGTCCAGGTAGGCTTCTTCTATAGATCAAAGTCTATTCCTGGAATTGTGAAGATCTAGAAATTATAATACAGGTTTTTTTTTCTATTGTAAACATTTACGAAGATCTAAAACTATAAAATCTCATGAATTTTCCAAGGCAAGGTCACATATTTTGGAGAAACCTAAAGATGACTGAGATCTAGAAAAAAATCAGCTAGTTACTTTAGTAAGGAAAAGATAAAAAAAATTAGATGAATGCCAAGGAAGAATGAATAAGTAGCTTGACTTGGAAATTATGAAAATGAGGCATTTTAGAATGTTTTCACCAAAGACAGATAGACATATTCCCAATCCACACACCACCCCCCCAACCAAAATAGGCAAAATACAGGACAAAAAATGAAAGTCCTTCTGGTCCTTCATACCTTAATGACAAGGTAGATATCTGAAGATGGGTAGGTGACTGAGAATATTGCAGCTTTGGCTTGACTAGAAGGGTCAACTAAGGGTGTGTGATTCCGTAAGAATCCTTTGAATTGTTCAGAATTCAGGTCACAATGGAAATTTTCTGAAATCTAGATAACAGGAACAAAAAAGAAAAGTCCACCAACCAAAGTGATTATTTACTATTATGTCTTAGAACCAATGAGTTACAAATACCTTAGAACACACAAGATAACTAGAAACTCCAAGAAGAGCCCAGATAGTGTTTTATGAAAATGTCTGCTGGGAAAATCTGACACTTGCATTGCTTCACACCCCAGAAATATGAGGAGCCATTTATAGCATAATTAAACTCTAGTTTAAGGCAAATGTGGTTTGAGCTCTAGTAGCAAACTGTTGCTTCTGGAAGATCATATGCCAAAAGCTCCATGGTCTTATGAACTATGATTATCTTTCTTCATCTAAGAGATTCCTAATTCTTGAACTGAAGGATGCTTATTGACAAAGAAAGGCAGAAAACTTGATTGGTGTTTACTATAGTGTCATTATTTGTGTACACCTCCTCCCCGGCCTCCATTTTATCCTCTGAAAACTAATTTTAGTGCAAGCTAAAATTATCATGGAGAAATTTTTGGCCAGGAAGTTCTTTTAATGAAGCTTTAGACAGAGTGTTCCTTTTACCCTATAGCCAAACTAGTCCTTTGCTGGATAAAATGCCTGCCACCACATAATGAGTACCTATCCTATAGTGTGCTAGAATTCTAGGACAGCCTTCTGATGGAGATAAAAATTACTTCTACATTCCTGGTAGTTACAAAGGAATTCATATAGTTTTTGTCTATTTGCAGGACCTAAGGGCTGGCAGGCATGTAGAAAACTTTACCTCTCAAGGAAGACTTTGTACTTGGAGGTATGTAAAGCAAATAGAAATAGAAGAGAGTTTCCAATTTGCCCCTTCAGAAGCTATTCTAGAGCAATTGGGGTAGAACTTTCTTTCACTCCTTACTGTCTGGATCTGCACAGGATTTTAATGTACTGGATGAATGGAAGACCAGGCTCAAAGAATAAAGAAAAGATATATCTGATCCATGGATGAAGAGTATTTTCACCTCTCATCCTGTCATCCTTACCTTTTTCCGTTCTTTCACATCATATAGGGCAATGCTGGCAAATAAGGGTTCTATTTCTATCTCAAACCTATAGAAAAAGACAGGGAGGCTCAAAATATTAGAGTCTCTTAGGCAATCTTGAAGCAGTAAAGTATCATAGCATTTAAAGAAGTTGGAAATATACAAAGGTAATTTTAACTCATAAGTAAGAACCCTATAATGGATTTTTAAAGGAGGTCTAGGACAAGGCCCTAACTTCTTAAAATCATGGGTCCTGTATCAATTCATAGGCTTCTTATTGAGTAGCTTTTTTTTTTTTTAAATAAAGATAGCCCTTTATTATTACATAGAGTCATTTCCAGACATGCCTTTCAACTACAAATGTGCCATTCTTTCTAAGAAAGAAAACCAGTTATGTAAAACTAACATCATAATTATAACAAACAATATATGCAGTCCCTCTGCATCCATAATCCCTCACATTTGAAAAATTGGTGGGAGGTGCTTTTCTCTGGGATGACCATATTTCAATAATAGGAAAAAAAATGCTGAGTTATTTTGTATTAATCTTTCAGTACAATTCAGTTTTTAAAAATTAATAAGCACTTTACTAGGTATGGGAGGAAATACAAAGTTAGAGAGCACATAATCCTTGCCCATATGGAGCCCACCAAATACTAAAAACAATAGAGATGGTGAGAGGCATCACAGTGCAAAGAATATTGGATATGGAATCAGAGGACCTGGATTAATAAGTTTGTTGCTATTCAGTCATTTCAATTGTATCTGATTCTTTGTGACCCTACATAAAGTTTTCTTGGCAACAGTTTGGAGTGGTTTGCCATTTCCTTTTCCAGCTCATTTTACAGATGAGGAAACTGAGGCAAATAGGGTGAAGTGACTTGCTTAGGTTTGATCACATAGCTAGTATGTGTGTAAAACCACATTTGAACTAAGGTCTTTTTAATTCTATGCCCAATGTTTTATCCATTGAGCCATCTAGCTGCCCCTCTAGGATTAATAATAATAGCTAACATTTATATTGCACTTAAGACAGGCCAGTCATTGTACTAAGCACTTAACAATTATCTGATTTGATCTTCATAATAACTCTGGTAGGAAGGTGCTATTATCATCCCATTTTACATATGAGGCAGGCAGAAGTTGTGACTTGTCCAAGGTCACACTGCTAGTAAGGATATGAGGGTAGAGTTGAACTTAAGTCTTCCTCATTGTAGGTCCCCTCTTGCCACCTAGCTGGTCAGAATTATAGCATTGTCATTTTATTATCTGTGTGAAATTAGACAAGTCATAACCTCTCTGGATCTCATTTTCTTCATTCATAAAATGGAGAGATCACAAATAATCTCTTAAGTCTCCTCTAGCTTTAATTTCTGTGAATTGTAAATGAGGCATTCATTCATTAATTAAATGTAAGCAACTTGTCTTTGCCTCATGGCTGGGATGGTACTCTATAGCAATCTGTTTCTTGGAAAAGGATTAAAGTGAAAGAAGGAATGTTTCAAAAAGCAGGTGCTCTTAATGCACAGAGAGGCTTTGTGGTAAATGTGAGGAAGATGTCTCCACTCTCTTCTGGGAGCTCTTTTTTTATTGTAGTAAATTTACTTATTTTTAATATACATTGCTTTATGAATCATGTTGGGAGAGAAAAATCAGAGCAAAAAGGAAAAACCATGGGAGATATTAAAAAAAAAAAACAAAAACAGAAAAAAGCAGTGAACATATCATGTATTGATTTACATTCAGTCTCCTTAGTTCTTTTTCTGGATGTAGATGGAATTTTCTGTCCAAAGTCTGTTAGGATTGTGTTGGATCACTGAACTACTGAGAAGAATCAAGCCTTTAATAGCTGATTATCACACATTCTTGCTATTATTGTGTACAATATATTCCTGATTCTGCTTGTTTCTTATTGCCAAAGTTAGCATCCAATATATTCCTGATTCTGCTTGTTTCTTATTGCCAAAGTTATAATCTCTAATGGAATATTGGATAGTAATGGTGATAGTGGGCAACCTTGTTTCACCCCCGATCTTATTGGGAATGGTTCCAGTTTACATTTGATGCTTGCCAATGGTTTTAAATAGATACTATTGACTATTTTAAGGAAAAGCCCATTTATTCCTATACTCTCTAATGTTTTAATAGGAATGGATTTTATCAAGTGCTTTTTCTGCATCTATTGAGATAATCATATAGTTTTTGTTAATTAGGTTATTGATATAGGCAATTATGCTAAAAGTTTTCCTAATATTGTGATTCTGCTTGTTTCACTCAGCATCAGTTCTTGTAAATCTTTCTAGGCCTTTCTATAATTAACTTGTTCATCATTTTTTATAGAATAATATTCCATTACCTTCATGTACCACAGCTTGTTCAGTTATTCCCCAATTGATAGATATCCATTTATTTTCCAATTCTTTGCTACCACAAAAAGAGCTGCTACATTTTTGCACATGTGAGTCTTTCTTCTTCCTTTATGATTTACTCAGATACAAACTCAATAATGGCACTGCTGAGTCAAAGGGTGTGCATAGATTTATAGCCTTTTGGGCATAGTTCCTGATTGTTCTCCAGAATGGTTGGATCATTTCAGAACTCTACTAACAATGCATTAATGACTCAGTTTTCCCACATCCCTTCCCCCACTTATTACTATCTTTTCCTGTCATCTTATTCAATCTGAAAGTTGTGAGGTGGTACCTCAGAGTTGTTTTAATTTGCATTTCTTCAATCAATAGTGATTTAGAGCATTTTTTCATATAACTATAAATGGCTTTAATTTCATCATCTGATAATTGTGTGTTCGTATCCTTTGACCACTTATCAATTGGGGAATGACTTGTATTCTTATAAATTTGACACAGTTTTTTGCAAAGTTTAGAAATGAGACCTTTTATCAGAAATACTAGCTTTAATCTTTTTATCTTGGTTATGTTGGTTTTCTTTGTGCAAAAACCTTTTAATTTAATGTAATAAAAGTTATCCCTTGTCCCCTTTATAGTGTCCTCTAGCTCTTCTTTAGTAATAAATTCCTCTCCTCTCCAAAGCTCTGATAGGTAAATTATTCCTTGTTCTCCTAATTTGTTTATAGTATCATCCTTTATGCCAGATTGCTATAGGCCTGGATTGTGTCGTGTATATCTACTCTATTCCACTAATCTACCACTCTTTTTTCTTAGCCAGTACCCAATGGTTTTAATTAGTGCTACTTTATAATATAGTTTTAGGTTTGGTATTGCTAAGCCACCATCCTTTGTATTTTTTTTTTTCATTGATTCCCTTGATATGAAAAGATCAAGATCTTTTCTTCCAGATGAATTTTGTTATTTTTTCTAGCACTATCAAATATTTCAGCAGTTTGATTGGTATGACATTGAACAAGTAGACCAATTTAGGCAGAATTGTCATTTTTATTGTATTAGGTTGGCCTAGGCATGAACAATTGATATTTTTTCTAATTGTTTTGATCTGATTTTATTTATGTGGGAAGTGTTATTGTGTTCATCTTGGCAGGTAAACCCCCAAGTATTTTATTTTGTCTACAGTAATTAAAATGGAATTTCTCTTTTTGTCTCTTGCTGATGGGCTTTGTCAGTAATATATGGAAATGCTAATGATTTGTATGGGTCTTATTTATATCCTGCAACTTTATTAAAGTTGTGAATTGTTTCCAGTAGCTTTTTGGATGATTTTCTAGGATTTCTGATATCATCATATCATCATCCAATAGTGATAGTTTTATTTCTTCATTGCCTATTCTAATTCCTTTAATTTCTTTTTTCTATTCTTATTGCTAAAGTCAACATTTATAGTACAATATTGAATAATAGTGGTGATAATGGGCATTCTTGTTTCATCCCTGATCTTACTGGTAATGTATCCAGCTTCTCTTCATTACAAATAATGTTTGCTGTAGGTTTTAGATAGATAACTGCTTATTATTTTAAGGAAAGCTCCCTTTATCCCTATGCTCTTTAGTGTTTTTAATAGGAATGGGTGCTGTATTTTGTCAAAAGCTTTTTCTGCATCCATTGAGATTATCATATGATTTCTGTTGGTTTTGTTATTGATATGGTCAACTATGGTAATAGTTTTCCTGATATTGAATCAGCCCTGCATTTCTGGTATAAATCCCACTTGGCCTTAGTATATTATCCTGCTGATAAACTGCTGTAATCCCTTTGCTAATATTCTATTTAAAATTTTTGCATCAATATTCATTGGAGAGATTGGTCTGTAATTTTCTTTCTCTGTTTTGGTGCTTCCTGGTTTACGTATCACTGCCATATAGAAGGAATCTGGAAGTACTCTTTCTTTACCTATTTTTCCAAATAGTTTACATATTATTGGAATTAGTTGTTCTTTAAATGTTTGGTAGAATTCATGTATAAATCCATCTGGCACTAGAGATTTTTTCTTAGGGAGTTCATTACTAACTTGTTCAAATTTTTTTTTTCTAAAATGGGAGTATTTAAGTATTTTATTTCTTCTGTTAATCTGGGCAATTTATATTTTTGTAGATATTCATCTATTTTGGTTAGTTTGTCAGACTTGCTGCCATACAATTGGGCAAAATAGCTCCTAATTATTGCTTTAATTTCTTTTTCATTGGTGCTAAATTCACTCCTTTCATTTTGGTGCTGGTGATTTGGTTTTTTTCTTTCCTTTTTCTGATCAAATTAACCAAAGGTTTATATATTTTGTTAGTTTTTCCATAAAAGGAACTCTTAGTTTTATTTATTTGTTCAACAGTTTTTTTTAGTTTCTATTTTATTACTCTCTCCTTTGAGTTTCAAACTTTCTAATTTGGTATTTAATTAGAGATTTTTAATTTGTTCTTTTTTTTTTTAGCTTTTTTAGTTGCATGCCTAATTCATTCATCTTCTCTTTCTCTATTTTATTTATATAGCCATTTAGAGATATAAAATTTCTTCTAAAAACTTCTTTGGCTGCATCCCATAGGTTTTGATGTCTCGTTATTTTTGTGAGTGAAATTATGGATTGTTTCTGTGACTTGTTGTTTGATCCACTCATTTTTTATAATTAGATTATTTAATTTCCAATTGGCATTTAATTGAATATAATTTTTATTGCACTGTGGTCTGAAAAGGAAGCATTTACTATTTCTGCATTTTTGCATTTGATTGAGATTGTTATGCCCTATGTTACCTAATTTTTGTGTAGGTGCTAAGTACGGCTGAGAAAGAGGTGTATTCTTTTCTGTTCCTATTCAGAGGTCTTTTATTATCTAGGTTTTCTAGGATCCTATTAACCTTCCTAGTTTCTTGTTTATTTTATGGTTAGATTTGTCTGATTCTGAAAGGGGAAGGTTGACGTTCTCTGTTAGAATAGTTTTGCTGGCTTATTTCTTCCTGTAACTAGCTTAAATTTTTCTTCAGGAATTGCCTGTTCTACTACTTGGTGCACACCCATTTAGTATCATTATTATTTCATTATTTATGGTACTTTTTTATCAAGATGTACTTTCTCTCCTTATCTCTTTTAATAAGATCTATTTTTACTTTTCCTTTATCTGAGATCAGAATTGCTACCCCTACCTTTTTTTTAATTTCAGCTGAAGCATAATAAATTCTGTTCCAGCCTTTTATGTTTACTCTG
The DNA here is from genome assembly GCF_902635505.1 of Sarcophilus harrisii. Taxonomy (NCBI): domain Eukaryota; kingdom Metazoa; phylum Chordata; class Mammalia; order Dasyuromorphia; family Dasyuridae; genus Sarcophilus; species Sarcophilus harrisii. The sequence goes on along the minus strand of NC_045426.1, from coordinate 293,759,990 downwards.
TATGTGTCTCTCGTGTCACACATGTGTCAAATGTGTTTCTTGTAAACAACATATTGTAGAATTGTTTTTTAATCCACTTTGCTATTCCCTTGTTTTATGGGAGAATTCTGCCATTCACATTCACATTTTTGTGAATTACAATTATGATTACCAGATCTATATTTCCCTCTATCCTAACTTTTGTTCTTTCTTTCTACTCTGTCCTCAGTCATGTGTTTTTTTTTTAACCAACACCATCTACTACCTTATCTCCTATCAACCTTTTCCCCCTTGTCTTACCTTTTTCCTTAGTGTTTCTGTCTTCCCTTCTATCCTGTCCCTTCCTTTTCTTTTTCTCTTTCCCCTTCTACTTCTTCATAGGGTTAGATAAATTTCTATACCCAACTTATGGATTAAGTTACAAATCTGAGATAAAAACCAATGGGATCAAGCTTCAGACAATGCTTATACCTCTCCCTTCTTTTCCTAGATTATAATAGGTCTTTTGCACCTCTTCATACGAAATGAATTGTCCCATTATACCTCCTCTTTCCTCTTTTTCCAATACAGACTGTTTCTCACTCCTTAATGTCTTTTTTTTTTATGTCATCACATCGGAGTCCATTTATAACCACACCCTCAGTTCATGTGATGCCCCCCTTTGTCTGACTCAGTGACAGATAATAAGTCTCAAAAATTATATTGTTTTCCCATCTTTAGGGATGTAAACAGTTTAATACTTAAATACATATTTTCTCCCTGCTTATCTTTCTATGATTCTTGAGTCCTGTTTTTTTTTTAATTAAAGCTTTTTATTTACAAAACAAAGGCATGAGTAATTTCCTCATTTGACATGTTGACATTTGCAAAATGTCAATTTTTTGATCCAAATTTTCCCCTCCTTCCCCTCACCCTGTCTCCTAGCTGGCAGGTAATTCAAAACATGTTAAATATGTTAAAATATGTTACCTGTATATGCATACATGATATATACATATATGCATACGCATGTATTCTACTTATCCCTCTAGAGAGCCATCACCAAGCTCAAGAGTGCTCCAAGAATCTAGGGCTGTGTGTTGTCAAAGTGAAAATAGCCAAGTCCTGAGTCCCTACTATGTAGGAACTGATATCAGAGGAGTCTTTGATTTACTATACACAGGATTACATTTACACAGCTATTATATTATGTAGGAAAAAAAAAACTCAAAAAAACAAAACTTAGAGCGTATAGCACTTTTTGAGAATCTGTCCATAAATCTGTAAATTAAGCCAGAAACTTGAGGCCCTTTGGTTTAGTAGACAAAATCTGGATTAGATCCTAGTTCAGTTGCTTATTACTTGTATGAATGTGGGCAAATCAATCCTTTACAATCTCAGTTTCTTTATAAAATGATGTTAATAATGCCTGGAGCCCTTACCTCCTATTAAAAGGATCAAAGTGCCAATCTTAAAGTATCATATACAAATCAGGATTTTGTGTGTGTGTGTGTGTGTGTGTGTAAGTGGATAGGTTTCAGACTTGTAATTTCACTGATAAAGAAATTCCCCATCTGTACTTGATAACCTTAGAAAATTGTCTGGAGGTTTGATAGGTTAAGAGACTTGTGCAGAGTCACACAACTGGTCTATATCAAGGGCAAGATTTAGATATGGGTCTTCCTAATTCCAAGATGATCCTCCATTTGTTGCACATCTCATTGGTAGTTACCAGAATGATCATGATAATAACTAATATTTAGATTCCATTTAAAGGTTATTTTAGGTTTACTTAAGATTATACATGTTATTTCTTCTGATCCTCACATCAACTCAGTGAAGTTGATACTATTATTATCTTCATTTGTTGTTTAATAGATTAGTCATGTCTGACTCTTTGTAACCCATTTGGGGTTTTCTTGGCAGAGGTGCTGGAGAGGTTTGCCATTTCCTTCTCCAGCTCATTTTACAGATAAGGAAACTGAGGCAGATTTGTATTTTTATAGGTTGAGTGATTTGCCCAAGATCACACAGCTCGTATAGTATTTGAGTCTGGATTTAAACTCAGGTTGTCTTCACTTCAGGTCAGATAGTCTCTGTACTGCACCACCCAGAGATTGATAGAGGTTAAATAGCTTTGCCCAGTGTTAAACAGCTATTAAGTATCTGACTCAGGATTTGAACTTAAGATCTTCCTGACTTTAAGTTCAATGCTCTACCCACTACACCAACATTTCCAAACAAAGAATGATTTTGGCCTACAAGAAATATAGATTTAATAATTTAAAATAACAACAAAAAGTTGTCAAGAATTCATAAGACCATCACATTTTTTGAAACTATAAAAATCATTTTCTATTTCATTTCACACAAGTAATCTGAGATTGAGCTTACTAGAGATAGTATGAACTCCCATTTCAGGGCTCTGTAGCCCAATTCTTCTACTCAGTAGCTGTGTGACCTAGGGCAGTACCTTAACCCTTCAAAGCCTCTGAATCTTCATCTATTTGACAATAATCCCAATCCTGTTCACCCCAGAGAGCAGCTATAGACTGGATGATGTAGATCAGATGTACCTAAGGAATAATTTTGAAATTTGAAAAATAACTGTGCAACATTCTAAAAACAAAAATTATTATTCCTGCCTCCCCTCATTCCAGGAAACAACATTTCTTATTCATCTTTCCTTCCTTCTCCATACCATCAAAAGGCCAATGTCTAATTTGATTTTTGTGATAAAGAGCAAGGATTGCTATTTAATGACTAAATTAATTTTTGTGCCTAGGACACACACCTCCACTTACTTCAGAGTCTGCAGCTTGACCAAAATCCTGTTGCCCAGGTGTTCCTTTGGACATTCTGGCAGTGGCCTTATTTCCACAGCATCCTCCTATTATGAACCATACAATGAAACCATTAGAAAACTCTAACACTATTGCCATTGCCTGCCACCAAAATGAGCACCCTGAAGGTAAACTGTCAGCCATCAATGGAATTAATTACCTTTGGAGTCCGAACAGAATTCACTTATTTACAAGTTTTTTAAAAAAAAGAGTGCATCTTTACCCCTACAGAACAAAATCAGCCTTTAAGGCAAACCGTTTTTCATTTCAGCAATCCATGCTTTTAGAAAGAGAAAGGAAGGAAATGAGAATTCGGAAATATCTCAGTAACATCTCCATCAGAAGGCATTGTGAAATCTCATACCCATTGTTTGCTTTTTTGGGGCTGTAATGGCACATTCAGTCTGTTTCTCCCATTGATTGCTTCATTCATAGACACACTGAGTACAGAGATGGCAGGACTACATAACCAAAGTGTGTTTAAGGTCTCATAGTCTTAACCCTGAAACTGAGTCTGAGATTGTATTTGGTGAATATTTAAAAAAAAAGGCCATTAAAATGGAGAGCAGAACACAGTAACGGCAAGGTATGTAATGATCAGCTGTGATGGACTTGACTCCTCTCAACGATGTGGTGATTCAAGATAATTTCAAGAGAATTGGAATGGAAAGTGCCATTCAGATCCAGAGAATTATGGAGATTGAATGTGGATTAAAGTATTTTCAACTTTTTGGTTTGTTTGCTTTTTCTTTCTTATGGCTTTTTCCCTTTTGGTCTGATTTTTCTTTCTTTCTTTTTTTTTTTATTATAGTAACTTTTTATTGACAGAATCCATGCCAGAGTAATTTTTTTTACAACATTATCCCTTGCACTCACTTCTGTTCTGATTTTCCCTCCCACCTTCCACCCCCTCCCCTAGATGGCAAGCAGTCCTATATATGTTGAATATGTCCTAGTATATCCTAGATACAATGTATGTGTGCAGATCCAAACAGTTTTCTTGTTGCACAGGGAGAATTGGATTCTGGTCTGATTTTTCTTGAATGATATGACAAATATAGAAATACATTTAAAAGAATTGCACATACTTAACTTATAACAGATTGCTTGCTGTCTTGGGGAGAAGGGAAGTTAAAGAGAAAGGGAGAAAATTCTGTAACAGTTTTACAAAAATGAATGATAAAAACAATCTTTACATATATTTGGAAAAATAAAATACTATTGAGAAAAAATGGACAACAGAATTGAAAGTACAAGGTCTATAAAGAAATTAATACATAGATTCCTTTCATATTCTGATTAAAAAAAAAAGACTAACTAGTTAACTGGCACAACTCCATCTCTTATAATCAAGATTTAGGTCAGGTCCCAGTTCTTCCAGTTGTTGTTGGTTTTTCACATCTTGCAATTACTTTACATTTAATTTGCATATTATTCTTTTCATTTACTTGTCTTTGTATTGTACTGCAATTCCCCAGTGAAAAGGATGCTACTTGAGTGCAGGACTGTTTGGTTTTTGTCTTTCAGAGCAAATCTTTATCAATAAAATGGGATTATAATATCTATGGTCCCTACCTCATACACTTATCATGAGGAATATAATATATAGCAAGCACTTGTTTAATATGAAAGCACTACACAAATATTAAAGCACTATACCTATTTAATACCTGTAATTCTGTACATATTTACAAATATGTAAATCTAATTCTTTAATTGCTGGAGAATTCTGAGTTTTAAATAGCTCTGAGAGCCTTTTGAGAGATGTATTAGAGAGAGGAGGGAGAAAAGGCAGGGCACTGTAGAAGAAGGCTTTTACAAAAGTCTAAAGAAGAAATTTAAGACTCTAAAGCCAGGGGATTGCCATTAGAGTAGAAAGAAAGAAAATAATATACGCATAAGAGTATAAAAGAGATGGTGGATAGTTAAAATTAAAAGAAATTTATAATTGATTGAATTGAAGAAGATGGAAGAGTAAAAAATGACAGATTTTGAGCTTTCTTGATAACTTCATTAAAAAAAAAAATGTAATGTTTGCTTTTTGTTAATCCATACTGGTCTTTGCACCTAAATTCAAATTAATGTGGTTTACTACATAGCCAATTTTTAATGATTCAAAGGCTGATCACGCAATTTATTTAAGCATTAACTAGTTCCCTGGTCCTTCTGGTCCTTCTTACTGTATCCCTCTCTTCCACATTGCACTGCAACTGACACTTCTAGCATAGTGGCAGGGGGAAGAGTGGGAAGGTGAAGGTTTTGTGATCTTGTGATTAACTTATTAATTGAAAGCCACCCAGGGTGCTGCTTAGGACTATATAAAAGATTCAATTTAGCTGGACCTTGTTAATCTGATCAAATTGGGGTGGGCTTGTTACATGATTTTTTTTCACATGGGAAAAAGTGCAAAACATCTTGTTAAGTACTTGGGAGATCCTAGAAGGAGACCTCCCACTCACCTCATCTACAGATGGGTACAAGGAAAAGAGCTCAGCGTGCCTATTGGTCCTTCGAGCTTCTTCATTCTGTCTTTCAAAGTCCTCAGCACTGATATGTTGCAGCAGACCGTCAAGCCGTGGATCAGGCTGTAGGCTCCGAAGGTCAAAGTCACAGGAAGTGAAAGTACTTTTTCCAGACACATCACAAAGCATTCTTAAAGTTCCAGGGTCTGCCTAAAAGAGAAAACAAAACAAAATAAAAAACCATACTTGTAAGTGGAAAGATGTAGCTGAAGATAAATAGGTTAACCCTGTGTATTATTATTCCTCAAGTAGACCACATAATACTGGGCTCCCAAGTCAGAGGGCTGAGGATTCAAATCCTACTTCTAATATTTACTATCTGAGTGATCTTGAGCAAATGAAGGTAACTTGAGCCTCAGTTTCCTCATTTATAAAATGAAAGGAAAAGACAAGATGACCTTCCAATTCTAGATCTAAAACCTCTAAAAGTCCTTTATAATTTTAAATCTATGATTCTGCATCTCACACTAAAATTGCCCTAACTTGGGACTAAGACATTTTGGTTTTAGTGAAATCTAAGCCAGGATTTTCCAGACAACCGTGTTGCTCTGCTTTCCTTGAAATCTACAGTATTTAAAATAGTTTTAAAATTGGCTAGAGGCAGACTGGCCAGATAGCCTTGAGTGCCAGGTTTTATAAAATATAAAAAAATTTTATATTTTATTTGTTAAATAGCATGGAGCTCCTAAAGACATTTTTTTTAAAGCAAGAAAGAAAGTTACACAGGGAAGCAGTTGTGGTCAAATGAATTGGAGAAGGCAGTCCAAGAATCTGGACTGGCACTGTTTTCCCAGGCTTGTTCATCTCATCATTTCAGCTTCTTAAAAGGAAATCCCTGGTGATTCACAAAACAAGGATAGATCTATTTTAGTTGGGATTTGCAAGAAAAACAATATTCTCAAGGAGTTAATAGGCCCATGTAACTGATTAATTTTTCAATTAACTTTAATTGATGAACATGAAATATCTTGCCAGGTTCACAAACATAGGATTGACCTCAACTCCCCTATCCAATCTATTGTCCAGTCTCATTGAGTCTGTATCTAGAATTTCTTTCATGTATATTCCCTTCTCTCCATAGTAGTGCCAGTAGTTACGACTCCTCACAAAAATTACAAATCTAGATAAGAACACAGATAGGAAACAATACTAGTTGTAAAAACACATGATTGATTTGTCAGATTGAAGTCTGAGAAGATAGCAAAACTGGGTTCAGATGAGCTCTATATCGACAGCTACAAGCCTTGCCAGGTAGCTAAGTTGTGTCATCAGAGGATTTTTAAGACTGACTTTTAATGTTCAGTTCATGATATTATGTGAAACCCTGAACCAGGTCATTGAGATTAATCAATTGTCTAATTTGCCATTGGGGAGTCAGGTCTATACAGGAGTGCTGGCTTGGGACCTGGTTGTTAGTTATTAGAAGAGCTTGGAGAAGAATATAGATGAATTCTCTAAAAAGAAGTCCAAGGAAGGTTTGATACCGTCTTTTTCCTTCAACAAGTTTTCTTGGACAAGCAGAGAAATTAAAAATGATTCAACTGAACTTAGAACTTCAAGTGACAAAAGTAAAAAGGTAACATGTGAAAGTCAGTCTGCCAGCACAGGATTATTCATTATAGGAAATTTGCTGTAAATCACTATTATTTGGGGCCTTTTGACAGGACATGGAAATAATTTTGTTATACAAAAGATATGCTTATTATCTTATTTCCAGCAGCAGATGTAATATAGATTAACCTATATCCCAGTGGAATAAAATATAGATGCATGTTCCAGATAGAATATCATAGTAACTATCTTTGATAGTAGGAAATACCTGAGAACTTGAGTCATTATAATCCAAAGTTTCTGATTCGAAAGTCTGTTTCTGAAGTGTCTTGTGGAAATCCTTTCGGGAGCCAACCTTTTTAAAGCCACCAGTATCTGAATTTCCTTGATTCCTGAGAGAAACAGAGACAAACATTTTATCTCTTTAAAAATTCATTGCAATCAAGAAGGGAAAAAGGGAGTTGTGGTTAAAAAATAGCAAATGTTTTTTATCTACTTAAATGACCTACATTAATTTCCTACATCTACATTCCACTAAATCTAGTAATGTTCTATTTTAAAACCAGAGAAAGAGTTTAAAATAAAATATCTTGTATCTCAGGAAAGAAAAAAAACATAGAAATTAGGTTGTGAACAGCTAAAGACAAGAAAAATAAACTTATGTGGAAATTAAAGACACTAAAACCTTGCTGTCTTGCTGTGAAGCTGCAAGGGGATTTCAGAGACTGTTTTGATAATTGATCTGAAGATGTACTGGGCAGCTAGGTAGCTCAGTAGATAAGAATACTGGGCCTGGAGCTAAGATAACCTGAATTTAAATGTCACCTCATATACTTACAAGCTATGTAACCTTGGGTCATGCACATTGGCCAAAAGGATTTGGCTACTTGGAATATTGCCAAAGGGATCCTTTAAAACTCTTTTCTAGACTCTAATTTGGTTCCCAACTTCAAATGGAGAATTAACACTTCATGATAACATAATCATTCCCATTTCATACCTGCTTTTTTTCCCCTTAAAAACTGAAAATCAAAGTGATGGCTCACTTAAAGGATAATGGAGATGGTGGGCAGGTTACAACCCAGGACAAATGAAAAATTTGTTATGTCACACTCTTTTTTGAACTGTTTTACCTCAGTTTCCCTGTACTAGTTTCCCTTGTCTCAGTTTCCTTAACTGTTCCCCTTAGTTGTAAAATCCCCTTCTGATCCAGTAGGCTGAGGATCATTTGCTTTAAGGTTATTAGACTTTCTGACTCTTTCTGTCCTCAAGAATTTACACTATCCCTCTAAACTATTCCAAGAGAGAAGACTATCCTGGATACCTCACTGACATCTTTACCTCTGTTTATTTGACAACCTGTCTCTGGCTTTTAGTAAGGATTTATGGCCTCCCCCTATCCTGACAGAAGTTTTCCCACTTTTTTCCCTTCCTTTGTTTGTAAAAGGTACTTAAGGAGATGGGGTTCGCCCATTCATGGCTGGATGCTGGATTCTTTGAGATGACAGTCTCTTCTAGCCCTGGGACCAACATGGATCCATTGGTCCCAGTAATCTCTCCATTTAATATTGAATTGAACTCTGATCTCTGTCTGACTGGATAATTTGAGATTCCTGTCCAGTCAATTAGGCTCTCCCAATTAATAAAATATTAAAAACTCTCTAATCTCTCTCCTGCCTCAGTTTCTCCGGCATTACAATTATAGGATAAAAGCAGCTGCATCAGAGAGGTTTATTGTAAAGGGCAGGAACTTTGGGGAAATATACTTAAGGTTCAGTATGATTTATTTAAACAAGGTGTTAACTCAGTAGAATTGTTAAGACAAGGGTTATCTAGTTTAGCATGTGAGTTTTTTAGTTCAATATGACTGATTTAATCTTAAAATAAATAATGATTCCCTAGTGATATAATGATTGGTTTATACTCAGTATACTGTAATGATGTAATTGTAATAGAGCATATAAACTGGGGGCAAACTCAGCCAGAGAGAGACATTCCATCTCCCACCATCATGGGGGCTGGCCTGTCCTCCTTCATTTCTCCACTGAGACCAAGGCCTATCTGAAGGCCATGAGAAAGCTAGCTAGTCGAGACCCAGGTAAAGTAGACAGACTGTGAAGGAGACAATAAAGACTTTTGGACTTTATCCCTGGCTATTCTCATGATGATTATTCTGCTGAAAACAAGGCGGTCCCAAGACCTCCAGAAAGCTAACCAGAACATTACATTTTATGACAAAAAAGAAAAGAACTAATCATAAGATGAAAGTGGACCAGAGGCTGAGAATGGCAGGTAGATGTGTCCTGAAGTAATGAGTGCCCATGGCAATGATATCATAGATCCACTGAAGTATCCAAGTATTCAAAAGCTGAAGAAAATTCTTATTACTAAATTTGGAGGCTAGTACCTATATGTAAAGCAATGTCATATTCTTGAGTTTCACTGTATTTCATTTTTAATCAAAAATTTTATATCCCTGAAAGACTTTGAAGGCATTTCCAATGTCTCTACTGACATAACTCATGCTGAGTTTCTCCATCTAAATCTTCTATAAAAATCTTTGTAGCTCCTCGAGTCTAAAGTACTTCTCAATTGTTAACACCTTCCCTCCTCTCTGCACTCAAAGTCCCAGCTCTCTTTTACTCTTAGAGGTCAAAGTTGGGAGAGAAAGGGATAACCTGCACCTTTAGAGAATTTGTAGTTTAGGGGAATTGAACTGTGAGGCTATCTCCCAGACTAGACAAAGCTGGTGTGCCTATTGCTGGGTGAGCCCATGGCTTAAAAATATCTTTTTTCCACACTGTATGGATCCTTTCACTTTCTTTGTTACCTAGAAATTCCTGTTTGGATCAAGAAGGATCCTCTTTATAAAGATCCAGAGAAAGAACTATGGAGACTGAATGCAGATTGAAGTATCCTGTTTTCACCTTTGAATGGGACTGATTGGATGAAGTATTTCTTAGTATCGAGTCACATGATCCCTGTTCCCAGAGCTAGGAGATTGGGTTTTGGATTCTGGGTCTGAGAGGAACCCTGGGGAGTCACATGATCTCTGGAGAGTCAGGCCCTGGATTACAGGAGGTGACAGGAAGTTGCAGGAAATGACATGACCTGTGGGAGGCAGACAATATTGGTGACCATTGGTCAATGATGGTTATGTCCTTTTAGTCATATCCAGTGAAAAGGCTTGGGTCTTTTCCAATTTAATGGCCTGTTCTACTTCCAGCTATTTCTGGTTCAGGAGCACATGGCAGTTAGAATGGCTCCCAGGTATATCTGGACCTTTCCCTGCAGGATTAAATAAATGCTTTCTCTTTGTACCTGAAGATGTCTCTGATTATTAATTTGGGAAAGGGGGGGTCTAGCACCCGTCCCACAAGCCTTTTTGCTTTGTTTTCTTTCTCATGTTTTTTCCTTTTTTGTTCTGATTTTTCTTTCCCAACATGACTAATATAGAAATACGTTAAAAATGACTGTACATGTTTAACCTATATAAGATTGCTGGCTGTCTTGGAGAGGGAGGGAGAAAAAAAAATTTGGAACTCAAAATCTTAGAAAAATGAATATTGAAAATTATCTTTACATATAATTGGAAAAATAATACTATTAAAATAAAAAAAATTTTAAAAGAGGAAAATGGAATCTCTTTTAACACTGCAACACTGAGGGTCTTATAAACAATATTTATTGAGGCCCTGTGGGATGCAAGCCATGGACACTGTATGGGGTGAATAGTGTGGTTTCTTAGAAACTATCAGCTAAAGCAAGTATGTGAAGCCTTAGGCCTCAGTTTCAGTTTCCTAGAAATCATGTGAAGAAATGAAACTTTGGAAATTCCCTTGTGCAAATTATGCCCCTAGCCACATAGTTTAGCTCACCTCACAAGTATAAACCAATTAGCTTAAATGGCATCAGGAAGATGGCGAGCTGTTGAGATTTTATGCTATATAACCAAGCTTCTGTTTCTGTAAACCAGCCTCCTCCTTCTGGATTTCCCAGAGGTAAGGACTGCCACTTGTCATGAGATTCTAATAAAACCTTTCTACCTTCACTTTGAGAGATCTCCAAGTAGTCATTTTGGGTTAGGGTCTTTGTACCCCACACAATACTAATGTGAATTAGTTCACTAGATTGCTTTCCTATTAGTCAAATTAAGATCAGTTACTGTAAATAAAAAGATCAGATAAGGGTGAAGGGAGAGTGATAATTTTCTACTAGGAGTCCTTTGTTGATGGGTAGGGCAGGCCAGTTTCGGGGTGCCACAGGAACAGGATTAGGGCAGTAAGAGGTCACTGACTGCCTGGGACCTGGAAAGAATCCTAAGGAATTGGAGAATAATGTAGAAAGGGAGGTGGCAAAGAGAAATTTTGCCACTTTCAAAATTTTGTCTCAAGCTGGACCTGTGCTCTAAAAGGAGAAGTATTATTCCTCTTAGACCTCCTTCCTGAACCAAGTTGCCCTCTGATCCCTAAACTCAAGTTCATAATCATTAATATTAGTGTTCAGCCACATTGTGAATTAAATAGGTATTTTTGAGCTGTCCGGGGAATCCAATATATAATACTTTTTATGGGAAAAATACTTTCCAGATTCTAAGCAGTTGACATAAACTTTTGAAACCCAAACCATTCAGAAGTTGGGGGTTGGCTTGTAGACCACTTCTGTGCCTTTTAGGTCCACTTGAAAAGTTATTATTTTGAAATTATGCTTAATGACAACAGGCATGTTAATACTAAAACTTCTTCCCTATTCATGTGATATGATAAAGATATTCCAGTTCATGACTTAATTGTTATTGGGGAACTTGTAACACTTTATAAATGGCAATTAGGTTCTTAGTTTTTCCCCACTAACAAACAAAACAAAACCAGCCACCATTTAAGCAGTAAAATATCCAAGATATAGATCATCATAATAATTAAACTAAAAACAATAAATATGTATGTAGGTCAAGACAATTGTGTGAGGTACTATAGCTGCATAGAACTTAAAGAATAGTGTAGTATGTTGAAAAGTGAAGTATGTATGTCAGGAAATAACCTCAATTCAAATTCCTGTTTTGACACTTAGTTCAAGCAAGCCATTTAATGGCCTCCCCTTTTCATACCTCCCTTTTGCACCCAGTAGTGCTATATGTTAGATAGATTGCAGATTCTGAAGTCATATGATCTGATTTGAAATTCTACTATTTGGAATTCTACTATTTGAAATACTACCTCTATGACTTTGGGAAAGTCATTTACTCTCTCTCTGGGCCTCAATTTCCTCATCTATAAAATGGGTAGATGGTAAGAGTGGATTAGATGGTCTTTAAGATCCCTTTCAGCCCTAGACCTAGGATCCTAAAAGCTATAAAATGCATATATTGTGATAAAAGAATCTCTGGCTTAACTTCCTTCCTGCCATTTACTTAAACTGAGGAGAAAAGAATGTGATTTTTACTTACATGTGTAAGGAGTTGCAAGATGGTGGGCCAGGGAAGGAGATAGTGGTGGCAGGGCATGGTGCAGGTAGAGGGAATGAAAATCTAAAGATACATTTTCAGGGTATAACCTCAATATAGAATTTCCTAAAACTCTAGTTAGCATCTTAAAAGCTACCTTCATCAGTAATGTTTAGACAGCCTTGAGTTTTGTTTTTCTGTGTTAGGTTGTCCTTGTGGTTGCAGGAAGAGTGAGTGTATTAAAACCTTTTCTGAAGGTGGAAGAGAAAAAAACCCAGAAAACTCAGATAAAATCTAGCATGCTGGGGGAAAATGAAAGCAAGGCTGTAACAGAAACCAAATAGGAAAATCCACATATCTGGACCTGTGTCTAAAATGTTACACTAATCCCAAATCACAAAGTTAATTAGTAATTATTTGACTTGAAAGAAAACACATTTCTTGCTTTTTTGAGAGAAAATACAAGTTTTAAGATATGCATCTAGCATCTATAGAGAGCTTTAAGGTTTACAGGAACAGCTGTAACAGCACAGTGGATAGTTTTTCCTTGTCTAGTGTTAGGAAAACTCATCTTCCCAAGTTCAAATGTGGCCTTAAACATTTACTAAATGTATGACCTTGGGTGGAAGTAACAAACAACTCCAGTATCTTTGCCACAAAAACCCCAAATGGGGTCCCATAGAGTTGGGCACAACTGAACAACAATAACAAATTAAGGTTTATCTTCTTAGCTCATCAAAACAGCCCTTTGAGATAGGTGCTGTTAGTATCCTCATTTATATAGAAACTGAGACTGATCCAGGGAAAGAGACTTTGCTTTGCATTATTCAGCTAATAAATATGTGAGGTAGGATTTGAATTCAGGGTTTCTTAACTCTGGGTTCAGAACTTATGACCTGGCTAAGTCTATAGTACATAATGACTGAGAGAGTCCTCTTCTCAAGCTTAGAAATTTACCAATTACTTGTCTCAAGGCTAATACACTGAGATGGCAATTGAATAACTTAAGGTATCACATGCTTTTTCAAGAAGGAATCTCTTGAAAAAATAAAAATCAGGAAATAGCCTAAGGACTCTGCATGAAGCTTAGAGTTAACAGTGGTGTCTTTTTTTATTCCCTCTCATAAAATGCGTTTATTTCAGTGTCTGCAGGCATAAAAAAATCCATATACCCCTATAATATTTCATTTTATTAGATCTAATCCAGCATTAAAGATTTTGGGGACATTTACCTCACTTCCCTTTTGTTCCTCTATTTAACTGTAAGCTCCTTTAGAGTAGGAGCTATGTTGTATACAGAACCTATAACATTATTTTACCCATAGTAAACTCTCAAGAAATGTTTGTTGAATGAATTCTCTATGGCTAATGATTTGAAATAAAGCTTGATATGCTTTTATTCCTGGTATTTTTTTGATATGATTTTGTTTTTGCATTTGGTTCCTGGATCCTTGGGTAGAATAATTCTAATAATTAGTAAAATTACTTCCCAGAAGTGAAAAAGGTTAAAAGACATGGGACTATGAATATGAAAAAATGAGTCACTCAGGAAGATCCAAAGTATAGTTATCTCAAAGTACCAGCTCAGAAAATTAGTTCCTATAGCCTACCTCCATGGTAGGCTAAAACCTCAAGTGTCTGAAACCACAGGTTCAAGGTTTTATTTATTACCAGTCCTTCAGGGACAATGGAGGAGAATTAAGTAAACTGTGTAATGAAAAAACAATTCCCCCAAAATGAGTATAACTTCTTGGTTTCCACAAGCACAGCTATTTTCTTTTGAACTAAAAACTTTTTTACATTTGGTGACAATTCCTTAAATCCATCAGCTAAAAGGGGAAAATAGTGTTGGAGAGTCTGCAGGAAAGCACAATAGTATATTATTGGTGGAGTTATGCATTTCTCTAGCCATTCTGGATTATACCCAAAATATTAATAAACTACTTGGCTTATATTCCAAAGATATTGAAGAAAGAAAGAGAATGGTACATAAATAATAGACATCAGTTCTGGATGTCAAGATTTAAGAAGAACACTAATTAGCTGAAGAATCCAGAAAAGAACAACCTGTATGGTGAAAGGGCTTGGTTGGGTCCATGTCCCAGAAGGACTGGGGATGTTTAATCTGGAAAAGAGAAAATGCAGGGATGGGGGTGATAACTATTTTCAAGTATTTGAAGCCCATGCAAAAGAGGGATTGGACATGTTCTATTTGCCCCCAAATGGTAGAACCAGAAGGAATGAGTAGAAGCTGTGAAAAGGCAACTATAGATTTAATGTCAATAAAAATCTGAACTGTCCAAAGTAGAATAGGATGCCTTGAGATGGGGTGGTCGTTTCCCATCATTGGTGATCTTCAAGAAGAATCGGGATGACCACTTGTTGGGAATGTTATTGCAAGGATTCCCCGAGTATATGGGTTGAATAGATAGCTGCTGAAGCCCCTTGAGTTTTGTGATTCTATGATTTCTTTCTAGTGTCACTGGCCAATTTTCTCAGTTTATTTTCCCCAACTTTTAGGAAGCAAATAGCTAAGTACCTTGACAGTCAGCACAACAACCATATATCATAATAAGCAATTATTGATCAGGGAGACACATTTTTTATGACGTTTTGGGAGTAACTGAATTATATGCAGTGATGTGTTTGAATTTTAATTGTTTACCAGTTCACTGGGAGTAAAATATGGAGTAATAAAACAGATGATACCATATTCCTTGGCATCCCAGCTCTCCTTGAGTGTGACCTTGTTTTAGAATTGCCTTAATCACCTAGGATGAAAGACGGAAAGTTGAGGGGATTTTATGATGGTGCCCATAATGAAATGTTTCATAGTCACTGGAGATAATGCACCAAGAATAAATAGTATGTAAACATATTTAATTACTTAAGAATTCAACCTTCTACTAAGGCACCAAGTACATAGTGAAGTTAATCACTTTTTTGTCCATTTGTAAGAATTGGCAAAGGAATTAACTATATTAAAAACATTTTATATCATCTAAAAGATGCCATCTAAAATTCATCCATAATAAAACAATTAAAACTGAAGATGAAGAAATAAACTTTCAGTTACTTCATGATACAAGTCATTAAAACAATAATTCCTATTCTCATTTTCAAAATTCATGCTGAACTGATTACATTTATTTATGAAACATGGATAGTATACTTAATGCTGTACAAATTATAAAAAAGTGTAGTCTTTGCCCAGGGGACTTTCAATCTAAGTTAAACAAATACTTCAAACATAAAAATATACCATCCAAAAAGGATACCAGGTATTTTGTGTTTCTGTGTAGCTCTGTCTTTGCATATTAAGATGCAAGATTTTTTTCTCCTCCTTCCTTTAGTATAAGGGAAAAAGTACTGACTTTGGATTTAGAGAATATGGGTTCAAATCTTGCCTTTTATAATTGCTTCTTGGGCAAGTCACCACTTGTCTGGGCTGTCTCAGTTGCTTCATCTATAAAATTAGAGGGTGGGACTAGGTGGCCTATAAAGTTCCCTTCTGTTCAAATCTATGATTCTATAAGCTTTTTTTTTCTTCCATATGACTCATCAGATTTAAAAGGTAGTTGAATTGTCCATCGTATTAGATATGAGCCCTCTCTTCCCTACAAATTACCTTATACATATTTTTATATAATTTTTTGTGATCATGTTGTTTCCCTTAATAAAATGTCAGCTCCTTGAGCTCAGCCATGGTTTTGCCTTTGTGTTTGAATTTTTCAAACACATAATGTGTATTCTCACTTTTATGCCTTTGGTCACTCCATTTCCTCTCCTTATAGTACAGAGAAGGTATAGGGTGATATGATGAAAAGATATCAGAGAACAAATCCCACCACATCCTTTGTGACCTTATACATCACTTAATATCTCTGGGTCTCAGTTTCCTCATTTTCAAAATTTGGGGTTTACATCTAGGGTCCCTTCCAAAAATGTAATAGTATAGTCATCATCATTTGATCTGTAGGGCCTAGTACTATGGGCTAGGTACTAGCACATAGTAGGTATTTAATAGGTGTTTATTTAGTTATTATAAAAATCACAGGGGCCTTAGGCTAATCTGTATCTTTTCTTCTAAGTATGATATGAACGTATTCTCTCAGATAGCAAAGGCAAAAAATAAAGGACTATCCCTTAAAAATATCAAGGAATTCTATTAATAAGGAGATAGGTGTGGGAAACCATCGATCAGAATGTAGCTGCCTGATGTTAGATAACACTTAAGTATATTCTGAGGATAAAATGGATTCCAAGAGGATGAACTATCAAAGTTGTACAATTTATGACATGTTCTCTTGCTTATGTATGCCTATGGATGCAAATATATTCCTGGGACAGCATCCCTGGATATACCTAAGGCTAACACCAATTATCTTTTGAAGTCTTCAGAATATTTTTTTGCTTTGACTTTATTCCATCAACATTCTATTTACATGTCTGTGCATTTGATGACAAGAAATCTTCTGTTCCACTGAATATGATGCTCATCTTTTCTTGAGGTTGTGGGTCTAATTTAAATTGCTTATCAGAAAAGAACAATCTAATCATGTTCCATACTGGAGTCGATGCTATATTAGGTCCCAGACGATTATGCTATGGTATGTTCATTATCTTCCTTTTGCAGTGAATAGAATGATGGACTTTGAAATCAGAAAGGCTTAAATCTTGCTTTCAATGCTTACCTGTGTGACCACAGTAACATAATCCCTCTGATATAGTTTCTTCATTTGTAAAGTGGAAATAATATTAAAACCTACCTTACAAGTAGGTTTTATTATTTGATCTGCAGAAGTTTATCTATAAAAGCAAAGTGATTTGCTCCAGGACTTATTTTCTAAATGAAGACCACTAAACAAGATGAGAATGAGATAAAAATAATAACTGACATTCATATGTTGCTTCAAGATTTGCAAAAAAGAAGGAAATACTTTATCTCACTTGAGACAAATAATAAAACCTGAGGTAAGTTTTATTTTCATTTACATTTTTACAAATGAAGAAGAGATTAAATGACTTGTCTGTATGACCACAGCATAGAAAGCAAGATTTAAACCTTCTATATTTCAAAGCCCATCTATCATTCTATTCACATCAAAAGGAAAATAATGTACATCCCATAGCATGGTGGCCTAGCACCTAATATTGTGCATATATGTCTGTGTCTGTGTGTGCATGTATGTATGAGTATGTGTCTGTGTGTATGCATGTGCATCTGTGTCTGTGTATTTGTCTGTGTGTATGACTGTGTGTGCATGTGTGTGTGTGATTTTGAAATAATAGCTTTTGGAAACAAAAAAAGAGTATTAGCATTGTTTGTTGTTGTTATGAAAGAAAAATGGTTGTTTTCATCTTTTCTGTTTTGGTCTTTTTAAAGACCCTGTTTTGAAATGGCCCAAGGAAAAATTACTATGGCTAACATTTATATAACACTTAAAAGTTTGCTGAAAGCTTTTACACTTATTAGCTCATATGACCCTTACATTGACCCTGAAAAACTAGATACCATTATAATCCCCATTTTACAGGTGGGAAACTGAGTCTGAGGGAGGGGGATGTAACTTTCTCAGAACCAGCTTGTATAAGTTTGAAGCAATATATGAACTTTTTGGCTTTCTATTATGCCTGGGGCAGCTAGGTAGTGCAGTGGATAGAACACTAGCTCTGCAGTCAGGAAGACCTAAGTTTAAATATGCCTTCAGATGTTTACCAGTTGTGTGACCCCGGGCAAATCACTTAACCTTGTTGGCCTCAGTTTCCTCATTTGTAAATGAACTGGAGAAGGAAAAAACAAATCATTCAAGTGTCTTTCCCAAGAAAACCCAACAATAAGGTCACAAAGAATTGGATACAACAGAAAAATGAGTAAACAATAGCAACAACAATAAAAATATAGCACTCAGCTCCCTCCATTCCTTTTCCTCTCACTCTTCTAAACCCACAGCAACCAATTTTCTGATTCTATCATTCAAATTGTTCTCTCCATGGTTAGAAGTGATCTTTTAAATGTCCAAATCTAAGCCCCTTTCTTATTCCTTCTCATCTCCAACCTCTTTGCAGTGTGACACTATAGTTCCCTTCCTATGGGATACTTCTCTTTTCCAGGATTTTGTGATACTGTTGGTCCTCCTGGTTAGCATTTCTTTCATTCTAATCTTCTGATTGTTTACCTACATCATGCTCACTAGGCAAGGATGGTTGCAAAGGTTTTGTCTTGAACCCACTTTTCTTCTCTCTCAATATTACTTCAATTGATGATCTCATCAGCTCCCATTGGTGGGTAGTTGGTTGTTGTCTGTAGTTCGAAAGCCAAAGTGACTTCATTATGTTGGAGTCAAGGAACAGAGTGTCCATAAATAATCCATATTAACATTTGGAGTGGAGATCTCTTTAAATTTGCACACCTCATGTTTCTTTTGAGCTACTACAACTTTACTTCACCCATCAAGTACAGCACCTTCTTTGATGCAAGAATACCATTCTGGGCCTGCCTATCAGTGTCTTCCATGTTATCCAATCAATTCCAAACTTCTTCAAGGAGATCTTGAGAGTATCCTTGTATTACTTTTTTTCTGTCCTCCATGTGAGTGTTTATCTTGTGTGAGTTGTCTGTAAAATAGTTCTTTAGGCAAATGTGCATTTGGCATTCAAACTACAAATCTCCTAAGTTCAATGATTTGAACTTGCTGATGGTTCTTGATTTAAAGATCTAGTCTTAGTCTCTTTTGTGAATTATAGTCAGTTTCACCAAATGCTTCTTAAGACTTGAAATGGCTATCTCATAAACATGTCATGTCCAACATGTTTAAAACAGAATTCCTTATCTTTTCTCAAAATCTCTTCCCTCTTCCTTATTGTCAAGGACACCAAAATCCTCCCAGGCTCACAACCTTGCTGACATCTTGCAAGTATCCATCTTTAACTCTTTATTCACAATCCATAGGGTATATATAATCTATTGCCAAGTCATGATATTTCTACCTTTACATCACACACACACATACACACACACACACACACACACACACACATCTCCTTTTCACTTGCACAATCACTTCAGTGCTTCATCACCCCTTATCTGGACATACTGTAATAACATTTGATTCCCATTCTCAAGTCTCTCCTTTTCCATCCTCCACTGAGTTGCCAATGTCACTTAAACTCCAATAGCTCCCTATGCCCCCAGAACAAATAAAAATCTCCAGTTTAGAATAAAAAGCTCTTTATAAGCTCCTTCATACCCTTCCAGATGTTCCCACACACACACACATTACTCCTTTCCAAACACTTTATGATACAGCTACACTGGGCTCTTTCCTGTTCCTCAAACACAGTACTCCAAATCTCATCTCTCTGCTCTCCTCCTCCATGTCTAGGAATGCTCTCTTTCCTTTTTTTGCCCCCTGCCTCTTTCCTGGTTTCTTTCAAAATTCAGTTCAATTCCTAATTTCTACATGAAATATCTATCTCTTCAGAATATATTTTATGTCCCTATTTACATCTGCACTAGAATATATATATATATATATATATATATATATATATATATATATATCCCTGAGGGTAGGGACCTATTTTTGCTTTTCTTTGTATATCCTGCTTAAAACAGTGCCTAGCACATAGCATGCACTATTTTAATAAATGCACGTTGTCTAAGTGACTAGAACAATGACTGGACATTATTAAATCTTCATTAAGTCTGCTATTATTATTTTTTATTTAATTTTCTATAAATTATTGAGATTAGATAAAATAATTCCTTTTTGTAATTAAATAAGAACATTAGTATTTCAGCTCATTCTTTGTGAAAATATTCTTGGTACAACTCCAGAAGATAAAACAAGAAGGACAATATGCACTTTATATCTTTCCTGTATAAATTTGTTCTACTAGGTTTCTATATTTAAATAAAATTTCATTCCATGGAGTTTTATTGTTATTGCTCAGTAATGTTTCACTCTCCCTGGCCTCATTTGGGGTTTTCTTGGCAAAGATACTAGAATGGTTTGCTATTTCCTTCTCCAGCTCACTTTACAGATGAGAAAACTGAGGTAAATTGAGTTAAGTGACTTGCCCACGTATCTCTATCCACTACTGCCATTGACTTGGTGGTTAGGAGCATTTGACAAAATGACTTCTATGAAAAATGTTGTTCTTAAGTTTTTATGAATTAATGTTATATCTGAGTACTTTTGAGCAACAATTTGGTCTGTGATGATATTCTTGCCCAGTGCAGTTTACTAGTTGAACTCTCCAGGATCTTTTAAAAAACATTTTAATTTAACATTGAGTTCCAAATTCTTTCCCTTCTTTCCTCCCTCCTCTCTCCCCTTTCTGAGATGGTAAGCAATCAGAATTAGGTTTTATCTATGCAATTATATAAAATTTTTCTGTAATAGTCATTTTGTACAAGATGACTTAAATAAAAGAAAAAAAAAGAAAACAAAAAAATGAAAGTTGTTTTAGTTCTTATTCAAATAATATCAGTTCTTTCTCAGGAAGCAAATAGTTTGCTTCTTTTTTAGGCTTTTGGGATTATCTGATTTCATTGTGCTGAGAATAACTAAATTATTCACAGTTCATCAAACAATATTGCTGTTACTGTGTACAACTTTCTCCTGGTTCTGTTCACTTGACTATGCATCAGTTCATGTAAGTCTTTTCAGGTTTTTCTGAAATCATCCTGCTAGTAGTCATTTCTTATGTATATATATATATATATATATATATATATATATATATATATATATATATAATCATATACCCTGGCTTGTTAAGCCATTTCTCAATTAATGGACATGTCTTTCATTTCTGATTCTTGGCCATCACAAAAAGAGTTGCTTTATATATTTTTTGTACACATAGAGCCTTTTCTCTCTCTCTCTCTTTTTTTTTTTTTTTTTTGAGGGAAGGCTGTCTTTGGAATATATAGAACTAACAGTGGTGTTGCTGGATTAAAAAGATATGCATAGTTTTATAGCTCTTTGGGCCATAGTTCCAAATTATTCTTCAGAATGATTGGATCAGTTCACAAGTACACCAACAATGCATTAGTGTCTCAGTTTGTCCATATCCTTCCAATATCCAAACTTTTCCTTTTTTTTTTTGACATATTAGCCAATCTAATAGGTATGTGGTACCTCAGAGTTAATTTAATTTGCATTTCTCTAATCAACAGTGAGTTAGAGCATTTTTCATACTAAAGACAGCTTTTTTTTAGATAGATTGAAAACTGGCTGTTCATATCCTTGGATCATTTATTAATTATATTTTTATAAAACTGACTCTGTTCTCCATATCAAAAATACTTGTTGCCAATTTTTTTTCCTAGTCTTCTGCTCTTCTTATAATTTTGATTGTATTGATTTTGTTTGTTGTATAATCAAAATTATCTATTTTACATTTTACAATGCTCTTTGTATCTACTTTAATTCTAAATTCATCCCTTATCAATAAACCTGACAAATAAATTATCCCACGTTCTCTTAATTTGCTGATGGTATTGCCGTTTTTGTGTACGTCATGTACTCATTTTGAATTTATCTTGGTAATATGGTGTGAGATGCTGGTTTATGCCTAGTTTCTGCTACATTGTTTTCTTTTTCCCAGCAGTTTTTGTTATATAGTGAGTTTTTGTTCCAAAAGCTTGGATCTTTGGGTTTACTGTGTATTAGATGACTATGGTAATTTGTTATCATTTGTACTTAATCTATTCCACTGATCCACCACAATATTTCTTAGCTAGTACCAGATTGTTTTGATGATTATTGCTTTATAATAAAGTTTATGATCTGGTATATCAAGACATTTCACATTTTTTTCCTTTGATTTCCTTGATATACTTGAGCTTTTGTTCTTTCAGACAAACTTTATTATTTTTTATATCTCTATAAAATAATCTTCAATAGTTTTATTGGTATGGCACTATTGATATATGGGATAATAAAAATGACTATTTGATATGGGACAAATAGTCATTTTTATTATATTTGCTTGGCCATTTAGACCTGTCTTTATTTGTGAGAAAAGTGTTTAGTAATTGTGTTGATACAGTTCCTGGGTTTGTCTTGGCAGGTATTCTCCTAAATGTTTTATATTGTCTACAGCTATTTTAAATGGAATTTCCTTTTCTATTTCTTGCTGCTGGACTTTGTAGGTAATACATAAAAATGCTGGTTTATGAGGGTTGATTTTGTGTCCTGCAATTTTGCTAAAATTGTTAATAATTTCAAGTAGTTGAAAAAGATACCAATTTTCTGATAATAATTCTGACAATTCTTGTTACTAAGTTGTGTCTTATTAGATGTTAAATTGTCATAGTCTATAGTAAAGTATTGCAATTTTTGCCCATTCCTTGTATAATTGATGCATGTTGTTATACTTAGAAAATCCCAGAGAATCAACTAAAAATTACTGTTAGAAGAGACAGAATGACATAGTGGATAGAGAGCCAGCTTCAAAGCCAGGAAGACATGGGATCAAGTCCAACTTAATAGCTAATATTTGTATAACTTCTACTGTATGGAAGGCACTGTGGTATCTCTTTTGATCCTCACAACAATCATGGCAAGTAGTTACTAGTCAATCAATAAACAAACATTTATTGTCTTCTATGTGCCAATGTGCTAAGTACTAGGGGTACAAAAAGAAGCAAAAGCAGTCCCTGTCCTCAAAGAGCTTACAATCTAATTGGGGAGTAAAAATACAAAGAAATGTATTCAAAGTAAGCTATATTTAAGATAAATAGAAAATAATTTAAAGAGGGAAAGCCCTGGAATTACAAGGGATTGGAGAAAGCTGCCTGAAGAAAGTGGGGTTTAAAGGAAGTCAGGGAGGTCAGTTGTCTGAGTGGAGAAAGGGGGAAGTGTTCTGGGCATAGGGGACAACCACAGAAAATGTCCAGAGCAGAAAGATAGAAGTATCTTGTTTGTAGAACAGCCAGGAAGCCAGTGTCATTGGTTCAAAGAGGTAGTGAGTCAGGAGTAAGAAGATTGTGAAAGGCAGGAGAGTATTTTGTATTTGATCCTGGAGGCAACATAAATCACTGGAGTTTGAGTGAAGGGGTGGAGGGTGTGTGTGTGACAAGATCAGACCTATGGCTAAATGGAGGATAGATTGGAGAGGGAAGAAACTTGAGGAAGGCAGAATCACCAACAGGTTATTGCAATAATACAGATATAATGAGATAAGAGATCCTGTCCTAGAGTGATAGCCATCTAAGACAAGGTGGTGTATTCAACAGACCTAGGTAACATCTTGGACATTAGGTTGGGGGTGGGTATGGGTGGAATATGTGTCAGAGATAATGAGGAGTTCAACCCCTAGGTTGCAGCCTGAGAGACTAGGGGGATGATGTTGCCCTCCAAAGTAATAGGAAAGGTAGGAAAGGGAAAAGATAATGAGCTCTATTTTTGACATACTGAGTTTAATAATATGTCTACTGGACATACAGTTTGAGATGTCTGAAAGGCATGTAGAGATGCAAGATTGGACATCTGTTATGGGCCAGAACTCTGAAACAAGGATTCTTACAAGGTGTTAAGTCATTAAACACAAAACTGCCTTATTTAGTTTATCGTGGTTATCTAGTTTAGCGTGGTGCTTGGTGCTTAATAGCTCTCTAAGTTCAGTATGACTGATTTAATCTTACAACAAATAATGCTTTCCTAGTGATATAATGATTGGTTTATATTCAGTGTAAAGCATATAAGCTGGGAGCCTCAGCCAGAGTTAGGGCAGAGAAGACAAAGAACTTAGGCAGGGAGCTCAAGCTCTTGGAGCCAAGGAGAGATTCATTCCATCTTTTGTCAGGCTCCTGGTGGCTGGCTGGCCTCCTGCATTTTCTCCACTGAAACCAAGTCCTCTCTGAAGGCCAGGAGAAAGCTAGCTTAGTAGCAAATGAAGAAGATAATAAAGACTTTTGGACTTTTAACACCTGGCTATTCTTGTGGTGATTAATCTGCTGAAACAAAGGCTGTCTCCAGAGCTCAAAAAAAACCGAACCAAGAAAACTACAGACATCAATGGAGAGATTGGGGCACTACTTCTGACCTAGATAGACTGTTGTGACTCTACTCTCTAACCAATTCTAGGACTACATACATACTTGAGGTCCATACCTCTGTCAAAATAATGCTGCAAAATACTATTGTATTAAGTTAAAAATAGAAATGGTGAATTCTCTCCTAATCAAGGAAGTACAGAAGAGACATTTGATTTTAATTTGTCACTGGAAGCCTTTTTAATGATCTTCCCTCAATTATAAATTATAGGAATACCATAAAGTCAAAAATTTTAATACTTATAAATATTACACAATACTAGCACATACAGAATACCTGTTTAGAGTAAAATTCATCCATTCACTTAACTTGCTGAGTGTATGAGTAGGAAATGGTATCCCACATTATACAAAGAAATAAATTCTTTGGGCTTGTTATAAATTAGTGTGCATGACTGTTAAGGGAATTGTGATGAAAAAGAGACAGGTTCCTCTCCATGCAACAGACTTGTCTCTTCTAAAGACATAAAAACTTATTTAATTTCATTTGTTTGTCAACACATTCCCTGCATGCTGAACATTAACAATGACATTTATTGTATCTCTTGGTAAGTAAGCCTGTTAAAAACTGTTCAGATGATGTCTGTATACAGAGGCAGCTCACATGACTCAGAATTATTTCATATTTTTTAATTAAGAGAAATGCTTCTGTGCAATTTTTATTTAATTTATTTACCAATTTATTTAAAGTTTGAGAACATTGCTGTTAAGCTGTTTCAGTCATGTTTGACTCTTTGTGATCCCATTTTGGGGGAATCTGGAATCTTATCCAGGTTTCTTAGCAAAGATTAACTAGAATGGTTTGCCACTTTCTTCTTCAGCTCATTTTTTATAGACAAGGAACTGAGGCACAGTTAAATTATTTACCCAGGGTCACATAGAGATTAACAGGTTTGAATTCAGAGAGATAAGTCTTTCTGATTCCCAATGCTCTATTACTGCACCACTTAGTTACTGGATTGCTAGGAAATGAGTATAGCATGGAAATGTTCCACTTGGTCTATTAAAATATTCTTTAAATTGATTGAAATTCGAGTACTACAATTCATTGACAATACTTGTGATTCATTGGTT
Organism: Sarcophilus harrisii; assembly: GCF_902635505.1. Taxonomy (NCBI): domain Eukaryota; kingdom Metazoa; phylum Chordata; class Mammalia; order Dasyuromorphia; family Dasyuridae; genus Sarcophilus; species Sarcophilus harrisii. The sequence continues at coordinate 293,734,529 of NC_045426.1, read as the reverse complement.
TAACAAAGAATCTTGGATTTTTTGTTAGAAGAAAACCTGAGTTTAAATTCTAACTCTGACATTCATCAACTATATCACTTTCAGCAAGCCTTTTTTAAGGACCTCAGTTTCTCTGCCTCAGAGGTGAGACTAAATGACCTTTTAAGATTTCTTTCAGCTCTATGACTATATGAATAAGGAAAATGGAAGATACTCTTCTATCAAGGGTATTTTAATCTACCATTGGAGGTCTTTTTAATCTTCCCTCATTTAAAAATTTTAGGAATATGTAAATTATAGGAATACATAAAGTCAAAATTGTTAATACTTATAAAAACCATTGAAAGTATTTACAGAGACTGTTTAGAAGTTCTTCCATTCAGCCAGCTAATTGAGATTGAAACATTATTTTTTGATCTTCATTCATTTTTAGCAAAGGTAGGGAAGAAGAAGGGAAAGGAATCAAGATAATGATTTTCTAATCATCAGGAAGGTGGAGAGGGAAGAAGTAGATTTCTCTTCAAGTTATCCCATGGACACAAAAGGACAAGTAGAGAATGAGGGAGAAATTGATCATAACTAAATGGATTCAACCAGTTAAATTCATGCAGGAAGTCAATTTACAAAAAAAACAACAAAACAGATAAATCTTTGGTAAATTTGATTAGAAAAAGGAAAGAGGAAAATCAAATTGTTAGTCTTAAAAATGAAAAGAGAGAACTTTCCACCAATGAAGAGGAAATTAGAGCAATAATTAGGAGTTACTTTGCCCAACTTTATGCCAATAAATTTGATAACCTAAGTGAAATGGATGACTACCTTCAAAAATATAGGCTTCCCAGATTACCAGAGGAGGAAGCAAATTGCTTAAAAAATAGTCCCATTTTAGAAAAACAGAATAAGCTATTAATCAACTCCCTAAGAAAAAATCCCCAGGACCAGATGGATTTACATGTGAATTCTTCCAACTCCAGTGAGTTGTCCAGTTACATAGCTAGTATGAATCTGAGACTAGTTTAACTCACAAAGATGGCCAGCACCCTAATCTACTATGCTACCTAGCTGCCCAGAAAAGGTTCAAAAACCATTCAACTTTTCATTATAGACTTGGTCGACAGGAAGAGGTTCCATTAAGTGGGTCCCTTTATAACATTGTATTAATAATTCTCTAAATTAATAAATCTCCCATTCGCCTAGCATTTGATGCATTTCAAAGCTGTTTCACATAATCTATGATCTTCAGAACAATTTTGTTAGGACAAAATTACTAGCCAATTTTATGGATGAGAAAACTTAAAGGAATTTCATACAATCAGTTAGTAATTATTTACTAAGTGCCACACAAAGACAAAAATTAAGCATCTCCAGCTTTAAAGAGTTTTTATTCTATTGAAACATATAAGTCAGTGGTAGAGCTAAATTTGTTGTCTATAACAAATCCTAGAATGGTAGTCTTCAACAAGGTGTTAACTCTTACATCAGACTAATATGTACACCTAGACTTATAACTACTCGAGTGTTTGCAGGAAAGCAATTGTATTCTCTTAGGGAACAGCCAGATTATTATGCTTTATTCATTGTACCATCCTGCTCTCTCCCTGTCAGTCCAGGGTTTTGGTTATGGGCAAGAGACTATAAAAGTTTTTTGTGTTTTTCTTAATTTCAGATTTTAAATTTTGGAGTGGCTATGACAGAGAAAATCAGTGATAGAAAGCAATGACCACTTAGTAGTGCCAAGCCAGAGGCAGACTCATCAAAAATGGCCAGAGTGGCCTTGGAGAAGGAAAAGCTACTGATGTAACAAAAGACCTAATAATGGGAGCATGACTACGATGCACTTTCTGTACTGGCAAAAATACAAGGTGCAGCGGGACATTTTCACACAACAGATTGTTTGGCAGTAACTAAAAAGTAGTGCACTTTGTTTTTTTTAATTATCAGAAAGGGTGATCGGTATAAATTCAAGAGGATATCTAGGCAAACAAAGTGACATTATTTGCCCAGACTCACACAGCTAATAACTGTCTAAGGTTGGAATTAAAACAGGGTTTAGTTTTCTACATACACTATAACTGAAGATAGGCAGATATCTGAGGGTTTTTTTTTATTGTTGTTGTTTTGTTTTTAAACATTAAGCATTACTGTTGTTTAAATGATATCTATTAGTTTGGAACAATAGGCATCTTAAATACCTAGAGCAAGGAGGAACACTAGGGCCACATTTGGCAAAGAGTTACTTTAATTTTCCATTCATGCTTTTTACTGTGGTAACTTGGAAGCTCAGAATTCTTCCAAACAAGAACAAAACCAAAAGATTCCACTTTTTGTCCATAAAGATGCAACTTACTTTCTGTTTACGATTAGCCACTCCCGAATATATGTCTGAACACAGTCTCTGACATGAGGATCCAGTTCAACCCTGAGGAAATAGAAAATTAAATTAAAACATGTCATTAATGGGAAAAACATCTCCAAGCTGAGAATAAGATGATTCCACAAACATAATGTCACCCAACCCAGTGTTTTCTCCCAAATTCATTTCACCAGATGTGGCCCATTCCTGAGGGAATGCAGAAGGAATCTTAATGAACTGACATACTATTATTTCATCTTTAGGGGAATGCAATTGTTTGTAATACCCATGTAAACTATACTTATTCCTTTAGACATCTTGGTATAAAACAGAGAAAAGAAACTGTAACCAATTACTAAAAAAAATTAAAAATTATAATAACTCAATTTTTTTTAAATGACTGATTTAGAAATCTTTTAAACTATTCTAAGCCTTGCTAGAATATGCACATTTTGCTTTCTTTAAAAAGTTGTTAAGAAATATAATAAACTAATTCTTTGAGAAACTGGCAAGAATTTCATTTGTTTGGAAACTATTAAATCTCATTGGTCATATCAAAGCCGCTTAAGGCCTTATCATGAGAAATATCCTCCAAATACTTCAGGATTCTGACACCCTTGGTAATTAAATTAATTTTTCTTGTAACAAAAGCATGACTACAGAAAAATGGCACTATCTGCACTGCCCTAAACATAAGATGCACTGAGACATTTTCACACAACAGATGATTGGCAATAACTGAAAAGTAGCATGCTTTGTTTTTTTGTTTTTTTTAAATTATCAGAAAGGGTGATAGTTACAAATTCAGGAGGGGATAGCTAATATGATATTCCAAACAGTGATACTAAAAAAAATGAATTGCCTCTCTAAAATTTCATAAAATATTCTGTGTTACATGAGCAGCACCTGAATTAATTTGAAGGCATTTTCAAGCAGGCTTTTCATCCCATTAATTCCTTTTGAGAAAAATTAACTATAAACCTTTATACAAAAGAAATAAAAAAGTAAGTGATTCCTCACCATGAGTAAAAATAATAGCAACTACCACATTAAATTCATAGCTCAATAAATAGACTGACAATGGGACAAAACAAATGATATGGACCACAATCTCTGCTCCTCAGGAAATAACACATACTTCCAAAATATTACATACAAAGGATTTCTAAAGAAATCAAACAATCTGGCAATATGAAATCCTTTTTAAAAAAAATCAAACTCTTTGACCCTAGAATTGTGTTGTTTGGAATATATTCTGAGAATGTTATCAAAAATGACTGAAAATGGAGCACTGAGTTCAAAGATTTTTACAGAGCCTTATGTATAATTAGAAAAACAAACCCAAATCAAAAAATAGGAAATCTCTAAATGTCCAATAATGAAGCAAAGGCCAAGTAAGTTGTGGACATTAAGGCAACAAAATTCTACCATATGATATTGAGACCAACAAATATGAGGAATGAAAATACTTTGGAAAGACCTTTATGAAATAAAATACATTAAAAAAAATATAAAACTAAAAGAATAGACTACAAACCAATTACAATCACATGAAGAAAAGCTAATGTGGATGAATCCTAATGGTGACTTGAAGAGATTTAAATATTTTATACATCAGAACGAATTTAAATATAGTTACTAAACAAAATTTAGTTGCCTATCAATGTTGTTTCTAATAAGATACTTAAAACACAAAATTATATAAATTTTTCTACAAATTAAACCCATTAATGTGAATGACAATTGTGTATTTTAATAACTAAAAAGCAAAAAATGATGGTGCAAAGAAGTACACTAAGTATCTTCCAATTCCATCAAACTGTAATTCAATAAAATCTAAAGACAGACATTTTGATCCTACCAATATTAGGTAAGAAGCAGTACTTCTCAATTTCCAATTTGAATTTTTTTGATAAGACGTGAGAAGAGTGAGAAAGTTGAAATATAGCATCCTCTGACGTTGGGCAAGTTACTCTATCCTATTTGCTTCAGTTTCCTCATTTATAATAACTAGAGAAGTATGGCAAACCACTCCAGTATCTTTGCCAAGAAAATTCCACAAGAGGTCACAAAGAGTTGGAAACAATGGAAACAATTAAACTACAATAAAAAGCAAAAGAACAGATAATTTAAAAAAGAAGTTTCGCAGACAATCAATAACCCTACAAATAAGTCACTGAAATCACAAATCACTAATAATCAGATAAATGAAAATGAGAAAAACTCTGAGAATTCATTTCAAATACTTCAAAGCAACAAGGACAATAAAAGATGGAACAGTTGATGTGGAAGGGACTGTGGGGAGGCAGAACAAATAATACATTGCTATGAGTGGGTTCAACCATCCCATAAAATAATTTGAAATTTTGTGAGAAAAGTCACATACCTTTTCACCTAGCAATTTTACTATTTGGCAGGAAGAAAAGCCCCAATGTGTACCAAAATATTCATAGTAGGATTTCACATGATATTGAAAAATGGGAAACAAAATAGGAACTAATTGGGGAGCTACTAAACAAAATTGGGTATATGAATATATATATATATATGTTATTGTGCCAAAAGAAATGACCAACATGAGGAATTCAGAGAAGGAAGAGACTGTATGAACAGTGAACTAAGCAAAGCCAAGTGAATGAAATATACAATGACTATAATAAAACTAAAAACAATACCCAAAGGCAGCCGGACACTGATTAACTGTATTGACTATCTTAGACTTGGGGTAGAGATGATCCTACACTGTTTCTTCCTTTCTGAATATAGGTGAAGAATCCTGCATATATTATCAGACAGTCACTAGATGTAAATAACTAGGAACATAATAAAATTATTAAATGGAAAATAGCTCAGAAAGGAAGGCATTAGCAGCTAGAAGGGACTGGGAAAGATTTTCTGAAGAAGGGGGACTTCATCTGAAAGTCTTGAAAGAAGCCAGGAAAAAGTATTCTATGTGAGTAATAGAAAGAAGGCCAATATAGCTGAATAACATAGTGCTTTAATTGTTTTTCAATTGTGGTTCATGATCTCATTTAGGATTTTCTTGGCAAAGATACTGAAGTAGTTTGCTATTTTCTTCTGCAGCTCATTTTACAGATGTGGAAACTTAGGTAAACAGGGTTAAGTGACTTTTTTAGAGTCTCCCAGCTAGTATCTGAGGTTACATTTTGAACTCAGGTTTTCCTGATTGATTGATGAGAATAGATCAAAACTTTAGAAAAATCATTTTAGCAGTTTAAAGGGAAAAGGAGTGAAGTGCAGAAAGATCTGAAGTAATTAGAAGACTATTATAATAGTCTAGGCATAATGTGATAAAGACTTGAATGAGGATGATGACTATTTGAATGGAAAGGAAATATATAGGAGACACATTGTGAAGGTGGAAATAAGATGTGGCAGCAGGTTGTCATGCAGGGTAAGTGAATGTGATAAACCAAAGATGACTATTGTTGCAAACTTAAGCAACTGTGAGGATAATGATGTCGTCAGTAGTAAGAGTGGAAGTTGTCAAGAGGAGGAAAGTTTGGAAGGAAAGATCATGGCACACAGTAAGTACTATATAAAATGTTTATTTCTTCCATAATTTCTATATATGTATTGGATTTGCTTGTTTACATATTATCCTTAAAGGATAACTCTTATAATTCTAGGCTTATATGACAAACATATCTTTCTGTATGTCTTATTGACTGTGGATTATTTTTATGAACTTAAAAAAAAGAGGTAAGGAAAGGACTTACCCTTCCTCTGGCATAGAAGCCTGTACAGTCCGACATTCCTTTGGCGTAAAGATGACCTCCAGATCATCCTCTGTCAAGTCTCCAAGCTCTTGTATGAGTTCTGCATCCAGGCTACTCAATTGTGTCATCAGAAGTCCTTCAAAATCTGCTGGTTCCACTGGATCATAAAATTGAGGCTGGCATGGTAATAAGAAGGAAAAAACAACCTATAACTTATAAAGGTATTTTTAAGGTAAAAATGTCAAAGTGTCCTTTAAGTTGATATTGGATTTTTTACACAAAATACCATAAAAGGGGAACTAGGTGGTACAATGGATAGTGCACTAGGTCTGCAGTTAGGAAGACCTGAATTCAAATCCAGCTTCAGACACTTTGTAGCTATGTGATTAGGCAAATCACTTAACTTCTATTTGCCTCAGTTTCCACACTTGTAAAACAGAGGTGATAATATTGTTATTTTTGTTATTGAAGTTTTGTATTTTCAAAACATAGGCAAGGGTAATTTTTTCAACACTGACCCTTGAAAAGCTTTGTTCCAATTTTTTCCCTTCTTCTCCCTACCCCTAGATGGCATGTAATCCAATATAGTTAAACATGGTAAAATATATATGTTAAATCCAAAATAGGCATGCATATTTATATAATTATCTTGTAAATCTGTATTTTTAATATTTTGGTGTCTATACTTCAAAATAAATGATTTATTTTCATAAAACTATGTATTTTTTTTTTAATGAAACAGGCTTCTAGGACACAAAAAAAGGCTAAGAACCCCTGCTATAGGAAATGTAGATTATAATTTTTATACATTTTTCTATATGTAAAATATATAATAATTATTGTGTATTAGTTATTCTAACCCATCTTATACATTAGGGTATAAATTCTGACCTCTGCTGTCCTATAGTATCTCTTTTGTTCTTTCTCACCTTTATTTATTTGAGAATATTTTTAGAAATTAACATTGTCATTTTCATTAGGAGAACACATATGTAGATAAATGTTTATTCCATAATCTAGGGTCTATTAGTTCCTTTGGCTAGATCGTTGTGCTGCTGGAGCAAAGACAGTTAAGTTTTACTGAAAAGTCATAGTTTCCAAGAGAAGGTAAGCAAAAGTCACTGAACTCTATTTTGGCCAGACTTCAAGTGAAATATTTTGTTTAGTTTTGGGTAAAGCATTTAGGTAGGACAATGATAATCTGCCAAGCAACAAAGGAAGGAGGAGGAAACAGAGATCTCCTAAATGGAAATGGTATGACAGAAGAAAAGGAACAATAGGGATGGGAATAGGATGAAACCCTTCCCAAGCGGAGGAATAAGGTTATGTTAAGAAGTGGCATTCTTTTCTTTGGAGAATTGCTAGGCTGTTATAGGCCAGAACTCTGAACTTGAAACAAAGGATTCTTACAACGTACTAAGTTAGTGGAATTGATAGAGACAATAGTTATCTAATTTAGCAGGGTTCAGTATGATTGATTTAATCCTACAACAAATAATGATTTCCTAGTGATATAATGATTGGGGTATACTCAGTGTGGAGCATATAAACAGGGACTGAGAGCCACCGAGGAGAAGCTCTCAGGGCCAGAGAAGACAAGCACACTAGAAGCTCTCAGAGACTGAGACATATTCATTTCACTGTCCACCTTTGTGGTGGCTGGAAGCTGAAGCACAAACCTTTGGATTCGGAGAGATTCAGAGGGCAGAGAAGACAGGCAAGAGCCCAAGCTCTCGGAACCAAGGAGAGAGGTAGGCCTCTAAGAAAATTAGCCAAGCCCCAAGTGAAGGAGATAGGACTTTAAAAGAGATAATAAAGGATTTGGACTTTAACACCTGGCTGTACTTGTGATTACTCGGACTGAAAGGAAGGCTGCTCCCAAAGACCTCCAAAGAAACTGAAACAGAGAACATTACACTAGACCATGAAGATAGGATAGTCTGTTTATTTACAAGGGTCCCAGTCACACAGTTTTTCAATCTAGTGAAGACTGACTAGTGCCTTTCTTAACTCCCAAGAATACAGAGGGAGTCCACCTGGGGGGACAAACAACACATTGTATCAGATGGAGGGGGGGGAGGGGAAGAAGAGGGGTACTTTGTCCTTGACTTATTCAATACCTCTTGTATATTCTGGTCCAGTGTTTCTAGAAAAAGTTCCAGGGACTTATTAATTGTATACAAAAGTCCTATTCTGATGTCTCTTCATGAGGTTGAGAGTACTGTAGGTTCTCAAATGCTATCCAGGCAAAGTGTAACTTCTTGTAGGTTCTACCTATCTGGAAAGATTTCAAGTAGGGTTCTCATAAACTGTGCCTGTTATCAAAGGATCAGTTTTCTTGGGTCAGTAGAGGCTCATCACCACCAAGTGAAATAATTCAGGGATATTGGAGTCCATCCAATAAAAAAAAAAATTAGACACAGGTAGATAAAGCACTGGCTCTGGAGTTCAAATCTGGCCTCAGACATTTATTAGCCGAGTAACCTTGGGAAACACTTACCAGTTGCCTCAAAAGAAAAAAAAAAAAGAAAACATACTCAATTTTAAACAGTCTTCTTGCCTATCTACAGCGAAAGTGGCAGAATGGTAACTAAAGAGAATAGAAGATATTGACATTCACAGTTTTGAGACCAACTATAAATGTTCTCTTATTTTTTGTATTCTTAATTTGAACTTCTTATTCAATAGCTAAAGAGCTCAAAGACAATATCACAGGTGAAAATATCATAGAGAAGTTTAACTGATACTAAGCTGCAAGGAGGCCAAAAGAGCCTGGAAACCACCTCAATCAGTTACTAGGGAAACCAACCTAAGTCATTATTGACATTTTCACTATAAATGAGATGAGAAGACATGAGGAAGTAGTAGCCAAGTGGAAAGATGACTCACAGAACCATTTTGGAGAGAAAAATAAAGGTGGTAGCTTCCTCATGTATCTAAAAAATGTAAATTAAAAACCACACACATTATTTTGTTAGATTTGTTCATATTGCATTGCTATGCTTAGCAACATAACTAAAGGTGACAATGATGAGATATAGTTCTATGCCAACATCTGTTGCAGGGGATGAAAAACTAGAAAAAAAGTCTCAAGAATTTTACTAAAAGTAGTAAGAATATAAAGGAAACAAATGAAAATGTTCAAAAACTACAAACCACAGAATATAAAATAGAGATCTTAAATAATTCAATCTCAGGAAAAGAAATTAGAACTACTTATAAAGGAACTACCAAATGAAAAAACCCTGGTTCCAATGAAATGACAACAGAATTCTATCAAACTTTTAAACAATGATTAGTACCAACATAATATAGACTATTCTGAAATATTGAGAAAGACTCCCTTAATAAGGCAAATATAGTCCTAATGCCAAAATTATGGAAGGAAAAAACACAGAACTTATAAGCAATTCAAAAAATTTAAATTAAATCATGTCAAATTACAGCACATCCTTTCCTCCTCATCTTGCAAGCAAATAGATTATAAAACATGCCCACACACATTATCAGCCTTTCTATATATATTATTAACAAAAGCTTTTTTTCCTATCAAGGAGAAAAGAAAATATAATTTTTATAAAAATCAAAAAATATCTGGTGATTAATTTAGACCTTATACAAAAACCACCACAAAATACTCTTTATAGAAATAGAGGGAGATTTAAAAAATGAAAGAAATGTTCAAGTCTTTTCTGAATTCAATTCATTCTCCACATAGTTGCCAAATTCATATTCCTAAAGCAGTTGTTGTTCAGTGACCCCTTGTGGGTTTGTTTTCTTGGCAAAGATCCTGGAGTAGCTAGCCAATTTTTTTTCCTCCAGTTCATTCCATAGATGAGGAAACTGAGGCAAACAGGATCAAGTGACTTACTTAAGAGACACCCAGTTAGGAAGTATCTCAAAAGGCTAGATTTGAAGTCAGAAAGATGAGCCTTCCTCAATCCAGGTCCTTCATTTTTATCTACCGCATCACCTAGCTGCTCATAGGCAGACAAAGAGGGGACAGAGGTCATCATAAGAGCTAAAATAAGCAATTTAATGAATATGAAGAACTCAGAAATCTGGGAAGACTTGTATAAATTGATGAAAAAGGAAGTAAACAGAACTGAGAGAAAATGTTATGCAACGAATATAATAATGTAAAGGAAAACAATATCAAAAAGGTATCAGAACTCTAATCAACTTTGGTTGCAGAAGGCTAATAGTGAAACACTATTCCCTACTCTTGGCATGGTTTACAAAAGAGAAACAAGTAATATACTATCAGTTGGAGCTAATGTATAAGCATGTCTGACTAAGCTATCTTTGTTACACAGGAGAATTAGAGGTGGTGGAGCTAAGGTGCAGAAAAGGAGAGAGATGTCATTGAAAAGTGATTAAGATGGAAAAGAATCACTGATTAAAAAGAACACACTGGATTACTACTCTTAGGACCTGCTTTCTAAACCCTGCCACTTTGACCTTTAAAAAATTATTTAACTTTTGTGAGCTTCAATTTCCTCACCTATAAATTGAGGGGATTGTCTAAACGAATTAAGGCATTCTCAGTGTATAGGCTACACTTGAAGCTGAAACTGAAGGATTGTTGCAAGGGACTAATTTCATTTGATGAGTCAGTAATGCAAATAATTAAACATGCCTCTTATAAACTGAATAAAAAATGTTACAGAAATTTACTGGTATTTTTCCAGTGTATATATATGCTGTTGACATGAATAAAACACATTCATCTAAAATTATTATACATTGTAACTTTCTGTCATGTATTTTGAGAAAATAGAAGTAATATATCAAGTAATATATAAAATGTTATCATTTGAAAGGTGATCTGTGAACTTTTTTAATGTAAAGAAGGGGTCCTCATACTCAAGAAGGCTGGGAACCACTGAACTAGATGGTCCTTGGGGGTCTCTTCTGAATTTAAATCTAAATCCTAAATCCTCATTAATTTGGTCCCAAGAAAAAGGACTCATTAAAGAATTTGGATATGCATGTTATTTTCAAAAAGAAGGTACATGAATGGCTACTGAGCTAAGGTCAAGATCCCCTTGGTTCTATTTCCCAGTGGCTCCAAAGTTGCAAAGAAGAATTAAACATTCTCTCATTCTCTGTTCCTTTGCTTCTTTTACATAGGGTAAAGGAACTTTTTTTTTTTAATGAAATAACCAATTTGTGTTAGAGGGACCTAAATTCTAGAAGAGCCCCAAAACAGAAAGAAGTTATATTTATGGTGATTTGACTAATAAGAAATCTGTGCTAGTTTTTTTTTAAATAAATCAAATAACAGCCTCTGGACAGCTGTACATTTTGCTGTTCCTGAGTTAGGTAAAGGAGTAGAAGCAATATAATTTTGAAGCTGTAGTCATGATGGGGGGAAAAGTCATCATGATGGCCATTGTGTGAAACTGTTCTAATAAAAGTCAAGGATGGAGAAATGGCCCTTGTCCTAACCTGAAATAAACAAAGAGTGGAAGCAATAAAGCAGGAACCTTTTCAGTGCAAAAAGAATACATAAGTAAATTAAGATACTCTGGAGACTGCAAATTTTCTTTAATCTTTTTGCAGCTTCTAATACATTTTCTGTAAGAAAATTAAGTACTATATCACTTGGTTTGTGTTGGAAAAAATATGTACTCTTCCAAACATAAAGCCTGTCAGAATGATGATTTAGGAGTCCCTAAAAAGAACATTCACGTTTTTTATATTTAGTAAATTCAATAAATATAGATCTCTCCTGATATAAAAAAAATCAATTAAATAAATAGTTATTAAGTATCCTCTAGGTGAGAATACAGAGCCATGTTTCCATTAGATAATAAGCTCTTTGAGAGCATGGACTGAGGCTGTTTGTGTGCGTTTTATGTGTATGTTGTTATTCTTGTTTTGCCTCTTTTTCTATCCCCGGCTCTTAGCATAGGACCTAGTATTTGGTAGATACTTAAGAAATACTTACTGATTGATTAATGCTTTACACCCTATCCATTCCTCTGCCTAGGCCATCTCCTTACTTCCTTCACCACCAGCAATAGTACCTTCTTCTCTGCACACTTCCCCAATAATTTTTAAAAAACATGACTTCTTTGGTCACTTCTCCTCTATTTGTGTTGTCTTCTTTTATTATGATGTAATTTCTTTGAGAGCATAGATTGCCTCTTAAATCTTTTTATCCCCATCACTTGGTATAGTTCTTGGTATATAGTAATTTTTTTTTTCCTGAGGCAATTGGGGTTAAGTGACTTGCCCAAGGCCACATAGCTAGGAAGGGTTAAGTGTCTGAGGCCAGATTTGAACTCAAGTCCTTCTGACTTCAGGATTGGTGCTCTAATCATCTTTTTTTTTTCATTCATTCAGACCAAAATGAAATAGACCTTGCCTCCAAGAAATTTGCATCTTAAAAGGCAGCAAAAGGTACCTTTGTACAGAAATAAGTTAGGCTGTGCCAGGAGAGATGTTAATGTAGTCTTCATCTTAGTGAAACTTTCTTCTACTTATACTATAAGGATGTGGGGAAAATGTTATTAAAGTTCTTTGCCAACTAGCATTGGTCATATGGCATTAGGACCTTAATTACCACCTCAGAACATACTTTTGCAGGCTTAAATCTGCAGAAGAAGTGAGCCTATTTAACACAACATTTATATATATAAACATTTTATGTACATTTATGCATAATACATATGAATACCTCCATATATATATACATATCTATATCTATATCTATATATCTTCAGTTCTTTATATTTACAGAGTATTTTTCACATTCAAATTGTATCATGTATCAAAAGTTAGTTAATCTAAGTACATTCAAATTGACTACAACTCATCACCAAATTTGATTTAAAAGCATGACTAGTTCACTCTGACTTAAAGGTGCTTTGGTTTAGGAGAAAAGACTTAGTAACTTCTCTGTTTTCATTACAATTTGTAATTCAGAAGCAGAGTTTTGGGGGACCCAAAACTAACGTGCTAACAAGTAATCAATTTTATGAGAGAGCAGTTAAGTCTTCCTGTCTACATACATTTTTCAGTTCTACCCATTTCATTAAAGAGACAACAGTAAAATTAATCATCTAACTAAGCAACAAATCACTTCAATAAAACATACCTTGGAAAGATACACAGTTAAGAGACAGGCAAATTGTGAGAGGCAGCAAAATGGCGACCACAGGAAACAGAATGTAACTTAAGGTTGCAAAACTTCTAAGAGCAGAAGCGGGTTCAACGTAACAAGTGGAGGGGGAAAAAAAAGAATCTCCTGAAGATAACCACAAGGGACAAAATAGTACCACAGCACTTCAGATGAGGAAGTAACTAAATTGATGGCTCTGTCACAAGAGAAGTAAATGAATGCTTGCTTCCAATGCTCATTACTAGCAACATGGTCCTTTTTAAGACTTATACATTCTGTAGGTTGATGACATTTATTAATTACATTGTTGATTTAATTATTGTTGGATCTTTACAATAACCCTGCGAGGCAGGTACCATTATTATCTTCATTTTTACAGTTGAGGGAACTGAGGGCAGACAGTGGTTAAGTAATTTGCTCAGTATCACACAATCTCTAAGTGTCTGAGACTGCATTTCAATCTGATTCCAGACTCAGCAGTCTATCCCAATTTAAATTGATAAGAGAGGGATTGGATTTGTTATTTTTCTCTCCAGAGACTTGTTAAGAACAAAAAAATTCAGAGCTGTCCAAAAGCAAAAATAGTCTGTTGCTAGTAATGGTGGGTTTCCCTTCCTTAAAGATCTTCATGGAAAAGATGTATGATCTTTCTCCTGTGGTAGAATGAGGATTTCTTTTTTGTAAGGAGCTGGATTAAATAAGTCCCTTCCAAACCTCAAGTTCTGTGAGCCATTTTACAAGGATTCTTTGAATTAGTATGATAGTTGCATGAGGCTGGGCTTGTAGTAGCATCAGGAACCTCGTTGGAGATGACGTTGGTCTGTCACTAAGTATTTATTACATAGCTACTGTACTAAGTCACTGTGTAGAGTCCTGGAATACAAGGAAAGACAAATAGTCCTTGCTCTCTGGGAGCTTACAATCGATTAGGGGAGACAACATATAAACAAATAGATACAAAGCAAAACACACACACTCACACAAACACATACCCACACCCCCCTTGGAAATTAAAAGTCTTGGAATTAAGTTGCTAAAGATATCTTATAAGAGGTAGGAGTATAATTGGGATTTAAGGGAAGTCAGGGAGATCAATAATCAGAATGGAGAAGAGAGAGCATTCCAGGAACGAGGGACAGCCAGAATAAATGCCCAGAGTAGAAAGATGGAGTGTCACTTGTTTGTGGAATAGCTGGGAGACCAGTGTCTAGTATGTGGGGGGAGTAAGATGAAAGAAGATTGGAAAGACAGGAAGAGAAACAGCATTTTGTATTTGATCTTGAAGTCAATAGAAAGCCACTGGTATTTATTGCCCAGGGGAAAGGGTGCCATGAACTGAAGCTATAGTGTGGGAAGATCACTAGTGACTGAATGGAGGATGGACTGAAGTAGGGAGAGATTTGAGGCAGGTAAATCTACCTTAAGGCTGCTGCAATAGTCTAATCATTAATAGTCTAATGAGGGCAATGTCAGAAAGAAGGAAGATGTATTTAAGAGATGTAGTAAAGGTGAAATTAGTAGGTGTGGCCAACAGCTTGGAAATGGGGGTCAAGGTGAGAGATAATATGGATTCCAGAGTGACTCTCTGGTTGTGAGCCTGAGGGACCAGGAGGATGGTTTTGTCCTCTACATTAAAGGAAAGGGAGGAAGGGGATAGGATTTAAGGAGAAATATAATGAGTTTTGTTATATTGAGCTTACAACGTCTCCTAAAAATCGAGTTTTAAATGTCTGAAAAGCAGTTAGAGATGAGAGATTGAAGGTCTGCAAAGAAATTGTGGCAGGAAAAATATATTTGAGAACCATCAGCAACAAGGAAGTTTAGAAATGCAGAAGGTCTTGGGGAAAGATAATCAGTTCAGTTTTGGACAGTGTGGTTTGAGAGATCTAATAAGTAATCTTGAATTAAAAGAGAAGTTAGAGCTGTATAAATCGATCTGAAGATAATTAGCATAGAGATGACAGTTGAATTCAAGGGACTAGATGAAATTGTCAAGTGAAATAGTATAGGGATAGCTGGGTGGTTCAGTGTATAGAGCACCAGCCCTAGAGTCAAGAAGGCCTATGTTCAGGTCTGGTTTCAGACACTTACTGCCCATGTGACTCTGGGCAAGTCCCAATAGCATCCAATATATATATATATATATATATTATATATGAAGAAAAGAAGAGATTCTAGAACAGAGTCCTGGAGGTTATCTCTTTTCTAACAAGTATGACTTAGTGCTGACGAAGATCTAGTAAGAGAGGCTAAGAAGGAAGATGGGGGGAGAAATAGAATAGTTAAGGATGATAAAAAAGAAGGGGGTAACAAGGAGAACGATTGACATGTCAAAGGCTGCAGAAAAGTCAAATAATATAAGAACTGGAAAAAAAAAAAAGGATGTTACGTTTAGCATTTAAAAGATTATTGGTATTTTCAGAGAGGAGTTTTCAGTTGAATAAGGAGGTTAGAAACTAGGCTGTAGCAAATTAAGAGCAGGAAGGAAGGATATAAAGTCACTGATTATAATAATATATATATATATATATTTTTTTTTTTTTTTTTGCTGAGGCAATTGGGGTTGTGACTTGCCCAGGGTCACACATCTAGGAAGTGTTAAGTATCTGAGGCCACATTTGAACTCAGGTTCTCCTGACTTCCAGGCTGGTGCTCCATCCACTCTGCCACCTATCTGCCCTGGTAGGAATTTTCAAGGAGCTTAGCTACAAAAAGAAGAGATATGGTACAAGAGCTAGCAGGAATGGATAGATCAAGTGAGAGTATTTTTTTTAGGATAGGGAAGATAAGAGCATGACTAAGAGGCAGTGAAGAGACAAAAAGATTAAAGATAAATGAGAGGATGATGAAGAATACAGGACAGAATGAGATCACTTGTGCAAGTAGAGGAATTTGCCTTGGTGAGGAAAAAAGCCACCTCTTCATGTGGGACAGAGGTCAGGGAGAAGACGAAAGTAGGAGCATTTGGAGAATATGCAATGAGGAGGAGAAGAGAAGAGCATTTGGTAAAAAACCTCAATTTTTATCAGTAATAAAAGAGGGAAAGCTCTCAGCTAAGAGGTGGGAGGAAGGGGAACTTTGGGAAGTTTGAGAAAAGAAGAAAAAGTTTGGAAGAGCTGCAGTGGTAAGTGAATGAGTGGGATAGTGAGTTAATTAGGGAGGTAGAAAAAAAGATTGCCTTGTAACAGTGAGGGCCCAGTTAAAGTTATGTAACATGAATTTTTGGCAGATTAATCAACATAATTTTGTGGTTTTCTTTAGCTCCATTAAGCAGCATAGAGATTAAAGATATTTTGGTTTATGAGAAAAGATTGTCCCTCATTTCTGAATGCTCTCATTAAAAACTTTAGTTCAGAAACAAATAGGGAAAATTAAAAAAAATGCAAGCATGCTTCAAGTTGTTTTGTTTTCTAATTTTGGATTTGATTCCCATCTTATGTGCATACTTATGTGGAGATTGAGGACTGTGGGCTTGGGCAATCCCAGATCCCTATGTTCACTCTTTCTTCTCTTTGCCTACATTCCTGCCTTTTGCAAACCAACTTTCAGAAATGGAGACCCTTTATCCATTTTTAAAAAATAAAATAAAATAAAATATAGATTAGTGTGTTGCCAAAGTGATCAGTTTTCTGAGAAATGAGTTCTCCTACTTGCATATGCTTTTCAGTACTACTCATTTCATTAAAAATAAAATAATTTTAAGTATTTAAATATTTAAAATAAAATTAAATCATCTTAGTGAACCAATGACAAATCACTCCAATAAAACATAACTTGGAAAGATATACAGTGAAAGATGGGTAAATTGTGACAGGAGACAAAATAGTGTATAAGAGACAAGGTAAAGGATAGTGGGAATGATGCAAGGCTGAGGCAACATGATAAAGCATTTTCTACATTGTCCTCTTCTTTTGCATTCCCTGCCCCAGCCAGTGGCAAGATGATGGCCTAGGAAAGAAGGGTCAAAAGATTATAGATCTCAGTGAGGATGAAAAGGAGTTACTATTGCAAGGCAGAGAGGGGAGGGAAATATTAACAGATTGTGATCAGCTAACAGAATTTCAGAGTTCATGAATATAGAAGTGAAACATTTGTGAATGCTGACAGTTTGAAAGATATGATTCTCTTTGTGGGATGGAGGAATAAGTCTTGGGAAATGACTAAATTCAATAACTGAGGCTGGTGTATCTATTGCTATTGTTCAGTAGTTTATTACTCTTCATGACCCCATCTGGGATTCTCTTGACAAAGATACTGGGGTGATTTGCCATTTCCTTCTCAAGCTCATTTTACAGATGAGGAAACTGAGGCAATCAGAGTTAAGTGACTTTACTAGGATCATTTGAACTCATGAAAAAGAGTCTTCCTGATTCCAGACTTAACACTGACCACTGCACCATACAGCTGCCCTAGTATGTTTGCGGGAGTATGAATATATATACTGAAGTCCCATAGAAGTAATTGGCAGCATTACAATAGGAAGAGACTGTGACTTTTCTGGTACTGGCAAGTGTAGTTAAACTTTTTCTCTTTCCCTGCACTGGTAGAAAACATATTCAATGGTAAATCCTTTCCTGAGAAAGCAAGATTGGTCCCAGGTCTTGTAGCTTAGGAAGGCTCCAGCAGTAACAGTCTGGTACATTCAAAAATATAAACTGCTCATAAATTAGGGATTCCCTGAAATTGGGTAG
Source organism: Sarcophilus harrisii (assembly GCF_902635505.1). NCBI lineage: Eukaryota > Metazoa > Chordata > Mammalia > Dasyuromorphia > Dasyuridae > Sarcophilus > Sarcophilus harrisii. The sequence goes on along the minus strand of NC_045426.1, from coordinate 293,716,637 downwards.
CTGGTCATTTTCTAAAGAAAAAGAATTTTTACTTACTAGTTGAAGCGAGGGGAAGCCAGAAATGCTTGTATGTCGGTGGTAGACCTGCCCGAGGTTTGGTGGGAGAGTAAATTGCTTTCTTATTTCAGCTGATGAATACCTTTGATGGGAAAAAAAAAGAGAATATTAATGAAACAGGTGCTTTTAGAAATAATCCCACTGATGGGTAATCACAAGTATTATCATAATAATAGCTGACACTGTGTAGCTGTTTACAATGCTCTCATTTGAGATTCACAAGAATCTTTTGAGGTAAATCTTATGTATTCTAATTTGCATTTCATAGATGAGGAAATAGGCCATTTTGCACATAGGCATAATATTTGTAAATGTCAAATTTAGGGTTCAAACTTAGGTTTGAGTCCAAGTCTTTCTGCACATTGTTTCAAATACTTTAAAGAATCTGTTCCTTAACTGAGGGAACAGCTAGTATTTATATGGTACTTTAACATTTGCAAACAGCCTTATGTATCTTATCTCTTTTGTTTCTCCTAACAGCTGCATAAAGTAGGTGCTCTGATCATCCCTATTGCACAGATATGGAAACTGAGGCAGAAAGCAGTTAAGTGATTTTCAGAGGATCATCAATTAGTTTAAGGTAATATTTAGGCCCTATTCTTCCTGACTCTTAGTCTAGCTGCCTAGATGAATGGATTTTTAATGCTATAATACTATGAGATATTCATTTCATAGGAAGATATGGATCTAGACCTGAAAGTAAGAATGTGCTAGATCCAGTTCAATCTGGCTCAAGAGAACTAATTGTTTAATTTTTAAGGTGAGCATTTACATCTCAGAAATCAGCAAAATCTATAAAGCAGGGCTTGATTTATTGTTTTGCTGATTGTCTAGACTAGTGATGGAGAAAATGTTAATAATGGTGTGTATATAGTTCCTCTTCTTTTCTTCCTTCTCCTTCCCCTCTTCGTTTTCCTTCTTCTCCTCTTTCTTACTCATCTTTTTCTTCTCCTTTTTCTCCTTCTCCTTCATCATTTTCTTCTCCTCCTTCTCCATCTTCTTTTCTTCTCTTCTTCTCCTCCTTCTCTTTCTCCTTCTCCTTCTTCTTGTCTTCTTTTTTAGAGATCCAGTTGTTAAACATTTACCAATATACTACTGGAGACTTCAGAAGCTACTGAGTCCAAGCCTTTCATTTTTCTGATGGAGAAACTGAAGCCCAGGAAACTTAAATGACTTGTGTAAGATGATGAATACAGTAAGATGGCTGAGAGAACAGAGAAATGAAGGGAGTTGCTAAGCCTTTTTATAAATATCTTATTTAAACCTTATATCAGTCTTGAGATAGTTTGAGGAAACTAAGGCAAACAAGGTAGAATTGTGTGAATATGCAGCTCTTTCAACTATAAAATTAGTCATTTTTCCATTGTATCATGTAATTCTAACACCATCATTATCATAGATAACTGTAATGTTATCTTCTCTAAAATATGATGCTCTCTAGCAGGTTTCTTAGGGAGCTTCTGGAGGCAGCCTTCCTTTCAGTTCAGTTCAATAATCACCTCAAATGCAGCCAGCTGTTAAAAGTTCAGATCCTTTATTGTCTCTTCCAAAATAGCCCAGTTAGCTTTCTTAGAGGCCTATCTCTCTCCTTGGTTTCAAGAGCTCTTGTTGCTAGTCCTTTGCTTCTTCCAGCCTCTCTTCTTCCGAATCCCAGCTTCTCAATCTCCCAAAAGTCTCTAGTTGGCTTGTGGGAACTCCTTATATATGATCTCTTAAGGGTGTGAACTCAAAGGTTGATTCCTCCTCCAAGAGTGGGATTGTGGGAGTTGTGACTTGTGAATCTCCTCCACTGAACTTGTGAATCTCCCGACTGAATCCTGACTTGTGAATCTCCCAGAGTGCCTATCAATTCCAGTGACTTAGCACCTTGTAAGAATCCTAACAGATAACACTCATATACTATACTCAGTACTTCATAATTATTATTTCATTTGGCTCTTACAATAGCCCTCTCAAGGTAGGTGCTATTTATTATCTCCATTTTACAGATGAGAAAACTGAAGTTAAGTCACTTTGCTCAGAATCATCCAGCTGATTGAGTTTTTAAGCCTGAATTTGAACTCCAATTTGGATTCTAAGTCTAGATATAAATGCTAGATTTACTTTTAGGTGTCAGGTTCTTTGTAACCAGCTTTCCTAATTGAGAACCAAATAACAGGGTTTTTAGAACCCCTCTGGTTCTCTGAGCCATTTTGAGAAGATCAAGGAGGTTAGTCACTGTTAGGTAAAGTACCTAAAACAAACTATGATGATTTCTACAGAAACTACCCATCTTCTCACCATGTTTCTAGAATCAGTTAATAAAATTTTTATTTATTATTACTTACTTTTATTTATTAAATAATTTTTTATTTTTTATTAAATACTAAGTATTTATTAAATATTTATTTATTAATTTATTATTAAAGCATTTATTAAATACTAAGTACAAAGCAGCACATAGTACTAGGGATACACAGTATAGCTTAAAAAGACCCCGATTTTAAGGGAGCATATATTTGAATAGGGAAGAAAATATGTAAATAACTAGGTACATACGATATAAACTAGATAGAAGGTAAAATCAGAGAAGTCATCAGCAGTTGGGAAACTGAGAAAAGCCTCTTCCTTCTGCAGAAGAGGGGATCTGCACCTACCTCAGATACTGAGACCATTCTAATCCAAACTACACAGGAGTAAAACAAGGACCAACAACTCACTAACAAATCTAATTGCAGCACCTCAGCTTTATTATTTTAAATCTTGTTTAGCTTATGAGAAAAGTCTTGTACCAAATCTAAATTATGTAAAATTTTGTTTTCATTCACCTTCCCCTAAAGTACCTGAGCCCCGTGCCTCAGTTTCCTGTCTGAAATATGGCTAATCTCTACCTCCTTTCCCCCCAAGTATTTGAACTCTTTGCTTTGGTTTTCTGCTTATCATATGGCCAGTCTCCACTCTCACTAATATCCTAACCATACTCTAGGGAATGAAGTTTTTCCTGCCCTGAAACCTCAGCTTTTTGGGCTGGTTTACTACTTCTAGACTTCCCTAATCCCTGCTTGATGCAGCAAGACTCCTATCCTAAGGCCAAATTTAAGCCCACTCCCACCCCCACCCCACCAAGATTAATACCAGTCCCTAAGGCTTACCTAGTGGAGCTATTTGCTGATCTATAGATCTGTTTCTGATCACTTGCTCTAAACCATCAGGTCTGTCTGACCTCTAGGTCCCCATCATCTAATACCTTATGCATTCTGGTACTGACAGAGCCCAAGTTATGACAGTTTATTCAGGAAACATATATTCAGGTATGCGGAATTCTAACATGGAATGTGGCAGAAATGCATCTCTTTCACTTCCCATTCCTGTATTCCCACTCCAAAGCTATGACAGGGCTCATAGGTAAGAAAGGGGATAATGGCCAAGGGTAAATTAGAAGTTTTAATGAAGGGAGCAGATTTGTGTGGCAAATAAGGGGGTGAGGATCAGTGAGTCTTACATTAGCCAAGGCATAAGGTTATCCTCCTCTCCTGCTCCATGTTGATTCCCCTCTTCTCTCTCCCTTTTTCCCTTTTGTCATACCTCACAGCCAGCCCTGGTGACTGGTGCTAGAGAAACCCTTTTGAGATTTCCTGAGAGGTGACAGAATGGATTATCCCTTTCTACCTTCTGTCCTTCTTTCCTCCCCTTGAGTCTCCCCCCTTTCTTTCCTCATCTCCCTGGGGCTGCCTCAGCTACAGGCCAAGACAGGTGGAATGCTATCCATTGAGGAGTAGAATGGCTCTGAGGAAAGGACATAGGAAAGGACACTCATTCTTCTATTTTCCCCCTTTCCTGTTACCTCTAGCTGTAAAGCCTAGAAGAATAGAGAGAAAAAGAGCAAGGGGGTGTATGCAGGTAAGAAAAATTATAACAAGGACATCAACTTTGCCTTCTCTCCCCATTCTTCATGCTAACGCCTATTTCCTATAAAATGAGAGAGTTTGGTGACATAAACTTTAGGATTTCTTCATTCACAACAATTTCCCTACCTTGGGCCAAGATGAGAAGGACCAAAAGATAGAGAGACCAGTTCAGGCTTTGCATTTGCTTGAGCCAAAAAACGAGGGGAAATTCCTGCTGGGGAAATAACAGGGAAGGGAAAGGGTAATATTTCATATGAGGAACATGAGGGGGAAGTTCTATTCAGCTCATCTAGAATAGAGACTCATAGTTAAAAGACAAGTGACTTAAGTGACTTGCCAGGGTCACATACCTAGTAAGTGTGTAAGACCAGATTTGAATTCAAGTCTTCCTGACTCAGGCTCAATTCTCTTTCCACTGTACCACCTAGCTGTATATACTCATCCTTCTATCTGCCTAAGCATATATATATATTTTTTTTACTCAATTTGAAAGTATATAGTTTATCAGTAAATTGGTAAAGAATTCTTTGTTTGACAAGAACTGCTAGGGAAACTGGAAAGTAATTCAGTAGAAATTAGCTTTAGACTAGCATCTTACACTTTATTGCAAAATAATCTCAAAATGAATACATGATAATTCAGGGGGACATTGAGGTGATGTTAAAAAGCCCCAAGAGATATCAATAAATTTTTATTTTAAAAGAAATGATGTATTTGAAGAATAGAGAGAAACATGTATAAACATACCAATTAAATAGAAACAAAAAACAATACACAAAATGACTACAACCTTCCTATTTATTTTTGCTTTTATTATTTTTTTGTGTGCTCAGGGTCACACAACTAGTAAATTGCTAAGTGCCTGTGGCTAGCTTTGAACTCCAGACTCCAGGGCTGGTGCTCTATACAAATATACGTTTGTCAAAAAGATTATTTTATGGAGAACTCATGTAGGGCAAGTGCTCACAGGGTGATCATAAAAAGTGATACAAGGACATCCTCAAGTTCTTAAAAGAGAACTTTAGAATTGATTGTATCTCATGGGAGACTGGCCCCAGATCACCCAGCCCAGCATGCCTTCATCAGAAAAGATTCTGTGCTCTCTGAGCAAAACAGAATTGAATTAGCTCAGAAGAAAAGCAAGATGAACAAAGTTATAGAAGCTACCCCAAATGTTCATAGGGACTGTTTGTGTTCAACCTGTGACAGAGCATTCTCATATTGGTCTGATCAGCCACAGTCGGACACACTATAACTCAATTCTAACACAGTGATGTCATTTGATCCTCTTTGAGAATGAAGGACAAGAACCAATCAACAGACAATGACTATAATAATGTAAATGGGAAAAATAAATAAAAATCAAAACTAATTGTTCTGATAATATAACAACCATGTCTGGACCAGAAGAGAAAGGAAAATCAATCTTAACCCTCTCTTTCTTTGCAAAGGTGGGGAACTAGTAATGTTAAACAGTGTATATAATTTGATAGATTAAGCTGATGCGGGATTAGTTTTGCTGAACTGCTTTTTTTTTTCTTTTTCTTTTTATCTGTCATTATAAGAGATGGCTATGGAGATAGGGGAAGGATATATGAGAGAGAAAGAGACAGAGAGAGACAGAAACAGACAGAGACACACACATACAGAGAGAGAGAGAGAGAGAGAGTATGTGACAGAGTGAGAATAAAATGGTACAGCAGATACCATGGATGATTATTCTCCCAACTTAGATTATGAATTCCAAATGTAGCTGATTCCAGAATTGACTGATCTTTACCAACTTTCTTTTCCAATGTCCTGTGGACAATATTTCTCTGGGGAAGTAGTCACTAACAACAAGAAAATCAAACAAATGAGACTACTAAATGAAAGGACTTTGCTTGTATAAAATGCTTCAAAAACCCCAAACCAAAAATGAAATTGAATGTTCTTTGCTTTAATGGGAAGCTATAACCTATAGAGATTAAAGGACCCAAGAGGGGCCAATGGACCCAACTGAATCCTATTGTCTATGGCCAAGCTGATTTTTTTCCCCAGGTAGAACTGATTTATCCAGACTCCAAGATCTCTTGAGTAATGTGTATATTTTATGTTTCATGCAACCTTTCTTTAAAAAAACTCCTGGCCAGATTGAGATTTTTTGAAAGATATATGAGACCTTCCTGGAAAGGATGTGATATTGTAATGGAAGCAAAGAATGGACTGAAGATGGGCACTTGGGTTCACACTGAAGAAAAATCTATTGTCCAAAGCCAAAGCCACAGAGAAAAATTCTCTCACCAAGAAATCCTCTCTACTTTTCAGCTCTACCTGTCAGCTGGTATTTATGTTTCATGTATTTATAAGGGGGTAAAAAAAGACTTCATCAAAGTTCTCATCTAGTGCCTTACTGAGTCATGGGGAAGACCTTGGTCCAAACCCTGTGTCAAGCACTACTTAAACTGGAAAAAATTGTCAATGGCCTATCTGTCTGGCAAGTCAATCAATCAACAATCATTATTAACCAAGTCCTTATTAAATGTCAAGTACTATGAGTCCTTAAAGCACTTACAATTTAGGGGCAGCTAGATGGTGCAGTGGATAGAATACCTGCCCTGAAATCAGGAGGACCCGAGTTCCAATCTAGCCTTAGACACTTAATACTTCCTAGCTATGTGGCCCTGGGCAAATTACTTAATCCCAATTGCCTCAACAAAAAACCTTACAATTTAGTTAGGGGAGAAACCATGGGCATATATAAGCTGTCCCAAAAGTCATAGTGCAGTTTAAAGTTATAGTAACTTATGTTTAGGCTAATAAAACTTAAATATATGCACAAGATTGATATAAGTTAATTTTTGGGAAAGGCACTAAAAGCTGGAAAGTTTTCATGTAAGAAGATAGTGTTGGATCAAAGCCTTTAAAGAAAGAAAACAAGGGATTCTAAGAGGTGAGGAAGAAATGAATTTCAGGCCTAAGAGACAGACAATACAAGGGCATGGAGATAGAAGATGAGGAAACAGAAAAAGGTCAGTTTGACTAGATTATATTGTATGAGAAAGGGAGCAGGTAATGAGGAAGAAAGGCATAATTAGGTTAAGTTGTGAAAGTCTTTAAATACCAAACAGAATTTGTATTTGATCCCACTGGGAATCAGGAAGTTTATTGAATAGGATGATATACTCAGTATCGAACTATCAATCTAAGGACTCCTCTGAATGCAGAATGGATTGATAATGAGAGGAATGGACTACCAGGTGACAAGTTGGGGAGAGTGGAATTTGCTACAATAATTCCTGAAACAATCTTCTTTGCAGGAGAAAGGAATTGTAATCTATAACAGTTGATGAAGGTCCAGCATTGAGAAAAACCATAGATTTTAGAAGTAAAAAAAAAAAAAAAAAAAAAAAAAAAACCAACTTGCTTCATTTACCTTCTTTCCTAACAATGGTAAAATAGCTGAATACAATCAGAAAATAGCCTAATAAGGAAGAAAAAATTTCAGACATCAAAATGGCAATGAATTAAAATATAGATTTCCAGAGCTGAGAATGATGTTTGAAGTCTTTCAGACTACTCTGTTAGACCTGTTTTTATTACACCTGCTTCAACTTTGGCAATCTTGCTGTTCCTTGAGTTCAGTTACTTAAATGCATGCTACTTGTTACTCTTTGGAATTATGATATCAAAAAGAGCAGTCCAGATCATTGCCATTTTCAATGGGACGTTTTTAATTGTTGTTATTGCTTCAGAAAGGTATGTGCAAATAAAATAGTTCAATGAAAAGTGGAGCAACTTAGTAAGTGGGGAAAAGAACTTGTGTAAATCATCAGCTGTTATTACTCTTGGACTGTCTGTATCTGCCTTATTCATCTCTACCCCGTCTACCTTGAAAACTGCCTACATAAATACAGAGGCATAGCAATTCCAAAATGGTTATTTGGCCTGCCATCAAGTCCCACACATACCACGGTCTTGCTTTGTACCAAGTATTTGGCTTTGAGCCCAGACTACACATGTCTCATGAAATATTTTTCACTATACTACATTTCAATTCTAATAATTTTCTTTGATCTTTAATAGATTCAAGGAAGGATCTCAAAATGCTTTATAAATATCATCTCTTTTTTTCAAAAGATGCTCCTTTAAGAGAAGAATGAAGTTGCATTTCCATTTTTATATAGAATATTTGTGAGAACCATAATATGGCTTAATCACCAAAGCTAGCATTAGATGCAGAGTTGTTGGGGTTCAAATCTCCCTGTGCCACTTATTCCCTGTGTGATTTTGATTATACCTTTTAGCTTCAGTTTTCTCATGTGAAGAATAAAGACTAGAGAGCCACTAAATCTCTAAAGTTAAATTAAATCAAAAATTCTATGAATCTCTGACAACAGGTTTTCTAAATCCTAGTTCTACCACTCTAACATTTGAACAGTAATTTTCTCTACCACACAAGTATAACAAAACGAAGTGGAAAAACTATTACAATAAATGTAGGAAAACCTGGATTCTTGGATCCAGCTCTGCTACTGGTTAACTATATGACTTTAGAAATCAAGTATCTTCTCAGGACCTCATTTTCTTAAATTATAAAATAAGGGAAATAGGTCAAAAGATTTTAGGATCATATTGAGTCAGAATGGACCTCAGAGCCCAAGCTCTTCATTTTATAAATGAATAAGTGAAGATCCAGAGTAGTTGCCCAAGGTCTCACAGCCAATAAACAGTAGAGTTGGGATTTGATCTCTGGGATCTTCTATACTACTAAAATTCTCTGATGTTAAAATCAAGTTTAAGAGCCAAGAGTGACAATGTATGACATTCTGAATGTTATACTTAGAACACAATAACAGAGTTTTCATCACAATTATGAAATAGGGATATTTTCTAAAATGATTTTGAAGAGAGAGAGGGGAAGAAGAGTTCCAGGGATTGAAGTATCTCAAAGATTTGATGTATTTGAAATAACAAATCTGATGTATTTTTAAATAACAAATTAAGGATAAAGTAAATAACAAATTGAGGAAGGAGAAGAGAAATATAAGCATTACTTTAATTTGCAATAAAACAGTTTGCAAATATAACATAAGGAATATGATCCCTCAAAGTAACAGCTGAAAAAATAATGTAAATAAACAAATAAAAATGGGGAATTTCCTCCACTATGCAAAGTGAAACCCATCTTTAATTTAGTAGGTAATCCTAAAGTAGGAATTATTAAAATAGGATCCAAAGACATAGATTTCAAAAGACCCATGAATTTTGATGAGAAAATTAAATTTTTAATTTTATTAACTTCTAATTGAAATTTATCATTCCCTTCAATTATTTAAAATAATTATTCTGGGGAGAGGTCTATGGCTTCACCAGACTGCCAAAGGGGTCCATGATACAAAAAAAGATGAGGAACCTCTATCCTAGAGATAAGATAAATGATTTTCCCAGCATCACACACAGTTAGTAAACATCAGAGGCAGAAATTAAATCATGGTCTTCTTGGCCCAGCACTCCATCCATTATAAGTAATAATTTCTACTAGATTAATGGTAAAGTTTTATTATTAACTATATTAACTACATACTTCCTGAGTTATAGGGATAGAATTCAGATTATTTTTAAAAATCATTAGAGCTTTAGATACTTACTAGCTATGTGACCCTGGACAAGTCACTTAACCCAGTTTGCCTCCAAGGAAAAAAAGTAATTAGAGTTTTTATTTATTAAATGCAGAAAATCAGGCTCTATGAAAAATTGTTTATTACAAAATGAATAAAAATAAGCATGTTAAGCACAAAACTGCCAAGTATATGTTTGAAAAATAAGAAATTATTATTCAAATGGATAGTATAAAAGTGACTTGGTCCTTTCTTTAAAAAATATCACCTGGACTTTTGGATAGCTGGGAATCTTGGCAAACATTTTAGTTATACATTCTAAAAACTCTATACACTACAAATCACTTTTCTGTAGAAAGTTCTACTTATAAAATAAAACCAAAATGTGTGCCTTCATAAAAGTATATTATGAATTGCCCAATGATGCTGCCTTGTTGCCATTTTTAAGGGTTTTATAACTTAAAAAAAAGTTTTCCTATTCTCATCCTCAGAAGGACCATAAATGTATAACTTTGGTTTTTTTTTTTTGTTTGTTTGTTTTGTTTTGTTTTTTAGAAATCTTTGATTCAACATGTGCAAACAGGAATATACAAAGAGCAATTAGTACATTATTTTTTAAAAATGAAATCCATGTTTCTTCCTTAGGCAAGAATCCAAAATACCTTTTACTTTAGAAAATGTTCAGAATTATGAAGAATACATTTTAGGTTATTAAATGTTATATGGAAAAGTGCCCTCCTTGAGGGCAAATACTACAGTTTTGATTTGTCTTTTAACCTTAACACTTTATATAGTAGTGCCTTCTGACTTTTTGGGGGGAATTGAGAGACCTCTGAAACAAGGGGTTTCATGGAGGAAGAGAGGAACTTCTATTTTGAAAACTCCCCAAATGTGTAGAATGGCATTCAAAGATGATTTACTGTCCTGAACAGTTGCTCAGGGCATTGAACAGGAAAATGACTTGTCCAAAGTTCCAAATCTAGCATGTCTGAAAGGTAGCATTTAACACAGCCCTTCCTAGCTTCAAAGCCAGTCTGCCATCTCCTAAATCACTTTATATCCTACTTTGCACATAGCAAGAGTTTTATAAATGTTTGCTGAAAAGAAGCCCTAGTGTTTTTTAGCTTATGATATTTTTGTGAATTTAGAGGGAAGGTAAGGGGGTGTCTCGTAAGCCTAATCTTATATTCAAAAGCATCAACTCTCTTCTTTACACTATAGTTTAAAAACCTTTCCAGTTCTTTATAGTGGCCAGAAACTGGAAACTGAGTAGATGCCCTTCAATTGTGGTGTATGAATATTATGGAATATTATTGTTCGGTAAGAAATGACCAACAGGATGATTTTAGAAAGGCCTGAAAAGACTTACACAAACTGATGCTGAGTGAAATGAGCAGGACCAGGAGATCATTATATACTTCAACAACAATACTATATAATGATCAATTCTGATGGACCTGGCCATCTTCAGCAATGAGATGAACCAAATCAGTTCCAATAGAGCAGTAATGAACTGAACCAGATACACCCAGCAAAAGAACTCTGGGAGATGACTAAGAACCATTACATAGAATTCCCATTCCCTATATTTTTGCCCGCCTGCATTTTTTATTTCCTTCACACGCTACTTGTACAATATTTCAGAGTCCAATTCTTTTTGTACAGCAAAATAATGATTTGGACATGTATACTTATTTTGTATTTAATTTATACTTTAACATATTTAACATGTATTGATCATCCTGCCATCTAGGGCAGGGGGTGGGGGAAAGAGGGGAAAAATTTGAACAAAAGGTTTGGCAATTGTCAGTGCTGTAAAATTACTCATACATATAACTTGTAAATAAAAAGCTATTAAAAATTTTTAAAAATCTTTCCAGTCTCAGGGCAAAAATAGACAAAGGGAAGTGAGGAAAGAAACTCAGGATATTGCAACAAGTTGAGAACTTTTACCCAAGTATTAGGACATAATGCTTAATGAAACAGAACTGAGGGTTCTTGTATATCATGGCTTGCTATTTGCTCCTGAATCTATGGATAAAATTGGATAATTATGTGGTGAATTTAGTAATAATAATAATGATAAAGTGATTGTGATATAACTGGTAGTTAGGGCTCTTGCACATTATTTTCTATTTGCTCCTGAATCAATGGATGACATTAGATAATTATATGGTTAATTTAATAGTAATAATAATGAAAAGGAAAAAGGGAAAGGGAAAAGGAAGAGAGGTTATTGTGATATAATCAGGACTGAGGGCTCATATATCATGAATTGCTTTTTTGCTCATGGATCTATAGGTAAAGATGGACAATTATATGGTGAATTTTCTAATAATAATAGCTAACATACATGTTCTTTAAGGTTTAAAGAGTATGTGACATTCCTTATCTCACTTCATCTTCACTTCAATCTGGATGGTATGTGTTGACTCCATCCATTTTAGAGATAAGAAACTGAGTTAAAATGAGATAATTCAGGTCAGTTCCAATAATCTTGTGATAAAGAGAGCCATTTACTCCCATAGAGAGGACTGTGGGAACTGAGTCTGGACCAGAATATAGCATTTTCACTCTTTCTGTTGTTTGCTTGCATTTTGTTTTCTTTCTAAGTTTTTTTTCCTTCTTGATCCGATTTTTCTTGTGCAGCAAGATAACTGTATAAATATGTATACATATATTTGGATTTAACATTTTTTAATATATTTAACATGTACTGAATTACCTCCCATATAGAGGAGGGGGTGGAGGGAAGGAGGAGAAAATTTGGAACACAAGGTTTTGCAAGCCTTTTGCAAGGATCAATGTTGAAAAATTACCTATGCAAATGTTTTGTAAATAAAAATCTTTAATAAAAGAAACTAAGTTACTTGCCCACAGTCACAATGTCTGATGTAGAATATAGAAGCTCCTGCATTCACTAGTGCCTCTCAAAACAGTACTTTCTTTTCTTCTTTATTGAACTATCTTAATATTTGATACACTGCTCCTTACTGATCACATAGAAATATCTTTCGAATATTTCTTAGCAATGGTGAAAATAATGTCCAAGGCACTGTGCATTTGTGAAAAGATGGTAAAAATGATAAAATCTGTGCTATAACTCCACAGAAGGGAAGATGTTTTGTCACTGAAAACCTTTTCAATTAATTACAATTAAGTACAAGGAGAGATTAAAGCACAAATTAGTGCCATTTACATGGTGTGGTGTCTTTCACAAATGATTCTGGTAAGGTAATAATTTTCTAATTCACTAAGGCAGACTTATGGATTGGGTTATAAATAATATTTAATGCACAATCTCAATCATTTCCACTTCAACATTTCATTTAACTGAACATTTCGAATAACTAGTAATTAATTTTCATGACCTTCAAAATTTTTTGGTTATATTTAAAATTTTGAAATGTCTCCCTTTCTTCCTATCCTGCTCTAGAGAAGGTTGCCATTTGACACAGATAAATAAATAAATGTGTGTGTGTGTATATACACAGGTGTAGCATGCATGTGCATATGTATGTACATGTATATGTATGTAAAATCATACTATGCATACTTATAATCAGTTCCCTTTCTGGATGCAGATAGTGTCTTTCTTCATATGTCTTTTGTAGTTGATTTGAGTATTTATAATGTTCAGAATAACATTCATTTGTTCTTCAAATAATATTGCTGCTACTTTCTACATTTTCCTGGTTCTGCTTATTTCATGCAAATCTTTTCATGTATTTCTACTATCAACCAGCTTATCACTTCTTACAGCATAGTAGTATTCCATCACAATTATACATCACAACTTGTTCAGCCATGGCTGAACAATTGCTGGGCATCTCCTCAATTTCCAATTCTTTGCCAACCCAAAGAGAGTGTTAGAAATATTTTAGAACATATAGTTTCTTTTCTTTTTTATCTTAATCATCTTGGTAAACAGACCTAATAGTGCTACTGCTGGGTCAAAGGGTATATAATAATTTATAATTTTGGGGGAATAATTTCAAGTTGTTATGTATTTAAAGATTGTCTTCCATTTATGACTATTTCTTTTTTCTTTTTTTCTTTTTTTTTTTTTTGCTGAGGCAATTGGGATTAAGCGACTTGCCCAAGGTCACACAGCTAGGAAGTGTTAAGTGCCTGAGACCAGATGTGAACCCAGGACCTCCTGACTTCAGGGCTGGTACTCTATCCACTGCACCACCTAGCTGCCCCAATTGTCTTCATTTATAGTGTAGTCATTATACATACAGAGATAGATAGATGGAAAGATAGATAAAAAAAAAAACCTTTCAATAGTTCTTCCTTTCTGATAGCTTGAAGTTTAAACTTTTTTGTTTAGCTTTCAAGTCTACCATAATATGGCCCCACTTCAATCCCCATGATTTCCCAACTATAACTTCCATTTCAGGCTTTTTTTAAAAAAGCATTTATCCAAGTTGATAGCAAAACAGAAATCAGAAGTATATATGTGGGAATACAACACCAGACAATATAAAGTGAAATAGTTCTCTGAATGGGAGCAATGTAATTCACTTCAACCAAGAGCACCTTCTTAGTGTCTTTTTTCCTCTATGAACCTGAAGAGAGTCTGAAATGGTACATCTTTTCTATTGAAAAGTATTTCATTTCAGTATTGTTGGTTTATTCACAACCATATTCATTCTTGCCTGTTTTTTTTTTAAATTAAAGCTTTTTATTTTCAAAACATATGCATGGATAATTTTTAACATTCACCTTTGCAAAACTTTGTGTTCCAAATTTATTTTCTTCTCTTTCCCCCACTTCTCCCCAAGATGGCAAGTAATCCATTATGTTAAACTTATGCAATTTTTCTATACATATTTCCACAATTATCATGGTTCTTGCTAATTTTTTTTTTTTTTTTTTTTTTTTTTTGCTGATGTTGGTCTTCTATATTGGAATGTCCTTTCTTTTCCCCCTCACCTACCTAAATATTTCCCATTCTTCAGGGACCAGATCAAAGATGTTAAAATTTGGATCAGGATAGTAAGATGATTGGATGTCATACATACAAGAATTGGAGGAAAGAAAGGTTTTTGTTGCTGTTGTTTTGCTTTGTTTGTTTTAGTTTAGTCCTCCAATTGTATTGGAGTTAGGCTTTCTCAATATATAAACTTCCTCTTCCTCCCTCCCCTCAGTCAGCAGTGCAGAATAAAAATTTTTTTATAATTTATAGTCTTAGAGTGATGCCTGGATTTATATGGAAATGTTTTGCATAACTGCACATGAATAACTTATGTTAAATTGTTTGCCTTTTCAATGAGGGGGTAGAAGTGGAAAAGAGAGAATTTGGAATTCAAATTTTATTAAAATGTTATAATTGTCATTACAGGTAATTGGGGAAAAATAAAATGTTTAATTAAAATAGTAACTACACTATTATCTCCTCCAGGAAGGTCTGAGTCAATATCTGGTGAATTTCAGGAGGATAGCCTGAAATCAGTTCAAATAATTCAAGTACTAAAGTAAATTTTAACAGTAATTATTAAAGAACTGGAACATAAGCATCTTGATATTTGTCAGGAATTCAGACTTAAGTCTTGTCTATAAAACTACATTACTTTTCTGCTTTCTTTAGTACAATAAAAAAGGATATTTATGGAATGCTTTATAGTTTATGGTCATTTAATCAGTCAAGCAACAAACATTTATTAAGTACTTACTATGTGCTTAGTGATAGAGATATAATATGTACATATATAGGCATATATAAGATGTATACAAAGCAAACCACAAAGTAGTCTGTGAGAGAAAATCATTAGTAGCTGGGGATGGAGGTGAGGATGGGGGATGAGGGGATGAGACAAGGAAGAGCTCTTAGAGAAAGTAAGTAATACTTAAGCTGAATCCCAAAAGAAACCAGGAAAGTAGAAAACTTTCCATACATTATCTCAAACATACAAAAAACCACGACAATTTAAGAGCTCTATGCAACACTGTGACAAGTGAATTGCACAGTTCTTTTAATTATGTCTTTTGCCCTAGCTAAGTCCCTTCAGACTAGGTGAGTATTTTTTAGTATTTTTTTAGATGAGAACTATTGAAAATACATTTATTTATTTAAAATAAATATAATATGCTAATAGTAATAAAAACAAGATGAGTATAACAAAGTTCCTTGGAGTTATTTTTCTAGTAGAGGGATGGCTGGATCTACTCACATTTTCTCAGCCAGTCCTTCTTTGTAATGTTCTCTTCTCTAAAGTATATTATTCTCTGGGGACAGGTTTCTTGGGGAGCTTCTGGAGGCAGCCTTCCTTTCAATTCTGAGCAATAATCACCTCAAATGCAGCCATCTGTTAATGTCCAAATCCTTTATTATCACCGGCTTCTGAATCTCCTTCCTGGGGCTTGGTTAGCTTTTTTAGAGGCCTATCTCTCTCCTTGGTTGTGAGAACTCTTGCTAGTTAGTCCTTTGCCTCTCCTAGCTTCAGCCTCTCTTCTCCTGAATGTCTCCAGCTAGCACAAAGGTGGAAATTGGAATGAATCTATCTTGACTCCGAGAGTGGGCTCCTCCTCTAGTGGGCTTGTCCCTCTGACTTGTGAATCTCCCGAAGCTTTCAGTGGGCTTGTCCTTTGATATGCTCTTTTAGAGGTATGAACTCTTAAAGGTATGAACTCTTGGAGAACTCTAACAAGTACTAAGCACATTAGTGAACCAGAGAACTGTTAAGCACCATGCTAAAATTAGACAACTGACTTAGCACCTTGTAAGAATCCTAACACTTCTTCTCTCAGGACAAGTATAATTTTGAATTTAGAGGTTAGTTAAATTGATGTGT
This sequence comes from Sarcophilus harrisii, assembly GCF_902635505.1. Taxonomy (NCBI): domain Eukaryota; kingdom Metazoa; phylum Chordata; class Mammalia; order Dasyuromorphia; family Dasyuridae; genus Sarcophilus; species Sarcophilus harrisii. Next base: position 293,700,296 of record NC_045426.1, on the reverse strand, counting down.
TAGCTTGTTTTTTGCCTGTGACCAGAAATTTTATCTCCAAAGTATATCCAGTCATCTTGGTCATCTTGTTTGCATATTTTGCTAGCTGGTGGTGGGATAAAAGACTCCTCCTGATTTTAAGGAAAATAGGAAAAGGCATATAACTCCTGGAAATACATTAATATAATATATTTAGTATAGGTTTAAATAAGAATTTCTCAGCTATTAAAAAAGACTGTAGGAGTATGATGTGATAATGAAGACTGAATCCAAATATTTTCTTAGTGAATTAGCACTTCTTCTTAGTGCTTCACTAAATTCTTAGTGAATTTAGACAGTATTGTCTAAAAAGATAGGAAAAGACAAAAAAGACCTTCTAACAACTATTTTCATTTAATATTATTCTAGTCCTAAATTTACTAAAATATTCTAAAATGCCATTTTATTTGTGATCTCATCAATGGAGGTGTTTTCTCTGAGGATGGCTGTTCATCCTCTTTTACTCTATGTTTCATAAAGTCACTATATTGAAACTATCCAAAGTATTACTTGACTTCTGACATCACACAGAGTCTTAAAATGAGTCTGAAACAATTATGAAAGATGTAATCAACCCTGTTTCCAGAAGATTAATGATAAAGAATGCCATCCATCTCTTGACAGAGAAACAATAGATAAAATACATGGAATGAGTCACATGGCTAATATACGGATTTGTTTTACTTGACTATGTATATCTTTTTTTTTTTTAGTTGTTTATCTTTTTTTTGGTGGGGAAGAAGAGAAGTGGGAAAAAGAGGAAAAATAAGTTCTTATTAATTGAAAAAAAGTGGTTTTTTTTTAAATTATGGTTCATTTATAACTTATACTTTAAGAATAACCCTCATTTATTGAGGTACCTAGATTCAAAAGTTTCCTCTTACCCTCTATATTTTTGCAAGTTATGGTCACTTGTAAAGTTATTTCATTTATATTTTTTTCAGACCAAAAAGTAAAATATATGGTCTAACAAAGGCTAGTGCTTTTGCAAAACTTTTCTTTTTCTCAAAATGACTGACCTAGAGAATTCAAATAGTTTGGTGGCTGTAAGCGTAGCTCACTGTTTTAGTTGAACAATTTTGAGGTCGTACATTATGTTTTCCTAGAATGCTATATAATGGGGTTATTAGTTTTCAAATCTTCAGAGGAGGTCAGTAAATAAATTCCAAGATTGTGTGAGTTAGTGCCATGTTGTTCCCCTGAGAGCCAGGTGAGGCTATTGGCCTTTGGTGCCCAAGGTGAATTGAACTGTGAAGCATAAATGCCTTTTACTGTAAGATGAAATGGGGCTCTTTGGGCTCCCTCCTGTTCTATGGATTAATTTTGCTAAACTGTGGTATTTACTAAGGCAGCTAAATGAGAAATTTGTTTGCCCTTGAACACTATTAAAGGTAATCACTTCTGCCTGAAAATGATGCTGAGGTATTGTAGTTAATCATAGTTATCTTCCTGCCATCTGTGCAACTTCTCACACAGTCTAATTCAATTCTAGAAGTATTTATTTCTTAAAATCCTATTGTATACTTGGCAGCTGGGATACAAAGATAATAAACCACATGATCCTTGCCCTCATGGAACTTACAATCTATGAAGAGAGGAATAGGATATGTTAATTATGATGCAATGTAAAATATAAGGTCAAAGGAGAAAAATCCAGACAAAAGATTCTATGAATTTGTGATAGAAAAGATCATTTTCAGTAAAGTTGAGGGTGTGAGGGTAGAGAAGAAGAAAATCAAAGAAATCAAAGTCAATCAATCAAAATCAAAGAAGAAGAAAATCTTTATGGAAGATATGGCATGGTAGAGATGAAGAAGGAGTGTCTTCCAGGCATGGGAGGGATAACCTACTTAAATCTACAGATACGAGAGACAGCAGGTTGAGACCAGAAACAGTGAGTAAACAGTCTATTTTGGCTAGAATAATGAAAATAAGGGTAATAGATATTTCTGGTGAAGATGCATGTTTTTGCACCAAACTGATGTTGTCTGAGCATGGGCCAGAATACTTTTATTACAGTGAAAGGAATAGAGTGAAATAGGGCTAGAAAATATATGAAAACTATACTTAGGAAGGTCTGAAATGTCATGCTCAGATGTTTCTTCCCTCTAATTAGCCTGTAAGTTCTTAGAGGATAAAAACTATTTTCATTTTTGTCTTTGTTTCTTCAGCACTTTGAACACTTCCTGGCATAGAGTAGTTGTTTAATAAACGTTTGCTGATTGATTTATTGATTTATTCCAGAGGCAAAAGGAGAAAACAAAGGTTTTTGACAAGAGGGATAGTGAGAACTGTGCATTTGTCAGAAATGCAAGATTGGAAAAGGGAGATAGAGGAGGCATGAAGTCTATTGAGAAGGCTAATATAAGATTCCTGGGAAGAGGTGATAAAGGAATGAATTAAAATGATGGTAATGTGAGTAGAAAAGCGGGAGATAGAAGAGAGAGGTATTGTTTAGATAGAAATAGAAAGGTAGAGAAATTGACTGAATCTAGGGGATGATGGAGAAAGGTGAGGTTGACTAGAAGAGTTCCCCTCATTCTCAGAATCAGGGAAATTGAGAGGTAGACAAGTTTTTCAGGAAAAATAAATTCTCATTGGACATGTTGGACAGGTTGATCATGAGGTATTATTGTAACATCCAAATAGAGATATCCTGCTTTCTATTTTCCAACTCAACCACCTACTTCTTTTTTGCTTTTATCTATTATCTCTTGAGATTCATCAAAGTTACAAGATTTTCTAACCTCCATAATCACTGAATCCTAAATGACTTTAGCCATTTTGATTTTTTGGGAATTAATATTTGTTTAAAGCAACCATTTAAAAATAAAACAAGGATGCCATCAAACCCTTATGTAGTATTTGCCAATTTCCTAACTATAAATGCTCACACTGAAAATTTAACTGGCTTTCATAATCAGTTTAAGCTGGCTCAAGTACACACTTCTAGGTAGGTCCCATGAGGAAGATCTATGAGAAGACTTTGGATACAATTCCTAATATAAGGAAGAATGAATGAATTGTGTTAAGATTATAGATCTGTCACTGAGATAGAGCTGAGAAAATAGCCTTTTCTTTTCCTCACAATGGAAAGAACACAATTTAAAATATATATATATTTGCTAGGTCTTCATGGAAGGCACCATATTCTTTTTTTTAAAAAAAATTCTGAACTGAAGAAATAAAACAAGCACATATAATTTTGGACTTTTATAGATAACGTGTTTAATGCTATTGTAGAAAGTCTCCATCTAATTTCTGTACACTAACTTCCATAAGATCATAATAATGTATTATCATTAAAATTTCAGTTTTAAAAATAAGTTCCTTTAGCTCCTTCCTTATTAAAGCATTGGTCAGTTCAGTGTACTATAAACAGAACCACACTCTTAAATCACTTCCTAATAAAAGGAGAACACACTTTCTGCACACTAAACAGTTACTCAAGACGACAGAGTTATTAGAATATTTGTTCCTAGAAAATTGTGAGGATTGAGTTATGGCAAGGGCCTGACTTAAAATGGAAAGAAGGCATTGAGGCAAAAATCCTGGCTCAAATACCAGCTCTTTGAGTCAGGAAGGGGAGAGTTATTGAAGGATTCTGACTTGATTTCTCTTTATGGACTATAACTCATATTAACCAAATAGAAGTATAGCACACAATCTAGATCTGTGAGATCTGTAGAGGGAATTCTCAGGTAGGAAAACTTTGTATCAATGTGCATTGGCATCTTCTTTGAAGTTTATAATCTTAGAGAATTGCCTAGAGAACTGAGAAATAAGGTGACTTGCCCCAAGATCATGTAAGCAGCCAGTATGTCAGATGTAAGACTTGAGCACTACCCTTCCTGGCTCCAAGGATATATCTCAACTTTACCTTCAGTAAAAACTCGCAACATTTGTGAGGAATACTGAAAACAAACAAAACCTTGCCATTTCTGAGAATTGCAGAATTGCTAAAAGACAAAATTCTCCCAAATTTCCTTCTCATATATACATATATACGTATATACACACATATGTGTTTATATACATGTATGTATATAATACATGCAAATAATATAAATGCTAAAAATTAAGTTTTCTTAAGAGATATGGGTGGAGGGGGGAGGTCCATTTCACTTTCAGAGAGGAGTGGCATAATGAGGAAAACATGGTGTTGAAGACTCTTCCATGGTCTTAAAGTATACCATTTAAATGAATGGAGAGGAAGGTTCCATTGTTCTGTTCAATCAACATTATTGGGGAAAAGTCATTTAATTTAGAATATTCTCTCTCTCTCTCTCTCTCTCTCTCTCTCTCTCTCTTTCTCTCTCTCTCTCTCTCTCTCTCCTTCTCTTTTTCTTCCCATCAAAAAAAAACCACCCCACAAATCGTGAGAAATCTAAATATTTTCTTCTTTTCTATATATCCCCTTCTCCAATGTTACTAAAAGTCTCTCTACTGCCAAATTGTATGGCCTTTTCTCACATCCTTGATCTTTCTACAGTTATTGATATTATTGATCTTCCTCTTTTTTCCTTGGTATTTTCTTCTCTAAGTTTTCATGACACTCATCTCTCCTGGTTCTCCTTCTACCTATCTGACTAATCTTTCTCAGTGTCCTTTGCTGGATCTTCATCCAGGTCACTCTGCTAACTATGGGTGTCCCACAACATTCTGTCCTGGAACCTCTTCTCTTCTCTTTCTATACTATTTCACTTGGTGATCTCATCAGTTCCCATGAATTTAATTACCATCTTTATGTTAATGATTTTCAAATCTACTTACTACAACCCTATCTTCTTTGTCCAATCATATATTTCCAATTGCTTGTTAGAGGTCTCAAAGTGGTCATCCCACCATATCTCAAATTTAACGTGTCAAAAGCCAAATTAATTACCTTCCCCTTCAAATCATCCCTTCTTCCTAATTATCTTATAAACTGTTAAAGTTGTTCTCAATCACCCAGATTTACAGCCTAGATATTATCCTCAGCTTCTCACTCTTGCTCACTATTGTCACCCCCTCTGCTCTGACCCCAGTATCCAATCTGTTGTCAAGGCCTGTCAATTTTACCTTCATAAAATTTCTCCCAAAGGCCCCCTTCTGACCCTGTCTCCACTCTGGTACACTATGTCAGTAATGCAGGCAGTAGTCAGGAAATACTTCATGCCTGTACTCCTGACATAGCTTTTAGGTTGATCTCTGTCTCTCCCCACTTAATGCCAAAATTATCTTCCTAAAGTGCAAGCATGACCATGTCACCAATATCCCTAACTCAACACCTCTATGGTCAAATATAAAATCTTTGGTTTGAAATTCAAAGGACTTCATAATCTCTCTCCACTCTTTCCAGGTATCTTAATTCTTTCTGCCCTACCCCAGCAGCATTTATTAATTGCCTACTATGTGTCAGGCAGTGTATTAAGTTCTAGGGACACAAAAAAAAAAAGGCAAAAGAAAGGTCTGTGTCTTTTTTCACAAAATGATTAATATGGTAATATATTTTGCATGATTGCAAATTGCTTACTATTTCAGGGAGGATGATGAGAGGGAGGAAGAGAATATTTAGAATTCAAAAAAAATTTTAATGAATGTTAAAAATTATTTTTATATGTATCTGGGGAAAAAATTAAAATGTTTTTAAAAGGCAAAAGGAAATTATAATCTAATAAAAATGAATGCCAGACTTAAGACAGGAGAAAGGAAAAAGAAGTATGATTGAGAATATAAAAAGAGAGATCAGAAATGACTTATTTCAGAAGTGCCTAAATAAAGACAGCCCATGCAGGTACACTATAGCCAAGAGATTGTCATAGGCATTGCAATAATTATTATTCATTCTCTTGATTAACATTCTCTATCAAGACCATAACTTGAGAGACTGAGACCAGAGGCTTTACCTGAGTGAATGACATCATGTCAAGGAGAGCTAAAATAGAGACCTCAGAAATCATTTAGTTGAGATTTTATGGATGAGAAAACACAAGTCCAATTGTTTTTGTTGTTGTTGTTTTATGTCCTTCATTTTCAAGGAGGATCATGACATCAGGCAGGTGATGCTACAATGTGCAGGTGAGTTGGATTTAAGTGAGGGAGGACTGTGCAAAGTCACTAGCCTTCTTTTCTCCTCCAAAACTAGCTGGGTTCAGTGGCAAGATATAGATCAGGAATACTGGCAGTAGGAGACCTTGGAATTTTTAAGCTAGGGTCTTTCCCAGATCTGTTTGACTGAGGCAATGCCCATTCAATGATTAAGGTTATGTAAGAAATGATGCAAAAAAAAAAAAAAAAAAAAAAAAAAAAAAAAAAAGACCTTTTTACCTAATTAAACAACAACAAAAACAATCTCAGAGGAGTAGAGTCAGTATTTGAATCCAGATCTTCTGACCTCAAAATCTATTTCAAGTCTATTTCAAGGCATGAGTGGAAAAGTATTTTTTGGTGTAGATTTCCATAGAATCATAGATGAAAAAATGTGCAATTCTGGTTCAATTCTAATCCAATTCTCTCACTTTACAGAAGAGGAAACCAAAGTTCAAAAGACCCATCCAAAGTCACACAGGGAGTTTTTAGCCAGATTCTTAATCTTAATCTTACCAGAAGGTTTGCAAAATAGTGTCCTGGATTTAGGAATTAATCAATTTAAAAACACACATTACTTTTTTTAAAAAGTTACTTTATTGTCTATCTACTTCTGTATATTTAAAAATAATTTTCTTAAAGAATGAGATTCATTTTTCTATCCATATAGCATATAGCATTTGTGGCATCTATAGCATATAGCCTTTAATTTCTACCTAATACTAAAGTTGCCTTCATTTGAATAAGTCAGAAAAAAAAAAACAGAAAAAAAGGAAGAGGAGGACACTTGAATTGTTCACATATACACCTCAAATTATATATCTAGAACTAGAAAGGACCTTAATACCATCTAGTATAAAATCCCATTTTACAATGAGGAAACTAAAGTTCAGAAAAGTTGAACGACTTCCCCAGGGGTCATATAGCTAATAAGTATCAGAGGCAAGTTTTGACCAATTGACTCTAAATCCAGGAATCCAGCCCTTAAACAGCCTTTTAGCAATTGGCCTGAGTACCTTCCCTCCTGGGAAAAGAACTAAAGTTCCTTCCTTTTTCCTGCCCCTGCCCCAGGAGCCTAAATCCATTTACCAGAAGAACAGGGGAGGGGCAAGTGACTACTTAAGGAGGAAGTGTTGAGGTGAGGGGAGGGGGGGAAGTTTCCTCAAGCACTTCCAAGACACAGAAATAGGAATAAACTGTCAGAAATGCTTAAATTCAAATATTATTTTATTTAAAGCATGAAAGAGCAATTGGGGGTCAGACCAGATTAAATTTTTTTTTAAAGAATCCTTGAAAATTATCTCAAAATGCTCTGCCATCAAATTCAGACTGTTACCTATAGAAAGCTTATTTTACATCCTAATCTTAATACCAATGGATATTTATTTCATCTAAGGATTACCAGATTCCCTTAAATTCTTTATCTTTGCTTTTATACTTTGTAGCTGTTATCCAGATAGTATTGGTATTACATTTGTAATTTCTGAATTCAGTACATATATTCTTGTTGGATTCTCAAATAAATATTTAATAGTTTATTTTTATATTGAAATCTTAAAATGTAAATATGAATATTTTTAATTAAAAAAAGAAAAACAAGTCTGTTTTCCTTTAAAAACAATTGTTTCTTCATTTCATTAAGCTAAAGGAAAAATATTAAATGAGGAAAGGATCACTTCTTCTAGCTACTTTGCCCAATTACCTAATCCTTATTAGTTACTGATACTTGCCCAACTGGAAGTCGGAACTCCTGAGGATACTCAGAAACAGGAAAGGTTGTTTATATTATTATAAATTAAACAGGCAAGGAAAATGGAAGTAAGGGTTTTGTTAGAATCCTAATGGATAGTAGTATTGGGAACAATAGTGGAAAGATCAATGAGAAAAAGTTCACAAGTCATCAGATTTTGAGAGTCCAAGAATAAAGTCTACTTCTTATGAAACAATAGAATCACAGAGTTGGAAGGGAGCTCAGACACTATCTAGTCCAAACAATATTTAGAGATAATAAAAATAATAACATTTATAATATAATATATTTTATAATAATATAATAATATTTATGTGGCACTTTGTGCCAAACACTGTGTTAAGTGCTTTATAATTATGATCTCATTCAATTCTCACATTAATCTTTGGAGTTAGGTGTTATTATTAATACCAATTTTACAGAAGAGAATATTGAGGCAAACAGAGATGAAATGATTTTGCCTTGGGTCACATAGCTAGTAAGTAGCTGAGGCTGGATTTGAGCTGAGGTCTGTTCTGACTTCAGGGCTGGTGTTCTATCCACTACACCACCTAACATCCCTAAGAGCAGTCAACCAGCTTTCACTTGAAGGCATCTGAATTCAGGTGAGGAAGGCAGAAGTGATTCTCCATTCGTTAAAGTCACCCACATCTCTTTTGGACAGGTCTAATTGTTAGGAGGAGCTGCTAAGTGGCACAATGCTTCGAAGTGCTGGGCCTGGAGTCTGCATGACTCATTATCCTGAGTTCAAGTCTGGTCTCATACACTTACTAGCTGTATGATCCTGGGCAACTAAGTGTCCTTGTCAAAAGAAAACCCCAAATGGAATCATGAAGAGTTGCATATGACTGAAATGTCTAAACAGCCCTAAAATTGTGAGGATGGTTCTCCATATTTTTTATCCATTTTTATTGCCCCCTCTACAACTTTCTCCTGTTGCCCCTAAGTTCTATGTTGCCAATAAAACAAGTCTAATCTTTCTTTAACGTGACAACCCTCTAATAATAGATACCATATTCTCCATCTATCAATCCACCACTTTTCTTTTTCTAAAGTAACCACAGTTTTCTTCAATCAATTCTCGTCTGGCATGGTCTCTAGTCCTCTCACCTTCTAGATTGCCCTCCTCTAGGTCTCCATCTTCTTTATGTCCTACCCAAAATATAGACCCAGAATCAAAGAGGATGCTCCAGATAAAAAGTTATGACTTCCCTTGTTTTGGACACTTTACTATTGTGACTTGTAGCCTAAGAACATAGTTGCTTTTATGACTGCAAAACACCATTAACTCAAATTGATCTTATGGCCACTAAAACTCTCAGCTCTTTCTTCCAAGAACTATTCTTCGGCCATCCTTCCCATTCTATATCTATACAGTTGATATTTTTAATCTCTGTAAGACTACATTTATCTCTATCAAACATAATTTTATTAGGTTGTTATGGCCTATTTTGGGGGGTCCTGATAGTGTTATTTACTATATTAATATTTCCCTTCCATTCAGAAACATCTATTAAGCTATAGTTTATGAAGTGCATTCCAAAATAAATGGGAGGAACACCCCCCACCACAAAATATTGTGAAGACTGTGTTAGCCCCCTGGATGCCTTAGAATCAGCTGGAGTCAGGATAAGCAAAAGTCCTTGGTCTTTATTCTTGGTCTTTAGGGGTAGAAGTGAAGGGAATGGACACAAACTCTTCACCACCTCCCTTCTTATCTGCTGCAAAAGTGACTCTGGCTTGTCTTACTCCACCCCCTAATTCCTCCTACAATTATCTGTATACACCAAAAGATAGAGCTAGTACAGAATAGCGGGAAGGGCCATTTTCCAAGCATATGCTAATAGAGTATTGTCCAATGGGTAATTAGCCTTAAGTGCTCGGTTGCCTGAATCCAGTGCACCTACTCAGTTTCAGCCCTTTATAAAATACAGTGGAAAATTAATGTTCAAATGAAAATAATGTTTCTCACGGTAACTGTTGCCAAATTATTTATATTATTTAGTAAGGCAAAGAAAGAAAGGCAAAGAACAAAGGAGTGTGTCAGTCTATAGGGAACTGTGCAAAGAATTACAAATCAAATTCCTAAACACATTTATGGGTTCGGGTTGTACATGGCAGCTAGGATTATAATGTAAATAATACTACTAGAGAAGCAAGTTCTAAGCAAAGACCAAGAGAAGCAATTGGGTTCTAATCCCAATATCATCACTAGCCATGTGAACTTTACCATTTTTTCTCATAAAAATAATTCTTTCTTTCTGAGTCTACTCATATAACTTACATAAAATTATCTAGGGGCAATTGGTAGCATACTGTATAGAGTGCTGGGCCTGAAGTTTGATGAGATCATGAAGCACAAATATAAAGACTGAAGAGAAAAGATTAGAAGCCAGGTCAGAGACAAGGATACTTTTGGTAGAGATATACTCACACATGAGTAATAATCCAGGAAAGGGATCACAGAATTTAACCATCCTTCACATTTTATATCTGGTTGACATTTTTAATCTCTGTGAGACTTTACATTTATCTCTATCAAACATTATTTTAATAAGTTGTATAGACTATTTCATGGGATGAGTGCAAGACCCTTTCCCAAATTAGCTAATCAGAGACATCTCTGATGTCTCTTTGTACAAAGAGAAAGCATTTATTTAATCCCTGCAGGGAGTGGCCCAGACACCTGGGAGCCATCCCAACTCCACCATGTGCTCCTGGAACCTGGCCAGAATCTGCCTTTTCCAAGACTTAGAAGAAAAAGACCTGAGTCTTCTCATTGGATAGCCTAAAAGGACGTAACCATCCTTGACCAAAAATCACCAATGTTGGCTGCCTCCCACAGATTACATCATTTACTGCAACTTCACTAACTTTCTGTATTCCAGGGTTCAAAGTTCTTCCTTCCAGAGATCATTAGGGATTAAAAGATCAAGGAGATCCTAATGCATGTTTTATCATTTATCATGCTTGTGTAATCTTGAATAGAATTTGAATAGAACTCAATACCTCTTGGCCTCAGGTTCCTCATCTGTAAAATGGGAAAATTGGGATAAATGACCTCTACATTACTTTCCTAATCTAAAATTATGAATGGTTGAGGTAGAGAATGAAGTGATATAAGAATGTAGACTTGTCCAAAATGTTGCCAAAAAAAAAAAAAAAGGAAATGTTATAATAGACTGTCTTGTGGTTTTAATTGCCTTCATTCCTCCAAAGGGCAATGGCAAACATGTAAAAACTGAAACTATCCTTCTTGGATGTTTTTGTTTAACCAGAAGGATTTCCCCTGAGGAATTTCTTTTTTCTTTTTTCCCTGAGGCAAATTGGGGTTAAGTGACTGGCCCAGGGTCACACAGTTAGGATGTGTTAAGTGTGAGGCCAGATTTAAACTCAGGTCCTCCTGACTTCAGGGCTGGTGCTCTATCCATTATACCATCTGGCTGCCCCTCCCCTGAGGAATTTCAAAAGAAATTTCATAAATAACCCAATTAACCCTCTCAATCAGCTATATACAGTACCACCCACTGTTCCTGTCAGCATCATCTTAAATCTGAAATCCCAGATCCTTGAAAAGAAACAGATATGTTATGCATGTTACCCAGTAAGGAGTGTAGGGATTGTAAATGAAAAGAAAACATTCAAAAACAGGATCCTCCATGCAAAAAAAAAAAAATTATATTCATAGGCAGAGGTAAGCCAATAAATGTGTAAATCTCCAAGTTTCATATACCAACCTCAACAGAAAAAAAAAAAAAAGATGCTATGATGAAAAGAAATAATAACAGGTCCTCTGAAAGATGTAAAATAAAGTCATAGGTTTGTAGCTGGAAGGGACCTCAGAGCTCATCTAGTACAAATCTAGAAAGATTGAATGATTTGTCCTAGGTCACAAAGATCAGATGTAGCAAGGACAAGATTTGAATCATTTGCTGCCTTTGATTCCAGACTTCCAGAACGTCTCCCCCAAGATATAAGACCAATGCACAATATGGCACCTAACCTATATATACCACAACCTAAATTATGTATTTTGGTCATAACAAACTTTTGTTGTTCTTGTATGTAATTTTCAACTTTGAATTTTAAATTAAGTGGTGGTAAGATCACTTCATTTCTGTCTCCTTCTAGCCTCTTCCCATTTGCAGGACTAAACTAGACTGGTTCATGAAGCAGTTAGATGGTACAATGGATAAAGCACCAGGGCCTAGAGTCAGGAACACCTGAGTACAAATCTTTCCTATCTGTGTGACATTGGACAAGTCATTTAACCCTGTTTGCCTCAGTTTCCTTATCTGTAAAATGAGCTGAAGGAGGAAATGGCAAACAATCGCCAAGAAAACTCATGAAGAGTTGGACATGCCCCAAAAACAATTGAATAATGACAACAAAACAGTTTTTGATTGCCTCAGTCTCCTAACTAGCTTCAGACAGATTGTTCACTTCCCCCCCCCCCAGAAACCTCTTTAGAGTCTATAATACTAACTACACATAAACATATCCAGTTCTGTTAAGACTCAGTTAAAATAGGATTAATAATGGTACCTACTTCACAGGGTTGATTAGTCATGTCTGATTTTTCATGAAACGAAGTGGGATTATCTTGGCAAAAATACTTCAGTGGTTTGCCATTTCCTTTTCCAGTTCATTTTATAGATGAGGAAACTGAGGCAAACAGAGTTAAGTTACTTTCCCATGGTCACACAGCTAGTCTGAAGCTGGATTTGAATTCAGGCCTTCCTGACTCCACAGCTGGAGCTCTATCCACCACACCACTAGCTGCTATGTTAATTAATAAATACTTGTTGATTAATTTATTATTAAAGTGGGACAAGAATTCCTATCCCTGGAAAGTTACAGTTCCAAGTATTTCACATGGCCTTATTCTTTAGTTGCCAAAATCATGAAAAAAGCACGTGTGATCTCCTTGGATCTTTTTTTTTACATAGAAAATAAAGAAGTGAAACGAGCAGGACCAGGAGATCATTATATACTTCAACAACAATACTATATACCAGTTCTGATGGACCTGGCCATCCTCAGCAACGAGATCAACCAAATAATTTCCAATGGAGCAGTAATGAACTGAACCAGCTATGCCCAGAAAAAGAACTCTGGGAGATGACTAAAAACCATTACATTGAATTCCCAATCCCTATATTTTTGCCCACCTGCATTTTGGATTTCCTTCACAGGCTAATTGTACAATATTTCAGAGTCTGATTCTTTTTGTACAGCAAAATAACGGTTTGGTCATGTATACTTATTGTGTATCTAATTTATATTTTAATGTATTTAACATCTACTGGTCATCCTGCCATCTTGGGGAGGGGGTGGGGAGAAGGAGGGGAAAAATTGGAACAAGAGGTTTGGCAACTGTCAATGCTGTAAAGTTACCCACATATATATATATATAACCTGTAAATAAAAGGCTATTAAATTAAAAAAAAAAAAAAAAAGAAAAAAAGAAAAGAAAAGAAAAGAAAGAAGTTTGGAGCAGCCAGTTGGTGTAGTGGATAGAGCACCAGCCCAGTCAGGAGGACCTGAGTTCAAATCTGGCCTCAGACACTTAATACTTCCTGACTGTGTGACTCTGGGCAAGTCACTTAACCTCATTGCTTCAGCAAAAAAAAAAAAAAGAAAGAAAGAAAAAGAAAAGAAAGAAGCTTGACTGTAAGGGATCTTTCATCTTTTTTGTTTGAAGAACTACTTTTCATTTCAGTAAAGTGGAGCTTACCTCAGAGGATTGTGAGAATCATGAGGCAATATAAATAAATTTATTTTGCAAATTTTAAAATGCCATTTTAAAACTAACGATTGTTTGTTATTTAGGCAGCTAAGGGATATAATGGTAAATAAATCCCTAACCAGAGGACCTGAATTCAAATACAGCTTCAGACACTTAATAGCTGTGTGATCTTGGATAAGTTACTTAACATGTTTGCCTCAGTTTCCTTCTCTGTAGAATGGAGGTAATAATAGCACTTATCATAGAGTTGTGAGGATCTAATGAAATAATTTTTAAAAATTATTTGTATTTATTTTATTAAATAGTTCCCAATTACATGCAAATAACTTTTAAACAATCATTTTTTTTTTTAATTTTTGAGTTCAAAATTCTCTCTCTCATTCCTCTTTCCCATCCTTAAGGCAAGTAATTTGAGAGTCTTACAAAGGTGAACATTGAAAACTATCTTTGCGTGTATTTCAAGGGATGGAATACTATCAAGGGGGAAAAAAAGACACAAAAAGGTTGAATTTACCACCAATGAAAAGGACATTAAAGCAATAACCATAAACCATTTTGTCCAATTGTATGCCAATAAATCTGACAATCAAAAAAAAAAAAGTCATGCAAAACATTTATATATTAGCCATGTTGCAAACGAAAATATAAACAAAATAAAAGAACAAAAAATAGTGAGAGAAAAAAAAAACCTTAAATCTGCATTCAGAATTCATTAGTTCCTTCCCTGGAAGAAGGATGCATTTTTAAATGAAATAATAATTGTAAAACATGTTGCTATGGTTTTTTTTTAAGTGCTATCTCTTATTATTATTAAAAATCCCTCCCTCTCACCAGGAATTTGTGCTGATGGGATAAATGTAGGGCGAGTCCTGACATTCACCAATATAGCATGTTCTAGGATGAAATGACACTTCCCTTAGAAAGAACTGGAAGTTTCTGAGGGGGAAAGTACACTATGAGTCATCTGTCTGAAACTAAGAAGATGATTGGTTATGTTGGAGACAGGAACAAGCATGAATTGTTTAACCTGATGCAATAGTACCAGTCAGGTTTAACCCTACAAATGTAGGAGAATGAGCTTTGAATTAGAAAGGAACCAATAGCAGGAGGAATTAGTCTAGAGGGATAGAAGTACTACGATTTTCACCCAAGACAGTGTAGGAGTGAGCTACTCACTCAGTACTAGTTAGGCTAGTTAGATAGGGGTGGGGTTGGTCTAGGAAGTTGAGTTGTGCTGATTGTTAAGGATCACAGGATAATAGAAAGCTAATAAGATTTTAAAGATCATTCAGCCCAACTCCCTCATTTTAGAGATGAGGAAGCTGGAAAGTTTAATTGGTTTGTCTGCTGTCACACAGATATCATCCAAACCTGTCATCCAAACCTAAATTATCTGACTTCAAACTAATGGTTTTTTCTACTGAAACTCAAAACATCTAACTTTAAGATTCCTATGATCCATAATATTGTAAGTTTGTTTTGTTTCCCTAAGTCACTTTTGCAAAGTCCTTGATGGAAAACCCAACTTCTGCCTTAGGTGCACTAAGGCAAAGAAGGGGGAAGAGGTTTACAGCAAGGTCAAGTCCGCGGAAAAAATTAGTAGGATAGAATGGTTGCCCCAACAGCTCTGGCCACTAAAAAACCATTTCTTAATGTTTACACAGAAAAGAAGGAAAGCCCCAAGTAAGACAGGGTTGTGGTATGGTTATAAAGATTTCCTCTCTGTCTTAGAATTAGCTCTTTCCATCTTGTTCAGAGAAAATAACATCAAATCAAGCCCTGTCAAGTCACAGGACGGTTCTGCTAGCTCACTATCAACTGTAATGGGCCAGAACTCTGGAGAAATATACCTGAGGCAAGGATTCTTATGAGGTGTTAACTCAGTGGAATCGATAATACAATTGTTATCTAGTTTAGCATAGTGATTAACAGTTCTCTAGTTCAGTATGATTGATTTAATCTTACAACAAATAATGGTTCCCTAGTGACATAAGGATTGGTTTATACTTAGTATGATGAATTTATTTAATTGTAATAGAGTATATAAATTGGGGACACAAGCCACAGAGAAGACTTGACCAGACTCACGGTGGCTCTCTTGCCTTCATCACTTCTCCACTAAGACCAAGGACTCGGGCTGGTCCTGAGATTCTCCAGAGAGCTAATCTGGACACTATATATTAATCCACCCCAGTGTGGGGACTCTAGAAAGCAGGACATTACATTTGGATGTGCAGACTGCTGACTGGCTGATTGAGACTGCTGATGCAGATTGGGAGACGGAAGGACTTTGGACTTTATCCCTGACTATTCTCATGGTGATTATTCTACTGAAATCAAAGCTGGTCCTGAGATCTCCAGAAATCTATTCAGAACATTACAATCAATTAATTCTAAAGATATACAATAAGTTGGTGACCCCAGGACTGAATGGTTTCTAACATTTCTATCACTACTAAAAATTCTGTCCAATGACAATGATCCTTGGGAAAATAGGACCATGAGAAAGAATATGATTTCTGTTCTGAAATTTAAATTAAAGGCTCCTAGATGGCACAGTCAGGCCTGGAGTCAGAAGACCCATGTTCTTGAGTTCAAATTTGACCTCAGACACATACTGTGGGACCCTGAACAAGTCACTTAACCTGTGTCTCAGTCTCTTCATCTGTAAAATGAGTTGGAGAAGGAAATGGCAAACAATTTCAGTATCTTTGCCAAGAAAACCACAAATGGGGTTACAATGTGTGTGTGTGTGTGTGTGTGTGTGTGTGTGTATGTGTAACTGCAATGATTAAACAACAAAAAGATTTCTAGATAGGTGCCTGTGAAATTATGAAAGGAAGAAAGGTATTCCTGCTTTAACAATCCAAGGAGTGACTCGAATTCATGGAAGTTTACATGGAAAAGGGAGGTTTTATCTGTACCCTAATCATAGTAACAGTTGGCATTTGAGAAGCAGTGGAGTGTAAGTCACATAGGGAAAAGAGATATCTAGATTCTAGTTCTCCTCCAAACCCCCTCACTTACTATGTATTCTTGGCTAAGTGGCAATTCTAGCTCCTTCATTTATAAAATAGGTATGATACTTTATCTATCTGAGAGGACTGAATCAAATAATTTCTCAAGATCCTTTTTTGTCTAAGATTTTCTCATTCATTTATTAATTTAATAAGCATTTATTAAACACCTACTATATGGCAGGGATTGTGCTAGGTAGACATGGGGTATTACTAAAACTAAAAGTGAAACAACCCATGTCCCTCCAAGACCTTACCTTCTACTGGAAGTGGGGGTAGTGATGATAGGAACAACACAAACACAGGTAAATTAATACAAAGTAAATATAAAATAATTGCTGGTGGAGTTGGAAATGGATCGACCTAATAATATACGAGGTGACATTTTAGCTGATTTCTAAACAAAATTAGGATTTCTAAAAAGTGGAGAAGAAAAAGAATAGCAATATAGGTATGCTAAGTCCCAGAGAAGTGACATATTAAATATGTCACTCATTGAGACAATAAAACCTAAATGGGAAAATTGTTAACTACAATACTGACAACAAAACATCATAGAGACTCTTTTTTCTCTAGAAATCACAGTACTTTTAAAATCAAAACCTCTCTGGCATAAATTTAGTTTTGAATAGATTTTAAATGACAAATAAATTTAACAGCAGGTATTTTTTTTTCCATAGCCAAAAACACCCTACCAGGTTAAAAGAATGATGAGCCCAAATAAATTCTAAGCACTCAATTAACTTGTCATATGTGATTAATTCATGAAAAGTGAAAACAGTGAAGAGATATGAAAAAACCACTTATAATCAGTTTTACCCATTTGGATAAAAATAAGATTAAAAAAAACAAGTTTATATGAAGAATAAGAAAATACATCTTTCTTCTACCTCAGTTATGAATACAGTTTTATTTACCCATTAAAAATATCATTCCAGGGACAGCTAGGTGGCACAGAGCATCAGCCCTGAAGTCAGGAATACTTCAGTTCAAATCTGGTTTCAGACACAACACTTCCTGGCTATGTGACTCTGAGCAAGTCACTTAACCCCAATTACCTCAGCAAAAAAATAAAAAAATTTAAAAAAAAAAAAAAAATATATATATATGTATATATCTCATTCCATTTAAGCTGTATATATCTGAGGTTATATGATAATAACATGGAATGGTGAATAATAAGCAAAGTCTTACAGATCTGGGTTCAAATCCTCCTCTGACACATACTGGCCATTGCTACCTATCCTTAATTACTGAATGGGTGTGGCTTCAATCAAACTGAGATCTGTTGAAGACTTTAGCTTAAAAAAACCCAATCTCCCATTTTATCCAGGGATGGACCTTAATCTATATCTTGTCACTAGACCCAGATGACTCTGGAGGGGAAAGTGAGGTGACTTTTCACAGTCCTTCCTCACTTGCATGACATGGTATCCCCTCCATGGTCCTTTTTTTGAGGAGGAAGGACAAACAATAATGTGACCTTGAAAGGTCACATAAGTTCTCAATTCTAATTTTCAGAGATGGTGCTAATTTGTACTGATGCAGAAAATTCCTTACCAGAGATCCCCATACTCCGTTTGAACTCAGTTCAAATGTGGCATCAGACAATTATTATCTCTGCAAGTCACTTAACTCCAATTGCCTCTTTAAAAAATGATTCTAACTCCAAACTTATGTCCTTTCAAAGTGTGTTTTAGTCGTCAGTTGTCATTTGTTTATGTCATCTAACCTAGTGAACTGGAAGCAAGTGTGGTTATGTACAAATTAGAGGCTGAAAATCTATTTGTTGGATGTGTGAAAATGTAAGAAAGATAAAACACTGAATTGTAAAGGCAGAAAGTTATTTCTTAGATTCTTTGCAGTGTCTAAAACAAAACATTTCATCCTATATCCAGACTCATGATTTTATTGGTGTAATAACCTCTCAGTTCAGAAACTTCCTCTCTGATACAAATATGCAACTGTCCCATTATACATAAATAACGTTTATTATTAAATAATTAATTTTAAATAATACAGAGATCATATTAAATAATAGAGAATTAACTTAATAATTTATATTAAATAATACAGAAGATTGCTTGGGACAATAAGGAATTCAACGTCACCCAACCAGCATGTATCAGAGGTATGGCTTGAATACAGATTGTTCTCACTTTCCATCTACTGCATCACCTTACAATTACCAGAAGACAAAGTAAAGGTGACTAACAAGGGACTAGTGCTAAGCTATTAGTATAATAGAGCAGAGAATGAAATTCATGACTCTTTACTGATTCTAATGCCAACTATCAGAAAATATTTTAATTTAGAGGGGGAGAGGAAGAATGCATTTTGCTTCAAGTTTATTAAGAGTCTCCTTTTATCTAATTCACTTTCCTTCTTTTTTTTTTATTATTTCAACATGCTTAAAATTATGTTCATTATTAAGGTCCTAGAATGGGGGAACAGAAAGTGACATCTATATCAATATAAAATAATAAATGATGATGGACTTATTAGACGTCCATTAGAAGTTAAGGATCTGTGTTTACCTTCCTAAGAATCCTAAGTCTTATTTTGGCTTTTTATTTTTCTTCCTTGGAGTGTAGCAAAGAGATAAAGCGACAGTGGGCCTTTTTGTGCCCACTGAAGCTAGCATGAGGCTGCTCATGACCTTACTGTTGCCAAAAAAGTAGTACCAGTTGTTGGAATCTTTACAAATTGTTAAGCCATTAGAGTTGATAGAGACAATAATCTAATTTAGCATGGTTCAATATGATTGATTTTATCTTAGAAGGAGATATTTTGGGCCAGAATTTGAAACAAGGTACTAAGTACAACTGATAGAAACAATGCTTGTGTTCACACCTTTAGAGAGCTCATAGAAGCAAGAAATATTTAAGTACTCATTGGAGTTCACATGTTTGGGAGATTTCAGGGTTTAGAAAGAGATATCTGAATTCACACCTCCCTTGAAGCTCTTAGGGCCAGAGAGCATGCTGGGAGATAACCCATAATCCCATTCTCTCAGAGGAGGAGTTAGAGAGAGAGAGAGAGAGAGAGAAAGAGAGAGAGAGAGAGAGAGAGAGAGAGAGAGAAAGAGAGAGAGAGAGAGAGAGAGAGAGAGAGAGAGAGAAAGAGAGAGAGAGAGAAAGAGAGAGAGAGAGAAAGAGAGAGAGAGAAAGCTTTTAGAGCTTGAAGAGAGTTACTTGCGAACATTCCCAGGGGTCGGAGAGGAGCATTCTGGGAGGAAGCCTACAAGCCCTCTCTCAAAGGCAAGAGAGATTCATTGCATCTTCCACCTTGGTGCTGGCTGGAGGCTGAAGAAAGCAGAGGCAGAAGCCAAGGACAAAGCTGCAAGATCTCTTAGAACCAAGCGGAGAGATAGGCCTCTGAGTTAACTGGGCTATATTGAAGGACACAATAAAAGATCTGAACATTTTATCAGCTGGCTGCGATTTGGGGTGATTATTTACTTGTAACTGAAACTAAAGCTGCCTCCAGAAAACCTCTCCAAAAAACCCTCTCTCCCAGAGAGAACTATTATTATTTTAAAGAACAAAAACACCAACACTGGTTTTCCTCATTTAGGTCAACATGAAAGCATAAATACATGGCCCCATGATTTCAGGGAAAAGTATAGTGATGAGAGTCCATGCCAAAATTTACAGACAGATAATCCTGGTCTTCTAGCACAGCCTCAAGAAGCAATCCATCCAACCCAGCAATAGATTGTCAGCCAAAATGTCAGATCTAAAAACAGGTATATGATTGTTCATTGCTTATGTCACATTCAGAAGTGAAAAAGATAAGGCAAATACTTTTGTGTATATGCTTTAAAATTAATCTATCTCTCCCAAGGACAGAGTGAACCTGGGTTTGAACCTAAACCTTCCAATTCAAAATCCAGTGTTCGTTTTATTTGACTAGACTGGATTAAATTAGAGTGAAATCTATTAAATGAAATTCCACCCATGTGCTCTCCTAAACCCAATTTTTTTTTAATTGAAAATCATGTTTCATGTCTGGGAAGAATTCTCTTTAGTTGACTGTAGGCCAGGTATTAATGAGAAGATGTAAATGAATGTCTTATGCCAGTTCACTTAATTTGTGATGTAAAATGATGCTTAGCTTTGATATCATGGTGAAATCAGACTAGACTCCCTACTTTAGAAGTATATTTTCTATCTAACAGCTAATACCATGGAAATTTAGTCAGTTTTAGCTTACTTGATGGAAAGATATTTTTTTAAAACTTCATATTATAATCTGAGTAGGAAGAAATTAAGTCAAAAGGAAAAAAGATGGGATGAGTCTTTATGACAGGATACAGCTTATAAAAGGTAAATGAATAACAGGTTAGTCTATTCCAAATTTGACAAAATTTCAAAGGAATCTCTCTGAACTAAACTTGTTTTCAATAAAGCTAACTTTCTTCTCATCAAAAAACCCCACAACTTCATATTATAGACACTGATAAAAGACAATAAGATTTACAAGTTTTCCTCTAACTATATTTATAGTAGATATGGTCTATCTCTCATTTGAAAGTTAATCATGCTGACCCTGTCTGTGGCAAATCTAAACATACTACAGAATATGGGGGAAAAAAAAAAACATCTCAACAGAGTCTATGATGAGACCATGATGAAACTGCTAAACAAAAAAGACCTTTTGGAATCAGTGATCCCACTCTTCATTTTATTCTAAAATGAACCAGATACCGAAAAACCTTAGCCCAGATTTCTAAATTTTTTTTTAAACAGAAGACTTCCCCCTAAAGTGTGCATAGAGTGTCAATATATATGCTTTGCCTCATTTTCTCTCTAACAGTGATCTCATAAAAGAAAGGGGAAGATTTTTCAGTTTCTATTATATGAAAGGCTCCCAAATCTTTGCTTAAGAGTACTCAAAATAAGAAATAAAACATAAGCAAACAATGTTATCTCCAGCAAATGCTGACCATAGGTTTAAGGATTTTTGCAAGAATAACTCTGGTCAGAGAGGACATTCCTTAAAGAGAATTTGAATAACTGGCTTTTCAGTTATTCAGGTACTACAAAATAACTATCTGACATGAGTTACCTTTCAAAAGGTCATAAGCCTTGGTTTTATTATGCATCCAAATGCAACAAGAAACTGCTTCACTAGACAGTTGGGTTAACCTATATTGCAAATAACGTTTTGGTCATGTATACTTATTGTGTATCTAATTTATATTTTAATATATTTAACATCTACTGGTCATCCTGCCATCTAGGGGAGGGGGTGGGGGAGGTAAGAGGTGAAAAATTGGAACAAGAGGTTTGGCAATTGTTAATGCTGTAAAGTTACCCATACATATATCCTGTAAATAAAAGGCTATTAAAAAAAAATAACCTATATTGCAGTGATCTTGATTGACATCTGCAAAATGTCTATCATGCCAATGTATCACTTGCCAGTGAAGTGTCAAAATCTGTTGCTGATGAAAAGGGAGAAAAATTCTATGAAAAATTTGGTAAGACTTCTCCCCTCTACCCAATAAAATCAATATATGCTTAGTGACTTCAAAAAAAAAGCAAAAAAACAGAATGGAAAACATTTTGCAGGAAAGGAAACAAGAGAAGTGAAAAACTCATAGACTATTCAGAAGTCTAATAATAATAGCTAACATTTATATAGCATTTACTATGTGCACAGCACTGTCCCATTTTATTCTCATAACAACGTTGGGGGTAGATTGTTATTATTATCTCCATTTTGCAGATGATAAAACTGAGGCAAGTAGAAGAAAAGTGACTTTCCCAAAAATAACACAGCTAGTAAGTGTCTGAGACTAGATTTGATCTCAAGTCTTCTTGATTCCAGACCCAGCATCCAACTGGCCAATAGTTCATAAATACTTTGAGAAGATAGTAAAAAATGCTAGATGTGGAAATTGCAGTACGTAGGGCCAAGAATGAATTTGGGGCTGATGGAAATAATTAGCAGGGATAGGAGGTGTAGTGCTATACACTAGCACTCCTGAGCAAAGATTTGGGAGCCTTTCATATAATAGAAACTGAAAAATCTTCTCCTTTCTTTTATGAGATCACTGTTAGAGAGAAAATGAGGCAAAACATATATATTGACACTCTATGCACACTTTAGGGGAAAGTCTACTGTTCACGGGTGAATGTTGGTTTGACAGGATACATATGGTAGGTAAATTTACCAAACAAAAATCAATATCATATGGCTACTGAATCTAGGTTTAAGGTATGGTATCAGTAAGCATCCATTTAAAATCACAGCTTATAAGTCCCTAGTATTGAATTTCTTTTACCAGCCAACCAAAGGACATATTAATTTGCTTGTTTGTTTGTTTTTTTAATTCAACAAAATAGCGTAGCAAAATATGTGGCCAGAAAAAGCCTTCCACACAGAAATAAATATAATATTCTAAAGATTATCATGAGGGAATATATTATAGGAACATATTAGCAAGGGAACATCATGATGGTATATCTGTGTAGTGGACACTTTGTCCAGGGAACATGAATACAAGGGCAACTCACACTCCTATGAAGGCATATCTATTGGAATCCTTCTTGGCTCATGACACTACTAAGAGTAGAACTACTACATTTGCAATCTAACATTATAGTTAGATTCATCTAACATCTGGGATTTGCTTCATACAGAAGTAAAAATGGCATGAGTGAGAACAAAGAAGGAAAGAGTAGATTGTCTGGACCAAGCATACACACAGAAAGTCTGTGTTAGAAATGGCATGGTTTTGAGGGTGCTGAGGAACTGATTCTTAGGATAATTGAAAGAGAATATAAAACCAAAAAATGGAGAGAAGTGTTGGGCCATGTTATTATTGAAAAAGGCAATTATGAAAATATCAATATCTACCAAATGATATGAGAAGAATAGTTTTTGATTTTGCATGTAATACTTTATAATAGATGCAATTTAAGAAGTCAACCACACCAATGAAATAATAGATATATAAATATGAACATAAAATGCTTAAAATTTTTTTTTATACATTTTGGGTCTGTTGATATTGGACATAATATCCTTTTTTGATAATCAGTCACTTGATAAGCATTTATTAAGTCATGGCACTTATTTGCCATGGGACCTTGATAAAGCTGGAAAATAACTCCATCTGATAAGTTAATAGATAGTGAAGTACTATGAGTTAATAGATGAAATTCAGTCTTAACCGTCATATAAATCCATACTTAA
The DNA here is from genome assembly GCF_902635505.1 of Sarcophilus harrisii. Taxonomy (NCBI): domain Eukaryota; kingdom Metazoa; phylum Chordata; class Mammalia; order Dasyuromorphia; family Dasyuridae; genus Sarcophilus; species Sarcophilus harrisii. Next base: position 293,676,487 of record NC_045426.1, on the reverse strand, counting down.
TAAATATGGGTCAATAAATATATACTACAGGCTCTGCTCACCATGGCTGCTTTCTGTTCTAATTGATACATTATATCAATTAGATTTTCTGGGATTCATATAGGGAATGCCTATCTTGAAGTACACAAAATAAAGGGCTCTAAACAAAGCATGTGATGGAATGATGATGGCTATGTAACAGGAAGTACAATAAACATCCCCTCTATCACAATAAGTCACTTTTCCAGCCTAGGTCTATATAGTCTCTAAGATTGGGATTGACCATGAGTGTACCATAAGGAGCATTTCAACCCAGAAAGTATCAAAGCAAAAAGAGGTATTAGATTATAGCACAGAAGGAGCCTAAACTTCTATAGATGCAGGAACAAGTGCCACCTAGTATCTCTGTTGCTCACCATCAAGTTCTGAGTCATAGAATGAGGAAGGAATCTGTGCCTAGTGGTTGCATTCCAGAGGGAGGTGTGGTTACAGGTCTTAGGCTTCCTACCCGGAGGAGCAAATTTAGATGCAAGTAGCAGCTGTATTTCCCAGATGTAGGAGTGGAGCAGGGTCTCAACTCCAGCTTCTAGTTTCCAATATTAAATAAATTATTTGGAATAAATGGCTAAAAAGAAATCCTTCAAAATTCTTTTTATGAAACAAATATGGTGCTGATACCTAAACTTAGAAGAACAAAAACTAAGAAAGAAAATTATAGAACAATTTCACTCATGAATATAGTTGCAAGAATCCTAAATAAAATATTAATTAGGAGACTATAGCAATATATCACATAAATTTAGACATTGTGATCAAGTGAAATTTATATCAGGAATTCAGGGTTAGTTCAATATAAGAACAATTACTAAAACAATTGATTATATCAATAACAAAATCACATGATTACATAAATAGATGCAGAAAAGGCTTTTTAACAAAATATAGCCATTCATTTCTACTAAAAATATAGGTATAAATGGATTTTTCCTTAAAATGATAAAAAAATCTAACTAAAATCACTAACAAACATTTTCTTTTATGGAGATAAGCTAAAATACTTCCCAAAGATCAGGAATAAATCAAGGATGTCCATTATCACCATTATTATTCAGTATTGTCCTAGAAATGGTGGTAATAGCAATAAAAGAAGAAAAAAATTGAATGAATAAGAATAGGCAACAAGGAAATAAAACTATCTTTTTTGCAGACTATTATGATAGACTTGAAAAATCCTAAAAAAAAAAAATCAACAAAAAATTAATTGAAACAATCATTTTTGCAAAGCAGAAAATATAAAATAAACCCATAGATTATAAATCATTAGCACTATATATTACCAACAAAACCTTGCAAGAAGAGATAGTAAAAGATATTTCATTTAAAATAACCATAGACAATATCTAAAATACTTGGGAGTCCTGCCAAGGCAAACACAGGAATTATATGAACATAATTATAAAACACTTTTTATACAAATAAAATCAGATTTAAATAATTGGAGAAATATTCATTGTTCACGAGCGGGCTGAGCCAAAACAATAAATTGGGGAATGACTAAACAAGTTGTGGTATATTATTGTGATGGAATACTACTGGGCTATAAGAAAAACATGGAAAGACTTGTGTGAAATAATGAAGAATGAAATGAGTGGAACCAGGAGAGTATTCTATATAATCAGAGAGTATTCTATATAATAAAAACAATGTTGCTCAAAGAATGAATAGTCATTCATAGCATTCATAGCTATTTTGAATAAAATGAACATTCATATCAACTACAAAGTACTTATTAAGGAAGGTGCTATCCATCTCCAAGGAAAGAACTGATATATGTATTATATTATATATATTGTATGATTCCATATATATATAGATAGATAGATAGATCTATATATATCTTTCTATCTACCTCTCTATCTATCTATATCAAATGTTAGCCTTTTCTAATGCAGGGTTGGGAGGAAGAGAAAGAGAAAGTTTGAAACTCAAAATGTAATCAAATAAATTAATAATAAACCTAAAAAAAGAAAGAAAGTGATGTGACTTGCTCAAGGTCACATATTGAGCTAATGAGGAACTTGGGACATTTTTTTGCTTTGACAAGTAGACCTTAGGTCTAGTAGACCTAGATAGCAGTCCAAGACACTTTAAAGATCTTATAGTTCAATCTCTCAATTTATATATAGAGATACTAAGATACTGGAAGATTCAGTCTTTGCCAGTTGGTGATCATGTCTTCTAAAGAATTTATTTCTTCATTTGTTTCTTTATTAAGACTTTACTGAACTTCTACTGTGTGTTCTGAACTATGGAGGGCACCATGAGGGAAGGAAAGAAGTTGAATAGTTTCTGCTCTCAAGCAACTGAAATCTATGTAGTGAAATAGTTAAGTACATGAAATATAATAAAAATAATTCAAAGCAAAAAAAAAAAAGATATTCCTTTAACAGTTAAATAATCTTAGCTAAAGATAGATGGAGTATTAGATATCAAGGTTGCTATGGTACAATGTGTTCTTGGGGGCGGGGTGGATGGGTTTCCATTTATTTTTTTCAATTATATGTAAAGACAGTTGTAATGGGCTGAGGCTTGAGTTGATGCACTGAGGTCCCAAGCACGTGAGGCTAAATAGTAATTGGACTATACTCTATTAATATACATGCTTGGATAAAGAATGGCCCCTGCCCACTCTCTGTGCAAGTCCTGATGTGTTGTATAGGAAATGACGATTTTGGTGGGTGGAGGCAGAGAGACAGGAAGAGAAGCTGGGAGCCTGGGTTCTATGCTCATAGCTGCTGGTGGTGTGGCTGCTGGTCTAGCTAGCTTCTTGACTCAGCTGCACACATTGCTATTGCCCATTTTCTTCCACCTCCGATCCTTCTTCTCTGAGAATAAAGACTGACTATTTTCCCCTAACCTGAATTCCTGACTCCAGCTGATTTTAAAATATGAGGTCTTCATGTTTGGTACCCAACGGTGGGAACCAAGGACTGAAGAAGTCTCTGGTGACCAGGAACTTGGGTGAGTATTGTTAATATACAAACAGGGAACTTATTTTCTTAAAACCTAAACTAGTAATCTTTCTTGGCTGAAATGGGACAAATGCTAGCTAAAGACTCTCCATCCCCTCCCCCAACCCCTTCAACCCCACCCACGAGTGGCGCTATAGAAAGCATGCTTAAGCTGATAGAAGGACAAGGGCTACTTATAACTTGGGAACAGGTAGCTAGACTTGTGGGTACATTAAACTGCATCTCCCCTTGGTTGGTAGAGGAGGAGCAGATCTCTCGAGATAACTGGTCCCTGGTTGGACAACAGTGTCCCCATATTACAGTGAAAACGGTCCTCATTCAATTTCCATCAAGGCATTCTATTTATACAATATAATTCAGTTAGCACTAAGAAACCCTGTTCCTAGAAGAAAGAAAAAAGCTCTAAGTAGCCAAATGGGGAAGCCTGATATTAAGGAGGAAGACAATGAAGAGATTAATGACCATATCCCCACAGGGCATGGAGAATTAAGTGAGCAAGGGTGTGGTGACTTTCCACCTCAGGAGGCAGCTTCAGCCCCACCTCAGGAGCAGGTGATTGACTTTCCTTCATCAACTCCACCCTCCGGGATGGAGAGAGGAGGGGCAGTGGGGGGAGGGGGGGGAAGGGAAGTGACAGCACCAGCACCTCCCTCTCAGCATCCAATTACTCCTATGACTAGATTGCAACAGGGCTTAATGAAGGCCAAAGAAAAAGGCATAGATGTAGGGGAACTCCAAACCCACATTTTTCCCGTAATTTCCCAGTTTAATTCCTCAGGTCAAGAAAGTCGAAGATACACTCCTTTTAACACAGAAATACTCAAAGACCTGAAAAAGGCTTGCACTCTTTATGGGGCTATATCAGCTTATGTTAAGATGCTATTACAGAATTTGGCTTTTGAAATCTTGACCCCTAATGACTGGAAATCTATAGCAAGGGTATGCCTAAGAACCTGGACAAAACTACATGTGGCTTTCTGAATATAGTGAGCTCTGTAGGATACAAGCCCAACAAAACAGTCAAAATGCAGTTCATGCTGCAATCACCTATGACCTACTAACAAGTGTAGGTCCCTATGCAGACGTCGCAGTACAGATTAATTATTCCATAGCAGCATATGAGCAAATTGCTGCTAATGCTATCAAAGCGTGGACTTCGATTCACAATAAAAATGACAAGGGTGAGGCCTTCACAAAAATAACACAAGGGCCAAATGAACCCTTTGCTGACTTTCTGGGACATTTACAGACTGCTATCACAAGAACTAATGGGGAAAATGCATCAACAGATGTTTTAATAAGGCAACTTGCTAAGGAAAATGCTAATGAGGTCTGCAGAAGAATTATACTGGGACTGTGCAAGGATGCTCCTTTAGAGGAGTTCATAAGACGCTGTGCCACAGTGGGCATAAATGCCTTTTATGCCAGACTATGATGCAGATCCCAAGATCCCAACATGGGAAGACAGGGTCCCTTCTGGCAAGGGACTTCCAGAGAGACTCGTCAATGCTTTCAGTGTGGTAAAGTAGGGCATCTGAAAGCTCAATGTTGGTATAGAGGCAGAGTGAGAAAACAGGGTGGGAGAACAAGACCCAGTACCCCATGTCTAAAATGCAACAGAGGTTTCCATTGGGCCTCAGAATGTAGACAGACTCAGGGAAATGGGATGAGGGGCCCAGCCCCAGGGGCCCCAGGCAAAAACACTTGGGGCATGATGGCAGCCAATGGTGCACCCAGAGAGTGCCTAGAAGTCCAATACCCCAATATGATCAATCAGCCAGGAAGCCATATGATGGGAGAAATGGATTACACAATCAATCAGCCAGGAAGCAACCTGATGGGAGAAAGGGATTACAATTAGGGAAAACAGAGTTATATGCAGCTGAGACAACTGAGATACCCCCTGGAGAGGTGAAATCTGTTCCTCTCCAGCCTATGGATCCCTTGCCTCCAGGCACAGTAGTTTGACCATTTACCTCCTGAGAGTACGACAAAAAGTGTCCATCCAACACTGATGGGAAACTGGGGAATGTGTAGATTATCCCAGTCACCAATACAGGCAGACAATGTGTGATTTATCACCAGAGAAATAGTAGCATCAGGTTTACTCATACAGAACCTAATAAGCAACCCAGGAACAGATTCTGATTCCAGATCACAAAATCCAGGAATATGCTGGACAAAACTGTAACAACTGACCTACCTATGCTCCAAATCATAAAATGGCCACCATTAGAAGGTTGGTAGACACAGGTGCAACTTGTACAGTCATTAGAGGTGAATTAGTCACTGGCCAAAAGAAAAAAGCAGACACCCACATGTCTGGGTGGGAGGATCAATAATTAGGCCCCTAGGAATGGACTTTTGAAGGCAAAACAGGAGTTTTTACTCCTTTTAAGTTGAAAAAAATCCCATCAATCTGTGGGGAAAGTGTTTTTGTGGGGGTTAAAAAGAATACTTGGTTTTTAACAGGGCTGTGAAGGCCTGCCAACACTTTCACCTGTTCTATCAATGGAAAACTGATACACCGTGTGGATGAAAGTCCCTTAGGTAACGATAAAATTGGCCTTATTAGAATTAACAGGGAGCAGCTTGACCAAGGACACTTTACAACCTTCTAAGTCTTTGAATTCCCCAGGTTTGTTGTAAAAAAAAATCTGGAAAAATGGAGGATGTTAACAGATTTAAGAAAGGTGAATGAACAGATGGAAACAGGGAACCCCAGCCTGGACTTCCACTCCTACTCAATTGCCTAAAAGGCCCTTTGGGTATAGATATTAAGGTTGTTTCATTCTATCCCTGGATAAAGAGGATATGAAAGATTTTGTTTTCAGTCCCGCTTACAGCTGGCCTTTAAAAAGAATGGGGTTTTCCACAGGGAATGAAAAACAGCCCTACTAAACCCAAATGTAATTTTCGTTTGCTCCAGTAAGAAAAGATTCCCAAAAGTTATGCTATTACATTATATGGATGATATATTGGGATGTCCCGAGGAACAAATTTAAAAGCATTCTACAAAAGAATAGAAACACTAAGGAATTAAAATTATACATAGTATCAGAAAAAAATTCAAAGACATGTCCTTTTCAATATTTGGATTAATATACCCTAAGGTTTTAAATTCAAAAAACTGTCCTAAGAACAGAAAAGCTAAAACCACATTGAATGATTTTCAAGTTGATAGGAGATATCAATGGATCACCAGTGTTATTTATCCAAGTTACAACCATTATACAACATTTTAAGGGAAACATTTTAAAATTCACCACCCCAGCTTATAAAAAAGCTCAAGAGGTTTGAGAGGTTAACTGCTTTATCAGAAGGAAAGAGTCACCAAAAACCCTTGGAAATCGTTTTGCCACACAAAACACCCAAACAGTCCTTCATCAAGGAGACAGTGGATAAAGGGGTGAACCTCCGGCACAAACGAACAAAACCTTACTCCTTATCCAGTGCTTGTGGCTGAATTTTATTAAAGGCCACTAAGCAAGCGTACAATTATCTGGGAAAGACCTGACAAAGATATAACCTTTTATACTAATAAAAATTAATGTGGGTTGTGAAATCCCAGGCAATTTTTAGCCTTTCCCAAATTTTACATAGGTCTCCATTAAAGATACCTTATTAACATAATTGGGATGGATTCTTGGAAAAAGTTTCTAAGTTTTTAAAGGACCAACTATCTTCGGATCATCCAAACATAATATTTTGGTGTACCTTATGATCTAACTATAAAAAGTAGTCAGAACTCCCAGTCCACTCACAGAATGAATTTCCTCATTCTAGCTCTTTATATCCAGGAACATAAAATAATATCTGATTGCCTATTCAGTAGGTGTGGTACAAAGTTCCACAGCCCAAAAAAAATTTTGACCTCTATTATATCAGCTCATTAAAAACTTGGAAGGGAAAGCATCCAGGTAAGATTTATATATTACATTCCACTTTCAAGTGGACTTCAGGTCCCATTTTTGGCAACAAAGGCAGTTTAACTATTTGGTCAATACCCCTTTTTCCCCCGAAAAAATATCATCACTCTCAGCTCGTTTACAATTTGAATAAAAGAAGGAAGTGGAGCATAGTAAAGCCTTCGGGCTTGCCTTCCTTTCCACGTTTTCACTCCTCCAGGGAAGAACCCTCGTGGTTTGAGACCCAATGAAATCTGGCAAATGGATGGACCCATTATAAATCTTTTGGTCGTCTATCTTTTATCCATTTGTAGGAACCTTTCCGGGATTCACTTTGCAATGCCAGCAAAAAGAACAGCCAGTGGTCCAATTCCCCAAAAAGCATTTGCCATTATGGGTTGCCAAAAAAAAACGACAATACCCCAAAAGCTTATACTTGAAACATTTTGCCCACAGTATAAAAGATTTTTACAATACGGCATACCTTTTTCCCAGGACAGGCAATAGTGGAGGAAACAGAATATTAAGACACTCCTCAAAAAATAAAAGAAAGGGGAGCCACAGGTAACCCTAGAAACTTCTAAATCTAACCCTTTATATTATTAACTTCTTGATTTTGACAAAGATGCACTGGCTCCAGAGCGGGTTTTATAACCCACGGGGTCAGTGTCCAGGGGAAAAAGCTCCACTATCTTTAGATAATCGCCAGGTGATGTGGAAGACCCGAAAGTGGGTGAATGGAAAGGACCAATAGGCTAACACTTGGGGAAGGGTTTGCTTGTATTCTACAGGTGGGGAAGGAATGATGGGTGCCAACGAGCCACATTCACCTTGTCCATCACAGAGAAGGAAAGGACCCTTGAAACAAAGGAAAGACCCGTATCGGATGGTTCTGTTGTGATTGTTCACCATTGAAAAAACGGCAGTTATGGCATTTGATTCATGGACATCAAAATTGTTGGATTAAAACCCTCAGGTCATTGGATTCTCTGAGACATGAAAGTTTTTCAAGATTGAAAACCCTCAGGAATCTTGTTCTCTAGACATGGGATTTAAAATCTCAGGTTTGGGATTCTCTGAGAAATGATAAGACTGTTACAGGAGTTCAAAATCTGCTGGAATCATTGGATTCCCTAACACATAGAAAGACTTTTGCAGGACTTCAAAAACTCAGGGGGATCATTGGATTTCCTGACATGTGAAGCAATGGACAATGGATTGGTTTTGGACTATCTCTTGGCTGCTGAAGAAGGCGTATGTGTGACTGTTGTTTACATACCCTCCTTCTAGGACTACTGGTGATCTTTTCCAACACCATGTTGATTTATATTGTTTGTTATTCCACTACTTGCATGTACAACTCATGTTTGTTACACCACATCGAGCCTGCACTGACTGAGAGGAGGGTCATCCCTAATAGCCTCTGCATTATTGCTATGTCCTTGTGTAATACCTCCCATGCTGATGGGTTTGTGCATAATAAGACCCTTCATTCCAGAAGCCCGCTAGCAACCCCCACTTCCCTTTGGTGCTTTTCATTTCCCTTCCTGAGATGTCAGGGAGGCTGTGATCACCTCCCTTTGGGGGCTCTGACCTCCCTGAGGAGTCAGGATGGCATGACCACCTGTGTTCTAAAACAAAAGAAAGTGGGAGATGTAATGGGCTGAGGCTTGAGTTGATGCACTGAGGTCCCAAGCACGTGAGGCTAAATAGTAATTGGACTATACTCTATTAATATACATGCTTGGATAGAGAATGGCCCCTGCCCACTCTCTGTGCAAGTCCTGATGTGTTGTATAGGAAATGATGATTTTGATGGGTGGAGGCAGAGAGACAGGAAGAGAAGCTGGGAGAGATGGTGTGGCTGCTGGTCTAGCTAGCTTCTTGACTTAGCTGCATACATTGCTATTGCCCATTCTCTTCCACCTCCGATCCTTCTTCACTGAGAATAAAGATTGACGATTTTCCCCTAACCTGAATTCCTGACTCCAGCTGATTTTAAAATACGTGGTCTTCACAGACAGTTTTATTTTTTAATAGTATCTTATTTTCCCAAATACCTGTAAAACTGTTTTCGACATCCATTTTTATAAAACTTTGTATTCTGAATTTTGATTCCTCCCTCCCTTCCTTACTTCCCCTTCCCTAAAATAGCAGGCTATCTGATATAGGCTAAATATGTGCAATTCTTTTAATCTTATTTCTATATTTGTCATGTTGTGCAAGAAAAAATCAGATTTAAAAAAATGAGAAAAAAAGAAAAAGAAATAAAAAGGTGAAAATACTATACTTTGATCCACATTCAGTTTCCATATTTCTTTCTCTAGATGTAACTGGCATTTTTTCATCTTTGGGTTGTTTTTTTTTTTTTTTTAACAATTTTTAATAGTATTTTGTTTTTTGAGTTCTCATAGATGTCTGCTACAATAACTTGTAAAATTATGTGAATTGAGTAATTTTTCAGCAATAAAATACTGTCATAATGAAGATTTGTTTTTTCTGAATTATGTATTGATACCTAACATAATTTCTAAAGAATGGCTTCTTACTTCAGAAACTTACTTCCTATCTTCCATTATTCAAAACTAATTACTAATTCTAAGCAGAGAAAAAAATAGAGAGAATTAAATATCAAATTTAAATACCTAAAAAATTATATACAAAATATTAATGTTTCTTCTTTCTTGATCTAACATAATTTTCTAGATAATTTTAAATCCTTTTCCACTAAAATTCACTTTTATTATTCCATCGTTATGAATATTTATATAGCAAAGCACATCTGAGAATGCTATTGTTAATCATAGGTGAAGATATAGATTCTATAGAGGAGTATAGTATTCTGGTACAGATTCATTTTTTTTTTAAATGTCTTAGACAAAGGAAAACAAATAAATTGCATTTTTCCAAATTAAGTATGTCTATATAGTAATATAAGAGAGGTGGTAGACACTAAGTGAGATGATATAGGATAAGATTTGGGCTCTGGCACTTTCTAGTTTGTGACCCAGGGATCTTTACTAAATTCCTCTGAGTCTTGGTTTTCTCATCTATAAAATGAGGAAAACAGTCACTGGATATCTCCACAAGGTCTTGGAAGCAAAGTGCTTTATAAGCTTTAAATTTCCATTTAAATGTGAACCTATTAATGTAACTTTTCTAAAACTGAGCATTTTATTAGGCACATTTCCCTTTTAAGACCGCTATGAAACCTTGGCCCTAGCAGCTTACCCTGCCTTGAGCATTGCTTCAGTTTTTTTAAATTAGATTTTCAGTTATCTCCCCCCAAAAGAGCTGAGGCAAAGCCCAGAGATTTGTAATTCACAAAATATCTTTAGATTTCCTTTTAAAAGATAGGATTACTTGATAATATCCTAAGGAAACCCTTTCTATATCAATAGTGAACTTAGCAGTCTTTAAAAATTGCCTAGCATTGAAAGATTAAAGAGCTTGTCCGTGATTCCAAAACATGTCAGAGGTGGGACTTAACCCAGGACTTTCTGTCCCTGAGGCTAACTTTCTAGTCACTATATCATGCTATACAAATTATAAACTGATAAAATGCAAGCTTTTATTATTGCATCAACTTTTTTAAAAAGCCTACAGTAGAGGCAGCTAGATGGTACAGCAGATTAGAGTACTGGCCCCTGAAGTTAGGAGAACATGAGTTCAAATCTGTCCTTAGACACTTAATACTTATTAGCTATGTGGTTCTGGGCAAGTCACTTAATCTCAATTGCCTCTCCCCAGAAAAGAAAAAAAAAAAAAAAAGCCTATTGTAAACAGGCCTCATTTATTCAGCATTACTTGGGAATAAAATAATCTGTATAATTTCCCCAGTAATTGAAACATTCCTTGAAGCAGCAATTTTTTAAAAAATTTTAATGATCTGGAAGAGGAATCTTTTAAAAATGAAATATCTCTTTCCCTTGTCTTCCTAAATAGTACACGATGAATTAACAAACTTCTTTTGATGACTCATGTTCATCATTATGAATATCAAATGTTGTACTATTATGAATACAAATATAGGCACAATCTTGGAGGACACCAAAATGTATGAAACTATTTTACTCTTCCACCAAATGGCTCTACACGGCAATGTTTTTTGAGTTCATGTGTTTAATTTTTATTGTTATTTTTTTGGTTTCCTTCTTCATTGTCTGCTTTTCAAAAGTCATTTTCTATTGATCCCCCTTCAGGCTAATGTCTTCCATTTTTTGATCATCATCAGTTTATTCTGTCTATTACTTTGTTCTATCGAAATACCTTTATCATGTATATCCTTTGCACACTCTCCCTATTAAACTGTGAATTCCTTGGTTGAAGGAACTGTCTTTTGTCTGCCTTTTTTTTTTTGTATTCCAAGAATTTAGCATCATGAGTGACAGAAAATAATCATCTAATAGATTCTTGTTTATTTGACTTGTGCAGACAGGTGCCTTTTAACAGGTTCTCTTCATTTAATCTATTTTCCATGAGCAGCTAACATCACACCTTAGCTAGGATAAACTGATCATCTGAAATTTCTTTGCCAGGTTGATTACCTTCCTTTTCAAGTCTCCTGAGTTGCTTATTCTCTCTGATTTAACGACTGGAGGGCAGAACATTAAATTATTTTCAAAGTTTTCTTTAATAGAGGGCTAGGATCTGAATTTTCCAGGAAATTCTCAAAGTATCATCTCTCCTTGATTTTGACTCCATGAAACATCATTCCTCATCTATCACTTGGTGGTGTTCCCTCTTCTTTCAGCTTCTTTTCTAGTGTTTTCTTTTCTCATAAGATTGTAAACTCTTAGAAGGCAGGGACTCTTGCTTTTTCCTATTTGTGTTCACAGGGTTTAGCATTGTACCTGACACACAAAAGGCATATAATAAATGTTTTTTGAACTGAATTGAACTTTTAATTTGCTAGGTGTAAAATACTGCAAATTATGAAGCCAGACAACTGTGCTTATTACAACTGTATGTAAATTAAGAGCACTCACTAAGCGAAGTTAAGACTATCTTCTAAGAAAAATAAATGAGCTTTAGAACCTGACTGTTGTGACATCTATTATGGCTGCTTGGAGGTCTTTTCCTGATTTTCTAATTGTGCTCTGGGTACTTAAAATTGATGTATAAATGATAGCTTGATAAGTGATATAGCCAATTTGCAATTAGGAAGAGCCTGAACATACAGTTTGTGACTTAATTAATATAATACCACTGTGGCTCATGGAAAAAGACATTTTGTTTCAGTCATTTCCGACTCTGTGACCCCAAACTGGTTTGGGGTTTTCATGGCAAAGATGCTGGAGTGGTTTGCCATTTCCTTCTCCAGCTCATTTTATAGATGAGGAAATTGAAGCAAACAGGATTAAGTAATTTGAACAGAATCACACAGCTAGTTAAGATTTGAATTTAGGAAGAAGAGTCTTCCTAACTCCAGGGTAGGTGCTCAACTGCCCAGTAAAGTGATATGGTACCACCCAGATCTAAAAAGTTGTAGCATCTAGTAAAACAGTACATTAATCTGAGTGAAAAATAGTGTCCACCAATACTCAGGAAACCCTGCTTTTTGATCCTGAATTCATTCCTTTTCCTTGAACCCTCTAGATATTGTGACACTCTGGGTAGGAGGAATATATCTTTATAATCAAAATTAGTATGATTTCACCAACACCAAAAATCCTATATACAACTATCCTTATAATTAATCCAGCATTGCATATAGAAATTCCAATACTGAAGTCACTTTATTAGGTCAGGAATGTCAATTATGAAAATGCCAGTGCTTAGCAAAAATTCCTGAAACATCATAGGCAAACTAGATGGTACAGTGGTTAGAACACTGGACGTGAAGTTACTAGACCTGAATTCAAATTCAATTTCAGACATTAATTATGTGTCCCTGGGCAAGCCACATAACCTCTTTCTGCCTCAGTTTCTTTAACTCTTAAAATAGACATCCTAATACTACCTTACAGGATTGTTATGAGTATCAACTAAGATATCCATATAGTGTTATACATAGAACCTGACCTATAATAGGCACTTAATAAATGCTTACTGACTGAGAATGTCAGTGATGGCTGTTGTGTTGGTTTCTTTTTTCTTTTAAAAAAATTTTTTTATAAGCCAGTTTGCTGGAAAAAAGGAAAGGGATATATTTGGAAATAAGGTTTTTAGAAAACAAAAGAATAATAAAAAATGAGATTTTAAAATGGTAACATGTACCCTTAAATCATTCCTTAAAATCCTGGTGGAATTAGAGTACAGTGTCAAATTCAAATAGAAATATCATCTTGTCAAATATTGACTTAGAAAACCACAAATTAACATTATCTTTGTTGTATTATATTTTCATTGGGGTATGACTTCTGAAAAAGTCTCAGTTTAGCTGATAAAGACACAAGTCACAGGAAATGAAAAGAACATATAGAATAGGTAAATTTGATGAGGTTTGAGCAAGATGAAAAGATCATGGAATGTTCTGGAACATCTCACATTGCCTGAGGAAGGCTATCTGAGGTTCAAGTGAGGTAACATAATGTGGAGGATCAGTCATCCAAAGGAAATGGGAAGTGGGGTGGAAATGTAAATGAGCTTCTCAAAAAACAAACTACTGATTTAACAATTTTGTATAGGGCTGGTCTTAATTGAAATTTGGGGGAAAATATTGGCTTTTGAAGGGCCTTTATTTTTTCAGACTCTCCCTATTATCCTTGTCATGAATTCTGAACTTTTTAGATTATTTAAATGATTAAATGGTTAGGTGCCAAATATGAGAGCTAACATAGCAAAAATAAACTAAATAAATAAGTATTCTAAGTCTCTTATCTGCACAATCTTCTATAACAAATTAGCTAACTGTTCCAATTCTTCATGCAAGACAGGAAATATTAGAATTTTTCTTTTTCAAAGATCAGATATAACTTATTTTTGGTCAAAAATAGTGTTGATCCTAAATTAATTTTCCAGAATTCCTTTTGCAACACTTAATACTTAGATTTTTTCTTTTAATCTTCTCATAAAGTTACTTATAAAATGATTATTCTGAAAGGAGAAAAGTAGCTGCATCTGTACTTTATCACTCTCTTGTACCTCTGGGTACACAACTTCCCCAAATACTCTCCTATTACAATATCTGCATTAGTTTTCAAAGTCACTCATTAATAGCTTTAACTAACCCTGCCTGTCATGATAATAAAACTTCCTCAAGGAGTCCAGGTGTTTCATCTAAATATGGCCATCCTATTTCAAAGAGGCTTGGAGAAACTTATATGAACTGATATTAAGTGAAATGAGCAGAACCAGGAGATCATTATACACGGCAACAATATGATTATATGATGATCAATTCTGATGGACGTGACACTCTTCAACAATGCGATGATTCAAACCAGTTCCAATTGTTCAGTGATGAAGAGAGCCATTTGCACTCAGTTCGCAACATAGCATTTTCACTCTTTTTGTTGTTGTTTGCTTGTATTTTTTTTTGCTTCTCTCTCTCTTTTTTTCTTTTTACTAGTTTGACTTGATTTTTCTTATGCAACATAGTAATTTTATAAATATGTATACATATATTGGATTTAACATATATTTCTACCATGTTTAACATATATTGGACTACTTGCCATCTAGGGAAGGGCGTGAGGGAAGGGGAGGAAATTGGAACACATGATTTTGCAAGGGTTAATGTTGAAGAATTGTCCATGCATATGTTATGAAAAATAAAAAGCTTTAATTAAAAAAAAATGGCCATCCTTCAGTTTCAAAGCTATCTTCCTTACAGTGTCAGACTGCAAAATAGAGACCCTTTTCCTGAAGTTTCATATCCCATAAACTGTATTTCTATTGCTAACAACAAACACAACCAGGTCTATCAAAAAAGGATCACTGTACTTTGCCATAGCTCATCTTTCATGTCATTTTATAAAGAAATTGAATTCCAGAGCTAGAATTTGAACTGAGATCTTTTGACTCCAAATCCATTGCTCTTGCCAGTACACCATGCCGGTTATTATACATCATGGTAGTTATTAAGAACAATTCTTCATTGTTGGGCAATATGACATTTAATCATTCTAAAGAATAAATAAAAATAATATATAATATTATTATATATTGTCTAAATAAATAAAAATAATATAAAATATAATAAATAAATGAATGATTCTAATGGTTGTCTTTTATAGTGTGAAAATAGCTAGTGATGACTTGGTTGTATAAATAAATTTGTCTTCCATTTTTCTTCCTGTAAAAAGGATTTCACAATCATGTATCTGTTCCAAAAGCAAAATAGAGATTTATGGCAAAGTCAAGTGCCAAATAAATCTTGGTATATATTGATTTTCCTAATTATTAACATATATAGGAGATAGAATGGCATAGTGAAAAAAGAGTTTGACATCTTATAATCTCTTGGTTCCATTCCTAACTCTGACACATATGAATATAATTATTAATGGGTCCCTTAATTTCTCAGTGTCTCTCATGTATTTATCTATTGATTATCCAATGATGTACCACTGAAGGCAATTTTCATACTGAGAGGGGCTCCACACTTAACGAAATCACAGAACAGGTCTTAAAAAAAAAATTAATTAATTAAAGGATCAACTTCAAATAGTGATTATATGTGGGGGAGCAAAGCTAAAAGATTGGTTAAAACTGATACTGTGAAATTATAATTAAACTTAATGCCAAAGAAAAGGGATATAGTTAAAACTGATACTGTGAAATTATAATGAAACTTAATGCCAAAGAAAAGGGATATATTTATGACTTCTCTCTGAAGAGGTAAGGGATTATGGATGTGGAATATTGCACATATCAAACTTCTTTGGTTAGTTTTCCCCTCCTTTTTGTTCACTGTTATAAAGAAGTGAGGAAAGAGGAAAATATTGGGAAATGCAGATAATGTAAAAATAAGATGCCAATAGCTTCTAAAGTTGCTTAAGGCATTAAATTTATGATGCTATGATCCAAAAGAAACTTAATTTGAAAAGAAATGGAAGAAGAAAGTTTTTGGTATAGTACTTAATTTATATGAACTTTTATGATGGGGGATAATAGTCTTTTAGGTTTTTTTAGTCTTTTAGTTTATGCAAGGTTATGCTATCGGTAATTGTCATATTATGCTGAATGTTCCCCATTCATATTAATTTATTCATTCAAGAAATATGTATTGAGTTCCTACTCTGAGAAAGACACTGTGAAAATGCCACGGAAATACCAAAAATAATCACAAGTCTCTCTGAGAATATTCATTTAAGCATCAGAAATATAAAATTAATATATTTAATTTCTTATATGTTCTTCATCATACTTATTATATGCTTAAAAAATATGAAAATGGACTTAGATAAACTACCATGTAAAGACTAATAAACTTGTAAAAGATAAATTGGAGATGAATTTCAGATTTCTTGGGAATAAAATAAAGGGAATTTTAAAATAACTATTAGGAATAATACAAAAAAAATTTAAACTTTAAATCAAAGTGCCTGAAAGTTTGTACTATTCTTATCTAAATTTGGATAACTTTTATCAAATTATGCTTGAACTCTAATATTTGCTTATGGCTTGAATGCCCCCAAGGTTTAATATACAAGGTTTTTCTTGCTGGTAGCACTTTATTCTTTATATCAAGTGCTGCATCTACAATGCCAGGAATTTTATTTCCTTCCTACTTATCCTATTATTTCTCTCTTTGTCTTTCATTGCCAAACCTTTTTCAAAAGAATGTGGTACTATATCCACTTTTCTTCCAACTTTTGGCAATATAACTTCCTTTTTTACTCCCCCACTCTACTAAGCTACTAAGGGTGTCCTTCTTGCCAAATTTATTGGCCTTTTCTCCAATATTATTGTCTTTGGTATTGAAGCATTCTGTCCTGGAAAATACATCTTTCATTTGTTTCTGTCATTTATATGACCCTTACTCTTTCCTTTATCTCTCCACATCAAATTTTTCTATCCTCTTTGGTGTTTCCTTCTTTCACTACCTAACTCCAGGCATTCATTGTGGCTTATTCTCCTTCCACATTTTCTTCTGCTTAAAAAAGGGCCATTCATTTAATAACTTCAATTATCAATTCTTTTTGGATGATTGCTTAATTTTATCTTTAGTCCATACTTTTCAGTATAGTTCTATGTCCATGCCTCCAACTGTCTCCCCGACATTTAATTTGTACATATTCAGACTCAATTTACCTAGTACTAAGCTCATCATTTTTCTCAAAAATCAAAATTTCCATTTGTATCTGTGGCACTATCATTTCGAGCCTTAATTTCTGTACCTATATAATGAGGAAGTTAAACTAGGTAACCACTAAACTCTCTCTCAAACCTCTAGATCTATGATTTGTGACAAGTTAGTCACCAAGAAATATTTAAAATTGTCTCTAGATTCCATTCTTGACTTTCCATGTCTGAAATCATTACCCTAATTTGTTCTTCACTTAATGCCTCTATTATTATTGATTGTATTTGTTATTCCACTATTAAGAAATTTTCATAAAAACAAAGTCTAGTCTCCTCAACTTGGTGTTCAATTTCTCTGCAATCTTTCCTCCATTTTTCTTTTTATTCCAACCTTCCATTACTACCCAGTATAAAACCTCTGTTTGAACTCAGCTAGTGTTCTCATGATTTACTCAAACCCCATGCTCATGACTTACTACTTCATGCTGTTGTTCATGCATATTATCAATATGAAGAACTTACATGAACAAAACTTTGCTAAGGACCTGCAAAGCATCTGTTTCTGGACAGTATAGATATGCCCATTGGCACTTTGTTGAGAACACTTTAATCTCAGTACCTGAGATGAATTAATTATTTCACCTCTTGGGAATAAGGACTTTTGTCAGACCTATTAAGAGTTTTCTAGACTTTTCATTTTTTGGAAACTTTTCTGTCTTTCTTCCAGAGATATCCTAGGAGCAATAGGTTATGACAGATCCTCCCCTATCCATCTTGCTTAAAGCATTAACAGCTACCTCCTAGCAAAGGTACATATATGATTGTTCATGCCATCTGAAAGAGAACCAACAGGCAATCTCTTCCTGAACCCTGGCTTCCTAAACAGAGCAAACAGGGGATTTCATGGACAATAATAGCCTTGAGCATTGCCTTGTGGATAGTTCCAGGTTAAGGATTTAGTTATAGACTTTCTATGGAAAGAAAGGGACTTTAGAGAAGCATGACTCTTAGAAACAGAAAAGAATTATATATGTTGCTCCCTAATACTAAATTGATCACCAGAAAGGGATGAAAATCACAAAGTAGAAGAGTAAGCAACTTGGATATTTTTCATTCCACTATTACAGTGAAATATTCAGACAGTATGGGTGTATTGGGAAGGTGGCTCTCTCTCTCTCTCTCTCTCTCTCTCTCTCTCTTTCTTTCTCTCTCTCTCTCTCTGTGTATATATATATATCTTACCTTTCAGGGAAAAGAAGCTACTAGGAGGTTTTTGTGGGATTGAAGGAGGACTCACCAAAATGATGGGATATTGTCTTCAGCAGCCCCAAGTTCAACTCCATTATAAGGAAAATAAAAACCATGAATTGATACTGAATCTGAAAAAGTGTGACCAAACTAGAGAACAAAAATTGTGTTGATTACTCATAGGCTATTGTGGATACTTTGTATTTTTTCATTTATTGTAGGGTAAAATAAAGATCAGCCTGTACCTGATACTTGTATTATCTTGAGTGCTTGCATAGAATCTGGAAACTCTGGTGTATATAAATATGAAGACCTAGACATAAGCTAGGTTGGCCATTTCTTAGAGTACACTTTGGGTGAGGAAATAATAGTCTTTCTATCAAAAAGAGAATATTTGTGGGTTAACCTCTAGGATTAGATCCTGTCCCTGTGAGCCCAGTACTTAGGGTCATTAGGCTAAGGCTAACAATAGTTAAACCTCTTACATGTTTTCCTTCTCAGGTATTGAGAAGGGAATATAGAAATAATAGACTCTTTCAACTCTATAATCTCTTGAGTCATGGTTTTAAAAGAGAATTGAAGCTTTGTAGCTGGTAGCCTAGAGGATACTTTTCTCTCTCCCTTTTTGGCACTAACATCTATGCAGTGTCTTTTTTCATCAGAATACTTTTCAGTGCTGTTCTGAGAGAGGAGCCAAAAGGCAGCAGCGGTCATTTGTAAAGGCTGCTTGAGCTGTTTCTGTGCTCTAGGGAGATTCCCAAAGCACGACTGGCCAAGTACCTGGTGAAATATGGGAGTGGGCAACTACATTTAGGATGGTTTCAATTTAGTGTGGGAAAAAGGGAAAAGAAATTATTTTCTTGAGTAATACTAAAGAGCTGCCCTCTCCTGATTTATTAATTTTTGCTTAAACACCAAAAGGGGCAGATTTTCATCTTTAGAGGAAATGTGATATAGTAGATAGGGTGTTGGACTTGGAATCAAGAAACCTGAGTCTTATAGAGTTACTACCTTTGTACTCACATGTGGGAGTTACTTGAGAGGCAGCATGGCCTAGTAGATATAGCACTGGACTTAGAATCAGAAAGACATGGGTTCAGAGCTGTAAGGGTCAAAGAACTCATCTCATCATCCCATCCTGTCATTTTACAGATGATGAAAACAAAATCCCAAGAGAGTAAAATAGTTGACTATAGATATATAAATAGTTATTTAAAAAAAAAAAAAGTGGGTCTTGGGCTCAAACCCAATTTCTCTGATCACATTTTAGTACTATTTCCAAGCTGCTCTTATCCTAAGTTATTTTAGATTGGTCAAATAAAGCAAAACACCAGTCAGTCAACTAGTATTTATTAAGTGTGTAACTGTGTGCCAAGCACTTTGGCAAATGAGAGGATACAAAGAAAGACCAAAAAACCGCAAGTTTCTGGACAATCAACTCAAATTTTTATATAGATCTATGAACTTATCTGTTTAGGATCTGTCTCCAAAGATGCTAATCAAAACCTGTCTCTGCCTGCCTATCTTAAGGGACCTGATTCATGACCTCACAATAATTTGCCATGTGAAGTCCACCCAATATAGTGAAGGTTTTCCTCACTTTCTTCTGACATCAAGAAGTTCCCAGTAGACTTTTTTGACTACCCACGTGTTATCCCTTCCTCTCACCACTCAACCAGCCCATTTTCTCTTTCATCCTTGCTCTAGAGTTCCAACAAAAGAAGGTGGGTTATATGTCACTCACAGTCTGATTACTAGGGTTTAAATATTCTAAATCCTCTGGCTCCTCTGATTAAATGTGCCAGACCATCTTGGCTAATTTTTTTTTTCCCTAAAAAAGCACATGTCCTTGATACTCTGAAAGATCAGTGGTTTCCTTAGTATGGGCATGAGCAATAAGAGCATGCTACAAATCAGCTGGACAAAAAAAGGAATTTGATGAAGAATTTTGGAAACAGACCATAGACCTATCATGGAGGCATGAAATAGTAACAGTGGAAGGTTACAAATCTATGGACTACTGCTTTAATTACTCAGCTCTTCACCATCCTCCATGTTAATTTTATTTTTCCAAAGTGGGAGGAAGCAGTAAGAAAAACTGCTATTCTGGACATGATTCTGACCAAAAGGGAAGAACTAGTTATTGAAGTAGAAGTGATAGAAACTTTAAAAGGAAGTGACAACTAGATCTTAAAATTTGTGATAAAGAAGGGAATAGTCTGACTCACCTTAGATTTAGGGATTACAAATTTCAAAGAATTCAGGGAAATAAGAGGTAGAATTCCATGAGAGATGGGTAGTTTTCAAAAATGAAATTCTAATTATTTAAACAAATTATTTTGACAAGGAACCAAGAAAACCTCAAATGGGGTCATGAAGAATTATATACAACTGAACAACAACAGCAATCACTTATATATGAATTTGAAATGATTTCAGAGAGAAGGCATTAAGGTTAAGGAGAAGTTGGAAAACTTATGTAATAATAAAGAAAAAAAAATCTTTTCATTATAGTGGTTTTCACATCACACAAAATTCACATCATCTAAACTCAACAGGGTCGCCACCACCAAACTGTACTAAAAAAAACAAAAAACAAAAAAAAACCCTCTAATTTCACATAAGATTCTTTAAAGTTTTACCGGTTCCAAACTTTTCCCTTTCTCAGACCCCCAGCTCCATGTGCCTCTTAGCAGGTTACCTAGCCCCACAAAATTCTTTACATAAGTTTACATAAGCTTTACCTAGCTATCTTTGTCAAAACTATCTCCTCTGTTTGTGTCCTTGATCTTATGTCCTGCTGTCTGGTTAGCCCTTGTTTCATCAAACCCTTTCTCTCTCTTCTTTAGTGTTCCCTTTTTAACAGACACTTCCCCTTTGCCTATAAACACTCTAAGATAATGATATAGTCAAATGAGCACAGACTATAGCCATAGCACATCAATACAAATGTCACCTCTGTTATTTCTATATGTGACCTTGGTTTCAGATTCTCCATTTGTCAAATAAAACAGTTGAACTAGTTGGTTGGCCTCCACAATCCTTTCCAGCTCTAGAATTTCAATTCTATAATTCCTTTTACCTTTTAATATAATCATTCTATATTTCTTTACTAGTAAACTTCTTAAATGAGTAGTTTCTACTTGTTGACTCCATTTCTTTTCTTTGGTCTTCAGCACTATTCTAAAAGTTTTCCCTCTTAAGGGCCACCACTGATAATTGCCAAAGAATTTTTCTCAGTCATGTTCTGTTTTGGCCTTTGTACAGCAGGTGACATTAATTGACCATTAAAATATGAACTCCTTGAGAGCATCAACTTTTTTCTCATTAGAAGAATTCCTAGCAATTAATATAGGGCCTATATTTATTAAGCACTTACATATTTGTTAACTGATTGATCACCTCTTTAAAAAACAAAACAAAATAAAAAAAATTGATACTAACTCAATTTGGACTTCTCATTTATACTTGCTTAGATTCCAATTTAGATTCTTCCCTTCTCTTTTCCCCAAAGGGGATAGCTTATTCCTGTATTCTATGTTTGCTCTAAATGGACTGGCATATTTTGACCTACCAGACTTGAGACATGTCCTCAGATCCTCATTGAGATCTCCAGTTTACAATTCAGATTTAACATATCCAAAAGTGATCTCATTTTCTCAACAAAATTTACTCTTCTTCCCAACTTCCTTATTTATGTTGATTGTTGTTCCTATTTACTCAAAGCTCAAAACCTCAGTTATTTTTTAAACTTTCCTCTTCATGTCCCACATCCAATTAGGTTCTATTGAATTCTACTCTGCCTGTATCCTTACCATCTTTTCCCTTCTTTACACTGACATCTCTACCACCTAGCTAAGATCCTCATTACCTCCTATCTAAATTATTGTAAAGATCTCTTAATTCGTCTCTTCCCTTATAATCTTATCCTATCTCCAATCCACCCTTCACACAGTTACTAACATAATCTTCTCATCATATCATTCTCTTGTTCAAAAACATTTAGTGGTTCCCTATTTTCTAAAATAGGAACTCCTTAGTCTGTAATTGTCATTTGGTTCCTTTTTATTTCATACTAGTTCTCTTCATGCACCCATGAATTTCATTTTCCAGCCTAGTAATTGTTTTCTGATTTTTGTCCTATATCTGTTGCAGTTTGTGCAGTTGATGTGTTACAAATGTAAAATATTCCTTTTCTTATCTCTGTCTTTTGAAATCCTTCTGTTTTGAGTTACAGTTTAGGAGTCACTTCCTCCACTAAAATTTACCATGAAAAACAACCATAAATATACATGGCCTGTCTCCCTCCTAGCTCCTGATAAGGCTTATCAGCATATTGAGCTAGACTATTCTAAGAATATGTTTGTGGGGAACCACTCTATTTATAAGAAGCAAAGCAGAAAATTCCTCCAATTTTGGAAAATCTGTTTTTTCCTCCTCCTTATGGGAGGAAAATTATGCATCATGAATAATGTATTTCTCTAACTCTACTATATTTTTCATCTCAAGGTGTGGAGTAGAAAATATGTTATAATTGAATTTGGAGGATTTGGGTACAAATTCTGACACGCCAGTGTCACCTAGACCTTGAGTAATTTCTCAGTTTTCTTATCTGCAAAATTAAAGAGTATGCCTTAGATAACCTCTAAAGACTTTTCTAGCAGCAAATTTAAGATACCAGAAATTCAATATTTTTTTTTTTGTTATCAGGACAAAACATAAGTAGTCAAGTACAATATAAAGAATATAAGTCCTACTGATGCATTGTTGGAGGAGTTGTGAACCAATCCAACCATTCTGGAGAACAATCTGGTATTATGCCCCAAAAGTTATCAAACTGTGCATACCCTTTGATCCAGCAGTGCTACTACTGTATCCCAAAGAGATACTAAAGAAGGGAAAGGGACCTGTATGTGCCAAAATGTTTGTGGCAGCCCTGTTTGTAGTGGCCAGAAGCTGGAAAATGAATGAATGCCCATCAATTAGAGAATGGTTGGGTAAATTGTGGTATATAAATGTTATGGAATATTATTGTTCTGTAAGAAATGACAAGCAGGATGAATACAGAGAGGCTTGGAGAGACTTGCATGAACTGATGCTAAGTGAAATGAGCAGAACCAGAAGATCATTATATACTTCAACAACGATACTGTATGAGGATATATATTGATGGAAGTGGATATTTTCGACAAAGAGAAGATCTAACTCAGTTCCAAATGATCAATGATGGATAGAAGCAGCTACACCCAGAGAAGGAACACTGGGAAATGAGTTTAAACTGTATGCAATTTTGTTTTTCTTCCCAGGTTATTTTTACCTTCTGAATCCAATTCTCCCTGTGCAACAAGAGAACTGTTTGTTTCTGCACACATATATTGTATCTAGGATATACTGTAACATATTTAACATGTATAAGACTGCTTACCATCTAGGGAAGGGGGTGGAGGAAGGGAAGGGAAAAGTTGGAACAGAAGTGAGTGCAAGGGATAATGTAAAAAATTGCCCAGGCATATGTTCTGTCAATAAAAAGTTTTTTAAAATCCTACCGTTATTATAATTATTAAAAAAAAAAAAAAAAAAAAAGAACGTAAGTCCTGGAGTCAAAGGATGTGGACTGAAAACTTACATCTGACTTACTAGCTGTATGATCATGGGCAAGTCATTTAACTTGGTTAAGTGAGATTCGGTTTTCTCATATTAAAATAAGGAGGTTGTATTAAATAGAATTTAGCTTCAGAGCTAAGATCTAATTATTCTGACTGGGGTCAAGGACAGAGTGCTTGGCAGGAATCAAGAATAGGGCTTGTTTCTAAGCACATGCCTCAAACAATTCCCTAAGAAGTTATCTCCTAAGGCACACATTATGATATACATAGCTCCCCAAATTGATAAAAGTCTCATATCTCTTATGTATTCATGTATTTCTCTTTATCAAATGAAGCATATTAGAAATCCTTCTCCAATATGTTTCTTCTAAAAGAATATGAGAGCAGGGACTGTGTCCTATTTAGGCAGCTGGATAGCACTATGGATAGGGTCTGGAGTCAGGAAGACCAGAGTTTAAATTTAACCTCACATACTTATCTAGCTATGTGATCCTAGGCAAGTCACTTAATCTTTGTCTGCTTCTGATTCCTCATTTGTAAAATGGGGATAATAACAGCAACTACTTCCTGGGATGTTGTCCAAATCAAATGAGATGGGGGAAGTTAGATGACCTAGTGGGTAGAGCACTGGCCCTGAAGTCACTTCAAATCCACCTCAGATACTTAAAACTTATTAGCTATGTGACACCGACCAAATTACTTAACTCCAATCATCCTACCAAAAAAGAGGAAAAAAGGAATCAAATAAGATAATAATTGTAAGGTACTTAGAGCTGTAACTAACACAGTAAGCGCTTACATTCATTTTTCAGTCATATCTGACTCTTTGTGATCCCCTTAGGGTCTTTCTTGGCAAAGATCCTGGAGTGGTTTGCCATTTTCTTTTCCAGAATCATAGTATCTGGAGCCACATTTGTACTCAGATCTTCTTGACTCCAGACTCAGGGCTTGATGACTGAGTCACCTTGCAGCTTCCACCACTACATTTTGTAGTAATCTTTAATTTCTGACAGGTGAAGGAAAGAGCAAGAGAAAACACCTATCAAAGTACTAATGAACTTGTTTCAACAGTTTTTGTCTTTTGTAACTTAAATTAAACCAAGAAATTGCTGTATAATATAAGAAAAACATTCTCACTTTGTTCAAACACTTAAGGTGTTATTTTTTTCTTGGGGTTTGTGACAGATTCATGGAACTCCTAATGTGGAGATACCTTCCAGTGCAACATATAGTATCAGACAGCTGTCTAGGGTGGGGTGTTAGAGTGTGAACTGAGAGATAATGTGTCTTGCCTATGGAAAAACAGCTAGGATATGTCAGAGATAGTATTCAAATCTAGGTCTTCTTAATTTTCCAAGTACTGCTCTTTGTTCACTGGATTATACAGCTTCTTTCCATCTCCTCAATTTGTTTAAACAGGGTACTAATTTCAATACAAAAAACAATCAGCCAAGACTATATGCTACATTTTTTTTGGATAGCCTAGTGATTTATACATATTTATATAGATTTCACTTTGTTCACTGAAAGTCCATTAAAACACAGTTTTTATTTTAAATAAATTTCTGTCTAAACATGACTTTTATTTGTAAAGTAAATTATACAGATTTTATCGGAATGAGGAAGAAATTCTTTTTACTAATGCAGATGTGCAGTTTTCCAGCAATTTAATGAATGGATTAGAACAATGAGAAACTTCAGTATCGCACAGACAGAATATACAAGATGGGACTTGTACCCAAGTCTTTCTAGTGCAGAGGCCAGCTGTCTAACCACTGTGATCCTATTCAGTAGTGATGTAATAAATACATAAAAGTAAACCTATATGATTCAGGCCAATTCCAATAGACTTGTGATGGAGAGAGCCATCTGCATCCAGAAAGAGGACTGTGGGGAGTGAATGTACAACATAGTATTTTCACCTTTTTTGTTGTTTGCTTGCTTGCTTTTTTCTTTCTCATATTTGTCATGTGCAGCATGACAAATGTGTTAATATGTATAGAAGAATTGCACATGTTTAACATATATTGGATTACTTGCTGTCTGGGGAAGGAAGAGAAAGGAGGGACAAAAGTTTGGAATACAGGGTTTTGCAGGGGTGAATACAGAAAATTATCTTTGAATATATTTTGAAAATAAAAAGCTATTATTAAAAAGAAAAAAAAAAGTAAACCTGTAGTGCACTGAAGGCAGTAAGTGCTGGGTTCAAATGTCTCTGACGTTACTAACTATGTGACCTTGGAAGTCATTTATTCTTGCTGTGCCTCAATTTCCTCATCTTGTCAAATGAGAGGATTAGACTCCCTGGATTCTAAATCCTTTTCAGCTCTAAATATATGACTATGAATGGCTGTGACATTTTCCTCTTAAATTTATACAAAGCTTGGACAAACATTAGTAAATTGATCTCATCATTCTATTCCTTTAAGTAACAATTGATTTCAAGTCTCTTCTGTCTCATTCATAAAAAGGCTGAAAAGGGAAAGTTAAATTCAAAATATGTAGGGTTGTACATTATATGTTATTAAGCTATTATACTAATGTGACACTAGTCTAATAGCATATATATATGTTAGATACATAATATGTGATCATCAATCATTGCTTGGACATTAGATAAACCTTATATTTTGATTTGAGGGAGAAGCTATTTGATCAGTGTTGAACATTCTATTTTAATAAATGTTTGCAATGAAATCTGTCAGTATAGCAATTTACTGATATCTCCTCAATCTGCTCCATGTTTGTGGAGCACCAAGATATCACTAGTGGCCTTCAATTTCTACCTGAAAACTCTGCCTTGTTTTCAGGGCCTTATTACTAATACTGCCCTCAGCTTTGACCTCATACCAGTTATCAATCTGAGACCTCAAGATTAGATTAGTTCTCTGGCTACTCATACAAGCTTTAAATTCCCCTTAAATCTCCAGTGCCACCATCTTTTGGTGCCTTTAAAATTCACAACAATGAAAGGCAGTGTCATCCACTGCCCATTGCAATTTATCTAACCTACAGTGATTCTTTGCTCTAACAAAGGCCATTATTAAGGAAGATTCCACACACCTAGGAGATATATAATTGAAGATATAATTGATGTTTGACATTAATTATAGTCTCAAATGGCATTTTAGTCTATGTTAATAATCAAATTCCTTCCAAAGACAGGAAAATAATACTATATGTATGAAATGACTTGTTCAACCTTCATAGCAAGTAACTAAGCCACAAAGCTGATTATGACCTCTTGAAGCTCTAGGCAAACTCAGTTCTTCTAAGCAGCAGTAAAAACAAAACAAAACAAAACTTGCCTTTCTGGCCAAATGGTATTGTCTTCAGTACAAAGAGGCATAGGATGGAGTTTGGGAAGCATTTGTTATCTCTCTAATTACTCTTTTATACACTCAGCTAAATTTTAAAAATGCAAAGAATCATAGTTTTAAAGCTGGAAGGGCATTTAGAGGACATGTTTTACCCTTGGAAGAAAGGAATAAGATAATAAATTGATTTATCAAGAATAGTTTTGGATTTTGATAAGACTGGGGGAAAACATCAATGTTTTGATTTATCACTGGCAAGATGAGACACAACCCCCCAACAGACAGCGGTTTTCAATGGAAGAAAAATTTCAGTGTTAAGTGCCAAGGATAAAAATATACTTAAATTTGGTCTCTCTTTATTTGTATTGTAGCAAGGCAGTTGTAGTTTAATAGACAGAATAGACAGAAACACACTGGCTTTAGGATCAGGAAGACCTAGTTCCAGATCCTGTCTCTGTCACTGACAGATAACAAAAGTCGCATCATGGTTCAAATGTCTTAAGGAGATCATTAAGAATATAAAATTATTTAAAATATTATATATATATATATATATATATATATAATTATATAAAATGTATTTTAAAATATATAAATTGTTATGATTCTTACAAGGTGATGAATCAGTGGAATTGATAGAGACAACGGTTGTTTAACAGTTCTCTAGATGTACTTATTATTTATAAGAGTTCCACAAGATTCACACCTTTAAGAGAGCATATATAAGGAGGAGCTCCCACAAACCCACAAAAGCACACTCTCGGATGTGGAGTCAGATTCATTCCAACTTCCATCTTTGTGCTGGCTGAAGACATTTAGAGGAGGAGAGGCTGAAGCTGGCAGAGGCATAGGACTAGGGGCAAGAGCTCTGGGAGCGAAGGAGAGAGATAGGCCTCTAAGAAAGCTAACATGCCCAAGGAAGGAAAGAGAAAATAAAGGATTTGGACTTTAACTCCTGGATGCATTTGGGGTGATTACACTGAACTGAAACTAAGGCTGCTCCCAGAAGCCCCCCAAGAAACCTGCTCCCAGAGAAAATTATATTTTAGAGAAGAACATTACAGACTAGTTGTCATGTCATGTAGTTAGATGTAGTTTCCAGCCCAGAAGTACCTTCTATCTACGAAATCATAGGTTAAAAAAATAAATAAACCCTAGGGATAGGAACCATATTTCACCCATACTTCATTGCTCAGGCTACACAAATGTTAAAAAAAAGAATGGCCTTAGATACTTGCCAACCCTTTTTGTTTATTAAATGTACATTTAAAAAATGACTTTTTCCACTTCATAGCTTTCCTTGAAGAAGGTATTAAAAAACATCAGTGGCAGCAGGAATCAAGTTATTTTTTTGAAATAGCAAAATCAGAAGGGATATGCAATCACCCCCAATCCTTCCACCTTTTCTACTTGAAATGTTTCTCCCTCCATCTCTCTCTCTGTGTCTCTCCCCTCCTTTTCTTCCTCCTCCCCTGTTGGAATCTTTACAAACTGTTAAGCCATTGGAGTTGACAGAGACAATAATTATCTAATTTGGCATGGTTCAATATAATTGATTTGATCTTAGAAGGAGATATTTTGGGCCAGAACTTGAAACAAGGTACTAAGTACAACTTGTGTTCACACCTTTAGAGAGCTCATAAGTATCTAAGTACTCAATGGAGTTCACACGTTTGGGAGAATTCAGGGTTTAGAAAGAGATATCCAAATTCACACCTCCCTTAGGGCCAGAGAGCACTCTGGGAGATAACTCAGAATCCCTCTCTCTCCAGAAGGTGGAGTTAACCTTTGGGAGATCATATATATACAGGAAGCTCTTAGAGCTTAAAAGAGTTACTTGGGAACATTGACTGGGGTTGGAGAGGAGCACTCTGGGAGGAAGCCCACAAGCCCTATCTTCGAGGCAAGAGAGATTGCATCTTTCAACTTGGTGCTGGCTGGAGGCTGAAGAAAGCAGAGGCAGAAGCCAAGGACAAAGCTGCAAGAGCTCTTGGAACCAAGCAGAGAGATAGGTCTCTGGGCTAACCGGGCTATATTGAAGAACACAATAAAAGATCTGAACTTTTATCAGCTGGCTGCGATTTTGGAGAAATTATTTATTTCAATTGAAACTAAGGCTGCCTCCAGAAAACCTCCCAGAGAAACCTGCTTTCTCCCAGAAAGAATCCTATTATTATATTTTAAAGAAGGAAAAAAACACCAACACTCCCCTCCTTCCCCCCATCTCTAAAACAGAAGTTTCTAAAGACCTCATGATCCAGAGAGCCGGGCATGATTCTGCCAGGAGGAGGCAGGGCAGGACAGGTGTAGAGGGAGAAAGGAACAAACGGACAGTGCGAGGGAAGAGAACTGAATGACATTAGGTTAGAGGGAATCGGGATCCTGCATGAAGAATTTTAGATTTATAACCGCCGCGGAGCAACAGTAGCTAGCAAGAGGTGCGTATCGTCGGGGAAAAGAAATTTAAAGCACAGTTTTAAAATTAATCCCAGCAGGGGATTCCTTTAATGAATACACAACACACACACATTCACAATCGCACATACGTCCTCACGCGCACAAACATGACAGGTGAGCTCAGTCATCCAGGTTTGCAAAAGTCAGTCCTTGCTCTTGACTCACTTGGTTGAGTGGTCTTTGGACTTAGCTCTACGGCCTTAGGACTTAGTTGCTGGGGATCAGCGCTCATGCTTTCCCCCGCCATCAGCCCAGAAGAAAAGTTTGTCTGGGAATCTGCGGGGCTCGCCTTACCTGTTGAGCTTGAGGGCGAATGCCCTACGCTCGGCGGTGGGCAGCGTGGCCATTCCTGGCTTTCTCTACTGCGTTGCTTCTAGGGTCCTGAGCTGAGTAGAAGAGGAAGATGAGCAAGGCAGAAGTGGCAGCTGAGGGAGAAGTGAGCCTCATTTGTCAATTCTGGGTGGAAACTTCCGCATTTTCACCTTCATTGAAATCACCCAAGGGGAGGGACCAGCTGCGGCTAGCTATCAAGTTAGTCCTGGTCTTGTCTGTCACCTTCCTCTTGCACGGAAACCTGAATCCAGAAAACCTTCCGAATTTTCACTTCTGCAAAGCTTGAAGCAAACACACACACACACACAAACACACACACACTCTCCTTCCCTCTTTCTCCCTGGGACTTCCCAAGCCAATCAATTAACAATAACTCTCACGCATGGATGCTCTAGCAACAGCAATCGGGATTATTTTTTTGCAAATGCAACCTCTTTTCTAAGTCTCTCAATTTTCTCCCTTTAAATAGATCTCAGCCAGAACTCAACATAGTCTGCCTCTCCCATTGCCATCAATGGGATGACTATTTGGTATTGCTGGAAAACTGGATACTATGGTTCCTCTGGCAAAATTATCTCGGAAACATTGGCAAATATATAGAGCTTGTTATGTCAGCCAGGACAAAGCCCATATTCTCTCTCTGTCTACCTCTCTCATTATTTTTCTCTTGCTTTTTCTCCCTCTACCCTTGTTCCTCTCCTATTCTTCCTGTCTCATTTCTTTCACTCCCTCTCATATTGACGTGAGAACCCTGAAACTGAAGGGGGGATCCCGAAACTCTTATTTGAAACTCATTGAATTCTTGCCTCTCTAAAAGACCAGACCCAGGGAAACAGTTTAAGGAGCTTCATTCTATTATCCTGAGAGATGGGCACCACCTCCAATTGATAATATCCACCTACTGATTATCACTCTCTGTTGAGTTGAAAATTAGTCTAGGACTTCTCATTCAATTCCAAGATTCTCTATTTTGATTTGAACTTAAACTGCTTCCAGTGCCCATCAAGAACTGCCTCCTATAACAAGTTTCCTTCAACCCAACTCCTTGTCGAGGATCTCAAAGCAGGAAATCATGCCAGGCCAAGGGAACTCCCTTAGCATAGCTACTTTTGAGGGACTCTCTGCCCTCTGGAAGACATTCTCTTTCAGCATTACTCCCTCTTTATCTCTCTCTCCTATTTCCCTAATAGGATCTTATTCACTTTCTCTGCTAGAGGATTTCTCTGCTAAAAACTTTCTCTGTGCCAGGACTCCTCTGTTAAATCTTTACTTCTCTGTAGGGACCTGCCACTGAGGAAGTCAGACTGCAAAAGCTGACCTCTCAGTTCTAATAATTAACTTCTTTGCCAGTTTAACTTTTCAGGTTTGTAAGAAGGACTTGCACTGCCAGAAAGGGGTTCCCACAACTCCCTGCCCTGTGCAACAATATCATCTTTTCACTTCCTCCCCCTCCCCCTCTTTCCCCTTCCCCTTTCCTTCTCCCTCTTCCCTCCTCCTCTCATCCTCCCTCTCTTTGTTCTCCTCTTCCTCCTAGTGGTTGGAGCCCTAGCTCTGGAGTTTGGAAGACCCAAGTTTGGGTCAGTTGAGATATTGGAGAAATAATGTAACTCTTGTGAGCCTCAATTTCCTTGTGGGAAAGTGGAAGTGATTTTTGTGGGATCAAAAGAGATAATGTATGCAGTTGTTGGTGGAGTTGTGAACGAATCCAACCATTCTGGAGAGTAGTTAGGAACTATGCTCAAAAAGTTATCAAACTGTGCATACCCTTTGATCCAGCAGTGTTACTACTGGGCTTATATCCCAAAGAGATCATAAAGAAGGGAAAGGGACCTGTATGTGCACAAATGTTTGTGGCAGCCCTGTTTGTAGTGGCTAGAAACTGGAAACTGAGTGGATGCCCATCAGTTGGAGAATGGCTGAATAAATTGTGGTATATGAATATTATGGAATATTATTGTTCTGTAAGAAATGACCAACAGGATGATTTCAGAAAGGCCTGGAGAGACTTACACGAACTGATGCTGAGTGAAATGAGCAGGACCAGGAGATCATTATATACTTCAACAACAATACTATATGATGACCAGTTCTGATGGACTTGGCCATCCTCAGCAACGAAATCAACCAAATCATTTCCAATGGAGCAGTAATGAACTGAACCAGCTACGCCCAGAGAAAGAACTCTGGGAGATGACTAAAAACTATTATATTGAATTCCCAATCCCTATATTCATGCCCACCTGCATTTTTGATTTCCTTCACAAGCTAATTGTACAATATTTCAGAGTCTGATTCCTTTTGTACAGCAAAATAACAGTTTGGTCATGTATACTTATTGTGTATCTAATTTATATATTAATATATTTAACATCTACTGGTCATCCTGCCATCTGGGGGAGAGGGTGGGGGGTAAGAGGTGAAAAATTGGAATAAGAGGTTTGGCAATTGTTAATGCTGTAAAGTTACCCATACATATAACCTGTAAATAAAAAGCTATTAAATAAAAAATAATTTTTAAAAAAAGAGATAATGTATGCAAAATGCTGTGTAAAGCATAAAAGTATTATAAAAATACCAACTATTAATATTATTTATCTTCATATTATTTTTTAAATAGCATGGCAGCCAATGTGATTTTATGTTTTAAAGTGCTTTGCAATGAAGGAAGCCATTGGGTTTGTTTAAAATTTGGCACTGTGCTGAACCTAACTTTGTTTAATAATACCATAGATTATCAACACTAATGAACATATTTAATCCATTACGTTAATTAAATCATTAACTTTAAGTTAATTCTTGGATTTATATAATTAATTTGGACTTATTTTCATTCTATACAGCTCTTGTAGTTAAATGATTACATTTCCCCATCTTGGGAAAATAATTCAAAAACCTTTATTCCACTTCATTATCCCTTTTATTTACCATCCTATTTCTATACTTTATTTCACTAACAAAATAGACATCTTTTATTTTTCTACATTTTAGTTTCTGTTTTCACAGGAATTGTATTCTAGAAGATTAGCAAGAATTTCCTTCTGTCAAATCCAAAGGTCTTTTCTTGATCATCATTCTCCTTGATCTTCCTTCAGCATTTGACACTAATGTATCTCTCTCCTTGATAAAACAAATCTCATCTCTCCAAACAGGTTGAAAATTCTTTAAAGAAGGGCAACTAGGTGATGCAGTGGATAGAGAATCAGACCTGAAGTCAGGAGGACCTGAGTTCAAATCTTCTCTCAAACACAACACTTCTTAGCTGTGTGATCCTGGGCAAATCACTTAACTCCAATTGCCTCAGGAAAAAAAAAAAAAAAAGAAAATTCTTTAAAGAAAGGAAGAGTGTGCCGTACAGTAGTAAGATTGAAATTGGAAGTCAAACTCCCTGTGCTTGAATCCCAGCTCAGCTACTTATTACCTGTTTCACCTTGATCTTCCAAGATATCATATCTAGATAATCCCATCTCTCCTTCTCCCTTTACTTTAAGGAATTAATTCTCTTCTTGCCTCTCATTAATTATATATATATTCCTTGAGGCTCAGTCTTCAACCTTTAACTCTTCTTTCTTTAAAAAACTCTCAAAGACCTGAAACTTTAAGTGGTTTTATGTAGTGAATTTATCAAATCACCTGCTCTCCAATCCTTAATCTCTAATGGTCTGTTTTAGAATAGTGTGGACATCTTTGGAAAGTATACTGTCAAGGTAAATGAACTTATCAACAGTATTCAAAACTTCACCATTTGTAGTAACTGATGCTTCCACATATGAATGGTGTGGTGCTGGCTGATAAGAGTATATGAATAGTGTTAATTGTTAGGCCAAAATTAGCACAAGCATCAGAGAATTGATCCATACTTTGTTGAATCTTGGCTTCAATAGCACAATCATCTGCAAACAAAAAATCATGTAACAACACTCCCTGAATTTTAGTTCTAGCTTTTTAATCTTTTCAAGTTGAAGAATTTACCATCAGTGTTCTAGAACAATTTTTAAAAGGCTTAGGAACTCTAACCAATGAAATGAACACTATGATTCTGGAGGATTGATACTGCTGCTCACCTACAGACAGAGAAGTGATGGATTCAAGATGAAGAATCATACATACACTTTTTTGATATGGTCAGTGTGGATTATTTGTTTTATTTGCCTGTTGATTTGCTAAAAGAGCTTTGTTTTTCTTATTTTTCAATTGGGAAGGGAAAGAGGTGGAAAGAATGGAGGAAAAATGAATGCTTGCTCATTGAAAAAAATTTCTTTAAAATATTTAATGTTTACAGAATGTCTGGATATGTTATAGTATATGAATGTAATGGAATATTATTATTCTATAAGAAATAAAGAGCAGATTGATTTTGGAAAAGTCTGGAAAGATTTACATGAACTGATGCTGAATGAAGTAAGAAGAATTAGGAGAACATTGTACACAATAATAGCAAGATTATGTGATGATCAAATATGATTGCTTAGCTCTTCTCAATAATACAATGATCCAAGACAATTCTAAAAGACTTGGGATAGAAAATGTCATCCATATCCAGAGAGAGAACTATGGAGACAATACATATTGAAATATACTATTTTCTTCTTATTTTTTTCTTTTTCATGATTTTCCCCTCTTATTCTGATTTTTCTTTCATAACATGAGTAATCCAGAAATATTTTTAAATGATTGTAAGAATTATAATTCATATCAGATTGCTTCCTCTCTTGAGGAGGGGGAAGGAAAGGGAAGGAAGGATTAAAAATTTGGAAATCAAAAAATCACAAAAATGAATGTTGAAAATAATGTTTGCATGTAATTGGAAAAATACTATTGAGAAAAAATAAATATAAGCTCCTTGAGAGTAAGGATTTTCATATTTTGTATATGTACCATGCCTAGCACATAGTAGATACTTACTAAATGACTACTGACTAGTGAAAACAATAGGTATATTGATTCTCTTAGTTTAAAATAGTGACATATAATTTGTAAATGTTTATGATCTTTTAAATATGTGGGGCAGGAAGCAAGATTAGTCTTAAAAGAAGGCTGAGTAACTATATTTCCTTCTGGTAACTATATTTCCACTGGTAACTATATTTCCTTCCCTTATCCTACTCTTTATCTTACCCTTTAAATTCTACCCTGCTCAAGACATTCTTTTGAGTCTCTGAGTTGATCACAAAAAGGAAAAGAAAAAAAAAAAAAAAACCCTCTAACACCTTAAGCTCTTATCCGCTCATACCCTAATCTGTCTCCCTTAAAGTACTGGGTACATTTTTCTGACCCAATGGCTGGTTTAAAAAAAAAAAAAAGACCTAGAAAAAAATGACTCACAAGATAAGAACCTTAAGGATGTGGAAGGTTGGGTATCTGAAGGAGAAATGGGAAGAAGAGTACCAAAGATAGTCTGGGGACCTTTTATAAAGGAAAGCACATAATAAGTTTAGGATTCTTAAATAGCTTCCTTTCCTATGACTAGATAATTTTCAGTATTTGTTATTGTTCAACTGTTTCAATTATATCTGATTCTGACTCTTCTTTACCCTGTTTAGGGTTTTCTTGACAAAGATACTGGAATAGTTTATAATTTCTTTCTCCGGTTCATTTTATAGATGAGGAAACTGAGAACAAGGTTAAATGACTTTCCCAGGATCACACAGCTAGTGTCTGAGGCTGAATTTGAACTCATCTTCTTAGTACTTTATCCACTGTGCCCACTTACTGCCCTTTTCATTATTTCACAATGCAACTAAAAATTTTAGGAACCTCTATTAAAATCATATTCTAGTTCTCATGCGGATGAGGGGAGAAATTATCCTGGTTTCATAAGCTATGCCAATAGGCATGTAAGTTTTAACAGGACCTATCAAAGCTTGCTTATGAATATATTCCTTTGAGTCTTAAAAGCTGATCACAAAAATAGAATAAAAAAAAAAAAAAACCTCTAACACCTTAAGCTCTTATCACCTCATACCCTAGCAAGACCTCCTGTCTCCTTCAAAGTACTGGGTGCATTTTTCTGACCCAGTGGCTGCTTTAAAAAAAAAAAAAAAAAGACCTAGGAAAAATGACCCACAAGATAAGAACCTTATGGATGTGGAAGGAGTATATGAAGGAGAAATGGAAAGGGAGAAGGAAAGGAAGAAGAATACCAAAGATATAGGACCTAGTTAAGGACCTAGCCTAGTTAAATGCAAAGAAGTTCATTAGAGAATTCTCAGTGATAACTCTTGAAGACAACTTTTCTGAACTGAAGAAGAGATGTGAATTTCAGTCATCCACAAAATACCCATTGACAAAATCAGTTCCTTTAAATGCTGATGTATTTCAGATGTTAAACCATAAGCCATCACTAGGTAAGTAGCAGATCTGAGATCTTCTAGACTTAGTGTCTAATAGCTCCAGAGGAAAACTAAAAAAGATAGAACCTTCACATAGCTACTAATCTGATTCTATTCTACCAAATTATAACTAGATCTCTAGTTAATCTAGGGTTTTGCCACAGGGTATCAACATTAGAAAGCATTAGCAGCATTTGAACTGCTTCATCAGTATAGAAGCAAAAGAGTTTAGCACATGGAGAGCAAGAGTAATTAATTTATTAAAATAGGAAGATAAAAGAAAGAATGATCCATCTCCAACTTGAGTTACACCTCAAGTAAGCTCCAATGAAGCCATTCCTTCTTTATTTTTCTCCTTCCTCATTTTGGAAATCTTCCCAAACTCCCACAGTGTCCTTGGATGGCCTATTATCTCCATATCCCCCAAAGAGTGGTGTTCCAAGGTGTCCTACGCCCAATTAATTGCTCCGGGTGCCATAATTGATAGGTACAACTCTGCTAATCTGAAAACACATGGTGAGAATTCAGATCCAAGTATAAATGACAAGTCATTGTCTAGACTATATCACAAACATGGTGAGTGATTAGGGTCTCTTTATGTGATTCGTGATCCTTCTCTGTCAATTTTATATTCTACTTCAAAAATCTTCTTTAAATATCTCTTGACATAGAATCATAGAATTTTTTTTTAATCTATAAGGGATACTTTTTATACTTATGTATTTCAGAAAAGCTATAATTTCATCACTCTGGATTTTTTTTCCAATGCAAATTACAAGTATATTCATGAGTCACTAAGGCAAAAAATAAATTACCTAGTGAGTAACTTTCTATTGATAAGTCTCCTAAGCTTAATTTGCTTAGTTTCCTGATGACAGATAAAATGTATGTGTATAGATTATATAGAAGTGCATACACATAGCTATCTCTATATAGAAAGAGCTAAAGCCTATTGCTCAAAACATTTATACAATATAATATTATGTTGATAGATTTGTTGCTCTGAGTACAAGAAATGGACCCTATATGGGCAAAAGTTTTGTTCTTTGGGAAGGCAGTATGGTAAATTTAAAACTATTTGATTTAGGGTCAGAAGACCAAAGTTCAAATTCTGACTCTACTATCTATTACCAGTGTGTTTGTGTTAATCTAATCTCTTTCATATTCAGTTCCCTTCATCTATAATACCAGAGATCTGGATAAA
The DNA here is from genome assembly GCF_902635505.1 of Sarcophilus harrisii. Taxonomy (NCBI): domain Eukaryota; kingdom Metazoa; phylum Chordata; class Mammalia; order Dasyuromorphia; family Dasyuridae; genus Sarcophilus; species Sarcophilus harrisii. The sequence continues at coordinate 293,638,883 of NC_045426.1, read as the reverse complement.
TTGATCTCTGAGGTTTTTTCCAGCTCTCAATCCCCTAAAAGCTTTCTAGTCTGTAGGACCTGTCAGAGTTTGAACTCTCAAAGTAGAGCCTTTGATAGCTCAATCACCTCCACCGTAAAGGAAGAAATGTTTTGAGAGAATCAGCAGGCAGGGTCCTAGCAAATTGCTTAGGCCTTCTTGGAAGAAGCTTAGCTGAAGGAAGTTGTTATATGATCATCCTGGCTTGATGAGGCTTGAATCCCCTCAATTCCTGGTTAGTAGCAATAAGAGAGTTGTTAAAATTCCCTTTAATCGGCCATAGGTTTTAAAGTGAAAGATTCACTTATTCCCGAATTATTAATTGCAAAATGAAAATTTATTGTTGGATAGAAACCAGTTTGCCAAGAGACTGACTTCTGAAGAAACTTTGCAGAAATGTTTTATATAGATATGATTCTAATAATTATACACACACACTCACAAGTTTGTGTAGCGCTGGTGAGCAGTGCTCACTCCTATTTTTTTGCTCCAATTTAATATTGATTCATTAATTAAGTGGTTTTCTCAGTTCAATCTAAATATTCATTTTTATATCTGAAAAAGTATAAAAAAAGGAATCTGAATTTCTCTACTATTCTAGTTCAGATACCCTGTCCAGAGACTGCTCTGGAGAAACACTTCATATCTGTTTCTGTTGTGTTGTTCTCCTCCTCCTCCTCCTCCTTCTTCTTCTCCTACCTTTCTCTCCTTCTTCTCTTCCCCATCTCTTCTTTCCTTTTCTCTTCTCCTTCCTCTCTGTTTCTCTGTCTGTGTCTCTCTTCTTCTCTTTATCTTTTTCTTGTCCTGGGATGCCTTCCCTCAATTGCCTCCACTTAACTTCAGTACTCTTAAGTATACCCAGATTAGCAAAAACCAACAGTTTTAAACACAGAAAAATAAAGACTTTCTTGATTCTTAGTGGAAAAGGGTTAAGAATTCTTACCACATGACCTTGCTCCCAGGGTCCGATCTTACTCATCGTAGAAGTTGCCTCAACCCATACTCCTGATTTCTTGGCTTCACATCACTTTCCATGACCTCTCATTTGACACCTCTGTGTGTCTCATTGGGAGCATTGTGACATCGTCTGGCTCCAACTCACCTGGCCAGAATTCTTGAAATATTCCAATGTCTTTCAAGAGTCATTCTGAGATGTTCAATCTTTAGCCATTGGAAATGCCCCCTTTCCACTCTCAAAGGACTTGTTAATAGTTCATAAATGGGTGTGGCCACATTAGTTTTTTTCTTTATGGGAGTCTTCCTTCCTTTCTTCCTTTTTCTTTCTATGTTTTTTTTTCCCTAACATTTCTATTTCCTCATAGATTTTGACAAAGATACATTATCATTAAGTTCCAAGAAACACTGGAATTATTCAAGAGTATAATGATACTCTTTACTAAGTAGGAGAGGAACTGTTCCCTTTACTGAAGCTGTGTTCCCTTTAAGATTTCCTTTATTGTGTTCCCTTTTCTGATCTCAGTGATCAGGATCTCCCAGGCTCCAAAGAGTCTAGAGACAGGGCCCATCCTCCCAGGATAAGAGAAGTAACACTATTCAGGGACAAATCAATTCCCATAGAAATTCTAAATTCTCATTCAAGTGAGAAATCCTGATCTGATCAGCTCAGGCTATCCCAGCCCCCCCACCAGGATGATCATATAACAACTTCCTTCAGCTAAGCTTCTTCCAAGAAGGCCTAAGCAATTTGCTAGGACCCTGCCTGCTGATTCTCTCAGCGTAAAATTCCATTTCCCAATAGAATTCTGCCACTATAGAAGTCAATCTCTTGGCAAACTGGTTTCTATCCAACAATAAACTTTCATTTTGCAATTAATAATTCGGGAATAAGTGAATCTTTCACTTTAAAACCTATGGCCGATTAAAGGGAATTTTAACAACTCTCTTATTGCTACTAACCAGGAATTGAGGGGATTCAAGCCTCATCAATAGGATTTTAGAAACAGGGAAAAATCTTGTAGATATCCCAAAGCCCAATATGCTTAGATGAACAAACTAAGGCATAAATAGGTTATGCAAGTCACGTAGGTTACCTCTTCCTTCCCTATCTCTTAGTCCTCTAAATGTGGTTATCCCCTAAGCTTTGTACTCCATCCTCTGCTATCTTCTATTTTCCAACTGAACTCTTAAGCATTTTCCAGTTGCTTCAATTATCACTTTAAACACAGAATAGGGGCAGAATAGACTTATGATTCCTTGGTATAGGAGACTCCCTCTACCAATGCAAGTTCGCATCTTACTTTTGCATTTTATTTTCAACTTATAGTCTTTTTTCCCTTTGAGGCAACTGTGATTAAGTGACTTGCCCAGGGTCACACAGCTGGGAAGTTTTAAGTTTCTGAGGGCAGATTTGAACTCAGGCCCTCCTAACTTCAGGGCTGGTACTCTATCTACTATATCACCTAGCTGCCCCTTCAACTTATAGTCTTAGAGAATTAGAGTATTATGAAGTTCAGCAACTTGTCTAGGTTGTGTCAGAGGCAGAATTTGAACTTCCTGGCATCAAGGACAGTTCTTTATCTACTATGCCACACTGCTTCTCTTAAGCACATGACTTATCTACTTATTCAGCTTTGAATTATAATTCTTATTTTCATCAGCATAAATTTCTCTACTGGATGCTCTTCAAACTTCAAACTAAAAATGTCCAAAATGCAATTCATCTTCTTTCTTATATACTATATGATCTTGTTCCCCAACATTTTTCTTTACATGGATGTTATCAAGACTTCCAGTCATTCAAGTTTGAAACCTTAGAATTATTTTTGGCTATTCCCTCTTCTACATCCCCCACATCTAATTATTGCTAGTTCTTATTGATTCAACCTTAAAAACATCTCAAATTTGTCCTTTCTTTGTTCATAACACTATACCTTCCTCCATTCCTCAGTTCTTGAGTTATTACAATAGTCTAAGTAGTCTTTTTGCTTCCTCTCTCTCCCCCTTTTCAATCTATTATTTATACATTTGCTGTATCTCATGTCACAGCCCTTCTCAAAACTTTTTTTTGTCTCTCTGTTATGATAGAATAAAATACAAACCTTAAGGGTATTCAGGATCTCACTCCAAACAGCCTTTACAGCTTTAGTTTTCTCTAGTTCTTTTAGTATAAAATGTTTACTCTGAATATTTATTTCACCACATTCTCTAATTAGTTTAATAAGCATGTATAACCTGAGTTTTAAAAAAATAGATTTTTTAACTATTTTAAGAAGAAATATATAGACTTTAATAAGAGGCAATGCAGTATACTGGTAAGTGGGCAAGACTTAGAAACACTAAGACCATTTCCTGCCTTCTGTGCATACTAACTGTTTGACCATGGATTATTAATTTATCCTCTAACCCTTAGAAATAGTAAAATTATAAATTCCAGAGGAGGAGCTGCTCTGCTTACAAGAGGGAGTTTCCCTGTGCATACCCTTTGATCCAGCAGTGTTTCTACTGGGCTTATATCCCAAAGAAATCTTAAAGAAGGGAAAGGGACCTTTATGTGCACAAATGTTTGTGGCAGGTCTCTTTGTAGTGGCTAGAAACTGGAAAATGAATAGATGCCCATCAATTGGAGAATGGCTGAATAAATTGTGGTATATAAATATTATGGAATATTATTGTTCAGTAAGAAATGAAAAGCAGGAGGATTTCAGAAAGACCTGGAGAGACTTACATGAACTGATGCTGAGTGAACTGAGCAGGACCAGAAGAGCATTATATACTTCAACAACAATACTATATGATGATCAGTTCTAATGGACGTGGCCATCTTCAATAATGAGATGAGTCAAATCAGTTCCAATAGAGCAGTAATGAACTGAACCAACCACACCCAGCGAAAGAACTCTAGGAGATGACTATGAACCTTTACATAGAATTCCCAATCCCTCTATTTTTGTCCACCTGCATTTTTTATTTCCTTCACAGACTAATAATACACTATTTCAAAGTCTGATTCTTTTTGTACAGCAAAATAACTATTAGGACATATATGCTTTAACATACTTAACATGTATTGGTCAACCTGCCATGGGGGGGAGGGGTTGGGGAAGGAGGGGAAAAATTGGAACAAAAGGTTTGGCAATTGTCAATGCTGTAAAATTACCCATGCATATAACTTGTAAATAAAAAGCTATTTAAAAAAAAAAACAAAACAAAACAAAAAACAAAACAAAACAAACAAAAAAAAAAAAACAAGAGGGAGTTTCCATACTAATAGTCCCCTATATAGTACCCTATACAGGTCTGGACCAAAAAAATGTATATATAGTTTCAAATTATACCATTTTTATCTGAGGCTAAGATAACGAATATAGCAGTTTACATTAAATTAAATTAAATTAAATCCAGTAATTATTTTGGAGACTTGTTAGTATTTATTATTAGTTAGTATTCTTTCATCCAATCACTCAATTGTAATTAGTACCAAAGGATACACAAAGTTTAGGTAAAACAATATTAGTGCCCTTGATGTGGTTCTAGTGGTATAGAATTGATGTAAGAATCCTCTCTGGTTGGCGCAGAGGTCCAACATGAAAGAATTCACGAACCCAAAAAGTCTGAATGGCAAAAGGGATTTTTATTGGCACTGAGAAGCTAGCTTTGCTAGAAGACAGACTCCTCAGTGGCAAGATCCTGTCAGAGGAATAACAAAAGGTTATCACTGAGAAGAGGGAATCTTCACAGCGAGCCTGGCAGGAAGAGAAGTCCCTTGGCAAAGCATAATCCTACTTTGGACTTTTGCAGAGATTTTGAGTTCAAAATTGTCTTTTTATTGGTGGTCTGGGGCTAGGTTTCAGTTAAAAAGAGAGTCAATGCCTCCAGGCCTAGATACTTATCTTGGAGTTTCAAGCCCCTCAATAGGAATATCAGGCCTAGATCTCAAACTGAATAAAATCATTTTGAAGGCTTTTCCCAGAGTCTTGGGAATTTCCTGAAGGGGGACTAGAGCTACCCCAAAAGATCAATGGAGGGTGATTTGACTAAGATCTCCTTGAAGGAAGACACTTAACTTGTCTAGGAAGATATGCTTTCCCAGAGGAGGGCCCTGAGATTCTGAATCTCCCTTCTTTTACAGATTAAAAGGAACAAAGTTTCACAGTTCACCCCCATCACCCTTATGGACCTCCTAATCTAGTAGGGGATAAGACATAAGCACATATAATAGATGTTCTTTAGAGTTCTTTAGAGAATTAGAATACAAAGTACAATGTGATACCAGAGAAGGGGAAGGTTTAGAGGAGAAAGGTCACTGGGGAATGTGAGTGGAAAGAGGAAGTTCTATGGCATTGAAATTAAGGTTTTAAAGGATAGATAGGATCTTGACAGAGAGGATGAAAGAACATATTTCAGACACAAGGAACAATGGAGGTGGGAGAATTACAAAACTTACTTAGCTGAAGCAAAGAATAGCTTTGTAAACCTGTGCCCCTTCTCCACATACTCCATATTTCTCAAATCTTTAAAATTTTACTTTTGGAATGTAATAGCCCTAAATCCTTTCTGTTTTGCAAATATAAAGGGAAAAAAGTTAGAACTCTAGGAAGAAGCTATTATGGAAGAAGACTAAAACTAAACAAAAGAAAAAGGAAAAATCCCAACAATAATTCTTTTAAATTTCCAAAGTGAACTCGGGCCTAATTCAGAATTTCTAATCCAAGAAATCCCATCTCCCCAACTAGGGGAATCTGTAAAAATGTACAATGTCCTGTGAAGGTGATAATCTGTTTTAACATTTTTCTTTTCCCCAGTTACATGTAAAATAAATTTTTTACATTTGTTTATAAAATTTTGAGTTCCAGGTTTTCCCCATTCTTTTTCCCCCACAATGAGATAGCCCATGTGAAGTTGTGCAAAACATTTCCATAAAAGTCATGTTGCAAAAGAAAACATAGATCAACCCCTCCCCCCAAGGAAAAAAAAAACCTCAAGAAAAAAAACAACCATATGCTTCATCTGTATTCACACACAGTTCTTTCTCTGGGTATGAATATCATTTTTCATCATAAGTCCTTTAGAGTGGATCATTGTATTGCTCAGAATAGGAAAATCATTCACAGCTGATCATTCCACAATTTTGCACACAGTACACAGTACATTTCACTTTGCTTGAACTCATGGAGGACTTTCCAGGTTTTTCTGATAGTATACTGTTCATCATTTCTTACAGAACAATAATATTGCTTTACATACCACAATTTATTCATCCAGTTGATAGACATCCCCTCAATTTCCAATTCCTGAGAAAGGAGCTCCTATAAATATTTTTATACATATAAGTTTTTTTTTATTTAAATTTGGGATTCATGCCTAGTAGTGGTATTTTTAGGTCAAAGGATAAGCATGATTTGCCTTCTGGACATAGATCATAGCTTTTGATCATTTATCAATTGGGGAATCAATTATTTTTTTATAAATTTGATTCAGGCCTTCATCAGAGAAACTTGATTCAAAATCATTTTCATAAATATTATTGCTAATTTATTTCCCTCCTATTTATTCTATTCTTTCTTTTCACTCTGTCCCTCCTTAAAAGTGTTTTGCTTCTGACCAGTCCCTTCCTCTATATGCCTTTTCTTCTATAACTCATCCTTCTCCCTTTCTCATGTCCCCTCCCCCTCCTACTTTTCTGCAGGGTAAGATAGATTTCTAAATCCATATTGAGTGTGTATGTTATTTCCTCTTTGAGACAATTCTAATGAGAGTAAGGTTTCCTCACTTCTCTTCCCCTTTCCCTCTTCCCCCTCCATTGTAAAAGCTTTTTCTTGCCTCTTTTATGGTAGATAATTTATACCTTTCCACCTTTCCCTTTCCCTTTCTCCCACATTTCTCCTACGTTCTTCTCTTATCCTTGATTTTATTTTATTTTTTAGATATTATTCCTTCATATTCAACTCTATATATGCTCCTAACTGCTATTGTAATGCTAGAGAAACTGAGGCAAGACAGAGATTAGTTTTTAATATTTTAATTGTCAAGAATTTTAGATTAGCCAAATTTTGGGCTAGCCAGCTCTATGGGACTCTTGTCCAAAGCATTCAGCAACAAGCAACTAAGGCAGGGAACTTATAGTTACAATCTTACAGAGGAAAACAAAGGGCAGATAAGGGGGGGGTGAGGACATGGGACGAGCAGACAAGCCATAGTTCCAGGAAAGGATCATAACTTAGTCCTGACAGGATAAGAGTCAAGATAAGAAGGTCAAGGGCAGGAGACATCGGGTAAGGGACAATACTCAGAGGGGGAATTATACTACAAGGATTGAGATAACGCACCTGGAGTTTATGATACAGTGGGATGTAAAATGGCCAGAGCTTTGAGGTTTTTCCTGACTCAATTCCCCCAGTCCTAATGGCAAGGAAAAAAGGAGTGGGGCTATAATAATTTTTTTCAGAGCATAATAATTCAGGGCATAACACCATAATAATGAGAAAATTCTTGTGAATTATAAGTGCCATCTTCCCATGGAAGAATGTAAACAGATAAACTTTCTTAAATCCCTTATGATATCACTTTCCTGATCACCTCCTTATGCTTTTCCTTAATCCTGTATTTGAAAATCAAATTTTCTAATCAAATTGGTCTTTTCATTTTGAATACTTAAAAGTTCTCTATTTCATTGAATATCCATCTTTTTCCCTGAAGGAATATACTCAGTTTTGCTGGGTAGGTTATTCTTGCATGTAATCATAACTCCATTGCTCTCCAGAATATCATATTCCAAGCCCTCCATTATTTTAATGTAGAAATTAATAAATCTTGTGTTATCCTGATTGTGGCTGCACAATACTTGAACTATTTCTGGATGCTTGTAATATTTTCTCCTTAACTTGGGAGTTCCAGGATTTGGCTATAATACTCCAGGGAGTTTTCATCTTGAGATCTCTTTCAAGAGGTGAGTGGTAGATTCTTTCAAGTTCTTTTTTTACCCTCTGGTTCTAGAATATGAGGATATTTTTCCTTGATAATTTCTTGAAAGATGATGTCTGCTCTTTTTCTGATCATGGCTTTCAGGTAGACCTATAATTTTAAATTTATCTCTCCTGCATCTATTTTCCCAGATCAGTTGTTTTTCCAGTGAAAGATTTCACATTGTTTTCTATTTCTTGTTTTTTTGTTTGTTTTTGTATCTTGATTTCTCAAAAAGTCATTAGCTTTCATTTGTCTAATTGTAATTTTTAAGGAATTATTTTCCTCAGTCTCCTTTCCCATCTGTCCAACTTTGCTTTCTAAGGCATTCTTCTTATTAGCTTTTTGTATTTCCTTTAACTCTCATTTGTTTTCCCAATTTTTTCTCTACCTCTTTTATTTGATTTTCAAAATCCCTTTTGAGCGCTTTCATGGCTTAGAACAATTCTTATTTTTCATGGAGGCTTTGAATGTAGAAGCTTTTACTTTGTTATTATCTTCTGAATGTGTATTTTGATCTTCCTTGTCAACACAGTCACTTTCTATGGTCAGAATCTTTTTCTGTGGTCTATTCATTTTCCCAGTCTAATTACTTGGCTTTTAACTCTTTGTTAAAGTAGGGTTTTGCTTTCCTTTAGTCAATAAAATAGGGCTATTATTCCATAATAAGCAATATCTCAAACTTCAGAAGTTTTGTGCAGCTGTTTTCAGAGATTCTTTTAGGTATCTGTACTGTGAGGCAGCACTGCAACCCAGATCTTGAATGTGGGCAAAGCAATAGAGTCCTGCCTCATTGCTGGCAAAGAGGCCCCTACAATCTTCCTCTAATCTTGTATGCTGAGATTTCCAAAAGCTGTGCTTTCACTGCTGCCACCACTGCTGTTGATTCAGAGTCTCCCAATGCCTGATCCTAGTCTGGGGTTTCCCTCAAACTCGTGTGCCAAATCTTTCCTGCTGAGTTTCACTTGACTTCTGTGGGCTTAGAGGTCTGGAAATCATACTACCCCTTCCTGATTTCCTGGGGCCTAGGCTGTGCTGATGGGGCCAATGCTCTGGTTGAGTTCTAGACATGAACTATTCAATAGACCCCCTCCTGCCAATCTTTCAAGCCACTTCTGACCATAAAATTGTTCCACTCTGTTTTTTTGTGGGTTCTGATATTTTAAAATTTGTTTAGTCTGGGGGAGGACTTGGAAGAATCCCTTTCTTCATTCTTCTTGAAAGTGATAATCTAACAATCAAAATGAATGAATTTCTGGTTCAGATACATTCAGAAAGAAAAGAAGACATCTGGAAAATTAGGCAGGCCTAGATGAATTAATTTAGGATTGGGCCAATTCTAAATACTGTAAGGATTAACTATAAGGAGATCAGTTACTCATCATTAAGCCTCTCTACTTTCAGTTCCAACTCTCGAGTTAAGTCTACTAAGATGGTGGTAGTAGTTTGAGTACTGGAATTGAAGTCAACTCAATACTGTATCTGCCACTTACTAATGTTGTGACTGTGTCAGTAAAAAGAGAGATAATAACATCTGAATTAGCTACCTCAAAGTATTGTTCTGAAGTGTAAATGAGACTATGTATAAAAAATGCTATATAAATGTCAGTGGTTATTATTGTTACTATTATTATTATTATAAGGTACAGATAATGGCTTGAAGTGTTTTCCTACGAGAATCTGAATTTTAACAAATGTTTATTGAATGAATGAATACATAACCAGAATCTTAACAGATTCTAAACAGAAACTAAACTTAAATCTCCTTAAAGAGGAAAATCTGAGTATAGATGTTCAGGCAATGTATAAAAGAACTAATCAAGATAGTATAAGTACTGTGAAACAACCTCATATTGTTAAAGAACTCTGTTCTCAGTTAAAGAAATCTGGATGTTAGTTAACCTGTGGGCGTATTAGTCAAGAAAGGATAGCTGTCTTCAAGTATTAAAGTGCTGTCATTTGGAAGAGAGACAGGGCTTGTTCTTTAAGGATAGAATTTGGGGCAAGGGGGGTGGCAGTTGCAATGAGACAGATTCCTGTTTGATTAAAGGAGAACCTTCTTAACAATTGGAACTATCCCAAAGTGAATACAGGAACCTTGAGAGATTATTTATTTCATCTGTACTTATATACAGAGTTTATTCCACAATATCCTTTAGCTGTGAACCCTGTTCTGATTTTCTCAAGCAGTTGTGTTTTTCTGAGAAGTATGTAGAAAATTCTAATCATCATAGAATCTCAAAATTTAAAAGGATACTTCAAAACCATGTAGTCTAAATCATATCTGGGCAGAGATTCTCTTCCCAACAGCCTTAATAAGAGGTCATAAAACTTTTCACTTAAACACCTCTAGGTAGATCAAATAAATGATCTTCATTGGCTTCCTTAAGTTTCTGCTGAAATCCCTCCTTTTGCAAGACACTTTCCTGACATGACCACTTTCAAGTTAATGCCTTCCCTCTGATGCTACCTCCAATTTAGTCTATATATATTTTATTTGTACATAGTAGTTTGCATGGTGTCTTCCCCATTAGAATATAAGCTCCTTGATTTAAAAAAAAAAAAAATGCTGTTTTTGATTTTCTTGGCTCAGTGTCTGGTACATAGTAAGTACTTGATAAATGCTTACTGACTGTCTCTGACATATAATAGCTGAAAGGAAGTTTCTTACTGGGAGCCCCCTACACTTATGAAATCAGAAGTCTTATTAAAAATAAACAATCCATATCATGAGAGTCCAATCAGATCACAGCTTATAATGCCCATCCTAAATATTGTTCTATCTACTTCTTGCTCTTTCCCAGATGATTTCAACATAGATCACTTACCAAAAGCATAACTTTGTGTTGTCTTTTCATCATAATATCAAAGAGAAATATAACCAAATACTTTAATGCACTCAGGTTCATCTCTCTCTCTTTCTCTAAGATGTTGTAGCTTGAGCAAACAGGATCTCATTAAGAAGACTAGCTTAACACCCAAAGAAAGAACACTAGGAAATGAATGTAAACTGCTTGCATTTTTGTTCTTCTTCCTTATACCTTCTAAATCCAATTTTCCCTGAGCAACAAGAAAACTGTTCGGTTCTGCACACTTATATTGTATCCAAGATCTACTGTAATCTATTTAACATGTATAGGACTGCTTGCCATCTTTGGGGAGAGAGCGGAGGGAGGGAGGGGAAAAATCGGAACAGAAGTGAGTGCAAGGGATAATGTTGTAAAAAATTACCCTGGCATAGGTTTTGTCGATAAAAAGTTATTTAATTTTAAATAAATAAATAAATAAAAAAGACTAGCTTAGGCATTGATCCCTTATCTAGATGACTTTGTTTCTACTCTTTGACCACTAGTCAGGATAAAGGGAAGAGATTTTCTTTTCCTACCATGCTTTGGAATCTCAATCTTGTCTAGGAAACTGTAGGGAAATAATACTTTCCTTTAGTCAAGCACTATTTTGCAAAGTCTCATCTCCCATTCTTTTATCTGTGATGTTAAATCACAGAGACCATCACAACAACCTGTTGGTTAATGGTTTCACTAGAGTTCAAAAGTCTCTATGTATCACTCATCTATATCTGTAGTTGCAAAGAAGAATGTAAAGGTACTTTAGATTAATATATCAGACTTTTAACAAAAGAATCAAAGTGAACCAATATCCTATGCCAAGAGTTAAAGAAGCCCTGCTTGGGGAGCTAGGTGGCACAGTGGATAGAGCACCAGCCCTGAAGTCAGGAGGACCTGAGTTCAAGTCAGATCTCAGACACTTAATACTTCTTAGCTGTGTGACCCTGGGCAAGTCACTTATCCCCAATTGTCTCAACAAAAAACAAAAACAAAAACAAAAAACCCTGCTCATCTGTTAGGTTGCCAGCAGTTTCCTGTACTGGACTGGAACAGTGGCTATTATATCAGATTCCTATAGCAGAGGAAGATGAGAGGACTGTTTTCATCTTCACACAGATTTTACCAGTTTAAACACATGTCATAAAATATCCGGGGTTCTTGCTTTTTTTCAAAGATCTACACAGATAGAAATAGGAGACATGAACTACTTGAAAATGTTGAGGTCTCCTGATCACAACACTGGGGAAAGACTTTGGAAGAACTTGAGGGAAGATTGATTAATGAAAGTGTTAGAGGGGAAAATGTTCTAAGGTTTTGATTAACAAGTGAAGATTTCATATAGCTTCTTTCAAGAATATGGGTCAATAGTGAAAAAATGTTGCAATAAGGTGTCAGCACCCAGTTGGATATAAGGAGTAAGTGACCCTTTAGAGCTGGATAAGTTTTAAAAAATCTTGGAGAATTGAACGAGCTACACCCAGCGGAAGAACTCTGGGAGATGACTATGGACCACTACATAGATTTACCAATCCCTCTATTTTTGTCAGCCTGCATTTTTTATTTCCTTCACAGGCTAATTGTATAGTATTTTGAAGTCCAACTCTTTTTGTACAGCAAAATAACTGTATGGACATGTATACATATATTGTATTTAACTTATACTTTAACATATTTAACATGTATTGATCAACCTGCCATCTGGGGGAAGAGGTGGGGGGAAGGAGGGGAAAAGTTGGAACAAAAGGTTTTGCAATTGTCAATGCTGAAAAATTACCCATGCATATATCTTGTAAATAGAAAGCTATAATAAAAAACCTTGGAGACCTAAGAATTTTCCTAGGATTTGGTGGTTATTTTCATAAATTAAAAAAAAAAAAATCTTACCAGTGACATCACTCAAATATATAAGACTAAAGAGGCTTGTTATCAAAAGGACAAGAAACAGATTATTTTGAAATTAATGGTCAGACAGTTGTGACAAATATTCAAAGAATTGGTCGGCTGTCTCACACATACTCTTGTGCTGGCCGATGCAGATCCAATCAGCCTTTTGAACTGCACATTGATGCCATCTTGGAACCTTTAGGAGCAGTTTTATGCCAATTGAGTGATACTGCATATCTGCTAGCAAAGAGACCTGAGAGACTGACAGTAAGCCTTATTACCCCATTCATAAATTAGTTCCAGGCTTTAAAGTGGATGATCCCTAAGAAATTCAAATACTATGTATATAGAACAAAGTCTTACCAGTACCAATGTATTTGCTATTTGCCAGAAATGAGTTGTAGCACTAGTCAGCTATATTTAGCACCCAAGGAGCTGGATTACAAAAAAATAGCAAAATAACTGAAACTTTGGGACTTCCATAAGACAGCAACATACATTCACCAAATACAACTTTCTTTGCTGCAATTATCTATGGATATAATATTCAAAATATATAATGAATTGAGCCATTCTTGATATATTGGTGATCAAAAATTATGAACAGTTAATTCTCAAACAAATAAATGTAAGCTATCAAAAAACATTTGTAAAAAATTTCCAAATCACTAATAATAAGAAAAATGCAAATTAAAATAACTCTGAGGTTCCTAAGACAAAGGCAGCAAATATGACAAAGGAGGAAAATGGCAATTGTTAGAAAGACAGTGAGAGAAAAGGCATACTAGGACACTGAGGTTCAACTACTCTGGAGAACAATTTGGAACTATAACCAAAAAGTCACTGTATTCCATATATTCATTTATCTACTACAAGACATGTATTCCAATGAGGTCAAGAACAGAAGGAAAGAACACACACATATATATGTGTGTATATATATAGATTGATAGATAGATAGATAGATATAGATATAATATATGTGTGTAGTGTGTGTGTGTGTGTGTGTGTGCACGAATATTGCAGAGCACAAAACTGGAAACAAAATAGGCAAAACATTTCAAATGGACGATAGCTAAGCAAATAATGCTTTATAAGTGTAACGGAATATTATTGTGCTACAGGAAATTATGAATATGATTAATTCAGAAAAATACATAAAGAATTGTATGAACTTTTGCAGTTAAGTGAGCATAGCTAGAACAACTTATGTAATGTCCACAATAACATAGGAGGAAACAACTTTTAAATGATTTTTGAACTCTGACAAAAGTAATAAATAATCATGGTTTCAAAAGACAGATGATGAAACATACTCCTTAGCATAGAGCCAACAGACTAGAGAGATAAAATCATATATGACATGGCCTAATTAACTGATTTGTTTTGCTTGATTATGTAGTCAAGCAAAATTGATATAGGTTTACCTATATTACACATATGTGTGTGTGTATATATATATATATATGTATATTTGCTACAAGGAAGGAAAACTAATCTGGATGTTAGAGATAGGAATATGAAAAAAAGATGTCAATAAAACATTTTCTAAATGTACAGAAGAAAAAAGTATTAAAGACATAAATAGAACAATTTTGTTACTACCATATTAAACAATGTATATTTCTTTAAAATATACAATGATATAAAATAAATTCAATTTGTTGAACAACCTTCTACCTTTTTATTTCTTTATATCTTGAAATCAACTTTGTTGATGATTAGATTCATGAGAAGGGAAAAAAAATTTTTTTAATGAAGTTGGGGTGAAGATTCTGGGAAGCTGGCAAAGTATGTCAGAAAATTCTAAGATTTCTCCCCTTGAACAAAATAAAATTTCCCCTCGGGGCAAACAGACTGGTTAAAAAACCAAGTAAGATTTGGAATAGAACAGGGAGCCTCTTGAAACAAACTGTGAAGACTTGAAGAAAGACTCCTGAACTGGTTTAACTGGTGTGGAGTTAACATCTCTAGACTAGCTCCACAGAAACAACTGCATCTGAACCACAGGAACTGCTACCCCACACACAGCACTCCCTTAGGGAGTGGGGGTTCTGTATGGGAAGATTGAAGGCACTTCTGCTTATCAGGAACACCAAGTCAAGCTGTGCTATTGAGATGTGACCCTGGGTGAAAAGGAATCAGTCTACCTGGTGAGGGCAGAAGCAGTGGGGCAGGGATACTGTTGGCTGTGCATACTTAAAGAAGGGTGGAATTCTTGGCTTAGGATCAGAAGGGAGAATTGAAGAGAAGTCAGTGGCAGTATCCCAGGACTAGAAATGATTACACTATTAATTTTTTTTTTTAATAAGTAGGCAAAAGAGAAAGAACCCAATCATAGAAAGTTACTGTATGAAAGGTGTTGGTGTTTTTTCTCTTCTTTAAAATAATAAAGGTTCTTTCTGGGAGAGAGGTTTTCTCGGGGAGGTTTTCTGGAGGCAGTCTTAGTTTTAGTTAGAAGTATTAATCACTCCAAAATGCAGCCAGCTGATAAAATGCAAATGTTTATTTTCTCCTTCCAATTCTTGTCATTTTCCTTGGGCCCGGTTAGCTCAGAAGCCTATCTCTGCTTGGTTCCAAGAGCTCCCTCCGAATGTCTCCAAATCCAAAGGTTTGTCCTTCAGACTCCAGCCAGCACCAAGATGGAAGACGCAATGAACCTCTCTTGCCTCGAAGATAGGGCTTGTGGGCTTCCTCCCAGAGTGTTCCTCTCCGACCCCTGGGACTATTCCCAAATCACTCTCTCAAGTGGCTCACTGGAGCTGTATTTATGCTACTTCTCCAAGTGGGATTGTGGGATATCTCCCAGCATGCTCTCTGGCCCTAAGAGCTTTAATGGGTGAATTCAGATATCTCTTTCTAAGCCCTGAAATCTCCCAAACATGTGAACTCCAAGGAGTACCTAAATATTTCTTGCTTCTATGAGCTCTCTAAAGGTGTGAACACAAGCATTGTTTCCATCAGTTGTACTTAGTACCTTGTTTCAAGTTCTGGCCCAAAATATCTCCTTCTAAGATCAAATCAATCATATTGAACCATGCTAAATTAGATAATTATTGTTTCTATCAATTCTAATGGATTAATACTTTGTAAAAATTCCAACAAAAGGGAAGACCCGAGTTCATCTTCAGAAGACAATGAAATAAAAACAATCCTCTTCTACCCCAAAGAGTAATATTACATGGCTGTCTACCCAGAAATTTTTTTTAGAAGAATTCAAAAAAGATTTTAAAAATAAAATGAGAGAGATTGGGGAAAAACTAAAAAACCTAACTAAATAAATAAGAGGCATCCAAGACAAAAATAAGATTAATGAAAGAAAGTCAACCAACTAGAAAAGGAAACCCAGAGTTTTAAAGAATAGGATTTTTTGAAAATTAAAATTGGTCCAATAGACTTGAGATGGAAAATGCCATCTGTATCCAGAGAGAGAAATATGGGGATTAAATATGGATTGAAGTATAGTATTTTCACCTTTTTGTTTGTTTGCTTTTTCTCCTTTTGTACAATATCACAAATATGGAGATATGTTTAAAAAGATTGAACATACTAAGTTTTTATCAGATTGCTTGCTGTCTTGGGGAAGTGTGAGGGAAGGAATGGGAGAGAGAAAAATATGTAACATAAAGATAAATGTTGAAGAATATCTTTACATGTATTTGGAAAAAATAAAATACTGAGAAAAATACAAAAGAAAATTACAATTGGGCAGCAGGAAGCCCATGAAACTATAGAAGACCAAGAAATAACAAAATAAAATTTGGTCACAAGTTACAAATTGTGAAAAAAAAAAGAATCTTGACATAATAATACAAGTAATAATCAAAGAAAATTGTCCTAGGGGATAGAACAAGAGGAGAAAGTAGAAATAAAGTAGAAAAAAATCCACCAATCACCACTTCAAAGAGGAAAATGCATAGGAACATTATTGCCAAATTTCAAAACCCCCATGTCAAAGAGAAAATTTTATTAGAAACAAACAAACAAGCAAACAAACAAAAAGCAATTCAAATATGCTGGAACTACAATTGTAATGCGGGAGAAACTGAGCAAGACAGAGATTAGAGACCAATTCAATAGTTTATTAAATGGAGAGAGATATTGGGAGCAAGAGATTCATGGTTGGTCACAGGGCTGAACCAGACTATCATCTCAAGGAATCAAGCCCTCAAGTATCAGAGGGCAAGCTTTTTATAGGATAACAAGAACAATGACATAATAGGGGAGGTACCTGGATGGGGATAACCTAATGCTGGGGAGGTCCTTAGGATGACACAATAGAGGGAGGTTACTGATATTCTAATGACATCTAAAATGGATAAACCTTTATCCTGTCAAACATTAAGAAGGAATGTCTATAACCTAAAGATATAAAACCTTTATCTCATCAACCATTTAAGAGGGAATGATTATAGCCTAGGGTTTGGGGGCAGAGCAACTGAGGTAGACCTTTATCTCACCAAAAGTTAAGAGGGAAAGGTTATAACCTGAGGCAGAATAACTAAATAGGACAATGGGGAAACTAGGTCAGAACATCAAACGGGAGCTTTGGCACAACACAATGAAAAATATATGAGATTTATTAGCAGCTAGAATAATGAAAATCAAAAGAACTAGGCTTGCAGCCAAAAATATATCCAGCAAATTAACTTAATATGGAATGACAAAAATGAACATTCAATGAACTTTCAGGATTTTGTCTTGAATAAACCTGAACTCAATAGAAAATTTAATATAAAAGAGCCAACATCAAAGACTAATTTCTCAATATGAATAAACTGTTCAATGTGTATATTAGGGAAATACATACACAGCCTTGTTTAATTCCCTCCCTATGCGGCTGATAGCACATTTTAAAGAAGTAGCAACATCGCTAAGTCTGTGGACTTTAAATTATTTTTTTGCCCATGCAGAGTTGTAATTAGGATAGGGCAGTTGGTCTTTGTCTCAGGATGTTGTGCCAAAGTTCCCTTTTTAATGTCATGACCCAATTTCTCCAATTGTCCTATTAGGTTATTCTGCCTCAGGTTATAACCTTTCCCTCTTAATGTTTGATGAGATAAAGGTCTACCTCAGTTGCTCTGCCCCCAAACCCCAGGCTATAATCATTCCCTCTTAAATGGTAGATGAAGGTTTTATATTTTTATGTTTAGGTTTGACAGGATAAAGGTTTATCCCTGTCATTAGAATATCAGTAACTTCCCTCCATTGTGTCATCCTAGGGGCCTCCCCCACCATTAGGTTATCCTCACCCAGGTACCACCCCCATTATGTCACTGTTCTTGTTATACTACCAAAAAAAAGCTTGCTGTCCTAGTACTGGGGGTTGGATTCTTTGAAATGATAGTTTTGTCTAGCCCTGGGACCAAGATCCATCCGGTCCCAGTATCTCTCTCCATTTAATAAACTATTGAATTGGTCTCTAACCTCTATCTTGCTCAGTTTCTTTGGCATTACAAGGACACGAAAATTTAAAAGCAGCTGTCAGCACCATAAAAAGACTCTTACCTCTGCTACTGTTTTAGCCAACCTCTTAACCCACTCATAAAAAATTTAAATTATGTGTGAAATTCAATTATTTATCCAAAGAATATCAGTGCTGAAGAGGATTGCAGAAATTATCTAATCCAAAATTCTTGTTTGCTGGATGAAAAAATTTAAGCACGGAATGGTTATGTTGCTTCAACTTCACATAGCTAGTTAGCAGAAAATCTGAAAAGAGATTTCAAGTCTTCTAAAAACTAATCAGTGCTGCTTCTATTATCTTATCCCTCAAAATGAAAAAGGTCCACTGGGGGAAATTTAGGGTGCCTTTTGGAAAAAGAACCTAGAGGATATTTCTCTGAAGAAGACAGTTATGTTACAAGCAACCCTGGAGAGAAATTTTGATGTATAAAAAGAAACTTAGAAAATGTTGTCTAGGCAAGGAACATACCCCAAGTAAGACACAAGTAGTTCTCGTTAGTTTGGAAGATCATGGCACAGAAACAGCTCCTCTTCCCCCCTTAAATTAACTACATGCTTTATTGAATAACATATGGATAATGTGGCCACACTCATAGAGGATATAATCAAATGTGCACACCCACTTCATAGTCATTTGCAAGACTCTAATCTTTAGCCCAAGGAAGTTAAGCTGAACTGGTCACTGTTCTTAGCAGGACTGCTTCATCTATACAATAAGAGCCTGCTCCTCAAACCCACAGACTTCTGGAACCATGCAGCTTTATATTATTAGACAAAGGAAGCTAGAAACTCTAATCCAGAAAGAGCTAACTCCAACTGCCTTTGAATACTCCAATAATGAACAAGTCAGATAAGTGTTTGGCATCAAAGACTGCTCTTCCATGCTATCATGGTTGAGGTAGCTGTTTCAATCTTGCAGTCTCTTCTGGGTGAATGAATGGTCTTGAATCTAGGTCAAAGGAGTTAAACTACTTCCAAAGAAAACTGGAAAGATTTAATCCAGCTATTTACTGTTTCTTGGTTTAAGATTATTGTTTCATTTCCTAATTGCAACATAAATAATAGAAGATTATTTTATGTATGAATATTATTACTATAACTCTATAAAATTGTGTAACTAACCAATGGTTGGTTGCTTCCATAGTTTTATCTAGTAAAGACAAATGCACTTGATGGAAATTGTCATATAAATCTATAACCATATCACTCATTTTGTTTTTCACCATAACTAATTAACAGAAAGTGAGTTCATTGTGAAATCCAGGTTTCCTTCCCCTATTGTAGTCCTACTGATGTCCACTGACTGTCCTTTACAGGATATTTCACAAATTGAGAAGAGGAGAAAAAAGCTTAATTACTTTTATTTTTAGCTTTATAATGATTTTTGCACTTACATTGTACTTTTTTGTTTGTACTGAAGACTATTATGACTAGTGCAGAGAAAGAAATGAGGTAATGGGAGGAACTGAGGAATGATATTTCTTCTCTGTTCCTGGAGGGATTGGATTCTTAAAAGAACTGGAAAACTGAAACTATTGAGTAGTCTTACCTATAAATTCCTAAACCATTTGTTAACAAACAAAAATCAGAATGAAAAGTTATGTATAAAGAGCTCATATTACTTCCATGATATTAACTTATTGGTAGTACAAAAGTAAATTCCGAAAAACAAGGCATCATCTTCCTTTAAAACACTGGAGGTCTAAATCTTGTACCTGTAGCATGTTTTCAGGTTAGGACTTTCCCGTTTCTCCTCCCAGGAGTCCTTAGCCAAAAAAATTCCAGCTCAGCTATTCTGGATTCTGAGTTGCCTTTCTCAGGAAATGTAGTAAGCTATATATAGATTGGAAGTGGAGGACAGGCATCCTGTCAGCTATCACTTGCTGAACAGCTTTACCAAACCACAGTGGAAATGAGGGTTTTTTGGTTTGTTTGTTTTTCATATTTATTTATCTAGTTTATTTTACTAGACCTTCGTTTCCAAATATGTATCCTTTCTCCCCAATAAGCAGTCCCTTGTAAAAAAAAAAAAAAAAAGAATTAAAAAAAAGAAGCAGATAAAAAAGTTCAGAAAAATTAACTATAATATGTCAAATAAGTCTGACAGTATGTGCAGTGTTCCATACTCATAACATCATATATTTTCAAAGAAGAGAAGGAAGTACCTCTTTGTCCCTTCTTCAGGGACAAATTTGGTTATTTTGATTACTTCAGTTTGGTCTTCTTGTTCTTTCCATTTAGTTGCAGATATTATTTATTTTGTTCTCTTCTAATTTTACTTTATTTAGTAATGCATATGTCTTCTCATGCTTCTCTGAATTCTTCCTATTAAGTCAACAAGTTTTGATGAAACACGCAGAATGTGCCAGGCTCTGTACTAAGTAAAGAAGTACAAAAACTGGTAAAAAAAATAACAACATTTAAAAAAAAAATTCAGTCCCTACCCTTAAGGAGATCAACATAGAAGAAGCAACATGAAAACAACCACATATAAACAAGATGTATATAGGATAATCTGTTAGATAAAGCCAAAGGGATATTCTTCATAAGTGATGAATCATTTCATCACTTATGACATCATTAATTATATTCAGATATAATTTGTTTAGTCATTTCACAAAGTCATTGCTACCATAAAAATATTTCACTTTTAATTTTTTTTTTAATGTGTAGATGGGGTCTTACTAATCTCTATCTTGTTGGAGTATATGCATAGTAGTGGTATCTCTAGTAGGCAAAGACATTTTTTGTCATTTTCTTAGCATAATTTCAAATTCCTTTCCAGAATGGTTGGGCAGTGAAGCAGAGTTCTTATCACTCTCTTGGAGGCAAAGGAAAAATCCACTAGGTTCTTTTGAAAACATATCCTGGAAAATAAAATGGGTGAAATGAGGGGGTGGGAGATAGATGGAAAAAGAGAGATAAAATCATGGATGGAATTCTCCCATTGGTCAAATTGAATATTTAAATATCAGTAATAAAATGTAGGTGATAAGGGTTGATTGATACAGCAGACTCAATTTATTTGTTCAATAGAAGGCTTGTTTTTATCATAGTTAAATTTTTTGATTTGGTGATTTTTTTTTAAAGAAATCTCATTTTTAGCCAAATTCTAATAATGATTTTTTTTTTCTATTAGAATAATAGGAACTAGCCTATAAATAATACTACACAACTGACTTTTTTCTTGCTTAGCTAGTCCAGTATAGCCTGTAGTTTAAGGGCAGACCAGGCTTATGTATAAATTGAAGTATGAATTTTGGTAAATCCTACTGCTTTCTTATATGTGCTGTGTCAGTTTAATGGAATTCTCATTTCTAAGTGCTGTTCTATCCATTATCAGTCTATTTTTAAACTGTTGTAATGCTGGAGAAACAGAGACAAGATAGAAATTAGAGAGTTTTTAATGTTATATTTGAAAGGGAGAGATTTACTGGGACCAAATGGATCTGTGGTTTGGTCCCAGGGCTGAATGAGAATATTGTCTCCAAGAATCCAGCAAACAATGTGAGTTCTCAATGACATATATATATATATATATATATATATATATATATATATACACATGCACGTGGCTCAGCTACAGGGGTAGACTGAGGCAGGGGCGGAGTCAGAGCACTGAGAGCTGGAATGGGACTATCAATCCAGTTCTGACAGGGTGGGGGAAGGCATGGGACATTCTGATAAATTGGGATTACAGAAGGGGGAGAGGCACCCAACAACGTGATGATGTCTAAGCCAGAAGGTCTTTCTCCTTATCTGGATCATGATGATTAGGAGAGAATCCTGTTGCAAGATTGAACAGAACAATTAGGAACTGAGGTAGAACAATTCAGGGAAACTGAGTCAGGACAATTAGGGAAACTGAGAACTGTGGCACAACACTATCAATTCTGAAACAAAGTCCTGCTCTCTTTTATCCAAATTAGCTACAAGAACTTGTCTTTTGAAGTAATTATGGTGGTGACCAGACAAGGCTCCTGATTCTATCTGAAGGAATTAGAATAATGATTTATGTAATGATAGTGTAATGACAGTGTGTGGGTCTGGTGCTAGGTCCTTTCTTTAATATCAGACTCTGAATGATTTGCTATTTCCTTCTCCTGTGGATTAAGGCCAACAGGCTAAATGACTTGTATATCAGGTCATTTTGACCCTAGGCCCATTGCTTCATCCACCAAGCCACCAAGCTGCCTTCTGAAACATTCTGAGATAACATTCATAGATAAAATTCATAAATTTCTCAATACTAATTATGCCTTATATGTGCTATGTCAGTTTAAAGGGATTAACTGATTCCTTTTGGAATCAGTTTTGGGAGGGCAGGGTAGCAAAGGAGTGGTGTGGCAGGAATAGGTGAGAGATTTCCTTGTTCTCCAAAGAAAGGGCTCCTAAGGAAGGAAATTCGCTTACTCAAAGGCTGTGATAAAAATTAAAAAAAAAAAGCTTTTATTGTTAGAGAGACACCAAGATAAAAGCTTGCTTGGCAGGCAATATCATTCTCAAGAGAGAAGTGATTTTTGCAAAGAGACATTTTCTGAAGGCTAAGAATAGGCAAGACCATTTGAGTTTGTATATGAAAAGAGACATTCTCTGGAGATTCATCTTCCTGGTTCCAGAGGGTATGAGACCATTTAAGTTTGTTTATGAAAAGAGACATTCTTTGGAGATTCATATAAAAGAAATATTCTCTGGAGACTCATTCTGGTCCCCCCTCCATTAGGTTATTCCCATCCAGGTACCTCCCCCATTATGTCATTGTTCTTGTTATCCTATAAAAATCTTGCTATCCCGATACTCGGTGCTGGATTCTTTGAGACAATAGTCTCATCCAGCCCTGGGACCAACCATGGATCCATTTGGTCCTAGTATATCTCTCCATTTAATAAATCATTAAATTGTCTCTAATCTCTGTCTTGCTCAGCTTCTCCGGCATTACACATTCAACAAGCAAAAAGTTTGGGAATCTCCTAGGAATAACTCAAAAGAACTGCACACTTTCTTTCTCATCTGTGAAATGAAGGACTCAACCTTAAAGGCCTTTTTCCAGGTCTAAATTCCATAATATATAGAAATAGGAAATACTAAGAGCTGGAAAGAGCCTTGGAATATCTAATCCATTATGCCTACCTTATTTTAGAGGTGAAGAAACTGAGGCAAAAAAAAAATGAGAAAACTGAGTTTTTTAAAATGACTTGGCCTTCACAGTAACTTTCTGAGGCCAATGATAGGTTAACCAAGTGGCAGAACTGGAATGGACTGTGATCACATGTGATTTAAATCCAAGTTTTCCTGAATGAATTTAACATCTCTAACCCAATAGGCCACCATGCTGCCTTTCCCCTCTTCATTCTTAGTCCAAATTCTCTTTCTAGTACCATGGTTAAGAAATGGTCTTGGGAAATGATATGCTTTAGAGTGTGATGTTTAATTTTTTTTTTTAAATCATAGCACACTGCCTAGAAGTTAAAATTAATTACCATTCATTAAGTGCCTAGTATGTGCCAGCACTGTGCAAATCCAGAGAGATACAAAAAATGCAAAAATAGTGCCTGTTTTCAAGAAGTTCATAATCTAATGGGGGAGGCAATATACAACTATACACAATTATATATACTGAATAAATTGTAGATGATCCACAAAGGGAAGGCACTAGTAAAATGGAGGATCAGAAAAGACTCCCTGTAGAAAGAGGGATTTTAGCTGGGACTTGAAAGAAACCAATGATAGGGTTTGAATAGGAAGACAATGTCATTAAATTCTACAAACAAGGGAATAAGGTGTTAAGCAGTTTGGAAACACAGGAAGGGGGAAAATGATTAAGTGCTTTGAAATCCAAACAGATTTTATATTTGTCCAGGAAGGAACAGGGAGCTACTGGACAGGTCTGCCATATGTCAGACTCATCTTCCTGAGTTACAATCTGGTTACTAACACCTTCCTCTGGGGCAACTCACTTAACCCTGTTTGTTTCAGTTTCCTTATCTGTCAAATGAATGGGAAAAGAAAATGGCAAATAATTCTGGGCTAAGAAAATCCCGTTTTGTCAATAAAGTTATTATAATAATAAAAAAAAAAGAAAAAAAAAAAAGAAAATCCCAAAAGGAATCAGTTAGATGTAACCCCTTCCCCTCCCCCCCAAATAAAAATAAATAAATAATAAATAATAAATAAAAAATAAATATATTTTATTATATATAAAATATACATATATTTATATATAAATAAAATATATAAATATATTTATAAATTATATATATATATAAATGTATTTATTTATAAATATAAAAATATAAAAAATATATAAATTAAAAATTAAAAAAAATAAATTTAAAATAAATTAAAAAAAAAAAGCCTGGTGTCAGACTTTTGGAGCAGTTATCTGCAGATGCTGAAGATAAATTTACTGGGCTTGGAGCCAGGAAGAACTGATTCTTTTGAACAGATGGCACAGCTGGGCTTGGAGTTATTAGTAAATCCGGAGATCAAATGCAGCCTCAGGAACTACCCACTGCCTCAGTTTCCCCCAATTATAAAAATGGGAATAACTACTTTCCAAGGTTATTATTTAAATAAATTTGTAAAGCACAGTGCTTGACATGATTTATTATCTTGTAGAGGTTCATTTACCTTCCTTTCTAGTCTAGTTCTCAGGATATGCCTGATGAGATTTGCAGTGTTTGAAGAATTTTAAAATGGGTCAGTCACCTTTTTGGTTTTACAGCTTTTTTTTTTCCTGGACAATAACGATAGATGTCTAAGAAAGCGCGTGTTTTCTGGCTTCAAAACTTTTAGAAATAATAATTAGGTCAGTCCATTCACTCACCCACCATCTCCTAACTCTTGGCTCCATAAAACCTGGCGCAGTGCTAGTACCTATCTTCCATTGCAGCTGTCATAACTACTATGCGAAACACGTACGTCCGCCTCAGCTCCCTATCTATAAAGGACTTGAGATCGCTGGGGCATCTCTTATATAGCATCCTGGAGGAAGGGGCGGGGCCATTGATGGTGCCTCACGTGGTCTTTCGGGGCGTGACCATCAAAGAGTTGGGAGAGGAGAGGTCGGCGGGAGAAAGAGCGCATTTCCGCTTGCATCTGGAAGGATGAATGGGCAGAACGGTCTCGGAGGACGTGACTTCGTAAAATTTGTCGCGTCCGACGTATGAGCGTCAAGGGGCGGGGCCTGGGGCGTGCTTGATGGCGTGCTCGGCTGGAGCTTGGGCTGTGTAACGACCGTACCCCTGCACTTGGCTGTGTGACTCTTGTTTTCTCCCCCTGCCTCCTTCAGTGATGCTTAGAATTAGCGGCCCCAGGGAAGAGGAAGAAGAGGAACAGGAAGAGGAGGAGGAGGATTGCCCGGAGCTGGTGCCCATAGACTTGCAGCAGCAGCAGCCGCCGCCGCCGCAGAAAGAGGAGAAGCCTGATCCCTTTGCTAAAATCCCGGTCACGATTATTACTGGGTATTTAGGTAATTAAGCCAATTAGTAATTTCGGGAACTTCCCGCCGCAGACTCATGTTAAATAATAACTAGTAATAATACTACGGTGGTAATAAATGAAATAGTCACAAGAACCACGAGGAGCTTTATTCCCGTTCTTGGAATAAAAGCCTCCTTCACTCCCCCAGGTAAAGGACCTGCAGCTTTTTAGCAACCAGATATGGTGGAAGGAAGGACAAAAAAGGATGAAGAAAAGGAACACATTGGATATAAAGTCAGAACGTGGACCTCTGTTAGTGAGAGTACCTTCCTGGCCCGTCCCCTCAGTTGCCTATGAAGTAAAAGGGGATTGGATTTAGAATGAGTTTCGAGTGTGTGTGTGGCCGTTGTAAATTGTGTGTGATGGAAGAACACCTTTGGAAGTCTGAGGTTTAATAAGTTACGTAATTGAAGGTGTTAAAATTTCAGAAATTAATGGAAAATAAAGATGTAATTTTTTTTTCTCCCCTCTCCAAGTTCTAGGACCTGTTCCTTCCCCTTCCCCCTTGTATAGACATGTATATATATGTATATACATGCATATACGTAAACATCCATCTTTACATCCATATTATATCTATGGACCCCAGGTTCTTTGGACCAGATGATCTCTAAAGTCTCTTCCAACTGTTAACTTTTAGTTCCCTTTAAAGATGGTGATAACATGTGTGTGTGTGTGTAATAGCAGAATAAGCATTCTTATTAAATCTAAAAAAAGATAACTGACACACACACACACATACACACACACATACACAACATATAATGGCAAACTACCTTAAAAGCATCTTATTAAATCTCAAAAAAAAAAAATGCTAACTGATATACCTCATAAGCATCTTGTTAAATATAATGACTGATTTTTATATAGTAGCAAAATACCTTATAAGCACTCTTATTAAGTCTCAACAGCAAGAACCCAGTAAGGTAGGTACTAAAGGTATTATTCCGAATTATAGGTGATGAAAAGTGAGGCTCAGCGATTTAAGTGATTAGTTGGAGATCATATAACTCCTAAGTGTCAGAGGTGAGGTTTGAGCTGAAGTTTTTCTGCCACCATGTTGAGCAGTAAAAATGTATAGGTTTTATGTATAGATCAGTAGATTGGATATCAGAGGACCATTGTTTAAATCTAGACAGCATTTTTCTGTAAAAGGAGGGGCTTGGCAGCCCAAGACCTCTAAGGTCATCTTATATTTTACTGAAAAAAATTTTCTGAGGGCTCTCTCTTTTCTCTCACATCATCCAGAACCCTTGCCACTATCCTCCTTTCTCACATAATGAGGTGGCCCTTCTCTCTGACAAAGCTGTCTCTTTACATACCCAAGTGATTCAGTTCCATCTCCTTTTCTACAGCAGATTGATCCCTTTATCTTCCCCATTTATTTACCTTCAATTTCTCTTTGATGCTTGTAAACATATCCAGATCCCCCTCATCATCACTTTATTCATCTATTCCTGCTAGCTAGCTACGTCTCCTTAGATTTGTGAACTTGGGCAAGTCATATAACTGCTGTCTGCCTCAGTTTCCTCATTTGTAAAATGAGAATAGTGAGCAGCTGCTTCAACAAAATTATTAGAATCAAATGAGTTAATTTTTGTAAAGCTTTGCAAAAGCAAAAAGTGCTAAATGTTTGCTATTATTACCATCCAATATCTCATCCCTTTTGTGTCTAAATTTGAAAAGTTCATCTACAGTAGTTATCTCCCTTAGTTTTCTGAAGTGGCTTCCCACTTCATTCAACTGAAACTTCTGTCTCCAAAGTTACTATATTGAGCTCTCGCTGGCAGTTGAGGTTAAGTGACTTGCCCAGCAAGTAAGTGTTAAGTGTCTGAGATCCGAATTGAACTCAAATCTTCCTAGCCTGGTACCACCTAGCCTCTTCCTATGATCTCTTTAATTGTCAAATCTAATGGCCTTTTCTTTATTCTTATCCATCTTGACTTTGTGACCTTTGATACTGTCAATCAACATCTTTTTGAAACTCTCCTTTAAGTTTTTGTGACATTCTTGATTTTCTAAGATCTCAGTTAATTCTTGGTCAGATTTTTATTTAGATCATATCCCTCAGGACTCTGTCCTAGGTCCTCTTCTCTTCTCCTTCAATATCTTAAGTGAGATCTGCTGAGAGTCAAATCCAAAGAAATCTTTTTTTTACATTTTAAATACAATAAAATGACTTAAAAATATGAAAAACCATTCTTGGAAGCTATACAAAAATGGCTCCCAAGAATTGATTTATCTCTACTTTGATGATTCTCAAAGCTAGTTATTCAGTATTAATTTCTCTGCTGACTGAACTCTAGTCTCCCAACTCAAATTACCTATTAGATACTTTGAACTGGATGTCCTGGAGACATCTCAAACTCAACATGTCTGAAACTAAATTCACTATCTTTTCTTTCAAACCCTCCCTTCTTAACTTCTTTATTACAGTAGAGGGTACTACCATCCTTCCAATCCCTTAGGCTGGCAACTTAAGTCCTCATTCTCTTCTCCATTCACCCCTAACTTACTCCCTCATATCCAACTTGCTATCAAAGACTGTCACTTTTACCATTGTTTAGGTCCCTGTCTCTCCTCTTGACACTGCCACTCCCCTGGTGCAGGCCATCAAATCCTTCCAAAACGATATTGCTGTTGCCGGTGGTGGGTCATTCTAACTGAAGTCTCTCTTCTCTCCAGGCTGTTCTCCATTCACTTGACAAAATGATTTTCCTAAAGTGCAAATCTGACTTTTGCTGTTAATGCCTTAATAGATTCCAGTGACTCCTTATTACCTCTATTGTCAAAAAGAAAATCCTGTTTGGCATTCAGAATTCTTCATAATTTGTCTTCCTTACCCCACTAATTCCCTCTATCTCCACTGCTACAGCCTTTCTAATCTTAGTCCTTAGATGTTCCCTCTTCATACAGTCTTATCTATTGATACCAACCTCCTTACTATTTTTCCTTGAAGAAAACACTCTACATCCCATTTCTGGGCATTTTCATTGCCTATCTTCTATGCTTGGACTGTTCTCCAACGTCATCTCTGTCTCCTGACTTCCTTCAAGATCCAGCTAGAATCCCACCTTGTACAAGAAGCCTTTCCTGGTTCCCTTTAATGTAACGTTGGTGCTTATCCTCTGGTGATTATCTCCTGTTTATCGTCTTTTGAGGCTTGTTCGTTTGTAGTTTGCCTGTTGTTTCTCCAGAATAGAGACTGTTCTGAATCTTATTTTATTTTACTTTTTTAATTTTATATCTCTAGTACTTAGAACAGAATAGGCACTTAATATATGATTATTGACTGACTTATCCAGTGTCCCTTCTAGTTCTTTGAGGAATTTCCATTTAAATTGTGGATGGTCTCTGAGCAGGCATCTCTTTGCTTCCATGACCCCTCTTTCTCCCTTTGGAGACTTCTTCATCTTGACAAAGAGCACTGAGCAGCCAGCCCTCTTTCTCCATTTACACCAGTCCCAACTCCCCCTTTTCATGTGTTGTATTGTCCCATTAGACAGGGAACTCTCTTTTTCCTTGTATTAGTTTCTCCAACACTTAGTACAGTGCCTGGTACATAGTAAGTGCTTGATAAATGCTTGTGGAAGGATTGACTTGAAAAAGTCATATGACAAATCTTTAGGTGAACTTTAATTTTTAAAATTGTCTTCCAGTTTTCTATGACAGACGTTCTTTAAAAGTAAAGGATGCTTATTGGGTGAAAAAGTTAATAAACTGAGTCATATCTTTTTCTTTTACCTTAGTTTTAGGTTTGCAAAACTTATTTTTAGGCATTTTAAAGGAATTATTTTAAGATGTTCTGGAGTAATTTTATTCTAACCATCATTGCCTTTGTGAATATTTATAAAATTAAAAATTTTTTTACAAGCATTGGAAGTTACTTTGAACAACATGGATCATAATTTTATATTTACTCTGATTCTTCTACATGGTAATAAATTAGTTTTAATCTGCCATCTGCTGGATGGAGATAATAGAGCAAGATTTAATTTTTTACCAATCTCTTTTTCCTGACTTAAATAGGATTAATACCTCCTCTAAACCTAGCATAATCTTGGGCCTTATTTGTAGAATAGCATAAATAGTGCTGCTGTTACACTGAATCAGCTTGTCACTAGGCGTTTTGCATTTTAAATAAAATCAAATGTTAGATGTTGAAAGTGGAACTTTAGCTTCAAATTAGAGTGGAAAAAAGTAATTTTAAGCCGAGAACTCATAGTACACTGTCAGAGTATTACATTTTATGAGTTAGAACAACAGAACATGTTTGAATATCATTTGTATTCATGATGCCAACATAAAAATAGTTTTTGAAATAGCTTTCATACTTATATTTAATATTTAGTTCCATGAGTTTATTTATATTCTTTTAATAGCCTATTATTTTAGTTATATTCTGTCTCACTTTTGAGAATACAGTTTCAGTGGAGCACAGAAGTCCTTCCCATTAATTGTATTAGGTTAAATCTTTTGGTAGGTTTTTGGCCATTTAAAATTTCATTTAATCTTTCTAGTGAAGAGAAACACTTTAAAAATTTAAGGCATAGGGGCAGCTAAGTGGCACAGTAGATAGAGCATCAGCCCTGAAGTCAGGATGACCTGAGTTCAAATTTGGTTTTAGACATAATACTTCCTGGCTGTGTGACCTTGGGCAAGTCACAACCCTAATTGCCTCAGCAAAAAAAAAAACATTAAGGCATATTATTTGAGCAATAGAATCAAATGAAAGTTCTTAAGAGCATTGAAGGTTCTAAAATGTTATGAAATTATCTTAAAATAATAATTTTCAGTTTCTTTTTATTGATTGGGACTGGAAACAAATGAAAAATAGAGTTTGTGATACTGAAATTAGTGTAATTGTTTTACAGGTGCTGGGAAGACAACACTTCTTAATTATATTCTAACTGAACAACATAACAAAAGAATAGCAGTTATTTTAAATGAATTTGGGGAAGGTAAGTAAAGATCTAAAAACTGGAATTAGAGGAATCTAGGACAAAGGTGAATTTATCCCAATGGTTTAAAAAATTAATAATTCACATATAAAATAAAGGGCATTATAAATGAAGCAATTTCAGATGAGGATAAATTTGAAAGTTTAAATGACAGTACAGACGTGGATGAAAAAAGTGATTTTGTGACACAATAGAAGTTGAAACCAAACACAGATTTGATTTTCACATTAAATAACAAAATAGCATTTTTGATTATTCTAGAATTTTCAAAGACTAGAAATATACTAGTCTTGAGTTTTGTTGCCATTGTACTTTAAATATAATCCTTATTGTTATTTATAGAGAATGGCTGATTATTTAGCTTTGGCCCATGCTAGGAATGAAAATCCTTTTCTAAAACCTTTTGTAAAAAGTGATCTAAAGTTTAAAGGTTATAAAGTTAAAAAGACAAAAGCTATTAGTAAACTGGTAATGGTAAACTATACTGAATATGAAAACTATTCTGGTTCTATCTGTATTTTTGTT
Organism: Sarcophilus harrisii; assembly: GCF_902635505.1. Classification (NCBI taxonomy): domain Eukaryota; kingdom Metazoa; phylum Chordata; class Mammalia; order Dasyuromorphia; family Dasyuridae; genus Sarcophilus; species Sarcophilus harrisii. The sequence continues at coordinate 293,607,781 of NC_045426.1, read as the reverse complement.
AGGGGAACAAAATAAATTCTTTTACTGTCATGTAAGGATCATGGAGGAACCTAATATGTTGTTTGGTGAGGGGACTGTCTCTTGGAAATTGTAGGAATGTAGTTTTTAAAGTAAGATTTTGTTTACAAGTCTAGAGCAATTCCTTAGCTAATTAACTTGCTTTTTCTTTTCCTTTCCTTTTCCAAGGGACTTGTTGGATACCTAGTTTTAGAAAAATGATTTAATGAAAGAGTTTGGGGAGATGGATCAAACCATATCAGTTCAACACCTACTCTGCTCACTTGGTCATAGAAAGTTGCCTGAGTTAATAAGACTAAGGAGTTAGTAAGGACTTCTAATTCTAAAGCCATCTTTCCATCTCTAAGCCATGCTGGGTACAAGTTAAGAATAAAAAGCAGAAACCAGCTGGACATATCTGTTAGGAGTGTGATGAGAATAGAGATCAATCTGTTCCAGAAAGAGAAAACCCATTTTCATTATAGACAATAAGTAATATCTTTTAGATAGTTATTTTAAACTCAAAGAATGGGAAGAAATGGGTACTTGTACACTATATTAAACGTTATGACCATTGGAATGAGCATTGGTTTAAATATTTCCCTTTCTTAAAACTTGAATTTGTTTGAATTTGAAGTGTTAACGCTTTCATTTATATTATAGTAATCTGTTTTAGCTTTTATTTCCATGTGGGTTGTTTTTTTTTTAAAGCAAACCAAAAAATTTAAAATGGGAATTATCAAGAAATCTGAGCTAGTAAATGAATTATAATTCTAATAATCTCTCTTATAATGAATTTTGGAAAAATTCATTATATTTGATCTGTAGTTGAATGTTTATTGAAGTGAAAAGTTTTATTTTGCAACATAACAATTTGGCCTAGCTAGATCAAATAATAAAATACTTAGAAATTGATTTGGGGGGAATAGTTTTTTAATCTTTCAGTTTTGCTTGATTGATGAACAGTTTAAAGATTATGTTGTTGCTTTGTGTCATAGGAAGTGCATTGGAAAAATCCTTAGCTATAAGCCAAGGTGGGGATCTATTTGAGGAATGGTTGGAGCTTCGAAATGGTTGCCTCTGCTGCTCAGTAAAGTGAGGAATATTTATGTTACATTATTTCAAGTTTGTCAATTTTGGGTTGAGTTTTACTTCATTTTTTATTTCATTTAACTTCAGTAATTTTCTTAACACTGGCTAAAGTAGTTTTCTAAGAAGTCATTTTAAGTACTTATTACTTTTTTTTGTTTATTTGTTTTTGCTAGTAATTTAGTGCTAGGATTTTTTGAATATATGATGGATTTATGATGTTTTAAGCTAACTTTTAATTAAATTTAGATTCTTTTCAGGTAACTGATTGTAGATGTAAAAAAATCAAATAGTAAAATATTAGTTATCTTTTACTTCATGTTTTAAATCTTCTCAGAATGAGAAACAACATTTTGAAATGATGAGAAATTATGGTAATAGCTGAACAAAAAAAGGAGGAGACACTTATTTTGAACCAGTTGTAATGCTGACAATGATGTCAGGAGAAAAATACAATACCAATGTTAAAATTCTATGGCAAAAAAATAAAATTCTATGTCAGTGAGATATGACTCACTGTTGCTTTTTAAGTCAAATTTCTCATTGTTATAATTTTTTATTGCTAGCATTTATTTTTAAGCTTTCTCTTCACCAGCATGTCTTTTTAAAGTGTGCATTTTTAAATTTTTTATATATTTATGAGGACAAAAATATCAAGCTATTCTATTCAGAATAAGGATTATGAGCTTGATTTAAAGCTCATAATCTTATTCTGAATAGAATAGCTTGATATTTAATTATGGCAAGTTAAAAAATTGAGTTTAGTACATTTGAAAACACTATTATCCTGTTAGTACTAATCTCATGCATTTCTTGTAGCTAAAATATATATTAGCCAAGCAAATGAATCCTAGTCTTCTTTTAGGGAAAAAACTTGACATTGGGTCCTTAATTTCTTGGACTCCTGAGAACATTTCCTTAATGTATCATTTTATTGATATTGTTAAATACATGACATTTTCACAAGAGTTTTGTGGGTAAATTGTTTGGTCCTACAAAAAAATTGATTTTTCATTTTCTAGAGATATAAAACACATTTATAGTGGTAAGTTTTAAAATTTTAAGATGGTGACTCATTTGCTATGTTTTGGTTTTGTACAGAGACAATGGTTTGAAGGCTATTGAGAATTTGATGCAGAAGAAAGGAAAATTTGACTACATACTATTAGAAACAACTGGCTTGGCAGATCCTGGTAAGTACCATTATCACTCATCGCTTTGTATAATACAATTTCCCTGTGTGTGAAAATACGTATGCAGCAGAGGATTAATCTAAAGAGATTTTTAAGCCTTGACTTGCTTACTTGGATTACATGTAAAAATAGCAATAGCTCATCTCATAGTCTCCTTTGACAAGTATGGCTGAAAAAATTCTTTAATATTGTCTTTAGAATATAAAATTTTATTGATCATTAACGAGGACAATATTACCCCCATGGATTTTGTATTGTTTCATTTAGCCTTACTCAAGAAAATTTTATATATGCTACCTTCTGTTTGGTTTTGAAATTTATAGCTCTCATGTCTGCTTAATCTTTTTTTTTTTCCCCCAACTTTTTTGGAGGCTGTTCTTTAAAAGATAACAAATATTTCAGGTTGTAGTTTCAGTAGCTTCTGTTCTTCATTTGCCTCAGAGACATAAAAGTAATCTTGGGATTTTATGTGATATCTAGTGGTTTTGGATTGTTCATGTTCAGATATATTTTGTGCCTTTTAGTTAAAAGGTGATGAATTTTGAATATGCAGTGTAACTCATTCATGGTTGGTTGGTTGTCTTTTTTTTTTTTTTTTTTTTTTTTTTTTTGCTATAAGGTAGAGTATCGTGAGAGCATTACTGTGAAGTGATTGTAGTATGATAAAACTTGAATGCATTAATGAACCAAAAACAGGAGGCAGGGAGAATGAGAGAAAGAGAGAGACTCAGACAGAGAGACAGAGAAAGAGAATATTGTTGTGAGAGTTCCACAATCAACAATCAAAAAATGATAGATTCTGGCCTATTTCCCTAATGGATATCAAAATTAAACTTGCAACTTTAGCCTCTAAAATAGATTTTAAAAAACTAGTTATAAATAATTCAAGCTTGTATCAACCTGAGAATAGAATGTTAGGTAGAATTAACATTTAATTAGGGCTAACTTCTTTTTACTCCATTGGATTGTGTTTATTCATAATTTACAAAATTTGTTAGTGTTATTACTTAATTCTTTCTTCTTTTTTTATTAAAGATTTTTATTCACAAAGCATATGCATGGGTAATTTTCCCAAAATTGACCCCTGCATAACCCCCTACCTCAAATTTTCCCCTTCTTCTCCTCCTTCCCTCCCCCACCCAGTAGGGAGTCCAATACATGCCAAATATGCTGAAATACATGCCAGATCCAATATGTGTGTACATATTCACCAGTCATCCGGTTGCACAAGAAAAATCAGATCAAGAAGGAAGAAAAAGAAAAACTGAGAAAAAAGAAACAAAATGCAAGCAAATAATAACAGAGAAAGTGAGAATGCTAGGCCGTGTTCCACCCTCTGTTCCCATGGTTCTCTCTGGGTGTAGATGGTTCTCTTCATCACTACACAAGTGGGACTTGTCCAATTCATCTCTGTTGAAGAGAGCCATATCTGAAGAGATCAGAATTGATCGTCTTATAGTCTTCTTGTTGCTATGTATAATGAATGATGTGTATAATGATCTCTTGGTTCTGCTCATTTCACTTTGCATCAGTTCATGTAGGTCTCTCCAAGCCTCTGAAATCATCCTGCTGGTCTTTTCTTACAGAACAGTAGTATTCCATTAGCATTCATATATCATAATTTATTCAGCCATTTTCCAATTGATGGGTATCCATTCAGTTTCCAGTTTCTTGCCACTACAAGGAGTGCTGCCACAAACATTTTTGCCCAGGTGGGTTCCTTTCTCTCTTATAAGATCTCTTTGGAATATAATCCCAGTAGAAACATTGCTGGATCAGAGGGTATGCACAGTTTGATAACTTTTTGAGCATATTAACTATTTCTTCTTAATTCTAGTCTAATTCCATTTAGATGTTTGGTCTGATTCATATGGTCATTGTAGAGTACCATTTATTCAGAAAGATTTGTTTAGTGGAATGAAAAAAGAAGATATATTTGAAAGAGAGCTCAAATGTAATTGATTTGCTAATAGTTGAAAAACATGGCATAATGTCAAGAGTTTCATGGTTGATACTCCAAATGTCTCTCAAATAACCATTGAGTTTATATTAAATTCTTTTCCTTTAGTACTATCAATTTTAATATTTTTATTAATGGAGCCAGAATTCAGAAAGTTTAAACTAAATCTAAGGATGCTTTCCAGGTTATCTTTGCAAATATTAAAAATGGATATGGCAGGATTGGTTCTCTCATGCATCCAAAAGGGACAAGAAATAGTTCATGCAATATTTGCTAATCTCGTATTAGAATGTTTATAAATTCTTGTAAAAACTACCAAGATAATGATTGTAGCCAAGCTCGGAGACTTAGAATGTCCAAATTAAAGCAAATTCTATTTTAGTAATCAGTGATTTCATAACAAAACTGGGCATAGGGAGGAAAGCAGAAAATATTATTCTGAAGGCAGGAACCATTGGGTGGAAAACTTTATAAATATTTAGCCTATTACCTGTAGATACATTCTTCAAGAAAATGTATAGCTGGACATGGCAAGTACCAAATAACTTCACAAAATGAATTAGATTATCTTTTAATTGCTGGAAGTTTGTCACTGGAGTGAGTCAAAAATAAACCCCTCTTGGGGCAGCTAAGTGGCACAGTGGATAGAGCTGCAGCCTTAAACTAAGGAGGATCTGAGTTCAAATCTGCTCTCAGACACTTAATACTTCCTAGCTGTGTGACCCTGGGCAAATCACTTAACCCCAATTGCCTCAGCAAAAATATATAGAGAACTATATATAGAGAACTGACTCTAATTTATAAGAAACCAAGCCATTCTCCAATTGATAAATGGTCAAAGGATATGAACAGACAATTTTCAGATGATGAAATTGAAATTATTACCACTCATATGAAAGAGTGTTCCAAATCATTATTAATCAGAGAAATGCAAATTAAGACAACTCTGAGATACCACTACACACCTGTCAGATTGGCTAAGATGACAGGAAAAAATAATGATGAATGTTGGAGGGGATGCGGGAAAACTGGGACACTGATGCATTGTTGGTGGAGTTATGAACAAATCCAACCATTCTGGAGAGCAATCTGGAATTATGCCCAAAAAGTTATCAAACTGTGCGTACCCTTTGATCCAGCAGTGTTTCTACTGGGCTTATACCCCAAAGAGATACTAAAGAAGGGAAAGGGACCAGTATGTGCCAAAATGTTTGTGGCAGCCCTGTTTGTAGTGGCCAGAAACTGGAAAATGAATGGATGCCCATCAATTGGAGAATGGTTGAGTAAATTGTGGTATATGAATGTTATGGAATATTATTGTTCTGTAAGAAATGACCAGCAGGATGAATACAGAGAGGCTTGGAAAGAATTACATGAACTGATGCTAAGTGAAATGAGCAGAACCAGGAGATCATTATATACGTCAGCAATGATAGTGTATGAAGATGTAATCTGATGGAAGTGGATTTTTTTGACAAAGAGACCTAATTCAATTTCAATTGATCAATGATGCACAGAAGCAGCTACACCCAAAGAAAAAACACTGGGAAATGAATGTAAACTGTTTGCATTTTTGTTTTTCTTCCCGGGTTATTTCTACCTTCTGAATCCAATTCTCCCTGTGCAACAAGAAAACTGTTTGGATCTGCACACATACATTGTATCTAGGATATACTAGGACATATTCAACATATATAGGACTGCTTGCCATCTAGGGGAGAGGGTGGAGGGTGGGAGGGAAAAATTGGAACAGAAGTGAGTGCAAGGGATAATGTTGTAAAAAAATTACCCTAGCATGGATTCTGTCAATAAAAAGTTACTATAATAAAAAAAAAAAAAATCACTAAAAAAAATAAATAAATAAAAACAAAAACAAAAACAAAAAAAACAAATCCTCTGCATAGTTTTCCTGCCTCAAAGATCAAAATCAGTACAACGATGTGATAAAGAATAAAACTAAGAAAAATATATTGTATACAATTAAAACAAATTTAGCTTGACCTATTTAGAAAGTTTTTGATGCCAAAAAATAAGAAATAAATGGAGAAAAAGATATTCACATTGATTGTAGCAAACAGAATTTTAACTTAATAAATTGCCATGAGAGAGAGCTCTAAAGAATTAATTGAGATAGGAAGTTAAAGACAATATGTTTTTGTAATGTAAATTCCATTTGGAAATATTAAGAAGGATAATGATAATAATAGCTAACATTTATATAGTCCTTATTGTGTGCTTTTCTTCCTGTCAAAAGTCATATAAAATGGGAATTTCAAACATGTAGCTAGGTGGCACAGTGAATAGAGCTCTGGAAATGAAGCCAGGAACACTTGTGTTCAAATGCAGCCTCAGACACTTATTTAGCTCTGTGACATTGGGCAAGACATTTAACTTAATGCCTTCCTCCTTTTATTCTTCTGTAAAATATGGATAATTGTTCTGAGCCAGAACTCTACTTAAAACAGTGATTCTTACAAGGTGCTAAGTCAGTGGAATTGAGGAGACAATGGTTATCTAGTTTAGCATGGTGATTAATAGTTCTCTAAGTTCAGTATGATTGATTTAATCTTAAACAAATAATAATTTCCTAGTGATAAAATGATTGGTTTAAAATCAAAATAGAGCATATAAAGCTGTGACAAACTCAGCCAGAGTCAGAGCCAGAAACAGACTCAGAAGGGCTTGAAGAGAGACTCAGAAGGGCCAGACACAGACTCGGAAGGGACCCAGAGACACATTCATTCCATCGTCCACCTTTGTGGTGGCTGGAGGCTGAAGCAGAAGCCCTTGGACTCAGAGAAATTCATTCCATCTTCATCAGCCTCGTGGTGGCTGGCCTGTCCTCCTGCTCCCCCTCCTGAAACCAAGACTCCAGAAGGCCTCCAAGAAAGCTAGCTGGGCCCCAGACAAGGAAACTAGATTGTGAAGGAGGTAATAAAGGATTTGGACTTTAACACCTGGCTGTTCTTGTAGTGATTAATCTGCTGAAAGGAAGATTGCTCAAAGACCTCCAGAAAACAAATAAGAACACTACAGATAATAATAGCACCTATCTCCTAGGGTTATTGTATAAAGTGCTTTGCAAACAAAGTCCTCTATTAAATGTTAGCTATTATTTTTATTCATTTATTATAAATTGTTTCAGTACTTTTTAAAAGAACTATGATTTCTATGATGTTGAGACTTCCTCCTTGGAAGCCTGTTGAAACCTCTGTACCTCATTAAGCTATTTTTTATTGTAACCAGCCTTATTATAATAATAAGCCTATCCAACACACTTAACTAAATTGAATTTTTGAGGATTCTGGCAGGATTCTTCACAGGGCCTATACTTGAACCGCAACAGATTGACAAAGTCTTGCATCCTACTGAGAAAACATTGAAGACCTAGTCTCTTATTCCCATGATCAGAGTAGGACTGTAGTGAAGACTTAGAAATTATGAGGACAGAAATATTTTCAAAGACCCAGAGAATGATATCATTTGTGTTGTAGTCTTGACTCTACCTAGGGATGGGACCTTGAGCAAGTTCTTTAACTTCTCTGAGCCACTGTGTCTTCATCTTTTAAAAAAAACAAGGGGGCAGCTAGGTGGTGCAGTGGATAGAGCACCAGTCTTGAAGTCAGGAGGACCTGAGTTCAAATCTGGCCTCAGACACATAACACTTCTTAGCTGTGTGACCCTGGGTAAGTCGCTTAAACCCCAATTGCCTCGGAAAAAAAAAAAAGAAAGAAAGAAAAAGAAAACATAACAAAACAAAATCTAAAATAGATGTCACTGTACTAAGCTCAATGGCTAGAGTGCATGTTAAAAGGCTGTATAAATTACCAATCCCTTATTATAGTTCATGAATCTACGTATATCAAAATTATCATTTTTTTTATACTACCTGATGAAGGCACTAGTAACATGTCAGAATTAGATACACAATTCTAAGAGTGATGCTTAAGTCTTTAGACTGCAACAAATAAGTGATGGCTGCATACGTCTCTAAGACGTAATTATTGCTGACATATAGCATTTTAAGGTTTGTGGAGAGAGAGAGCTTTAAATGCATCTCATCCTTACAACTACCTTAGTAACTTAGTTATCATTCCCATTTTACACATGAAGTAAAGCTGAAAGAAGTTAAATTAATGTCCTTGGAATATAGAGCTAGTATCTGAGGTAGATGTTAAACCCAGATCCTTCTGAATCCTAAGTCTAGTCTCTTATCTCTCTTCTCCCCCATTCCTCCCAACTTCTTTTCTCCCTAAAACCATTTGAGGTAGATAATAAAAGCATTATTGTCTGTTTTACATTAAGAAAATAGAGGCATAGACATGTTAAAGTGACTTGCCTATAGTCACACAGCAGCTAGTAAGTATGCTTCAAGACTTCTTCCTGATTCCTAGGTTGAACAATCATTTCCATATATCATACTGTGAAGGAAATTGCCTGATGAACAATTGATGATTTCTTAATCATCCTAACACAAATTGTATATAGTGATTCATATACAATTTGATATATTTTACTTTGTGGAGGGAAAATCAACTATAATAGAAGTAAATTAAGAATAATGCCATTCCAAAGTAAACATTTTTTCCTCTTATTAATTAAAAACATACTTTTGGTCAAGCAAGTGAGGAAAGTTCTTATTGGCAATTCAGTTCTTTCTCATTGAGGGAACTGACACTCCTGTTAAAAGCTAAATAATTATCATGGTAAAGTAATTTCTTGAAAAGAAAAAAAAAAAAAAACATTGATTCAGCCCGTTACTCACAAATCCTATTTCAGACAAATTGGAAAACTATTAAACTTTTTGGGAAAAAAAAAATCAATAGATTATCAGGAAGTTACTAGGTCTAGTAGCCCTTGATGTATCTTGCATGAGTAATCACTGTAAATAGTTGACAGGTATTTCATTGTTTTCAGAGTGATGCTTGGGAGATCACGGCTTGTCAGTGCAACTGGACAGCTTTAGACATTGTAATGAGTTCAGTTATCATTGTTTTCTTCCCTCTGCTTCATTCTTTTAGACACCCATGTCATTAACTGGAGCTGTGATGGTTTGAAAAATAAAATACTTTCCTTTGTCAGTTTTTTCTCTTTTATTGTAATATTGCTACCTCCTGAAGCCCTGAATCCTATCAAGACAAGTTATTATTTCTTGCTCAGAAATATATAAGCAATTATCCCTAGACCCACAGTTTATACTAATACTGCATATTATAAAATAGCTATTAGTTGTCCATCCTTTTGTTTGTTCTTTTTCCTTCTTAAAAATAGCAAGTAAATTTCTTCTTTAGCAGATGATCTGAGGATTCTCTCCTATCCTCCTTCCCCTAGGCTATCAAAGGATCATTATGATTACTTTTCATCTGCTAAGCTTTAGATCTCCAAAAACAAAAATGACAGTCTGTTCTCTTAAGGAGCTTGTGTTCTATAGAGGAATAAAGCATCTACATATATAAATATAAGAATGAAGTGATTTCAGCAGGAGGAATGGAAGGTATTAGCAATTGGAGGGACCAGAAAAGGCCTTACATTAGAGATATCATTGGAGCAATTTTTGAAGGGAATCTTTTGTCCTTGGAATTTGCCAAGATTTTTTTTTTTTTATTGTTTTCATTAATATTATTAAGTTTTGTCAATTACAGGTGCTGTTGCTTCCATGTTTTGGGTTGATGCTGAATTAGGGAGTGACATTTATCTTGATGGTAAGTACACAAAATGACATCTTGCTAAAACCATAATCTTTTGGTAACTTTTTTTTTCCAAAGTAAAATTTTATTTGCTTTTCAATTCAATTTAGTAAGCTTTAGTTAAGGTCTTATTGTGTGCTAATTCAGTGAGAGATATAAAATTAAATAGGAATGACTATCTTCAAATAAGTTATGGTATATTTTTCAAGTTATTATTCTTAAAAATTGAAACAGTTATAATCAGGTTGAACCAGAGTGAATCTCCATCTAAAATCCCCAAATTTTTAATTATTTGTAATTTTAATAAATTAAGAAAAAATAGCAAGATTTTTGCCAAAATACATTTGCTCTCTTCCAAAATATATGTGTTTATTGAAGGTTGTTGATTTTGTTTTTGATGTAGTTGAAGATAAGTATGTCATTTTTCTTATTCTTACTGCATTTGCTTCCCTTTCATATATGTTCCTTTGAGAGCAAGAATTGTTTTTTGCTTTTCTTGTTATCTTTGGTACTTGGCACTATTTTTGGCACCTATGCTTGTTGATTTATCAGTTTTTATGGCATCATACCATTCTACTCCATGAATATGCCAGAATTTATCCAGCCCTTCCCTAATTGTTTGATACATTATCAGTTTCAGGGCTTTTTTTTTTTTTTTTTTTAAAGTATTCCCATTAGGGAATCTGATCAACTTTTTCTGGGTTTATTAGCAATTTTTATTTCTATAAAACATGCTTAGTCATGTAATTTCACAGTTTGCAGTTTCTCTGTACCCAAATTTTCAAATGAATGTATGATCATATCAGCTTCGGAATTCCTCCACTGTTGTCTATCTCAGTTCATCTTTACCAACTCATCCTGGACAACTCTTGTCCATATCTGCCCTCATTTTGCCACAGGTATCTACCTGTACTGGTTTTCCACTTGCCATCCATTATTCTAGTCTGTCTTTTAGTCCAAGTTCTCTTCTGATCATTCAATATCTTTTACTTTTTTTCAGAGAAGAATTGAGGTTCTAAACATTTTTGATATCAGATATTTATTACAAAACATTTTTCCTATTTTTAAAAAAAGAATGTTTTGCACAATCCTTTTACTATTTCAAATCTATTTGTTATGTCTTGAATGATTTATTCAATTTGATAAACATTTGTCTCATTTTCACAACTGGGAAAAAAATGTCATTCCTTTATATCCATTTCTTTTTTTACAATTAAAATAAAGGAGAGGAGCAGTTAGGTGGTGCAGTAGGTGGAGCACTAGCACTTTAGTCAGGAGGATCTGAGTTAAAATCTGGTCTCAGATACAACACTTCCTAGTTGTGTGATCCTGGGCAAGTCACTTAATCCCAATTGCCTCAGCAAAAAAAAATAAATAAATAAATAAAAAGAATTACCTGGGGAACTAAGGAGTACTTAAAAAATAATAAAATAAAATAAAGGAGATCACTGGACCAGCTTATTAATATATGAAATGAGATATCCTGGACTAATAGGCTGGTCCATTGATTTCAACTTCAAGATTATAATAGAGAGTCCTTTAAGGATCCTAAAATGCAATGAAAATAATTTTACTGATAAAAAGACTTAAAAAGGGCACAGTATCCAATTAAATTTTAATAACAAGCTATTTCCCTCCTTTCTGCATTCTCCTTAGTAAGTAGGAATGTTTGGTCAGAAAAATGTCATCATATCCCATAGGGCAGTGAAATCTCTCTAAAGTCTCCCAAGCCTAAGTTTGTATAGGCCAGGCTTGTTTAATTAAATTGCCTGTACCCTTAAAGGAAAACCACTCCAGTATATATTATATTATATATCTACATATATATATTGTTCCTACCATAGATATGGATGTTAAATTCATTTTTTACCATCCAGTTTTACTTGCTTTTTAAAATTATATCTTCTTCACTTGTGAATCATTTGTAAGGTTATATGTATGTCTGGGTTTGCTATTGTGTTAACATTAGTTACTCATTTTCTTTATTGTACATGTTTGTTCAGTAAGATAAAGTTAGCAAAGTAAGTTGATTTTATACTTAAATTTAGTAAAAGAACAAAGTGAGATTGAAGTAAAGATGAACAAAATTGATAATACAGCACCTCAAAGAGAATAGTTCCAAAAATTAATCAAAAGAAGAAGATAGAGAATTGACAACTAGAATTAGAAATGAGAAAAGGTGAATACAACTAAAAAAAACTTATGTTCAGTTCTTACATTAATAAATTTGAGAATTTTTAAAATGAATTATTGACAGAAGGAAAAAAATTAAGCAGTTACAAACAATATCTCATAATAGTATCTTTATAACATTTTGAAATTTGGTAGGTCAAATTCTTTCCCTTTTAATTCATAGTTCTTATTGATTTTCTGAATTATTTCATTTTCTGTATGAATTTTATTATTTTTGTAAAAAAATATAGGAAGTAACCTTATGGCATCATTTATGAATTAGGGATTGACAGTTTTAGCCACCAATTTCTGTCATGATAATTTTGAAATTTGCTGTATACCTGTATTCTTGATGAAGTAACATTAATATTTGGTATGTTTTACTTTTATCATAAATTGAATTTACACAAAATTCTTCTGGCAGTTTTCTCTTATTATTGTTGATTTACACACAGAAATAAAGATGATTTTCATGAGTTTATCTTTAAGATAAAACTGCTTTGCCCAAAGTCGGTCCCTCTTTTGTTGATTGTTTTAAATTTCCTAGATACTATATATAGGCACCCAGAGATAACTTCTTTATTGGCAGTACTTATTAATACCTTTTTCATCCATTATTGAAATGAGCTGATATTTCTCAGAATGGCAAGAAGAAAAACAACTTTGCATTATGATTATGCTTGTTTTTAATAGGAACACTTCCAGGTTTTCTTCTTTGTACACATGATTAACTTGGGGCAACCATAAAATTAGTCAGGAAGATACAGGTTTGAGGTCTGACTCTGACTCATTCTGGCTCTGTGACCCAGAACCTAGGGCTGCACTTACGCTCTGGGCAATTCTTTCAAACTCTTAAATAGGGGAGAAGGTTCTGAGCTGCATAAAGAATTCTCTCCTGGGAGAGTCACCCACAATATCAAAATCACACGTCTAGTCCCTGCCTCTATAACTACACCAAGCAGTCGAGGGGAATCTGCTGTAGGAAAGTTTTTATAAATTCCAGCATAAAATAAGTGAATTTGCAGATTATCCAACACCACCATTTTTCTGCATTGTCTGGCTTACATAACTTGATGGTTATAATTTAAGCATTTCAGTTCCTCTTTTCTTTGTCCATTTTTCCTTTAAACAAGGACTTCTTAATCTAAGGTCTGTGAACTTGTCTTTTTGTTTATTTTGTTTTTGGTTAAATTTTTTTATGTTTAATAATAGCTTTTTATTTTCAAAATACATGCAAAGATAGTTTTCAACATTCATCTTTGCAAAACCTTATATTACAAATTTTTCTCCCCCTCCCCACCTCTTCCCCTAGACAGATAGACACATATTTAATCTATATTGAATTACTAAAGTAATTCAATATAGATTAAATATGTGTCTATCAGAGTTGATCATCATATAATCTTGTTGCTATGTACAGTGTTCTTTTGGTTCAACTCACTGTTCATATAAGTCTCTCCAGGCCTTTCTGAAATCATTCTGCTAATTATTTTTTATAGAACAATAATTTGAATGTAATAATATTCATATATATATATATATACACACACACACACAGTTTGATAGCCCTTTGGGCATAGTTCCAAATTGCTCTTCAGAATGATTGGATCAGTTGTGAACTTGTTTTTAAAAATCATTTTATATATATATATCATTAAAGCTGGTTTCTTTGGGAAACCCACGTATTTTTTAAAAATTCATTTAAGAACACTGAGAAGGGCCCTGTGGGCTTCATTAAACTGGCTATTATCTGTTAACAAAATCCCTTGTAAAGTAAAAAATGATTAAATCCTTAAAGGCTTTTATCATTTACTATTATCTGTCAAGATGTATGTGACATAGTACAATTTAGTTTCTTATATTCATTCTGCTGCTTTCTATTTCATGTAATGGTTTACTTCTATTTGTTAAACATATATATTGAAGAACCGAAATGCTTGGTTTAAGACTTAGATGTTTTCATATTATAACCTAAAGATTTTGGTAATGCAGAAAAATTAGAATTTTCAAAAATAGATCTTGGGAGAAAAATATGGCTCATATTTACTAAGCAAGAATTATAATTGTAAATAAGGCTTTGCTTTTTGACAAAAGTGACTTTTATTGAAATGTTTATTTCTTTGCTTCTCTGCTTATATATTTGCTTATTATGGCTTAATAGTATCATCTTTACTAATATGAAATAATAAATAGAAATAAACTTAAGTGGTGAGATCAGCAAAAGAGAGAAAACAGTATTGTTCAATTGTACTATTGATTAGCCAGTAGAATAGTAAAAGTGGGAGCAGTCTTAAGAGTTAGGATGATGTGGATACAGGACTTGCCTGACACATTACTAAAAAGATTAACTTGTGGCAAATTGCCTACCCTCTCTGTGCCAACTTGGGCTTTAGCTTTTTTTTTTTTTCCAGTAGCTGATTTATTTATAGTACAACCTGGTGAAGGGAGATTTTATACTGTGGAGCTCCCTAAATGAATGAAATCACAGGTTTGGATCACACATCACTTCCACTTTGTGAAATTATTAATTAAGGAATGAGGATTAGTTTTTCTTTTCAATTTCAAATTGAGTTAGTCAGCTGAGTCATTTTACACGGCATTTTTAAAAATACCTTTTGTTCCAGTTTTCCCCTCCTCTCCACCCTCTCCCCTAGATGGCAGGATTGACCAGCAGATGTTAAATATATTAAAGTATAAATTAAATACAAAATAAGTATACATGACCAAACCGTTATTTTGCTGTACAAAAAGAATTGGACTCTGAAATATTGTACAATTAGCCTGTGTAGGAAATCCAAAATGCCGGGAGCCAAAAATATAGGGATTGGGAATTCAATGTAATGGTTCTTAGTCATCTCCCAGAGTACTTTCGCTGGATGTATCTGGTTCAGTTCATTACTGCTCCATTGGAACTGATTTGGTTCATCTCATTGCTGAGGATGGCCAGGTCCATCAGAATTGATCATCATATAGTATTGTTGTTGAAGTATATAATGATCTCCTGGCCCTGCTCGTTTCACTCAGCATCAGTTCGTGTAAGTCTCTCCAGGCCTCTCTGAAATCATCCTGTTGGTTATTTCTTATAGAACAATAATATTCCATAATATTCATATACCACAATTTATTCAGCCATTCTCCAGTTGATAGGCATCTATTCAGTTTCCAGTTTCTGGACACTGTAAAGAGGGCTGCCACAAACATTCTACACAGCATTTTTTTAAAGGTAATAATTTGAAGTATATTTCTTCTTTTTTATAGGAATTGTATCTGTTGTGGATTCCAAATATGGATTGAGGGTAAGATTAAATGGCAGACCAAAACAACATAATAGGTTGAATAACTTGAAATGTACCTGATTTCTGAATCATTCAGTTTGTTTCTAGACATTCTAAGAGCACAGAAAAGATCTAAAGTTCTATGATAATATTCATAAAAATTCCCTGTATTGAAGAACTATTTTGAATTCATGCTGCCGTGGGGAGCATGGAGGGGGGTGCAAAAAATAATGAAATGTGCAGGTGCAATGCATGCTATTAGTATATAGTATATTTCTTTTTATTATAAGATTGGAATGTATTGATTTGGAGACTTATAGAGAAAACTGAATTCCCCTGTAAGACTATATTCCAAGGATATTTATTATTCCTCTTGTATGTTTAATAGCAATATGCCATATTAACATAAATATGTATGTTTCATAATTGTTTGATATTAGTATGCCTTTATAACATATAAATGCATCTTGGCAAGTAAAAGGGTCAGATCTATCTATCTATCTATCTATATACACACACACACATATACACACACATACACTATTGATAGACTGTTTCTTGGGTCAAATTTTGAATCATGTAAATTCAGGAAATATTTAACATCTTTGCCACCTTTTAAATTATTAAATTGATATACCTGTAGAAAACTAACATATTATCAGAATAATAGAAATGTTGAATTTCTTAAGTTACATGCCAGATAAATAACTTTTGCTTTGTATAAAGAATTTGCTAACTTGTCCAATTCCTCTAGTTGCAAAGCTTGACCTCCGCAACTGCTTGTGATTCAAAGAATTCTGAGGCTCTATCAGTAATGACACCTGGACTAATGGGCAGCACTTTAAGGGTGTCATGCTTTACAGATCCAGCCCATCACTAGTATAGCAAAGAAATGGTACCCTGTGGCCAAGCAGCCAAATTGAAACTGATGTGGTAATTGATATCATGGGCTATCACTTTAATGGGATTGTCACCCAGTGAGCTGAAATATTCACTTTTTAATCATGGGCAAAGGAATGGACAATTTAAAATGACAGCTTTCCACTCTTAGGACTGTCACTCAGGCCACGGACATTGTTCTTTTCACTTGTACAAATCTGATAACATTTAATGCAATGGAATCAATTAGTAGATAGTGCTAGAGAAAAGGTCAAGAGAGGTTTCTTTTTAGTTCTCCTGTTATTGCGCAAGCTGTTGAAACAATTCAACCAGAAAACAGTTTGGATTAGGAAAAGCCAGGAAAATAAATGGTTATTTTACAATAAAGATTAAAAAAAAAAAAAAATCAAGTAGTATTAGATAAATAACCAACCTGTTTGAAAAGAAAAGTTTCCTGGTTTTTATGTTGACATGTTTGAAAGTTGATTTATTTTCATTGTAGTCAACTTTGTTTACTAACCAAATCAATTTTAAACTGGTATAGATTTTTATAGTTGATTTGCTAGCCTTCCAGTGGCTGGCAAAAGATGTTTTTTAATATTATCAATATAAGTAGAATTTTCTTTCATCACCTTAAAAAAATGTCAACATTGTTCTATTGTGCTGACTTAAAAGTGGAGGCCTTGTGTTGGAGTATTTAAATTGGATACAGCTTACTAATACAGTTTTGTTGTATGTAAAGTAGATATAAAGAATGTCCTATATTTCCAAATCGATTATTTTCTTTCTTTTGTCCCCTCATTTTTAATAGCTTTTTATTTTCCCAAATACATGCAAAGATGGTTTTCAACATTTACCTTTGCAATACTTTGTATTCCAACTTTTGCTCCCTCTCCCTCCAACTCTTCCCCTAGACAGCAAGTAATCCAATATAGGTTAAAAGGTTAAATATGGGCAATTCTTCTAAATATATTTCCATATCTTTCATGCTGCACAAGAATATGAACAACTTTCAGATGGAGAAATTAAAGCCATTTATGATCAAATAAAAATGCTCTAAATCACTATTGATTAGAGAAATGCAAATTAAAACAATTCTGAGGTACCACTTCATACTTCTCAGATTGGCCGAGATGACAGGAAAACACAGTGTTGAATGTTGGAAAGAATGTGTGACAATTGTAACGCTAATACATTGTGGGTGGAGTTGTGAATAGATCGACCATTCTGGAGAACAATTTGGAAGTATGCTGAAAAATCTATCACTGTATATCCTTTGATACAGCAGTGATTCTATTGGGTCTGTATCCCCAAGAGATCCCAGAAGAGGGACAGAGACCCACATGTGCAAAAACATTTGCAGCAGCTTAATTTGTGATGTCAAGGAACTGGAAATTTAGTGATTTCCCATCAGTTGGGGAATGGCTCAATAAGTTATGGTATATGAATGTAATGGAATATTGTTCTATAAGTAATGATGAGCAGGATTTCAGAAAAGCCTGAAAAACCTTACATAAACTGATGCTGAGTGAAGTGAGCAGAATTAAGAGAACACTTTAACCACTAACAGCAAGATTATGTGATGAGCAGTCAATTATGAGGAACTTGACTTTTCTCAGCAATACAATGATCAAGATAATTCTATTAGCCATCTGCATCCAGAGGAGAACTATGGACCCTGAATGGATCTAAGCATATTATGTTTAACCTTTTTGTTTTGTTTGTTTCTTTTTTTTTTCTTAAGGTTTTTTCCCTTTGTTCTGATTTTTTCTTTCACAAGATGACAAATAAGGAAATACGTTTTTAAATTTTTCTTAATAGCTTGTTATTTTTTTTTTTTTAATTTAATAGCCTTTTATTTACAGGATATATACATGGGTAACTTTACAGCATTAACAATTGCCAAACCTCTTGTTCCAATTTTTCACCTCTTACCCCCACCCCTCCCTAAATGGCAGGATGACCAGTAGATGTTAAATATATTAAAATATAACTTAGATACACAATAAGTATACATGACCAAAACATTATTTTGCTGTACAAAAAGAATCAGACTCTGAATTATTGTACAATTAGCTTGTGAAGGAAATCAAAAATGCAGGTGTGCATAAATATAGGGATTGGGAATTCAATGTAATGGTTTTTAGTCATCTCCCAGAGTTCTTTTTCTGGGTATAGCTAGTTCAGTTCATTACTGCTCCATTAGAAATGATTTGGTTGATCTTGTTGCTGAGGATGGCCTGATCCATCAGAACTGGTCATCATCTAGTATTGTTGTTGAAGTATATAATGATCTCCTGGTCCTGAATAGCTTGTTATTTTCAAAATACATGCAAAGATAGCTTTTAACATTCACCCTTGAAAAACCTTGTGTTAGAAATTTTTCTCCCTTCTCCCACCCTCCTTCCATACACAGCGAATTGGATTATTCGCTGGATTATAAATGGATTATTGGATTATAAATAAATATACGTTAAACATGTACAATTCTTCTTTACATATTTCCACATTTATTATGTTGCACAAGAAAAATTAGATCAAAAAGGGGGAAAAATGAGAAAAAATAAAAAAAAAAAATAAGCCAAGCCAAGCAACAACAAAAAAGGTGAAAATACTGTGTTGTGATCCACATTCAGTCCCTATAGTCCTCATTCTGGATGCAGATAGCTCTCTCCATCACGAGGATTTTGGAATTAGCCTGAATCATCTCATTATTGAAAAGAGCCACATTTATCAGAGTTGATCATCACATAATCTTGTTGTTGCTCTGTATAATGTTCTCTTGGTTCTACTCACTTCACTCAGCATTGGTTCATTTAAGTCTCTTTAGGCCTTTTCTGAAATCACCTTGATGATTGTTTCTTATGGAACAATAATAATCCATAACATACATATACGATAACTTATCCTTATTTCATTATCTTTTCCTGTCATCTTAGCCAATCTGAGTGAGGTGTAATGGAATCTCAGAGTTATCTTAATTTTCATTTTTCTAATAAATAGTGATTTAGAGCATTTTTTCATATGAATAGAAATGGCTTTAATTTATTAATTTGAAAATTGTCTTCATATCCTTTGACCATTTATCAGTTGGAGAATGGCTTGTAATCTTATAAATTTGAGTCACTTCAGTTCAGTCAGAAATGAGGCCTTTATCAGAACCCTTAGATGTAAAATTTTCCCCCCAGTTCTATGCTTCTCTTCTAATTTTGTCTGCCTTGGTTTTGTTTGTATAAAAACTTGTAAACGTAACATCATCAAAATCCAACAAAAAATCTTTTTTACCTACTGATTGAGAAACAAAGCAAAATAAAACTCTTGTCATAAACATGCATAATCAAGCAACAAATTTACACACTGGGCATATCCTAACTAACACATGTCTCAAATATCCATTTTGCTTTTTTCTCTGCCTATCCAAAAATTGTTATTTTCAAATCTAACCTTCTTTCTTTATTCCTGATTAATTAGTATTTCAAAATATTATTAATACTATAAATTTATGAACTGTGTGCCTTTTGTAGCTTATTTTCAATATAATAATTCACAATGCAAAAGATACTACTTTATAACTTGTTTCATACACAAAAGCTAAGAAAAATTCTGCCATAAATATACAAGACTACTCAGTAGTATCATATTTTGGAAAATATAACATTTTAAGGGAAAATAATATTTTGCAGCTATTTTACATATGTAATAAAATGAAAAAAATTTTCTCCAGTTTTCTGTTTAATCTTCTAATGTTGACTGCATTAATTTTTTTTTGAACAAAAGTTTTTTAATTTAAAATAATCAAAATTATCCATAATGTTCTCTAATTCTTCTTTGTCCATAAATTCTTTCTTTCTCGGCAGATCTGAGATCCCGTGTTCTTCTAATTTGTTTATAATTTATGTCAAAATCATTATTAACCCATTTCAATCTTATCTTGCTGTAGGGTGTTAGGTGATAGTCAGTGGCTAGTTTCTTTTTTTTCCTTTTTTAAATAACTTTTTACTGACAGAACCCATGCCAGGGTAATTTTTTTACAACATTATCCCTTGCACTAACTTCTGTTCTGATTTTTCCCCTCCCTTCCTCCCACCCCCTTCCCCAGATGGCAAGCAGTCCTATATATGTTAAATAGGTTACAGTATATCCTAGATACAATATATGTGTGCAGAACCAAACAGTTCTCTTGTTGCCCAGGGAGAATTGGATTCAGAAGGTATAAATAACCCGGGAAGAAAAACAAAAATGCAAGCAGTTTACATTCATTTCCCAGTGTTCTTTCTTTGGGTGTAGCTGCTTCTGTCCATCCTTGATCAATTGAAACTGAGTTAGATCTTCTCTTTGTCAAAGAAATCCACTTCCATCAGAATATATCCTCATACAGTATCATTGTTGAGGTATATAATGATGTCCTAGTTTTGCTCATTTCACTTAGCATCATATAAGTCTCGCCAATCTTCTCTGTATTCATCCTGCTGGTCATTTCTTGTTACAGAATAATAATACTCCATAACATTCATATACCACAATTTATTCAGCCATTCTCCAATTGATGGGCATCCTTTCATTTTTCAGCTTCTAGCCACTACAAACAGGGCTGCCACAAACATTTTGGCACATACAGGTCCCTTTCCTTTCTTTAGTATCTCTTTGGGGTATAAACCCAGTAGAAACACTGCTGGATCAAAGGGTATGCACAGTTTTTTTTTATTTTTTATTTTTTTAGAATCTTTTTTTTTTTTTTTAATAGCCTTTTATTTACAGGATATATACATGGGTAACTTTACAGCATTAACAATTGCCAAACCTCTTGTTCCAATTTTTCACCTCTTACCCCCCCCACCCCCTCCCCTAGATGGCAGGATGACCAGTAGATGTTAAATATATTAAAATATAAATTAGATACACAATAAGTATACCTGACCAAAACGTTATTTTTATGCACAGTTTGATAACTTTTTGAGCATAGTTCCAAATTGCTCTCCAGAATGGCTGGATGTGTTCACAAACCACCAACAATGTATTAGTGTCCCTGTTTTCCCACATCCCCTCCAACATTCTGCATTATCTTTCCCTATCATTCTAGCCAATCTGACAGATGTGTAGTGGTATCTCAGAGTTGTCTTAATTTGCATTTCTCTGATTAATAATGATTGGAGCATATTTTCATGTGGCTAGAAATAGTTTCAATTTCTTCATCTGAGAATTAATTGTCTGTTCATATCCTTTGACCATTTATCAATTGGAGAATGGCTTGATTTCTTATAAATTAGAGTCAGTTCTCTATATATTTTGGAAATGAGGCCTTTATCAGAATCTTTGATTGTAAAAATGTTTTCCCAGTTTATTGTTTCCCTTCTAATCTTGTCTGCATTAGTTTTGTTTGTACAAAAACTTTTCAATTTGATATAATCAAAATTTCCTATTTTGTAGTCAGTAGTGATCTCTAGTTCTTCTTTGGTCATAAATTCCTTCCTCTTCCACAGGTCTGAGAGATGCTCTTCCAATTTATTTATAATCTCATTCTTTCTGTCTAGGTCATGAACCCATTTTGACCTTATCTTGGTGTACGGTGTTAAGTGTGGGTCAGTGAATGGCTAGTTTCTGATGTACTATTTTCCAATTTGGAAATGTTTTTTTAAAAAACATTTGTTAAGCAATCTTTTTTAATAAAAAAGAAAAGTTAGTGTATGTGAAGTACTATGCTAAGAGCAGCGGTTACAAATACAAATATAAAATTCTAGTTGCTCCCAGCTTTCAGGAGTTGGCATTTTTTAGTTTACTGGTTTTCAAATAAACAAATATGTAGTGGAATGAAAGAAAAAAACGTTAATGGTATATTTTTTGTTTATATAAATAGGAATATGGATGTTTATCATATCAAATTTTTCATGCAGAAAAAAGTCACCATTTCCACATTACATTAAAATTAGCTTATCTGTACATTTAACTGGACATTTTAATAGTAAAGTTTCTTGAGGCAACTTGAACCTTAGGAGGATGAGTCTTCCTGAGTATAGGCCAGGCACTCTATTTTGCCATCCAGCTGTGCATGTATCCCTTGACTGTGAAATTTACTGGAATTACCTAAGATAGATCAAACATTTTAGGCATATTTAAGATATAAAATATAAATGATATAAAAAGTATTGTTTTTTTTTTTAATTCACGGATAACGCTTTAAAAAATGAAGCTAAGTACTATGTTAAAAACACACACACACATACACACACACAAAACCCACTAAGCCCAAAGTGAAATCTAAAACTTTTATAACATGTGAACAGTATAAATACTGATTAAGAAATTTTAGGTTATGTGGGAAACAAATACTCTGGACTGGAATAATTGTCAGGAAAAATTAATGTGCTTCGAAGACGAAGAGTTTGATAATGTAAGAATGTTAATTGAACATTTATGAGATAAGAATCTAAAATAAAATGTTTTATAATAACATTTAGATAAAAATTTTTTTCATGTTATGAAACTTAATAATCTTAAACTCTGCCCCTTTTTTTTTTTTTAAGCATTTAACAGAAGAAAAACCAGATGGCCTGATCAATGAAGCAGTGAGGTACTTATTCAGTGAAGAAACAATATACTTAACTTTAAAAGATGCTAAGACTGATTGGTAGTTAAATGGGGAAAAAAAAAAAACATTCTTTAAAAGAAAAGAAAAGCATACTGTGAATTGTTAAATGTCAACAAAAGCATCTGTTAAAATTTTCTATTTAGATAGCACAACTTTGGGTAATGGCATTATATTAGGCCTTGGGCAGACAAAAAACAGAAAAAATAAAACATTTTCTACTTTAAATGAGCTTGCCATGTTTATGGGGAAAAGTGTACTAATTAGGGAATGAATTAGAGAATGAAAAAAGCCAAGTGCCCCAAGATTAATTGAAATCGGAGAGCACATTAGCAGGGGTTTGAACGAAAGTTTTCATGGAGGAGGTGACATATGAGCTTTGACTTGAAGGAAGAAAAAGAATCTGAAAAGTAGAAATGAAGAAGGCCGTACATTTGAGGCATGAGAAAAGTTCTTTGAATGTTTAGTTGTGAAGACTTAAGGAAAAAGGTAATGGTCCACTTTGACTTTCATATAGAATGCATAAAGGCAAATAATGTGAATTAAGATGGAAAAAGTCTGTAATCTTTAAAAGTTAGAAGTTTATTTTATCCTAATTGTCATAGGGAGCAAAATTTTTAGTAGAACTGTAACCTAAAGATGATGATTTTGGCATCTGGTTTGGAAAGGGGAGAGACTTAGCAGGAGAATACTGATTAAGCTATTATAGAAGTCTAGTTTAATGGTGATAAAAGTCTTGAATTGAAGGAGGACTTTATGAGTGGAGAAAATGGACAGAGATCAGATCTTTCTTTGAGAATATACTAAGCAGCTGATTGGATATATTTGGTACAGTTCTAAAGGGGAAAAGAGGCAAAGGTTAGAAATCTGAGTAATGTGGAAGAGGGTAGTATCTCTTTACAAAACCAGATCTGAATAAAAGATAGCTTTTAGGGAAAAGATGGTAAGTTTTATTTTTGATGTGCTGGATTTGAAGGGCCAGCAGGGCTTCCAATAGAGACATCTGGCAGGCAGGCAGACAGAAATATAGAATTGGAGCCCAGTAATTTTAATAGCAATTTGGGAACAATCTATATCAAAATGGTAATTGGATTTATGGAAATAGTTAGGATTGTCAATGGATAGAGTATAAAGTCAGAAGATAAGTCAGCCTTTGAGTCTTGGGGAGAGATAGAGGAAGATCACAATATAAATGATTGTCTAGCAAAGGAGACTGAGAAGGCATAATCAAACACTTCTTTTTTTTTTTTATTTAATAGCCTTTTATTTACAGGATATATACATGGGTAATTTTACAGCATTAACAATTGCCAAACCTCTTGTTCCAATTTTTCACCTCTTACCCCACCCCCACCCCCTCCCCTAGATGGCAGGATGACCAGTAGATGTTAAATATATTAAAATATAACTTAGATACACAATAAGTATACATGACCAAAACGTTATTTTGCTGTACAAAAAGAATCAGACTCTGAAATATTGTACAATTAGCTTGTGAAGGAAATCAAAAATGCAGGTGTGCATAAATATAGGGATTGGGAATTCAATGTAATGGTTTTTAGTCATCTCCCAGAGTTCTTTTTCTGGGCATAGCTAGTTCAGTTCATTACTGCTCCATTAGAAATGATTTGGTTGATCTCGTTGCTGAGGATGGCCTGGTCCATCAGAACTGGTCATCATATAGTATTGTTGTTGAAGTATATAATGATCTCCTGGTCCTGCTCATTTCACTCAGCATCAGTTCGTGTAAGTCTCTCCAGGCCTTTCTGAAATCATCCTGTTGGTCATTTCTTACAGAACAGTAATATTCCATAATATTCATATACCACAATTTATTCAGCCATTCTCCAACTGATGGACATCCATTCAGTTTCCAGTTTTTAGCCACTACAAAAAGGGCTGCCACAAACATTCGTGCACATACAGGTCCCTTTTCCTTCTTTATAATCTCTTTGGGATATAATCCCAGTAGTAACACTGCTGGATCAAAGGGTATGCACAGTTTTAATCAAACACTTCTAAGGAGAACAAGGTTGAGAGAGAACCTTGAGCAGTGAGATCAAGCAGCAAGAAGTCTGAAAAAATTGACCATTAAACAATTAAACATTCATAGGTAATCTTTGATAAAAGGAGTTGAGGTAGAGTGGTAGGGTTGAAATTCTGATATAGGAGAGTTAAAATATGAGCAAATGAAAAGAAAATGGCAGTAGAAATTTTGAATGCTTTTGGGGAGTTAAGGGAAGGAAAGAAAGCATGGTAACTTGGAGTTCTTTACTGATGTATTTTAAACCGTCAATATATTACCAAGTATGTGTCCTGTACAATTAGGTACTTAAATTCTCTGTGATGACAAAAAGCTTATGGCATATTTTTCTTGTTACTGTGTTGTCTTCTTAACTCCATAAGAGCCATAATAGCCAATGCTAGAATTATTCCTTTAAATTGTATAGTCTTTATTACACCGTGATTAAATGTATAATTAGATAACCATGATTTGCTTTCTCAAGTATTACATTTCAGTGAGTACAGTTGTATTATTTTTAAAATCAGCTTTGCAGATGACTAAAGAATCATTCTTATTGACTTAGAGTCCATAATTTGATTTCTTGGGCCAGGACTATTGTTGAAATTATTTTTGTTTAACTGATATGGCACATGATGAATGAGTTGAGAATATGGTATTTATTTCTATAAAAAAGGTTATATTATGTATTGTTTTTCTTTTATCATAAGCTCCTTCAGGGTAGAAACTGTGTCTTATTCATCTTTGTATTTTTTTCAAACCTTTGTAAGTGGAATGTATCACATGAAGGACTTCTAAAGAAAGATAAATCAATAATAATGAAATTGTCCAATAAAGAAGTAGGCTTCATTTGTTTTTTTGCTGAAGATGATGATTTGAAGAAGCTACATAATTTACTTAAAGACTAATTTTCTAATTCTTGTTTTCTCTTTTTTCTTAATTTAGGCAGGTTGCTTTGGCAGATATTATTATAATCAATAAAACTGACCTTGTTGCAGAAGAGGAGTTAATTAAAATCAGAACAATCATCAGGTAAAGCACAAACTGTTTGAAATGTGTTGCATATACATAGCACCTAACATTGTTAATTGGCTTAGATGCATCCTCCAAAATATAGCTTTAGGCAAAATTATCAATCCAAAGAATTGCAAATTGAGAAGTAAATGAAACCATAGAGATCATCTAATCCAGTCCCCATCCTTTTACAAATAAGCAGAGGTCCAAAAACTGATGTATTGGCCAAAGTTGCACAGGTGGCGGAGCCAGGATTCCTATTGGTCCTTTGTTTCCCCATTTTAGTTCCTCAGTAATTATGTCCCAAAGTGGATTGTTGGACATAAGGTATTTTTAACAGAATTTTATGTTGTTCCGTAGTTTATTTGTAACCTCGCACCAAGGCTACTGATTGCCAGGGCCATATATACCAATCTTCCCTGAATACACATGAAGACGAGCTGATGTTAAGGTGCCAAACAGCCTTTCTTGATTGGTAATCTCTGTAGGGGTTTGCAGGAAGCAAGAGCAAGTGTATTTATGTTTCTGCATCTCTGAATCTCTCTACATCTCTGCCTCTCTATTTCTCTCCACATCCTTTGTCTATGGACTCAAAGTTGGCCATTTATATTTACTCTCCTCTGGCGTTACCCTGTGCCTAGCCCACTCAGCATTGCGTTGGTGGATCCACAAAATGGAGACACCTGAAGTTAGTGCTGCGTCCTAAGAAAAGATGTAGCAACAGAACACACCCCTTGCCATTTCAAGGAACTTTTAACACCTGTAAGAGACAACCTCCTGCCTCAGAAGCCAAGCCCCTTTTTACCTCCTAGGTCCACCCTACCAACTGACATGGCATACATGGCAATTCTCAGAAGGAAAGTCCCTAACATATCCCTCTTTCTGCTTATTGGGGGCTGCTCATAAAACCATCTTTATTTATTAAAAATAGCTCACTTAATAAAATTACAAGATGTATAAAAATGTATCGGCATATAAAACATAGGCTTAAAGTAGAAAAAGTAACAATACAAAGATGCAATAAAGGAGATGAGAAGGGAAGTATGTTGGGTTAGGTGTTGGTACCAGAGCCATGGAAGAATTTCCCCAAGTTTTCTATAAGGAGCCACCTCAAGCAGTCAGATCCAGATTCATCTGTGGCAAAGGGATGAAGGTTTTATCTTCTGGAACTACTTCAGGTTGACAAGGGGCCTATAGCTGGCCCTTCCCAATGGGGTCTGGATTGAAGAGGGGAGATGAGTGACTTGTAGGCAGCAGCAGGAGCAATATCTGGTACCAAATGTCAAGATCAGGTCTGTGATTTCAGGTTGACCAAGTGGTTGATGTTTCATGATTCAGAGTCTGGAATAATCAACTTGCCTTGTTTTTTCGTCTGAAATCCAGTGGTCTTCCCCATCAGGACCTGCAAGACATAAATATCCCGGTCCTCTCCGAAGTACTAAGGTTGTTGTCACCAGGGATGATCACCATCAAACTTATATACCCTGACCCATTATGCATTCCTACCTTCCCCTCTCAATGAGGCTGTTGAACCTTCCCTTGGGGTGTCTGGCAATCCTTACTTGTAACCTCTCTCTCAGAGATTACTGATTACCAGGATGCCTAATCCCAGATCTTTGGACATTTCTGGCCACTGCCAGATCAAGCAATGGTTCTTGTTCAATAGAACACCCAGACACAGGAGGTTGCGAGCTCAATTTTGAAAGACACTGGAGCCAACATTCTCGCATCTTTTTATCATCTCCTCAAGGCTTTTGTCTTTATCTAAGGAGGACATGGCTTTCTGGCAATGGGTGTTAGTGTTCTCTCTAGCTAATTTGTGTGTAAGAAGACCAGCTGCTTCTCCTTTATCTACTAACCTCTCAACAGCCACCTGTAGGCGGGAAATCAGGGAAAGGTTCATCTAGGCCCTGTTTGCAAAGTTTCTTTGACTAAGTCTGAAAACAGTCATCCATTGCAGAAACTCCCCAGGTTTAAGGCAGACTTTAGCAATGGTCTTCCAATTATTTGGTGTTAGTATATTGCTGGAAGCTAGGAGAGCCAGCAGCTCCTTAACATATGGAGATTCAAACCTGTAAGTGTTAACTACCTCTTTCAATTCTTTAAATATCTTCCATACTAATGGGGTCAGCATTATTTCCTGGGGGCTATTAAAGACGCCAAATCATTGCTTCCTGATTCCCTTCCTTTGCTGCCTTCTGTAACATACATCCTTTTTTTTTTTTTTTTTTTAATTTTTATTTAATAGCCTTTTATTTACAGATTATATGCATGGGTAACTTTACAGCATTAACAATTGCCAAACCTCTTGTTCCAATTTTTCACCTCTTACCCCCCACCCCCTCTCCCAGATGGCAGGATGACCAGTAGATGTGTAACATACATCCTAATTCTGATTGTAAATCTGTCTACTTTCCGGCTTTTCCATAGTCTCTTCCTGTGACGTCACATCTACTTTTGGCTTGCTTTGTCAGTCTTGGGATCTTGTCTCCCTTCCCATAATTAGATCAGCCACATTCATGAGGTTCCTGGCCAATTCTGACCCTGTTCCGGCGCAATTTGTAATCTCCCTTCTTCTGAGGCCAGAGCCATACATGCCAATCTTTCCCAGATACACATGAAGAATTTATTTTAAGGTGCCAAACAGCCTTTCTTTATTGGTAATCTCAGCAGGGGTTAGCAGGAAGCAAGAGCAAATGTATGTATGTCTCTGCGTCTCTCGTTCTGCATCTCTGAATCTCTCTACATCTCTGCCTCTGTTTTTCTCCGCATCTTTCACCTAGGGACTCAAAGGTGGCCATTTTTATTTACTCTCCTCTGGGATTACCCTGTGCCTAGCCCACTCAGCACTGCATAGGTGGATTTGCAGAAGGGAAACACATGGAGTTAATGCTGTGTCTTAAGAAAAGATCTAGCAACAGAACACACCCCTTGCCATCTCAAGGAACCTTTAACACCTGTAAGATACAACCTCCTGCATCAGAGGCCAAGCCCCTTTTTACCTCCTGAATCCACCCTGTCAGCTGACATGGCATACATGGCAATTCTCAGAAGGAAAGTTGATGTTGAAAAACATTGTTGGTTGAGGCAAAGTTAAGCCCATTTAAAAAACATTCAATAAGTCATGGCTTGTGAAAATATATTTTCAAAGTTGACACCAATTAAGTATTGTGTATTATGTGTTATATCTCAATATGCATATCTTGCAAATGACACAAAATTTTTTTTTAGTTTCCTTGTGATTGATTAATCCTTAAGATAAAGGATAAGATGACAGTACTTCAGTGGCTCTTTTGTATACCTGCATCATTGGGACTTTTTTCTGACATTCAAGGCCTTTGATAGCCTATCTCACCTCATCTTCCCTTACCCTCCAACATTAATTTTCTGTTCCAGTCAGATTGATTTACTTACTGTTTCATGAACATCCCTTATCAATTTTTTCCTTAGCTTTTGCCAAGTCCCTGCTCATACTGCCTTTCCTCTTCTTTTTCTTCTTTCTCTTATGCATTTTTTGAAGCCCAGCTCCAATTGAGATTTTTTTGTGAATCTTTTCTTGACCACTCTTATTCAGAAGTCTTAAAGTCCTCTGATATCTTGTAAGAATTTTTGTCCAGGACCTTTTATGCTGCTTTGTATTCAGTCTATCATGTTAATCTTTTCTCCTTAAGTTAGATTTAAGTTTCCCAAGAGTAGGGACCCTATTTTCTTTTGTCTTTATATGATCTTAGGTGATTCTTCTGTCCTTTAGAGATCATAAAAACTTGGCTAATTTACTTAAAAATATATACTTGGCTGTACTAGATATTGGTAGCCCTAAACTGATTTGACTGTTACAAAAAACTACAGAAGACTATCACAAAAAAACTGGTCATTACTCAAAAAAAACTAGGCTATGATTTTAGATTCTATAAAAGATAAGAAAAATCAAAGCAGTGACAGCCAAGTTTTATGATTTCCAAAGGACACACAATACATTAAATATCTGGAGGAATATTTATTGCTCATGATTGGGGTTATAACAGTATAAAAAGCTAATTTTTACTTTTAGCTATGCCAATCAGTCTGTACAAGAGATTTGATAAAATAGTAGCAAAATTTATTTGAAGAAATTAAAAAAACCTACATTATTATGGGAAGTGATAAAGAGATGAATGAAGGGAGAAGAGCATTTCAAGATCTTAGACTATGTCATAAAGCAGTAGCTGTCCAAATTGTTTAGTATTAGTTTAAAAAATAAAGTAGAATATCAATGTAATAGACTGAACAAAGGAGGCTCAAACAAGGAAACTCAGTAGCTCAGTGTCCCATCTCTAATAAAACAAGATTTTTTAAAAAATATTTATAGAGAATAGAGCCTTATTTTTTCCTGCACATTTAATGCTACAGAAGTCAATTTGAGTAATTCACATTTTGAAACAGTTGTACTTATCTGTCCTAAGAAGTCTACAGAATGTTTGTTTATCAGTGTAAATACTTTCCTTTTACCATTCTGGCTTCTAAGTCTGTGTCAGAGAGTAGGAGTTGGCATATGCTTTGGTGTATTTAAATAACTGATTGTGTCTCTTGACTGAAATCTGCTTAACCCACTTTCATTATCTTATTTTAAAGCAGTGAGAACCAGTAATGTTTCTGAGAAAACTTAATCTTGTTTCCTAACCAAAAATTACTTTGGTTTAAAAGAAAAACGTACCCAGTAATTGGGGTGTCTAAAATGGAAACCAGCAAAAAAGCTGTTATTTGATTGTCAGGCAATTAGTAATAATGTCATCATTAATCCTTCAGCTTTCTGCTATTCTTTTAAAAGATACTAGATGGGAATTTAGGAGGAAGGATTTGAGAAATCACTTGGGCGTTTTAATCCTCTATTAACTCTACTTGAATATCCTGGTGATTCAGATTTAAAAGACAATTGAAAGGCTGTGGGAAAATGTAGCCCTCAGGTTGCCCAACAACAACAAAAAAACAAAATATCAATATTATTTTTGTAAATTATTAGAGAAAAGCTTGCATTTTTAGCTTCATAGGCAGGATATTTAATCTGCTGACAAAAGATTAGAGTATGTGAACATTGTCTTGATCATGTAATTTTTTTTTTTAATTAAAGCTTTTTATTTACAAAACATATGCATGGGTAATTTTTCAACATTGACCCTTGCAGAACTTTCTGTTCCAAATTTTTCCCTTCCTCCCCCCACCCCTTCCCCTAGATGTATACATATTTATGTATATGTATACATATTTATATGTATACATATTTATGTATATATATACATATTTATATAGTTATCTTGCTGCACAAGAAAAGTCAGATCTAAAAAGGAAAAAAAAACCTGAGAAGGAAAACAAAATGCAAGCAAACATCAACAGAAAGTGTGAAAATGCTATGTTATGGTTCATACTCAGTTCCCACAGGCCTTTCTCTGGGTGCATATGGCTTTTTTCATAATTGGAACTGGTTTGAATAATCTCATTGTTGAAGAGAGCCATGTCCATCAGAATTGATCATTGTATAGTCTTGTTGCCGTGTATCTCCTGTTTTTTCTTATTTCACTTAGCATCAATCAGTTCATATAAGTTTCTCCAGGCCTCCATCCTGTTGGTTGTTTCTTACAGGATGATAATATTCTATAACATTCATATACCACAATTTATTCAGCCATTCTCCAATTGATGGGCATCTACTCAGTTTCTACTTTTGGGCCACTACAAAGAGGGCTGCCACAAACATTCTTGCACATACAGGTCCCTTTCCCTTCTTTAAGGTTTCTTTGGGATATATGCCCAGTAGAAACAATGCTGGGTCAAAGGGTATGCACAGTTTGATAACTTTTTGAGCATAGTGCTCAAATTACTGTCCAGAATGATTGGATCCATTCACAGTTTCACCAACAATGTATCAGTGTTCCAGTTTTCCCACATCCCCTCCAACATTCGTCCTTATCTTTTCCTTCTATCTTAGCCAATCTGAGAGTTGTGTAGTGGTGCCTCAGAGTTGTCTTAATTTGCATTTCTCTGATCAGTAGTGATTTGGAGCATCTTTTCATATGACTAGAAATAGTTTCAATTTTTTCATTGGAAAATTGTTCATATCCCTTAACCATTTATCAATTGGAGAATGGCTTGAATTCTTATAAATTTGAGTCAATTCTCTATATATTTTGGAAATGAGGCCTTTATCAGAACCTTTGAATGTAAAAATGTTTTCCCAGTTTATTGCTTCCCTTCGAATCTTGTCTACATTAGTTTTGTTTGTATAAATATAATATAATCAAAATTATCTATTTTGTGATCGAAAATGATCTCTAGTTCTTCTTTGGTCACAAATTTCTTCCTCCACAGATCTGAGAGATAAACTATACTATGTTCATCTAATTTGTTTATAATATCATTCCTTGGGGTGAACTCTCCCATAAAACATAAGTGGATAGAAGACTGGATTAAAAGCCAGAATTCTACAATATATTGTTTACAAGAAACACATTTAAAGCAGAGTGATATATAGAGAGTAAAGGCAAAAGGTTGGAGCAGAATCCATTATGTTTCAGATGAAGTAAAAAAAAGCAGGGGTAGCCAACCTGATCTCAGATCAAGCAAAAGCAAAAATTGACCTAATTAAGAGAGATAAGGAAGGAAACTATATCTTGCTAGATAATGAAGCAATATCAATATTAAACATATATGCACCAAGTGGAGTAGCATCTAAATTCCTAAAGGAGAAGTTAAGAGAGTTGCAAGAAGAAATAGACAGCAAAACTGTATCATCATTCTTAATGCCTAGATCATGAACCCATTTAGACCTTCTCTTGGTGTATACGGTGTTAGGTTTGGGTTAATTTGGCCATGTAATCTTATGGTCAGAGATGATTATAAAAGACTAAAATATTAAAACAAAACAAAACCACTTTGGGATTTGGTTATAAAATGAAGGGTTTGAATGAGATGTTCTCTAAGGTCCCTTTTATCAAGTATGTGGCTCTAAGAAAAATGAAGGATAAACATGTGCTGCTTTATCATCTTCATTAAAGCACATAGTAAAATTAGAAGTGGCATACAGCATGAACAAAGTGAATTAAATTAAAATAACCTCTTAACTCCAAATGGTGAAATTAGCAAACTGGTTGGAAATTATGAGGCAAACTTCATATAAAAAGGAAAAAGACTTGCAATTTTTAATGAATGTTGGTGGTAAAACAGGTTTTCAGTCTTTTGCGTTTTCAGACAAAAATCGAAGGGCATGGAAATTGTATACAGTCTATGGGTTAGAGACAGCATTCGTTGGTCGTAGAGAAAGGTAGTCAGGGTATATTATAAATTAGGATCAGGGACGAGAAGTTTAAGATAACCAGAGAAAGAAGAATGTGAGAGAATAAATATGGGTTATTTAAAGTTAATAGAGGCAACAGGAGGAAATCTGAGAAATAGACCAGAAAACTGAGAATATCATCTCTTGTAATGACTCAAATGGACAGATCCACCTTCAAAAGTCAAATTGACATATAGCCATTATCCCAGGATAATTTTTTTTAAATAATTACATTCCAATACATTCAAATATGGTTTTCAACATTCACCCTTGCAAAACCTTGTGTTCCAAATTTTTTCCTTCCCTTCTCCCATAACCCCTTCCATAGACAGCAAGTAATCCAGTATGTTAACCATATATAATTCTTCCACATTTGTCATGCTGCATAGATCAAAAAGGAAAATTGAGGGAAAAAAACCAAGGAAGCAAATAACAAAAAAGGTGAAAATATTATGTTGTGATCCACATTCAGTTCCCATAGTTCTCTTTCTGGATACAGATGGTTCTCTCCCTCACAACTCTGTTGGAATTGGCCTGAATCACTTCGTTGTTGAAAAGAGCCAAGTCCATCACAGTTGATCATCACATAATCTTGTTGCTGTGTACCTTGTTCTTTGGTTCTGTTCAATTCATTTAGCATGTAAGTTTCTCCAAGCCTTTCTGAAATCATCCTGGTCATTTCTTATATAACAATAATATTTTCAAGATAATTTTTCACTCTGCCAAAGTTTAAATTGTTTTCTGGGGAGGTTGGGCAAAATAGTTTGTTTATTCCAGAACAGAGTAGTGATGTTCTGCAAATGCCAGTTTTGCAAAGGAAAGTCTGTAAAACTATGTCCTCCTACAGCTTAAAAATGTTGAAGCTGTCAAGAAACAAAAAGTTTAAAAAGGATAAGTTTTTAATCACTTTTGTCAGCTGGGCATAAGTATATTTCCGTTTTCAGGAAAAAATAATAATTATTATTATTATATAAAATTTTTGTCTCTTTTTCTAGTTCCAAGGATATATTTGTGCTTATTTAGTGCTTGTTTCAGCAATAATCATCATTGCTTCTTGATTTTATTTTGGATTTTAAAAATGTGACATTTTTTTAAAGTTTATTTCTGTATTTATTTCAGATCAATAAATGGACTAGGAAAAATCTTAGACACACAAAGATCAAGGTATTTTTTTTTCATCCTTTTGCTGCTAATCCTGTATTATATTCTAATAAATTGATTATCATTTCATAGTATGATTGAAGCATCTGCAGGTAATTTATTGCATTGGTCCAATTACCCTTACCCCAATTCTAGCTCATTTCGGACTATTAGAGTGGTGTATAATCAGTTTATTTTTCAGCAGATGCCTGCATATTCTAAATTCTTAAAATAACTAGATGATTTCAGAGGTCCCTTCTGGAACCAAAGTTAAAATCCCTCAATCCTTTGATAAGTGTCTGCATTGCTTTGATTTTCTCATATTTTCAATAAAGTAGATCAAAGCGCAAAATGTATATTAAAGTGGACATAATCTTTTTGTTAAAGTTTTCTGAGAATAGACAAGGGTAGGCTTTTTATTTTTTAAATTCACATTTTAAAAAAATTAATCTGACAGAAGTTTTGAACTGTTTTTGGGCTATTTGAGAGAAATTTAATCATTTTTTAAATTCCAGGAGCCTGAATTTAGAATTTTAATTACCTTTTTTTTTGTTATTTATATTTTTATATACTCTTATGATCTTTCATTTCATCAATATGAAAACTGATCATCAAAACAGGTGACATCTTCTAAACTTCCCCTATGGCTTAGTTTTTTGGGAGTTTCTGTGCTGGAAAAACATACCATGTTTTATAGCCAACATGATAATAAACCTCTCTGAACATAGGGACAACAATATTTGGGCAGATATAAACTAGTCACTCAAAAACATTTCTGACTTAATGGGACTTGGCCGAGGTTTCTCTGATAGCATAATTTTGAGGAAGCCACGTTGGCCTGTCTCCATTTCAGTGACTAGAGTAGGACCTTCGGTGCATGATTTCTTTCTCTGTTGCCCTTATTTTGTTCTTGTGTGATCACCAAATAATGGTTTTTAAAATTTACTTTTAGAACTAAAACTGAGACTAAAACAGAAAAAGGTTGACAGGGCTGGATTCATCACACAGTAATTTTGGCAAATCAGAGCTAGGCTCTATAAATAAAACCCATTGGGACAATCATAGAATTATAGATTTGGGCAACAAGTTAGCAGAATATGAAAAATGTATAACTACTTTTTTTGGGGGGAGAGGGATGAGACAGTTGGGGTTAAGTGACTTACCCAGAGTCACACAGTTAGTGTTAGGTGTCTGAATCTAGATTTGAATTCAGGTCCTCCTGACTTCAGGGCTCCTTCTCTATTCAGTATGCCATCTCATTGCCCCATGTGTAATAACTTGTACAAAGTGATGACTGATCCTTTGTATTTGAAGGGCCATCATGTGGAAGAGAATTTAATAGCTAAAAATGGCTCATACTTTAAGTTTGGTAAAACATTTTAAACACATCTATTCTCTCGACTATCCTTTAAAAATAGCCTTATAAATAATTGTGGCGTACAGAAAATAAGTTTATCTGCCCAGGGTCACACTACCAATAACTATTAGGATTTGAATCCTTTCTCTGATGTCTTCATTGTGTACTGCACTATCCTTCTACTGACAGAATTGGAAACAGGAATGGTGGAAATGGAATGGACTATTTCAGGAGGTAATGAATCTCCCTCTCTCTCCCCTTATTAGATGTCCTCAGAGAAGATCGTCATCACAAGATCAAAGATTTAGAATCTGAAAGGACCTAAATCATCTGATTGTTTAGTTAATAAGCATTCATTAAGCACTATGTGCCAAGTATTATGACTAGGTGATTTCTAAGGTCCTTTTAGATACTTAAATCTTCAGCACTGGAAATACAAATGGAATAACAAAAAAAAGGAAGGAAATTTAGCTCTCTTGTTTTATAGATGAGGGACCAAGGGCCAAAATACTTAATTTCCTCAAAGTCATAAAATGTATGTGGCAGAGGTGAAATTTGAATCCATATCCTCTAGCTCCAAATCCAGTATTCTTTCCTTGAGCTTTTTTATCAAGTAGGGCTTATAATGGAGAACTTCTAGGGGTCTCTTCAAATAGAAATTATCGTAAGCATATTCTTTAAAAAAAAATTAATAGCTTTTTATTTTCAGAATGAAAGATAGTTTTCAACATTTACTCTTGAAAAACCTTGTGTCCCAAATTTTTCTCCCCTCCTTCCCTAGACAGCAAGCAGTCCAATATAGGTTGAACATGTGTAATTCTTCTAAACTTAATCCACATTTATCATGCTGCAAAAGAAAAATCGGATCAAAATCAGAAAATATGAGGGGAAAAAAAAGTAAGCAAACAAGAAAGGTGAAAATACATCATGTTGTGATGCACATTCCGTTTCCACAATCTCTTTCTGAATGTAGATGGCTCTCTCCATCATAAGTCTATTGGACTTGGCCTGAATCACCTTATTGTTGAAAAGAGCCAAGTCCATCAGAGCTGATCATCATATAATCTTCTTGCTGTGTACAATATTCTCTTGGTTTTACTTACTTTTCTTTTATTTAAGTCTCTCCAGGCCTTTCTGAAATCGTCCTCTAATCATATTCTTTATAGAACATGATTCATTAAAAATTGTAATCATTAATGAAAATATGGACCAAAGATGCAGATTTGAAATGAGAATAAAAGATTCAAAATGAGTGGATCAAAACTACATCCTAAAGACATTAAAATTATATTAAAGAATGATGAGATTCATCTTTATGAGTTCAAATATGGCCTTAGACATTTATTTGCTTGTTTGGGTAAGTCATTTAAAACCTGTTTGCCTCAGTTTCTTCATCTATAAAATGAGCTGGAGAAGGAAATGGCAAACTTCTCCAGTGTCTGTGTAAAAAAAACCCAAATGGGATCACAGAGTTGGACATAATTGAAAGACTGAACAACATGCCAAAATATATAGAATTTTCCTTAAAGGAAAATTTCTATTCCTGAACATTTTTATATTATATATATAATATATATCTCAAGGAAAAAAAAAAAAAGAGGATTAAAATAATAATAATTAAAAAAAATCTAGACCAGAAATTTACTAAGTTTAACAGATGGATGATTTTAATTATTATTATTATTATTTTATTATTAATTATTTTAATTATTTCAGTTACACTTAACAGTGTCACAATACAAGTTAATAATTGCACAAATTGATAGTTTAATATTGAGTCTTGCTATCTGTTTTTTATTTTAACCACCTGTTTACTTGCAGAGGAAAATAATTTGGAATTGAGGAATGAGGAAGAATTCCAAAAGGATATTTCCTGTATATTCTTTTTAGCCACTCAACATTCCTATGTATTCCATCTGATTTTATACTCCAAAGAGTTAGGTTCTTCATAGGTATTGTAGATCTCAAAATTAATTTTCATCTGTTTATAGTGTTAAAATAGCTCTTAAATTTTCTTGTGAATATTTTAAAAATTGAAAATGATGGCCTGCAACTCATTCTAAATAAATTATTTGAATCTATCTTCTTTTTTAACTCCTTTAAAATGTGGGGCTTAAACATTGTTCCTTATCAGTAATATTCTAATGTCTTAATTGCACCACTTTCAACTCAGGCTGTCTGCCATTTTCTTGTTTAAGTTGCAAAATATGCATCACAGACAGCTAAGTGGTGTTAGACAGCACAGTGGTGTTAGAGCACTGATCCTGGAGTCAGGAGGACATCATTTCAAATCCTGCCTCAAGACAAGTCTGATCCTGGGCAAATCACTTTTTGGCATCTGATTTCCTCCAAGCAGCAGTAACATCAACAAAAACAAAACAAAACAAAGATCAATATCTTTATTGTATTTACAGCTTACAACTAGATAGTTATAGTAGCTCCTTTTCCAGTCTTGTTGATTCATTTCTTATATATGCCCCCTTTCTCTCTACTGACATGGCCACTATCCCTAGTTCAGGTCCCCTTTACTTCTTACATGAACTATTGAAGCAAGAAACAATTTCCTAATTGCTCAGACTGCTCCCCTCCCTTTTCCTGTCTCCCCTCCCGGCCTCCAGACTTTGCCTCTGCTTGATGTCACTCTTTTGCTCAGTAAATACCAGTGACTCCCTATTACCTATTTAAGCACTCAGCCAAACTGTCCTTGCTATTTCTCACACAGCTTTTTTTCTGTCTTATTGACCTTGATTCTTGAAACTGTTTAGTTCTGTTCAAAGCTTACAATTCTTGGGTAGCTCCAGAACCTAGCATTACCTAGAACATAGAAGGTGCTTAATAAATGCTTGTTAATTGATTGGTATGATTTTTTTGAGATAGCATATCCTCGTATATACTATACTGTTTCTGATTTTTCTTCTTTTTATTTTTTTTTAAAGAGTTGATCTTTCTAAAGTACTGGATTTACACTCTTTTGACAGTCTCTCTGGAATCAGGTAATTTCTAGTAAATGTTTATAAATTTTATCCAAGTTTCTGATTTTGAAGGGCTAATTTCAGTAAATTCTTTTCTTTTTCTATAATTTTTTTTTCTAATTCTGATTATTTTCAGTGAGTCTATTGTACTTTAAGCTTCCTATACTTTCTTTAAAACTGATAATTCCAGAAATTTTGTGAATGGGTGATGTTTCAGAAGTTAATTTGAAGTTGTCATTTAGGACTCAGAATTCATTTCTGGATAGAAACTATAGATGGTGTTTAGGTTTTCAAGACAACCCATAAAAGTCTGTATTATATTAATTCATGAGGAAGTTAGTGCTAATAAAATTATTTTTTATCTCTACTGACTTTCCATTTTATGACATTAGGTACATGGAAAAAGGCCTTTTTGAATTTCATCTTTGGATGCTTGGAATATATTCCTTTCCTCTTAATAGCATGATAAAGTCATTTCCTAGGCTTTGCCATTCAGGTACAGAATTTTGGGGGAAATAGAGGTTCAAATAAGATCAAGTAGATGGTCCTGGGAATCCATGATTTTTTAAACTAGTAACCCTCTATATCTTCATAAGAGAAGTTATCTCCCTGGTTTAGTCATTTCCCAGAAGTGTTCCATATTGGGACACACACACACACACACACACACACACACACACACACACACAAATTGTTTTAGGGTTCCAGATTTAGTTGCCAGCTTTGTATTAGGAAATGCATAAATCCATTGTTTGTAAATTAGGGGTTGCTATAAAGTATGTTTCTCATCTTCCTAACATAGAACTTAAAAAATTAGATAGTGAGTGAAACTCATTTCCCATTCATTAAACCTTTGGATTTCCATAACCTTAACAATGTTTTCTAAACATTTTCCTTGAACAGAAACAGAAGGCTATTTTATAAACATCTGTCTCATCTTAGCTGAAATCCTACTTTAACTCTTTTAACAAAATTTCTTTGTTGTACTTACCCTAATTTCTGGATTGAGGATTCTTTTCCACTGGATCAGGATAACAGGCTTTTCCACTGGATCAGAATTGGAGGCTCTTCCACTGGAATCGGGAGTTTGTCCCACATTCAGAGCGCCAAAATGTGGTGTTTTTCTTTTTTATAATATAATATAATATAGCCCAACAAGGGGCTGATTTTCAGTGGAACAGCTCCGATCCTGATCCATTTCATGAATTATGTAGGATTCAAGCCCAATGCAATAGGCAAACAGGGGCTAATGTACAAATAGCTTTTGACCAACTAGCTGGTGAAGATCAGTATGGAGAGAATTCAGAACAGATTTATTATCCCATAACAGTGTATGACCAAATTTCTAAGGCTGCAATAAAAGCTTGGAATTCTCTCCCTGGATAGAAAGATGGAAGTAAAGCTTTCACAAAAATAGAGCAAGGTCCCAATAAACCTTTTGCTGATTTTGTGGGACGTTTGCAAACAGCTGTAATAAGAACCATTGGAGATAATTCTGCCACAGAATTAATGACCAGACATCTGGCTAAGGAAAATGCCAATGAGGTCTGCAAAAGAATTATATGGGGACTAGACAAAGATGCTCCTTTAGAGGAGATCATAAGACGTTGTGCCACAGTGGGCACAAATGCTTATTATACTCAAACTATGATGAACATGGAAAGACAGGGTCCCTCTTGGCAAGGGACTTGTAGAGAAATTCGTTGATGTTTTCAGTGTGGAAAAGTTGGACATTTGAGAGCTCATTGTATATATGGAGATAGAATGAGAAAACAGGGTGAGAGAATAAAACCCAAAACCCCATGTCCAAAATGTAACCGAGGCTTTCAATAATGAGAAAACCAAATTATCACTCTTTGTGGATGATATGATAATATAATTAGAGAACTCCAGAGAAACAACTAAAAAGCTATTAGAAATAATACACAACTTTAGCAAAGTTTCAGGATACAAAATAAATCCTCATAAATCCTCAGCATTCTTATATATCACCAACAAAATCCAACAGCAAGAGATACAAAGAGAAATTCCGTTTAAAATAACTGTTGATAGTATAAAATATTTGGGAATCTGCCAAGGGAAAGTCAGGAACTATATGAGCAAAACTACAAAACACTTTCCACACAAATAAAGTCAGATCTAAACAATTGGAAAAATATCAAATGCTCTTGGATAGGTTGAGTGAATATAATAAAGATGACAATACTGTCTAAACTAATTTATTTATTTAGTGTTATAGCAATCAAATTCCCAAGAAACTATTTTACTGACCTAGAAAAAACAACAAAATTCATCTGGAAGAACAAAAGGTCAAGAATTTCAAGGGAACTAATGAAAAAAAAAATCAAATGAAGGTGGCCTAGCTGTACCAGATCTAAAACAATATTATAAAGCAGCGATCACCAAAACCATTTGATACTGGCTAAAAAATAGACTAGTTGATCAGTGGCATAGGTTAGGTTCCCAGGACAAAATAGTAAATAACTATAGCAATCTAGTGTTTGACAAACCCAAGGACCCCAGCTTTGGGGATAAGAATTCACTATTTGATAAAAACTGCTGGGAAAACTGGAAACTAGTATGACAAACTAGGCATTGAACCACACTTAACACTGTATACCAAGATAAGGCCAATCTAGGCATACAGAATGATATTATAAATAAATTGGAAGAACATAGGAGAGTTACCTCTCAGACTTGTGAAGGAGGAAAGAATTTGTGACCAAAGAAGAACTAGAGATCATTATTGATCACAAAATAAATAATTTTGATTGTTAACAAGTTTTTGTACAAACAAAACTAATGCAGACAAAATTAGAAGGAAAGTAATAAACTGGGAAAACATTTTTATATTCAAAGTTTCTGATAAAGGCCTCATTTCCAAAATATATAAAGAATAGACTCAAATTTATAAGAATTCAAGCCATTTTCCAATTGATAAATGGTCAAAAGATATGAACAATTTTCCGATGAAGAAATTGAAGCTATTTCTAGTCATATGAAAAGGTGCTCCAAATCATTATTAATCAGAGAAATGCAAACTAAGACAACTCTGAGGCACCACTCCAACCATTCTGGAGAGCAATTTGGAACTATGTTCAAAAAGTTATCAAACTGTGCATACCCTTTGACCCAGCAGTGTCTCTACTGGGCCTCTATCCCAAAGAGATCTTAAAGGAGGGAAAAGGACCCACATGTGCAAAAATGTTTGTGGCAGCCTTTTTTGTGGTGGCTAGGAACTGGAAACTTAATGGATGCCCATCAGTTGGAAAAGGCTGAATAAATTATGGTATATGAATGTTACGGAATATTATTGTTCTCTAAGAAATGCCTAACAGGATAATTTCAGAGAAGCCTAAAGATACTTATATGAACTGATGCTAAATGAAAAGAGCAGAACCAGGAGATCATTATACACAGCAACAAGAAGACCAAATGATGATCAATTCTGATGGACATGGCTCTCTTCAACAATGAATTGATTCAGACCAGTTCCAATTGTTGGAACTGTGATGAAAAAAGCCATATACACCCAGGGAGATTACTGTGGAAAGTGAATGTGGACCACAATTTAGCATTTTCACTCTTTCTACTGTTCTTTGCTTGCATTATTTTTTTCCTTCTCAGTTTTTGTTTTTTTCTTTCTAGATCC
Source organism: Sarcophilus harrisii (assembly GCF_902635505.1). NCBI lineage: Eukaryota > Metazoa > Chordata > Mammalia > Dasyuromorphia > Dasyuridae > Sarcophilus > Sarcophilus harrisii. The sequence goes on along the minus strand of NC_045426.1, from coordinate 293,565,482 downwards.
AATTTTTCTTGTACAGCAAGATAACTGTATGGATGTGTGTGTGTGTATGTATATATGTATAGGATTTGACATATATTTTAACATGTATTAGAATACCTGCTATCTGGGGGAAGCGGGGAGAAGAAGGGGAAATTTTGGAATAGAAGGTTTTGCAAGAATCAGTGTTGAAAAATTACCCATGCATATGTTTTATAAATAAAAAGCTACAATTAAAAAAAAAAAACAAAGAAAAAGTCAGATTTCCAATGAATTAGAAGGCATATTAAGAAGAAAAGGTTGCAGGTATAACAGTATACAAAGGGATGATAATAAAGCTGCTTTTTTCAAAGAATAAGTTTGAGATGTAGATCAGGGTTTACAAGTAGTTTACAACTAGAGAGGAGGGACAAGGATTAGACATGTTCTGATTGGGCCTGAGACAGAATTGGCAGCAGTTCCTACAAGGTTTTGAGAGTGGCACATTTTGACTCAATCAAAGAAATAACTTTCACACTGATCTTGATTACAGTGGGATGAACTGCTTCAGGAGAAGTACAGGAAGGAGTGAGAGCTGAGACCACTTTTCAGGGATCTCTTACTTGTTAAAGATTGGATTAATGTGATCTCCAGAGATGCTTTCAAATGAAAGCGTCCAAGAAAGGCATATCATTTATATTAGGTTTTTTATTTTTCAAAGCTGTTTCAGTACAAATTAGTCTTATGTAACTCTTGTTTATAAAAGGCTGATGACAATTAGTTAAGGAACTGGCTATGAAATGTGTGTTTTTTCTGCATAGATGAGGCATTTGAAAGTGTTTCCAGACTGATAGACTTTTGTGAGCCTTGGTTATATTAATTGAACATTTAAATGAACACTTCATAAATGAGCAATGGCAGCCAGCATATTTATAAATCCTTCCAATTCATAATTCTAACAGCAAATGTTTGTATTCCTAATTTCCCTCTGTGAATGTCTAACGGACTACTTTACAAAAATAAATTAGTATTTATATTATTTCTAAAGAAGACACAATATATCTGTTGTGCCAACTTTTTTTTCTAATTTTGTCGTCAATTTTGTTCATGTTTGAAAGACACCTTAAAATAAGACCACTGGCCTTGGAAGTAGAAGGTCTGGTTGCAAATCTTAGTGGGGTGATTTTCTTGCTGTGTAACCTTGGGCAAGTCTTATTATATCTCTAATAATAGCACTTGCCTTTCTGACCTAAATAGGTTCTTATGGGAAAGTAATTTTTAAGCATTGTGCGAATGAGAGTTGTATTTATATAGGATATTGAATTGGAATTTGGATGATCTCTTTTATTTATCCTTTTTCTTTAAAAACACAGTTAAATAAGAAGAGTATTGGTTTCTGAATGTGCAAATATTTTCAGTTTACAGAAAAAACTACAACATATGCAGACAACACAACCTCACCTTGATAAGGTAAAAAGCAAAATTTATTTTAAGTTACATAAGTTTTATTGTGGAATTTCACTTTAAAAAATCTGCATAAGAATACATTTGAGAGCTGTGTTACAAGTTAACACATAACATAAGGTTAAATAAAAATTGTCTTGAACTCTCCTAGTCATGTAGAAAAGTTGATTTTTTTTTTTTGAGTAAATTTTTTTAAAATTCTAATCTCACACTCTGCTCAAAGAGTTGGTACCTGAAGCTGATGGGACAAAAACCAATACGATACCATGCATATTCATTTCTTTCTTCAAGATTCTTCTAAACAAACTTCTCAGAACTCTAGGATGTTCTGGGCATTATGTGCTAGATTTCTAGTAAGTCTGGAATTAATATACAGATGAACTGTGTTCTTGTTCTCCCATTCCACCTTTATCTTCTGGGATTAGTAATGACTTTAACATTGTGGTGGTCATAGACTATGCCAAAATAGTAGCAACTAATTCTCTAATTTGTTCCCTTCTAGAGAACTTGAAAAAGTTAGAGCTGGAAGTAATTTTAGAGTTCTTCTTGGGAAACTCAGATTCAGAGAGGGACATAACTTGGCCAGGGGTCACAGAAGTAGTAAAGTGGCTAGGGAGAGACTCATACCCCAGAATCCTCCTTCACTCCAAATCTAGCTCATTTTACATTGTAATACATTGCTTCCCCCTGTTGTAAGAATATCTTGCTTTTATGTCATGGAATTTTCTTTGAGGAACTCAAAATTTTATAAGTTTTGGTACTTTTTCCAAAATGACTTTGCCCTTCAATAAAGTGAATAGGTAAGATGAGGACACAAGTCCCAGCTGTAGATTTGCTCTTAGAAACTCCTTCGAAACATCTTGTGCCAGCAGCCTCAAAGGAAAAAAAATAAAAACAAAGACATAGAAGCATATAGAAATTTTTAGGGAATACTGTTATTTGCAAACTAAACTGGAAAAGTGGGATCTTGATAAATAGTTTCCTCTTGAAATATATTTATAACAGGCAAAGATGTTTTTGGCTTTTGCTTACCTGGATAATCAGTTTAATTGTGTTTGAAATAGTAGCCTTATTATGAGAAAATCAACTAGATGTAGGATAGAACTAGGCAAAAAATGGTAGATGGATAAAAATGGAACATTTTGTTCTATCAGTCCCTGTTCATTCCTTACTTTTTTTCAAGTCTCTTATTTCCTTGTAAAACTAAGAGGATAAGTGTAGCATATATAGTTTAGAGTAAAGAACTGATTCAAGTATAAGTAGTGGTCCTTATTTCCTGCACTCTGGACTTCCTCTTCCAGCATGGTTGGAATACTGCAAGCAGATAGTTTGAAAAATTTATTTAAAAAAAAGACTCTTTCCTGATGAATTGCCTTAATTTTTTGCTCTTAATTTTTTTTCAGTTGAAAGAGTAGTAGTATTATATTAATGTCTATTCTGAGTACCTGTAAGTTCCATCTCTAACTGCTACAAGTAAATTCATTTCTGCTCTCAATTTTACATTTATTCTAGTTTAAAAAAAAAAAACCAACAATATTATATTTTAAGGAATTCTGTATTGAAAAGTCTATCTCAGACTTTTTCTACTTAATATTGATGAGTTTCAGGCCAAGTTTTAGCATTTTTAAAGGCAGAAGCCATTGGCCAAGCTTTTGCTATGTTTTATATAATTGTAAATTATTTGATGCACTTTACAATGACTTTCCAAAGGGAAAGGAAACAAGTGACATATTCAAGCATACTAAATAGTCCTGATGCTTTAAAAATATTTATTTATTGTGGAAAGAAAGTTTTGTAGATTAAAAGATGATGATATTTAAATATCAGCCAGTAATTGGTTAGAAAAAAACCCAATATTAATATTTACAGATGTCAGATAGATTTCTGATATTATACATTGCACTTTGAAATATCTTATTCAAAAGGCTGCCTTTAACTTACTTCGTAATAAACCTAGTAAGAAATCAGTGGCAACAACATATACAGCACGTTTTATAGTGGCAAAGAACTAAAATCAAAGTAGATTATTTGGGTAATGGTTAAGCACATTGTGATACACAAATATTACTATAACATTCAAGGAAAAATTTAATAAAAATAATACAAACATGATAAGACTTAACCTTGTTCCATCCCCTCCTGTCTTCTTCAGCCTATTGTATTCATCACAAGCATGCCTTTCTCTCTAATTTTCATTGTCTTATCTGCTAGTTTCTTCTTTGTTGGCCTATTTATATGCTTAAGTTTCTCCATTTTCACTGTCATGTTGCTCCTGCCCTCAACTAAACTCTAAAAATGGTGTCTTCACAATCAGTTTATCTACTTCTCTTGTAGTTTTCTAGTTAGCCCTTTGTACTCTGGCTTTTAATATCATGGCCTAACTGAAACTGTTCTCTCCATAGTTACCAGTAAACTTGTTAATTGCTAAATCTTTTTCTTTTTCCCCAATTCTCATCTTTCTACATTTCTTTATAGCTTTTGACCAGGTTAACTACCCTCTCTTTTGGAATGCTGTTCTTTTGTTACATTGCTTTTTCTCATGCTTCTCTTCTGGTCTACTTTGCTGGATATGCACTGATGTTCAGTCATTTCCACTAAGTTTAAATATTACCTTAGGCTCTGGCCAGGGCCTCCTTCTCTTATCTCCCACTTGTTATCTCCTACTGATTTCCTTAGCTCCTATTGTTTCAGTGATCAATCTCTATATAGTGACTCCTAGATCTATACATTTCCTGCTTTATCATCTGACCTTGTCTTGCATCATCCATATTACTATTGATCATTTAGAATTGGATTTTCAAAGACATCTGTCCAAATCAGAACTCATCTTCCCCTTCCACTCCATTATAAACTTGATTTTTGTCCGTAGCACCATCATCCTTCCAGTCACCCAAATTTCTTTCTCCACCATAGCTCTTAAATAGGTCCCCTTTTTCTCACTCAGACAACAATCATTGCAGTCCAGGTTTTTCATCTTTACTAGCTGAACTGTTGCCATAGTTTTCTGGATTTTAGTTTCCCTGTCTCAAATCTCCCCACTTGAATCCATTTTCTAACATTGGTCTGACTGTGCACTCTATCACAAATCCAGTAGTTTCCTGTTAATTATCTCTAAAATCAAATATAAGCTCTGGCATTTAAAGCTCATTACAACCTAGGCCCTTCTGATGTAGGGTTTGGCTCCAAATGATGTGGTTTGATAACTAACATGATGTAGGTGATATAGAAAACAAGTGATGGCAGGCATCACAAGTTGGATTTCAGTCATGTGAAGAATTCAAAGTGGCCATTCTCTTTGGCAAAAGATAGATATATTTAGAGTAATAGGTTACAGATAAAATGAAGGGACACAACAGACATCAGGAATGGTAGCTGTGAGGAGAAGTGGAATTGGGAACATTAGTGGAGTTAGGAGATTTACCATGTAGCATGAGGGAAAGGGAAAGACACCCAGAGGTAGAGGTGCCAAAGCAGACTGACCCAAAGGAGGGCCATAAGTAGATTTTATAGGGAAAATTTAACCTCACAGACATAACTGTGATTTCTGACAGGCATGAGACTGCTCCAGACCTTTACAGAAGGTGGATCTCAGGAGATTGATATAACTTGGATTTTGGATTGGACCACCTCCCCAGGGGGTGGGACCCTAGAGCTAAACTGATCTTTATCAGAGCCTTCTCCTTGCCTGCCTTAGAAATCAATTTTTCTGCTAACCACACCTAATATTGAAGACCTCATCACTCCTGCTCTCTTCTTCTTACACCAGTCATATACTTCATATGATTTGCCTGATCCTATATGCTTGGAATTCATTGCCAAATTCCCCTCTTATAATCCATCTTTGTCTCCTTAAAGATTCTGTATTTCTTCAAATGCTAGAGCATGCATACATTCTCCCCTGAAACTATCCTGTATCAGAAAAGAGAATGATAAGTGTTGGAGGGGGTATAGGAAAACTGGGACACTAATGCATCCTTAGTGGAGTTGTGAAATGAACTGGAGAGCAATCCAGAACAATGCCTAAAGGGCTATTAAACTGTGCATACCCTTTGACCCAGCAGCGCTATTACTGGGTCTGTATCCCAAGGAAATCAATAAGGAAGGAAAAGGACCCACATGTGTAAAAATGTTTGGAGCAGCTCTTGTTATGGTAACAAAGAATTGGAAAATGAGCCCATCAATCGGGGAATGGCTGCATAAGCTGTGTTATATAAAGGTAATGGAATATTATTGCTCTATAAAAAATGAACAAACTAATTTTACAAAGGCCTGGAAAGATTTACATGTACTGATGATGCTAAGTGAAACAAGCAAAGCCAGGAATATATTGTACATAACAACAGCAAGAATGTGTGAAGATCAACTATGAATGACTTGGTTTTTCTCAGTGATCCAAAGCAGTCCCTTTTTTGGATAGAAAATGCCATCTGTATAGAGAAAAAGCAACATGAAAGTTGAATGTAAATCAACAAATGCAATATTCATTTCTTTTTTTCTGTTTTTTTTTTTTCTCTCTCCCATGGTTTTTCCCTTTTCTGATTGTCTCCCAGCATGATTCATAAAGCAATATGCATTAAAATAAATAAATTAATTTTTAAAGAAACTTACTCTGTATCTACTCTGGGGTTATTTTGAATACACCTATTCATTTGTAGTCTTCTCCCATTCAACTGTAAATTTAGATTTTTTTTATTTATGTCCCTAGTGCACATTACCAGACTTAATAGTTATCACTGATGCCAGTTGAATTAAAAGTGGTCACATTGACTGTAACAGTGTAAATATCAAGAATCTAAAGTTTACCCGAGGCTAGTTGATGATGATCCAGTTAGGCCTAGAAATGGAGAGAAGTGCCTCCTTTTAATCTTTGTAGAGATGGGGGTATGGTATGGTGTATTTAATATTACCCTTGTGGTCAGACTTGGGTTGATTGGCTTTGCTGGACTGACACTCTCACACACACACACTCTCTCTCTCTCTTTCTCTCTCTCTCTCTCTCTTTATGTGTTACAAAGAATAGTTTAGGATTAAGAGATAAATATTTAGAAATAAGAGATTCATACAAACAAAAGATGAACAGTTCCCTTCAGAACTGGTCAGGATTTGATTCTTAAATTGTACTTTAATGCTTGTGATTAACTGTCAAGTAATTCTTACCTCTAGATGTTTAGTTTTTTTATTTAAATTTTTTTTTTTTTGTTTTCTTAATAGCTAATAAATTTGCTAGAAAGCGTGCAGTTTTGAAGAGCCTGAACATAATTACAAAATCTCCTATCAGCTATGGAACATGAACCCTCTTTAGTAAGCTGTTCATTTCAATGGCCCTTCAGCTTTTGCTTTTTTAAGGGGAAAATACTTCTCTCTTATCTGCTTAAACACTTTAGTATCCACAAATGCAAAATGTAAATACAGATTGAAATCTTTGTGGGGGAAAAACCCTAGCATCTGAATGCACCATTGCACACTTACTGTTTTTGTTTGGTCCTCTGTGTGTTGTGGGTTTCTGTCTGAAGAATAGATCTTCTTAATTAACTACTGGAAATTAATGAAAATATGGTTTCTGTTGTACTATATGATCTTCTTTGCCTCTTCTGGTGCTATGTTCAGAGGGAAACCTTTCATGATCTCCCTAATTTAAAATATATTTATTTTTATATATAGAAAAAAAAGATGGAAAAAAAGCAGTTTGGCTTGTATCAGTTGAGGAACAGCATATGCAGTGATGCATACTCCTACTTTTTTACTTCTGCTAAGAAGGCAGGAAGTACATAGTCCAAATTTGCTCATTATAATTACAGAGTTTAGTTTTATTTTTTGTTCTTTTCATTTTATATTGTGTAGTAATTGTGTGTTTTGTTTTCTTTCTTAGACTTCCTTTATAATGTATTCCCATGCTTCTCTTGAATTCTTCCTATTTGTCCTTTATTACAGAACAACAATATTCCACAGTTTGTTTACTTATGTATGCCTTATTCAAAGGATACCTACTTTGCTACCAGAAAAAATTGTTGCTGAGAGTGTTTTTGATTTTCCCAATTGTTGATGTTCCCCTTGATCTTGTAAAGACAAAGTTTATTTTAATGGTTTGTACATAGGCTCATGTTAAATGTTTGTTGAATTGAATTGTTGCTATAGCCCATTGAGAGGTCTCTTAGCTAAATGATTCATTCTTCATTCTTCATTCTCCATTTAGTAATCAATGTAATCTTACTAGGGCACAGACCAGACCACATTACCCACCGACTCAGTAAACTATAGTGACTCCCTATCACATCCAGGATCAAGCATATAAAATCTTCTTTGGCTGAAAACCCTTTTTAACCTCCCTTCCTTTCTCTTCCAACTTTCCAGTCTTCTTGCACCTTAAACAACCCACTCACACAAATCCATCTTTCTGACTAGTAGTACTAACCACCTTGCTGTTCCTTCTTGACTGGCCATTTTCAGTGCCTGTCCTCTCATTCTCATCTCTCTTCCCGATTTCCCTATTTTCCTTCTAGTGCAAACTAAAAAAAACCTTCCTATAAAAGGAAGCCTTTTCTAGCCCCTTTCAATTCTAGTGCCTTTGGGTAGAGGGCTGAAACTCCAAAAAGGTATACTGGGCACTTAAGGCTAATTACCTATTCGATGTGAGACAATGACTTATTAGCATATATTTGGATAAATGCCTCTTTTCACGTTGGTGCTTGCTGAATATTAAGATAATGTGTTAAGATAATCATAGGCTAGGATTGGAGGGCCAAGGGAGGCAGAGTTACTTGGTGGCACTACCTCCTCCAGGTAGAGGAGGAAAGGGGCTGGTGACCCTGGACTGCAGAATCCAGGATTTTGCCTGTCTTCCTCCTTTACTTCTCCGCCTAAAGACTAAGGACTTTAATTTATCCTGACCCTGGCTGACCCTGAGGCCCTCCAGGGGCCTGACTTTACATCTTTCTATCAACTATTTCCAGTTTATTAGGCAGATAGCTTGTTTATACGAGGTTGTCTGTATGTATCTTTCCATTAAACTGGATCCCTGCTTTAACAGGGACTGGTTTTGCCTTTGTATCTCCACACTTAGCACAGTGCCTGGGCTGTAGTAGATGCTTAATAAATGTTTATTGACTGAATAGAACTAATGATATTAAATAAAGACAGTGCCATAAACAGATTAAAAAAGATCTATACATGGCTATCACTTGCTGTGAATATACGTCATAGACTTGGCTTTTTGGCCTTCTTGAGGTGCTTACTCTAGGAATTTGAAGGAAAATGTACTGAGTTTTTATTTTGTGGAAGGACAAGTTTAGTTGTACCAGCCAATCCTAATGTAGAGGTAAAGTAGTATATATTTGATCCTACAGTGATGAGGGTAGAGGCACTGAATTTAGTATAAATAGGCATGGGTTCATGTCTTTACTCCTTACTCCTGGTAGGTGACCTTGGGCAAGTCATTTAATCTGTTTTCTCATTCATAAATAAAGAGTTTGGATTTGATGATCTCTAAGGTTCTTTCCAACTCTAGATGCTATTTGGATCCTGTGATGCACTCTTTCCAATCCTAAGGGGAAAAAATGAGTACGTATTTTGGTTTTAAATAAACTTAAAAATAAATTCTTTTGTCTAGCTCTTCAGTAAAATCACAAGAAATGAATCCTTTTTATAGGATACTTAATAATAAAGGGAATCTTTTCACTCAAGTTTTCAACCTCCGTAGCATCCTTGATTCCTTACTTTCACTCACCCTACATATCCAAGTAGTTGCCAGTCTTGTTTTTCTCTAATCTCTCTCCCCTTATTGAAACATGATCTTAATTCAGTTCTTCATCTGACCTGATCTCTGACCATATACCTATTGTAACAGCCTTCTATTTGATGTCTTTCCTCTAATCTTTTTCCCACACCTCTGGCCAGGTCATCATCTGTACAGCTGCTAAAGTGATTTTTTTAAAGCATTGTTCTAACTATGTGTCATCTGAACCCTACTCAGGAAACTGCACTGGCTCCTCTTCCCCACATTCTATAGTTCTTTTGTAAATTATGTCTCCCATACTTGCAATGTATTTCTTTTTAAAACTTTCTCTTGGATTTTCCTCTCTTCCTTAAAGAGAAAGCGTAAGCATCACCTTCTACATCAATAGTTCTCAAACTTTTTGGTCTCAGGACTCCTTTACTCTCTTAAAAAATATTGAAGACTACTAAGAACTTTTGTTTATATGACTTACGTAAATCAATATTTACTCTATTAGAAATGAAAACATTATGAAAATAATTTTGTCCTTGCAAACCCTCTGAAGGGGTTTTGAGGTTCCTGGGAGACCCTGGAGCACACTTTTAGAAGGAATGTTCTATATAGAACTTTATATAGGCTTTATATAAAGCCTTTCCAGATTCCTTTTAACCCGAACTCAAGTTCCTTCCCTCATTTCCCAGAATAACCTTACATTTACTTTGTATATGCACACCATGTATATATATGTATGCATATATGTGTATGTATGTTTATATGTCATTATCCCTTTTAGAATATAAAGCTGGTGAAGATAAATTGTTTCACTTTTGAATCTCTGGAACTCAGCACTAGACCTAGCAAGTGGTGACCTTCCTTTGATTATGTGATTAATTGCATGGGAAGAGAATTTTTGAACTGTATTAATGAAAAGATAATTTGGAAGTAATGTCTTGTTTGTCTTTTTTCCCTGGAAAGCATATTAAAGATGAGATTTCTGATGAGGGTTTGAGCAATACAATTCTATTCACATTTTACAATTAAAATTAGGTTTTCAGAGGAAAGAAACAATTATAATTTTATTCAGTCATTTCCTACTCTTTCCCTCTTTGGAGTTTTCTTGGCAAGGACACTGAAGTGATTTGCAATTTCCTTCTCCAGTTCATTTTACAGATGAGGAAACTAACAGTTAGGTGATATTCCTACAGTCATGTAGTCAGAGAGCCTGTGAGATCAAATTTGAACTTAGGCCTGACTCTAAGCCCAGCATTATCCACTGTGTCAATCTAGCTGCCTAGCTAAGCAACTGTAAAAGATCAGGAAAATGATTTTTATTCATAGAGTTTATTTTTCTCAGATGGAAAGGTTTAGTTTTTGACACTTCTAAATGGAATACATAACTGTTTAAATGTGATTGGAAGACAGTGAGCATTCTGTTTGGAGGCCTTCTTGACTCTTAATTTCTTTATTTCCTATGCTTTTTGTGCCATCAGCATTTCTGAAAGACTAGCCATAGTTCAGAATGGCTTTTAAAAGGTTTCTTTCTGCTGGCTTTGGGTGTATTTTCACCTTACCTTCAGCATTCTTTTTTTTTTTTTTTTCTTTCAAGAGTAGAAGAAATACATTTACTAGTACCAATCTTGATTCATGCCTATAATTTGTCTTCAGATTGATTATGGTAGCAAATTGACACCTGAATATTTACCTCAAAAGCACTTCATTGAAAGTCACTACTAATTATAAACAATTTAGTCATCATTGTCATCATCTCCAACTTTTTAATAGACGCTTACCTCTCAATTTTCACTGTTTCTAGAAAACAGAAATGCACTATTCATATATAGAGGGTCTTTCATTTACAAAGTTGATGCAAATTTATTTAATTAGTAATTTGTCTGCTTTCAATCTACTTCTAATCTCCTACTAATCTGTGAGCTACCATCAAGATATGCAGATTATATCACAAAATTTTAGAATTAGAATATATTTTACTGGCCAGAAAAACAGTCACCAAATCATTCTGTTTTAAGTATGTGTTACCTCCACCTTTGGCAATCTTTGAATATACTCAAGAATTAAAATTATTGTATTACTATGAATTAACAGTGAAACTAAGATGTCTTTGCTCCCTCAAAGATCTAAGAAATGGTCAGGAAGCCTTACAAGAGAAAAGAAGAAGTAAAGACAAAGATAAGAAAGAAATCTACAAATAGATGTAGGAGAATAATAGTAGGGCAAACAGGAAAAAGTTGCATCTCTCATAATTACCCCCACCTCTGTCTTAATTGTGGCTTATGTAAGATATTGTTTATCCAAAATGATGATTAAATGTCTCTGTTTACAGAGTATTGTTACAGTCACGTTTGAAGTACTAGGAAGTACAACTGAAGAAAATCTAAATATATTTATTCAAGTGAGAGCTGTTTCTCTTATATTTATTTTTTTTAAATTCCCATGTAATTACATTTATATTATTGCCTTTGGCACCATTTCTTATTAAAATATGTTCTTGTGTGCAGAATCTTCTGTGGGAAAAAACTGTGAAAAACAAGGCAGATAATACCATGGAAGTCATCCGACTAAAGGTTCAGTATTCAGATTTATATCGTTTTATACTTTAAAATATGGTCATTTTTTAGCTGTTTTTAAAGCTATATTTATGAGGGGGGGCATATACCTTGTTTTTCTTTTTGTCTTATTCCCACTGTATCTGAAAAAGGGACTTTTCAAACTATTATATAAAGGACGATTGATTAGCACAGCTCCTTTTTTGTGTTACAGCTAAAATAACTCATATACTTTGAAATATCACTTCATGTTCTGGACTCCCAGGTGTTAAGACTCTTGCTAATAAGATTTACTGTGATAAATTCCTTTCCTTTGCACTTGCTTTAGGTCAGTGAAGGAGGAGGAGTATTCTGAAGTTTTCTTTAGGTTTTTTCTTTTCAAGATAGTTTCATGACTAGCAATGTCAATATTAAGAACTGTGATGAACCTACCCTTTTTTATTAAGCTTTTTGATGCATGTGGTGGGTGTGGCTTACTGAAGCCTAGAGGACAAGAGGAAAATTGTGTTTTTTCAGCCAACAGATATTTGTTGAGGAGGTGTTAAGTTTATGTTACAGTTACCTAATATTCTTTACAGATCAATCGGGGGCTAGGTGGCTAAATAGTATAAGAAGAAAAGTAGATTTTCCCAATATTAAATTTTAATTTGTTTCATCTTCATAAACTTATAATGTTGAATGAATAGTTTAAAAGTTGAATATCAGATGATATATTATCTTTTCTTGAAAACCAATGCAAAGATGAACTTTTGTACAGATAAATAGTAGCATTCTTGACCTGTATTTTGTGATTATCCATTAAGTTATTAATTTATCTGGGGCCTTTGTGTGAAAACAGGATCACTTTACTGCCTGAAGCCAAAATCCTATAATCGCTCAGACTTCTCCATAGAAACTGTGAACAAGTAAAGGAACTTAGGAGTGGAAGAATAATCAGTAGAAGCAGGTGAACGTCTAACAAAGATCCTGTTTTGTGACATACGGTATCTCTAAGAGACTTTAGAGGTCGGGAGACAACATAACCCGCCTGAAAAGTGGAGGTTTTAGGAAGTTTTTATTTGGTTTCCCCCGTTCCCCTGAGTTTGGGAATTACCATGGATAGTTCCTACCGTTTTACTAATATTTCCTTTCCAAAGGAGTATCACCTTGAAATAAAATGGGAATTATTGTGCCACTGGCATTGGCATTTATGTGCTTACCTTTAGATTAAAACTAGAGTTGATCAATAATTGTCCTTATGAGCAGGGGCTGGTGTCTATCAAAGACAAACCACACCAAGTGATTGTCCAAGCGGTCCATGAGCTATATGATCTGGAAGAGACTCCAGTGAAGTGGAAGGAAGACACTGAGAGAACCAATAGACTAGTGCTGATAGGTAAGTGACTGATAGCTTTCTGTATGTCTGTTTGGACATCATACTTTTAACAGAAATTAGCTGGTGAGTTTGTTTTAATTATGAATTAAAACTTTTAGCAACATAAAATACGAGACAGGTTTTTTTTGTTGTTGTTCTTTTTAATTTTATAAGAGTCTTTAGACTTGAAAAATCCAAACTCTTTGTTAAGGTTAAGATGAAAAATGATTCCTTTCTGACATATAATAAAGGCTATCACCATAACCCTTTATTTTTATGTAGATTTTTGAGGTATCTGATTAATATGACTAAATGTTTTAAAATAAATATAAGAGAAAGTAATCACATTTATTTTGTTTTTTTACAGGCAGGAACTTAGATAAGGAAATCCTTAAACACCTATTTATAGATACAGTGACTGAAAAACAAGTAAGCAGTTGATACTACATTTCAAAGATCGTCTGTCCTTAATATTAGAAGCATCAGAAGGATGATATGCTGGGGAAAATCTATTTTCTTCTGTTCATCAATCTATTTCTTGTCTACTGTTATGAGGTTTTTTTCTTCTATATAATACATTAAATAGTGTCAAATTTTCAGCGTATTACTCATTTTCTGTGAAATGCATTGAATTCAACATGCATGTATTCAATACCTACTTTCTTCAAGATAAATCCTGGGAATATAAAAACAGAAGAGCTGATCCTATCCTTGAAGCTTATGGTCTACTGGGAACAAAATTTATTTCAGACAGGTGTACTAAAGCTGTCTTTCAGAATTGACTTTGAAACTGAAATTGGCTAAAAACAACTCTTTAAGAGTACATTAATTACCTTTTGCAGATGAATTAACTGATGCTTGTGACTTGCCCGGGGTTACCTAGTATTGGTCAGGACTTATTTTAAGACTTACTCCAAATTCAAAGTGCTTCCCATAATGTAATATTTTAAAATAGCAGTGGTGACATTGATGGATGGACAATTTTACATCCCTCTGTATCCTAGAAAAGAGATGTCAGAGGCTGGGAAAATGAAGATAACTTCTTTGCAAATTATAAAATTTTGAAAGTAATTCAAATTTATTCTTTACAATGTTTCTTTGGAGAGAGGGAACGAAAAGAACAAAAGAAAACCAACAAGGAAGCAAAAAAAAACTGGGCAGCTTTGAAAGTAACGTGTTGTATTCATTATTTGGTTTTCTTGAAATGAAAACTTATTGTTTGGTATCGAATCGTATTAGTTCTGCCATGTACTTGGCATTTTTCCCCCTTATTTTGTATTTCAGTTTAAAATAAATTTTAAAAAAATTTATAAAAAAGATAATACCTTAATTAAACAAGGTTTTAAATATGTTGAGCTTAGTGGGATTTGGAAATTCAATAAAGCTGACGGCTAATTACAGTAAAAATAAATAAATAAATAAAAACCCCACAAAAGTTTGCAGAAGCACAAAAATAGCTAAAAAGCTTAGAAATCAAGACCAGGATCACTAGATGAATGTGAAACTGATTGAAAGTATGCTGATGTTATAAAACATATAAGAAGAATTTCAACTGAAAATATAGCAATACTTCCTATTTCATATTTGGTCATCACAAGTTCAATGACATTTTCTTAAATGGACGGCAATGTAATGCATTACCATTAAAAAGTGAAAACAGATGGCTGGATCCTATGATGTTGTAAAAGGGTGCTGACCGACTTTGATGTTCATCTTAAACTTGGGAGATAAAGCCCAGCTTCTGGGCTCAATAAAATCTTAATTTTTCTTTTCTGGCCTGAAATTTTACAGGATGCTAAAGGCCCAGGGTACATATGGCTAAACTGATGATGTCTTTCTGATGTCAGTATTGATCTTGGCAGGGCAGATTTGTAGCACATTAATCACCCTCAGTGGCTTCAGGCACTGGGGATTGAGGAATGGGGGGAGGGAGAAATACAGGGCAGAGATGCTATTTTCTTCAAAAGAGGCTTGTTCAGTTTCTCATATTTAGCCCAAGAATGACTCATATTCTTTAACGTTAGGATCATAACTAGCTTGCCTATTATTGAGAGTAATCTTAGATGAAGTTACTATTATATTAAGGAAAGAAAAAACAGTTGAACTTTTAATAGGCCAGCTAAAAGACAGTAAGAGGTGATCTACTTTAAAGTAAATTATGTTTATAGTCAGAAAGGGAATACAGTCGACTACCTTATACAAACATTTCTTTTATGGAATCTAACAAAATGAGTTGTATTGGCAGTTTTACTATGCAGTAACAAATCCATCCTTGCACATCAAATTATGAGGTAAGTCACAGAAATCGTGGAACTCCCTGCCTCTCTCCCTCCTTCCCCTACCCCACCCCAAAAGGCTAACCAAAACCTAGCTATACTGAAAAGACATCCAACCACATAAATAAAAAATTTTAATTTAACTTTAAAATCAAGTCAAGCCAATGACATCTTCCTATTCATTTCTAATCTTTTTATTTTTTCTTTCTGGACACAGCATAATCACCTTTCTATCACCATATCAATCCTGTGAGGTTGATACTATAAATATTAGTATTTCCCTTTTACAGATGAAGAAGAAAAAAAAGTCAAGGGAACAGCCATGTTCACAGCTAGTAAATATGTGGGGCAGGACATTTTCATCCAGCTATCAGAGCTCTGGACTACTATTACCTTTATCAAGTTATGGTTATTCATTCCAGCAATTCAGTAAAGTGAAAAACAAAACATAGCATTCAGTTTTACTTTCCTTTTTTTATTTATTGGATTGCTCTTTTTTTTAAATTAAAGCTTTTTATTTACAAAACATATGCATAGGTAATTTTTCAAGCATTGACCCTTGCAAAACCTTTTGTTCCAATTTTTCCCCTCCTTCCCTCCACCCCTCCCCTAGATGGCAGGTAGACCAATACATGTTAGATATGTTAAAGTATATTTATAGCTATCTTGCCGAACACGAAAAATCAGATACAAACAAACAAAACAAAATGCAAGCAAACAGTGAGAATGCTATGTTGTGGTCCACACTCAGTTCCCACCTGGACTATTCTTTTACAGAAAATAGTTTGTAGTTCAACTCAAAGTCCGTGCGTCTCCCCTCCCCCAGTTTCCCCTAGCATTTGTTGGAAGTGGAAACTCAGATTTTGTTTTCCGCACCTTCGGCTGACTACTCGATAGCCCAGAGGAGACTGGGACTAGATTGGAGAGAAGGAAGGAAGGGGGGAGGGGACCAAAGGGACTCGGCCCAAACCCCGGCAGCTGTAATAGACACACCCCCACTTTCCCAGACAGTCGCGGAAAGGGAGAAAAGACGGAACGGGAGTGGGACCAGTAGCGAGGAAACCTCTCCTTAACAAAGTCTCGGTCCCGCACAGTCCTGGGTCAGGCAGACAGTTCCTGCTTGTGCAGACTCCCCAGAGCCAAGCCCTCCACGGACTTGGAAAGGCCCGAGCTCCCTTTTCCCCGCAGCTGCCAGGCCGCCCCGGAACTTAGTGAAGAAGAGCCGCTGGACATCCCGCCAGAGAAGGAAGCGGCAGCAAGTATCGGCGGCGGTCCCAGCCCGGCCCGCGGGGGGCGCCGGAGAGCAGCAGCAGCAGCAGCAGCAGCGACGGCGCCCCGTCTGGGTTGGGGAGGGCCCGGACAGTGCGCGTATCCTCCCAGCCCCGGCCGTGCGGGCCGAGCTCGGGGAGGTGGGCGAGTGGCTGGCGCCTCCCCCGGCGAAGCCGCCCCAGTCGTGCATTGCGCGCATTACCATGGCCATCTTGCAAAGCTCGCACAGGCGACGGCCGCTTCCCCTGCGCTCAGTGACTGCTCCGTTAGGCCCCCCGGGAGCCGGCCCCCTGCCGCAGCCGCACCGGCTGCACTACGTGGTATTGCGGGCCCGCCCCTGCCCCGCGCCTCTGCTAAGCAAAGGGCGCACCGCGCACCCCCAGCCCGGCGTTCCAGTCCGGGAACTCAGTGGCGGGGCCAAGGGCCCCTCGTTCTGCATCCACAGAATCCTGCAGGGAGTCCGAGGCGGAAGCGCGGCGGCGCCTCCACGTCCCCGCCTCGGCTCTGGCCCCCTCACCGTGGCTGCAAGTGTCCGCTGCCGCCCGGGGCCGGTACAGCAGCGCCGGACGCTGCGGTCGGCGCTTCCTCCGCAAGGTCTCGCTTCTCGGCCGCTTGTCGCGCGCCGCGCCGTCGGATGCCGTCCGGCACGCGCGTCGGGCGGCTCCCGCGTCGGGCGGCTCCCGCTTTCTGAGCCACCCGCCGGCGGCGCCCTCCGCCCTGGCCTGAGGCTGCAGCGGCGGCTCTGGAGTCTCTCCCCCTAACCTCCTCCTCTTGCTCCCGCTTGCAAGGAAAGCTGCACTAACCCTCTTAGACTCATCCAGTGCGGCCTCCCCTGCTGTACGGACTCGAAAACTGGGATTTGCGTCCCGGCCCGCTTCGAGATTACTGCTGGCCTATTAAAGATCCCCTTCCCCGTCTAGTTTTCTTGCTGCGCTTTTAGCCCCCGCGGCGAAGCACCATTTTATTTATAGATCGCTATGGTTTATGTATTTTACTCCGCAAAATGTTTACCAACGAAATGACCCGATGCTGCTTTTCCAGGGCAACCTGAGAGTGAACAACGAATTGCACGGAATATAACTTGCCTTGGCCGGTTTCCTGCTTGGGTTTGTTCCAAGTGACCACATGTGGGCTACGTATTATGCATTTTTCTAATGTGCTTAAAGATTCCGCCTCCCTCCCCCGCCCCAACCTCCGGTAATTGAAGAAAGAAAAAAAAACTTCAAAAACCATAATTTCCAGGTACAAGAGCTTCTTCCAAGCCCTCTATGAATTACGAGGTTTTTTTTTTTTCAAAGTGTTTTGACTTTTTCATTTCAGACAATCCATCTATAATACAATTAGAAATTTTTAATTACACAATATTTATTTTCTGTGAGTGTTTTCGACATTACACACACACACACACACGCTGAGATAATTAACTTATTAATAAAATGTTATCCTCTATTTTCTGTTTCATTGCTTCTTGCCGAATAATAAAAATTCTGTTTTTTCCTTTAAGTATTCTACTTCAGATGTTAAAAAGCAATAAAAAGAGAACTTAAAATATTTATTCACTCTAACAAATAGTTTAAAGATTCCAGATAATTCACTTATTCAAACATTACTATTTTCAATGGGGCTTATTTAAATAGCCATTTGAAGTTTGTGTTGTTATTAGAATACTAAGAATAAGGAAATTTGAATTTTTTCTCCCAAAAAACTTGGGCTGTTTTTGTTTTTGCAAGCCACAGTTTGGGCTTAATTTGAATCTTGGAAGGCAATATTTATTGGAAGAGAACCAAGATGGATTTTTTTCCCCTTAAAGTATATGAAGTAGATTGATTTATGCTTTACAAGTCAGAGAACTGTGTGACTATACCATTCAAATTTGTTCTTGCCCTGCAGACATTTCTAATTTAAAATTCTAAACTACTTAAATTCTAATTTTAAAAGATCTCCACTGGTATGGCTCTTTCTCAATTCCCAATTCCCCTCTTTTTAAAAAGAGGTTTATTAAAAATGAAGAAACATCTACTGCTAGTGTAATTTCTCAATCACCATTTAAAACAGGTAACTGAAATTTTCTCTTCAGTTTAGCATTTATTTGATCACAGGACATTGGGAAACTTATTCCCATCTAAAAATGATCTGCTTCTGATCATAAATTCCATGCCAATCACATTTTCTTTGTATTCCCTTTTAAATTTCTGCTAACTCATTAGTACAAAGTTTCTGCATTATGTTTATTATCTTTCTCGTCACATCAGGTTTTAAATACCCCAAATTTCCCTAGTAGAAAAGAAGGATAGAGGGAAAGTTTTCTAGAAGAGGGTTGTCTTGGAGAGACCTACTCCAAGAAGATAAAGATTTAAAAGCAATCCACCAACTTTGCAAGAAATAAAATGATTCCATATCCTCTACCGAAGAATTTTGCCCACCAAGAGAAGAAAAAAGAATTGCTACTGAGCAAAAGAAAACTACAGTCTTTCTGAGAATATCAAAATTAAAATAACAATTATCACCAGATGGCTCTAAAGGAATCAAACTACTTCTATTTAGTAGATAAGTTTCTGTGTCATGTTTCACCTTCCTGTGCAGGGTCATATCTCTTCCCAATTCTTTCTTCCCTTCCCTTAGATTGCAGAAAATTTCCCACAGTCTTCTTCTTATCAGGAATTGCATAAATAGGAGAGAGTCAATTCCATTTTTTGCCCACACACCTTTCCCCAAGCCTTACACTCTTTGAAATGACTCTTTTGACTTTGCAAATGTTGACCTTGTTCAAAATCCATCAACTCATCTTATTTTTTTTTTCCTTCTCTTCAGATTTGCACAAAAGAATTCAGCTGGAGTATTTAATACTTAAGGATTCTTTTTCATAGCCCTAGTAAAAAAAAAAGACTTAAAAATGAAGATCTCTGCTCCTCCCACCACCTACAAACCCCATCTTCTCATTTTGTTATCACTTATAGCTCTTCCCTTACCAATTTTCCTATCTCCAACTGTGTCTATTGAAGTGCCAAGATTTTTACTTCCATTAACCAAAAAATCCAAATCTGTCATGATTCTAGTTGAGGGATTAATTCTCTACCCATTTCCAAACCATCACCACCCTTAGCCTACCTTTGTCCTCTGGGGAAATGTGATTGTTGTTGGGAAGGGAAGGTGTAACACATCCTTAATTATTCTTTAGCCAATGTAGTTTGTGAAACTTCTCTACCTCAAATTACAATTTTGTTCTTAGCATTTAGTAAGCAGTCTTTTCCTACACAGAAATTCCTTGAAAACTTGAATTGAGATCCAATCCAATCAATCACCAATTATTAAATACCTATTAGACACCAGGTACTTTGCTTAAAAGCTAAGAATACAAATACAAAGAATAAAACAAAACCTGTTTTCAATGAGTTTGCATTTATGGGAGAGATAAGTTCTCATAGAAATACATATAAAATTAATGTAAAGTGAATTAATACATATTAATACTGTTTGGAACAAAGAGACCTACCCAAATTGACTACTCAGAGATCACTCATAAAAAGCAGAATTATTTATTAGAATCTCAAGAAGCAGACCCCATCCTGGTCTGTGAGCCAAATTTCACAGGAGAGAGCCACTCCCTTGACAGTGTTCACAGCTTTTATACATTTCAGACAAAGAACCCAAAAATCCCATCCTCTATATGGTGTGATTGGTCACATAAGTCTCTATTCCCCTCTTTGGTCAGTGGAATGTAGTAAATGTATAGCTTCCTTCTTTGGATAATGAATGTAGTCCAGGCCTTATCTAAAATCACATGCTTCTGGAGAAACCTAGACTGAGGCCTTTAAGGCTTCGATTAATTTAGCTAACAGTCTCTGATCAATATGTCCTTGATCTGTAAGTTCTTCTCCTTTCCACACAATACAAAGTAGGTAAATAGAAGGTAATGGGAGAGGAGAATACTAGTGACTCTCTACTATTTTTCCTTCTTCTGCATAGAATCACCTCTAGTGAGTGTAGGAAAGGATTGAGTTTTGGAGACCCAGCCTGCTGGAATTTCTAGCCTATTCCATCCTTCTCTTTCTTTCCTTTCTTATATTCTCCTACGGTAAGTCAAAGATCTTTTATGTCCTTCTGAAGCTCACAGCACAGATGTAGGAACTCAATTCCCTTCTGGACAAGTGTTCTTTCCTATTTCCAGGGCAGAGGAGAGTGGGTGGAAAGGAGGAGAAAGTTGAGGAGAAAAAGGAGCTATTTTAAGGATAACACAAACTGGTGATTGGCGTAGAACTTAGATCAGATCCAGGGCATCTTCAGATGGGAATAGGCTTCCAAATATCCAGGATTAAATAAATGCTAAATTACAGAAAAATTCCAGTTGCTGTACCAGTTGTGGAAAAGGTGATTGTATTCTAGATGACAAAGTAAAATTAAGCTTTCTTATCTTCTCACCTTTCCAGCTCTGGGAGGTCTATATGGGGGAAAGAGAACCAGAGAATCAGAGTTGAGTCCTCTAGTCCAATTTGTAATAACACATATTCAAATAAGAATCCTCTCTACAATACACTGGTCTAGTGGTTATTCAGTCTTTGCTTGAAAGATATCCACCTCTTTTTCTGATCACAAGTCTCTTAAATTATACCACACACACATATCTATATGTGTATATGTGTGTGTATACACACACACAAAAACATATGTATGCATATTTTTGCTTCTGACATTAGAGAGCTCAGATAAAGGAGGAATTAACTAGATTCTATAAGGGATCATGTCTCCCAGTGCAATATAGCTAGCTAGCCAGTGACAGAGCTAAGACTAAAAACTGGGTCTCAATATACTCATTTGTAAATTGAAGTCCTTTCCAAATCTAGATTTATGGTGCTAAGATTTTATAACTAGAAAATAAATTTTAAGGAAAGACATTAGTAACTGGGAAAATGCATCAGAAAAGGCTCCATGGTGGACAACGCATTGTCTCCAAACTCCAGAACTAAAATAAGCCCTATCAAACCCTCCTCTATGTTGGCATAAAAGCTTTCATCAAATGGAACCTCTCAACTCACATTGATAGACCAATTGATAAAAATCATCCCATCCAAATACATTATAGATAAGGAAAGCATTATGGATGAGTAGATAAATAAATTGAAGGCAGAAAGATGCTATTCAAACACTATCTTTGGCCAAAAAGCTTTTCCTCGCCCCTTCCACAAAAGCTAGTGTGATCCACCTCTGCAACTACTTTATATTTAACTGGTTCCTAGAGTAGTTATATCTGGGGGAGAGTCACTTAACCTCAATTTTCCTCAGTTTCCTTATTTGTAAAACAGGAATAATAGCACCTGTCTCCCAGGACTGTTGTGAAATCAAATGAGATAATAATTGCAAAGTGCCTAGGATACTGCCTAGCACATAGTAAGTGCTTTATAAATATTAGCTACTATTATTGTTATTATATGAACTAATATAAAGAAAATTGAATATGTCTAGGAGATATATACAATAAACACAACATTCGAGATAGAAAAA
Source organism: Sarcophilus harrisii (assembly GCF_902635505.1). Lineage (NCBI taxonomy): Eukaryota > Metazoa > Chordata > Mammalia > Dasyuromorphia > Dasyuridae > Sarcophilus > Sarcophilus harrisii. The sequence goes on along the minus strand of NC_045426.1, from coordinate 293,543,390 downwards.
AAAAAAAGAAAGGAATTGAATACTTATGTAGTTATAATGACTTGGTCCCAAAGAAGAAATGAAGAAGTTTCCTTCAGTTGTTTTTAGAAATTGGGGGATTAGGAAACTATGGTTGTGAAATGTTATGCATATTGTCAAACTCAGTATTGGCTAGTTTTGTTGAAGTGCTTTTTTCTATTTCTTCTTTTAGTGTTTATTTCAAGGGATAATTTTCTGGGGAAGAAAGAAACACACACACACACACATATATATTTATAAATTAATCTTACAAATACTAGACAATCTCTTTTTACCAAATATCCATTTTTTAAAAAATAAGTGATTATGCCCAACTTTGCTGGATAAGTTATTCTTGGATACTACTCCAGCTCCTTTGCTCTTTGAAATATAATATTCCAAGACCTTCTGATGTAGAAGCTAATAGGTTTTGTGAAATACTATTTTCCCACAGAACTTAAATTTTTTTCTTGTGGTTTACAATATTTTCTCTTTAATCTGGGAATTTTGAAATTTGACTATGAAATTACTTTAAGTTTTCTTCCTTGGATCTTTTTCAGATGGTGATTGATGGATTCTTTCTTTTCCTATTTTATTTTCTTATTCTAGAAGAACTTCATGGAAATTTTCCTTGATTTTTTTTTTTGATAATATTGTATCCATATTCTTTTTTTTATTATAACTTTTAGGTAGTCTGATAATTCTTATATTGTCTCCCCTTGATCTGTTCTCCAAATCCATTGTTTTTCTAATGAGATGTTTCAGATTCTCTTCTATTTTTTCTAGTTTTATAATATCCTTGGTGTCTTATAATGCCATTCAATTCCACTTGCCCAATTCTAATTTTCAAGAATTTTATAAATTACTTTCCAAACTCATTTTTATTTTTCAATGCCATCCCAATTAAAATTACCATTTTTTATTGAATTAAAAAAATAATAAAATTCATTTAGAAAAACAAAAAGTCAAGAACATCAATCCATGACCTGGATATAAAGAAAGATTTTACAAGAAACTTAAGAAGAAACTGGAACTTATGGATAGGTGAACAATTTGTTAATAAACAAGAGATAGAGAGCAAGGATAGGGCTAAAATGTTCAATTAGATTACATTAAATTAAAAAGGGTTTATACAAATAAAGCAAAATTAACCAAGATTATAAAGAAAAATTGGGGAGGGGGGAATTTGTATGGATACTTTTTCAGATAAAGATATCATATTTAAAAATATGTGGTGAAGGACTTTTTAAAATTTTATTTTTTGGAATTCTATTTAAATTTTTTATACTATTTTATTTTTTCAAATACATACCAAAGAAAGTTTTCAACATTTACTTTTGCAAAACCCTGTGTTTCAAGTTTTTCTCCCTCTCTTCCCTCCATCCCCCTTCCCAAGACAGCAAGCAAACTAATGTAAGTTAAACATGTAATTCTTTAAATATATTTTCATATTCATCACACTGTGCAAGAAAAATCAAATCAAAAGGAATAGAAGATGAGAAAAGAAAAAAAAAAAAACTAAGCAAGTAAACAACAACAAACAGTGCTTCAATACTGTGCTTCAATCCACATTCAGTTCTCTCTCTGGATACAGATAGTATTTTCCATCACAAGTTTATTGGAATTGCCGTGATTCATCTCCTTGTTAAAAGAGGCAAGTCCATCACAGTTGGACTAACATAATCTTATTGTTACTGTGTACAATGTTCTCTTGATTCTGCTCACTTCATTTAGCATCAATTCATATAGTCTTTCCGGGTTTTTCTGGAATCAGCCTGCTCATAATTTCTTATAAAACAATAGTATACCATAACTTATTCAGCCATTTCCCAATTGAGGGACACCCACTCAATTTCCAATTCTTTGCCACTCCAAAAAGGGCTCCTACAAACATTTTTCATGTGTGGGTCCTTTTCTCTTTTTTATGATCTCTTTGAGGTACAGACTCAGTAGTGAGTGGATCTAGTACTGCTGGATCAAAGGGCATGCTCAGTTTTATAACTCTCTGAGCATATTTCCAAATTGCTCTCCAGGATGCTTGGATCATTGGTGAAGGACTTTTAAAAAGTAAACAGGATTTTCTAATTCTTCCCTGGAGTTAAAAGAAGAAATTGCAGTTTATAAAATAGGGCTCTTTCTGTCTCTATCTCTCTGTCTCTCTCTGTATCTGTGTGTGTGTGTGTGTTTACATGATCAGACCTGGGCTTTAGGAATATTGCTCTAGTAACTAAATGACAAACTTGAATGAGGAAAGTCTAAGCAAGAAGACTATTGTAATAGTGTAGGTACAAGGTTATAGGACTAGCAACTGTGTGAGTTTCATTTGAAACATGAAAATAAATATAAGATTTGGCCACATTTTGGCAGCCCTTTTTGTAGTGGCTAGAAACTGGAAACTGAATGGATGTCCATCAGTTGGAGAATGGCTGAATAAATTGTGGTATATGAAAATTATGGAATATTACTGTTCTGTAAGAAATGACCAACAGGATGATTTCAGAAAGGCCTGGAGAGACTTACACGAACTGATGCTGAGTGAAATGAGCAGGACCAAGAGATCATTATGTACTTCAACAACAATACTATATGATGACCAGTTCTGATGGATCAGGCCATCCTCAGCAACGAGATCAACCAAATCATTTCTAATGGAGCAGTAATGAAATGAATTAGCTATGCCCAGAAAAAGAACTCTGGGAGATGACTAAAAACCATTACATTAAATTCCCAATCCCTATATTTATGCACACATGCATTTTTGATTTCCTTCACAAGCTAATTGTACAATAATTCAGAGTCTGATTCTTTTTGTACAGCAAAATAATGTTTTGGTCATGTATACTTATTGTGTATCTAAGTTATATTTTAATATATTTAACATCTACTGGTCATCCTGCCATCTAGGGGAGGGGGTGGGGGGGTAAGAGGTGAAAAATTGGAACAAGAGGTTTGGCAATTGTTAATGCTGTAAAGTTACCCATGTATATATCCTGTAAATAAAAGGCTATTAAAAAAAAAAAAAAAAAAAAAAAAAGGAAATACAGATGCAAAAGTGAAAAAAAAAAAGATTTGGCCACATTTGGGCCACAGCCCAAGTACATGGGCTGTGAATTAGGAAATGGGAATGATACCAAGGTTTGTGGTCTTGGGAAATAAAGAGGACAGTGGTATCCTTGATGGCAATAGGGAAGTTTGGAAGAAGGAAAGATCTGGAGAGAAAAATGATGAATTCTGCTTTAGAGTTTCTGCTTTGAGTTTGATATCTCTAGGGGACAATTAAAAGGCAATTGGTAATAAAAGACTGGAGCTCAAGAAAATGGTTAGAGCTATAAAATACATCTGAAAATCATCTGCATAGATTTGACAACTGAATCCATAGAAGCTGATAAGATTACCAACTGTATATTAAGTATGAAGGGAGAAGAGTCCCAGACAAAGCCTTGGGGGACAACCAAGATAGGTGGGAATACCTAGATGAAGACACAGCAAAGAAGACTGAAAAATAGTCAAACAGGTAGGAGAAAAAACAGAATAGAGTGTCACAAACACCTAGAGAAGAGGATAATTGATAGTCAAGTGCGGAGAGGCCAAGATGTTTGAAAATGAAGAAAAAGTCATGTTTGGCAATTAAAAGATCATTGGTAATTTCAGAAGAGAAATTTCAGGTGAATGATGAAGTCTTTAGTCAGAGTGCTTAGAGAAAATGAATAAGACATTAATTGTAGATGACTTTCTCAAGTTTAGCTTTCTGAAAGGGAAGAGAGATGCAGGATGATAGCTATGTGTAGGATCAAGTCAGCTTTTTTTTTTTTTAATTAATTTTTAGAGATATGGATGTTTTAAGTAACAGGAAAGCAACCAGCAGATAGAAGAATTTGAAAATTAGTTAAAGAGTGAGAATAATAAGAAGAGTAATTAGCTGGATAAAAAAGAATGGAATGAGATCAAAGGTTTTTCTTTGTAAGAAGAAGGGCCATTTCTTTGTGTTAAGACTAGGGTAAAGAAAGAGATAAAGACCAATAAGAGATGAAAAGGGAGAAAAACTGTTAAATAGCTTTAATTGTTTCTATGAAATATGAAAGATAGAGGTAAAGGATGCTTCAGGAGGCTGAAGAAAGAATGAGATAGTTTGGAATAATTACTATGTTGAGTGGGATAGGTAATCAATTTAAAAAATCTTTTTACATTGCTTTGCTGAAGTGAGGACCCAGTTGAGATTTTATGTAGATCCAGTCAGCATGCCTTTGTAATTTTCTCCAGATATATTTAATAGCATAAGGATAGGAGAAAAGGCAGTAGATAGTGGGAATAATCTGAGGCAGAGGCTTTATTAAGTCATGACTGGTGAAATGGTAAAGGGACAAAGAACTTGAGTATAGGAAAAAAATACTTACTTGTACTTTCTTGTGTTTTTCAGAGAACCATTGAGATAATAAATTAAAGAGATCCATTTCAATCAATCATTCTTTCTGAATTCCAATGATAAAATTCCAACTTGTGTAAGAAAATGGAATGCTGTCTCACACAAATTGTATTCCCCACTTTCTAAAATTTAAAATTGGAGTTTTGAATGACTATATCACAAAGTATTAAATCAAAATTCTAAAAAAAAAAAAAAAAAAAAAAAAAGCTTATTCAATTACATTGCTTTAATTGCATTAATATTTTTAGTTACAGCCAAAAAGGGTTTTTTTGGGTACTGTAAGTCAATGAAGTAAAACAAAAATATTTTAAAACATCATTTACTTCCTTTCTTTTTCGACTTTTTGCAATTTCCTTTTCTTTCTGTTTTATAATACTCATTATATATATATAGTATATAAATTTATAAATCTACATATTATATATTTACATATATCTACATATATATTGTAAGTATGTATTCAAAATTTATTTACTGATAAGGGTATCCAATCATAGGGCCATAGATAATAGTGCTAGAAGGAATTTTAATTTTAATAGTATTTTATTTTTCAAGCTACTTGTAAAAACAGTCTTTTCAACATTTTCCTTAAGGTTAAACGTGCAATTCTAGAATTTAGAGTCAATGGAGTCCAACTTCCCTCATTTTACAGATAAGGAAAATGAACAGAAAAGTTAAGTGAACAAATACTAAATGTCTAAGGTAGCATTTGAACTCAGGTCTTTCAGACTCTAAGTCCAGTGCCCTATCCAGTATATCATGTAATGCCAAAGAAACTGAGCAAGACAGAGATTAGAGACCAATTCAATAATTCATTAAATGGAGAGAAATACTGGGACCAATGGGTCCATGTTGATCCCAGGGCTAGACGAGACTATCATCTCAGAGTCTAGTCCCGAGTATGGGGGCAGCAAGGAGCAAAGTAAAAAGCTGTACAGCTTGCTTTCGTTTGGAAGCTCCTACACTACCTCCAGGGAAGACCCACGTGGTTTGAGACTCAGTGAAATATCTGGCAAATGGATGTGACCCATATTAAATATTTTGGTTGTCTGTCTTTTATCTATGTTGTGGTAGACACCTTTTCAGGATTCACTTTTGCAATACCAGCAGCAAAAGAGACAGCCTGAGTGGTCACTGAATTCCTTATCCAAACATTTGCAATTATGGGTGTGCCACAAGCAATAAAAACAGATAATGGACCTGCATATACTTCTAAACATTTTACACACTTTTGTGCACAGTATAAGATTTTACACACCACTGGCATATCTTTTAATCCTCAAGGTCAGGCAATAGTAGAGAGGAGCAACAGAGACATTAAGACTCTCCTCCAAAAACAAAAGAAAGGGGGAGCTACAGGTAATCCTAGAGAACTTGTAAATCTCTTTATACTATTAACTTCTTGGACTTCCTGAAAAAAAGGAATACTGGCTAACATAATTAAAAGGCTATCTGCCTGAATTTCCATCAAAAATAGGACCTGGAAGTCCACTATGTGAGTAGACATGCAAGATATGGAAACCTTTTCTTCAAAAATCCATTGTGAATTATGTAACAGTCTGGTTATCTTTAATGGAGAGCCGTGTGTAAGATTTGGAGCTGTAGCCAATAAAATTTGCCACTCTGGGATAGTTTCACAGCATACATTAATTTGTGCATTAGTATAAAAGGTGTATATCTTGTCAGGTCTTATCCAAAATAATTGTACTGCTCACTTAATGGCCTTTAATAAAATTCTAGCCACAAGCACTGGGTAAGTAGTAAGGCTTTGTTCTGGTTGTATATTGTGTACCATCACTCTTCTACCAGAATATATAAAATATGGCACGTTGCCTTAAAGAAGCCTTGAAATTTGAAGGAGTATTGAAATAGTTGCAGCTTATGAATGATTGTGAAGTAGCAGTTTTCTGTATTCTTCTTGTTCCTCATCCACAAAATCATGCATAAGCAAATAAGAAAATAGCTTCAAACTGCTCCCTAATATATCAAATAGAACAAATTCCTATTGTCAAAATGAGTTATAGCAAAACTGGCTGTATAGAAGGAAAACCCTTAGGTCACTTAGTGATAATCTGGAAAAAGGAGAATCATTACCCAATCCTGAAGAAATATGGCAGGTTTTCAATAGAGGACTCTAAATATTAGAGATGAAATGTAGTATTAATCAATTCTGGTTTCTCAGTGTGTGACACAATGGGTGCTAGATCCCCATCCCCAAATTAACTAATCAGAGACATCTCCAGGTACAAAGAGAAGGCCTTTATTTAGTCCCTGAAGAGAGGGCCAAGCACACCTGGGAGACATCTCAGCTCCCAACATGTGCTGTGGACCTGACAAGCTGGAAGCAGAACACCCAAGTAAATAGCAAAAGACACAAGCCAATGGTCACCAATATTGTCTGCTTCTTGTGGGTCATATCACTTCCGTAACTTCCTATCACTGACTTAGGGTCTGACCTTTAGAGACCCCTAAGCCCAGAAATAATGTGACTTCCTGCAACCTGGGGCCCAAGGCCTATCATGTGACCCAGGCCTAGTCTCAGACTTTTTGAGAAAGCTTTATTTGTCATTTAGACCCCCCTTTTTTCATCTGTTTGAAGATTTCTCACCCCAATCCCAATAAATTTCTTCCACTAGGGCACCTTTGTTACCTGGGCCTTTGGCTGGTCGTTCTCTTCATTATTAACTGTAATTTACCCTCTACCATTTAGAACCAACACCTGCACATCAGTTAAAGCTTTCCAGAAACATTTTAACTAAGAAATCTCGAATTACTCTGATTAAATGCATAAACAAGCAGGTGATAGGATATTGCTGCTTAAAACAATGAGCAAGAATTAGAGACCCCACGTCCACCAACTCCCACTGTCTTGGAAACACTGTCATCACAGACCAACAGATTGGCATCTGACAGCCAGTTATGCATAGAACTACAACACTGTGGAGACCCACTGGCCTCAGGAAGATTGTCACATCATTCCCACCTCAACCAGTCCAGACTCATTTGGGACAAACGGACAAAGGTCTCGTCTTCTGGAGCAGATTCAGGCTGACAAGGAGCAGTAGAGATGGCGCTGCCCAGGGGGGTCCTGACTAAAGAGGAGAGACAAATGACTTGTAAGCAGTGTCAGCAGCATCTGGTGCTGAATGTCAGAATTAGGTATCAGGGGATTTCAGGTTGACCCAGTGGTTGGAATTTCATTACTTGAAGTCTGGAAGAAGCAACTCTCACAAATATATTTAAAATACAAGGAATAAATAAGAACAAAAGAAAAAGAATGAACACAAGTGTAGTTAATACGGAAATTACAGGGACAGTAATCAGGAACCCTACCCAGAGGAAGACTGGACGGAAGATGAGGCTATCATGGTCTCTCATCCAAACAGATTTTCCTAGGATATATACCAAAAAATGTTTCCCCCAAATTCCTGCTTTTGTTTTTTCAAAGGAGTAGGGGCAATGGGTGGGACATTGTGCCCTTCAGTGAGTATTATCTCCCTCAGCAAAAACCCTAGTCTTACGAGGGAAGGCCTTTACCCAATTAGTACAGGTGTTAATAAAACCAAAAGAAGTTTGAAGCCCTTGAAAGGGGCACATATGCAGGCCTTTTTAACAGTCCTTTCAGAATTTGCTTGCTTGGGAACCATATGAGGGAATGCAGGCGTCAGAAATTGGGAAATTAAAGGTGACATGGTCAGAGCAAACAAGCAGCAACATGGACAGATGTTTCCCTTTACCTGAAATGAGTACTCCTTCCTTTAGAAAACAACTGAAACCACTCTAGGTCCATGTGCAGTTTGCAATAATTGTTTTTCCTTGCATACTTAATGGGGTATTGTTTGACTGACAAAATTTTTCTTTCTTTCCATATAACCCCCATGATAATGCAAAACATAAAAAACATATTTGAAATCAGTATAGATCTTTGTGAAGTATGCAAGGGGTCTAGGATAGGGTTCCAGAGACCTGTAGGACTTAGCCCTGCTTTCCATCAACAAAGAGTGTAAAAGGTTCTAGGCAGGAGATTAGTTTAGTTTTCAGGCCTGATTAGGGAATGCTAAGATTGTCTGCTTCCTCTCCTAATGAGCAAAAGAGAAATTGGGAGGTGGCCTCAAATACTTAGGCAAAGTGGGCCTTCAGACAAAGAAACTAGCCCCAGGAAGCAAGAAAGTTAAAGATTTTATAGTGGCAACCAAAGAATCTTCCAGGGCTGGCTTGCAAATCAGAATATCATCTATATACTTATATTGTGCCTCATATCTTCCACTGGTCTACTTGGCTTTGATTACAGAAATTTGCTATTAGGAGGAAAAATCAGGGACATGATTTAAATAGTATCAAAACTGGTCCATTAGGTCTTGACTTGAGAGCACATACAGGATAAAGCATCTTTAACTCAGTTTTACTTCAGGTAACTGCCCTAATTTTAACAATTCCATCTTAAGCCAGACTCAGGAATAATCAGGTGGATTCTTATCCAAAAAAACACCACTGGGAAACTGAGTCAGAAGGATCCTACTTTAAGCAGAGACCAAGATTGAGCTCCTAATTTATTCCCAGATAGTAACTTCCACCTGTAACAATTTCTTCTGAGTAGCTTGTGGCATATTCCTTTCAGATGGTGGATCACTGGTTTGATGATCAGACAGTTATACCTGAATTTAAAACTCCAAATAAAAACTTGAAGTCCCAAGAGATTTTATCTCTAATATTTTAATCTCATTAATCAAAGCTTCAGATGAATCTGGCTCTCAAGGATTACAGCAAGAGATTCTTTTCATATCTAAATAAATGGTTAAGTTCAACATTACACAAATCATTTTGCTTTTTAAAATGCCTAATACATAGATAGAAACATTTTAAATTGCATATTGTCCAGAACAGAAACCTGTTCAAAGGGACAAAGGCAAAAATTAATATTCTCAGAATTCCTTTAAAATAATGGGTGAAACTTTAATATGACTCAATACAATCAATTAAAACTCATACAGAATATAAAATATCCTAATTTCACATAAAATAACTTTATCAGAATTAACAATTTCTTCATTCTTTAAAAAAAGTGTTAAGTCAACTTCCTCCAATTAAAACAATACTGCTCTAGGTACTTCAAGAAAGCTGTAGATCACATTTGTTATCATATTCAGTAAAGGAAACCATTATGTACTTAAATATTAAATGATTTGCTGAAGACAGATGGAGACTTCAGTAGAAATAAATTACTTTCAGAGAACCTAATTCTTCTCCTTTTCCAACTGTGCTTCTCTCTCTCTCTCTCTCTCTTTTCCCCTATTTTCAACATGCCATTTCCCTCTTTCTTTCTCCTTCTTTTTCTCTCTCACGTCATCTCTCCCACTGTAACGCATCCCATCTCTCCTCCCAATTCCAACATACTCTCTCCCTTTCTCTAACATACTTCCAAATCAATAATCCTTCTAGCTAAATTCTCCATTCAAACCATTAATTGCTTTTGCAAATCAATCTTTTTTGTCCCTCGTCATTAAATCACTTTTTTTTTTAAACTTTAAGATTCATAATTAAATAACTTTGGATCAGATTCCATAAAACATATATATATATATATATATATATATCCAGCAGAGCTGACAGAATTTAAAGGCATAATTGATAGTTTTACAAATTACCCAATATACACTTTAGAAAACAACATACTACCTAATTAGGGGGATACAAATATGTGACCTCCCCTAAGGTAAGCTACTGGAACTTTGTTTTAATTACCTATATTTTAACTTAAAATAAAATAAAAAAAAAAGCTTTAAATTTCCAATAATATAAAACTGCTTTTACTATCGTGTCTCAAATAACAAATCTCATTGAACTCATTGAGCAGTTTCTTTCTCTCCCTGTGGCCCCACGTGTCCCTGCTGCGGTCAAGGAATGGGGGAGAGGGAAGAAAAAGAGACTCTTTACTTTATGCATTATCTTCCTCTAGGAGGCCCCAATTTCCAAACTATTTTATATATACACACAGTTCATTTATCTCAATTGTATTGCATGTTGGTCACATCTAAAAACCCATTTAAAGTTACAAAATATGAAGCAATTAAATCCAATAAAGAACATGACACTCATATACCATTTGCTTTATGCTAAGCACTTTGGAATCTTGAAATGACCAATTGTCAAATTCCCCAAGCATTACTCTCAATGGATTTTCCTGCAATTCCAACTTTGGCCTGAGTAGTTTACAGGAAAGTCAGGCTGCCTTTTTTTTTTTTTTTTTTTTTTTTTTTTTTAAACAAATTCTAGCTCACGGAACAGCATGTCAAAGACACACAAACAAAAATTACATGAAAGAGGACCATCCCTTCCCCATACACAAAAGATATATCCTATCATGGGCATTTTTTTTTTCTTTTTGGTCCGAAGATTTGAATTGGACTGCTCCCTTTGATTATCCCAGGGTCCCCTACTTGGAGAGTGACCCCTTCCACTGGATCATCAGAGTATCCAATCTCATAGCTTGACCTCCTGCATACACAATTCTGTGTATGCAGAATTCCTAACAACTGGAACCATCAAACTCAGAAGTAATTACCTAGCTTCCAAAATCATCCAGAGTGCCCTTGTCCTGTATCCTTTAACAGGACTTCCTTCCTGGCTCACCCTTTAACACTGGATCATCAAGCCTTGATGATTCCAGGGCTCACTGCCACTTAAGGACAGCCCAAGGACAGATTCACAGACAGTGTCCCTTGATCACTGGGATCTGGGACTTGGTCATTTCAAAATAAGGAGGGGAAAGCCTAAAATTTCTAGTCTTCATTTGGTGGAAAATGATGTTTAATGCCCAAATTTTATTGAATGTTTACATACACAAATATCCAACTAGTTGCTGCTAAATCCTATGTAATGCAAACCTTCCAAAGACTGGATAAAAGGAGCCCCATCTTGCTATCCTCTACCAAATGACCTGATAAATTTCTTTCTAAAATAATTTCAGATTTTGGGATTTGTTGTCATGAATGACAATTCTCTTTTAAACTTGGGCATTTCTTTGAGGAAACAGAGAAGAGCTTAAAGTTCTTGTTCTTGCTAATTTTTTCCTTCTTTTTCTTTCAGTATAGCTTATGCCAAGTACCCTTTTTTTTTTTTTGTTTGTTTTTTTTGTTTTTTAACATAGCCTTTAATTAAAAAAAGCAAGCTTCCTCAGTCACAATTATATTTTCCAATCTTTAGTAATCCAGTCTTTTTTTTTTTTTTTTTTTTAATAGCCTTTTATTTACAGGATATATACATGGGTAACTTTACAGCATTAACAATTGCCAAACCTCTTGTTCCAATTTTTCACCTCTTACTCCCCCCACCCTCTCCCCTAAATGGCAGGATGACCAGTAGATGTTAAATATATTAAAATATAACTTAGATACACAATAAGTATACATGACCAAAACATTATTTTGCTGTACAAAAAGAATCAGACTCTGAATTATTGTACGATTAGCTTGTGATGGAAATCAAAAATGCAGGTGTGCATAAATATAGGGATTGGGAATTCAATGTAATGGTTTTTAGTCATCTCCCAGAGTTCTTTTTCTGGGTATAGCTAGTTCAGTTCATTACTGCTCCATTAGAAATGATTTGGTTGATCTCGTTGCTGAGGATGGCCTGATCCATCAGAACTGGTCATCATCTAGTATTGTTGTTGAAGTATATAATGATCTCCTGGTCCTGCTCATTTCACTCAGCATCAGTTCGTGTAAGTCTCTCCAGGCCTTTCTGAAATCATCCTGTTGGTCATTTCTTACAGAACAGTAATATTCCATAATATTCATATACCACAATTTATTCAGCCATTCTCCAACTGATGGACATCCATTCAGTTTCCAGTTTCTAGCCACTACAAAAAGGGCTGCCACAAACATTCGTGCACATACAGGTCCCTTTCCCTTCTTTATAATCTCTTTGGGATATAATCCCAGTAGTAACACTGCTGGATCAAAGGGTATGCACAGTTTGATAACTTTTTGAGCATAGTTCCAAACTACTCTCCAAAATGGTTGGATTCGTTCACAACTCCACCAACAATGCATCAATGTCCCAGTTTTCCCGCATCCCCTCCAACAATCATCATTATTTTTTCCTGTCATCTTAGCCAATCTGACAGGTGTGTAGTGGTATCTTAGAGTTGTCTTAATTTGCATTTCTCTGATTAATAATGACTTGGAGCATCTTTTCATATGACTAGAAATAGTTTCAATTTCTTCATCTGAGAATTGTCTGTTCATATCCTTTGACCATTTTTCAATTGGAGAATGGCTTGATTTTTTATAAATTAGAGTTAATTCTCTATATATTTTGGAAATGAGGCCTTTATCAGAACCTTTGACTGTAAAAATATTTTCCCAGTTTATTGCTTCCCTTCTAATCTTGTCTGCATTAGTTTTGTTTGTACAAAAACTTTTCAGTTTGGTATAATCGAAATTTTCTATTTTGTGATCAGTAATGATCTCTAGTTCTGCTTTGGTCATAAAGACCTTCCCCTTCCACAGGTCTGAGAGGTAAACTATCCTATGTTCCTCTAATTTATTAATAATTTCATTCTTTATGCCTAGGTCATGAACCCATTTTGACCTTATCTTGGTGTACGGCGTTAAGTATGGATCAATGCCTAGTTTCTGCCATATTAGTTTCCAATTTTCCCAGCAATTTTTATCAAACAGTAAGTTCTTATCCCAAAAGCTGGGATCTTTGGGTTTGTCAAAGACTAGGTTGCTATATTTGTTGACTGTTTTATCCCTTGAACCTAATCTATTCCACTGATCAACTAATCTATTCCTTAGCCAATACCAAATAGTTTTGGTAACTGCTGCTCTATAATATAATTTTAGATCTGGTACAGCTAAGCCACCATCATTTGATTTTTTTTTCATTAATTCCCTTGAAATTCTTGACCTTTTGTTTTTCCATATGAACTTTGTTGTTATTTTTTCTAGGTCATTAAAATAGTTTTTTGGGAGTCTGATTGGTATAGCGCTAAATAAATAGATTAGTTTAGGTAATATTGTCATCTTTATTATATTTGCTCGCCCTATCCAAGAGCATTTAATATTTTTCCAATTGGTTAGATCAGACTTAATTTGTGTGAAAAGTGGTCTGTAATTTTGCTCATGAAGTTTCTGATTTTCCCTTGTATGCCAAGTACCCTTGAACACCCTTGATATTAATAGCCCTAAAGTCATTTAAGTAGTGAAAGGTGATTCAGAAGATCTTGCCATCAAGGGTTAGGCTGTGTTAGGATTCAACCCCAACCCTTTTCCCCTGTTATGTAAGAAAAGGGTAGCTCTTTCCTTAAAAGGTAAAGAAGCACTGCTCCAACACACTGCCATTGATATTGTTTCTTGGTGGCCTCAGGCCATGCTGATGTGGCTTACTGACAACAAAAGGGCAAAAAAAAGTGTCTAAATGGTATTCAGACTTAGTAGTTTTATCAACACTGTTACCATATCCCACCTTGCTGACTAGTTTCTATATGGAAGACTGCATCTGTTAAAGCTAAGCATTGTCCCTTATTGAATAGACATTTTGTCCTTATGGCTATTAGATGGCCAATGTTTAATTTCATTCCATTATCAGACAGAAATCACTGGGAGATCAGCCTGAATCAGGCACCGCGTATAATATAAGTTCTACTTATCTCCTTTCAGTCTCAATGAAATGTAACTTGTTTCCTTCATTGTTTTTGGAGGAGGCAGAGTGCCAGCATAGTTTAGGAAGTGACAACTGAACCGAGCCTTTAAGGTAGGTGGTCAAGGTTCCAAGAGGCAAAGGTGAATATTCTGTTCCAGGCTAAGGATCTATGTGAATAGAGAGACTAAAAGAATAATTTAAGAAGGCTAGTTTTGTTGAAATACAGTGGAAAAGTGAATCTGGAAAAGCTTTTTGGAGGGCTTTAAAAATCAAAACGGCAGAGCTTGCATTTTTAGCTTAAATGTAAAAGGGATCTACTAAAGATTTTTATAGGAAAATGACAGTGCCAGACATGAAGATAAGTGTTCTCCTCTTAAAGGACTGAGAGAGGCAGGAGTCATTGAAGAACACTGGATCTTCCTCGTGCTTATGTAAATAAATGAGGCTTCTTCTGTATCTGCAGCTAGAAGCAAGGTGAAGCGTTTAGCAAGAACACAAGTTTGAGTGCTTCAATTAATTTTTTTTCAAAAAGCTTAAAAACACCAATATGTATTGTCATGACATTTTCTTTTGGCCAGCCAGCTTAATTGCCCAGAAAGACAAATTAATCTTTAGATTTTGACTTTTTTCTAAACATTTGAATTTTATCTGCATACATATCTTAACTCTTTAAATAGTCAACATTTATAAAGTACTCACTATATGCCTGGTTTTGAAAATATAAATACAAACACAAAGATAATCTCTGCTTTCATAGAGCTCACATTCTAATAAATCAAGCAATACACAAAAGGAAGCTGGAAATCAGAAGGGGAAGCATATATGCTAATCATGATGGAGAAATTCAGATGAGTACAGCAGCCTGGTGAAAAATGAAGTGAAAGCTAGTTTGATTGCTGTGACGACCATGCTAGCACCCAGGATACTTCAGAATCGGCCAGTGTCAGGATAAGCAAAAGTCCTCAGTCTTTATTCTTGGTCCTTAGATGCAGGATTGAACAGGATGGAAGCAGAATCTCCCCAACCCCTTTTCCCTGGTCTACAGCCCAAGTATGACCCATGGCTAGTCTTAACTCCACCCCCTAGTCCCTCCTACAATCCTTTGTATACACCAATCATTGAGCCAGCACAGGATAGTGGGAAGGACCATTTTCCAAGCATATGCCCATAGAGTATTGTCCAATCGGTAGTTAGCCTCAAGTGCTCGGCAGTCCTGACTTCAGTGCATCGTCTCAATAGTTTCAGCCCTCTACAGATTGCGCTCTTTAAATATATAAAAGATAAGACCCTCAGGGTGGGGAGCACTGTGTCAAGGTATGAGTTTGTGAGTTCCAAGGTTGTTGTGATTTTTGAGGATGAAGAGCTTTCTGAGCCATGATTCAAGTCCTGAAGAGTTTAAAGATTCTGAGTGAAAAGACAGTATTCTATTTACGTTTGTGTTTTTTCTAACACTTAGCACAGTACCTAGTACACAGTTAACATTTCTAGAAAAGATAATTATTAGTTAAACTCTGGAGTGGCCAGAAAGTCAATTCTAACAAGAGATGAAGTATAAGAAAATTACTGAGAACAAAAGGAATTGTAAGAGAAAATCAGCAAAAAATAATGTATGATTATGAAAAATAATGTGGTTCTAAGCAACAGGTTATTGATCATATCTCAGCCTTCATTCTATTATGAATTTGATGCTAAGGTTTTCTTCATGACTGTCAACTATCAATAGTGTTTCCTAAAGCTTCTAAAAGATTTTGGTACAGCTGAAAATGATTCAAAGTTATAATTTTTAGAACACACCTAATTTACATATAATATTGCTTGAGTAGGCTAAAAGAATCTAAAAATCCTAATATTTTGCATACCCTTTTATCCCAGACAGGCAAATCACACATCTAAAAGAAAAAAAAAATTTCTTCTGCCTTTAAATGAACTTGGATTCTAGATAACAAATTTCTTTATAATGCTTTTCATCCCTCAATCTTAAAGGGCTTTATAAACCATTAACAAGCCATACAAATAGAACCCACCACCTTGATTTATAATCATAAAATGTGTAATCAGTGTAACAGTTACCAAGTTAGTTTACTATTAAGTCAGTAGTGATCCAAGTTTAAAGGAGATAGGATCTCAAAGCAACAATCTTAGATCTTATACTTTTGTGGGGAGGGATGAAGAGGGAACAATGGGATGAAAAGAGGATGAAAAAAAAAAAAGAAAACTGGTGAAGTTGATATACCTAACAACAACAACAAAATATACACATAAAAATTTAGAATCAAAGAATATTTTTCTGAACCTTGGGAGAAAAATATAAGGAATATTTCTAATTTTGTTTTTAATTAAAACCTATCCCTAGAGATAGCTCGGTGGCATGGTAGATAGAACAACAGCCCTGAAGACAGAAAGATCTGAATTCAAATTTGGCCTCTCATACTTACTACCTGTGTGACCCCGGGCAAATTACTTAACTGTTTCTTCTCCCTCAAAAAACAAACAAAAAATCCCAACCCAATCCAAAATACGGCTCATCCCCACTCAGTACAGTAATCGTTGAAGTAGCAACCATCAGTAAAACTCCTTAGGCAAAACACAAAGTATTTTCCAACATATTTTTAACAAACTTTAACTATTATCAAAAATAAACAGTTTTAATCATTAGTACTCATGAGGAAGAAATGATCCACATAACACCTTGCATTATTTGCATTTATTGAAAACAATGACAGAATTTTGATTGTTAAAGGGAAAACAATTAAAATATAGCTTAAAAATCTTATTGTAGAGCTTTTGTATTATCTACATGGATTTTAGATATAAAATCAATAAGCAAGACCACTTCATGGATTCTTACACAGAGAAAATCTGTAACTTAATATCTCTCTATATGAACCCATAATACAAAACCCAACAAATATGTTTAAAACATCCTAAAACACACAAAGGCCATAATTTAAATTTTTGAATAATCATAACAATCTCTTACCAAAAATAGATCAGAAATCAAGGCATAATATATGTAAAGATAAAAGATTAAATAAATTGATTTAAACTTTTCTATCTTAGAAAGCAAAAAATATGGAGTAAGAACATTTTTTCTATCAGAGATACTTAAACATCGATATATTTAGTGTGTAACAAAAAATTTCAGAGCACAGTATATTAAAATGAAAAGCTCATAGCGATAGCAAAAAATATAGTTTCCTTAAGATGTTATCTATCATTTAGCATGACAAGATTAAGGACTGTGAAAAAGTGAAGTTCAACTATAATAATTAGTAAGTTTCATTTATGTATAACTGTTCCTTAAAGTTTCATTAAATCACTTTTTGTAATTTAGGGACCAAAGACTGCTTAAAGAACTTTAAATTTTGGAAGAAAAAATACCTAAGGATCATTTTGAAATAGAAAATGAATATTAAAAATATGGTATAATGAAAATCCTCATTATACAGTTCAAATTCTGTTCAGATGTACTGAGTTTTTCTCTGACAGAACTGTTCTTGGTACTTTATGGAGAGACGGGGGTATGTGAGGATGAGAAAGGGGTGTGTATATGTTAAACCGAATGGTTTAACGTTTAATAATGTTCATATTTTTTGACTGTACCTCTATAGAATGATTCATGTAAACAATTGTAAGCTCTTTTTCAAAGGATAGCTATCGCATAAAAATCTCTGAGATGTCCCCATACCATAGACTGGTATGTAGATGATGCATCTTTTTGGAACACGTCAAGTACACTGATGATGTCTAACTCAGGATGGACTGTGCAGCTTCTTTGATTGTAGATGCAGCTTTCTCTAGTTCTTTTTCAGTTTGTTCTACTGTCACCACAATTCTAATGCTGTGAGAAAAATGATTTTAGGGAACATTTTGTTATTGTTTTTCAAAAGAAAGTATTACCACAAATTCCTGACTTATTACATATTTCTTTTGCTAAAGCTTCTAGCTAACACAACTAATTCCTGTCAGGTAGAGTGAGAATTGAACCACTTGTTATACTTCCACTTTTACCTGGAAACTCTGTTTAGTCAAGTTTATTAGTCTATTCATTTGATATAACATACTCTAAGAAATTCTCAACTTGTGCTGAAAAATAGACTGGAAAATTTTTTCTTAAGTGCATCATCATTTAAAGTGGTATCCCACTTACCTTAGCTTAAATTATTAATCTGCTCATTTTAAAAAATGTCAATGAAATAATTTGTGTAATCCTTGTTCATTCTTGCTCCTCTGTACTTCTTTTTTACTGTTATTTTACCAGGTGTTTTCAGTTTACTTTCAGGGTGCTTTTAGTACTCCCAAACACAGAATTAACTTCTTTTTAAATTTTTATTTTATTTTAAAAATTTTCAATATTATTTTATTTTCCAAATACATGTAAAAACAATTTTCAACATACACTTCTCTGTAAGACTATTGTGTTACAGATTTTTCTCCCTTTTTTCTTTACTTCTTCCCTCTCCAAGACAACATGCAATCTGACACTGGTTAAGTATGGCAATTCTTTCAAACTTATTTTCATATTTGTCATGTTGTGCAAGAAAAATGAGGCCAAAAGGAAGAAACTAATAAAAAAAAAGGTGAAAATACTGTGCTTCAATACACATTCAGTCTACATAGTTCTCTTTCTGGATGTGGATGCATTCACAGAGTTAATTTCTTTTTGGTGAATATTCTTATAAGACTTGTGAAACCTGGGGTGCTTTGTTCTTACAAATTAGAAATACCAGTTTGAGATTTATACTATACTTCCACATTAACAAAATAAGTTCTTTCATAAAGCAATCTTTTAGAAACATTTCAAGACATACGTGGTCTTTATCCACAAGCAGGCTATAAAATAAGTTGAGGGGAAAATAGAAGAAGATTTGGATTTCTACCAACCTAGGAAGAGGGAGGTTTTTCTCTTCTTTTTCCAAGTAGTGTGCCTGAGTTAATGCAATATTTCTGTTCATGCACTAAAGAAAGAAAGACAAGATTTAATTAAAATATTAAGATATAGTGAAATTTTTAAACACCTCAATAGCAGTCTTAACTTATTTCTCCAATTAGAGAGGCTGGGAAAAAACAAAACAAAAACAAAACATCATTGAAGAGACTGTGAGCAAACAAAATGGGCAAAACCTAGTGTTGGAAAAGCAAGGTGAAAAATATGGCTAAAGAATGTTTGATTGATTTTAGATGATACCTGTAATTTTAACCCTAGTGACCACCATAAATATTATTCTTTAGCTGAAATGTATGTAATGGGCTATTTATATTTATATATATATGTATGTATTTGTGTGTGTGTGTGTATGTGTATACATACTTTGTTAGAGAGTACTTTGAATTTTAAGCATTTTCGATGGCAGAGGAAATAAAAAACAGCTGTTCTATACCCCATATTCATGTTGTACACAGAGTAATTCTTCTAAAAAGGAACTTGTTTACATTTTGGGAAGAGCCTGAACATGAGTCACTTAAATTTTGTTTCCTAGATCTCACTGCAATTATTTCAAAAAGGAGGCAGAATAAAAGTGGCAGAAACCTTTTCCATGTCATTACCCTATCTTTTGAGGACAGACTTACTTAGGATAAAATTAGATTGTGATTCTTTCTTGTGGGAAGACTTCTTTCTTACCCCTTCATAGGTGATATTACAACACAGTATAGCACTTAAGGGCACATTCTCCTGGTGTTCTACCTTTAACTTGCAGGACTATTGTATAAGCAGTTTTTATAGGTATCTATGTAAAATAATTTTTATCTAATGCAAATTTGCTTGCCAATGGGTAAAAGAGTAAGAGATTCAAGAAGAGGGGTTACATGCCTGTAGAGAGATGAGACTGACACATGGTTCAAAGACAAATAGGGGCTGAGGACAGAGAAATAAGAGCAGGAAGAAAAAGACACAGATACATAGGGGTTGGACATGCACACAAACAGAACAGAACTGTTCACATGGAGAAGTTAGGAAAAGATGAGGTATTCAAATGGACTAGGACTAGGAGGAGAAAGGAGGTTGGTGGTGAGCCTCATGGAGATTTGTCTGTCTCCTTTATTTCTTCCCCTTAAGACCAAGGACTTTTGCTGATCCTGACTCTGGCTGATCCTGTGATGAAAGATTGACACTCAGGAGCTTGACACATGGTGAGCAAGTGAGTAGAGCGGGATAAAGATCTTTTCTCTTGAGATAGAGATCTCAAGCCAAGGCCGCAGTCCACTGCTGCAATGGCAGTGGTCTCTCTGATCATCTGTTCTGCTTTCCCTTTTGTAAAGGATTTTTTTTGGGGTGGTGATGGTAGGCGAAGATGGAAGGCCACAGAGGATCAAGCTGAGAGATAGGAGAAGAGAGAAAGAAGGCATAATATATTATACTACAGTTAACAAAGGTACTTTCTTTTATGGAATGTGGATTTCTTTCAGAATTCTTTATGTACAGTTGAAATGATCATTATCTCATGTCAATATCAGTAAAGCTATTGCAAATGCTGCGTCACCAAACAATCAGCAAAAGGACATAGGATTAGCTCAAATAAAAGCATTTAATAAAAATATCACCTTAAGAAATAATGAAATGCCTTCCTCATAAATCTAGGGCACACTCTCCCACAGCTGAATGTTTCTTCATCAGTAAAAATGAAAAAAAATATATATATAAATCTATATTTTGCTTAATTTATAAAGCTGTTGTGGGGAAAGTACTTTTATAAGCAACTATATAAAAGCACTGTATGTTATCAATGTGATTATTACCATATTCCTCATTAGAAATTAAAATGAATGCTATGACAAGGGCCCAGAATGGTTATGATGACAACAAAATTCTTCAAAGAAAGAGGGAGTATTACAGAACAAAGTAAGGGCAAAACAAGTGCAGGAATAGAAAAAAAAACTTCAAAGTTAAGAGATTAAATATTGCTAGGGCATTAATTTCTAGATCTATCCAAGCTGTAAATCAGTGATCACTAGGATAGCTTAAAATGAAAAGTAATCTCTAAAGTACAAAAAAAGGTACAGCACACAACTAGATGAGCAGCATTAAGGCAGCAAAAAAGCTAATGCCAGCGTGGGCTACAAAATGAAAAATATATCGGTGAGCAATGATATTATTATGACTTGTCCGATTACATACAGTATACTCTGTTCTGTTCTGGGCATCACATTATTAGGAAGGAAAAAGACAAACTGGATTATGTACAGAGGAGAATTTAGTGTTCTAGGTGGGTTTTCTGGAGGTTTTGAGGCAGCCTTCATTTTGAGCAGATTAATCACCATGAGAATAGCCAGGTGTTAAAGTTCAAAAGTCTTTATTGTCTCCTTCATATGGTCCTCAGCTAGCTTTCTCATGGCCTTCAGAGGGGACTTCGTTTCAGTGGAGGAAATGAAGGAAGAGAGCCTCCACAGGGTAATGAGTATAAGTAATAAAGAGGCAAATTTAGGCAACAACCCCCCCCCCCCCCCCTAAAAAAAAGACAAAACCCAAACCAACTTCCAAACAAGTAGAGATGTGTGAAGACTGAGTTAGCACCCTGTTGACCACAGGATCAGCCAGAATCAGGATCAGCAAAAGTCCTTGGTCTTAAGGGGAAGAAATAAAGGAGACAGACAAATCTCCATGAGGCTCACCACCAACCTCCTTTCTCCTCCTAGTCCTAGTCCAAAGTGACTCTGGCTTCTCTTACCTCACCCCCTAATCCTTCTTATAATTATCTGTATACACCAAAAGATCAAGCCAGCACAGAATACTGAGAAGGGCCATTTTCCAAGCATATGCTAATAGAGTAATGTCCAATAAGTAATTAGCCTAAAGTGCTCGGCTGTCTGATTCCAGTGCCCCTATTCAGAGTTTCAGCCCTTTAAAAAGATGCATTAAAGTGGGAGGAATTCCTCTAGGAGGAATAGTTTCTACTATACTACAGGTTTTTAGCTCATGGCTGGATGAATATAGGCTGACAGCCAGCATTCTTGTTTTTTTTTTTTTTTTAAATAACTTTTTATTGACAGAACATATGCCTGGGGAATTTTTTTTTTTTTTTTTTTACAACATTATCCCTTGCACTCACTTCTGTTCCGACTTTTCCTTTCCCTCCCTCCACCCCCTCCCCTAGATGGCAGACAGTCTTATACATGTTAAATGTTATAGTATATCCTAGATACAATATATGTGTGCAAAACCGAACAGTTCTCTTGTTGCATAGGAAGAATTGGATTCAGAAGTTAAAAATAACCTGGGAAGAAAAACAAAAATGCAAATAAGTCACACTCATTTCCCAGTGTTCTTTAGTTGGGTATAGCTGCTTCTGTCCATCCTTGATCAATTGGAGCTGAATTAGATCTTCTTTGTCGAAGATGTCCACTTCCATCAGAATACATCCTCATACAGTATTGTTGTTGAAGTGTATAATGATCTCCTGGTTCTGCTCATTTCACTCAGCAACAGTTCAAAAGTTCTTTCCAAGCCTCTCTGTATTCATCTTGCTGGTCATTTCTTGCAGAACAATTATATTCCATAACATTCATATACTACAATTTACCCAACCATTCTCCAATTGATGGACATCCATTCATTTTCTAGTTTCTAGCTACCACAAACAGGGCTGCCACAAACATTTTGGCACATACAGGTCTCTTTCCCTTCCTTAGTATCTCTTTGGGGTATAAGTGCAGTAATAGCACTGCTGGATCAAAGGGTATGCACAGTTTGATAATTTTTTGAGTATAGTTCCAAATTGATCTCCAGAATGGTTGGATCTGTTCACAACTCCATCAATAATGCATCAGTGTCCCAGTTTTCCCACAACCCTTGAACATTCACCGTTATTTTTTCCTTGTCATCTTAGGTAATCTGACAGGTGTGTTGTGGTATCTCAGAGTTGTCTTAATTTGCATTTCTCTGATCAATAGTGATTTGGAACACTTTCATGTGAGTGGAAAGAGTTTAATTTCATTATTTGAAAATTGTCTGTTCATATCCTTTGACCATTTATCAATTGGAGAATGGCTTGATTTCTTATAAATTTGAGTCAATTCTCTATATATTTTGGAAATGAGGCCTTTATCAGAATCTTTAACCATAAAAATGTTTTCCCAGTTTGTTACTTCCCTTCTAATCTCGTTTGAATTTGTTTTCTTTGTACAAAGGCTTTTTAATTTAATATAATCAAAATTTTCTATTTTGTGATCAATAATTATTTTGAATCTTTGTATCTCTTGCTGTTGGATTTTGTTGGTGATGTATAAAAATGCTGAGGATATATGTGGATTTATTTTGTATCCTGAAACTTTGCTAAAGTTGTAAATTATTTCTAACAGCTTTGTAGTAGAATCTCTGGGGTTCTCTAAGTATATCATCATATCATCTGCAAAATGTGATAATTTGGTTTACTTATTAACTATTCTAATTCCTTTAATCTCTTCCTAAACTCTTATTGCCGAGGCTAGCGTTTCTAATCTGATATTGAATATTGGTGATAGTGTGCAACCTTGTTTCACTCCTGATCTTATTGGGAAAGGTTCCAGTTTATTCCAACTGCATATGATGCTTACTGATGGTTTTAAATATATGCTCCTGACTATGTTAAGGAAAAGTCCATTTATTCCTACATTCTCAAGCGTTTTTATTAGGAAAGGATGCATTTTATCAAATGTTATTGAGATGATCATATGGTTTTTGTTAATTTGGTTATTGATATAGTCAATTATGCTAATAGATTTCCTAATATTGAACCAGGCCTGCATTTCTGGTATAAATCCTACTTGGTCATAGTGTATTATCCTGGGGATGATTTTCTGTAATCTTTTTGCTAATATTTTATTTAAGATTTTAGCATTAATATTCATTAGGGAGATTGGTCTATAATTTTCTTTGTTTTCAACCTGCCTGCTTTAGGTATCAGTACCATATCTGTATAATAAAAGTAATTTGGTAGAACTCCTTCAATCCCTATTTTTTCAAATAGTTTACATAGCATTGGAGTTAATTGTTCTTTAAATGTTTGGTGGAATTCACATGTAAATTCATCTGGTCCTTGGGGATTTTTTCTTAGGGAGTTGATTAATAGCTTGTTCTATTTCTTTTTCTAAGATGGGACTGTTTAACCAATTTACTTCTTCCTCTGTTAATCTGGACAAGCTATGTTTTTGAAGGTATTCTTCCATTTCATTTAAGTTATCAAATTTATTGGCATAAAGCTGGGCAAAGTAACTCCTAATTATTGCTCTAATTTCCTCTTCATTGGTAGCGAGTTCTCCCTTTTCATTTTTAAGACTAACAATTTGATTTTCTTCTTTCCTTTTTTAAATCAGATTTACTAAGGGTTTGTCTATTTTGTTGGTTTTTTCATAGAACCAACTCTTAGTTTCATTAATTAATTCAATAGTTTTTTTACTTTCAATTTTATTGATCTCTCCTTTTATTTTTAGAATTTCAAATTTAGTGTTTGGGGGTTTTTAATTTGTTCCTTTTCTAGCATTTTTAGTTGCAAGCCCAATTCATTGACCTTCTCTTTCTCTATTTTATGCAAGTAGGCCTCTAGAGATAAGAAATTTCCCCTTATTACTGCTTTGGCTACATCCCACATATTTTGGTATGATGTCTCATCATTGTCATTTTCTTGGGTGAAGTTAATTATGTCTATGATTTGCTGTTTCACCCAATCATTCTTTAGTATGAGATTATTTAGTTTCCAATTATTTTTTGGTCTACTTTCCCCTTGGTTTTTGTCGAATGTAATTTTTATTGCATCGTGGTCTGAAAAGGATGCATTTACTATTTCTGCCTTACTGCATTTGAGTTTCAGGTTTTTATGTCCTAATATATGGTCTATTTTTGTATAGCTCCCATGAACTACTGAAAAGAAAGTGTACTCCTTTCTTTCAATTTAGATTTCTCCAAAGATCTATAATACTTAACTTTTCTAGTATTCTATTTACCTCTGACTTCTTTCTTATTTATTTTGTGGTTTGATTTATCTAATTCTGAGAGTGCAAGGTTGAGATCTCCCACTATTATAGTTTTGCTGTCTATTTCTTCTTGCAGCTCTCTTAATTTCTCTTTTAAAAATTTAGATGCTACAACATTTGGTGCATATATGTTTAATATTGATACTGCTTCAGTATCTATGCTATCCTTTAGCAAGATATAGTGCCCTTCCTTATTTTAATTAGATCAATTTTTGCTTTTGCTTGATCTGAGAAGAGGATGGCTAACCCTGCTTTTTTGACTTCACCTGAAGCATAGTAGATTTTGCTCCAACCTTTTCCCTTTACTCTGTATGTATCTCCCTGCTTCAGGTGTGTTTTCTATAAACAACATATTGTAGGATTCTGGCTTTTAATGTAGTCTGCTAACCGCTTCCTCTTTATGGGGGAGTTTACCCTATTCACATTTATGGTTAAAATTACCAATTCTGTATTATTTGCCATCTTGTGAACTCCTGCTTATGCTTTTCTCCTTACCCCCCTCCCCAGTATTACACTTATGAGCACCACTTGCTTCTCACAGCCTTCCCTTTTTAGTATCCTTTCCCCCACCTTAAAATTCCTCCCCCATCTTAACCCTTTTCCTCACAATTTCCATATTCCCTTCTGCTTAGCTTACTCCTTCCCTTTTCACCTTTCCCCTCCCACTTTTCAATGAGGTGGGAGAAGTTTCACCATAAATCGAATGTGTCTAATATTTTCCTCTTTAAACCAATTCTGATGAGAGTAGGATACACACTATGTTAATCCCCCTCCTTCCTTTCTCTGATATAATAGGTTTCTTTTGCCTCTTCATGAGATGTAGTACCCCCACTTTACCCTTTTTCTGGTACAATATCCTTTCCACCTCTAGTTTTTAGAACAAAGTATACACATGTTTTTTATATATCTTTATAACAGAAATATAGTTCCCAGAATTTCTTTTTAACTTTTTAGGTTTCTCTTGAGTTCTATACTTGTAGATAAACTTTTTGTTTAGTTCCAGTTTTTTCATCAGAAATAGATGAAATTTACTTATTTCATTGAATGTCCATCTTTTTCCCTGGAAAAAGATGCTCACTTTGGCTGGGTAAGTTATTTTTGGCTGCATACCAAGTTTCTTAGCCTTTTGGAATATCAGATTGCAGGCCCTTCAATCCTTTAATGTAGATGTTGCTAGATCTTGCGTTATCCTTATTGTGGCTCCTCTATATTTGAATTGATTTTTTTCTAGCAGCTTGTAGTATTTTTTCCTTCATCTGAAATTTAGTAGTTCTGTAATTTAGGCACTATATTTCTTGGAGCAGCATTCTTGTTTCAAAATAGGTTTAATAGATGATCTCTATGATTCATCTTCCACCTTTGAGATTCTGTGAAGCTAAATTATCTTAGAAGTATCCACTATATTTATATTTTCTCAAGCAACCATCTTCTTTTATTAACTAAATTATAATTAATGATAAATTTATATCCATATGGTGAATTTAAAAACAATAAAAGAAAAGATTTCTTTTTAACTATGAATATAGAATAAAAAATATTGTTATTTTTCTCTTCCTTTAAAGAGAGAATTGTAATTATGCACACTAATTATAACAGAAGCTTCATTAAAGGATTCCTCTTTTTATACAGAGTAATAACTAAAGAAACTTACTTGATCTACTATTCTCTGAAGTAACTTGATATCATTCTCTCGAGATCCTGTGCTCTCTTCAAGTTGTAAGTGAAAGGCTGGTGAAAATGATTCACCTACTACTTTTAATCCATAAGTACTAAAAAAGAAAAACATAAATAAAGCCAATATGTGAATATGGAGAGTGTAATTAAAAAGTTTTTTAAATATGTGAAAATTTCCTTATCTTACCTTACCCTTACACACACAGACACACACACACACAGACACTTTAACAGAAGCATGTAATTTGTATATTTTGGGAATTACAAAGAATTAAATTATGTACACAAAAAAGTAAAAATGTATGTTGCTAGATATCCAGGTCAAATTCAGATTATGGTACTATGTAAGAATATTTTCCTTAGCCATTCAAGCATTTACTAAATACTTACTATGTGTAAAATACTGTGCTCAGAGTCAAAACAAAATAGCAACTTAAAAGACCCTTTAAAACAAGCAAACATTTTTAGTCTCTAGTAAAAATAAATTTCATTTCTCCTCTTAAAATCTGACTGACTCATCTGTAAAAGAGGAATAATACTATTTGTCTTAAGGATTGTTGAGAAGATCTCAATGTAAGGTATAAAATTTAGAATAATGTGAGCTTTTATTGTTGTCACATGACTGGTATTCTATGAATAAGTATACCGATTTTTGAAGGTAGGGAAAAGCATACTACATTAACAGTATAATCCCTCAAAGGAAAAATGAAGTGTAAAGGAAATAAAGCACTTTCAAGCTTTCTTGATGAAAAGACCAGAGCTGAAAAGAAAATTTAATTTTAAATACAAGACTCTAGAGAAGCAAAACAAAGTAAATAGGAAAGGGAAATCATAAGGGACTTAATGAGTTTGGACAGTTTGCATTCCTACATGGGAAAATAATTATTTGAAACCATAAGAACTTTCTCAGTATTAGGGCAGTTAGAGGGAGTATATAGAGATATGTGTTAGCTGAATGTGAAGAGGTAATATCTAAAAAGGTGACATTAAGGGGTGAAAGTGGAGGATACTGGGAGAGAGGGAAAGGGAGAAAGGAAGAGGTAAGAATGAGTCAGTGAACCTTGATTTTATAAAAACTGGCTCAAAGAGGTAGCAACAAGCATACACAATAGAAATCTATCCTACTCTACAGAATAGTAGGAGGAAAAGGGGATAAGGGGTAATACAAGGGGAGTGTAGATTGGTAGAAGGGGTAGTCAGAAGCAAAACACTACCTAAGAGGGACAGGGTGAAAGCAGAGTAATAAACAGGGTGGAAACATTTAGCAAAGTGTTTGTAAAAAAAAAAAAAAAAAATTGAAGCATGTTTCTTCAATAAAGATCTCATTTCTCAAACATATAGAGTACTGAGCCAAATTTATAAAACTAAGAGTCATTTCCCAACTGATAAATGATCAAAAGATATGAACAATTTTCAGATGAAGTAATCATAGTTATCTTAGAACCATATGGAAAAAATGCTTTAATTCACTACTGATTGGAAAAATGTGAATTAAGACAAATCTGAAGTACTACCACATATTCATTAGATTGGCTAACAGGAGAGAAAAGGAAAATGACAAATGGTGGAGAGGATGTGGGGAAAAATAAGACATTAATGTGCGGTGGGTGCAGTTGTGAACTGATTCAAGCATTCTGTTGTGCAATTTGGAACTATGCCCAAAGTCCTATGAAACCATGCATATTGTTTGACCTAGCAATACTACTAGGTCTGCATCCCAAAAGAAATAAAAAACAAAAAGGAAAGGACTTGTATTTTTAAAAAAATGTTTATAATGGCTCACTTTTGAGAGCAAATAATTGGAAATTGAGGAGATGATAATCAATTGGGGAATGATTGAATAAACTATGGTATGTGATTATGATAGAACACTATTGTGCTACAATAAGAAATGATGAGCAGGATGCTCTCAGAAGAATCTACAAAGATTTCCATAAGC
The DNA here is from genome assembly GCF_902635505.1 of Sarcophilus harrisii. NCBI lineage: Eukaryota > Metazoa > Chordata > Mammalia > Dasyuromorphia > Dasyuridae > Sarcophilus > Sarcophilus harrisii. Next base: position 293,514,756 of record NC_045426.1, on the reverse strand, counting down.
TGCTGCAAAGTGAAATGTATAAGGTATAAAGTAACAGCAATATTTTAAGATGATCAGTTGTGAATGACATAACTATTCTTAGCAATTCAATGATCTCTCAGCAATAGTATTTTCAACAAGACAAGTCTGAGGAACTTGTTTGCATTCTCAATGAGGAAGACAGAAGGAAAAAGATGGAACTTAAAAGTTTTATAAATGAATATTAAAACGTTTTTATATAAAACTGGGAGAAAATGGAAAAAAAAAAAAAAAAAGAGGAAATTGGACTACTAGCATAATAAACGTGAAAATAAACCACTCTAGCATATTTAACAACCAACGTCAGCGTTCTTGGCTTTTGAGAACAATACAAAGAATAATGGAGCTGGTAAGAAAAAAAGGAAATCTGTTGATGGTGATGAGGAGGTAGAATTTTCAATTCTAAGGCTTCACTGCAGTAAACTGAGACTGAACCATAAGACAGGAAAATGAGAATAGCAGTGAGATGGAGACTTGGGAACCAAAGGTAAGAAAGCTGCAACATCCTATTGTTATTCCTAATTGGATAAATTCTTTCTACTAAAAAATAAGGGAAGTTGCAAGAGAAGTTCAAATAGCAGCTGGACAGGTCACCAGGGCTATAGTTAATATCTTTGATATAAATATAAATGAGCCAATGTGGAGCTTCTCCTCTCCATAGATTTCTATGGGCTTGTGGAGCTGTCTAAGGAGTTACTTTTTTCAGGGTCATATGAATGAGCTACATGTGCTGTACATGAAGACTGCTTTTTATACCTTTTCAGGTGTCAGATAAGTAATCATTCAGACTTAGAAATCCCATTAAAGAAAAAAAAATCCCATTGGAGCTGGCTCCCCAGTGAGGTTCTACTAGAAGAGGAAGGAGATTCTTAAAGAAGAATAAGCCAAGATCCAGAAGTTCATGCAGAAGGCAAATCTCAACCTAATCACCATATCCAGGACCAAGCGGGTCTCCATACATAATCCAAGAGCAATAAAACAAAATTTAAATCAACCACAAAGCACTAATCCAGAAATTGAAGTTTGAGACATAATATATGTGTATACATATGAAAATATCATCGTAATAAACCAAGAAAAGTACAAATTCACAAGTACAAGTAAAGCCTCAATGAAAACAGTATCCAAGATAAACAAAACCAAAAAATTCAACAGCAATAACAAAACTGCAAAAGTTCCTAGAAAAAATGAAAAATGAGAGAGAAAATATAATTTTAAAGGAAATGACAGCTAGGGAAGAAATGATAAAGACAAATAACAGTTCAAAACAGTTTGTAAACTTGCATGTAGATATGCGAAAAAGTAGAAATGGGGCAAAAAGAAAGCAACACTGCAATGAGACAATAATACTGAAACAAAAGCAAAAAGATTGGGGAAAAAACAAACAAAAACAAAAGAATATATTTCCTTGTCTTATCTACATAATTGAACGTTAAAAATTGAGGTTAAAAAGATTCATATAAGAATCAATGGAGTACCTAAAAATCACAATTCCCTTAAAAAAAAAAAAGCCCCGTTTCAAGAAAAAAAATTTGTCCTGAACAGAACCTATGAATCTTAAAAAAAAAAAAAAAAAAAAAAAAAAAAGGAATCTCTCAACCATCTGCTGAAAGAATCCCAAAATGAAAATAGCCAGGAAGAAAAAACTAAAATCCAGAGTTTTCAGATTGAAGACAAAATAATATTTTAAGTAGTTCAAATTTCATATTTATTATTCTAGGGATCTACCATCAAAATCACATAAAACTTAGCAGTATTTTGAAAGGTAAAAAATGAAGAATAACCTATCAAGAAAAACTGTATAATCTTGGAGAGAGAAAAATGTACCTTAAATGAAATGAAGAACTTTTAAATATTCCTTTTCTTTATAGAAGTTTTTACTAATGTTTTCTATTTCTTACATTACCACCATAGTTTTGAGAGTCATCCCATATAATAAATGATACAATTTTAGAGAGGGAAAAAAAGTCAGCACAATTAATCAAACATTGAAAAAGTTTGAAAACATATACAAATATAACACCTATGGACTTTTTAACCTTTATAAGTTAAACAATGGTTTAGGATATCTTTTCATAACTTATACATTTGAGCCCCCCTTGACCTTTATAATTATGTTACATTTACTTTTGATATGCCATCCTTTTCACTTACATTGTTGTAGATAAGCTACAAATATGTTACAGTACATGGGGCCTTTTTAAATATATAATTTCAGCATGGGGTATAAGTTCAGCAATGGAGTTTCTAATATAGACATGCTAGTAATTTTACTTGCACTAATTCCAAATTGCTTTCCAAAATAGTTATGCCATTCCACAGCCACCCCACCAATGCATTTAGTGAGCCTATTTTTCCACAATCCCTCCAGCAATGACTGTGGCCATACTTTGTCATTTTTGCTAATTTGAAAAATATGAGGTAAAATCTGAGGTTTTGCTTTGCATTTTTATTTTTAGTGATATTAAGCATTCTTTCATGTAATTGTGGATATGCTGTCTTTCTTTTGAGAACTGTTTGTATTCTTTGGCCATTTGCCTATTGGGGAATAGCTTTTAAGTTTATATATCTTGGATAGTGAAACTTTTTCAGAGAAATCTGATCGACTGCCCCTCCTCCCCCATTTGACCATTTTCCTTATTTTTCTAGATATATTAATGTTGTCTGTGTAGTCAGACTCATGTGATCAAAGTTAACTACTTTAGCTTTTGTAATTGCCTTTATTATTTGCTTAGTTAAAAATACATTTCCTGTAAAGAAAGAGTTCCTAGAGAAATATACTTAATATACTAAATATATTTGTGAAAGAGTATTTTAAGTGAGGACTTAGTGATTAGCTTTGTGGTGGCTCTCCTGCTTCCTGCACTTTGAGAGAGAAGACTTGACAGCCTCTGGGGCTCCTCTGGAATTCCTCCACTTGATTTCAGTGGAGGAATGCAGGAGGCAGGAGAGCTGCCAGAGGCTGATCAAAGACGTAATCTCCCTTGTCTCAGTGGAGAAGTGAAGGAGACTGGACAGCTACCATAAGGGTCTTTATCTTCCAGATCCCTCCCATTTCTCTTAGCTCTTATATACTCTTATTATAACGTCATCATCATAGGTATCAATCTTGTAGAATAGGTGTCAACTTGTAGAACTATACTAACTACTAAGTATAGGTAAACTAGAGAATCATTATATTAATTCCACTGAGTTAACACCTTGTTGTAGGATTAAATCAATCATACTGAACTAGAGAACTATTAATCACCATATTAAACTAGATAACCATTGTATTATCAATTCCTCTGAGTTAACACCTTGTTTCAAGTATACTTCTCCAAAGTTTCGGCTGGCTACAATTTCTCCACAACCATGAGAGGTGTATGATCTTTAATATTAAAATCACATATACATTTCAAATGTATTGTGGTTTAAGAAATTAGGCTCAAGCCTAATTTCTGCGACTGCTTTCCAATTTTTAATAAATAAGGAATTTTTCCCTAAGCAATGACATTTTCTACTTTATCAAATGTAGAAGGCTGAAACTCTTGAGTCGATGCACTGAGGTCAGGACAGCCAAGCACTTGAGGCTAACTACTGATTGGACAATACTCTATGGGCATGTGCTTGGGGAATGGCCCTTCCCACTATCCATACTGGCTCAATGATTGGTGTATACAGAGGGACTGTGTGTATACAGAGGGTGTGTAGGAGGGACTAGGGGGTGGAGTAAGACGAGCCAGAGTCACTTTTTGCGGTAGAAGAGGAAGAAGGAGGTTGGGGAGATTGTCTTTCATCCCCTTCACTTCTACCCCTAAAGACCAAGAATAAAGACTAAGGGCTTTTGCTTATCCTGACTCCAGCTGATTCTGGGGTGTCTGGGGTGCTAGCGCAGTTGTCACAATCAACAACTAGTTTACTGACTTCTAATGGTTTCTTAATCTCCCTTGTCTAGTTTGTTCAACTGACCTCTCTATTTTTTAGCTCTTGCCTCTCATAATGGGATTCTTAATTTGGGATCCACTCCTGTCAATATATCTCAAGAGGTCTGTCAATTTGGATTGGGGAAAAATGATTTTGGCTATTACCTGGTTAGTAATTAATTCCGACACAGACAACAGACAAAGCAATCATGGAAAATAAATGCTTATCCTGTGACAATAGTTAAGAATACCCGGGCAACAAGCACATTATGGCACATAATGCCAAATATTAGCCCCAATTTCGTGAAGTTGGGGCTGGTTCTTAAATGTAACCTCTCTTGTCTTCTCATTAATGAAGCCACAGTTTCTTAGACCTTCTATTCCTTGCAAATCACTATGTCAAAGGCATCATGTATTTTTTCAATGGTTATAAAAATCACAATTTTGCTCTACATGGAGCCAGTTACAGATCTTGTATGTTAAGCATATTAATTATATTTATTTTCGGTCCATGAATAAGGACAATAGTCTAACAAAGGAGGCAAAGAGCTATATATCCCCGTTCTCCCAAAAAGTAAATACTCTACAGACTTTATCAGCATTACTAACATCTTATTAGGGTTCTGTAGTTTGCACTCCATTCCAGTATCTAATACTCCCACATTTGAGGTAAATCATGTTTGAAAAATATACATTTGCTTTCCAGAAGCCAAGATTTATGTATTGAATTACTAAAAGTATGCCTATAATAATAATAATATTTTATATCTTCCCTGTACCTAATGTTATATCCATACTAGACATAATATATATATATATATATTTATTATATATATATATTTATATGAATAGATGGATGAATGAAAACACTGCAATAGTGGTTTTCAGATTTCTAAGTATTTAACTAAGGTAATAACCTTAGTTTAATTTTAGTTAAATTTTTAAAATCTGTACAAATGGCTCAAAAGGTACTAAATGTTCTAAAACACAAATCAACACAAGGAATTAAACTCTGAAAACATATGAATAGCAATACTCTGTAACCTAGATTCCATGATTTATGACAATATAAGTTCTCAAAATAATAGAAAAATAAGATTCAGAGTAAAATCAGTGAAGAATATGTAAATACACAATGAAATGTAGCAATTAAGAAAAAAAAGTTAAACCTAAGGTAATTTTCTTAAGGATAGGGAAAATTTTTTTTTCTTTTTTTTTTTTAGTTAATTTCTCCACAAGGTTCACGACATTACTATGGTACACAACAGACTGTTGACATATGTTAGTGTATCTAACTTGAAAATATTTTTAAAACTTTCTAATATAAACAGGCAAGGAATTGAATAAATGTATCATATTTATTACTTAATGGCATGAACATTAAAAATCTCATTAAAGATTCTTCTTTCAATTTAAATATGTAAAGAATGAATTGTCTAAACATGACTGAATCAAAATGAAAACTCTTCCAGTATTTATTTTTGAAATTTGAGTATAATTACTAGCTTTTTTATAACCAAAAATTACACTTAGCTTTAGGACAAAATGGTAATATTTTATAACTAATTTTGGAAATTAAAATAATTAAAAACAATGCTAAAAACAGAGAATAACTAGAAACCTGATCTGAAAATATGACTCTTTCTAATTAATTTTATATATGATCCTTAAACTATCTATATATTAAACTTACCCTTGTAAGGCTTTATGAATTTGTTTGCACTTCTTTCTCAACACCTGAAAAATATCTAGTAAAAGAAAGGAAAAAAAGTTGTTATCCTTTTTGGATTATTATACATCTAAAAAGAATGCTCAAAAACATTACCTTTTGAGTTTTACCTTAAGTACATATTGTATTTGTTTTTTAGTTAATTATATAAATTTACTTTCCTGAATTAAAAGTAGCAATGAAATTTTTAGGATAGCAAGTGACAGATAAGAATCACTTCATGATAGTCAATAGTCAAATAATATTTCTTGGTAAAATATTCATTATTTCATAATTGAAAGAGTTAAAATTTTTATTAGAGCTGGGTAATTTCAGGAAAATTGATTTCTGATGAAGCCTAATTTCTAGTAAAAAAAAAAAAAAATTCCCTCAGTGAAAGTTAAAAAGTTTACAGAAAAGTAATTCTCTGAAATGTGCTTTGTGCATTTGTGTATTTGAACTTGTCTAAAAATTTAAAAAAAAAAAAAAAGAGTAATTTCTTTCGAATAAAATATATAGAGAGAGAGCAGAAAAAAGTATTTCATTTGGGAGAATTTCATTCAGGAAGCCTTGGGAAAATGACAATAAATTTGTCTTAATACAGAATAAAATGTTAGTTTTGTTGGTTTTTTTTTTTATTATAGCTTTTTATTTACAAGATATATGCATAGGTAATTTTTCAGCATTGACAGTTGCAAATCCTTTTGTTACAACTTTTTTCCTCCTTTCCCTCACCCCTTCCCCCAGATGGTAGGTTGACCAATGCATGTTAAATATATTAAAGAAGATATACACATATAAGTTAAATACAATATATGTATATATGTCCAAGCAGTTATTTTGCTGTACGAAAAGAGTCAGACTTTGAAATAGTGTACAATTAGCTGTGAAGGAAATCAAAAATGCAGGCAGACAAAAATAGAGGGATTGGGGATTCTATGTAGTGGTTCATAGTCATCTCTCAGAGTGCTTTCCCTGCGTGTAGCTGGTTCAGTTCATTACTGCTCTATTGGAATTGATTTGGTTCATCTCACTGTTGAAGAGGACCACGTCCATCAGAAATGATTATCATATAAGTATTGTTGTTCAAGTATATAATGATCTCCTGGTCCTGCTCATTTCACTCAGCATCAGTTCATGTAAATCTCTCCAAGCCTTTCTGAAATCATCCTGCTGGTCATTTCTTACAGAACAATAATATTCCATACTATTCATATAGCACAATTTATTTAGTCATTCTCCAATTGATGGGCATCCACTCAGTTTCCAGTTTCTGGCCACTACAAACAGGGCTGTCACAAATATTCTTGCACATACACGGTCCCTTTCCCTTCTTTAAGATCTCTTTGGGATATAAGCCCAGTAGAAACACTGCTGGGCCAAAGGTTATGCACAGTTTGATAGCTTTTTGAGCATAGTTCCAAATTGCTCTCCAGAATGGCTGGATGTGTTCACAATTCCACCAACAATTGTATCAGTGTCTCAATTTTCCCACATCCCCTCCAACATTCTGCATTATCTTTCCCTGTCATTCTAGCCAATCTGACAGGTGTATAGTGGTATCTCAGAGTTGTCTTAATTTGCATTTCTTTGATTAATAATGACTTGGGAGCACCTTTTCATATGGCTAGAAATAGTTTCACTTTCTTTGAGAATTGTCTGTTCAAAGAGGTTTGGCAATTGTTAATGCTGTAAAGTTACCCATGTATATATCCTGTAAATTAAAGGCTATTAAATTAAAAAAAAAAAAAAAAAAAAAAATAAAAAAAAAAAAAAAAAAGAGAATTGTCTGTTCATATCCTTTGACTATCAATTGGAGAATGGCTTGATTTCTTATAGAGTCAATTCTCTATATATTTTGGAAATGAGGCCTTTATCAAAACCTTTGATTGTAAATGTTTTCCCAGTTTATTGCTTCCCTTCTAATCTTGTCTGCATTAGTTTTGTCTGTACAAAACCTTTTCAATTTGATATAATCAAATTTTTCTATTTTGTGATCAATAATGATCTCTATTCTTATGCTCTTCCAATTTATTTATGATCTCATTCTTTATGCCTAGGTCATGAACCCATTTTGACCTTATCTTGGTGTACAGTGTTACGTGTGGTCAATGCCTAGTTTCTGCCATACTAATTTCCAATTTTCCCAGCAATTTTTGTCAAATAGTGAGTTCTTATCCCAAAAGCTGGGGTCTTTGGGTTTGTCAAACACTAGATTATTAAAATTATTGGCTGTTTTGTCCTTTGAACCTAACCTATTCCATTGATCAACTAGTCTATTTCTTAGTCAATACCAAATGGTTTTGGTCACCACTGCTTTATAATATAATTTTAGATCTGGTACAGCTAGGCCACATCCATTTGATTTTTTAAAATGTTAGTTTCCAAAAAACAAAAAAAATCTACAAAATTCATTATGATTATAAGATCATTTCCAAGAATTGGTAAGGACACAGATATATACAAAAATGGGACAAGAAAAAGGTTTCTTTACATGGTTAGTTAATTATCTCATTTCAAATATTTTGCTGATAAACAACCTGGTATGATCTGCTCTGTAAACAAGGAACTAGACTTAGAATGAAACTTTATATTTCATTGGTACAAGGAACTCTGAGGTAAGGAAATTCTTTGCACTAATACAGATTAGTACCTTCCCTGTAATTCAGTTTCAGAGTTCTCTATAGTACTGAAAAGTTAAATGATTTACTTATTGCTACACAGAAAATGTCCAAAAAATTCCTATTTAAAAATGCTTTATCCACTACTCTATAAGTTAAGGTAAAAAACATGAAAACTCTATTTAGACGGGTTTTTATCAATGCTAAGTATTCTTAAGAAAAGAATATATAATACCCATTGTTTTTGAAACAATGAACTTTTTGGCACAACAAAAAAATGATTAGATGCTTCTTACTCAGAGAGTGAAGGAAAAAATGAGAGGGGAAAATATACTTATTTTTCTCTCTCCTGTTTTCATCTTTTGCCCATATAAATCATGTTCAAGCTACTATACAGGGAGGCAGCTCTAGGAATGTTGAGAAAAAAATTACTAAAGCAAATCCATGAAAAGCTGTATTATTTAACAGAGATTTCTTCCTTAGGATGCATTTTAAGCACTTGGGTTGTGATATGAAACCAAAATTTCAGATAAAAATGTAGCTGACATTTGCCAGAGGGAATTCTAAAAGATCTAAAACATAAAATCATTAATTTAATGCCAAAAAACTTTGATCTTTTACTAAAATTGTCTGCAATAAATACCTGGATTCTCTTCCATTATGTTGAGGGCTTCAATAGCAGCTGCAGCTAATAAGGGAGGGAGAGAGGCTGAAAAGCAATATCCTTGACCAGAAAGTCGCTGTGAAGAAATAAAACACAGAGAAAGAAAAAGATTCTTTGATACAACCATTTTATTCTCTCTTAAAACCCAGGAATAATCCCATTGCTCTCTATTCATATTAATCTATTAAACAATAAGACTTTCTAAACAGCTATGGAACCTGAACCGCTTAGATACTATTACTTACCTAAAAGCTACAAAATTATGTTTTGAGAAGGTTTTTACTGTGGCTGAATAAAACCAAAGAATCATATTGGTTGGAAGCGAATTAAAAAGATTCAGCACAACCTATAAAAAGCCAGAAATCTATCTACAATTTTTTAATCAAGTGGTCACCCAGGTTGTATTTAAAGACACAGAGGGATGAGAAATTAAATATTTGCCCTACCATTCCATTTTTGGAGAGTTCCAAATTGTAGAAATGTTCCCTTAAATGAATCCAAAATCATTATCTCAACAATTTTTATCTATTACCATTAGGTCTGTTTTGAAAACCTAACAAAATAATTACTCCCTCCACATGGCAGTCCATTAAATACAGAAAGTTTGAATCTAGTTTGATTTTTGTTAAAACTAAAAGTTAACTGTAGAAACCAGAGTTGTTCCCCAAGAAGCCTGATGACTAGAGGGAAGGAATAAGAGTTCACATAGAGCTGGTACTAAGTCTATTCAATGCTTGTTTTTTTGGGTTCCTCAAATTTGAAGGTTTATATTTATATGTCAACCTAAATTTAATTAAATTATTAAATAAAATTAATCAACAGTGAGTTAGAGCCTTTCTACATGACTCCAGATAACTATGATTACTTCATCTGAAACCTGTTCTTAGTTCTTGATCATTTCTCAATTGGAGAGCTCTTTATTTTTATAAATTTGACTCAGTTCTCTAAATGTTTGAGAAATGAGGCTTTAATTAGGAAAACTTGCTACTAAAAAAAATTTTTTTTTTACAATTACTCTTGCTAAATATATTTGCCCCATTTATTTTATTCTTTCACTCTGATTTGCTTCAGACCCCCTCTCCCAATCTTCTCTCCTTTCTCCTATACTATCTTCCAGCCCTCAACCCTCTCCTCTTCCTCTTCTACTATCCTGTAGAGTAAGGTCAATTTATATACACAATTGAGTATGTATATTATTCCCTCTTGGAGTCAATTCTTATAAGAGCAAGGTTCACTGACATCCTTAGCTCCCCTCTCTTCCCCCTATGTTATAAAAGCTTTTTCTTGCCCGTTTTATGTGTGATTTACCCCATTCTATCTCTTCTTTCTCATTCTCACCCCTTAATTTTATTTTTTTTAGATATTGTTCCTTCATATTCAATTAACATCTGTGCTCTCTGTATATACTCTTTCTAACCGCACTAATGATGATAAAGTTCTTATGGATTACAAATATCATGCTCCCATCTTATTATCAAGTTCGTTATGGTTTGCCCTTCCTGTTTAGCTTTTTATACTTCTCTAGAATTTTGATTTTGAAAGTCAAACTTTCTATTCAGCTCTGGTCTTTTCATCAAGAATGCTTCAAAATCCTTAACATAATATCCATTTTTCCCTTGAAGGCTTATACTTAGTTTTGCTGCGTAGAAGATTTTTGGTTGTATCCTATCTCTTTTTCTCTCTAGAATATTATATTCCAAGACTTCTGATCCTTTAAGTGTAAAAGCTGATTAATCTTGTGTTATCCTGACTGAGATTCTATAATGCTTGAGCTATTTCTTGCTGGTTACTTGCAGTATTTTCTCCATAACCTGGGAGTTTTCATTTTGGGAACTCTTTGAAGAGGAGATTAGTGAATTTTTTCAATTTCTATTTACCCTCTGGTCCTTGAATATCAGGACAGTTTTCCTTGACAATTTCTTGGAAGATAATGCTTAGAGTTTTTTTTTTTTTATGATCATGGCTTTCAAGTAGTCCAATAATTTTTAAATGATCTCTCCTGAATCTATTTTCCAGATCAGTTGTTTTTCCAATGAGACATTGTCTTTTATTTTTTTCTTTTTGTTTTTCTTTTACTGTTTCTTGATTCCTCATAAAGTCATTAGCTTCCATTTGCTCAATTCTAATTTTTTCAATAGTTTTTCATTTTTCCAAATATATGCAGATAGTTTTCAACATTCACTTTTGCAAAACCTTGTGCTTCAAATTTTTCTCCCTTTTCCTCCCCCCAAGACAGAAAGCAATCCGATGTAGGTTAAATATATGCAATTCTTTTAATTGCATTTCCATATTTGTCATGCTACACAAGAAAAAGAGATCGATAGGGGAAAAAAACCACAATAAAAAAAAAAGCCACCAAATAATAACAGAAAAAGATGAAAATACTATATTTTGATCCACATTAGGTCTCTATAATTTTCTCTCTGAATATAGATGGTACTTTTCATCTCAAATCTATTGGTATTGTCTTGTCAATCCTTAATTTCCAAAAATTATTTTCTTCAGTGAGCTTTTGTACTTTCTCCAATTCTATTTTAAAGGAGTTGTTTTGTTCAAGGGATTTTTTTTCTCCACTTGGCAAATTCTGCATTCTAAGGCACTTTCCTCATTAGTTTTTTGTATTTCCTTTACCATTTGGTCTTTTTTTTTTTTTTTTTTTTTTTTTAAGGATTTTAAGGTTAAAGTTTTTTTTAAGGTATTTTCTTCAGTTTAATTTTTTGAATGTATGTGTCTCATTTATCAAGGTGTTGACTTGTTTTTCATTTTCTTTCATTACTCTCATTTCTTTTCCCAATTTTTCTTTTACTTCCCTTACTTTTCAAAATACTTTTTGAGCTCTTCCATGGGCTGAGATCATTTCATATCTTTCTTGGAAGTTTTGGATGTACTAACTTTGACTTTGCACCTTTTGATTCTGTTCTGATATCCCTTGTCATCACAGTAACTTACTATGGTCAAAATATCTTTCTGTTGTTTGTTCATTTCTCCAGCCTATTACTTGACTTTTAACTCTTTGTTAAAGTAGGGCTTTGCCTCTAGGGAGGAGGGTCTCTGTTGGATGGGGGTTTTGTGCAGCTGTTTTAAGAGATTTTTTTAGGGACTTGTAAGTTTTCAGCTCTTCCAAGGTGTTGTGATTTACAAAGAGGTATGCTTACTACTCTCCCTTTATGTTCTTCGGTCTATGGGTGACTACAAACATTCTTTTCTGTCCTCGAATTTTAAGAAAGGTCCCCATCCCCACAGTGGCCACAAGCTCTGGTGTGCTAGTGCTCCTAACCCAACCCTGAGAATGCCACCCAGGATCATATCTCAGACTGAAATATGGACAAAGCAAAGGACTCCTGCCTGTAATCTCCTGATCACTTGTATGACACCTTCAAAATCTGCTTTCCAAAGTCTGTTCCTGTGCTGACACAACTTGTACTGAACTGAGCCCCACTCTCCTGATGACAGATCTTTCCCACTAATTTTCCAAATTGTCGCTCCATCTTTTTGTGGGTTCTGGCCCTTTAAAATTTGTTTAGATTCATTATATTTAAAAGCATTTGAAGGAGTCTAGGGAGCTTGGGTGAGTCCCTGCCTTTACTCAGCTTATGAATAATAATCCATTATATCCAAGTTGGTAGACTGAAAACATGGGATTCAAACCCCGTTCCCATTTAACTTTAAATCCAAAATTTTTTTAATGATATACTACACTATCAACTACCTTTACTCTTCTTAAACATCCCCATGTTCTTAAACATCCATGTTAAACATCCCCAGTTCTTTTTTTTCTTAGAACATATTGTTGCTGTTTTTTTTTTTTTTTTTTTTTTAATTATAGCTTTTTATTTACAAGATATATGCATGGGCAATTTTTCAGCATTGACAATTGTAAAACCTTTTGTTCCAACTTTTCCCCTCCTTCCTCCCAACCCCTCCCCCCAGATGGCAGGTTGACCAATACATGTTAAATATGTTAAAGTATAAGTTAAATATAATATATGTATACATGTCCAAACAGTTATTGTGCTGTACAAAAAGAATTGGACTTGAAAATATTGTACAATTAGCCTGTGAAGGAAATAAAAAATGCAGGTGGAGAAAAATAGAGAGATTGGGAATTCTATGTAGTGGTTCATAGTCATCTCCCAGAGTTGTTTTGCTGCATCCCCAGTTCTTTCAACCATACTTTTAAAAAAAGTTTGTTTTCCCTTCCTACATACTATTCTAATTATTCCCCTATCAATGTCCTTTCTAAAATGCAGAACTCAAAACTCCACAGAATTGTCTCAGAGTAAAATAAGACTAATGAGAAACAGACTTGCTGAAATTTAGGGCTAAAATTTAAAAGATTTCTGATGCTTAGTGATGAAAAAAATGGAAAGTGTCTGTTAGGAGGTGTTAAATAGGTTGTAGATTAACACCAATTTAACATACTCTGTCAAAGGATCATTTACATTGAACTAAAGTTTTTTGAAATGTGTGAATATTTGAGACTCAAAACTTTACAACAACCTGACCTTTTTAGGGAAATACAATGGGAGTATATAGGAGAGGGGTATGTGTATATGTTTTTAGCATTCTTCATTTCTTTTTTTTTTTTAACTTTTTAAAAGATTTCCCCATCTGCATTTATTAATTCCTATGGTAATACTAATATATATAAATATACTTATATTTAATCTTAAATCTTTTTATTCAATTAAATATATAATACTAAATTCAACTGAAGAGTTATTATAAACCAAATATGCTAAGTACTAGGAATAAAAAGACAAAAACAATTTCTGAAGTTTTCAAGTCTTTTAAAGCCTAATTTTAAATATTTTCTTTACTTACCAAATCTTTGTCCACATGTAGTTTCTGTTTAAGATATATGGAGTTTATACCTATCTAATATCTATTTAACATATATTGATGGTTGTTTTCTATCTAACTTGTGTTACAATCACAATGACAGGCTTTTATTATTTTATTGTATGGAAGGTCAAATTCTTTTGAGTGTTTATAGATTTCATCCAAGAGGTTCTGTAATGTTGGGCATGGATTACTTTTTACAAGAGTGATGAACACTACATCTACCTGCTTTGTGCCCTGCCTCATATTAATGATCCTGAAGGCATTATATTTCTTGAGGAATTATGAATAATTGTCAGTTTTGCATAGAGCAGCCTTTTTGGAGGAGAGTATTAAAAGTAGTATTTTTTTCTCTGTAAGTTTCAAGCAATTAGATGATGATGATTTAGTTTTCTGTGTAATGACACTTGAAAAACCTAATTGTTTATGCCAGTACCAGATGGTTTTGATGACGTTTTATAATAGTTTTAGGTCTGATAATGCTAGGCCACCATCCTTTGCATTTTTTTCATCATTTCTCTTCATATTCTTGACTTTTTTTTTATCCAGATGAATTGTTATTATTTTTTTCTAGCTCTATAAAGAAGTTTCTTGGCAGTTTGATTGTTATGACTCTGACTAAGCAGACTAATTCAGGTAGAATTATCATTTTTATTATATTAGCTCGACTTACCCATAAGCACTTTATATTCTTCCAATTATTTAGAACTGATTTTTATTTGTATGAAAAGTGTTTTGTAATAGTATTCATATATTTTCTGGGTTTATCTTGACAGGTAAATACCCAAATATTTTATTTTATCTAGAGTTATTTTAAATGAAATTTCTTTCTATTTCTTGCTGTTGGGCTTTGTTGATTATAGAAATGCTGATGATTTAGGTTTGTTTTATATCCTATATTGGTTTATTTTATAATCTACAACTTTGCCAAAGTTGTTCATTGTTTTGAGTAGTTGAGAATGTCATCATATCATCTGCAAAGAGTGATAGTTTTATTTCCTTATTGCCTACTCTAATTCCTTCTCTCTCTTTTTTTATTTTATTGCCAGAACCAACATTTCTACAACAATACTGAATAATAGTGGTGATAATGGGCAACATTGTTTCACTCTTGATCTTATTGAAATGTTTGTTTATGGCTTTAGACAGATATTTATCACTTTAAGGAAAACTTCATTTATTCCTATGTTCTCCAGTGTTATTAACAGGACTGGCTTTTTAAAAAATGCATTTTCTGCATCTGTTGAGATAGTCATTTCAGCTCTTTTAGTTTTGTTATTGACATGGCCAATTGTACCAACAATTTTCTTTATACTGAACCAGCCCTGAATTCTTGGTATAAATCCCACTTGATTATAGTTATTATTCTGCTGATAAGTTGTAAACTCTTTGATAATATTTCATTTAAGATTTTTGCATCAATATTTATTAGGGAGATTGGTCTATAATAATTTTCTTTCTCTGTTTTGGCTCTTCCTGGTTTATGATACTATATTGTGTCATAAGAAGAATTTGGCAAGACTTTGTTCCCCTGGTTTTACAAATACTTTATACAGTATTGGAATTAATTGTTCTAAGGTTTTGATAAAGGCCTCATTTCCAAAATATATAGAGAATTAACTCTAATTTATAAAAAATCAAGCCATTCTCCAATTGAAAAATGGTCAAAGGATATGAACAGACAATTCTCAGATGAAGAAACTGAAACTATTTCTAGTCATATGAAAAGATGCTCCAAGTCATTATTAATCAGAGAAATGCAAATTAAGACAACTCTAAGATACCACTACACACCTGTCAGATTGGCTAAGATGACAGGAAAAAATAATGATGATTGTTGGAGGGGATGTGGGAAAACTGGGACATTGATTCATTGTTGGTGGAGTTGTGAACGAATCCAACCATTTTGGAGAGTACTTTGGAACTATGCTCAAAAAGTTATCAAACTGTGCATACCCTTTGATCCAGCAGTGTTACTACTGGGATTATATCCCAAAGAGATTATAAAGAAGGGAAAGGGACCTGTATGTGCACGAATGTTTGTGGCAGCCCTTTTTGTAGTGGCTAGAAACTGGAAACTGAATGGATGTCCATCAGTTGGAGAATGGCTGAATAAATTGTGGTATATGAAAATTATGGAATATTACTGTTCTGTAAGAAATGACCAACAGGATGATTTCAGAAAGGCCTGGAGAGACTTACACGAACTGATGCTGAGTGAAATGAGCAGGACCAGGAGATCATTATATACTTCAACAACAATACTATATGATGACCAGTTCTGATGGACCAGGCCATCCTCAGCAACGAGATCAACCAAATCATTTCTAATGGAGCAGTAATGAACTGAACTAGCTATACCCAGAAAAAGAACTCTGGGAGATGACTAAAAACCATTACATTGAATTCCCAATCCCTATAGTTATGCACACCTGCATTTTTGATTTCCATCACAAGCTAATTGTACAATAATTCAGAGTCTGATTCTTTTTGTACAGCAAAATAATGTTTTGGTCATGTATACTTATTGTGTATCTAAGTTATATTTTAATATATTTAACATCTACTGTCATCCTGCCATTTAGGGGAGGGGGTGGGGGGGTAAGAGGTGAAAAATTGGAACAAGAGGTTTGGCAATTGTTAATGCTGTAAAGTTACCCATGTATATATACTGTAAATAAAAGGCTATTAAATAAAATAAATAAATAAATAAATAAATAAATAAATAAAAAAGGAATTAATTGTTCTTTAAATGTTTGGTAGAATTCACTTTTTTTTTTCTTTTTTGATTTTATTTATTTTTAAGGCATATTAATAGCTTTATGAATCATGTTGGACGAGAAAAATCAGAACAAAAGGAAAAACCATGGGAGAGAAAAAAAAAACCAGAAAAAAGAAATGAACATAGCATAGACTTATTTACATTCATTCTCCAAAGTTCTTTTTCTGAATGCAGATGTCATTTTCTATCCAATGTCTATTGGGATTGCCTTGGAGGTAGACTTCACTTCTAACTAGATCTTGCCCTAGAGATTTTTTTCTTAGAGAGTTCACTGATGGCTTGTTCAATTTCTTTTTCTAAAATGGGGTTTAATTCCTCTTTTGTTAATCTGGGGGATTTATATTTCTGTAAACATTAATTTCAATTAGATTGTCAGAGTTGTTGACATACAACTGGAGAAAGTAACTCTTAATTACTGTTTTAATTTCTTCTTCACTGGTGTTAAGTTCACCCTTTTCTTTTTTGACACAGGCAATTCTTTCCTTTTTCTAATCAAATTAACCAAACATTTATCTATTTTGTTGGGTTTTTCATAAAACCAACTCTTATGTTTATTTATTAGTTATTCCAATTGGTCTTTAGGCTATCTTTACCTGGCCTTTTATTGAATGTAATTTTTATTGCACCTGAAAAGGATGCATTTACTATTTCTCCTTTTTGCATTTGATCATGACCTTTTAACAAAATGTAGTTTCCTCTTTTAATTACTTAATCCTTTTTAATTAGATCTATTTTTGCTTTTGTTTTGTCTGAGATCAACATTGCTAACCCGCTTTTTTTTTTTTTTTGCTTCAGCTTAAGTATAATATATTCTGTTCCAGCCTTTTACCCTTACAGTGTAAATCTGTTTTAAATGTTTTTCTCATAAACAACATTTTGTAGGATTCTGATTTTTCATCCATTCTGCTACCCACTTCCATTTTATGAGAGTTTATTCCATTAATATTCAGTGGACCAGCTGTCCATTTCCCTCCATCCTATTTTCTCTCCTGTACATACATTTTTTTTTGTCTGTGCCTCCTCACTAATATTTTCTTTCTGACCAACCTGTGCTCAACTTGGCTTCTTTTGCCTTTTTTCCCTACTCTTATCTTGCGAGATCTCCTACTGTTTCTGTCCCCTCTTTTCCAGTCCCTCTCTTTTCTTTCTCCCTTCTCCTATATCACTATAAGGTAAGGTAAATTTCTATAAGCAATTGAGGATTTTTTCCCCCTCTTTGAGTAAAAAACAATGAGATTAAGCTTTTTATGATATATATTTATATGTGTGATGTGATATAATTTACCACATTTTGACTCCTCTCTTCTCCAAGTACAATCTTTTTTCATCTTTTAATGTCTTTTTCTTTAATATCATCATATCAATCAACTTATACCTACACCCTCTTGTCTATATATACCGCCCCTTTAACTGCCCCAATAAAAGATATAGTTCTCAAGAGTTACATGCATCATCTTTCCATATCAGAATTACCAGTTTAAACCTTGAAATGACAATTTTTTTTTTCCTTTCCCGGTGACCTTTCTATGTTTCTCTTGAGTCCTGTATTTATAGATCAAACATTCTGTTTAATTCTAGTCTTTTCAACAGAAATGCTTGAAAGTGCCCTTCTTTACTGACAATCCATCTCCTTTCCTGAAAGACAATGCTCAGTCTTGCTGGGTAGTTGATTCTTGGTTGTAATTCAAAGTCCTTTGCATTATGGCATTTCAGGACCTCTGATTCTTTAATTATAGAAGCTACCAAATCCTGAGTAATCCTTCCTGTGGCTCCTTGATACCTTTTTTTTTTTTTTTTTTGGGGGGGGGGGTTCGATTTTTTTTTTTTTTTGGCAAGCTGCAATATTTTTTCCTTGAGATTATAATTCTAGAATTTTGCAACCATATTTCTTGGAGTTTTCCTTGTGGGATCTCTTTCTGGAGGTGATCAGTGGATTCTTTCATCAACCATTTTGCTTTCTGTTTCTAGTATATCTTTTGAAGAATGTTTTTGGTCATGGTCTTCAGATAGTCTACTAATTTTTAAAATCTCTCTTCATCTATTTTTCAGGTCAGCTGTTTTTCTAATGGGGTATTTTTTTCATATTTTTTAGTTTGACTGATTTTTGATGTCTCATAAAGTCATTAGCTTTCATTTGCCCCAGTTCTAGTTTTTAAGGTATGGTTTTCTTCAGTTAACTTTTGTATCTCCTTTTCCATTTGATTAATTCTATTTTTAAAGGTGTTGTTTTCTTTGGTGGATTTTTTTTTTTTGTATTTGGCAATTTTTTTTTTTTTTAAGGAATTGTGTTCCTTTTTCAAGCTGTTGACTCACTCCTGTATACTACTTTCTTTTCCCAATTATTATTCTCACCATGATTTCAAGAAAAATTAGAAAATAAAAACTGTAGTAAATTCTATTAACAACTTAAATTAATTGCAGGTAAAAAAAAGTCAATTATTTTATATTTTCTGGGAAAGATTATTCAGAACATATGAATAAGCATACCTGGTGGTCAATTACAAAAGATCTGCCACAGCAAAATCCTCCAATAGAAGCTAGGGAATTCTCCATGTTAGCACTGATAAGATCAATGTCATCAATCTATAATGAGTCAGATAACATTTCTTTACTAAAGAACAATCTTTACTAGAAAACAAACCTCAAAAAATATCATAGATAATTTGTTCAATATTATTAGGACAGTTGTTATATAAACTTTAGTATTAATCCTTTGCATGTTTAGACAATATCATTCTAATAAAATCTAAATCTTTTATAAAATAAAATCAATAAAATTCTAGGAAAATAACTGTTCAACAGTACTAGAACAGATATAAATAAAAACAGAATTTCATCAATTGTATTGGACAGATAGGGAATATTATTAAATGTTGTTATTTCATAATAATTTTAGTAAAATTAGTTTTAACTTAGATTTATAGTGTTTGCCAGAAAATTCAAAACAATTAACTATCAAACACACTGTAACTGAGATCCACAATAATTCTTATTTATATCGTGGATAGTATGAGTATTCAATAAAATTGAAAAAACAAAACAAAACTGATATTAAGTGCATAGTACAGAGCAAGAGTTTATCCATTTATAATTTCTTTCTTTCTTTCTTTTTAAAAAATACAAGGAATCGAGAGTTAGGGCTTTAAAATTATTTGCCATAGTCACATAGGTAACCGAAGTTAGGAAGCAAATTCAGCTCTCTGACTTTAAGGTTAGTTCTTTTTCTACTGTGCTGCTTTTCAATGAAAAGATCTTAGCAATCAAATGATAACATAATTCAAAAGACACATATTAGTTAAAAGGGACAACTGAGAAATAAGTGTATACAAAAGACATATATTGGTTGGCAAATTCATGAATCAAAAATAAATAGGAAAGTGGGAATAAAGGAAGAAATATATGATGATTTCTAGAAACTGGCAGGATGTAAGGATTTGGTGATTCTAGATCACAAAATTAGCAGGGAGGAATGACACAGTTGTGATACTAATCTTCATCGACCCAAGAATCTTGTAAAGAAAACATTTATTTTCATTTTTTGATGCAGAATAGCTAATAAATTCTTAATCTATTTACATGATAATGTCGCATTTGAGAAGTGAAGGAACCCACAAAGCAAAATGCTATTTTGTAACCGATGCTGATCATTAAAAAGAAACAAACTTTTGAAATAGAAATATCTGGAACCATGCAATCTTACAATTCATAATAGTAAAAAAAAAATCCCTAGACATTATAATGCACAATCTGAATTTTGGCAAAGATTTCAAAGAGTAGAGAAAAAGAATAGAAGGAATTTGAAAAAAGCAGCATTGGCTGAATCTTATATGGAGCTGGGGGTTGGAAGTAGAATCAAGTGGAAGCAAAGAGGGAGGGGAATGGGAGACAACATTTAAGGATAAAAAGTGAATATATATATATATATATATATATATGTGGAAAAATAGGCAAATTTCTATAAGAAATGGAGCAATAGTAAGCTTCCTGGGAAGATTGGAGTCACATCATAAATGGCCACAAAAGAAAGGCCATAAGAACACTTGGGAGTCCTGCTTGAAAACCACAGCAGCAAAGAGGGAAAACACAGTGCATAGGGAGCCTAAACAAGAGAACTCCAAGGAGTGGGCTGGTAAATTACTTAGATAGCACTATGTAAGTGACAGTATCAGCATAACTCTCAGATAGCATAACCAATAGGGGTTTATAGAAGACCTGCTAGTAGTGTATCTGATATCATCCAGTTGAGACCTGCCAGGGTCAAATAAAGGGAAGGACATCCCCATTTGAGGACTGTGCAATGACTGGGAGACACAATGGGTTGAAGCCAAAATCTCTGCCAAGTAATTAGTAAATAGACTGACCAAGAAGCCAAGAATTGCCAGGGCATAGTCTTAATCACTACAAATAAAAGAACAGAAGTAGCAGCACTCAGACAGGCTCAAGCAGGGACTAATCATATCAACTAAACATGAAGACGCATAAATAAATCCAAAAGAGAATAACTCCACAAATTAGGCACAGCCTCAGAAAAAAAGATGATTTGGTGACAAAGACTAGTTGACAGGATAGAAAAAAATAAAAAAGGATTAAAAAAATTGAAATGAAATAAGAGCTCTGGAGGAAAAAATTTTTTATAAGGGCAATAAATGGAATAAGGAATATCTTATACAAGTAGCTCTAACAATAAATAAAATGGAAAACATGAAATTCAGTTAAAAATAAAAGAACTAGAAACATCAGAACAAAGTTAAAACATTGGATTAAATTATATACGTGTGTATGTGTGTGTGTATATCTGATTGCTAAGTGAGTAGAACCAAGAGAATACTGTACACAGCAACAACAAAATTATGTGATGGTAAATTCTGATGGACATAGGTCTTTTCAACAATGAGGTGATTGAGGACAATTTCAAAAGACTTGTAGAGAGAGCCATTCAGAAAGAGGACTGTGGAGACTGAATGTGGATCATACATAGTATTTTACCTTTTTTGTTGTTTGCTTGCTTTTTGTTTTCACTCTCTTTTTTTTCCTTTTTGATCTGATTTTTTTTGTGCAACATGATATTGTACAAATATGTATAGAAGAATTGCACATGCTTAACATTTATTGAATTACTTGCTGTCTGGGGAAGAGATAGGGAAAGCGAGAGAGGAAAAATCTGGAACACAAGATTTTTACAAGGGAAATATTTCAAACTCTGCATATATTTTGAAAATAAAAGGCTATTATTAAAAACATTAAACATTTAAGTCCAAACAAAAAAAAATTATGAATATCAAAAACCAATTGGAAAGCAAGCAGGTCAAGCAGAAAGAACTAAAAAGTAATGATTCCCTGAAGATCATAAAAAAAATCTGGAAACTACATTTTAAAAAATTAGTATGATGAAATTGCTTAGATCTATTAGAATTAGAAAATAAGAAGGAAAAAACTTTGAATATGCTGGTCAGCTAAAGGAGTTTCATGAACAAAACAGTTCCAGAGTGAAGAAAAAATACTGGAGAAATCAATAAGTTCAAGTAATGTAAGGATCACAGAAGACTATCCTACAACTATTATAAAAGAGAGACTGACTGAGAATATATTGTTAAAAAGCAAAAGATGGGGCAGCTAGATGGCGTAATGGATAGAATACCAGCCCTGTAGTCAGAAGGACTCGAGTTCAAATTTGACCTCAGACAATTAACACTTCCTACTTGTGTGACCCTAGGCCAGTCCTCAATTGCCTCATAAAAAAATAAATAAAAAGCAAAAGATAAAAGTCTAAAACTAGTGATAATACCTTGTAAAACTGAGTATAATCCTATAGAGGATAAAAAGGGCCTTTAACAGACTTGCTTATGAAAAGCAAAAGCACAGATTTAGGTAGAATCTTTGTTTTTATATTTAAAGAAAAAACGTTTTTTCACTTAACTAGCACTTGGCTTGGTACTCCATTCACTGTATCCCCTAACCTGCCATGAATCTTTTCCCAATTCATCTTCTATTTGGCTATCAAAGCAATTTTCTTAAAATGCAAATCTGTCCATGTTACCACTGTTCATTAAATTCCAATTCCTTCCTATATTTCAACAGTTTGTGAGACTTACAAATTTTGCTGAATCTCTATTTCCAGCAACTCAGAAATTTTTTGTGTAAGTTCATTCGTATTTTGGTAAGTCTGCTATTGCTCACTTCTAATGATTTTTATAAGGTTTCCTAATATATTCTTTGCATTAGTCATTTTCTTGTTTTTTAAATTTTCTTTTAATGCTTTGCAATTATCACTTGATTTTCCAGTGTGATTTTAAAAAAAAAAGTTCTACAAGACTTTATTTGATCTTTTAGCTTTTAAATTTTTTTTCTGATTTAATTGCCAATTATAGTTTGATTTATATTATGCCTCAGGACCAAGTATAAAAAGATTGGCTTTTAAAATTCTTTACAGTCTGGTCCCTTCCTATTTTCCCAATCTTCTTAAACATTTCTCCTTTTTATTTACTGTGACATCGTGACACTAGTCTCCTTGCTATTCCTTGTACAAGATACTTCATATCTCACATCTCCAAGGATGTTCACTGGCTGCTCCATATGCCTGGAATGCTCTTGTTTCTTTTGCAGTCTCTTGGCTTCTCTAACTTCTTTTGGGTCTCACCTAAAATTCAGTATTCTAAAAGAAGTCTTTTCTAGTCCTCTTTAATTCTAGTGGTTACTCTCTGAGATAATTTCTAATCCATCCTGCATATGTAATATAACATATGATATATAACACAATATTAAATTTTCATATAATATAGAGTTTTATATGTTGTCTTCCCAGTTAAAACTGAAAACTCTTTGAGGGCAGGGATTTTTTTTTCTTTCTTTGCATTTACTGTCCTTAGAGCCGGGTATTAAAGTAAGTCTTTAATAAAAGCACGGGCACTTAAGAAGAGTTTTACTTGACTCCTTTGTTGACCATGCCAACATTTAGGCAAATGACAACTATGATCTTGGTTTTCTAATTTCAAAATGGCAATACCAGATTTCCCCCCATCATTTGGATATCACTTACATGTTTTCCTGTATTCTATACATAAAAGTGTGGTACTTGCTCTAGGTATCTACTTTTTGGTGTGAATTGGTAGTGAAAAACAGAAGGGAGCCTAATTCTTTATTCCTCCGACCATAAGACAACAAATGGAAAGATCAACATTAAGAAGTATTAAAAAAAACTCACACAAGTAAATTAAATATACACACAAATATGCTTCTTTAATTAGCAAAGAAAAATATCAACACAATTTTTAAAATACTAAAGAGCATCTGAAATAGTAGCAGGATCAAAGCTGGGAAAAAAACAACCAACCAATCCCTCAAGATATTCTGAGATACATCTACAAATCAATAAACAATATTGAACAATAATTGCCAATTGTAAGAAAAATTTAAAAATTAAAAGGCAAAATAAAATCTTTCAGAATTTTTTAAAAATCACATGCACAATTAGGAGTTATAAAAACAAAAATAAAGATGTAAATGACTGATACAAAGAACATGTTAGAAAATCTCATAAAAATCAAAAGAAGCAACCAACAGCAGACTTAACAAAATGGAAATGAACCTATATAGACAACTGAACAGCTGTTGAAAATACGGACTCAACAAAATCTATGACTCATCCCAAATATTGGCAAATTCACACTCAATTATCAAACCTATCTTACAATGCATCTATTATAGTATTATTGATATCTTAGGTAATTCTGAAAAATAAAAGAATCAGGATCTTTTAATTTAGAAAATCAATAAATACATTTTCTCAAAGGTGAAAACAACCAGGAAAAATATACATAGAAAGAATCTCCAGGATGCTTACTAGAGGGAACAAGATGAAAAACTATGATGAGCTACCAGAAGAAAGGCAGGAATAATTTGTAAAAGAATATTTAGCATCATAGCAGTTTTCAAAGTAGAAAGCGGAAGAATTATTTTAAAAATTAAGGATGGATTATGAATTCAAAATTGTCATAAAGATTAAAAAGATAAGAGATATTTGAGAATCAGACTTTGAAAAACGTAGTGAGATACCCTTGTAAAGCATGACCAAATGTTCTCCATACAAAAGGACCAATAACTTAATCCAGAAAATTTAGTTTTTAATAAAAGGGTAATACTAAGAGCACTGTAAGATGATTCTTAAAAAGCGGCTGTGAAGGAGATGGGGCTCACAAAGAGGAATGGGAAAAGGGCTAAGTAAAATTCCTGCATTTTAAAAAGGGCAATTCTAAATTAAAGTAACTTAAGATGAACACTAATATTCCAACAGGAATTTGGTTTAGAGTATATCTAATTAACAAACAAGAATCTATACTCTTTTGACAGGAATGCAAAAGAAAAGAAAACCCCAGCAAATATAACACAAATTTAATTACACTGAATTCCAAAAGACAAATAAAGTACAAATAAAGTAACAAATAAAGTAACACATCAGTAAGTTGAAAATAAAGTCATACTGCTTTACCAAAGGCACATTAAGTTTAGAAAGCTCAAAGGACAAGAGACTCAGAACTGGAAGGGAGACAAAAAGTTTGTAAAGATTACCTAATCAAACACTTCATGTTATAGGTGATGAGCAAACTGTACCTTCGGCCCTAGTTCACAGGGAAAGAGTCAGAATTCTATTTTCTAGTTCCAATGTATTTTCTACTACATCAAGGCATAGATTTGAAAAGGGAAAGAGTCAGAATTCTATTTTCCAGTTCCAATGTATTTTCTACTACATCAAGGCATAGATTTGATATGAATGAATGATTTAAGTTACTCTTTATTACCAAATCACAAAAAGCAATAAAGACATTATGTTGGACCAAAATTAATTTATTAATTGCAAAAAGGGTAAGCAACTTGTTCTCAAAAAGTAATACTACCACATAAGGAAGCCATAGGAGGAGACTAAATGCCCACGGAGAACAAAAATAGGTGAGAAGCCTCTCCTGTCCCCAGATCGAAAAGTGTATAAGCATGCTGATCCACAGTCCCAATCTACTCAAGGCTCAAACTTATATAGAGCTGTTAGACAGAGAGCTGGCGTGACATTAATAGAAAACCGTCCAATCACTGGAATGAGCAAAGCAATGGGAGTAGTCTAGACTACTAAAAACAGGATGTTCTCTAAACTGCCTAATAAAGAATGAGGGACAAGGACCCAGGGAACTATGTAAGCAGCAAGTAGGAGGGAGAAAATATTCAGTTTCCAGGTCAATTAAGTCTTAGCATACTTGAAATTCAAGGACTGGGACTATACAAGTTAAACCTGTTTCTCCCAGCTTCCATTAACATGGAAAAGAATCACTTCTCATCATGAAAAATAAAAACTTTAGTTCTTAGATTCATATATACATTTTTTAAAAATTAAAGCAATAACTAGATGGTAAAATGAGTAGGTACAATGCTGACTTTCTAGTCAAGAAGACCTTAGTTTTAATCTTACTTAGACATTTACTAGTTGAGTGAAAGTGGGAAAGTTACTTAACTTTTATCAGTCTCAGTTTCTTTATTAATAAAATGGAGATAACTAGTTAGGAACTATCTAATGAAGTAACATACGTAAAATACATTGCAAAATGTTAAGTGCTATATAAGTATTGCATGTGTTATAATTAGTGGAGTGTGACCCTGGGCAAGGTGCTTTTCAGTCAAGGAGTTTCTTTATATGTGAAATGAGATTAAGAAAGAATAAATCACAGCTTATTCTGCTGCCAACATAAGGCATTTAAATGTCATGTTCAAATTCTGTAGAGAGAAAAAAATGTAGAAACTGATGGTCAAAGGGTCAAAATATCTTTTTGTTTTATATTAATACCATAATGAACAAAATTCTGTTTTTAAAAATTTTAAAGAAAATTTAAAAATGTTTAAGAAAACATTACTTAATCAGAGTAAATGTCTCCCTATAAACGAGAAAATGTGTCCCCCAATTTACAACTTACATTTATCCCAAAATGTTCAGTGACTCCTCGGCCATGTTCTCCTAGAACTCCAAAAGAAAGGCTTTCCTCCAAAAAAATTCTTGCTTTGTACTTATATTTTAACTTGACCTAAAAATGGTATGAATGAATCGCAAATTAAAATAATTCATTTTGGCAAGAAAAATATTATTTTAGACACTATAAAAGTGCTATGAACTCTATGATATTTAGCATTTTTCATTAGTTTTGAAAACATCATAGACCAATCTCATTGCTTAAAAAAAATTGAGGAAATAATTCAATTATATTGCATTAATATAATTGATTTCCATCTGAATAACATGATAATAGTTTTTAAATATTAAACAAAATATTTATTTCAACATCGCTATCATTATCTCTAGGAAAGATATGCATAGAATCAATCAGTAATAAATAGTTATGGGATGATTTCTTTAACTAGCTTGTTACACTCAGTGCTTTCCATTTGTTTGAAATTAAGCTTCTTAATCCTTATAAACTCTTGCTCTTATTTAATTTTTATGCACACAGCCAAGAAAATCAGAATATGTTTATAAGATTTCCAATGATATACACAATCTTGGGGAATGTGATTCATGTATTACAAAGGGTCCTAAGATAAGGATGCATAACACAAACTAATATTCTAACATGTATAACAGAAAACAAATGGAGATGCTTACCAATTCTGGAAGTGGACAAATAGATCCAGTATTCATATATAATCCTTCTACTACAATAAATCTTCGGGTTACACGTGCCTTACGAGGATTCTTCAAAACAAACAAACAAAAAAATAGTATTTAAATATGTCAGATATAAAGAAAAGAGTCTAATTACTCCCTAGTATTTAAAAAGTCAACGTAGAAAGGAGAATCTATTATGCTACCTCTTACAATAATGTTTCTTAACAGCAATGTCTGCAGGTTATAAATTCAAATAAGAAATACCTATTTAAGTATAGCATTATTAATAAAGCAAAACCCCTTAGGGTAAAATAAAGAAATCAAAAAACTGCCCAAACCACCATACCAATAGATGTTTTTCTAACAAAAAACTAAATAGAAATATTATATGAACCAGCCAGCTCAGTCTTGGCTACCTTTCTTAAAGTTTCCTGCAAATTTCAAAGACCAAGCAGAAATATGTCTTTCAAAAGTAATGCAACTTTTATTTATATGATTCAGTTAAAATTTTTAAAAAATAATTCAAAAAATGAAAAACATGTAGCAAAACTATGTTTGGCAGGAAAACTAAGTATCATATCATTAGCAGTATATATCAAAATTTTAAAAAACTAAAAAGTATGGAAAAAATTTTAATCAAGATATTTTTGGGTACTAATTTAATATCTTTAATTTACAACAAACAATAATAAAGTATACCTTCTAAATGAGTACTGTAAATATTCAAGGTGAAAAACAGATAAAAATTGATGGATTCTCAAAGGTGCATTAATCATCTCCTTTTTATTTATTATATATGTCAGTCTCCAACTTAACACATAAACTTTTATATCCAAGCTATGTGGTGCTTGAAAGGTATTTTCTCATTTCAAAGTGTTTAAAAAAATTAATAGGTAGACAAGCCAGATCACAAAAGCTTAATAAAACCATCCTATATGGTGTCCATGGACTTCTAATTGAGATATCCTGGAGGATCCAGAGACTAGGGGCAGAAGGGATCTCAGGTACAAGTCATGGATGCTTATTAGAAATGCTGGTTTGTTAAATGCTTTTTAAATATAAGAATGTCATGCCTATGAAAGCCCCTTTTGAATTCCCATATTTATAATGAACTTTTCTATACCAAACCACAGTTTTTGTAAAACACAGGATAATATACTGTTTTTCTCCTGCACAAAAAGAAAAAGGAGACAAACATATCCACTATCTTTCCTTGGGTCTGTTTCATTTAAAAACACTTTTTTTTAATTAAAATATTTCTGAATAAGCTCTCCAATTAATTTCTGATGCTATTATAAAATAGCATCAGAAATTTAATTGCTTAGCTAATGTCAATATTTAAAAAGCTGTAGTAAGTGAGAATTGTTGCCAATATATAAATTAAGAAAAAGAACAACTTTTCATGATAAATTGCTATCCAACAAATACTTTTGCTTCTTAGGAATTGACAATTTTTTTTCTTTGAAAGAATCATACCTTTTGATCTTCAATCTCTTGTTCTTTTAGTAGGCACTCCAGGTGAGCCATGTCATTATGCTCAAATAATTTAATGTCACTACGAGATGCTTGTAATCCCTTCTGAATAGCAAAACAGGCAGCTTTATCTCTAAGAATAATAGAGACCATGCTTTAGATTGCCTGGTTCTCAGAAAATAAAAGTAAATCATAGATTTCTTTTTGAAATATGCAAAGTCACTTTTAAATGTTAAAACTTAAAATTACAGTAAGACTTTTGGGACATCCTGTATATTCATATTTCAGTTTCTAACCACAAACCAAATATAAATCTTTTCATATGACTTATTTCCTATATAAAAACAATATTATATCAATGCAATTCCTAAAGTAACTACTGCATTCTAAGTCAAAGTTTAATGAAGTCCAAAGCAAGAAATAAGATATGCAGAAAGAATCAATAACCCATCAAAGAAAGCCATATTCTATATAGTAAAGATATTCTTCAAAAATAAAATGAAAAAATAAAAAAAACTTAATTTACATTTATGAAAGATTTATAATTTGGAGATTTTTGGCATATGTTAAAACTGTAGTAGCATATAGTTTTTAGTCAAAGTATATATGTTGACAGACACTCAGTTTGACAGTTAAGCTTGTAAACATTTAAGGTTTTGAATTTTAAATAAGATTATATTTCAGTAACAAGTCAAGTAAATTACCACTAAAATAAGAGTAGCGATGTCAAACACTAATGTTCATTGATAAAAAGGTGACTAACGAATCCAACCATTCTGGAGAGCAATCTGGAATTATGCCCAAAAAGTTATCAAACTGTACATACCCTTTGATCCAGCAGTGTTTCTACTGGGCTTATACCCCAAGGAGATACTAAAGAAGGGAAAGGGACCAGTATGTGCCAAAATGTTTGTGGCAACCCTGTTTGTAGTGGCTAGAAGCTGGAAACTGAGTGGATGCCCATCAATTGGAGAATGGTTGGGTAAATTGTGGTATATGAACGTTATGGAATATTATTGTTCTGTAAGAAATAACCAGCAAGATGAATACAGAGAAGCTTGGAGAGAAATACATGAACTGATGCTAAGTGAAATGAGCAGAACCAAGAGATCATTACATACGTCAACAACGATACTGTATGAAGATGTAATCTGATGGAAGTGGATTTCTTTGACTAAGAGACCTAATTCAGTTTCAATTGATCAATGATGGACAGAAGCAGCTACACCCAAAGAAAAAACACTGGGAAATGAATGTAAACTGTTTGCCTTTTTGTTTTTCTTCCTGGGTTATTTCTACCTTCTGAATCCAATTCTCCCTGTGCAACAAGAAAACTGTTTGGATCTGCACACATACATTGTATCTAGGATATACTAGGACATATTCAACATATATAGGACTGCTTGCCATCTAGGGGAGGGAGTGGAGGGTGGGAGGGAAAAATCAGAACAGAAGTGAGTGTAAGGGATAATGTTATAATTATTAAAAAAATAAAATAAAATAAATAAAATGGTGTCTCACTCCTAATGACTATGGAATGAAGGAGATAATGACTCGACTCTGCTCTGTTTTTTAGTGTAGCTCTATTTTTATTGCGCTTCTAATGCCTCTAATGCTTCTAATATGAATTGGGAATTAGAATGGGGAAAGGAGTAAGACTACAGTTGTATGTTGTCACCTTATTTATTTATCCTACATGCAGAGAAATATCAGGTGAGTGAATCAAAAGCCAGACTTCCAGGAGAAAAATCAATAATCTTAAAATATATAGACAATGCCACTCTGATGCCCGAAAGTAAAGAATAATTAAGAAGCCTCTTAACAAGGGACAAAGAGGAGATTATAAAATTGTGGCTTGAAGATTAACATTTAAAAAAAAAAATTAAGATCAGAGTCATTGGTCCAAATATGCATATGATCTAGCAAATACAGGGACAAAAAAAAGGAAGTAGTATCAGATTTTATATTCTTGGACTCAAAGATCACTGCAGGCAGTGACTACAGCCATGAATTAAAAGATAATGTATTTCAGAGGAAAGAACATTGGATTTATTGTGAAAACTGGGCTAAATTCCTGGCTTTGCTACTTATTGTGTGACTTTGGGCAAAGCATTTAAACTTTCTTAAGCCTCATTTTCTTCATTTATAAAATAAGGAAACTTTAATAATAACGACAACAAAAATAATTGGTAGCATTTATGTAATATTTTAAGCTTTTCTATACATTGATTTATTTGATCTTTGTAACAACTGTTAGAGATGAGGAAATTTAGGCAAAGAGGGTAAGAGACTTGTCCAGTATCACACAATTATTAAGAATCTGGGGCAGGATTTTAACTGGGGTCTTCCTATCCCTATCTATCATAATCTATCCATTGTGCTTTGCTGGCTGCTAGCTAAAAGACCTTTAAGGTCCCTAGTTCTAATCCAATAAGTTTAAGACTACTTCGTTTGCCCTAAATCTAGCAAATCCCAAATTCTCCTGCTCCCAAATCATTTAGACCAAAGTTTCTTAAATTTTTTCTACTCATGACCCCTTTCCACCTGAGAAATTTTTATGCAATCCTACCTCAAATGTGAGCTTAGTGTTTCTGGCAGTGTTCATTCATGTGCAGCACAAAGTACACACCTGATGTATGTTCAGAAGCAAGACTGCAATAAAGTAATGCTATGCAACACAGGCAAGAGCTGCCAGAAAGATTTGGATTCATTATGTGTTATGGGCCAGAACCTGAAACAAGTTGTTAACTCATTGGAATTGATAGAAACAGTGCTTAAGTTTACACCTTTAAGAATTCACACATTAGAGTTCACAAGTCCAGGTGATTCACAAAGTTACACCTCCCACAATCCCACTCTCTCAGAGGAGGAGTCAACCTTTGGGTTCAAACCTTTAAGAGATCATATATAAAAAGCTCTTAGAGCCTCAGCTAGGGAGTGAGTGAGTGAGTGACTCAGTGGAAGACTCAGTTGAAGAGATTCAGAGCCAGAATTCAATCAGGAGATTCAGAACCAAGATTCAGAGAGCTGGAGGCTGAAGCTGGCATCAAGCAGAGAGGCCTCTAAGAAAGCTAACCAGGCTATTTTGAAGGAAACAAAGGATTTGAACTTTTAACACCTGGCTGTGTTTGAGGTGATTATTACTTGGAACTGAAACTAAGGCTGCCTCCAGAAGCCCTCCAAGAAATCTGCTCCCAGAGAGAACGATTATATTTTAGAAAAGAAGAGCACCACAATTATGTGTTTGATTGTAAATTTTTGGCTGTTGCATTCAGAAACTGTTTACTGTTGCCAAATTTTGCATGACCCTTTATATGTAGTTATATGACCTACAGTTTAAAAAACTTTCATATAGACCCTTTTCAATTTAAGTAAAAATCTCTTTCAGTTACTTTTCCCATCCCTACTCATCTCCAATAATTACTATTCTACTAAACTAATATAGCTTCTAATCTTTTGGCTTTTTTTTTTTTTTTAAAGTTCCATTGATATCTTTTTTTTATTATGTCAATTTAATTCACACCTGGGTTCTTCCCTGTCCTCATTCCTAGAGAGCTATCTGACAAAAAGAATTTTTTTTAAAGAAAAAGAGGTAACAAGCAAAACAATACATCAGAACAAAAATCTTTTTTTATTCTAATAGGATTTATTCTAACAGGATTAATTAGCATAAAACATTAGAAGAAAATGTGAAATGTGTCATTGGAGAAACTACTAACTTGGAAAATAAACTCAAAAGGGATTAAGAATTACTGAATTATCTGAAAGCATGATTTAAAAAAAAAAAAAGAAAGAAAAAGGGCCTAGACATTTACCTTTCAAGAATTTATCAATGATAATATCTCTATTCTAAAAGCAGAGAGCAAAACAGAAATTGAAAATACCTACCAATCACCTCCTGAAAGAAATCCCAAATGAAAGCTGCCAGGAATAATTTAGCCAAATTTCAGAGATCTCAACTCAAGAAGAAAACATTGAAAGCACTCAGGAAAAAAAAAAAATACCACAGAGCCATGGTCAGGATAACACAAGATTTGTTATTTGATGGGAAAGTTCTGAACATCGTATTCTGGAGGGCAAAGGAGCAAGGATTACAACCAAGAATCACTTACCCACCAAAAAAATGGATATTCAATGAGACGTTCAAGCATTCCTGATAAAAAGACCAGAGGTGAATAAAAAATCTGACTTTCAAATATAAGACTTAAGGAAAGTATAAAAAGATAAATAGGAAAGAGAAGTCATAAGTGATTCAATGAAATTAAACTGTATATATTCCTACATGGGAAGATGATACTTGTAACTCCTAAGAACATTTATCAATCATTATTAGGGCAGTTAGAAGGAATATACATAAAGGGAGAGGTTGAGTTGAATATTATTATCTAAAAAAGTAAAGGGAGAAAAAAAAGAATAAAGTGAGATGGAGGAAGAAAGAGGTAAAAATACAGAAAATTTTCTCACATAAAAAGCGTTTACAGTAGAAGCTCATGAAACTTACTCTCATTGGAACTGGTTCAAATAAGGAGTGCCATATATATTCAGTTGGGTATAGAAATCTATCTTATTTACCCTACAGAGAAGTAGGAGGGGAAAGGGCTAAGAGAATGAAGACACTGATAGGTAGATTTTAGGGGAGGTGGCAGTCAGAAGCAAAACAGTTTTGAGAGTAGACAAGGAGAAAGAAGAAAGGGGAAACAGGATGTTGGGAAAAATACAACAAGCTTCTCTGGTGAGGTCCTCATCTCTCAAATATATATATAGAGAAATGAGTCAAATTTACAAAAATAAAAGCCTTTCCTATCCTGCTATTTGTGTATATGTGTGTTATGCATAAATGCAGCTATTTTTTTCCCTTTTAACTTCAAAATTGAGATTATTCTTTTTAACTATGCTTTCTAGAGAAGCATAGTTTTCTGTTTCGTCAAGTACTAGTTCAATTTCCTTTGTTTTGCAGTTGTTTATAAATTTTAGTAGCTGCTTTCTCTTTAATTTTAGTATCTTCCCTATTTATTTATCTGTTAGTGCTCTAAATTTTTAACTGAGTTTGTTTCTTCCAGAAACCTTTGCTGGTTTTCAGTTTTATTTCCCTAAATTCCTTACTTGCTCACTTTCTTACTTTTCTTCCTTTCATGGCTAGTTTACCCTTAGATCTTGGTATCTTGAAACTCAGTGTCTCAACCTGTTTCCACAATGGAAAATTAATTTTTCACGAATGTTAGTCCCTGTGGCAAACGACTTTTTTGGAGGAGAGGGGAGACAGAATTCTCAGATGAATACCAGTATCATTTCCTTCAAACCCAGTATACACACTACCTCCTTGTTCTTAGTTCCCACTGACTTTTAGTTCATCACACCAAGGATTTTTCTTTCCCTTGTCTCTACTTCCTCAGCAAGATAATGAGCAATTGAGACCTGTTTTTTGTTTCTACAGAATGTTGGGTTGGGGGTAGGAGCTGTCAAAGAATGAACAGCAGAAAAATTGCTGAATGACTGTCAGAATATTAGCCAATGGGTTCTACTATGTATTACATCAGAATTTGGGGACTAATAGGGAAGAAAGGGAATGGGGATACTGATTGATGGAGTTGCGATTAGCATTCTCTGTTACTCTTGATATCTTGGTCTTGATAGACAATGATAACAGCTCTATGTCAGACACACAATTAATTCTTCCTTTTTGAAGAGTAAGAAGGCACCTGAGAAAAAGCCTTAGTTATATATCTTTCTGGTGATATGACATAGCCCTTGATTTATAGAAAAATTCTTCTTCCTCAGTCTCTTTTTTTATTGTCTACTTCTCTTTCATTGCTTAGTAACTAAGTGAAATCTGTATTAACTCTGAAGACAACATATAACTTACTACTCTCAATAATGCTGCCTATTTCTTTTGCCCACAAGTTAGTTTCACTGAAGAGATAACTGAAATCATTTATAGAAATGGATAAGATTACCAGGGAGACTATTATAAGAAACGACAGTTTGGGAACACTCCTTCAGGAGCAGAGAGATTATGATGGAAAATGGCATCTCTCCTGTTCACATAATGATGACAACTATCACATATACAAAAATTTATATAATGCTTTAGTTTCCAAAATTCTTCTCTGTGCACGCACACCCCTCCACCCTACACTATTATGTGCTCCCCAATGGAACTTGTTCTTTTCTAGGTGCCACAAATTCTCTGTCTTAGCTTTCCCTTGAGAGTTCCCAACAGTTATTGTTCTTTGCATCTTTTTCTTTCCTGACACTACTGATGATACACAATCTCTCTCTCTAAACCAAACATCCAGAAATCATGCTGAAGGAGTTATAGAATGTAAGCTGTTGGAAAGCAAGGACTATCTCATTTTTGCATTTGTATACCTAGAGTTTATCATTGTATTTTGCAAATGCGGGGCAATTATATTTTTATTCATTCACTCCCTTCATTATCTCATTTCCCAGTCTAAGCCTGCAAGATATCTCTGTCTCCATTCTTTTAAAGTAAATTCTTAGGCCTCAGCTTTATTCTCTTATGTCTACAGAGAGTGTCATTCACCAAAGATTTCTGAGGTCTTTTATATAGTTCTAAAAAAGAAAAAAATGTGGATTTCTTAGGAAATGAATGGGAAGAAATAAAAATTTAAAAAAAAAAAAAAACCCAGAAAAAATAACCATCATGGCAGCAGTAATGCAATGTGAATTATAAAAACAGCATGAATCTACAATTCTTAAACAAATATTAAATATTAAAATACATATCTGATCAATTTCTATTTTATATAGGTCTATGGAGGAAAGAGATTTCTAGTGTAAGCCATGAAGAAATTCATGAAATAGCATTACACTTAACAATACATTTAATAACAATATATAATAATAATAATAATACATTTTAAACCTTTTCAGTGGCAAAAAAAAAGGACCTAATCAGTTCTTACAGATTTTATTACCATTTCTATGCGGATAATGTTCAGATTTATCCATACTGCCTCAATCTTTTTACTGACCTAAAATCTTGCATCTCCAATTGCCTTTCAGACATCTCAGAAATTTTAAATTCATTATTTCCAAAAGAGAACCCATTCTCTTTTCCCTGAAACCCTCTCCCTCTTCCTACCTTTCCCATTTCTATAGAGGATAATATCATCTTTTCAGGCTCACAACCTAGGAGTCACACTGTATTCTTTACTATGTGTCACCTCACCCACACCACTCCCCAAATACAATCTGTTGTGAAAAGGTATTGATTTCACCTTTGTAAAAGCTCTCAAATATACCCCCTTTTTTCTTATTTTGCCACCACTCTTCATCCTACACAAAGATTACTGCAATTGCCTGTTGGTGGATTTGGCTTCTTCAATTTTTCTTTTTCAATTTATCTTTTATTCATCCTTTCCTAAAGCAGGGAGTCCAATGATATCAATAAATTCCATTGCCTCTAGGATCAAATAAAAAAACCTTCTTTTTGGCATTCAAAACCCTTTATGACCTAACCCCCTACAAAGTACTGGGCCTGGAGCAAGGAAGACGAGTTCAAATCTAGCCTCAGACATTTATCAGATACCTATCTGTGTGATTCTGGATAAACAACTTAACCTCTATTTGCTTTGGTTCCTTGATTGTAAAGTGAGGAGACTTGTAGTGCCTATCTCATAGGGTTGTAGTAGACACTACATAAATACTAGCTATCATTACTATTATTATTTTACTCTTGGACCTTACTTATGATATATACTCCTCTATCCTAACTGTTCAATAAATAAGAATTCCACCATTTAGCTCTGGGCATTTTCTCTGGCTGCCTTCCAAGCCTGGAATGTTCTCCTTCCTCTGCTCCAAATACTTTGCTTCCTTTCTATCTTAAGTAACACTCTACATTCTATAGGAAGCCTTCTCCAATCCCTCTATAATTGAAATCCCTTCTATCTATTAATATAGCTTGTGCTATATATACTTATTAAATGTTCTTCCCTCCATTAGATTGTAAACTTCTTGAGTACAGAGCTGTCTTTTGCTTTTCTTTGTATTCCCAGTATTTAGCACAGGGCCTGGCATGTAATACGTGCTTAATAAATTTTAAAGAATGATTGAGGCAAAAGATTTCTTTTATATGAGAGTATGAGTAGTTTGGTTATTTTCTAAAATTTATAATATCTTGCTAAAAACTATCCTATCCTTAGAAGAATAAACTCAAATATTTAATGTACCATAACAACAACAAAATGAACATTTTAGACTACAAAACTAATATTTTTCTTCAACAGTGATTACAATAAAAAAGGGTTCCTAATGTATATGCATATCACCTACTCTCTTTTAAATTAATACTATAAGCCTAGGAGGGCCTAACTTGTAGAAATGTTAGTTAAATTAAGCATGCTCTAAAACTCTACTCATCTTTCCTCCAAAACTCTTCTCTCTTCTAAACTTCCCTACTACTGTTGAAAGTATCACAATTCACACAAGACAGATGTCATCCATAACTACTTTCCCTTGCTTACCTCCTCAGATTCAATCTATTTACAAGGGCCATGCATCTTCTCTTCATTCTATGTCTCAGATATGCCCCTGCTCTCTGATCACCCTGATACAGATCTTACCATCCCATGTCTGGACTATTGCAATAAATTTCTGGTCACTTTAACTTGAAAACAAAACTATATCAAAGGGGAATGTGATTCAGTACAGATACAATGTGAAAAATCTAGCAGGAGCCTTCAAACCAAGTGCAAAAGTGAGCTTCTGAATCATGGCACATATAAGAAAAGGAATAGTGGGAAAACTGGAAGTTATTCTAGTCCCAGTGCAGAAAGGTAGTAAGAGGCTTCTGATTCTCAGCAAAAGAAACTTTGAACAATCTCTTCTGTGGCTGAGAAGCAAAGTTCAACTTTTAAAAATGAACTAAAAAGCATGAAAAGCCCTGACCATGCTGTGGAGACAGGGAAGATCAGAACACTAACCCAGAAGAAAACAATAATGGCAAAATGCTTACACAAACCTAAAGAAGGAATATGAATTGGTCTCAAATTCAAAAGGTTCACTTGGAAGAGCTGAAAAAGGATTTTGAAAAACAAAGGGAGAACTATGAAAAAAAAAAGTCACCAGTTTGGAAAATGCAACACAAAAACTGATTGAAGAAAATAACTACTTAAAAAACAGATTTGTCAAAATGGGAAAAAATATACTGAAAACATCTTAAAAAATAAACTTGACAAAATGGGAAAAAATAATTCATTATTCTTTAATATAACTCCTTTAGAAGTAGAACTGGTCAAATGGAAAATTTATCAAAGAAAATAATTCATTAAAAATTAGAATTGGAAAAATGGAAGCGAATAACTCAATGAGACATTAAGAATCAGTTAAACAAATTTTTTTTAAAAATGAAGAAATAGAAGAAAATGTAAAATGTATCACTAGAACAACAGAATCAGGAAAAACCAACAGAAAAATAGAATTAAAAATTACTGGGTTGCCTAATAATGTCAAAAAAAAAGAAAAATTAAAGTAACCAAACACCTAGACAATATCTTTCAAGAAATCAAGCAAAACTTACCTGATATCCTAAACCCAGAAGGCAAAATAATCATGAAAGAATCCACTAATCACCTTCTGAAAAAGACCCTAAAACAAAAACTCCAAGGAACATTGTAGCTAAATTCAAGAATTATCAAATCAAGGAAAAAATATTACATAAAAGAAATAATTCAAATATTGAGGAGCCACAGTCAGAATTCCCCAGAACCTAGCAGATTCCACATTAAAGGATTTGAGGGCTTAGCATATATCATTCCAGAAAGCAAAGAGACTTGGAGTACAACCAATAATCAAATACTGAGCATTCTCTTTCAGGGGGAAAAAAATGGACATTAACAAAATAGGGGAGTTTCAACCATTTCTGCTGAAAAGTCCAGAGCTGAACAGAAAATCTGAACTTCAAATACAACACTCAATAAAAGTAGAAAAAAAGGTAACTAGGAAGGAAAAAAAAAAGTTATTTAAAGGTTAAACAGTTTACATCCCTACATGAGAAGATGATACTTGTAACTCTTGAACAATATCTTTTAAAAGACAGAGGGTGTGGGTATAAGTTGACTTTGATGTGATGATATAAAAAAAAAAAATTTACTGGGAGAAGAGGAAAGGGGAGGTAAAATGGTATAAATCATAAGAAGAGACAGAAAAGACCTACTAAAGGGAAAGAAAAGAGTTTAAAGTTTAATCTCATAAAATTTGGCTCAAAGAGGGAATAATTTAAATTATTATTAAGAGGGAATAATACTCTTAATTGAGTATAGAAATTTATCTTATCCTACAAAGAAGTAGGAAGGGAAAGGGGAAAGAAAAGGGAAGAAAAGAGACTGATAGAAGGAAGGGCAAATTGAGGGAGGTTGAGGGGGTCAGATGCAAAACACAGTAAGGAGGGAAAGGGTGAAAGGAGAGAGAAAGCTATACAAGGGAAAAATAGGATGGAGAAACAGAGTTAGTAATAATAATTATGAATGTAAATTGGATGAACTCTTCTATAAAAGAGTAGATAACAGCATAGATTAAAAGCCAGAACCCTACAATATTTTTTATAAGAAATACATCTGAAGCAGAGAGAGACATGCAGAAAAAAGGTAAAAGGCTACAGCAGAATATATTATGCTTCAGATGAAGTAAAAAAAAAAAAAAAAAAAAAGAAAGAAAAAGCAGTCGTAGTGATTTTGATCTCAGATCAAAGCAAAATTTACCACTTGTTTGACCACTATAAAATGAGTAATAATTTTAGAGATCGTCTAAAACCTATATGATTCATAGTATTCCAGATCTCCTTTCTGTTAGCCTACTAGCTCAACTGTAGAGGAAGAAAGGATTTAGGTAAAGAATTGAAGCCATTTATTTACACTCTTTTTGTTATTGTTTGCTTGCATTTTTTTTTCTTCCCAGGTTATTTTTACCTTCTTTCTAAATCTGATTTTTCTTGTGTAGCGAGACAATTGTATAAAAATGTATACATATATTGCATTTAACTTCAATTTATTTAACATGTATGAGACTACCTGCCATCCAGAAGTTTTTGCAAGGGTCAGTGTTGAAAAATTACCCATGCATATGTTTTGTCAATAAAAAACTATAATAAGAAAAAAAAATAAAACAAACAAAAAGAAAAACAGTGAAAGCAAAAACAGATCTAATTAAAATTAGATAAGGAAAGAAACTACCATAGATAATGAAGTAATAGCAACACTAAACATATATGTGCCCAAGTGGTATAGCATCTAAATTGTTAGAGAAGTTAAGTAAGTTGCAGGAAGAAATAGACAGCAAAACTATACTAATGAGAGATCTCCACTTCCATCTTTCAAAACTAGATAAATTCTTAACACAAAATAAAGAGAAAGAAATTAAGAAGGTGAATAGAATATTAAAAAGGTAGATATTATAGATCTCTGGAAAGGGACTAGAAATAAGGATAGAAAGGGGTATACCTTTGTTTCATCAGTAGATGGCACCCACCCAAAAACTGACCATATATTAGGGCATAAAAACTTCAAAATTAAATGAAGGAAGTCATAAATATTATTTTCAGATCATGATGCATTGAAAATTATGTGTAATAAAGTGCCATGGAAAAATTGACAAAAAATTAATTGGAAACCAAATAATTTAATTTGGTTAGATTGGGTGGGTGTCAAACAAATCACAGAAACAATAATTTCATCCAAGAGAATAACAACATATTAATACTTATATGATGCAGCCAAAGTGGTTCTTAGAGGAAATTCTATATATTAGATGTTTATATGAATAAAGAAACAGAAGATCAACGAATTGGGTGTACAATGAAAAAAGTCAAAAAAGAACACATTAAAAAAATTAAATACCAAATTAGGAATTCTGAATTCAAAGGAGAGGCTAATAAAATTGAAAAAAGAAAACTACTGAATAAATAAAATTAATAATTGGTTTTATTAAAAAAAACAAAAACAAAATAGATAAACCTTTGGTTAATTTGATTAGAAAAAAGAAAGTAGAAAAATAAATAATCTGTATTAAAAAATGAAATGGGTGAATTTATGACCAATGGGGAGAAAATTAAAGTAATAATTATGAGCTATTTTGCTCCTGACAATCTTAATTGAAATGGATGAATATTTATAGAAATATAAACTGCCCATATTAACAGAAGAGGAAATAAAACAATTAAGTTCATTTTAGAAAAAGAAATTGAACAGGTCATCAGTGAAATCTCTAACAAAAAATCTCCAGGGCCAGAAGGATTTACAAGTAAGTTCTACCAAACATTTAAAAAATTTAATTCCAATACTATAAAAACTATTTGGAAAAATAGAGGAAGAAGGAATCCTGCCTAATTCCTTTATGACACAGATATGGTGCTGATACCTAAACCAGGAAGAGCCAAAACAGAGAAATAAAATCATAGACTAGTTTCCCCAATGAATATTAATGTAATATTAATTTACTTTATTAATATTAATCAGTTACATTAATATTAATGTAAAAGTCTGAAAAAATATTAGTAAGGAGATTACAACAATTTATCATCAGGATAATACACTATGACCAAGTAGGATTTATACCAGGAATGCAGGGCTGGTTCAATATCAGAAAAACTATTAACATAACAGAGTATATCAATAATTAAACCAACAGAAATCATATGATTATCTCAATAGATGCAGAAAAAGTATCTGACAAAATACAACTATTCTTATTCAAAATACTAGGAATAAATGGAGTTTTTCTTAAAATGATAACTAGCATCTATAACTATCAGCAAGCATTATAATTAAGAAGGATGAACTAGAAGTATTTCCAATAAAATCAGGGGTGAAATAAGGTTTCCCACTATCACCATTACTAATCAATATTGTGTTAGAAATGTTAGCTTTAGCAATAAAAGAAGAAAAAGAAACTGAAAGAATTAGAGTAAGTAATGAAGAAACAAAATTACCACTCTGCAGATATGATGGTATACTTAGAGAATCCTAGAGAATCAATTTTTAAAAACCACTAGAAACAACTAACAACTTTAGCAAAGTTGCAAGATATAAAATAAACCCACATACATCTTCCACATTTCTATATGTTACCAACAAAGTCCAGCAGCAAGAAATAGAAAGAGAAATTTCATTTAAAAATAACTGAATACAATATGAAATATTTGGAAGTCCACCTGCCAAGGCAAAGCCAGGAACTATATGAACACAAGTACAAATCACTTTTCATACAAATAAAATCAAATCTAAACTAGAAAAATATCAATTACTCATGGGTAGACTGAGCTAACATAATAAAAATGACAGCTCTATCTAAATTAATTTACTTATTCAGTGCCATGTCAATAAAACTGTCAAAAATTATTTTATATGACTAGAAAAAATAATAAAATTCATCTAGAAGAACAAAAGATCAAGTATTTCAAGGGAATTAATGAAAAAAATGCAAATGAAAGTGGCCTGGCCACATCATACCTAAAACTATATTATAAAGCAGCAATAATCAAAACCATTTAGTACTGCTTAAGAAATCAAGTGGTGGACCAAGGGAATGGGTTAAGTACACAAGACACAATAGTCAATGACTATAGTAATCTAAAGTTTGATAAACCCCAAAACTCCACCTTCTGGGATAAGAATTCACTATTTGAAAAAAATTTCTGAGAAAAATGGAGAATAGTATTGCAGAAATTTGGCAGAGACCAATATTTCATGCCATATATATATATTAGTAATGGGTTCATGATTTAGATATAAAGTGATACCATAAGCAAATCAGGAGAGCAAGGGATTGTTTACTTGTCAGGTGTTTATAGAAGGGAAGAATTTATGGCCAAAGAAGAACTAGAAAATATTATAAAATGCACAATAGATAACTGAATGCATTAAAAAATTTTTGCATAAATAAAACCAAAGCAGCCAAAGATTAGAAGGGAAGCAGAAAGTTTGGAAAAAATTTTATAGTCAGTGTTTCTGATAAAGGCCTCATTTGTAAAAAACTCAAATTTATAAAAATACCTGCCAGTCATTCCCCAATTGGTAAGTGGTCAAAACATATGAACAGGTAGTTTTCACATAAAGAAATCTAAGCCATTTCTAGTCACAAAAAAAATGCCCTAAATTACTATCGATTAGAGAAATCCAAATTAAAGCAACCCTGAGATACCACCTCACAGCTATCAGATTGGCTAACATGACAGGAAAAGATAATAGTGAATATTGGAGGGGATGTGGGAAAACTGGAATGCAAATGTACTATTGATGGAGTCATGAACTTATCCAGCCATTCTTGAGAGCAATTTGGAACCATGTCCAAAAGTCTAAAAGCTATTCACACCCTTTAGCAATGTTACTACTAAGTCTATATCCCAAAGAGATCATAAAAGAGGGGAAAGCCCCACATAAGCAAAAATGTTTGTAGCAACCCTTTATGTAGTGGCAAAGAACTGGAAACTGAGTGGATGCCCATCAGTTGGGGAATAATTGAATAAGTTATAGTATATGAATGTAATGGAATACTATTGTTCTGTAAGAAATGATAAGTCAATTTCAGAAAAGCCTGGAAAGATTTACATGAAATGATGCTGAGTAATATAAGCAAAACTAAGAGAACACTGTACACAGCAACAGCAAGATTGTATGACAACCAACTATGAGTTTTTCTCCATGCTAGTGCCTCCTCTGTTGATTATTTTCAATTTATTCTGTATATACATCCTGCTTGCATATAGTTGTTTTTATACTTTCTCCCCATTAGACTGCTAATACCTTGAGAGCAGAAACTGAATTTTGACTTTTTTTGTATACTTAGTACTTAAGTATAGTACTTAGCAATAGTATATACTTCATGTCTGTTGACAAAGATGCAGTAATTTAGGATACTAATACTAACTGATAAAGATGTAGTGATTTAGAGATGGACGTACAAACTGAATAAAAAATGAAAAAATTTGCCAGCAAAAAAGTTCGAAGAAAATATTCAGCTTCATCCAACACAATTAGCAAAGTGTTCATAGAGTAGTAATTAATGATTTTGTGACAAATCAGTATTGTGAGTTGTCTTTTGTTTGCCAGTATTCGTTTGCTTAGTTCATAGAATTACTGTTGTTCTTATTTAACAATTCTAAAAAAAACCTATACCAAATTTTTGATTTTGCATAATAAAATTATTTAGAATTAAATGTTTCCTTTTCATTTTACCCTTTTCAAAGTTCCATAATAAACAATGTAAGCACATCTATAATTTTACTTGTACACAAAACTGAGGATCACAGCAAACATTTTAAATGATAAACTAAAGGTTTAAATCTTATTTGTATGTGGATCTTATTAAGAGCTTTCTCTCTCTATATATATGTATATAGATATACATACACATAAATACATAAATTATATATACATATTGATATATCAAAAAATGAAGCTGGTGATAGCAGAAAACTGAACATTACTTTTAAAACATATTGCTAATGCACTTTCGTATCAGTTTTTCTTTTTCAAAAATAAAATAACACTTGAATGGAATAAGTTTCTTTTTTAAATGAAGAAACCATCTGTATCAAAAGAAAGTTGTTTTATAATGACACTCCAAGAAACTTAATTTTGTGCATAGAAATTTTGCATCAGAGGAAGACTACTTACACAAATACAATATCCCCCCTTTTGGAATAAGCTGGAATAGCACTGGCAATTGTGGCAAATCCATATGAGTAAATAATAGCTTCCTCAGTCTTCATAAACTTTGCTAGACGTTCTTCCAATTCCAAATGAACATCTATATTCAAACACAGACAAAAAATATAAAGTTAAAATGTTTTCCTTCAAAAAAAAAAATACTACTCATTTTAGTCTTTTTAGACTAAGTATGAAGAGAATTATGACCAGTATGGTT
Source organism: Sarcophilus harrisii (assembly GCF_902635505.1). NCBI lineage: Eukaryota > Metazoa > Chordata > Mammalia > Dasyuromorphia > Dasyuridae > Sarcophilus > Sarcophilus harrisii. The sequence continues at coordinate 293,470,219 of NC_045426.1, read as the reverse complement.
ATACTATTAGCTGAAGAATTCTTTAGTCACAACAACTTAAAAAACAAAGAAAAATTCATATAAAATGGTCCTTAGTACCTTGAAGCTTAATTAAAGACTCCTCCCCATCATTCATCTGGGGTTTAGAAGGCAGTGATAAGTTGTGCAATGGCATGAATACATGTGCGTACATGCATACGCACACACGTGCACACATACATGCAGAACATCTTGTTGCTTATTTAACCTATAAATTACAAAATAATAGTAGGGAGGAAAGGAAGGAAGGAAGGGAAGAAGAAAAGGAGGAAAGAAGCAAGGAAGTAGAAAATGAGAAAGGGAAAGAAGGGAGGGATGAAACATTAGCATTGCTATTTCAAGAAGGAACTTTTCTTTAAGAGAATGGGTTTGGAGTTGAGACTATGATCAGGTAGATTTATGATCAGATTAAAAAGAAGGAAGATATCTTCGATTACTTCAGTTAATAGAATTAGTTCAACTTCATCTCTGACCAAGTAGAAAGAAGTATCCTTAGAAGTCATGGAAGAGGCATATTCTCTCTCCTGAAAATACAATTTAATTAATAAAATTGTTTATGGCATGTTTGTGCCTAAAATGCTGAGTAAGGTTTTTTCCCCTCTATTTTCTTCTACTTCTTTAGTAATTATTATAGTAGTAAAGGAAAGCAAGAGATGGCCAAGAATTATACAGATCATACTATATATATATTAACCATATAAATATTAACAAAACCATTAGGTACAAGGTAGAAGCATATTTAAAAACCCCCTTCTTAATAAAATTGAAAATAATAAAAAATTATATTTCTCTTGCCTTAAAATCCCTATCCAGAATCCTCTGCTGGAAGATGGATTAAATTTTAGGAGAAAAGATTAAACACTAAGTAACTGAAACTTAAACCAAAGGGTACCTCTTTTCTGGCTGAAAATACTGTCATACATATTGACTTCCAGAAGTAGATTGCCTAATGATTTGTCAAAAAGCAGTTTCCTCTGTTTTTCCTTGAAGCAATTGATGTCCTCCTCCTTTGGATCCAAACTTTGACTCACCCTTCTCATTTGAGGAAGAATAAGATATTGATCACAGACAGGTGGTCTCTTTATTTAATCTAGAACATTTAGTGCCTTAAAAGCACATTTGCTACTTGTTCCAGGAATAGTTGTAACCAATGCTTTGGAATATTACCATATTGTGATTTGCCCCTCATTTTCAGAGTCCTATAAATTATATCCTAAATTGGCAAGGTATCGTAGATAGATCCTTCAGAAGGAACAAGGCAGATTATGCTTCGGTATTAGACTAATATTAAATTGATAATAATCGTTACTGATAGGTTTGTACTTACAATTCAAAATAATTTTGGTAATTTTTCTAAAAACATTATTTTAAATATGAAATTCTTGTTCAATGTCTACTAAGTCCTGGAGGAACTGAATCACATACATCTTAACAATTTCACTAAAAATGAAACCAAATTAACAAAAATCTAAAGAAGACATCAAAGATTTGTGAATACTGGATAGCCCACTTGCTATATCAGCATCCATCTAAAGCTCAGACACTAATTCTGTGACTCTGGGTAAGTTTAATCCTGTTTGCCTGTTTCCCCAAAATGAGCTAAAAAAGGAAATGGCAAACTACTCTAGTATCTTTGCCAAGAATACCTCAAATGGAATCATAAAGAGTCAGGCTTGACTGAAATGACTCTTACAACAGCAAAAATTATCTAGAAGATGGCCCTTACCATACGTGTACAGACAAGATTCACATAGATAACAAGTTACATAACGGTTATGATTTGTAATTGTGGAGACAGTATCTCAGATGTACTGAAAATTTTGAAACAGGCTACTATACAATTAGTTTTTCCCCCCTCTTTACTGGTAGTGTAGATGTATGGTAAAGAGAACTGTGTTTGAAGTTCAAAGGACTCGGTTTCAAATTCCAGCTTTGATGAGTCACAGGTGAAAATATATGGTAGAAGAAAATTTAGCCCCATCAAATACCAAATGTGAAATTCTAAGAATAAAAGGGGTGATTAATAAAATTGAAAGTAAAAAGGCTATTGAACTAATAAATAAAACTAAGAGTTGGCTTTATAAAAAAATACAAAATTGATAAAACTTTAATTTGATTAAAAAGAGGAAAGAAGATAATCAAATTGTTAGACTAAAAATGAAAAGGGAGAACTTTCAAACAATGAGGAGGAAACTAAATCAATAATTAGGAATTATTTTGCCTTTATGCCAATAAATTTGATAACCTAAGTGAAATGGAGGAATATGTACAAAAATATAGATTGTCAGAATAACAGAAAAGGAAATAAATTATCTAAATAGAATCATTTTAGAAAAAGAAATAAAACAAGTTATTAATCAACTCCCTAAGAAAAATCCCCAGGACCAAATGGATTTACATGTAAACTCTACCAAATATTTAAAGAACAATTAACTCCAATACTATACAAACTATTTGAAAAAAATAGTGAAAGGACTCCTATCAAATCCTTTTATGACACAGACATGGAACTTATACTAAATCAGGTAGGAGGATAATAAAGAAAGAAAATTATAGACCAATCTCCCTAATGAATATTGATGCAAAAATCTTAAATAAAATATTATCAAAGAGATTACAGAAAGTCACTCCCAGGATAATACACCAAGTAGGATTTATACCAGGAATGCAGGGCTGGTTCAATATTAGGAAAACTATTAGCATAAGTGACTTTATCAATAACCAAATTAATAAAAACCATATGATTATCTTGATAGATGCAGAAAAAATATTTAATAAAATCCAACACTAATTCCTATTAAAGACATTAGAGACCATAGGAATAAATGGATTTTTCCTTACAATATTCAGTAGCATCTATTTAAAACCAATTGTTTGTGGTAGCCCTTGTTGTAATGACAAGAAACTGGAAATGCATGGATGCCCATCAATTGGAGAATGGCTGAAAAAGTTAGGGTATATGAATGATATGGAATATTATTGTTCTGTAAGAAATGACCAGCAGGATGTTTTCAGAGAAGACTGGAGAGACTTACACGAACTGGTGCTAAGTGAAATGAGGAGAACCAGGTGATCATTATATACGGCAACAAGAAGATTACAAAATATATTATAATGTTATATATAAATAATATATATGTGTATATAGATAAATTTTATACAGTCAACTTATCACATAATCTTGCTATTATTATGTACAGTGTTTCTTGGTTCTGTTCACTTCACTCAGTACCAGTTACTGCACATCTTCCCAGGCTTTTCTAAAATTAGCCTCCATTTCATTTGTATGGAATAATAATATGCCATTATGTTTATATACCATAATAGCATTCTCCAATTGCAGTGTGGGCTCAAAAAACATGCAGAGTTTTATATCCCTTTGGGCATATTTTTAAATTGCTGTCCCAAATGGCTGGATCAATGAAATCAGATTTTTATTAGAACTACATTACATATTTTTCCACTGGGTAGTTTTTAATTAAAATGTAATATAAGTTGTTTTGTGTAAATTTATTTATTTAATATTAGAAAAATTATTTTGTTTGTTTTTCTTTGTTTACATACAGATAGGAATGCTATTCTTGTTGAAAAACTGTGTCCAACATATTTAACATGTATAGGACTGCTTGCCATCTGGGGGAAGGGGTGAAGAGAGGGAGGGGAAAAATCAGAACAGAAGGGATAATGAGTAAATAATAATAATGAGTGCAAGGGATAATGTAAAAAAATTACCCTGGCATGGGTTCTGTCAATAAAAATTTATAATTATTAAAAAAAAAAAAAGAGGGGTGGGGAGAGAAAATTTAGCCCCATTAATGACTTATAGGGGCCTTGCCGCCCCACCCAAATCTGAAGACTTTATAGTTGCCATCCCAACTATATATTTGAATGTATTCAGAGGAAGCAATAGAGGTAAAGTCTTTGGAGGAAAAGGGTCTTATGAGTTCATTATATGTAGTTCTCTTTCAGAAACCATTAGTCATATCTTATTGTCATTCTTCTCCTACCTATATGACTACTCCCTGTCAGTTTACTTTACTGGATCTTCATTCAGGCTATGTCTGCTAATAAAAGGTACAAGTATCAACAGGACTCCGATCTAAGGCCTCTTTTTTTTCCCCTCTTTATTACTTTACTTGATTTCATCATCTCCCATGGATAAAATTATCACTTTAAGGTTTATGATTCTTAAATATACCTATCCTGCTCTAACCTCTCTGCTGACTTCTAATCTCACACTTTCAGATACTTCTCAGACATCTTGAACTAGATATCCCGGTGGACATCTTAAACAAAATATAAATAAAAAATAACATTATTTTTTCACATTACTGTCAAAGGTACCATTATTCTCTCAGTTCCATAGGCTTGCATCCTAGTACCCTCAATGTATCATATCCAATCTGTCACCAAAACCTTTCAATTTTACCTTTCTAACATGTTTTGTACTGTTTCTCTGCTCTATCCCAATCCTCATGCAAGCTCAATTTCCTCATGTCTGGACTATGGCAATCTTCTGATTGATTTTTATTCCACATATTTCAACCTCCACTGAAGTCCATTCGCCATTCAGCTGTAAAAGTGACAATCAAGCCGTCCTCAATAAATTCCAATAGTGCCTTATTATCTCTCAGGATCAAATATCAAATCCAGTTAGGCATTCAAAGCCCCTCAATACCTCAATCTTCCCAGTTTTCTTACAACTTATACTTTTCTATATACTCTTGAGACCTATGACACTATCAAACTTTGCTATACCAGTTATCCTTGCAAAATCCCAGTTTGCCCATGAGGAAGATTTGTAGTCAATTTACAATGGATGACAAGGAGCTAAAAAAAGTTAAAATGCCCATCTCTACAGATGTTTCTGATTTCATCAATGCTGTAGATGAGGTACCTCAGCAGGTCCAGTGTAAATAGGACTGGTCCATCAAACTTGTGAATATTTTTCCTCCACTCCTATGCCTGAGGCTATTCAGAAGAAGTTTAGTTCCATTTATGAAAGGATCCAGTATACTTTCATCATTTTTGCAGTTTTACAGGCCTTTGGGCATAGTTATAAACTGCTCTCAAAAATGGATGAATCACACATACAAAAGTGTTTGTAGCAGCCTTTTCTGTAGTGGCAAGTAACTGGAAACTGAGTGGGTGCCCATCAGTTGAGGAATAAGTTATATTATATTAATATAATGGAATATTATTCTATAAAAAATGATCAGCATGATTTCAGAAAGGGCTGAAGAGATTTTTTTTCTTTGAGAACTCATTAACAATATGTTCAATTTCTTTCTCTGAGACAGTGTTATCTTAAGTTTTATATTTCCTCCTCTGTTAATCAGGGCAGTTTATATTTTTATAAATATTCCTCCATTTTACTTAGATTGTTAGATTTATTGGCATATAATTAAGTGACCTTTTAAGATCATGCCCCAGTAAAATTATATTTAATAAAGGGTTGTGGAAACATAGATTGAAAATTAATTGAAACTGAATAGTTAGTACAGTAGAGCACCAGTCTTGAAGTCAGGAAGATCTGAGTTCAAATCTCTGGCTGTGTGATCCTGGGCAAGTCACTTAACCCCAAATACCTTGGGCAAAACATACAAAATAATCTAATCCTAAAGGATGAATGGGTTAAATCTCAGAAATTATCAATAATTTCACTAAAGAGAATGACAACAAGATAACATTCAAGAATTTATGGGATATGCCCCAAAGAGTGCTGAGGGAAATTTCATGTCTATAAATACTTACATCAAACAACCTAAACAAAGATCAGATCAGTGAACAGCTAGAAAAAGAACAAATTAAAAACCCCCAATTAAATCTCAAAATAGAAATATGTAAAATCAAAGGAGAAATTAATATAATTCACAATTTTTTAAACTGTACTAATAAATAAAACCAGGATGTGTTTTTATAGAAAAAAAGATAAACTATTGTTAATTTTATTAAAGGAAAGAAATATGAAAATCAAATTACCAATATCAAAATTGAAAAGGTTGAATTCAATATTCTCTTGGTTCTACTCATTTCACTTAGCATCAGTTCATATAAATCTCTCCAGGTTTTCTGAAATCAGCCTTCTAGAACAATAATATTCCATTAGATTCATATATCATAACTTATTCAGCTATTCCAAGTGATGGGCAACCAATTTTAGTTCCTTGCCACTACGAAAAACACTTGCAAAGCTCAACTTTAACACAAAGTTTAAAGGGAAGAAATGACTTGGAAAAATGAGCAAACAACCAAAAAAGAATGTTTTTCCTTCCCCTCCTCCCCCATAAAACATGGTGGTGAAAAGAAAAATCAAAACACAAACTCAGAGGAAGACAACAAAATCAAATCAAAGCAACTACAAGCAAAGCATCAAAAAAATTGTCAATTGTTCACAGGCCAAAAAGAAAAAAGAAAAGGAAAAAATTCCTGGAATAGCTCAAAAAGGATTTTTAAAATCACTTAAGAGAAAAAAGAGGAAAACCTGAAAATACAAATGAGAATAATGCATGAACAAAGTAAACAGCTTAATGAAGGAGACATCAAAAAATACTGAAGAAAATAACTTCTTAAAAAACAGAACAGATTGAATGGTAAAAGCACAAAAATAAAGTGAAGAAAAAAAATGCTTTAAAAAGCAGAATTGGTCAAATGTACAAAAATGCACTGAAGAGATGAAATCATTAAAAGTAGAATTGAAAAAAAAATTTTTTTTAATTAACTGAAGAAAAGAACTCCTTAAAAAGTAGAATTGACCAAATGAAAAAGAAGTTATAAAAACTCACAGAAGAAAAAAAATATTCTTTAAAAATTAGAATTAGGCAAGTGGAAGCTAATGACTCTATAAGACAGTAAGAAAAAAAATGTAACAAAGTCAGAACTACTACATCCAAAGTCACCCAGAAAAATAAAAATAAAAATCTCAGATCATGGAAGAGCTCAAAATATTTTCTGAAAATCAAGAAAGTAGAAGAAAAATTGGGAAGAATGAAAGTGATGCAAAATGCAAAAAAAAATTAACAAGAAAAAAGAATGCCTTAAAAAGCAAAATAAGTCAAATAGAAAAGGAGGTACAAAACTCACTGAAGAAAATAATTTCTTAAAAATGAGAACTGAGCAATTGGAAGCTAAAGTCTTCATGATAAATCAAGAAACAAAACAAAACTAAAAGATGAAAAAGTAGAACACAATGTGAAAAATTTCACTGGAAAAACAACTGATCTAGAAAAGAGATATAAGAAGAGATAACTTAAAATTTTTTGGACAACCTGAAAACCATGATCATCCTCACAGTTTCAGGGTAGAAACTATCACTCACAGACCAGGGTATAGTCTAGAAGAGTAGTAAAAACCTTGCTTTAGATGATGCAAACTTGGAAGAACTGAAAACTTACAGGTCTTTAGAAATACCTCTGAAAACAGTTACATAAAATTCCTGAAGCTTGAGACAATGCATGCTCCTCCCTAGAAGCAAAATTCTACTTTCACAAAAAGTTAAAAGTCAAGGTTGGGGGAGCTGATAGAAGGGAAGAAGGTTTGGGGGAGATAGTGGTAAGAAACAAAACTTCTAAAGAGAGACAGGATCAATTAAAGAAAGAGAGATAAGGAAAAATAGAAAAGGAAAAGTAAAATGGAAATAACACAACTAGTAATCATAACTGTGAATGTGAATGGGATGAACTCACCCTAAAATAGAAATGGTTAATAGAATAGATTACATAATTTAGACATAAAATGTAATATAAGTAAATCTGGGGAGGTGAAATTAGTTTACCTGTTAAGATGTATGTTTAAAAGGGGCACCTAGATGGTCTGATGGAGCATCAGCCCTGAAGTAAGAGGACCTGAGTTCAAGTCTAACCTTAGATATGTAACACTCACTAGTTGTGTGATCATAGGTAAGTCACTTAACCCCAATTACATCACACACACACACCCCAAAAGATGTATGGATAAGGGAAGAATTTATGAACAAACAAAAGATAGAAAGCATTATGGAATATAAAATGGATAATTTTTATTTCATTAGGTTAAAAAAGATTCTGTATAAATAAAATGCAACCAAAATTAGAAGGAAAGTTTAAAAAAATGGGAAAACAAATTTTTACAATATGTTTCTCCGTTAAAGTCCTTATTTTTCAATATATAGAGAACAAAGTCAAATTTATAAGAATGCAAGTCAGTAATCAATTGATAAATGATGAAAGGTAGTCTTCAGATGAAGTCAAAGCTATGTATAAGAAAAAATATTCTAAATCACTAATTATTAGAGAAATGCAAATTAAAACAACTCTGAAATACTACCTCATACCTAATGGATTGGATAATATGACAGAAAAGAAAAATAACAAATGTTGAGGGAATATGGGAAACTTAGGACACTAATGTATTGTTGATGAAGACGTAAACTGATCAAACTATTCTGGAGAACAATTTGAACTATGACCAAAGGACTATAAAACTGTCCAGTGATACCACGATTAGATCTATATCTCAAAGACATTTAAAAAATAAAAGGAAAAGACTATGTATAAAAGTATTCCTAATCTATTCTTCTATGGTGTCAAGGAATTAAAAATTAGAGAGATGTCCATCAACTAGAGAATGGCTGAACAAACTGTGCTATAACTGTGATAGAATATTATGGTACTATTAAGAAATGACAAACGGGATGATTTTAGAAAAACCTAGAAAGCCTTTAACTAATTGATACAAAGAATGCAAAGTTAAATGAGTGAATCAAGAGGACACTATATACAATAAAAGAAATAAGGTAGGTTGATCAACTATGAATAATTTTGCAATTCTCAGTAATAAAAAGATCTAAGATAATTCCAAAAGACTTATAATGAAAAATACTATCCACCTCCAGAAAAAGAACTAATGAAATCTGAATGCAGAACAAAGCACATTATTTTTCATTTCCTATATTTTTCCTCATATTTTTCTTCTCATGTGCTTGTGTCTTCTTTCACAACAAAATTAACCTTTATCAAATTGCTTACTGTCTGGATGCCATTTCAGATGGAGATGAGCATAGAGAAGCTAAGTGCCACTGTTTTCTTATTGAAAATCCTTGCCATACAAGGACAAAGTAAACTTTGTTCAATGATTTACAGGGTCTTATTTCATTCCAACATCAAAACTGAAATAAGAGAATACTGGTATGAGACTGATAAAGAGGAGAAAAATGGGAAAGACTTTTTTGCTTTTGCTAAATTGCTTTTCTTATTGCTAAAGCTAACATTTCTAAGTACAATACTGAATAACAGTGGTAATAGTGGGAAGCCTTGTTTCACCCCAATCTTACTGGAATGCTTCTAGTTTATCTCTAGTACATATAAATGCTTACTGATACTTTTAGATAGATGCTTATTATTTTAAGAAAAATTCCGTTTACTACTATGCTCTCCAGTGTTTTTAATAGGAATGGGTTGTGTTTTGTCAAATGATTTTTCTTCATCTACTGAGATAATCATATGATTACTTTGGTTCTTGGTAGTCAATTATGCTAATAGCTTTCCTGATATTGAACCAGCCCTGCATTCTTGATATAAATCTTACTTGATCATAGTGTATTATCCTGGTGATAAGTTGCTGTAATCTCTTTGTTAATATTTTATTTAAGATATTTCTTCATTAGGGAAATTGGTGTATAACTTTCTGTTTTGGCCCTTCTTGGTTTAGGTATCAGCACTATATCAATGTCATAAAAGAAATTTGGTATGATTCTGTCTTCCCCTATTTTTTCCAAATAGTCTGTATAATATTGGAGTCAATTGTTCTTTATATGTTTGGTAGAATTCACTTGTAAATCCATCTGGCCTTGGAGATTTTTTCTTAGAAAGTTCATTAATACCTTGTTCAATTTCTCTTTCTAAAATGGATTTAATTATTTTATTCCCTTCTCTATTAATCTGGGTAATCTATATTTTTGTAAATGTTCATCCATTTCACTTAGATTTATTGGCATAGAGTTGAGCAAAATAGCTCCTAATTATGCTTTAATTTCCTCTACATTAGTGGTAAATTCAATCTTTTTGGTTTTTGTAACTGGTAATTTGGTTTTCATCTTTCCTTTTTCTAATCAATTAATCAAAGATTTATCTATTTTATTGTTTTTTTTTCATAAGACCAATTTAGTTTTGCTTATTAATTCAACAGATTTCTTACTTTTAATGTTATTAATCTTTGACTTTCAGAATTTCAAATCTGTTATTTAATTTTAATTTAATTTTTTTTTTTGCTTCTTTGGTATTTAATTTGTTCTAGCTTTTAATTGCCTCTTTTTCTAGATATTTTTAGTTGCATGCTCAATTTCTCTATTTTACTCATGTAAGCATCTACAGATATAAAAATTTCCCTAAGAACTGCTTTGGTTGTATTCCATAAATTTTGGTATATATTGCCTCATTATTATCATTGTTTTGGATGAAATTATCAGTTGTTTCTATAGTTTGTTATTTCATTCACTCATTCTTTAGTATTAGATTATTTAGTTTCCAATGAATTTTTGTTTTATTTTTCTATGACCCCTTATTACAATTGTAATTTTTATTGCACCATGATCTGAAAAGGATGCATTTACTATTTCTACATTTCTGCATTTGATTGTGAGGTTTTTATGTCCTAATAAATGTTCAATAAGAACTATTACATTGAATTCCCAATCCCCATATTTTTGCCCACCTACATTTTTTATTTCCTTCACAGGCTAATTGTATAATATTTCAGAGTCTGATTCTTTTTGTACAGAAAAATAACGGTTTGGTCATGTATACTTATTGTGTATCTAATTTATATTTTAATATATTTAATATCTACTGGTCATCTTGCCATCTGGGGAAGGGAGTGGGGGAAAGAGGGGAAAAATTGGAACAAGAGGTTTGGCAATTGTCAATGCTGTAAAGTTACCCATACATATAACCTGTAAATAAAAGGCTATTAAATAATAATTTAAAAAAAAAAAAAAGAGCAACAAGGAAAAAAACAATACAAATACAGAGGAGCCATAATTAGAAACACACAAGACCTAGCAGCAGTGACATTAAAAGATCACAAATCTTGGAACAATATGTATCAAAAAGCAAAAGGACTGAGATAGCACTTGAAAACATAATAACTAGCAAAGTTAAGCATAGTCCTGAGCAACCAAATTAAATCTTGGCACTAAACTATGCTGACTGGTATATACTGACTTCAGAGATTCTTATATTTTACCTACTGATAAAAATATAAAATAATGATAAAAATAAGATTGATGTTATCTCCTTTATAGAATGTGAGGGGAAAAATGTGTTTATGTAACCCAAAATCCCTACTGGAAACCTAAGGATACAAATATGGTCACTGTTTATCGAAAGAAATGCCAATGGGAAAAGGTAACATAGATATCAGTCAAGGAAGGGAATATGAAAAAAAAAAAAAAATCAAGTCAACATATTCACCTGCAAAGTTATTCATAACAAATAGAAACAAGTCTTCATAGTTCTTTCTCTGGATGTAGACGGCATTTTCTATCACAAGGTATTTCACCAGGTGATATAAGAGTAACAGGAAATTGAATTAAGCTTGGAGTAAGAATTAGTATGAGGTTAGGCTACTGCCAAAGACAGCAGCAGGAAAGAAGATACAGAATAATTCCTTATTATTAAAAAAAAAAAAAAAAAAAAAACCCAAGGTAGGCAGAGCAAAGGCTCACAAATAGGAATGTGGCATAGAGAACATACAGAAAAAACAAATATATAGTTACTTCACAATGCTGAATCAGTACCAGAGAAGGTTGACAGGACATGGGCCAAGCCTAAGTCAGAAATCCACTATGATATTTCACAGAAAGTCAATTTTACAATCAAATACTGCCTTTAAATGGAATGGCCCTATTTTTACAAAAAATATTTATAAAAGTTCTTTTTGTGGTAGCAAAGAATTGGAAACTGAGGAAATATTCAACAATTAGGGAATGGTTGAACAAGTTGCTATAAACGATTGTGCTATAAGAAATGATAAACAGGACAGTTTTAGAAAAATCTGCAAAGTCTTATATGAATTGGGACAAAGTGAGCTGAGCAGAACCAGAAGAAAAATGTACAGAAATAACAATAATGTACAATGATCAATTGTGAAAGATCGACCAAAACACAAATTCAAGATAATTACAAAGGATCCAGTATGAAAACTGTTTTCCAGCTCCAAGAAATTGATGATCTTGGAATGCAGATTGAAGTATACTTTTTTCACTTTATTTTGTGTGTGTGTATGTATTATTTTGCAATATGGTTAATATGGAAATACATTTTGTATGATTCACATGTATAATGTGAATGTATATACATATTGTATGACTTCTCAAGGACATGGGAGTGAAAGGAATAGAAAGAATATGTAACTCAAAATTTAAAAAAATGAATGTTAAAAAATTTAAGTGCAATTGGGAAATTTCTAACAAAACAAATACATATTTTAAAAACTGAGGTGGCTCTAATTTTTATGGGAAGCTTAGTGTAGCAATAAAAAAAAAAAGGCTAGGATAATTCTAGGATATGGCTTTCTCTACTTATGTCTTAAATCTTCTAAGTTTGGCATAGGAGACAGCGCTACAATCTCATGGAGGACAAAAGGCTCTACTAAAGTACAGAAAAAACACTCTCCTACAAAATCTTGGGAAAATCACTAATGCATTTCCATGAGCTGCAGCAGTAGCATTTTAAAAAAGATTTTATCACCTTTTTCTATTCCTTGTTCATGTTTAGTAAAAATCCTCTAACAAAAACTTTCATGTGTTCTGTTTGCCTTAAACAAGAATAAGAAAATCTGAGATGGTTGCTCTTGATTTCTTTAAGGTTCTCAGGTTTTGCTTTTACTTGGCATAATTACATTGTAACTTTCTTTTTTATTATTTTTTATTGAAGTTTTTTATTTTCAAAAGATATGCAAGGATAATTTTTCAACATCAATCATTGAAAAACCTTTTCTTCCAATTTCAACCCACTTCCCTTCAACCATGCCCCTAGATGGCAAGTAATCCATACATGTTAAACATGGTAAAAATATATGTTAAATCCAATATAGGCATACGTGTTTATACTTTTATCTTGCTGCACAAGAAAAACCAGATCAAAAAGGGGAAAAAAAAAAACAAGAAAGAAAATAAAATTCAAACAAACCACGACAGAATGAGTGAAAATGCTAAGTTGTAATCCACTCTCAGTTCCCACAGTCCTATATCTGGGTATAGATGGGTCTCTTCATCACAAGATCACTGGAACTGGCCTGAATCATCTCATTATTGAAAAGAGCCACATCCATTGGAATTGATCATCGTATAATCTTGTTGTTGCAGATTTCGATGATCTGGTTCTGTTCATCTTTAAGTAAGCCTTTCTAAAATCATCCTGCTGATCGTTTCTTACAGAACAATAATATTCCATAACATTCATATATCATAACTTATTTAGCCATTCTCCAAGGATCCACTCAGTTTGCAGTTTCTAGCCACTACAAAAAGGGCTACCACAAACATTTTTGCACATATGGGTCCTCCTTTAAGATCTCTTTGGTTTATAAGCCCAGCAGAAACACAGCTGGATCAAACGGTATATCCACAGTTTGATAACCCTTTGGGAATAGTTCCAATTGCTCTTTAGAATGGTTGGATCCATTCCCAATTCCACCCACACTAGTACAGTGTCCCAGTTTTCCCACATCCCTTCCAACATTCATCATTATCTTTTTCTATCATCTTAGCCAATCAGAGAGGTGTGAAGTGGTACTTCAGAATTGTCTTAATTTGCTTTTCTCTGATCAATTCTACTGTAACTTTCTTTACTTATAGATCTTCAAAACTAAAATATATACATTCAGCTACAAAGTTTAAGCATTAAGCTGATACTTGATGATTTTCTAATGTCAAAGATGTTTCGGTTCCTGGCTAATTATTCTGTCAAAGTGAAGATTTTTGGTCATTTAATGTCTTATCTCAGATACAACCTATTTTTATTACTTATGAAGAAAAATAGTATTTTCTCTACCATATTTTTAGTGTTCCCAGTTCATTTGATTATTACTATATACAAGTTCTTTTATACATTAACCTTATAAGATTAAAAAAAAAAATGACAGCTTACAAAACTGTCCTGAGCCTATCCCCAGGAGTTATATATAGAAATTCATGTTTCCTAATTATTACTCCTGAAAAAGGACATCTGACCACACAAAAATTTAGGTTTACAGGTTCATTCATTTCAAGCTATAGTCAACTTTCCACTAAATATAATGTTTTATATATATGAATCACAATTTCATTCTAGAATCAATTATAAATATTAAGGTAAGTGGAAAAATAAGAAGTGACAGTGTCCATTTACTTCAAATCTAATAATTTCAATGAGTTCCTTCAGTGCCTTCCTAAAATACCAGGAAAGCTTAATACAAAAGTTTTAACTCTATGGCAACTTGAAAACTAGTGAATTAAAAAGAATGTGGAAGATATACTTACCAAATGTGCCATAAAATCCTCTAGGTCCACAAGTCCCAACACCATATTTTTTTAAAGATGCTAAAGCTGCCTCCTTTATAATTAAAAAAAATTTTTTAAAGAAAATTTAATGAATGGAAATGGATTATTGTTTAATCAGAATAAATAATTATGTGATTATAAATATCCCAATTTTATCTGTAGTTTGAAATAAAAAAGACTAAATGTGGTCAATAATCAAAACATACAAAAAACCAAATTATCTTAAAGCTCAATAACTAAAGCTCTCCATTCCAAGAAAAAACAAAGTAACTCCCTAGAAAAATCTACAATTACAAATTATTTAAGACTAAACATATAATGGTTTGTTTTTCTCTCCAAGCAATGCAGTACACATTACCCAGTAAATCCAGGTTACTTATCTCTAATCATAAATTACATATGGAAAAAAGACAATTTGCTGCAGATACCTTAAAGATGAAGAAATCTGAGTGCAGAAAGGGTACTAAATTAATAAGGCAGATTTTAAATGGAGGCCCTATGACTATTTCAGTGCTTTTGTTGCTATATTATGTCTAACTAAGCCAATGAAACAAAGCTTAGTAAAATAACTAAAATGTGCTAAAAACATATAAATTAAAAAACAACTGGAAAAAACCTAACTTTATCATCAGTATATAATAGGATCATAGATTTAAAGTTGAAAGAAATAACAGCAACAACTATCTAGTTTAACCTTCTCATTTTATATACAAGGAACATGAGATTCAAAAGAGATGTTAATTGTGATTTATTTCAGAAATTAACAATATTATCAGTAGTTGTATTTACCTTTACCCTAGCATTATCCAAAAGTCCAAGAAAATTAAAAGATGCAAAGTTTATACATTCCTTTCCATTCACCACAATTTTATGGCCTGGAGGGCTAAGAAAAAAAAAAAAAGAAAAATAATTTTAAAAATCAAATCCATATTTTAGAGACACCAAATATCACATCATCTTTCCCACTGACCTCTATCTGCATATTGATATTCAATTTCTCCCAGAAAACAAAAATAAGAGTATCTGACACTTACATGGAGTTTTAAATTTTGTTAAGCATCTTGTATAAATCATCTCATTTGTTCATCAATACAATACTATAAGTACTTCCATTATTCCCTATATCTTAAGAATGAAAACATCAGAAATTGCCATCTTCATCCAGAGAGAGAACTATAGACTGAAAGTAGATCAAATCATAGTATTTTCACCTTTTGCTGTTTGTTTGTTTTTTTCTTTTCCATGTTTCTCCCCCCTTTGTAGCTGGTTTTTCTTGTGCTGAATTATGAATCTGGAAATATGTTTAGAATAACCGTACACATTTAACTTATATTGAGTTGCCTGTCTTGGGGAGGCGAGAGGAAGAAAAATTTGGAACACGATTTTGCAAAGGTGAATGCTAAAAACTATCTTTACATGTATTTGGAAAAAAGAAAATACTGTTAAAAAAAGAATCAAAACAGCATACTGAAAAGTTATAAATTCCAAATATACACATATATCTAGCCTTAATCAATTAATATTCTACTACTTCCTAGGTATAATGTATGTAATGTTCCTATGTTTTATTGTTCTGAAAAGAAAGGAAAAAGTATATTAAGTAAACTGTTTGCATTAGCTTTAAATCCAACTTGAGATAAGAGTTTTTGTAAAACTCTTTTGGAAAGAATTTGTAAATTGTGAATTATAAAATTATCAAAAAGAAGACCAAAACAAAAAGGATCAGAGGCCATATTTCTTAGGAGTTAAGCAGTTTTTCAAAATGAACAGTTAAAGGAAGTCAGAGAAAAAGGGGCAGAATAAAGTTCCATTTTCTAAAAGGGACAATTTAATTTCAAGGAATTCAGAAAGCAAGCATGGAAAAGTGGAGGAAATTATACAAATAGCATATATCTGAATACAGCTGCAATAAGACAAGGTTTTTTTTCCTCAAAAGCTTTATAAGACTTTTCTTTTTCTCAAGTGCCTAAGTCTCTTGCCAAAAAAAATACTATCCACGGAGTAACTATATATTTTCTATATAGAAAGAAATATGACAAGTGAATGTCACTGGAGAAAGAGCTAAATAGTATAAAGTGATATCAGAACATTTTTACTTTTAACATTAACATTTTTACATCAGAACATAATAACTTAGAGAAAGATTCAGGATTATTTACAGTATAAAGATTTCTTTCTCTCAAATACTTTTTCCACAAATTAATGTCAGTTTATAACTTCCTTACTTCCTCTGCCTGTTTCCAAAATGCATGTCATATGAACTGTAAATATGTCAAACCACAACATCCTACTTCTAGCTTTTATAGTCACTATTTGAGGACCTAACCTCACTTTCCTAATTCTCATTCATGCTTCATTTTTTTCTTCTAATCCATTCTACATCCAAAAGCACCTGAGAAATATAGTGATTCTGTCAAATTACATGCTAAAAGAACTACAATCCACAAATATTTCTAAGAATAATGTACCAAAAGGATATATGATAGCAGATGATATATCTATTGATTAACACATTGGAAACTACACACACATCAAACCTTCCTTCCCCCCCCCAAAAAAAAAACAAAGATCCTCTTCTTTCCAAAAGCTAATTAATACTACATTTCAGATGAATTTCTAGATAAATTTCAACAAATGCAGCAACTAAACTGGAGATTTTTAAAAATCCTCTGGGAGTAGTCAAATTGTATTTACCCTGAAACAATGTTGTAATTAAGAGCAGGATGGTCTTTTGGAACAGGAGGAACAAGAGGTTCTGGCTGCCACTCTTCAATTAATTCTTCTTTTTCCTATAGGAGAAATAAGGCAGAATATACAACAATTTATAGAAAAGGTCACTTTATAAACACCAGAAAATATTTAAACATAGTATTTACAATATTTTAAAATGTTAATCATAAGATTTTGCTTGTATTTGAAATATATCACATTAAAGCATAAATATTTATAGCCAAAATATTATAATTCTTTCCTTCCTGCCACAATCATTTTGATACTCTTGGTCTGAAAAAAATTTTTTTTAAATAATGAAGTTATTTTCAAAAATAGAACTGATTTTACTTGAAGATAAATCAAAATCTATTGCTTCCTGCCACAATTACTGTTGTGGTAAAACTGCTATTATTACCAGACTTGCTCAGGCCAACCTTCTCTCCCCAGGATTTTTCCAAAATTGAGGCTCATCCAACTTCTACCCACATTAGCAGATTAAGATTCCTCAAAGAAAGGCTACAACTTTCTCTCAGGATGCATTTCTTACCACTCTAATTCACAAGCACTAATCAGTGTGCTTCCCATTTACACAAACCAGCCAAAATGATAGCATTAACTCAGAAATAAGAAGTACTACACCAGGATGCAAAGTAATAATATTTATCACATAACAGTCCACTCAAAAACCTGCTATACTGGCTCATACTTTCCCAGCAATGCACGCATCATTCATAGAGGAAGAATGAGTACAAATGACAGAACCCACAAGTGAGGCACATTAAGTAGGAAAATTTGTATTCCCAGGGCAATTCAAACTCTAGACATCAAAGCTTGATATTCTTAGTTCTTTTGAGTCTTTTTAGGCTAGAACTGTCCTTCCTCTATGTCTTTCCATTGGGATAAACCTGCTTCTCTGATATTCACAACCATTAAAATTGTGTTAAGCAATTTTAGAAAAGTAGTTCACTTAAGCCTGTAATCTATGCCCATCCTCTTGCTTTGTTTTCTCTTTTCTAGCAATCTAGGCCAGCCTATTCAGTCTCAAAATTGAAGATGAACAGAAAGTAAAGCAATCTTTTCCTAAGCTCTTCAAAAGCAATTTTTTTTTTTTTTTTATCAGAGCTTTCTTCCAAACAGATTAGTTCCTCACATCAAGAGGAACTTGTCTGACTAGTTGGTCTCAACCAGGCTATGCTCTCGTAATCTTCTAGGCTCCACTGGCTTCTGATGTCTTGCTTCTATAAATAGGTGCTCTCATCAGTCTATCTTTTAAATCCCCAGCTTCTCTTGTAATTTTTCTCTTATCTGAAATCAAGGTTTTTCATATGCGTGAGGTAAACCACCTGTAACTTAGTTTAAGAAATCAAAAATACTCATTTCTATCAGCTATAACACAGGAAAGTCTTGGTTATCAAGATTTTTCAGCTTTCAGTCTCAAAACCCTCAAATAAATCAACTCCTAGGTACAGACCATATTTCCCTTCATTACTTCCTTTAAAAAAAAAACTTAAAGAGCTATTTACTCTCAGGTCCTCAGAACTGTCTATGCTCAAATACTAAGTGGCTCCTTTTTTTTTTTAGTGTTTTATACAAATGTCCTTTCTTGCCTTTTTTTTTTTAATTTATGGAATAAAAACTATTTCTTTAACACAGTACAACAAAAATGACTATGTATAACTTGCTAATCTTTTCAAATAAACACCAAAATAATCAAGTAAATTTTTTTCTTCTCCCAGACCCCCCCCCATCCCATGGCTATCATTAGACACAAAGAGGCATGTGTGTGTGTGTATATATATATATATATATATATATATATATATACACACACACACACGCAAACACACATATATATATATATATATGTGTGTATGTATGTATGTATATATGCATGCAACATTTCCACATCAACTAAATTAAATAACACCCCTAGGCCCCCAAAACTAAGATAATGGGCTTGTTTTACAAACAACAAAAGGCATGTATTTAGCTTCATCTAACTGCAGTAACAAAAAAGATAGCTATGAAAAACCAGTTCAAGAGCTACTAAAAACTGAGTAAATTGGACTTTTGGGAAACAAAATGGTAGAGTAAGCAGTAAATCACGGAAATCCTCTCATATTCTCCTCCAAACAACTATAAAAGACTGCCCTGAACCAAATCCTGGAAATAGAAGAACCAGCAAACAGATGGGTAAAACAATCTTTTAGTCCAAGAATCTTGGAAAATCATCAAAAAAGTCTGTTTAACTCAGACAAAAGGAGAATGCAGTCTAGGAGTGAAAGTATCCCTAGCCAGCAGCAAACCCCATCTAAGCAAACTCTGCTTTATTTACAACACAGGTTGTCACTGTAACCTGACTTCTCAGGAAGGCCAAGAGGTCTTGGGGAGAGGGAGGAATGGGGAGCTGAACCAGACATTGTTAGCAGAGTTCCTTTTACTGGACTAAATGGTCTTGCCCAGGGTTACCCACTGTCTGGCACTGCTCTCCATAATGGCCGGATCATTTCACAGCTCCACAAACAATGTCCCAGTTTTCTCACATTCCCTCCAACATTCATTATTATCTTTTCCTGTCATTTTAGTCAATCTCAGAGATGAGTGTTGGTATTTCAGAGTTGTTTTAATTTGCATTTCTCTAATCAATAGTGATTTGGAGCATTTTTTCATATAATTATAGATATCTTTAATTTCACCATATGAAAACAGTCTATTCATTGATCATTTCAATTAGGAGACAACTTGTATTCTTATGAATTTGATATAGTTCTTTATATATTTTAGAAATGAAGCCAGAATAGCTAGTCACGCCCTCCCTGACTTCTCAGGGAAATGAAAGCCCCCAAAATGAGGTGATCATGCCCCTCCTGATTTCTCAGAAAGGGGGATGAAAACATCAAAAAAAGGAGGTGATCACGCTCTCCCTGATGTCTCAGGGAGATGAAAACACCAAAAAAATTGGGAAGTCAAACCAGATTTTGTTAATGGGATTCTGAAGGGTCTCACTTGAAACAGGTATATATAAATCCATCAACATGGGAGTTATAGCAATATAACACAGGCTAGTCATGATATAACAAACAACATGAATCAACATGAGGAATTACACATGTCCATAAGTCCTAGAAATAGTCCAAAACCAAGCTACTGATCATTACTTCATATGTCGGGGAATACAATGATTCCTGATAGTTTTGAAGTCCTACAATAGTCTCATCATGTGTCAGGAAACCCAATGATTCCTGCTGGTTTTGAAGTTCTGCAACAGTCTCATCAACAATTTTTCATCTCGGGGAATCCAATGATTTCTGGGGGTTTTGAAGTTCTGTAACAGTCTCGTTATCAGCCATGCTCTTTCAGTGCCAGATGTTTCTTAGGTCTTCTCCTCTGTTTCAAGGTTTTTCTCTTTTTCTGTCTCTCTCTGTTGGACAAAGTGAATATGGCTTGTTGGCACCCATCTAATTCCTTCTCCATCTGTTTGTACAAGCAAACCCTCTCCCCCAAGCAATTAACCTATCTGGTCCCTTCCATTCACCACTTTTTGGATCTCTCCACATCACCTGGAAATTATATTGGAGATGCACGCACTGGACATCGCCCTTCTGTCGGGTTATAAAGCCTGTATTCTCCCCAATTGTAATCCCTTTCTCCCCTCTAATTGCTTCTCTGCTAATTGATCATACCAGAATACTGAACTTCTAAAGACTCTCTGGGTGTAAACTTGGCTGCCATCATGCCCCACCTATTTTTTGCTTTGGACCCTGGGGCTTGGCCCCGCCTCTCGTTTCCCTGGGGTTAATCTACATTCTGAGGCCCAGTGGAAGCCTTTGTTGCATTTTGGACACAGGGTTTGAGATCTTGTTCTACCACCCTGAGCTCTCACTCTATCTCTATGCCAACACTGAGCTTTCAGATGCCCTACTTTACAACACCAAAAGCATCAATGAGTCTCTCTGGAAGTCCCTTGCCTAGAGGAGCTCTGTCTTCCCATGTTCATCATAGCCTGGGTATAAAAGGCATTTGTGCCCACTGCGGCACAGTACCTTATGAGCTCCTCTAAAGGAGCATCCTTCTGTAGTCCCAGGGATAATTCTTCTACAAACCTCATTAGCATTTTCTCTAGCAAGCTGCTTTATCATTATTCCTGTTGCTGCATTTTCACCATTCATTCATATGACAGCTGTCTGCAAAAATCCCACGAAATCAGCAAAGGGTTCATTTGGAGCTTGCTCTATTTTTGTGAAGGCTTCCTCTCTATCTTGTCTTCCTTGGGAGGGTGCCCCATGCTTTGACTGCAGAAGCAGCAATTTGCTCACATGCTATCAAAGGGTAATTAATCTATGCTAAAGTATCTGCATACTGACCTTTACCTGCTAGTTGTCAAAGGTGATGTGTATATTAACTCCTGTTTGCCTATTTTGTTGAGCTTGTATTCTCCAGAGTTCATTATACTCTGAAAGCTACAAGGAGTTTTGTCCCAGTTCTAAACATGTCCTTGCTATAGATTTCCAATTACTAGGGGTTAAAATTTCATGAGCCATATTCTCTAATACCATCTTAACATAAGATGATCTAGCTCCATAAAGAGTGCAACCTTTTTTCAGATCTTTGATTTTTTCCAGATCAAAAGGAGTGTATCTTCTCCTTTGTTGACCTCGAGTCAAACTCTTGAATAACAGGGTAAGCATTTAGTTTTAAATCAGTTATATCCTGCCCTTCTTTTTTAGCTTTAACTAGTGCCTTTTGTAATCTTGTCATAGGGGGTGGACAAAGCTGCTTCATGGATGATGCTGATGGTGTCACTGCCCCTTCCCTCCCCCTTCTTCCTCCACAGGTCAAGGGATGGGGAATGCCCTAATGGCTTCTGCTGAAAAGCACCACACCCTTTAATTTCATCAGGATTGTACTTAACTCCTTTTTTGTCTAATTCTTCATGCTTTTCAACTTTTTTTTTTTTTTTTTTTTTAGTAACCTCCCCCTCCTGTTTTTCTTTTTTCCTTATTCTAATACTTATATAATTCCCTAAAGCCAATTGTATTATGTTTTATTTATATAGAATGTTTCTTTAGGAATTGAATCAGGACTGTTATCACTGTAATCAATTCACTTAGTTGCTCTCCTTGTCTGGCTCTAATTCTTCCTTAGAGAACGAAGTGTATTTTAATATTTTGAAGAGTTCAATGATCTGCTTCCAAGTTACAATCAAACCTTGTTTTTTTTTATTGTTTTTTTAATAATAAGAACTTTTTATTTTCAAAATGCACACAAAGTTTTCAACATTCACCCTTGCAAACCCTTGTTTTCCAAATTTTTCTCTCTCCCTTCCCTGTACCCCCCTCTCCTAGATAGCAAGGAATCCAATATAGGTTACAATCCTTTAATCATGTGCAATCCTTCAAACATATTTCCACATTTATCATGCTGCACCAAAAAAATCAGATCAAAAAGGAAAAAAAATGAGAAAAAAAAAAGCAAAGAAACAACAAAAAGGTGAAAATACAATGTTGTGCTCCACATTCAGTCCCCATCGTCTTCTTTTTACATGCAGATAGCTCTCTCTATCACAAGTCTACTGGAATTGCAAGTCTCAGTTTTAAGGGAGCAATTATATAATTTCTAATTCTAACCTCGAACTCTAAATCCCAGGATACTTTGTATACCCACAACCTCCTGAACTCAACTACAAAACTGTGGATGAAACTATTCACTATCAGTAACAGCTAACAACTAGTGTGCACTGTTAAGTACTAAACAATTTATTATTTCATTTGATCCTCACAACAACCCTGAAGGTAGGTGCTATTATTATTCTTATTTTACAGATGAGGAACTGAGGCACACAGTGCTTAAATGACTTCCTCAGGACCATTTAGCTAATAAATATCTGAAGTAGGATCTGCTACTAGTACTACATAAAAGGGAAAATTCTAAATGAAACAAGAAGAGGCAATCAAGAGATAAAATAGAAAATTTTAATTGTGATTTCATCAATCAATAAAACATGTTTTAAATACTTACTGCCAAGTTCTATGTCAGGTAGCTGATGATAAACTGACAATATTGAAATAATCTTTGCCCATAAGAAGTTTACTTTCTAATAGAAGAAATAACAATAGAGTTCAGCTAAGTCACGATGAAAAACTGAAAAAGGATCACTCTTGTTTGTCTTTCATTCCCGAAAATGAACATAATATCAAGGAGATGACACCATGACATGCAAGTGAACTGAATTTAAGGAGGGAAGAATGTGCAAACTCATTAGTCTTACTTTCTCCTCTGGAGCCACCTGGGTCTATTGGCCAGATATGGATCATTATCCTCTCTTGCATATATTGGATCCTATGAGATATTTATGGGAAATCTTTTTGAAAATGAAAATGATGCAGTAAAAATTATTCTACTTGGTACTTAAGAGATGATTTCCAGATGGATCAGAGATAACTGAATCAACCTGAAAGAGTTGCTAAAAGAAAACCTGAAGTGTAGGAAAATACAAGTTACTTGTCTTAACATAACTGATTCTATTTTGTATTATGCTACCATTCTGTAACAGTATTTTGATGTTTATCTTTTCAATAATAACATAACCATATTTTCTATACAGGTTGGAAAAAAACATGAATTTATAAACATAACAACAAAAACAACTAAAAATTAGAGAAATCCCAAGATAAAAAAGAAAGCAAAAATGGGAAAACTTGGTAAACTCTACCTTATCAGGTCAATCAAGTTAATGTAAATAAAACAGATAACTGGCTACTAATCAAAACTTGGATAGAACCATAATGACCAGAGTTAAAATTGCAAAACTTTTTAGTTTTGTTCTTGGGTCAAGAATAAGACAAGATCCTATGTTCTCCTGAGATTCAAACATCTCTTCCTCTCTTGCTCTGCCCATTTTCTTTGATTGAGGGCAATGCTGATCTGCCAGAGAAAGACACATGGCCTCTCACTGGGCAGAGAGGAAACTATGTTGAATAGTGATATAAAACATGCTTACTGGGAAGCTCTGGGAAATCAAGTTGACGCTTGTTCCTGTTGGGATTAATAGTTGTACTGAATGCATTAGAATGTACTCTATTAATAAAGTTTGATTGCTAGGATTGAGAAGTGTAAATTGAATTTGTGTTTCTATCACAATAATTAATGTTATGTAACTAATTTATGTGACAATAAATCAGTTTTCCATCTTCACAGTGCATTAAAAGAGTAAGAGAAAAAAAAAGATACTAAACTTTAGGATAATTGTAATTAGGATAATAGGTAATTGCTATTAGAAACATTGAAAATGATGTAGCCAAAGATACTTAAACAGTCACATAAGCAGAACAAGAATCAAGAGAAAGCAATATTGTAAATATGTGGAGAGATTTGTAAAAAACCCAAATAACCAAAAACCAAGTAAGTGAAGATCATGAAAATTATATGAAGTAGAAAGGAAATCCCTTTATGCATATACTGGACAAATACTGCAGATAAAAATTACCAGGTTTCACAAAGAAATGAGAAAAAAAGTATGCCTTAAGCAAATTATACACAATGCCATTAAATTTCTCCTTAAAAATAAAAAAACTCCACCATCCTGTTTTTATACCAATATTTTCCAACAATATTTTTCCAAACAATCAAAAAAGAAAAATTCACTAAACTTTTATATGCCTAACACCATGCTAGGCACTGGGGATAGAAAGAATAGATGGAAAATGAAGGGGAAGATACTTGCAATTGCGTGTAAGGGAAAGTATGTGTAAATGGGGAATGGGGGGTGGTCAGTAACAGCTTCATGTACAGGGATGGCACTTGAGCTGAGCCAAAAAAAACTAAAGAATCTAAAATATAGTGATAAGGAGGGAGGATAAAATCCATTCATGGAAGATGGGGCAAAGATATAAAGATGAGAGATGCAGTGCTGGTGTAATAGTAAGAAATGTAAGTCTGCTAAACCACAGAGTCTGTGAAAAGAGATAATGTTATTGAGGCTGGAAAGGTCGATTATTCAAAATGCTTTGTATATAGTATATCTTATCAATTACATTTTGCTTTACAGTAAATGATGATTTTAAAACAGGGGTCCTCAAACTTTTTAAATAGGGGGCCAGTTTACTCAGACTGTTGGAGGGCTGGACTATATAGTAAAAACAAAAACTTTGTTTTGTGGGTCTTTAAATAAAGAAACTTCATAGCCCTGGGTGAGGGGGATTAACTGTTCTCAGCTGCTGCATCTGGCCTATGGGCCGTAGTTTGAGGACCCCTGATTTAAGACATTCAAGAAAAATGGAAAAATATTTTTATTTTTATGACAATAGCTTTTTATTCAACATTCACCCTTGCAAAACCTTGCATTCAAAATTTTTCTCCCTCTTTCCCTTCCTCCCCTAGACAGTAAATAATCCTATATATAGGTTAAACATTTGAAAAATATTTTTAATCTCTTACCTTGGCTGTGAGATCAGATCGTTCCTGTAATTTGTATGTTTTGGAGAAAAGAAGTCTGATTATCCAGAGAATTAGAATTCCTTCCAAAATAAGGTGATAGGCAGGAGCCTGTAAATCCAAACAACAAAACTGTAACTATATTAATCTCTAAAATAAGATGAAGTTTACCATTAGAAATTTTAATTTACTTTCTGTATTTCTCAATTCTGTCCCTCTGAATTAGTTATAATGCTCTCCCACTTTGGCCTACAATTCTTTCGGAGCAAAGTATAAATATAGAACACCTTTCTTTGGTGAAAGATTGTCCTTAAAGGGAGAGTTTTAAAGCCATTCAGGAAAGTTGAAAAGTCAAAGAAGAAAACCACTGTCCTAAGTCGCCACAATTATTTTTCTTAATGTACAAAGACCTTAATTGTACTTCATGAAAATATGTGAAGTATGATCTATATCCACATCAAGAACTTTCAAAGTATGAAAGTCTACCATATACAATACAAAGACTACTATATTAAATGTTGATTAAATGCTTTCACCATTGAACAGATATTTGAAATGATTATATCTGTGAAGAATCTGAAAAAGCTATAAAGTAAACTTTCTGCCTGTTTGACAAATATCTTTAAATCAATCTATCAACAAGTATTTATTAATTATCTTTTCCATGCAATAAAGCGCCACTGTGCTAGGCAGTGGATACAAAGACAAAAATTGTCCTTGCCTTTGGGAACTATTGCATATATAAGTTCATGTATATATAAAATAGATATGAGGTTATGGGAGAGAATAGTGTTACAATGCAAAAGCATGAACACTGTATACAAAAAGTAATGAATGTGTAATAAACAGCTGAAAAGAGACCAATGGGGGCCATGTTATAATGTTCTCTCAAAGACCAAAGAAATTCCTGTTTGCTTCTAGAAGCAATGGGGCATCACTGGAGCATGAGTAAGAAAAGCATTTTGGCAACTGTATGGAAGATAGAGTGAACTCACATGAAAATGAAGGTGATGCAAGAGATCCTAAGTGCCTGAAGTAAAGTTAGTTGTATTAATGGACTTGACAACTGGTTGGGATATGTAGGAGGATAGGGGAATCCAGGATGACCCAAGGTTTTCAGATGAAGAGAGGTTGGCTTGAGGGAAAAAAATGAATACTATTTTGGTCATTTTGAACTTTGAGATGCCTGGAGAGACATCTTAAACTCAACATGTCTAAAACTGACATTTTTCATCTTAAACCCTCCCTTTTAATCTTTCTCACTTAGCTTTGTAATCTTTATCATTTTGGAGTCCTCATTCTCCCTCATTCTACATATTTCAAGCTTCCTTTACAAGTTCAAATAAGATGTACACTAGAATGGAAAGGGGGAAAAAAACCAACAACAACAACACACAAAACTCCCTAAGTTGCTCTGTAAATTTGAACTACAACATAATTCACTTTGAGGAATAGAACAATCTACTGAGGGCTATTAAATTACTCAAGAACTTTAGCATTCCAAAACTGTTTCCAGCTGGCAGATTTCAGAAGTTAATAAGAACCCCACCTCCAGGGGAAAAAAAGGTTATGGAAAAGTTAAGAAAGCTCAAGGAAATTACATTCCCTCTTACAAATTCTTTCATCATACCAAAGATACAGGAGGGGTGTGTGTGTGTGTGTGTGTGTGTGTGTGTGTGTGTGTGTGTGTGTGTGTGTGTGTGTGTGTACACACACATAAGGAGTATAAGGAGATATGTGTGTGTGTGTGTGTGTGTGTGTGTGTGTGTGTGTGTGTGTGTACACACACATAAGGAGTATAAGGAGATATATTGTCAAACCAAACATTTAATAAAAATGATCAGAGCATATAATGAAGAAACTTAATACTTCCCTCAAATTGTAGTTCACTATATTTTTATTATTGAAATATACATATCTATCTAATCTATATAATTATTTATTAAATGAAAATGTAAAGTAAATGAGAGATTACTGGCTTGTTTTGCAATAGATTAGATGAAATAATATCTAATCTTCCCAACAAGGAAGAATTTTCTTTCACACCCAAAACAAAAATCCATAAAACTAAAGTACAGCCTTAGAACCAGTTATCTAGTTTCCATCCATATTTCTATTGTTAAAAAACAAAAAACACAAAAACTTATTTTTTCACTTCGAGAAAATAAAACCTCATTCTTTTTTCCAAAATCCCCTATTACCTTCCTTTTTTATGTCTTCAAAACACTCTCATTCATATTATTCTTTCTTTCTCATGTATTCCATTTTCAACACGTAGCTAGCTCCACTTTTAAAGATCTTTTGACTCTCAAACACATTTCCTAATTATCCTACCTTTCCCACATCCGGCTAAGCTTTCCTTTTTTTCCATTTTATCACTGGTTAGTTACTCCCCCTGAAAGAGCAAAATCAGTCATCTCGAATATCTTCTGTCAAGATATTAGAAAATGCCCAATTTTCCAGAGGTAAAACTTACTCATTACCCAGGGAATGAACGCCCTTTGTACTCACCCTCTGGCAAAATTGTATTGTTATTGTAGTGCTCTGACCAGCACCAGGAGTGCTGCAACCAGCACTCATTCTCTGAGCTGAGACAAGCTTGTATAAGTCCCCATGTTCCAGTCATGGTATGCTGGGACTCCAATTTGTCTCCTTGTTGCTATTACCTCTCACTGTCAGGGATACAGCTCATTAAGTAGTATTAAGATCTGCTCACACTAAAGCGGGTCCCTCTGACTAGAGACGGGGCTCCTGCACTACGTATTTGCTTGCAAGCTGTTTCCTTCACTTTGAAATTAAACTTGTTTGATTGCAGGCTCCTAGCCTGCTCTTGTGCACTCTGGCCACCCACAGGTGAGAGGCCGGCTCTCTCTGGTTGACACTTTCAAATGTGGTTTTTACCAGATCTAACCTCCTTAATCGCTTCCGTAGGCAAGAATTTTTTTTTTGTCTTCGAAACCCCAATATACTACTTTGGCACAACGCAAGCAATTAATAAATAATTATGTTTGTGGGTTTGAATAGGTTCTCCCTAGTACTTAATATACACACACTCCCCCGCCGCCTTAACCACACCGCTAATTGGATGAAAAAAATCTGCAACTCTCTGCCGACCTCGCTCATTGGTTAGTTTCCTCGTCAGTTCCTTAAAACCCACCACCGTGGGCCGCGTAAAAAGGCAGTTAAAATGCCAGAAAAGGGCTGAGTGGGCAGAAGAAACGTTCCGCGCGCCCTCCTTCTTTAGGACTAAAATCCACGTCCACCATCCGGCAGCGTTTGCTGCAGTGGCGGGGTAAGAAAAACTCACCTCGTACAAAGCCTGAACCATCTCAACCAGCACCCACTGCTCTCCAACCATCGCCATCGCAGGCGGGACGCAACTTCCGGGATTGTAACGCGCCAGAACGTAAGAGGCGCGTAATGAAGCGCGTTAGGCGGGGCCTTTGAATGATGACGTCCTGGTTTTTTTTTTTTTACTTCGGTTGCATCTTGAGGCGTTTAGGTAGCTGCGGTACAGCCCGATTTGGGGAAACGTTCAGATTGCATTTCAGTCACTTGTCTCCCAGATTTAGGTGATGATGCATGCAGATCACGTATGTGGATGTGTATGTTAACGATACGGTTATTTTAAGTTTATCCTGGAAGAGAAGACTTTCTAGAAATCCTCAAAAAAAAAAAAAGCATTCTAATCTAACCCCATTATTGGGGTTAACCCCCAATCTAATCCATTTTCCCAGTGGAACGTGTTTTTATTTCTTTTTATGGCCCACAAATGCAACATTACACATTTCCCCAAAACTTTTGTTTTGTTTTCTCCAAACCACTCACTCTTAGATAAGGTTTGCATGGGGGGTACCTTCTAAATGATGCTGTCTTGTCGTTTTCCTAGTGAGAAAACCTTAGACGTCAGCTCTTGGAATCCTTATCTGAATGCTCTTTCCAATCACCCAGATAGTCTAACCTTACAGAGAAATTCCAGTGATGAGGAACTGTGCCCAGTAAGGCAACCCACACCATTTTCTGATTGCTATAATTTTTAGGTAATCCTTTCCTCTTTTCAGCCAAAATCTGCTCAGCTGTAATTTACACCCATTAGTCCCTAATTCTGCTATATGTAGATAACCTCCTTCACCCCTCAGTTCAGAATAAAAACGGAATTCCTTTTTGTACTTTTGAATTATGAAAACCTTATTTTACAATTATGAAAACCTTATTTTACAATTATGAAAACCTTATTTTACAATTTTACAACCAGGTGCTACAAATGTAAATCCTATTTTACATATGATGAAAAGGCTTATAGCGCTTAAGAGGCTGAATCACAATACCAGTAAATTTTGGAGGTCTTGTTGATTCCAAAATTCTCCAATAAACTAATTGCCTGTCTGAAGAAACCCTAAACGCCAACTCTAGATTGCTTTCTGTTTCAGTAAGTGGTCGTTAATACTATGCAGGGAATATATGGAATCTGCAGATTTAGACCAGTATTTTCTCAATGTAACATCTTACCAGTCAGTTAATAAAAATTAAATATCTATTATGTGCCAGGCATTTAAGCACTACAGGATATGGGAAAAGGTAAAAGGTAGTCCCTACTTATAAAGAACTCAGACTAATGAGGGAGACCACATACAAACTATCAAGCACAAACAAGTTCTATGAAGGATAAAATTAGAAATAACCAACAAAGAAAAGACACAAAATTAAGGAGGAGTGGGAAAGGCTTCCTGATTAATATTCTAATTAATTTGAATATTTAATTAATATTCCTAATATATAATAAAAACACCAATAGTATTTTTTTAATTAAACTGTGGGGTTTTATCTGGGACTTGAAGAAAGCAGGAAATGGAGATAAGGGAGAACTCTTCCTGCATGAAAGAAAACCAGTGGAAATGCTTTAAGTCAAAAGATTTTTTGACTTAAAAGACTTTTAGCAACAAAAATATTTATAGTAGAACTTTTCATGGTGGTAAAGAATTGGAAATTGAAGGATACTCAACAATTAAGGAATAGCTGAGTAAACTGTGGTATATGATTGTGATGTTATAAAAAACGTCTTTTGAGAGAAACATAAAGGAGGCCAGGATCCCTGGATCACAGATTAATTGTGAGGGAGGTTTAAAATACAGGAAGATTTGGAAAGGGGAACAGGGAGTTTGGGAGAGGCTTTGAATACTAAATAGAATTTTACATTTAATTCTGAAGATGAAGTTTATTCTCTAGGAAGAAGGAGAGGTGACACAGTAAGATTTGTGAAATTGCTGTATTGTTTATTAATGATTGAAGATTGTATCTAATCACTGGAATCTGTAATTCAGAAGACAGTTTGACTACTTAACATTAGAGTCCATAAGATGGTTTGACATCTTTATAACAGTACCTTCTCTATTTTTCTGGGGTTTAGCTTGAATTCTTGCCCCAGATTTAGGGTGGTGGGATAAGTGATGAATTCCTGAAATTATGAGATGTTCTACCTAGTTATAAGTCAAGGATTGCTTAACACTGGACTTTCCAGAGAATATTGATTAACTCTGTTGTCCTGAGTCTTGAAATCCTCTCTTGTAAATCAGGCTAAATGTAAGTCCACTCTATACTACCTTTGTCAATTGAATATATAATGTTCTAATGCATTTAATGGCCATTGTGGGGTTCAGGATGTCAAGTTATTGCAACTGCTAGCCTTATTAAATAAATTGATCATGCTTGGAGACCTTGTGCCTCAGTTTCTCCTTATTGTAGATTTTTATCAGGATAGTTGGTGACCTCATTTGGAACCCAAGTGAAAGCATCCAATCCTAGGACTTCTCAGAATTACTTTCACAGGACTGTTCTGGAAGTTGGATTCCCCCTCAGGCCTCAAGGTTAATTTTCTCCAAGAAAAATTAAGTGACTTAATGAAGGTTACATAGGTAGTAAATATCCATTCCTTTTCTCACCTCTTCTTCAATTTTCCATCTCTCAGATATGCCTTCTGCTGCTTTTTCTTCCTTCACCTGTATCTCACATGATGAAGTAAAGTAACTCCTTTACTTGTTCAAGCGATTTCATTCCATTCCATCTCTTCCTACAGATTGCCCTTTTATTCTATCCCCATTCAATTCTATCCCTATTCAATTTCTGTCCACTAACTTATTTCCTATTACTTAGAATCATGTCCATGTCTCTCCTCTACTGAAAAAATAAACACACAAAAAACCAAAAAAAACCCCAACAAAACAATTACCAAACTGGTAATATCTCACTTAATCTTTCCACTATCATCTTATATTTCTTCTACTCTTTGTAGCTAAACTCCTTAAAAAGACTGTCTACCATGGGTGCCTTCACTTTCTCTCCTGTCACTCTCTTCCTAGCCCCTTCCAGTCTGGTTTTTCCTTATCATTCCACTGAAACTAAACTCTCCAAAGTTGCCAATATTCTCTTTGCTGCCAAATCCAATGATTCAATTCTAATTCTCAGTGATCTTTGTAACCTCTAAAATTGCTGATCATTTTTCCTTGATACTCCCTTTTCTCTAGGTTTTTGGGTTTTTCCCCAAAACTGCTATTTCCTGGTTCTTGTTATACTGTCTGACTACTCCTTCACTGTGTCCTTTTCTGGATCCTTCTCCAGATCATGCTCATGTAGGTGTCCTTCAAGGGTTTGTCCTAGGTTACCTTCTCTTCTTCTTTTGTATTATTGTAATTGATGATCTTGTCAGCTCCCATGGATTTAATTACCATCTCTATACTGAAGATTCTCATATTTATCCTGCCCCTACTCCTCTGCTGACGTCCCATTTTGCTTGTTCATCTACCTTTCATACAGCTTTAAATGGATGTCTCAACAGATAGTTTAAATTCATTAAGACTACTAATGCACTGTTGGTATTGTTGTGAACTTATCTAACCATTTTGGAAACAAAATGGGTATAGAACAGTGCACACCCTCTGACCCAGAAATATTGCTACTAGGTTTGTATATCAAAAAGATAAAAAAAGAAAAAAAGACCTTTAGCAACAAAAATATTTATAGTAGAACTTTTCATGGTGGTAAAAAATTGGAAATTGAAGGATACTCAACAATTAAGGAATAGCTGAGTAAACTGTGGTATATGATTGTGATGTTATAAGAAATGATGAGTAGCATCGTTTCATACAAATCTAGGAACACTTACATGAAATAATGCAAAGTGAAGTGAGTAGAACCAGTCATATTGTAATAATGATCTGCTGTGAATGACTTAGCTTTTCTGATCAATATACAAAATGATCCTTTTTTATTTTTTTGAGGACTTATGATGAAAATGATGTTTATCTCCAGAAAGAGAACTGATGAAGGCTGAGGACTGATTGAAGCGTACATTTTTTAAACTTTATTTTTCTTGCCTTTTTTTTTTTTTGCTACATGGCTAATATGGCATGATTTCACATGTATAACTGATATCACATTCCATGCCTTCTCAGTGTATAGGTGAGGTACAGTAAGAGAGAGAAAGAACTAAGAACTCAAAATTTCTAAAAATAAATAAATACAATTTGAAAAAAGAAAGAAATTCACTAAGTTCAAAGTGGAATTCATTTCCCCCTCAACCCTATCCTTCCTTCTACCTTCCCTATTATTATAAAGGCCAAATGCCATCCTCCCAATTCCTTGGGCTCAAAACTTGGAAAACATTCTGGATTCCTCAATATCTCACATGTTATTTAATTTCACTTTTGCAACATCTCTTGAATGAGATTCCTATTGCCTTAAGAATCAATTATAATATGCTTTGTTTTACATTCACAGCTTTTTATAACTTTACCTGCCTTTCCATTCTTCTTACAGCTTACTCCCAACATGTCTCCCTTTAATCCAGGGAAACTGACTTCCTGAACAATCTTGCTCCATCTTGGTATTTTCTCTATCTGTCCTCTGTCTCATTAGGTTCCTTTAAGTCTCATCAACAACTACTACAAAGACCTGCTCCTTCTCCTTCTTTTTGATGAGGGCAGGGTACCAAAGGAGAGGTGTGGCAGAAATGGATGAAGGTTTCCTTGCTCTCCAAGGCGCAAGTTCCCAGCAAAGGAAATTCGCTAAACTCAAAGGCTGTGATAAAAGGCTTTTATTGTTAAAGAGGCACCAAGAGAAAGACTTCCTTGGCAGGCAATATCATTCTCAAGAGAGAAGTGATTTGCAGAGACATTTTCTGAAAACCTATTTTATACAGGAGTTGACATTCTGTTTGCAAAGAGACATTTTCTGAAGACCTATTTTATACAGGAGTTGACATTCTGTATGAAAGACTATTTGAGTTTTTATATGAAAGGAGACATTTTCTGAAGACTCATCTTCCTGTCTCCAGAGGATGTAAGACCATTTGAGTTTGTATAACTTTTTGTTGGTGATTTTACATAACTTTACGGAGCTGTCTTGGGTAGTTTTACTCTCATCCTCTCCCCCCTCAAGCAATAAGCACAAATTCTTTTGGGAAAAGGGTTGAAGGTCTCAGGTCTTCCTGCTGAAAAAAATGACCGTAGAACTGACTCTAATGGGGGAGGCTAGGGGTTGTGGGGAGGGGATTGTGCTTGGAGGAGAGAAACGAGATCTGAAAACAGTAGCCGCAGCATGCAGTGGATGTGGAGTTTGCACATCAGTTGTCTCAGGATCCCCAGGTCGCAAGAGAAGCTGAAAACTTGCAGCCTAAAGCCTACAGGAA
The DNA here is from genome assembly GCF_902635505.1 of Sarcophilus harrisii. NCBI lineage: Eukaryota > Metazoa > Chordata > Mammalia > Dasyuromorphia > Dasyuridae > Sarcophilus > Sarcophilus harrisii. Next base: position 293,435,855 of record NC_045426.1, on the reverse strand, counting down.
ACAAATATCACAAGCAATCTGAAAATGCAGGAACCAAATATGAGCAAAAGGATAATAATCAGAAGAGAAGTTAGTATAGGGGCCATTAGGGACCATATTCAGGATTCCACCCAGAGGAGGACTGGGGAGGGGTGAGAAACTGCTCATAGATGTCTCCTGGACAACCCCATTTCCCACAGAGTCCCCTAGTCTGATCAGGAAGTTGTCACCCAATGGCAAGGGCCACAGAGTAAGACCAGGAAAGCTGGAGAGAGAGCAACAGGAATAGACTCTTCATAATGAGGAGGAAAGGAGATTAGAGTGAGAGCCTTCTTTCTCCAAAGTTTTTCCAGGAATCTTGCGGAAAAGAAACTTTAGCTACTCAATGGACTCACAGGAGTACTCTGGGTTATCTGAAGGAGAGGTAACAGAAGCAGCATTTTTAATTCTAGAAATATGAGTCCAGCTGGGGGATGCTTCCAGTTCAACTGCCCTTGGTGTGGTCAGAATGACCCTGTATGGGCCTTTCCACTTTCCACCTAAAGGGTCAGATCCCTGGGGTTTCCAGGTTTTCAAATACACCATATCACCTGGATTCACAGGGGATGGGATTTGGTTTGAAGCTTCCAAGAGCCTAGGGAGGTGCTCATTTGCGTATTCAGAGAGCTCCTTTTGAAATGCACTGAGCTGAGTAGAGAACAGAGTGACTCACTGCAAGTTGGAATCCACAAAGATGTCATTGATTAAGAAAGGCTTCCCATACAGAAGTTCAAAGGGACTCAATTTAATTATTTTGGGGGGGGGGGGGAGGAGAGAAGGAGGGAGGACGATCCTGACTCTAAGTAACCCCAATGGGAGATTCTTTTTCCTGCCCTCTCTAGTCTCCAAGGAGAGTTTAGTAAGGACTCTCTTTAGTGTATGAGTCATTTTTTCTACCTTCCCAGAGGCTTGATGACACCAGGCAAAGTGGAGATGATAAGAAATGTTAAGTGTCTTGCCTACCCCTTGGGTTAGCTGAGAAATGAAGGCAGGCCCCATTATCGCTCTGTAAAGAGCTGGGCAAGCCAAAACGTGTATGATCTCTTTCAGCAAGCACTTCGGCACTTCCTGGGCCTTCTCAATCCTAGAAGGAAAGGCTTCTACTCAGTGAATGGATCAATAAATACCAGAATCAGCTTAAAACCTCTACAAGAGGGCATATGCGTGAAGTCTAGTTGCCAGTCCTCACCAGGACACGTGCCTCTTCTCTGGACCGGCTTCAGGAGAGGTAGAGACTTGACAGCTCCCTCAGGATTCCCCTGGGCACAGACTGGGCAGCCTGGCAGACTTGTCTGATCGTTTCTCCCAGCTTGTGGCCAGTGAAAATATGTTTCACCAGGGAATGGAGGGCATTTCTCCCCAGGTGGTAGCCTGATGGAGACCAGAGATCAGTTTCCACTGACTTGCCTCTGGGATTAAGAGGTGGTTTGAGGGCCTTTGAAACCAACCAGAGGGAGAAAGGGTGTACTCCCGTTCCTTTGCGAGAGCCTTTTCCTATGAGCTATAGGAAGGGGTAAAAGAATCAGGGAGCTGGGGAATTAAAGGTGCCATCATTGGTGAAAGGGCAGCTGCTTTAGCAGCTGAATCTGCCAGCCTGTTTCCCATAGCCTGAAGTGAATCTCCCTTCTGGTGCCCTTTACAGAATGTGACCGAGACCTCGCCAGGTTCACAGACAGCTTGCAGTAGACGCAGAATTTCTCCCGTACCTTTAATGGGAGAGTTTTTCACTTTCAACAAGCCCCTTTCTTTTCAAATAGCTCTGTGAGCATGCAAAATATGAAAAGCATAATTGGCATCAGTGTAGATATTGACTCTCATCCCCTTCTCCAGTTCTAAAGCTCTGGTCAAGGCAGTGAGCTCCACTTTCTGAGCAGAAGTTCCAGGAGGCAATGGCTTAGCCTCCAGATTGCTATGAAGAAACACCACTGCTTTTCTCTCCCCGCCCTCAAGAAAGCTAGATCCATATGTGAACCACTCCCCATCTGAGTTCTCAAGAGGGGTGGTATCTGCTGAATTAGAATCTATAACTTCCTCACAATTATGGACAATCTCTCCTGGTTGAGAGACGTCAGGGAGAAGAGTGGCAGGATTTAAAGTGTGACAGACTGCAGAGTCAGGTCAGGGGTATCCAGCATGAGAGCCTGGTACCTAGTAAGCCTCCCACTCAAGAGCCACTGATGCCCTTTAGCTTCTGGAATAATTTGGACTCTGTGGGGGGTTAAAACCTCAAATGGCTGACCCAAGGTCAGTTTGGAGGCTTCCTCAATTAACAGGGCTATGGCAGCCACTGCTCTAAGACAGGAAGGCCATCCTAGGGAAACTGAGTCTAGCTTCTCTGAGAAATAAGCCACAGGCCTGGGATCAGGTCCTAAAGGCTGGGTAAAGACCCCCAAAGTTTGCCTATGCCTTTCATCCACATACAGGGTGAAAGGTTTCTGTAAATCAGGGAGGGCAAGGGCAGAGGCAGAAATCAGTTTGACTTTCAGGGTTTTAAAAGCCTTTACCTGATCAGGTCCCCATTCAAGAGCAAGATTGTAGGGACCTTGAATAGAATCATAGAGGGGTTTGGCAATAATCGCAAAATTGGGGATCCAGATCCTGCAGGAGCCGGACATGCCTAGAAAGGTACAAGCTGCTTCTTTGAGGCAGGGTCTGGGAGGCTTAAAATAGCCTGTTTCCTCTCCTCAGTTAGAGAGTGAGAGGTGAGGGTGAGATTGTGGCCCAAATATTTGACAGACTGGCGGTCAATGTGGGCCTTTGGTAGGGAGACCCTGTAGCCTCTTGAGGCTAGAAAATTTAAGTTCTTTATGGCCGCTGTCAGAGACTCCTCTCTGGTCGGGCTGCAGAGCAGAGCAAAATATCATCAGTTCCCTTAAATCTTTGGCTAATGTTTGCCCAAAAAGGTATGGATTGTCACGGAAGCCATGAGGCAGAACAGTCCTGATTAACTGGTGGGGGAGTCCCCCTGGCTTAGCCCATTCAAAAACAAAAAGGAACCTTGAGTCCTTATGCAAAGGTATGCAGAAAAAAGCACCTTTAATATCTAGGGTCAAGAACTATTATGTATTCCCTGGAATCTGCGTGGAAATCGTATATGAATTGGGTACAATGGGATGAATGGGATGACCGCTTTATTAATTGCCCTGAGATCCTGCACTAAGGGGTGAACAAGATGAGGTGAGATATTTCAAGACAGTTGTGAAAATCGAGTAAGGCTTCATCTGTTTCAAAGTTTGAGGAGGCCTGAAGGACTTTAAGCATCAAGTCAAGGGCATACTTAAGTCCCCTTCCTGCTATCCCCTAAGGGCGTACTTAAATCCCCTTGTTATCCTCCTATGTCATCAGTGTCTTTCTGTTTAAGTCAAATATGGGTAACTATGTACTTATTGGTCAAGTTCAATTTCTTGGGTTGTTCCCGAGGTTAGAATGTAAAATCCTCAGCCAATAAGGATGAGGGTCAGCGGTGGGAGGGGGTATTTGCGTTAGGGATAAAAAGTGTTGACCCTGCCCCCTACAGTGCTTCCTCCCTTCGATTGTCTGCTCCATGGTTGGGATGCCCGATTCTCGAGAAAGTATAATAAACTTTGCTTTGCTTCTAGATATTTCTCCAGCTTTTTTTTTTTTTTTTTTTTATTAAATGCTGTCTGAACCACACAGAGGTAATCTCCCTTTGCCTTCCAGATGGAAAGAATTGGAATATTCAGGGAGACTCAGGGGATGAGAAGTTTGAATTTAAGGAACTTGTCCATCAGAGGCTGCAATGCTATCCTGTCTTCCTGCTTAATTGGATATTGATGTCTATGAGGAAATACACTAGGATCCCGCAGCTTAATGAGGGCTGGGGTGGCATGTATGGCTCTTCCAGGGATGCCCAGATCCCACACAGAGGAGTCTGTGTCCTCCCAGATCTCATAGGGAATTTCATAGAATCTGGAAAGGAGCACAAAGATTATTTGGAGGTTTGAGCAGGGAGAATTGGGCTTTCAGCTTTACCATCAAATCTCTCCCTATTAATGGGATGGGACAGGAAGGGATAATTAGAAAAGAATGTGGAAACAATAGGTCCTGGAACCTGCAAGGCAGGGGGAGGGTTTCCAAACAGTTTCTATGTCTCCTTTCAATTCCCATCCTCTTATAAGGGGAGGGGCAAAAAGCAGAACAGAGAGGGCTTTGTATCAAAGAGAAACGAGGTGAGCATACCTGTTATGTTCCAAGTCATCCTGGGTTCAGCATCGCTAATGGAGAAAGGGGGGCCATAGCCAAACCCAGGGCCTCATTAGTCTATGTCTTGAGAGGCCCTAAGGACAAGAATGGGAGCTGTGGCCCTTCCCTTTCCTGGGCAGTTGCTCTTTCAGTGTCCTTCCTGTTTGCATCTAGGGCAAGGGCCTGGAGGCTGACTTTTCAGAGGGCAATTCCTCATCCAGTGGCCTTGCCTTTTGCACCTAAAGCACGAACCCTGAAGCTTTTTGGAAATAGCACGAACCCTGAGGCTGGAAATAGCAGCAGCCAAAATCTGGGCCTGTTCTTTGTTCTTTGCTCTGGCCTTTTGATCCTCCTCTCAATCCCTGTTATTGAATACCCCAAAGGCAACTTCCAATAACTAAGTCATGGGAGTCTGGGGCCCTAGAGTCAATTTCTGTAGCTTCCATCTTGAATGAGATGAGGTGAGATCTTTCAAGACAGTTGTGAAAATCGAGTAAGGCTTCATCTATTTGAAAGTTTGAGTAGGCCTGAAGGACTTTAAGCATTGAGTCAAGGGCATACTTAAGTCCCCTCCCTGCTATCCCCTAAGTGCATACTTAAGTCCCCTTGTTATCCTCCTATGACATCAGTGTCTTTCTGTTTAGGTCAGATATGGGCAACTATGTACTTATTGGTCAAATTCAATTTCTTGGGTAGTTCCCGAGTTTCCTCAGCCAATAAGGATGAGGGTCAGTGGTGGGAGGGGGAATTTTTGTTAGGGATAAAAAGTGTTGACACCGCCCCATACAGTGCCTCTTCCCTTCCATTGTCTGCCCAGTGGGTAGGACATCCAATTCTCACGAGAAGGTATAATAAACTTTGCTTTGCTTCTAGATTTCTCTCCAGCTTTTTTAAATTAAATACTGTCTGAACCACACAATCTTATATCTGGGGGAGACTGACTGATAAAATGCATGCCAAGGACAGTGGTTATGTTTGGAGAAGTGGGGTCCAGGATTAGTATATATCCTAATGGCCTCTACAAGGCGACCCTGAAAGAGGGCAGGATTTTCATCAGCTGCTTGGGTGATCTCTCTAAATTTATCATAATTCACCTGTTTTTTAATCCCCTTTTTCATGCCCTCCAGGAGGCAGGTTAGGAGATGATCCCTCTTCTCTCTGTCCCTGCTCCCCTCCTGATAGTTCCACCTGGGGTCTGAGATGGGCATGGCTATGGCCTATGCTCAATATCTGCCAGGGGAAGAGGCAGCCATGTCATCTCCAAACTTCTGGGCCAGGTCCCAGATTCTCTTTTTCTCCTCTATGGTACAACAAGAGGAGATAATGATATTCACATCTCGCCAGGACAGATCGTATTGGAGAGCAATGGCTTTGAATTCCTCAATATACTTAGTGGGATCCTCTGAGTATCTGCCCAGTTTCTCCTTAATTTGGAAAAGATCCAACATGGATCTCCCCCTCCTCCCGCAGGGTTGGCTACTTCCCTCAAGGAGCAGAGTTTAGTGGAGGTAGCTCCAAATTGTCTACACAATCTCCTATACAACACATCAGACTTGCACAGAGTGGGCGGGGCCATTCTTTCTCCAAGCATATATTAATATTGTCCAATTGCTAATTAGCCTAAAGTGCTAAGAGGGACTTCAGTGCAACTAGACCTTCAAGAGCTTCAGCCCATTACAGTATTTATTTATTTAAAACTTAAATGCAAAATAAGAAAAAAAAAATAGAAAAAGAAAGAAAAAAATGTCTTAACTTCTACAGGAAACTGTTTCTAGCCTCTCTTAATTGCAGTACTTTCTCCCTATTACTTCCCATTTATCCTGTACATAACATGTTTGTAAATATTTGTTTACATGTTGTCATGTATGCACCTGGAGGGGAGAAACTATTTTTTCCCTCTTTTTTGTATCTCTGGTGCTCAGCATAGTACATAGCACACAGTAGGTATAAAATGTTTATTAATTCATTTAATAATTGAAGTATTAGAGGAAAGATTCAATGCCATATTCTCTAATTCTACAGCCAAAGTTTTTCCTACTGTACCAGTTTGCCTCATTGCCTCCAGATTATATTGCTTAACTGAATGTATATTTCACAGAATCACAATATCATATAGTTGGAAGGGAATCAAAACAAAAAATAATTTGACCTGCCTTGAAATTATCAATTTTTTAAACTTTAACCTGACCAAGAATCCCTTCTAAAATATGCTTCCAAATTGTTCGTTCAGTCTTGGATTGAAAGCCTCTAGTGAAAGGAAACTCCTTACTAACGGAGGCAATCCATTTTATTTTTGCTCTAATGATTAGGAAGTATATTTCTTATATAATCTTAAATGTATCTTTCTGTAACTACAATTTATTCTTCTTAGGAATTAAGAACAGAATAAATCTAATGTTCAATGATCACCTTCTTTAAGAATTTTGCATTTTTGGCCTCATTTCTAAAATATATAGAGAATTGACTCAAATTTATAATAGTTCAAGCCATTCTCCAATTGATAAATGGTCAAAGGATATGACCAGACAATTTTCACATGAAGAAATTGAAACTATTTGTTGTCATATGAAAAGGTACTCCAAATCACTATTGATCAGAGAAATGCAAATTAAGACAACTCTGAGATACTACTACACACCTCTCAGATTGGCTAAGATGACAGGAAAAGATAATGATGAATGTTGGAGGGAATGTGGGAAAACTGGGTCTCTGATACCTTGTTGGTGGAACTGTGAATGGAACCAACCATTCTGGAGAGCAATTTGGAACTATGCTCAAAAAGTTATCAAACTGTGCATATCCTTTGACCCAGCAGTGTTTCTACTGGGCTTATATCCCAAAGAGATCATAAAGAAGGGAAAGGGACCCCTATGTGCAAAAATGTTTGTGGCAGTCCTTTTTGTAGTGGCTAGAAACTGGAAACTGAGTGGATGCCCATCAATTGGAGAATGGCTGAATAAAGTATGGTATATGAATGTTATGGAACATTATTGTTCTGTAAGAAATAACCAATAGGATGATTTCAGAGAGGCCTGGAGAGACTTACATGAACTAATGCTAAGTAAAATAAACAGAACCAGGAGATCATTATACAAAGCAACAAAAAGACTGTAGGATGATCAATTCTGATGGACACAGCTCTCTTCATCAATGAGATGATTCAAACCAGTTCCACTTTCTCATTGATGAAGAGAGCCATCTACATCCAGAGAGAGGAGTGTGGGAACTGAATATGAACCATAACATAGCATTCTCTATTATTTGCTTGCATTTTATTTTCTTTTGTACTTTTTTTTCTTCCTTCTTGATCTGATTTTTCTTGTGCAGCAAGATAACTATAAAAATATGTATACATATATTGCATTTAACATATATTATAACATTTAATGGATTGGACTACCTGACATCTGGGGAGAGGGTGGGGGGAAGGAGAGGAAAATTTGGAACAGAAGCTTTTTCAAGGATCAGTGTTGAAAAATTACCCATGCATATGTTTTGTAAATAAAAGACTTAATAAAAAAAATAAAATAAAAAGAATTTTGCTTTCTTTTTTTTTTAATTTCTGCTAAAACAATCTAGGCCTAGGTAAAACATCAGGGAGCATTCAAGATATGTAACAATAAGTTTCCATTTCAAGAAAACATATATAATAACAAGACATTATATTCACAAGTGTACACCTTTCTTTTTACTTCTTTGTAGATTTTCTTTTGTTTTTCACTGTGCACTTTTTACTTTATTCTTTTTCCCCCCTTCCTTTTTCTAAGTCTCCTAAACAGATTACACTTAGCACAGATATAGTTATGTATGCATATGCATACACATGCATACATACACATGTCTATATATACATACATAAAAATCTACATACATATATACACACAAATATATATACATAGAAATGCATCTAAAACAGTATTATTATGGTTGACATATAATATAGATTTCTCTTTTGATTGAATCTTTTGACTTTGAGAATAATGATTATTACCCCCACTTTTTTTCCTAGTAAGTTCTTCTCCTGATCCTTGTTATTGTGTTTGTATAATTATCTTATTTCCTATCCCTGCTAACTCTTCTACTTTACTTCTACTTCTTAACTTGCCTTGCCATTATGTTATTTAATCTCCCCCTGCTCATGAATCTTACTTTTATCTTCTTCCCCTAGCTTTTCCCTTCCTCTTTCTCCTATTACCATTGATCTACACACTTTACCCATTCCATCTAAATACTCTTTTGAACCTTACATTATCTTTTGCTACTCTTTCTTTCTCTATATATCCCTTTCCTATTAATTTACACACCTTGTGCCATTCCCATTAATCTACGTGCAGTTCTGTACCCCATCTTATCCTATTTCCTTCCCCCTTATTTCTTTATCTGGAGGGTGCTATATGCTTCTTGCTATGTGTGTAAGTAGCTATATGTATATATGCATGCATTTATATGTATTGTTCCTTAATTAACCCATTCCTAATGTGAGTAGGTTTTCAAAACTACCAACTCTCCTCCTCCATCTAATGTTTCTTCCTGCCAATTCTTCCTTTACACCTCATTTGTATAGCTTAATTACTAGTTTTACCTTTTTTTAGACAGTTTTCTTAAGTCAGATCATACATAGTTCTGCCCCAATTTTTCTTTTGGACCACCCAGTTACTAATGTCAATCTTAAATATATGGTTTATCTTTTGATGTATAAAACATGAACATTTTATCCTTAATGAGTCCCTTGAAATTAGTCTTTGATGTTGCCACTTGTAATGTTCTCTTCTCTAATAATATAATTATTCTCTGTGAGCAGGTTTCTTGGAGGGCTTCATTTCAGTTCAGTAAATAATCACCTCAAATGTAGCCAGGAGTTAAAGTCCAATCCTTTATTGTCTCTTCCAAAATAGCCCAGTTAGCTTTCTTAGAGGGTTATCTCTCTCCTTGGTTCCAAGAGTTCCTGTTGCTAGTCCTTTTGCCTCTGCCAGCTTCAGCCTCCATCTCTCTCTGAATCCTTCGTTCTGCCCAACTGAATCCTGGCTTCTCAATCTCCCGATGATCCCAGTGGGCTTCTCCTTTGATATGCTCTTTTAGAGGTGTGAACTCAAAGGTTGACTCCTCCTCTGAGAGTGGGATTGTAGAAGCTTGTGACTTGTGAATCTCCTCCACTGAATTTGTGAATCTCCTGGACTTGTGAATATCCCCGAGTGCCTATCAATTCCAGTGACTTAGCACCTTGTAAGAATCATAACATTGCATGTCAAATTTTCTGTTGAGATCAGGTTTGGTTGAGACAAAGTCTTTAAAATCTGTGAATTCACTGACTATCCATTTTTTGTTGTTGTTGTTTTGTTCAGTATTATGTTTAATTGTGCTGGATGTAATATATATATGGATTGTCGATATATATTATTTCCAGGATCTGAAGTCATCTGGGTTATAGCTGATGATAAATCCTGTACAATTCTTATTGTTGCGCTAACATAATTGAATTGTTTTTTTTCTTGTGTCTTGCAAAATTTTCTCTTTGATCTGGGAGTTCAAAATTTGGTAATAATATTCCTATATATTTTCCACAAAGGATCTCTTTGAGGTGGTAATTGGTGGATTTTTTTTCTATTTTCTACTTTCCCTTCATGTTCTATTATTCCAGAAAAAATTTATTGAGTTATTTCTTTCTTATTGTTTCAAGATTCTTTTGTTTTTGATCACAGCTTTCGGATTGTCCAATTATTCTTATAATTTCTTTTCTTGATCTGTTCTTCAAATCTGTTGTTTTTCTCATAAGATGTTTCCATTCTATTCTATTTTTTCATTCTGTTTTGTTATTTTTTTGGCCTCTTAAAGCTTCGCTGGGTTCCCCTTGCACAATTTTAATTTTCAAAGAATTATTTTTTCCTTTAAGACTCTGTATCTCCTTTTTCAATTGGTTGATTTTCTTTTCATAAAATTGTTTTTCTAGAATGGTTTTTGTGTGTATATTTTTCCTCAGTCTATCTCATTTAACTTTATTCTTGGGTAGAAGAGGATTTTTTTTTTCATCTATATCCTCCTCTGATGATGAACATTGGTCTTTCCTATTTCTATAGTAACTTTCTATTGTTGAGAGTCTTTCTTCTTTGCCTGCTCATTTTTTTTTTTTTTTAATAAGAAGTTATTAGTGTCCTGGAATGAGTGGGATCTTGCTTCTGGCTTCACAGTGGCTGTCTCCACTGACCTGGAACCCAAACCAAAAATTCTACTTCTTGCAAGCTTCCCTGGGTCTCTGCTTCTTGACTCACTGAGCATGTGCTGGTTCTTTCTCATGTGGAACTAGATCTCTGCAGCATAGCTGAGCCTGGCAGTCTTTATCATTTGAGATTTCCTCAATCTTTTTAGACTCAGATTTCAACTTCCCAAGATGTCCAGGAGGTCTAAATTCCTGCTTGCTAACCAGGAGGTGTTTGTACTTTACACTGTTAAACTGTCCTGTGATCTTTCTTAGGGTCTTCTCAGGTTGTCCCAGAAAGATCTCTTTTCTGCCGCAGTCTTATTTGTTTTTTACCAGTATGTTGACCTGGAGGTGCAATTTTGTTTTGTTTGTGGGGAAAATCTGGAAAGCTTGGAATTTTGTGATCTACTCTGCCATCTTCTCAGAATCCTCCCATAATATATCTCAATTAACAAAAAAAGTACCAGAGGCTAGCTGAATGTGACTGGAACCTCTGCCAGAAGCACAGAGACTTTCACTTCCTAGGCTGTGGAGTCAGGGTCTGAATCCAGGAAGATTGGGAGTGCCAAGCCCAGCTGTGCTGCTGAAATAGAGGCTGAGAAGAGACCAGCACCTGGCCAGTGCAGAAGCAATGGATCAGAGATACTGTAGGCCATGAGTACTTGCAGGAGGGGGATCCTCTTGGTTTGGGGTTTCTGATCAGAGAGAAGAGCTGAAGGGAAGTTTGAAGCACTATCTCCCCATTTACACTATTAGAGGTGCTTACACTAATACCTCTTATTTAAAAAAAAAAAAAACTGCTAAAGAACAAACCATAGAAACTTGCTATGGCAACAGGGAAGTCCAAGGTTCATCTTCAGAAGAGGACACTCCATTATACCATAACTTATTCAGCCATTTCCCCACTGATTGGCATCCACTCAATTTCCAGTTCTTTGCCACCATAAAAAGGGCTGCTATAAATATTTTTGCACATGTAGTCCGTTTTTGATTTTTTTTTAGGATACAGACTTAGTAATGGTTCTCCAGAATGGTTGAATCATTTCACAAATCCACCAACAATGTCCCAGTTTTCCCACATCCCTTCCAATATTCATCATTGTCTTTTCCTGTTATCTTAGTCAATCTGAGAAGTGTGAAATAGTACCTCTGATTTATCTTAATATGCATTTCTCTAATCAATAGTGATTTAGAGCAATTTTAAATATGATTAGAAATGGCTTTAATTTCTTTATCTTCCTTCACAGTTGATCATCATATAATCTTGATGTTACTATGTACAATGTTCTCTTTGTTATCATCAGTTGATGTAAATTTTTATAAGTTTTTCTGAAATCATTCTGCTCATCATTTCGTATACAATATTCTATTCCATTCATATACCATAACTTATTCAGTCATTCTCCCATTAATTAGCATCCACTCAATTTCCAGTTCCTTATCACTACAAAAAAGGGCTTCTATAAGCATTTTTGTATATGTGGGTTCTTTTCCCTTTTTTAAAAAAAAACTATCTCTTTGGGTTAAAGACCCAATAAAAACACTGCTGGATCAAAGGATATGCACAGTTTGATAGGCATTTGGACATAGTTCCAAATTACTCTCCAGAATGGTTGAATCACTTCACTAATTCGCCAACAATGTATTTCAATGTCCCAGTTTTTCCATGCCCTATTCAACATTTGTTATTATCTTTTTCTGTTAACTTAGTCAATCTGAGAAGTATGAATTGGTACCTCATATTTGTCTTAATATGACTTTCTTTAATCTATAGTGATTTAGAGCAATTTTTAATATTAGAAATGGCTTTAATTTCTTCATCTGAAAATTATCTGTTTATATCCTTTGACCACTTATCAATTGGGTTTGTATTCTTATAAATTTCAGTCAGTTCTCTCTATATATATTTTAGAAATGAGGCCTTTATTAGAAATACTGGCTTAAAAAATTTCCCCAAGGTCTTTCTGCTTCCTTTCTAATCTTGGCTACATTGTTTTTGTTTGTAAAACAAATCCACACTATTTTCCAGTTTTCCCAGAATTTTTATGAAATAGTGAATTCTTATACCCAAAGAACTATCAAACTGCATACCTTTTGATCCAACAATGTCTCTACTGGGTCTGTATCTCAAAGAGATCACAAAAGAGGAAAAAGAAAAATGCTTATAGCAGCCCTTTTTGTAGTGGCAAGGAACTGGAAATTAAGTGGATGCTTATGGTGGGGGGGGGGGAGGAGGGGACTGAATAAGTTATGGTATATAAATGGAATGAAATATTATTGTTCTATGAGAAATGTTGAACAGGCTGATTTCAGAAAAGCCTGGAAAGGCTTACATAATACTGAGTGAAGTGAGCAAAACCAAGAGAAAATTGTGTACAGAAACAGCAAGATTTTGTGATGATCAACTGTGATGATCTTGGCTCTTTTCATCATTGAGGTGATTTAAGGCAATTCCAATAGACTTGTGATGGAAAGTGCCATTCACACCCAGAGAAAGAACTATGGAGACTAAATGTGGATCAAAGCACAATATTTTCATCTTTTTGTGGTTATTTTTTCTTTGTTTGCTCTATTTTCTCATTTTTTTTTCCTTTTGATCTGATTTTTTTTTTTTTTTTTTTTTGCTCAGCATGGCATATATGGAAATATGTTTAGAAAAAAATTGCACACATTTAACCTACATCAGATTGATTGCTATCCTGGGAAGGATAGAGGTGAAAGAAGGAGAAAAATTTAGAACACAAGGTTTTGCAAAAGTGAATGTGTTTGAAAATTTTTTTTTCAAAGAATAGTGAGTTCTTACCCCAGTTCTTATTCCAGAAGTTTGTCTTTGCATTAGATTGTCATTCACTATCGTGTCTTATGAGCCTAATTTATTCCACTGATCCACTACTCTATTTCTTAACTTTTTGATCTTGTGGATTAATTTTGTTATTTTCTTCTATCTCTATAAAGTAATTTCTTGATTGTTTGATTGATTCAATTGGCATTGAATAAGTAGATTAATTTAGGTAGAATTGTCATAGTTCCTGGCTTTGTCTTGATCACACTTTGATCACACTTGATCATCATCTAATTTTGTTTATTTTGTATTCCCAACCTTGCTAACATTGCTCATTGTTTCTAGTAGCTTTTAATTTATTCTCAAGGATTCTCTAAATATATCATTATATCATCAGCAAACAGAGATGACTTTATTTCCTCATTACCTACTCTAATTCCTTTAATTTCTATTTCCTCTTATTGGAGGAACATTTCTAGTACAATATTGAAATAATAGTGGTGATAATAGGTACCCTTGTTTAAGCCCAGATTTTATTAAGAATGCTTTTAGTTTAATCTCCATTACATATAATGCTTGCTGAAGGTTTTATGTTGATGCTACTTATCATTTTAAAGAAAATTCCATTTATTCCTATGCTCTCTAATGTTTTTAATAGGAATAGGGAGGTGTATTTTGTCAAATGCCTTTTCTGTATGAAACTGGTCTATAATTTCCTTTCTCTGTTTTGGTTTTACCTAGTTTAGGTATCAATACCATGTCATAAAAGAAATTTGGTATTTATTCTTTTTCCCCTATTTTTCCAAATAATTTATATAATATTGTAATTAGTTGTTCTTTAAATGTTTGGTAGACTACACACCTCTCAGATTGGCTTAGATGACAGGAAAAGATAATGAATATTGCAGGGCACGTGGGAAAACTGGGATACTGATACATTGTTGGTGGAACTATGAATGGATCCAACCATTCTGGAGAGCAATCTGGAACTATGCTCAAAAAGCTATCAAACTGGAGGGAGGAGGGACGGAGCCAAGATGATAGAGAGGACACATGCATCTTCCTAAACTCTCCTTTTCCCTCAATCTATTTTAACGATATTCAGCCTTGGAATTAGTGCTTGACTGTCCAAACTCAGGAATATTGGGAGTACAACACATTACCAACCAAAGATAATCTCGACATTCTCCAGAAAGGTCTGTTTTTGCTCTCCGGTGGGAACAGAACAGGGTTAGGCCAGGCACAGACTTCAGGCACGCAGTGAGAGCACAGGAAACAGCTCATGCTAAGAAGACATGAGGGGAGTGGGACGTAGTCTCTGTTGGCAGAAAATCTGCAGGGAGAGCTTTACCACAGTGTGAGCTACTTAGCCCTGGCAGCAAGCCAGTAGATCAGCAGAGAAGCTATAAACACAGGGGGTAAAGACTATAACCCCCAAAACTAGAGTCTGTTGGGACCTGGCCACACCCACCCAGCACCTGGAGTGATTCAGTGTGATCCCAAGCACAGCCATAGTAGTTGGTCCAAGCAAAGCCCTAGTAGCTGCCTTTCCACTGCTGCATTTTCTCTAATGAATTGGGCTTGCACAAATCTTAAATAAAATATAAGCAAAGATATTACAGCAACTTAACACCAGAATAATACACTATGACCAGGTGGGATTCATATCAGGAATGCAGGGCACGTTCAATACTATCAGCATAACTGATCATACAGAAAAGGCATTTGACAAAATACACCTATAATTAGAAAAAGGAAAGAGGAAAATCAAATTGTTAGTCTTAAAAATGAAAAGGGAGAAATTTCCGCTAATGAAGAGGAAATTAGAGCAATAATTAGGAGTTACTTTTCCCAACTTTATGCCAATAATTTGATAACTTAAAAGAAATGGATGAATACCTTCAAAAATATAGCTTGACCAGATTAACGGAGGAAGAAATAAATTGATTAAATAGTCCCATTTTAGAAAAAGAAATAGAACAAGCCATTAACCAACTCCCTAAGTAAAAATTCCCAGGACCAGATGGATTTACATGTGAATTCGACCAAACATTTAAAGAACAATTAACTCCAATGCTATATAAATTATTTTAAAAAAATAGGAAATGAAGGAGTCCCACAAAATTCCTTTTATGATACAGACATAGTACCAATACCTAAACCAGGCAGGATAAAAACAGAGAAAGAAAATTATAGACCAATCTCCCTAATGATGCAAAAACCTTAAATAAAATCTTAGCAAAAAGATTATAGAAAATTATCTTCAAGATAATACACCATGACCAATTAGGATTTATACCAGGAATGCAGGGCTAGTTCAATATTAGGAAAACTATTAGCATAAGTGACTATATCAATAACCAAATGAACAAAAGCCATATGACCATCTCAATAGATACAGAAAAATCATTTGATAAAATCCAGCACCCATTCCTATTAAAAACTCTAGAGAATACAGGAATAAATGGACTTTTCCTTAAAATAGTCAATAGTATCTATTTAAGACCATCAGTAAGCATCATATGTAATGGTGATAAACAGGAACCATTCCTAGTAAAATCAGAAGTGCAACAAGGTTGCGCACTTTCACCATTACTATTCAATAATATATTAGAAATGCTACTTTCGTCAATAAGAGATAAAAAAGAGATTAAAGGAATTAGAGTAGGTAATGAATTAGAGGTAACTTTAGTAAGGTTGCAGGATACAAAATAAATCCACATAAATCATCAGCATTTTTTACATCACAAACAAAATCCAACAGCAATAGATACAAATTAAATGGAATTAAATTTCATTTAAAATAACTGCCTCTAGCATAAAATATTTGGGAATCTATCTGCCAAGGGAAAGTCAGGAACTATATGAACAAAACTACAAAACATTTCCCATACAAATAAATTGGAAAAATATTACGTGTTCCTGGTAGAACAAATATAATAAAGATGACAATACTCCTACTACTACCTTTTGTACTACTACAATTACTACCTAAACTAATCTATTTATTTAGTGCTATACCAATCAGACTCTCAAGAAACTATTTTAATGACCTAGAAAAAATAACAACAAAATTCATCTGGAAGAAGAAAAGCTCAAGAATTTCAAGGGAACTAATTAAAACAAAATCAAATGAAGGTGGCCTAGCTGTACCTGATCTAAACTATATTATAAAGCAGTGGTCACCAAAGCCATTTGGTATTGGCTTAAAAATAGACTAGTTGATCAGTGGAATAGATTAGGTTCACAGGACAAAATAGTCACTAACTATAGCAATCTAGTGTTTGACAAACCCAAAGACCCCCGCCTTTTGAATAAGAATTCATTATTTGACAAAAATTGCTGGAAAATTGGAAATTAGTATGGCAGAAACTAGACATTGACCCATATTTAACACTGTACACCAAGATAAGATCAAAATGGGTTCATCATTTAGGCATAAAGAATGAGATTATAAATAAATTAGAAGAACTTTGGATAGTTTACCTCTCAGACGTGTGGCAGTGGAAGGAGTTTGTGAACAAAGAAGAACTAGAAGTCATTACTGATCACAAAATAGAAAAATTTGATTATATTAAGTTAAAAAGCTTTTGTACAAATAAAACTAATGCAGACAGGATTAGAAGGAAAGCAATACAATGGAAAACATTTTTACATTTAGAGGTTCTTACAAAGGCCTCATCTCCAAAATATATAGAGAATTGATTCTAATTTATAAGAAATCAAGCCATTTTCCAATTGATAAATGGTCAAAGGATATAAACAGATAATTTCCAGATGAAGAAATTGAAACTATTTCTATTCATATCAAAAGGTGTTCCAAATCATTGCTGATCAGAGAAATTCAAATTAAGACAACTCTGAGATACCACTACACATCCGTCAGATTGGCTAACACGACAGGAAAAGATAATGACGAATGTTGGAGAGGATGTGGGAAAACTGGGACACTGATACATTATTGGTGGAGTTGTGAACAGATCCAACCATCTGGAGAGCAATTTGTAACTATACTCAAAAAGATATCAAACCGTGCATACCCTTTGATCCAGTAGTATTACTACTGAGCCTATATCCCAAAGAGATATTAAAAAAGGGAAAGGGACCTGTATGTGCTAAAATGTTTGTGGTACCCCTTTTCATAGTGGCTAAAAACTGGAAACTGAAGGGATGCCCATAAGTTGGAGAATGGCTGAATATGAATGTTATAGAATATTATTGTTCTGTAAGAAATGACCAGCAGGATGATTTCAGAGAGGCCTTGAGAGACTTACATGAACTGATGCAGTGAAATGAGCAGAACCTGGACATTATTATACGCTGCAACAATAATATATGCTGATAAATTCTGATGGATGTGGCTCTCTTCAATAGTGAAATAATTCAAACCAATTCCAATTGTTCAGTGATGAAGAGAGCCATCTATACTCAAAGAAAGGATCATGTGAGCTGAGTGTGAATCGCAACATAACATTCTCACTCTTTTGGTTGTTTGCTTGCATTTTGTTTTCTTTCCCAGGTTTTTTTTTTTCTTCTTGATCCGATTTTTCTATATACTTATATTGGATTTAACATATATTTTATCATATTTAACATGTATTGGACTACCTGCCATCTAGGGGAGAGGGGAGGGGAAAGGAGAGGATAATTTGGAACAGAAGACTTTGCAAGATCAGTGTTGAAAAATTACTCAGGCATATATTTTGTAAATAAAAATCTTTAAACAAACAAACAAAAACAAATAAATAAATGTTTGGTAGAATTCACTTGTAAATCTACTTGGCCTTGAAGATTTTCTTTTACAGAATTCATTGGCTTGTTCAGTTTCTTTTTCTAAAATGAGACTGTTTAAGTATTTTATTTCCTCATCTGTTAATCTGGGCAAATTATATTTTTACAAATATTCATCTATTTAATTTAAATTGTCATATTTATTGACATGCAATTGAGCAAAATAGCTAATTATTGCCTTAATTTACTATTCTTTGGTGTAGTATCATGTAGTATCATTTCTGATACTATGTTTTCATTTTATTCTTTCTCTTTTCTCATCAAATTAGGCAAATGTTTTTCTATTTTGTGAGTTTTCACATAAAACCAACTATTGTTTTTATTTATTAGTTTGATAATAGTCTTTCAATTTAATTAATCTCTTATTTTCAGAATTTTTAATTTGGCATTTAATTGGGGGGGTTATTTTGTTCTTTTTCTAGCTTTTTTAGTTTTGCACCCAATTCATTGAACTTTACTTTTTTTTTTATTCATGTAAGCATCTAGAGATATAAAATTTTCTTTAAGAATTTTTATTACTTCATCCCACAAGTTTGGGTATGTTGTCTCATTATTGTCATTCCCTTGGATGAAATTATTGTTTCTATTATTTGTTGTTTAACTCACTTATTCTTTAAGATTATTTCAATTTATCAAAATATTCAATTTATCTGTGGCCCATTTTTCCATGGCTCTTTATTCATTTATTTATTTATTTGCTTTTTTGATGAGGCAATTGAGGTTAAGTGACTTGCTCAGGGTCACACAGCTAAGAAGTGTTAAGTGTATGAGGCCAGATTTGAACTCAGCTTCTCCTGACTTCAGGTTTGGTGCTCTATCAATCATGTCACCTAGCTGCTCCTCCATGGCCCTTTATTACCCATAATTTTTATTGCATTATGATTGGAAAAGGATGCCTTTACTATTTCTGCCTTTCTACATTTAATTGTAAGGTTTTGGGGCCCTAATATGTGGCTTTGGATTTAGGAGTTTGATTTTTTATTATTATAATAACTTTTTATTGACAGAACCCATGCCAGGGTAATTTTTTACATTATCCCTTGCACTCACTTCTGTTCCGATTTTCCCCCTCTCTCCCTCCACCCCCTGCCCTAGATGGCAAGCAGTCCTATATATGTTAAATATGTCACAGTATATCTTAGATACAATATATGTGTGCAGAACCCAACAGTTCTCTTGTTGCACAGGGAGAATTGGATTCAGAAGGTATAAATAACCCGGGAAGAAAAACAAAAATGCAAGCAGTTTACATTCAATTCCCAGTCTTCTTTCTTTGGGTGTAGCTGCTTCTGTCCATCCTTGATCAATTGAAACTAAGTTATATCTTCTCTTTGTCAAAGAAATCCACTTCCATCAGAATACATCCTCATACAGTATCGTTGTTGAGGTATATAATGATCTCCTGGTTCTGCTCATTTCACTCAGCATCAGTTCATGTAAGTCTTGTCAATCCCCTTTGTATTCATCCTGCTGGTCGTTTCTTACAGAACAGTAATATTCTATAACATTCATATACCACAATTTACCCAACCATTCTCCAATTGATGGACATCCATTCATTTTCCAGCTCCTAGCCACTACAAACAGGGCTGCCACAAACATTTTGGCACATACAGGTCCCTTTCCCTTCTTTAGTATCTCTTTGGGGTATAAGCCCAGTAGTAGCACTGCTGGATCAAAGGATATGCACAGTTTGATAACTTTTTGGGCATAATTCCAGATTGCTCTCCAGAATGATTGGATTCGTTCACAACTCCCCCAACAATGCATCAGTGTCCCAGTTTTCCCACATCCCCTCCAACATTCGTCATTATCTTTTCCTGTCATCTTAGCCAATCTGACAGGTGTGTGTATCTCAGAATTGTCTTAATTTGCATTTCTCTGATCAATAGTAAATTGCAAATTGTAAATCTGCAAATACCACTCTTTCATATGAGTGGTAATAGCTTCAATTTCATCATCTGAAAATTGTCTGTTCATATCCTTTGACCATTTATCAATTGGAGAATAGCTTGATTTCTTATAAATTAAAGTCAATTCTCTATATATTTTGGAAATGAGGCCCTTATCAGAACCTTTAACTGTGAAGATGTTTTCCCAGTTTGTTGCTTCCCTACTAATCTTATTTGCATTAGTTTTGTTTGTACAAAGGCTTTTTAATTTGATGTAATCAAAATTTTCTATTTTGTGATCAGTAATGGTCTCTAGTTCATCTTTGGTCACAAATTTCTTCCTCCTCCACAAGTCTGAGAGATAAACTATCCTATGTTCCTCTAATTTATTTATAATCTCATTCTTTATGCCTAAATCATGAACCCATTTTGATCTTATCTTGGTGTATGGTGTTAAGTGTGGGTCCATGCCTAATTTCTGCCATACTGATTTCCTGTTATCCCAGCAGTTTTTGTGAAATAATGAATTCTTATCCCAAAAGGTAGGATCTTTGTGTTTGTCAAACACTAGATTGCTATAATTGACTCTTCTGTCTTGTGAACCTAACCTATTCCACTGATCAACTAATCTATTTTTTAGCCATTACCAAATGGTTTTGGTGACTGATTCTTTATAATATAGTTTTAGATCAGGTACAGCTAGGCCACCTTCATTAGATTTTTTTTTCATTATTTCCCTTGAAATTCTCGACTTTTTATTATTCCATATGAATTTTGTTGTTATTTTTTCTAGATCATTAAAATATTTTCTTGGAAGTCTGATTGGTATGGATTAGTTTAGGGAGTATTGTTATCTTTATTATATTCGCTCGGCCTATTCAAGAGCACTTAATATTTTTCCAATTATTTAAATCTGACTTTATTTGTGTGGAAAGTTTTTTGTAATTTTGTTCATATAATTTCTGATTTTCCTTTGGTAGATTCCCAAATATTTTATGCTGTCGACAGTTATTTTGAATGGAATTTCTCTTTGTATCTCTTGCTGTTGGATTTTGTTGGTGATATATAAAAATGCTGAGGATTTATGGGGATTTATTTTGTATCCTGCAACTTTCCTAAAGTTATGAATTATTTCTAATAGCTTTTTACTAGAATCTCTGGGGTTCTCTAAGTATAACATATCATCTGCAAAGAGTGATAGTTTGGTTTCCTCATTGCCTACTCTAATTCCTTTAATCTCTTTCTCGGCTCTTATTGCCGAGGCTAGTGTTTCTAATAAAATATTGAATAATAATGGTGATAGTGGGCAACCTTGCTTCACTCCAGAACTAAATGGGAAAGGTTCCAGTTTTTCCCCATTGCATATGATGCTTACTGACGGGTTTATATATATGCTCCTGACTATTTTAAGGAAAAGTCCATTTATTCCTATATTCTCAAGTGTTTTTATTAGGAATGGATTTTGGATTTTATCAAATGCTTTTTCTGCATCTATTGAGATGGTTTTTGTTAGTTTGGTTATTGATATAGTCAATTATGCTAATAGTTTTCCTAATATTGAACCAGCCCTGCATTCCTGGTATAAATCCTACTTGGTCATAGGGTATTATCTTGGGGATGATTTTCTGTAATCTTTTTGCTAATATTTTATTTAAGATTTTAGCATCAATATTCATTGGGGAGATTGGTCTATAATTTTCTTTCTCTGTTTTCAGCCTACCTAGTTTAGGTATCAGTACCATGTCTGTGTCATAAAAGGAGTTTGGTAAGACTCCTTTAATCCCTATTTTTTCAAATAGTTTATATAGCATTGGAGTTAATTGTTCTTTAAATGTTTGGTAGAATTCACATGTAAATCCATCTGGTCCTGGGAATTTTTACTTAGGGAGTTGGTTTATGGCTTGTTCTATTTCTTTTTCTAAGATGGGACAGTTTAAGATATTTACTTCTTCCTCTGTTAATCTGGTCAAGCTATATTTTTGAAGGTATTCTTCAATTTCATTTAAGTTGTCGAATTTATTGGCATAAAGTTGGGCAAAGTAATTTCTAATTATTGCTCTAATTTCCTCTTTGTTAGTGGTGAGTTCTCCCTTTTCATTTTTAAGACTAATCATTTGATTTTCCTCTTTCCTTTTTTTAATCAGATTTACTAAGGGTTTGTCAATTTTGTTGGTTTTTTCATAGAACCAATTCTTAGTTTTATTAATTAATTCAGTAATTTTTTTACTTTCAATTTTATTGATCTCTCCTTTTATTTTTAGGATTTCAAGTTTAGTGTTTGACTGGGGGGTTTTAATTTGTTCCTTTTCTAGCATTTTTAGTTGCAAGCCCAATTCATTGACCTTCTCTTTCTCTATTTTATGCAAGTAGGCCTCTAGAGATATGAAATTTCCCCTTATTACTGCTTTGGCTGCATCCCACACATTTTGGTATGATGTCTCATTATTGCCGTTTTCTTGGGCGAAGTTATTAATTATGTCTATGATTTGCTGTTTCACCCAATCATTCTTTAGTATGAGATTATTTAGTTTCCAATTATTTTTGGTCTACTTTCCCCTGGCTTTTTGTTGATACATGTAATTTTTATTGCATTGTGGTCTGAAAAGGATGCATTTACTATTTCTGCCTTACTGCACTTGAGTTTGAGGTTTTTATGTCCTAATATATGGTCAATTTTTGTATAGGTTCCATGAACTGCTGAAAAGAAAGTGTACTCCTTTCTATCTCCATTTCATTTTCTCCAGAGATCTATCATATCTAACTTTTCTATTTACCTCTTTGACTTCTTTCTTATTTATTTTGTGGTTTGATTTATCTAATTCTGAGAGTGCAAAGTTGAGATCTCCCACTATTATAGTTTTGCTGTCTATTTCTTCTTGCAGCTCTCTTAATTTCTCTTTTAAGAATTTAGATCCTACACCACTTGGTGCATGTATGTTTAATATTGATAATACTTCATTATCTATGCTACCCTTTAGCAAGATATAGTGCCCTTCCTTATCTCTTTTAATTAGATCAATTTTTGCTTTTGCTTGATCTGAGATCAGGATGGCTACCCCTGCTTTTTTGACTTCACCTGAAGCATGGTAGATTCTACTCCAACCTTTTGCCTTTACTCTGCATGTATCTCCCTGCTTCAGGTGTGTTTCCAGTAAACAACATATTATAGGATTCTGGCTTTTAATCCATTCTGCTAACAGCTTCTTTATTGGGGAGTTTACCCTGTTCACATTTATGGTTAAAATGACCAATTCTGTATTACTTGCCATCTTGTTAACCCCTGTTTATGCTTTTCTCCCTTCTTTCCCCCTTCCCCCACTTCCCAGTATTAAATTTGTGAGCACCACTTGCTTCTCACAGCCTTCCCTTTTTAGTATCTCTCCCTCTGCCTTACAGTTCCTCCTCCTATCTTACTCCTTTCCCTCACAGTTTCCATATTCCCTTACGTTTAGCTTATTCCTTCCCTTTTCACTTTTCCCTTCTTACTTTTCAATGAGGTGGGAGAAATTTCACCATAAATTGAATATGTCTAAAATTTTTCTCTTAAAGCCAATTCTGATGGCAGTAAGATATCCATTATATTCATCTCCCTCCATTCTTTCTCTCAGATATAATAGGTTTCCTTTGCCTCTTCGTGAGATGTAGTACCCCCCACTTTACTCTTTTTCTGGTACAATGTCCTTTCCACCTCTAGTTTCTAGAACAAAGTATACATGTATTCTTTGTACATCTTTATAGCAGAAATATAGTTCCCAAGATTTCTTTTTGCCTTTTTAGGTTTCTCTTGAGTTCTATATTTGTAGATCAAACTTTTTGTTGTGTTCTGGTTTTTTCATCAAAAATGGGTGAAGTTCACTTATTTTGTTGAATGTCCATCTTATTCCCTGGAAAAAGATGTTCATTCTGGCTGGGTAAGTTATTTTTGGTTGGATACTGAGTTCCTTAGCCTTTCAGAATATCATATTCCAGGCCCTTCGATTTTTTGATGTGGATGCTGCTAGATCCTGGATAATCCTTATTATGGCTCCTTTATATTTGAATTGGGTTTTTCTAGCTGCTTGCAGTATTTTTTCCTTTGTCTGAGGATTCTGGCATTTGGCCACTAAATTTCTTGGCATTTTGATTTTAGGATCCCTTTCAGTAGGTGATTGATGAATTCTTTCAATGTCTATTTTACCCTCTGTTTCTATGACTTCTGGGCAGTTCTCTTTGATAATTTCCTGGAAAAGAGTGTCCAGGCTCTTTTTTTCATCACATTTTTCAGGGAGTCCAACAATTCTTAGGTTGTTTCTCCTAGATCTATTTTCCAGGTCTGTTGTTTTCCCAAGAAGGTATTTGACATTTTTTCCATTGTTTGATTTTTTTTTTTTTTTTTTGGTTTTGTTTGATTGATTCTTGTTGTCTCCTCGTCATTCAATTCCATTTGTTTGATTCTGATTTTCAATAAAGTATTTTCTTCATTCACTTTTAAAATATCTTTTTCTAATTGTCCAATTGAGTTGTTTTGTTCTATGGAATTTTTTTCCATTTCACCAATTTTATTTTTTAGAGAGCTATTTTCTGTTTCCAGTTCACTATTCTTATTTTTCAAGGATTTGAGTCTTTATCCACTCTGTCTTTAAAAGTGGGATGACTTCTCCAGACTCTCTTGACAAGCCTCCCTCTCTTTTCCCATTTTTCTTCTAGATCTCTTGTGAGAACCTTTTTAATTTCTTCTATGAGATTCATCTGTGCTGAGGAACAGATGCTCTCCTCCTTTGGGGATTCACCTGGAGACAGTCTGTTTTTAGTCTCCTCAGGGTTTAGAGTCTGCTCTATCCATAGAGAAGCTGTCAATGGTTAAGGTCCTTTTCAATTTTTTGTTCATTTTGTCAGAGAAGAATCAAAGACAAACTAGCAAAGAAAAAAAGAAAAAAACCCCAAACTGAATCTGCTTTTTGGGGGGTAGGGCCTGGGTGGTGTTACCGAGCTTCCTCTACAGACTGCAGGGATTGGGGGGGCAGCAGCGAGGCCGTAACAGGACAGCGATGGCTGTGCTGCACCTGCGCTCTGAGATTCTGACAGCGTGCTGAGACACTGTGGGGGAGGGGTGACCAGGTCCTGAGAGACTCCACCTGTTTGGGGTTGTATTCTTCACCCCCGGTGTTTTTAGCTTCTTTGCTGATCTACTGACTTGCTACCAGGGCAAAGTATCCAATCCTGTAGCAAAGCTCTCCCCACAGAGACGGCTGAGATCACACCCTACCCCACTACAGTCTGCTCGGCTGTGAGCTGCCTGCCGTGCTCTTGCTGCCACTGCCTGCCCTCAGCCTGCGCCCAATCTAAAACTGTCCCCGCCCTCAAGCAAAACAGACCTTTCCTGGAGAATTTCAAGGTCTTCTCTTGGTAACTATTTGTGGATTTTTTTCAGTCAAGCATTAATTCAGAGGCTTGTCATGAAATGAATTCTGAGAGAAAATGCGGAGCTTACACAGCTGTGTGTCTCCTCTCTGCCAACTTGGCTGGAAGTCTGGAGTTTGATTTTGTTATCTTCTTCTGAGTGTCTGTCACTATATGATTGGTAAATACATAGTAAAGAAGGTCCTCTACGTCTCAGTAGAAGCTCTGCATGTATTTGTCCTAAGGATGAACGTAGGCCTGGAGATGTGATAGATTTTATTTTATTTTGCTTTAGCTATACTTTTCCATTTGGGGGGTTTTTTGTTTGTTTTATTATTATTTTTTTATTATAGCTTTTTATTTACAAGATATATGCATGGGTAATTTTTCAGCATTGAAAATTGCAAAACCTTTTGGTCCAACTTTTCCCCTCCTTCCCCCCCCCCCCTTCCTCCAGATGGCAGGTTGACCAATACATGTTAAATATGTTAAAGTATAAGTTAAATACTATATATATATATATATATATATATATATATCCATATAGTTATTTTGCTGTATAAAAAGAATTGGACTTTGAAATAGTGTACAATTAGTTTGTGAAGGAAATAAAAAATGTAGACGGACAAAAATAGAGGAATTGGGAATTCTATGTAGTAGTTCATAGTCATCTCCCAGAGTTCTTTCGCTGAGTGTAGCTGGTTCAATTCATTACTGCTCTGTTGGAACTGATTTGGTTCAGATGTGATAGATTTTAGACAAAGATCAGTATGTAATCTTGAAGCATCAGACCAGTTCTTTAAGGTCAAAACATCTTGAGTAATGTATCTTCAAGAACCTAGCCAGTCCCCCCACCCCCCTCCTCTCCCTTCCCTTCCCCCCACCCTCACCTTCTGCTCTATGCAAGTGTCTGGGATAATTCAGCAGAAAACCTTCTTGGTTGGCACTATGCCTTCTTTGTCTAACTCATATATAAGTTCTTTAAGGCAGAGTCTCTTTAGAATCTCACCCATGAAGAGAATGCTCTACCTGGGACCTTCCCAACTGAGACCCTGAAAGCTGTGACTCAGGATTCCCCAGTTATTTGACTCAAGAGTTGGCATTTCCTCCTGCTGATGTTTTTCTTTCAATATTATTACTTTTCTTTTTTGGCATTTTGCTTATCTTTGTAATATTACTACTGTGTTGTTTTTGTAATTGTACTATTCCACTTTTATTGTAAACATTAAACTATTTTATTAATCACTAAATTATCTTATTAAGCTAAAAATAGTGACATATTTATTTCAGGAATGAATCCCAAACACATAATCCCTTAATCAGATGGCATAGTAACTTCCTTGCCAGGATAATAAGGTTTTTTTTGTACTCTGCTCATTTTCCTAGCCTGTTATTTAGCTTTTAACTCTTTGTTAAAGTAGAGCTCTTTTTCTAGGGTGGAGAGTGTACAGTTTCAAGCTTCAGGATTTTGTGCCCGTTTTCAGAAATCTTTCTAGGGATCTGATCACAAGCACTTTTTTCTGCCCTGGAACTGTTAGTTCTGCCCCTCTGTAGATACAAGATCTAGTATGCTAAAGCAATAGAATTCTTTCTTAATGCTCTAATGCTCATAAAGAGACTTCCTATGAACTGAGGTGCCTGGAAGCTGCCACCACCACCACCACTGGCCACACCTATTCCTGCTATGTTGGTTTCCCAAGGTCCTCTCCCCCTACTGACAAAATTTTCCTGCTCATCTTTCAAGTCATTTTTGGTTTCTCTGGCGCTAGAGGTCTAGAAATTGTCAATGTTGCTGATGAGTCAGAAGTCCATGGACCCATTTCTGCTTTGCTGGGGTTGGGGTTGTGCCTGGACTATGCTGGTGTGGCCTGCACTGGGACTGTACTGGACTCCCACCTTCATGCTACAAACCTTTTTCTCCTGATTTTCCAAATTTTTGGTGTCTCTGGGCTGAGAGATCTAGAAATCACCAGTAATGCTGCTGATTCAGATGTCCCTCACCAAATTTATTTTTTAAGGAGTTGCTTTCTTCAGAAAATTTCTGTGCTTCCTTTTCCAATGTACTGGCTTACCTCCACCTCAAAAGGAAAAAAAAAAAGCTTTTATAACTCCACTGCATAACTTTCATTTCTTTTTCCCATTTTTCGTCTATCTCTCTTTTAAGATACTTTTTGAAGTCTTTCAAGACAGCCTTTTGAGCTGGAGACCAGTTTGTATCTACCTTTGAAGCTTCCTCTGAAGGTATTTGCCACTGCTGGCCTCTTCTGGGTTTGTGTTTTGATCTTCCCTGTCTATTCTGTTTATGGTAGGACTTTTTTTACTCATTTTTAAAAGTTGAGCTGCTTTAGGGGCACAGGGAAGATAGTTCCAAGCTTTTTTGGCAGAGGGACAGGGGCCTGTAGCTGAACTTGCTGGGGCAGGTGGTACTCCAGGCTTTTTCACTGCCTGGGTTGCCTGGCCAAGTTCCCCCTGTTATGCTGGGAATTGGGGGCTCACAGTTTGCCTTCTGTGGCTGCCTTGGAAGTGGCCTGGCCTGTTCATAGATGGCCTGTTGATCCATTAGCCTTCAGAAACAGGACAGAGTAGACAACATTACTGTACTTTAGCTAAGAGCATGATGCTAGATTTCCTTTACCAGGCCTTCTCATACCTCAGTTATAGTGGATCATGTTCTCCCCTATCCATTGTGACAGACTTTTCTTGAAGTCCTTCCAAGATATCTTAAGTTGCAAAATGCTGCAAGTTTGTGGATTGTCACTCCAAAATCCATTCAGAGGCTTAATCTAGTGTTATTCTGAGAGAAGCTGGGTAATGTTATGCCCACTTTCTGCCATTTTGGCTCCGCCCCCATACATTTTATTATTATTATTATAGCTTTTTATTGACAGAACACATGCATGGGTAAGTTTTCAATATTGACCCTTGCAAATACTTCTGTTCCAACTTTTCCCTTTCTTCTCTCCACCCCCTCCTCTAGATGGCAGGCAGTCTCATACATGTTAAACATGTTAAAGTATATCAATACAATATATATGTACATATTTATACAGTTCTCTTGTTGCACAAGAAAAAGCAGATTTAGAAAGGTAAAAATAACCTGGGAAGAAAAACAAAAATTTAAGCAGCCCACACTCATTTCCCAGTGTTCTTTCACTGGGTGTAGCTGGTTCTGTTCATCACTGATCAATTGGAACTGAATTGGATCTTCTCATTGCTGGAGACAGCCACTTCCATCAGAATTGATCCTCATATAGTATTATTGTTGAAGTGTATAGTGATCTCCTGGTTCTGCTCATTTCACTTAGCATCAGTTCATGTAATTCTCTCCAAGTGTCTCTGTATTCATCCTGCTGGTCATTTCTTACAGAACAATACTATTCCATAACATTCATATGCCATAATTTACTCAGCAATTCTCCAATTGATAGGCATCCATTCAATTTCTAGTTTATAGCCATTACGAAAAGGGCTGCCACAAACATTTTTGCACACTTTTCCCTTCTTTATTATCTTTTTGTGATATAAGCCTAGTAGTAACACTGCTGGGTATGCACAGTCTGATAACTTTTTTTAAAATTTAATTTAATTTTATTTATTTAATAGCCTTTTATTTACAGGTTATATGTATGGGTAACTTTACAGCATTAACAATTGCCAAACCTCTTGTTCCAATTTTTACTCCCCACTCACTCCCCCAGATGGCAGGATGCACAGTCTGATAACTTTTTGAGTATAGTTACAAATTGCTTTCCAGAATGGCCGGATCTGATCACAACTCCATCAAAAATGCATCAGTGTCCCAGTTTTCCCACATCTCCTCCAACATTCATCATTATCTTTTTCTGTCATCTTAGCCAATCTGACAGGTGTGTAGTGGTATCTCAGAGTTGTCTTAATTTACATTTCTCCGATCCATAATGATTTGGAACACCTTATCATATGAGTAGAAATAGTTTCAATTTCATCATCTGAAAATTGTTTGTCAAATCCTTTGACCATTTATCAATTGGAGAATGGCTTGATTTCTTATAAATTAGAGTCAATTCTCTATATATTTTGGAAATGAGGCCTTTATCTGAACCTTTATCTGTAAAAATGTTTTCCCAGTTTATTGCTTCCCTTCTTATCTTGTCTGCATTAGTTTTGTTTATACAAAAGCTTTTTAAATTGATATAACCAAAATTGTCTATCTGGTGTTCTTCTTTGGTCACAAATTCCTTCCACCACCACAGGTCTGAGAGGTAAACTATCCAATGTTCTTCTTATTTATTTATAATCTCATTCTTTATGTCTAAATCATGAACCCATTTTGACCTTATCCTGGTATTCAGTGTAAAGTGTGGGTCAATGCTTACATGAACTGATGCTGAGTGAAATGAGCAGGACCAGGAGATCATTATATACTTCAACAGCAATACTATGTGATGATCAATTCTGATAGACGTGGCCCTTTTCAACAATGAGATGAACCAAATAAGTTCCAATAGAGCAGTAATGAATTGAACCAGCTACACCCAGCGAAAGAACTCTGGGAAATGAGTATGAACCACTACATAGAATTCCCAATCCCTCTATTTTTCCCCACCTGCATTTTTAATTTCCTTCACAGGTTAATTGTACACTATTTCAAAGTCCAATTCTTTTTGTACAGCAAAATAACTGTATGGATATATATAGTATTTAACTTATACTTTAACATATTTAACATGTATTGGTCAACCTGCCATCTTGGGGAGGGAGAGGGAAGAAGGGGAAAAATTGGAAAAAAAGGTTTTGCAATTGTCAATGCTGAAAAATTACCCATACATATATCTTGTAAATAAAAAGCTATAATAAAAAAGGATATATTTCCAAGATTTGAAAAAATAAATAACTATAAATAAATGAATTAATTAATTTTTTAAAAGTATGGATCAATGCCTAGTTTCTGCCATAATAATTTCCAGTTTTCACAGCAGTTTTTTTCAAATAGTGAATTCTTATCCCAAAAGTTGGGGTCTTTGGGTTTGTCAAACACTAGATTGCTATAGTTATTGACTGTTTTGTCCTGTGAACCTAACCTATTCCACTGATCAACTAGTCTATTTCTTAGCCAGTATCAAATGGTTTTGATGGCTCTTGCTTTATAATATAGTCTTAGATCAGGTACAGCTAGGCCGCCTTCATTTGATTTTGTTTTCATTACTTCCCTTGAAATTCTTGAAATTCTTCCAGATGAATTTTGTTGTTATTTTTTCTAGGTCATTAAAATAGTTTCTTGGGAGTCTGGTTGGTATAGCACTAAATAAATAGATGAGTTTAGATAGTATTATCATCTTTATTATCACTCAACCTATCCAGGAGCACTTAATATTTTTCCAATTTATTTGTGTGGAAGGTGTTTTGTAGTTTTGTTCATATAGTTCCCAACTTTTCCTTGGCAGATAGATTCCCAAATATTTTATGCTAGGGACAGTTATTTTA
The DNA here is from genome assembly GCF_902635505.1 of Sarcophilus harrisii. Lineage (NCBI taxonomy): Eukaryota > Metazoa > Chordata > Mammalia > Dasyuromorphia > Dasyuridae > Sarcophilus > Sarcophilus harrisii. Next base: position 293,405,131 of record NC_045426.1, on the reverse strand, counting down.
AATGGAATTTCCTCTTTGTATCACTTGCTATTGTATTTTGTTAGTGATGTATAAAAATGCTGATAATTTATATGGATTTATTTTGTATTCTGCAAGTTTACTCAAGTTGTGGGTTATTTCTAATAGCTTTTTAGTAGAACCTCTAGGGTTCTCTAAGTATACCCTCATATCATCTGCAAAGAATGATAATTTGATTTCCTCATTACTTACTCTAATTCCTTTAATCTCCTTTTCATCTCTTATTGCCGAAGGTAGCATTTCTAATGCAATATTGAATAGTAATGGTGAAAGTGGGCAACTTTGTTTCAATCCTGATTTAATTGGGAATGGTTTCAGTTTATCACCATTACGTATGATGCTTACTGATGGTTTTAAATAGATGATACTGACTATTTTAAGGAAAAGTCCATTTATTCCTATATTCTCTAGCATTTTTAATAGAAATGGGTGTTGGATTTTATCAAATGCTTTTTCTGCATCTATTGAGATTATCATATGATTTTTGTTAATTTGGTTATTGATATAGTCAATTATGCTAATAATTTTCCTAATATTGAACCAGTCCTGCATTCCTAGAATAAATCCTACTTGGTCATCCTTGAGATGATTTTCTGTAATCTTTTTGCTTGTATTTTATTTAAGATTTTTGGATCAATGTTCATTAGGGATATTGGGCTATAATTTTCTTTCTCTGTTTTCATCCTATCTGGTTTAAGTATCAGCACCATGTCTGTGTCATAAAAGGAATTTTTTCAAATACTTTATATAGCATTGGAGTTAATTTTTCTTTAAATGGTTGGTAGAATTCACATATAAATTCATCTGGTCCTGCGGGTTCTTTCTTAGGGAGTTGATTAATAGCTTGTTCTATTTCCTTTTCTAAAATGGGACTGTTTAACCAATTTACTTCTTCCTCTGTTAATCTGGGCAAGCTATATTTTTGAAGGTATTCATCCATTTCATTTAAATGGCATAAAGTTGGGCAAAGTAACTCCTAATTATTGCTCTAATTTTCTCTTCATTAGTGGCAAGTTCTGCCTTTTCATTTTTAAGACTAACAATTTGATTTTTCTCTTTCGTTTTTCTAATCAAATTTATCAAAAGTTTATCTTTTTTGTTGTTTTTTTCATAGAACCAACTTTTAGTTTTATTTATTAATTCAATAGTTTTTTTTTTTTTTGCTTTAAATTTTATCAATCTCTTCTTTTATTTTTAGAATTTCAAGTTTAGTGTTTGACTGGGGGCTTTTAATTTGCTCTTTTTCTAGCTTTTTTAGTTGCAAGCCTAATTCATTGATTTTCTCTTTCTCTATTTTATGCAAGTAGGCCTCTAGATATATAAAGTTTCTCCTTATTTATACTTTCTTGAAATGGAAAATTTTATTTCATATTTTGAATCCTCTCTTATGTTCTGTTGTCCATGTGACAATTTTTTCTTATTTCTTTTTCTATTTTCTATTTAAGTTTTACATAAATAAATACATTAAAAAAGAAATCATGAAAATATCCTCTAATATTTACCCAGTTGAGATACACCAGTCAAGTAGTTTTCAAATACCGATAATGTTTTAATTCTGGTTTATAAAAAAAATTGTTCAATTCCATATTTTCCTATTTTTTTATCTTTCTGTTAGACATATTCAAAACTGAAAGATACTTAGATCTCCTGCCACTATTGTAATTAGCCTATGTAGTTTGGTCATTTTTTCCTTCATGAATTTAGATGATAAATGTGGAGCATTTAAATTTACTCTTTTTGTATAATGCTTATTTTTGCTTTATTTGATAACATGATTCTAATTTCTACTTTTTTTTGCATTTACCTGATACATACAAACACACGTATACACACATATGTTTCTTATTTCTTATCTAATCTGTCATTATTTTTTTTCTCACTTGATTGGATTATTTAATGTATTCACATTTAAATTAGGCTTCCTCCATTTATCTCTAACTTTTTTTTTTCTGGATGAGAATTTTTTTATTACCTTTTTCCTTTGTAAACACAGTATAAGTAAACACAGTTCGTCCTATGACCACATAAAAGTTATTTTCCCCCATTGCTACTTTTGACATAATTAGACAACATCACATTTTCTTCTCCTCCTCTCTCCTTTGATTCACCTTTCCAATCTCCAATTTAACTTCATATAAATATTGATTCATCTGAGGTATTAATCCAAGTTTCTTGTCTGTCACTGCCATTATTTGACTTCTCTTTTTACTTTTGTCTCTTTGTGTGCTTCTAGAAAGAAATCCCTTAATATTCTCCCTCTTTTTTCCTTGGTTGTTGTTTGTTTTATATTTTTTCATATTTCTTTCATGTGTGTTGTTAGAAAAGCAATCAGCTTGTTTAGATCTAGTTTTCTTTACAGATATATTTTAAACACTTTTTTGTTTTATTGAATAGTGACTATCTTTCCTCATTAGTGGTTAAATTCAAGTTTGCAGTATATGTCACTTTGTACAGCATCTTTTTATTATTTAAAATGAATATTTATTAACCACTTACTACTGAATAAAAGACTCTCTGTTAGATAATTTCCAAATTTGGTTGTCCAGGCCTAATTTCTTTTCTTTACTTTGGCCCCATGTCACCATCTCCCACATTGACATTTCAAATACAATGTTGTAAACAGGATTAATTAGTTTCATTTACAACCTACCATTCTCCACCCTTACTTACTCCAAACTTTTGCTATTTTCGTACTCCATCCTCCACATAAAATTATTTTTGTCTTATTATTCTGTCTCCACATTACATTATTACATTATTACTCTATTACATCTGTTGACACATATAAACAACACTAACCCAATATAAGTTTTCATCAACTATTTCCTAAATTATTGAAATTACCTCTTAATATTTTTATGCTCCCAATGTCTTTCATTTCTCCACTCAATCCACCATATGACTCAGTCATATGTCAGTATTATGTATCTACTATGTGCCAACCATTATCTCTCACTGTCTTTTCTCCTGCTCAAATCCTACCAACCAAAGCTGGAAAAAAAAATAATGAAATCTTGCTGAATAGATCTACTACAAATTTATGTTATGCAATCTCATCTGGGCCCTCACTGTTATTTTTTTTTAATTACTTAATTATTAAATTATTTTGTTTACAAAACATATGGATGGCTAATTTTTCAGCTTTGACCCTTGAAAAACCTTTTGTTCCAACTTTTCCCCTCTTCCCCTAGATGGCAGGTAGTCCAGTATATGTTAAATATGTTAAAGTATATGTTAAATCCAATATATGTATGCTTACTTATACAGTTATCTTGCTGCACAAGAAAAATCGGATCTAGAAAGAAAGAAAAACAGAAGGAAAACAAAAATTCAAGCAAACAACAGAAAGAGTAGAAATGCTATGTTGTGATTCACACTCATTTCCCATAGTTCTCTGTGTGTGTGACTAATTCTCTTCATTACTGAACAATTGGAATTGATTTGAATCATCTCATTGTTGAGAGCCACATCCATCAGAGTTAATCATCGTATAATGTTGTTGCCGTGTATATTGATCTCCAGGTTTTGCTCATTTCACTTATCATCAGTTCATGTAAGTCTCTCGAGGGCTCTTTGAAATCATCCCTGCTGGTCATTTCTTACAGAACAATAATATTCCATAACATTCATATGCCACAATTTTTTAGCCATTCTCCAATTGATGGATATCCATTCAATTTCCAGTTTCTAGTCACTATAAAAAGAGCTGTCAGAAACATTTTTGCACATGTGGGTCTCTATCTTCTTTAAGATCTCCTTGGGATACAAGTCCAGTAGAAACACTGCTGGATCCAAGGGTATGCACAGTTTGGCAGCTTTTTGAGCATAGTTCTAAATTGCTGTCTAGAATGGTTGGATTTGTTCACAGTTCCATCAACAATGTATCTGTGTCCCAGTTTTCCCATAGGTTCCTCCAACATTCGTTATTATATTTTTCCTGTCATCTTAGCCAATCTGACAGGTGTGTAGTGGTATCACAGAATTGTCTTAATTTGCATCTCTGATCAATAATGATTTGGAACACCTTTTCATATGACTTTCATATTTCATAAGAAATAGTTTCAATTTCTTCATTTGAAAATTGTTCATCTCCTTTGACCATTTATCAATTGGAGAATGGTTTGATTTCTTATAAATTGGAGTCAATTCTCTCTATATATTGGAACCTTTAACTGTAAAAATGTTTTCCCAGTTTATTGCTTCCTTTCTAATCTTGTCTGCATTAGTTTTGTTTGTACAAAAACTTTTTAACTTAATATAATCAAAATTTTCTATTTTGTGATCGATAATGATCTCTAGTTCTACTTTGGTCACAAATTCCTTTCTCTTCCACAGATCTGTGGAGACTAGAACTATTCTATATTCTTCTAATTTATTTATAGTCTCATTCCTTATGTCTAAATCATGAACCCATTTTGACCTTATCTTAGTATACGATGTTAAGTATGGGTCAATGCCTAGTTTCTGCCATACTACTTTCCAATTTTCCCAGCAGTTTTTGTCAAATAAAGAATTCTTTTCCCCAAAGTTGGGGTCTTTGGGTTTGTCAAATACTAGATTGCTATAATTATTGACTATTTTGTCCTGTGAACCTAACCTATTCCACTGATCAACTAGTCTATTTGTTAGCCAGTACCAAATGGTTTTGATGACCACTGCTTTATAATATAGTTTTAGATCTGGTACAGCTAGGCCACCTTCATTTGATTTTTTTTTCATTACTTCCCTTGAAATTCTTGCCTTTTTGTTCTTCCAGATGAATTTTGTTGTTATTCACTGTTATTCTTTCAAACTTTTTCATCCCTTCTCAAATCTTTAATGGCATCTTCTTTCCCTATCTTCTCAAATGAGAACCTTATTTCATATTCCACTAAAGAAAAAAAGTCATTTAGGAAGAGCTTTCTCTTCTCTTCTCTTTCTAAACTCATGTCTCCCAGATGCCTTTTGCCACCTTTTCCACTGTTAGCATATTTTACGTAATAAAAGACACTTTTTATTGCCAAAGTAAAACCCTCTAAGAAATAAGTAATTAAATTCCATCTTGTCTTCTCCAACAGACTATTTTTTCTATCATTTATACTGTACCACTTATCTTCAATCTCTTCTTGTCTATTCAGCTGTTCTTAATGCCTACGGACATGCCAACATCTCTCCCTAAATTCAAATCCTCTCATTTGATCTACCCAATACCACTCTCACATCATATCATCTCAGATCACTTTTCTGTTTTGTGACTAAACTCCTTGAGACAGTCTTCTGCAATAGGTACCTCCACTGCATTTGTTTTCCTTCTTTTCTCAGTCTGGTTTCTGACTTTATCAAGTTGCATCTTAAGGTCTTTGTTCTTCCTTGCTATGATTTTGTTGGGTACAGAATAGCCTTGTGTTATTTGATTTATTTTTTGAAGTATTTTTCTGCTTTCTTGGAAGTATATTATTTGTCATTGAAGTAGCTGATTTGAGCCACTATATGTTTTGAAGCTTGCAATGTGGGAGGGAGGTATAGGAAAAATTTTCAGGTCAAATGCCTTCTAGTGGACATTTGGAACACTGTAATTTTTTAAAGTGATTATTCCTCCTCACATGCACTAAAGTGATTAAAGAGATTTGTGATACTGACACATATAAAATGCCCCTACCGATTTATGTACCATAATATATATGCTGTCTATATCAGAGCAAGGAGTCCATTCCCTAGAAGATCAAGTCTGCAATAACATGGTAAAGTAATTTACTTCATTTGTGCTACTGGATGCTATTCCATTTGATGCATACATTTAATACTAACATTATTTCACAATTTATAGTACTTTTGGCAAAATAAAGTTTTCCTGATTTGTTTTGTCTGAGTTGATGATTGCTGCCTTTGCCTTTTTTTTTTTTTTTTCAGCTGAAGCATAATCAGTTTTGCTCTAGCACTTTATTTTAACTCTGAGTGTCCTGTTTCAAGTGTGTCTTTGGTAAATAACATTGTTGGATTCTGGTTTCTAATTAATTATTCTATCCTGTTCCTTTTATGGGTGAGTTTATCCCAGTCACATTCACATTTGTGATTGCTAACTTTATTTCCCTCCATCCTATTCTCTTCTACCCATTATTCTCCTTTTTTTTTTTTTTATCCTATCCCCTCCATAAGACTATTTTTTCATCTGACCACTTCTCCCTTAATCTGCTCTTCATCTTATCTAACTTTTTGTCTTTTTCTCTTAGTCCTTGCCTTCCTACTTCTGTGTAGAGTAACATGAATTTCTTACCAATTTTCTCTGTGTCCTTCCCTCTTTGAAACAATATAGATGAAAGTTAAGTTCAAGCATTACCCACCATGTTTCTCCCCCTGCCCTACATTTCCCCTTCCACTGTAAACTCTTGTTTGTGTACTTTTTTAATATAAGATGTTATCATTCTTCCTTTCCCTTTTTTTGCCTCAAAGTTCAACCCAGCATAATAGTCTCACTTCCAGTGTGTTCTTTATTTAAATAGATTCATTCTAACTGCTTTAATGATGATCAAGTTCTTAGGAGTTACATATATGATCAAATAATTTGATCCTATTAAATTCCTTATGATTTCTCACTTTTTCTCTTTCTCTCTCTTCTCTCTTTTTCAATTTTTTTTATTATTCTCTTGAGTCTTTTGATTGAATGTCATATTTTTTATTTAGGAATACTTGGAAAATCCTCTATTTCATTTAGTATTTATTTCTTTCTCAAAAATTATATTTAATTTTGCTGAGTAGGTTATTGTTCTAGCTTCTTTGCCTTCCAAAATATCATATTCTAAGCCCTTTATTCTTTTATCATGGCAGTTGCTAAATCTTGTGTGAGCCAAATTGTGGCTTCACAGTATTTAAATCGTTTCCTGATCACTGCTTATACTATTTTTCCTTGACTTGGGAGCTTGGGAATTTGACTAAAATATTCTTAGGAGTTTTCATTCTGAGATTGCTTTCAGGAGTTGATGAGTAAATTCTTTTAATTGCTATTTGGTCTTCTGGTTCTATAATATATGGGCTGTTTTCTTTCACAATTTCTTAAAATATGATTTCTTAAAATAAAATATGATAAAATACAATAAGCTATTTCTGAAATGATTGATCTCTTCCAAATCTATTTTCCAGGTGGTTATTTTTCCTATGAAATGTCACATTTTTTTCTATTTTAAAAATTATTTTAACTTTGTTTTATTGTTTCTTCTTGCTTCATGAAATCCTTAATTTCCTTTTGATCAAATCTAATTTTTAAGGAATTATTTCTTTTATGAGAAGGATGCTTTCAGAAAAACCTAGGAAGACACATAAATTGACTCAGAATAAAGTGAGAAGAATCATTGATTGTAATGATGGGAATTATGAAAGACTTAGCTACTCTGATCAATTCTATAATCCATGAGAATTCCAAATGATTCATGATGACAAATGCCATGAAACTCCAACGAGGAAACTAATGAACTCTTGAGTGCAGGTTGAAGTATATCTTTTTCTTCCTTGTCTTTTTTTCAACATGGCTAATATGGAAATATGTTTTGCATAATTTCACTTATATAATTGATATACTATTGCTTGCCTTTTCAATGTGTAGGAGAGGGAAAAGAGGTAGAGAATTTAGAACTAAAAAATAAAACAAGAATATAAAAAATAAACAATAAAGTTTTGAAAGCATGATTTTCTTCAGTGAGATTTTATATCTCTTTGACTATTTGGCCAATTTTAAGTTTTAGGAATTATTTTCATCAGTGAGTTTTATACTACCCTCACCCCCATCCCCAGCCTGTTAATTCTTTTTTCACAATTTTCTTGCATTGCTTTCATCTTTTTTTACCCAACTTTTCCTCTTCTATTGATCTATAACCTCCTCTGGTTGTCCTCTTTTTTTTTTTCTTAAAAATGTTTCAAATACTTCTTTATTGATTTACATTCAACTTTTCTTTCTTTGCATATGGCTAAGCTCATATTTGCAGGAAACATCATTCAAGACTGCACGCTGAGCGATGTTGCTTTTTGAAATATATTCTATTCACTGTGGGTACAAGATAGTTTTCCATTATTAAAATTTCTTTTCATATTTGAAGGCATTCTTCCCAATTACTTATCAACCTTATGTTTCTGAATTGAATTATTAAATTTAATTGCTAAAAGTTTGGAATTTGCAAAACTTGGTTTTTAAAAATTTTTTGCAGGGAGCTGATCTATAAATTATTTTTAATTGGCATTTAGTTATCTATGTTCAGAAGTCCTAAGTAGTTCTCTTTTTAAAATTTTCTTCATCATGGTATAAAGATTTTCATCTTTGTCATGTTCTTCTGAGATAGTTGTTTCTTAAGTTGTCTTTATGCAACCTGACTTCAAGACCCATATGTTTTGCTTGCATAGGAAGAATGCTGTCCTTTAATGTTCAAGTTTTTCTTCTCTTCTAAATTGTCTAACTTCTATATACTTGAATTCCCAGTTTATTGTTCTTTCTTTTGTTTCTTTGTTGAGACTTTCCATTTAAGATTATAATTTTTCTATTTTGCCCATTTGTTTTTGCTGTGCAGATTATTAATTCTACTTTCATAATTCTCATTTCCTTTTATGAAATACTCAGGAACAGTGTTTTGAAGTTTCAAGTTCTCTTTGCATTCCACCGAGTCCAAGTGTTTGAATCATTTTCCTTTGTTTTGCTGTATTCATAGGTGGGTAAACTCATTTAGAAGAAATGCAGGTCATATTTTCTTTATTGTTTTTCCTGTTGATTTATTTCTTTATATCCAAGGTCTTTTGAGGTTTTTTTTTTTTCCTGATAACTTTCGTTATTTTAGTTTCTCCGTGCCTCTGGTTGCTTTTCCTATGCTCACTTTATGATGATTGTGGTTTCTCTGGATCTCAAAGTGTCTTAGGGTCCTCCTGCACTGAGCAATTCAGTCATCAGCCTAGGGTTCTTCTCCAAGTAACTGGGCACAGGTGGATGTTGGGTTTTTTCTCTAAAGCTTAGTAGAGTGTTGCAGAGCTCTTGCACACACTGTTCTGTCTTGATGACTTGTCCCATTACCTCTACTCCTCAAGTTTCCTGGCTTGGCACCAGCAATTCAAAACATCGTGGCATTGTTTGTTTCAGAACTTCCAGTTTGGCTCTTACACATACATACATACCCACGCAAACACATGTGTTGCATGTATATATACGTGTGTGTTTGTAATTATTCAATTGTTTGGTTACATCTGATTCTTCGTCACCCTTGAGAGAAATGATTACAAATAATCAATGATTTAGGGAGATTCTAAGTTCTCCCTTTCTTCTAAAGTATTTTTTTTTTTAATTCTGTCTCTTGAAGGATATTGCTGATAATGAGATTGGACTGACTTTCTGAGTCAAAACCTATGGAGTAGCTAGCCATTATGTTCACCTTAAATTTGGGTGAAGCAGAAGTTATTTGAACATATTGAGGATGGTCTAGGTATAGAGATAATTTCTCTGTCCAAAGGTGACATGATATCACTCCCAGTAGCACATAGTAATATTTTTTCCTAACAAATCAGAGTTGTGAGTCACTCTTCTTTCAAAAGAACATATAACTCCTGAGCTGCTGCCATAATCGTTTTTGCCTGAGAGATAGCCAAATAATCATTCTTTTATTAATAGGCATGCTGACCTTATTAATAAAATGATTAAATTACCCAGAATTGATGTCTTGAAAACCGTTTGTATCACCACACTCTTATGGGTTTTCTTGGCAAATATATTGGAATATATTTTCTTCTCCAGAAGGAGTCCTGCCAAATTCTTTTTATAACACAAATATGTTGTTGATACCTAAACTAGGAAGAGCCAAAATAGAGTTATTTTTCCGAATAGTGTAAATAGTATTGAAATTAATTTTTAAAATAAAATAAAATAAATTAATTGTTCTTAAAATATTTGGTAGAATTTACTTGTAAAGCTATCTGGCCCAGAGATTTTTGCTTAAGGAATTCATTGATAGCTTATTCCATTTCATTTTCTAAAGTGGGGTTATTTAAGAGTTTTTTTCTTCTTTAGCTAATCTGGGCAATTTATGTTTTCATAAACACTCATCCATTTCAATTAGATTGTCAGATTTATTGACATACATTTGGGTCAAAAAATTCTAAATTATTGTTATAATCTCTACTTAATTGCTAGTAAATTCACACACCCACCCCTTTTTTTGATACTGGTAATTTGATTTTCTCCTTTCCTTTTTCTAATCAAATTAGCCAAAAGTGTGTCTATTTTATTTTTTTTAACCAACTTTTAGTTTTATTAGTTTAATAGTTTTCTTACTTTCAGGTTTATTAATCTCTCTTTTATTTTCAGTGACTATTTTGATATTCAATTGGGTTTTTAAAATTTGTTCTTCTTTCTGGCTTTTTTAGTTACAAGCTAGATTCACTGATTTCCTCTTTCTCTAGTTTATTTATGTGAACAATTAGAGATATAAAATTTCCCCTAAGAATTTTTTTTATTTGTGATGGAAAGTGCCATCCATATCCAAAGAATTATGGAGACTGAATGTGGATCAAAGCATAGTATTTTCACCTTTTTTTTAGTTATTGTAATTGTTTTGTTTGCTTGTTTTCTTTTTTTCTCATGTTTTTTTTTTTTCCCTTTTGATCTGATTTTTTCTTACATAGCATGATGAAATAGAAATATGTATAGAAGAATTGCATATGTTTAATCTATATCAGCTTGTTTGCTGTCTTAGGGAGGGGTAAAAAAGGAGGAGAGAGACAAAAATTTGAAACACAAGGTTTTTGCAAAGGTGAACCTATCTTTGCATGTATTTGAAAAAATAAAATGCTAATAAAAGAAAGAATTGCTTTGGCTGCATCCCATAAGTTTTGGTATGTTGTCAATAGTGATATTGTCTTTTTCTTAGATGAAATTCTTGACTATTTCTATTGATTGTTTGACTCCCTCATTCTTTAGGTTTTTAAAATTTAGTATCTAATTAATTTTTGGTTTATTTTTCCATGGTCCTTTATTACATGTAATTTTTATTGTCTCATAATATGAAAAGGATACATTTACTGTTTCTGCATTTCTGTCTTTTTGAATTTGATTGTGAGGTTTTTATGACCTAATATATGATCAATTTGAGTAGGTGCCATGTACTGATGAGAAAAAAAGGTATATTTCTTTCTAATCCCATTCATTTTTCTCCAGAGATATATCATATCTAACTTTTCTAAAATTCTAATCACCTCCTTAACTACTCTTTTTTTAAATTTTGTGGTTACATTTGTCTTGTTCTGAGAGGAGGTTGTGATCCCCACTAGTATAGTTTAGCTGTCTATTTTTTCCTATAACCAAAAATTAATTAGATACTAAATTTTAAAAACCTAAAGAATGAGGGAGTCAAACAATCAATAGAAATAGTCAAGAATTTCATTCATAAAAAGGAAGCAAATAGCAGAATGGATTAAAGACCAAGATACTACAGTATGTTAATTACAGGAAACACATTTGAAGCACAGAGAAACACACAGAGAAAGCAAAAGTAGCATATTTGCTTTTCCCCTTTTCCAATTATTCTTTTTATGTTTCTCTTGAGTCTTGTATATGAAGATCAAATTTAAGGTTTAGTTCTGATTTTTCATCAGGAAAGTTTGAAAGTCCTTTATTTCATTGAGAATTCATCTTTTTCCCCTGAAAGAATTGCTGGGGTCAAAAGTGTTCATGTTAGGTTGGCTTGGTCTAGGTCATGCTTGTACTGGGGTTTGCGTTTCTCTAATCAGAGATGATTTAGAGCATTTTAAAAAATGTTTCTATAGATAGCTTTGATTTCTTCATTTGCAAATTGATTCCTCATATCCTGTGACCATTTATCAATTGGAAAATGGCTTGTATTCTTATAAGTTTGACTCAATTCTCTATATATCTGAGAAATGACACCTTTATCACTTACTATAAATATTGTTTCCCAGAATTCTGCTTTCCTTCTTTTTTTTTTTTTTTTTTTTTTTTTTTTATTTAATAGCCTTTTATTTACAGGATATATACATGGGTAACTTTACAGCATTAACAATTGCCAAACCTCTTGTTCCAATTTTTCACCTCTTACCCCCCCCACCCCCTCCCCTAAATGGCAGGATGTCCAGTAGATGTTAAATATATTAAAATATAACTTAGATACACAATAAGTATACATGACCAAAACATTATTTTGCTGTACAAAAAGAATCAGACTCTGAATTATTGTACAATTAGCTTGTGAAGGAAATCAAAGATATTCTGCTTTCCTTCTAATCGTTTTTTTTTTTCCTGAGACAATTGGGACTAAGTGACTTGCCCAGGGCCACACAGCTAAGAAGTGTTAAGTGTCTGAGACCAGATTTGAACTCAGATCCTCCTGACTTCAGGGCTGGTGCTCTATCCACTGTGCCACTTAGCTGTCCCTTTCCTTCTAATCTTGATTGCATTGATTTTATTTGCACAAAAGCTTTTTTATATCAAAATTATCTATTAGCATTTTGCAGTTCTATTGTTTGATCATGAATTTCCCCCCTCCCATAGGTATGACAGAAAGACTATCCCTTGCTCTTCTAATTTGTTTATGATGTTATCCTTTATATCTAAATCACATACCCATTTTGATCTTATGGTGTGATCATATGGTATATGGTATGAGATGTTAGTCCATAATTAGTTTCTGCCACACTGTTTTCAAGTTTTCCCAGAAGTTTTTGTCAAGTAATGAGTTCTTGCCCACAAATCTTGGGTTTTTGGGTTTATCATATATTATGATTATTTGATATAATGTAATGTTGTAATGTTGGCAGGTAGAGTCTCAAATATTTTATATTGTCTGTTGTTATTTTAGATGGAACTTCTCTTTTCATATCCTGCTTCTGAACTTTGTTGGTGATATGTACAAATGCTGATGATTTATGTGGGTTTCTTTTGTCTCCTGTAACTTTTTGTATCCTGTTCATTGTTTCAAGTAGTTTTTTAGTTGAATCTCTAGGATTCATGATATCATCCATAAAAAATGATCGTTTTTGAGGACATTGCCTTTTAATTCCTTCAATTTTTTTTTTATTGCTATATTTAACATTTCTAGTACAGTAGGCTAATAGGGATGCCTCTTTTATGGGAGATAACTTATCCTATTTTATATCCTCCCTTTTTTTCCTTCTGTAGTCTACTTTTTCATCCTTTATTTTGTTTCTTATGATATTATCCCATCAAAATCACCTTCTATCTATTTATCCTTTGTGTATATATACTCCTTCTAATTGCCCTTATAGTAATAAAAGTTTTAAGTTACAAATAATATCTTGCCAAATAGCATTATAAACAGTTTGACCTTATTGAATCTCATGTTTTTTCTTTCTTGTTCTCTTTCTTTCTTTCTTTTTTTAACCTTTTTATGTTTCCCTTGAGTCTTATATTTGCAGATTAAAATTTTTATTCAGCTCTGGTTTTAGGAATCTTAGGAATTAATGAAATGCTTGAAAGTTTTATATTTCATTAAATGTACATTTCTCCCCTGAAAGACTATATTGAGGTTTGCTGAGGAGGTGATTCTTGGCTGTAGTCCTAACTCCAGAATATCATCTTTGGAAACTTCTGTTTTTATTTTTTTAATGTGAAAGTTGCCAAATTCACCAACCAATATTTATTTTTCCCTCTTTTTTTAATTAAAGTTTTTTATTTTCAAAACATATGCATGGATAATTTTTCAACATTTACCCTTCCAAAACCTTGTGTTCCAAATTTTCCCCTTCTTTCCCCCATCCCCTTTCTTAGATGGCAAGTAATCCAATATATGTTAAACATGTTAAAATGTATGTTAAATCCAATATATGTGTACATATTTATACAATTATCTTGCTGCACAAGAAAAATCAGATCAAAAAGAAAAATGAGAAAGAAAACAAAATTCAAGCAAAGAACAACAAAGAGTGAAAATGCTATGTTGTGGTCCACACTCGGCTCCCACAGTCCTTTCTCTGGGTGGGTGTAAATGGCTCTCTTCATCACAAGATCATTGGAACTGGCCTCAGTCATCTCATTGTTGGAAAAAGTCATGGTCATTAGAATTGATCATTGTATAATCTTGTTGTTGCCATGCCTAATGATCTCCTGATTCATGTAAGTCCAGCCCTCTCTAAAATCATCCTGCTGATTGTTTCTTATAGAACAATAATATTCCATAGCATTCATATAACATAACTTATTCTGCCATTCTCCAACTGATGGGCATCAATTCAGTTTCCTGTTTCTTGCCACTACAAAAAGGGCTGCTGTAGAGGGCTAAAACTCTAAAAAGATGTGTTTGAATCTAAGACAGCAGAGCATTTAAAGCTAATTACCTACTCAATATGAGATAATGGTTCTATATACATATATTTAGATGATATGGTGATGTGATGGCTCTCCTCACAATTTGCTTGCTGAATGTGTTGTAATGAGGTAATCAAAGGCAAGGATTGGAAGGCAGAGGGAGAGGGTCAGAGTTACTCTGCAGCAAATCAGGGGAGAGACTTCAGGCTCTAGATTCCAGAGTCCAGGCTTCATCTTTAATGGGCCGAGTGGCAGCTTGCCTGCCTCCTTCACTTCTCCTCCTAAAGACCAAGGACTTTAACTGATCCTGAGGCCCTCCAGAGAGCTAGCCAGGACATTATAGGCTGCCACAAACATTACCAAACAATATTTACATAGTTTCTTTTTGGATGCTTGCAGAAATTTCTCTTTGATTTGTGAGCTCTAAGATTTGGCTATGATGTTCCTGGAAGTTTTCATTTTGGGATCTCTTTCAGGCAATTGATGCATTCTTTTAATTTCTATCTTGTCCTTTGATTTTAGCGTAATAGAACAGTTTTCCTTGATGCTCTCTTGAAAGGTGTTATCCAGGATTTTTTTTTCTTTACTTATTATCCTGCTTTCAGGTAGTTCAGTAATTGTTAAATTATCTCTCCTTTTCCAGATCAGTTGTTTTTAATAATGAGAAATTTTATATTTTTCTTTATCTTGATGTTGTTTTATTGTATCTTGATGTCTTATTAAATCTAGCTTCTACTTGCTCAATTCTAATTTTTAAAGAATTATTTTCTTCAGTGAACAAAAGCTATATATCACTATATATCTTTTTACATTTGGGCAACTCTATTTTTTAGGGAGTTATTTTCTTGGGTAAATTTTTATTTATCTTTTTCCACACTATTGACTCTTCTTGAAAGATTCTCTTGCATTACTCTCCTCTCTTTTTCTAATTGTTTTCTACATCTCTAATTTGCCTTTTAAAGTTCTTTTGAAGTTCTTCTAGGAGTTTTTTATTTGCTTTTGAGAGTGGTGTAACAGGGGTAAGGGGACAAGTCCAAATTACATTTTTTTTCTTTGAAGCTTCATATATAGCCATTTCGATACTGTTGTCCTTGTCTAAGTTTGTATCTTGAACCTCCTTGTCACCATAGTTATTTTCTATAATCAAGTTCTTTTTTGTGCTGGGGCTCCAGAGTCTTTGCTGCTTGCTCATTTCCATACCTAATTGCATGCTTATGCTAGAAGGAAGGCTTCCCTTCTGGCTTTTACTTGGAGGTGGGACCTCCCTAATAGTCTATCCTAAGTGTTGGTTTTTGCTGCTGGATTGCTATGGTTCTGTTGGCAGGGGGGCGGGAAAGGATAGGAGGGAAGGGAAGAAATTGTAGAGGGTACTTTGTCACTGACCTTCCCCAGGTATAAGGGCTTGCTACTGGGTTACTAAGGAAAAACATTTTCTCTGCTAGAGAGCCCAAGGGAGCAAGCATGGTCTTGCTGCTCACATGGTCTTCTTGTTGGACAATCCTGGGGCAGGACCTCACTATTGGCTAGCAATGGGTTTTAGACCTAGCTGGTGGTCTGTGCTGGGGGTAGGACTATTGGGGTTAGCCCTTGTTGTGCTGAACGGTCTTCTGGCTTACCTAGAAGGTTGCTAACTTGCAGCAGAATGGGGTCTCATGGGTAGATTGCCCCAGGCTTGGAGCCTTGTTGTAGACCTCCTACTGTGAGGCTAGAGACTGCTGCTGCACTGGGACCTCCCCTTCTACTCCAGGGAACCAGAACTTTACTGCTGTGCTGATAAGCTGCTTTTCTGCTCCTAGATCAATTTTGAGGCAATTTTTATGTTTTGGGGAGGATTTCAGGGAATTTCTTCCTCATTCTGCCATCTTTGCACTAGAAGTCCTGGATGCATCTTCTATGAAAAGATTTTAGGACATAGATCCATCACATAGTGATATGTGACTGTCACATAGTGTAAGAAGCAATAAATATGAGGTAAGTTGTATTGGGCAGTACCCACATTGATAAGATCATGATTTTATCAATATATTAAAGGATAGGTCTGCACAAAAGTTTTAGTTAAATATTATGTGGAGATGAACCTCCATATCATTACATGCATACCATTGGATCTGAAATTTTATCAGGTTCAACTAAACTGAGAAAATTAAAAAACAGGCTATCTCTGCTGTCTGAACACTACCTTAGTATTTTAATACATCATGGAGAAGCTTATCATCAGAAGTTTGGAAACTAGGTGATAAATTTTTTGACTAGATAATCCATGAAACAAGTGATATTGTATATCCATTGGTATAATGAAGGATGTAAGGCAGAAATTCCTTTTCACTGCTTTTTCCTTTCTACTCTTATCCCTACCCTATGTTGATTCTACTTCACTCTAAACTGTCCATTAACTCTTACTGCTCTATCTTTAATGGAGTCCTACTTATTTTTTAAACACTTATTTACATCTAATTTAAAAAAATTCTTCTTGCTTCCTCCCATTAACTGAATTGGATTTTCTTCTGACTTTGAGAGCTTAGAGATATAACAATTCTGAACAATTTAACATGCATGTAATAAATGCCTTCTGTCTCAGAACAGATGATTAGATCCTAAAGTCTTCCTCCTCCCAAAATAATATTGATAAAAATAATGTATGTACTCACATCTAGAGCTGACCAAAATACATTTAGAAATCTGTTCTGGAGGAGACACAATTTTTTGAGGGGGAATTAAAGAGAAGAAAGGGAAGTGGGGCTTGTTCAGGCTCACACAACTAATAGGTATCAAGTGTTCCAGGCGTGATTTGGACTCAGTTCCTCCTGAACGCCAGGGCCAATGCTCCTACTACCCCAGGAGACACAATTCTTAAGGGTACTTAGAAATTTTTAAGATACTTTGATTAAAAGACAATTTCAAAAGAATGAAAAATATTTTCTTATATTTATGATTTGTAAACTGTGGAAAATCACAATTTTAGATGAATCAAATTTTGAGGTCTCTCTCTTTTTTTTTTTTTTTTTTTAATAATAGCTTTTTATTGACAGAACCCATGCCAGGGTAGTTTTTTACAACATTATCCCTTGCACTCACTTCTGTTCCGATTTTTCCCCTCTCTCCCTCCACCCAATCCCCTAGATGGCAAGCAGTCCTATATATGTTGAATATGTCCTAGATACAATATATGTGTGCAGAACCAAACAATTCTCTTGTTGCACAGGAAAAATTGGATTCAGAAGGTAAAAATAACCTGGGAAGAAAAACAAAAATGCAAACAGTTTACATTCATTTCCCAGTGTTCTTTCTTTGTGTGTAGCTGCTTCTGTCCATCATTGATGAATTGAAATGGAATTAGGTCTCTTTGTCAAAGAAATCCACTTCCATCAGAATACATCTTCATACAGTATCGTTGTTGAAGTATATAATGATCTCCTGGTTCTGCTCATTTCACTTAGCATCAGTTCATGTAAGTCTCTCCAAGCACTGAGTTCTCTTAAAAGTCAATGAAAAGAATCACTCAAAGAGAATAGATTATTTATGCTTGCATTTTTATTCTGTGCAGACAGGTATGTCTTTCCGTAAGTTCTCTCTCTCTCTCTCTATCTCTTTATATATAGATATAGATATCTATATATCTATATCTATATCTATACACACACCTAAAACACTGGAGGCTTTCCTGTGGGTTTGTGCATGCATATATATGCATGTGTCTGATAATTAAGATTGTAGTAGATTGGGCTATTTGTTTTCATGCTTTCTCATTACATGATTGGCTATCATCTTTTTACAAATTATATCTGTCTTTTATGCTACTTTTGACACTCAAGTAATCATTGATAATATATTGAATTCTATTTATGCTCACCATATATTTGGTCTCTTAAGTTCTATATTTTTGTCAATAATGTATATAAAGATATGTTGTCTTTACATTTTTTACAATTTTGTGACAGTCACTCTGAAGAATGTAAATGAATTGATTACTTACTATAGAATGTATATATGTATATAAATTTACACACATGTGAATAACTAAAGCCTCTTCTTCTCTATTGTTCTTTGTTTTTGAGAAGCTACTACCTTTCCTTAAGAAATCTAAATTTGTATTTAGAATTCAAGTGGGAGAAGTTATAAGTAATTTTTAAAAAAGATTTAGGATTCTTACAGAACAGCTAAAGGCCAAGCTGAAGGTTCTTGCTAAACAATTTGAGAGGCAGAAATTCCAAGGAAGATTCATGTCTATATCCCATAGCTAGTATCTTATAATAATAATTTTTCTTTTCATTTCATTTTAAAAACCAGTCTCCTTTTCTTTCTCTTACAATATCATCATAGATATGTCTACTGGGACCCCAAAGACGTCATAACAACTAATATCATAGATAGAACTTTTTATATCACCCTTGTTAGCTAACTTTAAGCAAATAAGAAAAATATTCTACTTTCACACTCTCATTCCTCTCAAAGAATTATTGCACTCAGAAAATCCAAAGTGTTTGTGTGGAATGGAGGGATAATGTGAAGAACTTACAGGAATGTTTAAATTCTTTTTCTGTATTTTATCTTTTTTATTATTACTTCTATGTCTTTGTGACCTACTTAAGTACAGTGTATGCTAGTCAATATTTACTTAAATTTTAGATACATTTACTTAACTAGAGATGAAGATGTTTATCCTTGTTCAATGTTATCAATATTTAGATTATTAAATGCTGTCAGCTCAGTAATCTGAAATTTGAAGTTCTGATGGATGATTCTCTCAGAACCAGGGAAAATGAAAATGTTCCGTTCTAATCTAATCTAAAATTGGCACCCATTTCTCAATATCCCAACTTATAACAGAACCTATAAAAGCTGTATATCTTTACTAATTCTTTAGTCCTTTTACCATAAGCTTTCTCTCTTTCCCTTCTTGTGGTGGAATTGCTCATTATCATGAGAATTTATTAATAAACAACCACTTTTTTGCTTTTTGTTTCAGGAGGTCTCTGAGTAGTCATTTTTGGATAAGGGTTTTATCCCTCACATGTTGGTCTAGAAAGAGAGTCAGCAGAAAAAATCTTACTCTTCACCAATCACCATTGGAACCTTTAAAAAAGGAGGGCAATTCTCTAGCATATACCAGAGGAAGGAAATATATACAGAAAAGGAAAACTAAGAAGTTGTTTGTGAACCTGCCATTCTAATGCAACCCAGAAAAGGACAAGGTCATCAACTAATTAATGAGATACTGAATCGTGTTTTGGACAGAGAAAAACTAAAGAATTTATCTCCCAGAAAAGCAGGGAGAAGACCATGATAAGAGATCAGGTAAGCTTCCTGGTCCCACCTTCTGGGGAGGTCATACAGTCTCAGATACAAGTTATGTCAAACTTCTGAGATCCACCCTCTATAGAGTTCTCAATCTTACCTTGTCATGCCCTGTCAGAAATCCCTGTCATGTCCTTAAGGTTAAATTTTTCCTATAAAATTTATTCATGGGCCATCCCATGGCTTCCTTTAGATCAATCCACCATGGCACTTTGCCCTCTCAGTGTCTTTCTCCATCCCATATGGTATTTCCCCTAACTCCACTATGCTTTTCAAGCCCACTTCTCTTTCTAACAGCTAGTTAACTCCTTTAGAGGGCCAAGTCTCTTTCAGGATTTAGCCTGCTATATAAGGCCATGCCCCAATCTCATGGATGCCCCCTTTCTCCTAGGTAATTGTGAGTTGCACTGAGGAACTTGTCTTTCATATTTTCCCCACTCTATTTCATATTTACCATTCCTAGTATCTATGTCTCCCTTCATTTTTTCTGTAATCTCTTTCCTAAATAAATCTACTTTTTGCCAAAGAGATGGTCATTGTGAATTCTTCATTTGACTGAATGCCTCCCAACTTTTGGTGTCTATTATCATCTGATGTCTATATCAATCGTATCATTTTGGTCCTCAAACCATATAACAGCCTAGATGTACATTTGGAGATCCACAATGTCCAATGCCAGTGTCTAATGAGTTGTAAAATACATCCTTTAATAAACCTCTTTCACATATATAAGTCTTGTACATGGATTTTCTTCTCCCTTCTTTAGTGCAGATAGGGGCTGACCACACATTTCCTCATTTGAAATGGCATTTGCTGCTAAATGAAGGAATTAAAATGTATAGGATAAATTAATCGATTTCCCTTTCTTATTTTAAATTTCTCAAATTCAAAAGAGTCCTCATTTCAGTTCCTTTAGTGATTGGTACTAATTTAATAGGTGCTCAATTTCAATATCAAATAATACATATATGTAAAATCATCTATAGTCACAGAGGTAATAAGTATCAGAGGCCGGATTGAGAAGTCTTTTACTTCAAATCAATGAAATGATAAGCATTTATTAAGTGCTTACTATATGCTAGGTACAATTCTAGGTCCTAAGAACACAAATATTTGACAGTCCCTGCACTAGGATACACCTACAGAGGAATAAGAAAATACCTTTTGAAAACCTTTTTTTTCTGTTGCAGAACAGCCAGTCAAAGGGCTTTCCTTATTCATGTGTCAAGGAAAACAAAAACAATTCAGTGCTTAAAATCAGACAGAAGAGCCCTCAATTTTCAAGGCATCTTATCTTTCTGGAAGTAGATTCCCTAGTTTCTTTTCAGCATGTGTGGTTGACAGAATGCACAGGCACTTAGAATGGAATTCCTATTGGTCTTTCCCCCTATTACATATGTCTCTTAAAAATTTGTTTATATCATAAATTTAAATTACCAATTGCTAATTTTGAATATCTTTTCTGAGCATCATACCTCTCCATTTAGGAAGAGTTGTGTAGTAGATCTAAGTACATAGAAGGCTTAGGAGTCTTTTCCCAGATTTGAGAATGGAGACCTCTCCATGACCAACAGGCACAAAATCTACATTTCTAACACAAATGACTAGATAGACAGATGTCCGACATTAGAGCATTACTGATAGCGAAGTTTTCTGAGAATGTTGCCTAAATAAAAATATGGACCATTTCCAAGTGTAAGGTATCATGTTGTCTGGTAATCATATTTTTTAAGCGAATAAACCCCCTGAACTGTTTTAATTTTTTTTGGCTCAGTGAATTTATCAGTGTGGGAAGCCACTAGTGGAGAATCGCCTCACCGATGTAGTTTGACACCTTATCTATGTTAAATTAATTATCTGAAATAAAAAGAAACTGAGGTACAAAGTTTCCAAACAAACAAATAATTTTATAGGCTTCCCCAGAGTCTATAGTCAACATGTATTAGAGGAATAACTTGAACCAAGGTCTTCTAGATTGCAAAGCTGGCACTTCCTAAATCAGGCTGCCTCTAAAGGTGCCTAAATATTGTAATTAAAAAAACTTTTTTTTTTTGTAAAATAAGAGGAAAAAGAATTCTTTTTTCCCCCTTGTCCCTCATAAGGCAAGTTCTTTAGAGTCCTCTGTGTTTTTTAAAGAAAGAATAAGCAAGGAAACATGCTGTTTGAATTGCTTTCAATTTTTTTCCCCCTCACAGCTGAAGTAAATTACTTTTGCATGCTTTGTAGCTTTTTCAGAGAACAAACATAGTTTTCTTCCTTCAGTGGGTATAATTGTTCAATTCATTTTTAATAAGACTAAAAATCAAAGCAAAGGATCAGATTTTCAGGGATGTTCACTCTGAATTTACTGTTATTCTGTAATTACTTCCAATATTTTGTGGACTATTAGTTATTTACTGAACATTAGGAAGGGAAAAGCAACTGATTAAAGGAGGTAAATCCATTAAGGATCAATGATTTTTCTCCTTTCACTTTTTACTTTTTCAATTAGTTTCTCACAGTTTCTTTCGTGGTTCGGCCTCATAAGAACATCTTAATCTTAGTAAATTAGAAAAATTATTTCGATTTTATTTTCACTTGGTTACGTGTCTCTAAACAAAAAATTTCAAAACAACATCATCAATTTCTCTACGTTATTCCTCTTTTCTTCTGAAAGACCTGGTGAAGATTGAAAGATGTAACCCTTTTCCCTTAGTAATTCTTTGTTTTCTTTAGGTAAATCCCGGTTTAGAGGGGCGAGCCATCTCCATCTCATAATATGTGTCGAAGGGCAATATTTTTGCTTTTAAAATACAGAGCGTTCACTGCTAACCGGCAGGGCACATATGTAGGAGGAAACTGCTTTAAAAAAAATTGGGTAAGCATCATATTTGCGTCCCTTCCACCAAATTTTCTCCTACTTGTACAAATGACCGGATTAGAAAGAGTCTTTTCTAAATACCTTATCTCCGGTCCCCTTAATACTTCGTATAAGGTTCTAAGGTCTTTCATGCCTTAGACCGGGTGCACGGCAGAGGGCGCGGCATGCAGGATTTTCTTTCCCATTTTCTCTATAGCGGTGTGTGAGGGTGAGTTCTCAATCCATCCCTCCCCTTCTCCTGTGAGATTTTTCACCTCCCTGGTGTCTCTTCTGCAATACTCAATTCTGGACGGAGCTGTGGTGAGGTCGTTGGAGTTGAAAGAGTCTCATCTGGGAATTGGAAATTTGGGAGGAATGTTTGGGGAGGATGCATTAGAGAGAAATTGAAGAAAAGTTTCTTTGAAAACAACCAAATTTGAAAGAACAAGAGGGGGGGAAAAGCGATTGGTGGAGGTCCTGGGACAAACCCAACGAGAGTCAGCCATCACCGCATAAACCAATGAAGTAGAAAACAGCAACCGAAAAAAAAATTACACAACGCAGTCTTTACTTGCCAAACAACTTCATCCGCATCATGAATAGCAACAAAACAGCTTTGGAGCATACTACTGTAACTTCAGCAGCCAAAAGCAGGAGCAAGTTGAAGACACAAGGCACTCCTTTGTGTGATTGGAGTGAGGGTGGAGACGCCCCGGCAGCAGCCGGTGCCCCGGGTTCTGCAGAGCTGGGCAGGATCCCCGCCAAGAGTTCGCTGGTAGCCCCAGGCAGGCAGCCGGAGCAGGGGGAGCCGCTGCACAGCATGGCCCGCGCTGGAGAGGCCCAGGGCTTTCAGAAGTTATTGCCTCAGTTGGCGGCTCTTTACGCCATGGCATTTTTGGTGGCTTTTCCGCCACTTCAAATGCCCGGGGCCTCAGGTAAGAAGGACTCTTCCCTCCACTCTGGTCCAGTTCCTCGGTATATCTGGCACGTTTCTTTCTCTCCCTTTGTATATACCACTGTGTTGCGGAGCCAGTAACCCTAAGATGTTGATGCATTGCTCAGCGCTATTAATGTTAGAAATCCTTTAAAATGTTACAGAGCTCGTTCGGTTTGCCCTAAAGAGTCTGTTTAATGTTTTAAATTGTTTTATCCCCTTGGGAGAACGAAGGTTGATGGAGGGAGGAGGCGTAGCAGTTTGCCTGAAGGGCGAAAAAGGAGGGGGCCTTTTTCAAGCTTCCTATAAGAAACATGGCCGGCACTCTTGTCAAAATGTGTGCTAGAAGTAGGGTAAGAGTGAGCCTAGACTTTTCCACTGCATCTCCAACGCCTATTCTGACACGTTTCTTGTATTTCTACCTACAGACCTGGATTTGGGTAAAGCTTCTTGCTCTCCCTGTCCCTGCCCCGCGCTCCTCTTTCCCTTCCTAGCTCGGTTATTATTCTTAGAAAGGATTCTTTAGGTTGTTTTGCCTGTTGGTAAGACGGCAGTGAGGGGGGAGGAGTTTGTGATCTAGGCACTGATGAGGGTTTAATTAAGGCTTGGTTTCAGATGCTCTTTCCTGGTGGCGGATTTGTTGCCAGAGAGAAAGTTGGAATAAGGATACTTGAATTAGAATCTAGACTTTGAGCGAGTTCCCTAGACCTCTCTCTCCGTATGAGAACAATGGTGGTGTTGCTCAAGTACCTTCCTTCTCTGAATCCTCTATTTGCTTGAATGGAAATAGGTAGGGTCAGGGAAAGATCTTTGGAATCAACAACTTTAAGACCTTTAAGAACTTTAAGACCTGGTTCTGTAAATGCCCAGATTATTATTATTTTTTTTTAAAGAACTAAATAATCCAGTGTAATGAACATCAAAATCCATTGACGCCCTTGGAGCGCTCACTTCCAGCAGGGTACGAAGTGGGGGCAATAGTCTATGGACCCATTTCTCCCCAGAAGAGAAGCGAAAGCGATGAGCTGTGGTTTGTGGTAAAAGACTTGCTAAATTTTCAAATTTTATTACCTCAGTCATGATGTAAGTTGAACCTCTTGGAACTGAACCTGGTTTACATCGACTTTCCCTCAAAATCTAGGGAGAATGGAGTAAAGAAAGGCCTAATTCTCGGGTCCCAGCTCTAGAAAGCATGCTATGATTCTGCCTGAGGTATTTTCCTGTGTAAGCTGGGAATCTAAAGAGGCTATTTTTTTATTTACTTATTTTTAATGGGAGTGAGGTAGAAAGTCTGTTCTTGTTCTCTCCTTACTACTAATTTCACAGGTGGGAGTGGAGTGTTTGCCCCTCACGGATCTGAGGATGCTGCATTTAGAGAGTGCTCTAGCTGGGATGAAGCAGATTTGAATAACCCATTAATCTTGTAGATCTGCAAATTTGAAAGGGATTTTCTTCCCTTTGTTGGTTTCCTTTAAACCATTTACCACTCTCCAGGAGGTGACAGATACCTATATTTCCTGTTATTCAGCTGAGCCTCGGGTTCTGCCATTTGGTTGGGGGTGGATAGGGGGAGGAGACTAAAAAGTCATCCTGCTTTCCCCTCTTTTATTTATTTATTTATTTATTTATTTTTCTTTCTCTCTCCCTTCGAGATTTGGAAGGAAGGCCGGTTATGTGTTTCACTTCCTGAATTGCAGGATTAGTTCTGTCTTTATTATCTCTTCTCCAGCAAGTCTTAGGGAAAGTGTGTGTGTGGGGGGGGGAGGGTGGTTGTAACTTTAATAATTACACATCAGAAATGAAAGACTATCTTGTGTTTTGGCTATTGGTCAGGGATTTTAGATAATTCTGAGGTAACTTGTTCCTTAGCCTTTCTTTTCTGTTTTCCCTCTCCCCACAAAGCCCCAGGCAATTAGAGGAGATACTGGCTTGATTGAATGGGAGAAAGGAATCTTCTTATTAGGGGTTGATTACCTAGCAAATAAATGTGGAACTGTTTTCCTACTCGGAAGATGGTAGAGTTGTCTATAAAAAATTTTTTTTCCCTTCTTTTTTCTTCTTGGTGTATATTTTGTCTGAAGACAGACGGATCAACACTTCCTTTTTCTCCCCTCCCACACTTTATCCCTGAAAGTTTCTAAATCTGTTTTGACTAAAACCAATCAATCCTTTCCCACTTTCCCTCATCTTTGTTATTGCCCTAGTCTACTTACTACAGAGAATAATAGAAATAATAATTACCTTTTAACTTTATTTTCATTAGCTGAGTACCCTGACCATCCTTGAATTAAAAACTTCAGGCATTGTTTGGCATTATTTATCAGTTATATTAATTCAACAAAATATCAGATCAAAACAACATTTTGTAGTTCTTTGTGGCATGTGACTTGTGCCCCCTAACTTTTCTTCACCGTTTAAGTGTAGACAAAGTCATCTGAGGCTAAGTACACTATTATTTATAGTTGTCTTTTTATGGGTGATATCTGAACAATGTTTTTACAATGTGGAGTTTGGCAATACATCTGCTTATGGCAGAACTTCTTAGTTGATTTGTTGAGACTAACAAGAGCAGACACTAGCTTCTCTTTTTGTTGGTTTCTTGGTTTATCTAGAGACCTAAATCAAGAATGAAAAAGATCCAAGAGAGAATGAAAAAATCAAAAACAAGTAATTTCAAATGCTACAGTAATTTTCAGTAAAATTAAAGCACCTATTTGTGGAGCGTAAGCAAAGTTTTTGTATTTAAAAAAGATAACATTTATATCAAGTTATGTTCATGATAGGTAACAAGGTTTGATTCTGTGGAATAATAGTTAAAATAACTATCAGTAATAAAGATTTTAAAACATAGAGTTTCTTCCTTTCTTTTCCTTTTCATCCTAAGTTGATGTATTTTGCAATCAAACACATAATATTCTAAGTAATCATAGTTACACATATTAAACAATATGTCATATGAATAGATGAAGGTGGATGATTTTCTTTCATAAAAAAATATTGTGAGCAAATGTTTTATAATTAGAATGCCCTGCATTATATAAGGGAATAGCGGGGAGGGGAGAGAAGATATTGATTGCTGTGGAGTATTCTTAAATATGAAAAATAAAATGACATATAAGAGTTTCCAAAGTCATCAAAATCTCGAAATTTACACATTGCTAAATACAAGAAAGAATTGTAATAAAACTTTGGGCCTTCAGGAAAATGCTTGTTTTAAAATTTTATTGATTGAATTTTTGGTTGCAAAAAAATCTACAGAGAAAATTCAAATTGAAATCCTGTTTATAATTTAATGTTTGTACTTGAAAAATACTGCCAATGGTTTATAAAGACATGTTTTGGCATGTCTTTATGACTGCCCTGTGATGTAGTAATTGATTTTTGCACATGTTTGAATATCTGTAATGGAGAAATTTAATTTTTGTTGTCATAATTTTTCTTAGATAAGGTTTATTCTCCTAGGGACATTTGTAATATGTTAAAGGGTCATATATTATAGTGAATTAGTTATCTACTGCTCAGTCTACAATTATGATAAGTGAATTTCGACCAGTTTTTAGTTGTTGTTTAGTTTTGTTTTAATTTTATCAATTTGAAAAATTTAGCTTCTCTCTTCCTATTGTAAATTGTGTGGACATGCAAATAAGAGTGAAACACTTTTTGGTAAATTGTAGGCTTTTAAAATTCATTTCACCACAGTTTAGGATGTTAATTTTGCCTTTAGTGTGAAACCTAATTTGATTAGTAATCTACAACTTACAAAATCAAACTCTGGGCCTTTGCTACTTTTCTAGAGACAATGTTGTTTGATAACTATTCTTTTTTCATTTTTATTTTGACTTCTGGATTATAACTACTAAGCTGGGCTGAAAAAGAGTGGTTGGTCTGAAAAGGCTGACTTTCTTTGATGGTAAGTGTTGATTTAATCTCAACAGTAAAATTTGGTCTTGATTTGAAATCAAATTATGTTTAACCAGTACCTCTAAATGTAGTAACCATATTTAGTAATAACTTAAAAGTCTAATGATCTAATTTCAAATCCTGCCTTTCATACTTAATAAATGTGCGATTTTCAGAAATCCATTTAAACTACTTGGTTTCTAGGTTGTTTCTAGGTCTTGGTTTTCATCTGCTAAATACGGTTGGACTGGCTTGGCTTTGGCTAGACCTTTCAAATTTTCCTCTAATTATCCTGTGATCTTGATATTTAAGCTATACTGTTTAAGTGACATCGACGTTTTGTAGTTTGGGTCATCCCTTTTTTTTTTAAAGCTTAATATAGAAAGTAGCATGGATTAATCAAACTACTTATAATTCGTTGATCTTATCTCACTTCATCTTCTAGTAAACTTTTAATAGAATGTGAAACTGGAAATAAATAAAGACTATTCAGTTGTCACAGAATATATTTTATGAAAAATCTATTTCAAATCAGCATGGGTGGTAGAGGTGGTAATGATAATGATGCTGGTGGAAGAAGAGGAAACACAAAATAATTGAATAATATTGAGAATTCTAATAACACTTTAAAAATGAATAAAAGATTAGTTACTGAATTTCATAATTGATATTACATGTTTGGGATGGGGAAGTAAATGATAAAATCTAAAGGAAAAGAATTTACATAAAGAAAAACTTAGTTTAATTTTTGAAAATATCTGGTTATGTGGGTGATATAGAAACAAATAATGGTAGGACACCAAAAATTAGGGCTTAGATATGTGAAGAATTCATAATGGCCATTGTCTTTGGCAAAAGATAGATTTATTTAGGAGAATAGGTTACAGACAAAATGAAAGGATACAACAGACATAGAAAGGGCAAATTCCCTACTATAACTATAACAGGAGAAGGGAAACAACACATGAGGTTGGGGCATGCCCTTACCTGGCAGGCTAAATACTGAAAGGGATTTGGCATTCCCAAAAAGTTAGATATAAGGAGAAGTGGGATTAGGAGAGACACCACAAGGTATGGGGTTAGGAGAAACTATGTGACATGGGAGAGATGTAAGGGTAAAGACATCAGGAGGCAGAATTCCAGGGAGGATTGATTGATCCAAAGGAAGGTAACATCGAAGCCACAGCCCATTAAGTAGCTTTTATAAGGAAAATTTAACCTCAGGGACATGACTGGGATTTCTGAAAGGATATGGGAAAGTGAGACTACCCAAGACCTCTACAGAAGGTGAGTCTCAGGGATTTCTGACTGGGCAATTTCCCCAAAGAGTAAAACCACAGACTTAAACTGATGTCTATCAGTGCTTTCTCTCTACTTGCCTCAGAGATCAATTTTTATCAGATCTTCAGTTTCTTTCTGCTAACCACATCCAATGTAGAAAATCTCATCTCTGGTACTTGAAGAAAAAAAATTTGAAATTTCATTGGTAAGTTGCGCCTTTTATTGACTTTGGAATAAGTGAAAAAACAGCCTTGTGGGGAGATGAAGGTGGTAGGAGATTGTGGTCATTGTCATGAAATCTTGGTTAATTTAATTTGGATAATGTTCTTCACTTTTTTTTGACCCATTGGGTTGTATATAAAGTACAAGTGAAAAAACAGCTTTGTGGGGAGATGAAGGTAGTAGGAGATTGTGGTCATTGTCATGAAATCTTGGTTAATTTAATTTGGATAATGTTCTTCACTTTTTTTTGACCCATTGGGTTGTATATAAAGTACATAGTCTTCATTGAGTAATTAATTCCTAAATCACACAAAATGATCATTTTGGTCCCTTGCTGAAGAAGCACAATTTCCTTCTTGTCTCTAATATGAGATACTACTTCTTGTCATTTAAAACTGGTTCCAGTTTTCCTTTTCTTATTTATATTTTATTCACCTTCACATGGTCTATCTAAATTGTCTATGTGTTGTTACTAACACTGCAAGAGTCTCTTCTCTGAGTTCATGGGGTGGGTAGCTGCTATCAAATATATATTTATACATGTAGAAATTATGGAGATAAAAACTTAGGTTTTATTGTTATGCTTCAACATAGTTTCAGGCCTCAGAGAAAACCTGAGCCTGGAATAGGGCTCTCACAAGTTTTCTTATGTCCAAAATTATGTCAGTGTGTTTGGGAAATAATTCTTTTATATATTGTAATCCTGTACATTCCTCTTAGAACATAAAAGTTAAAGGGAAGATATATCCATAATCATATTGATGAGGTTTGTGGTATAACCAGATTCTTCCCATACAGAGCCACCAAAATGATGGGATTTTACCACCAAATGATTGGGGTATGAAGAAATATTATTCTAAAAGCATACTGGGGTTTCCTGCTGGTGTTGCAGGTTGTCTCAAAAGAATTTGTAGGCTTAGATTTCTTTAAATTAAGGGGCAAAGATTTTATTATATTACCAAGAGTGGGCTAAATCCATGAGGTTTTTTTTTTTTTTTTTAAGACAAGGGCAAGGAGTTAAGTAGTTAACAAAGGGGAAAAATTACTTAGAGGAAAGATGCTGTTATGTTGTGGCAAGCGGAGAATGGTGTGGTGGGCTAATTCTGGAAAGATTTAAGGTCCAAATAGGAGTTATCTTTCTAGTGAGATAGAGATAGGTTCTTTTATAGGGGAAATATAATCTCGAGGCTGACATTGTAAATTGGCTTTCTGATTGGATACAATCACTGAGGTTATGAGGATTTGTCAATGTAAGATATACTACCAGTAACAAAAGTCCCACTTAAGGTCCAGATGATCCTATCAGTGCTCCTTCCTGTTTACCTCTGGGAGTAGCTAGATTTGCCTATTGTTTAGGTTCTCTAGATGTCACTCCCTGCTATCTTGCTCTTATCAAAATTGGGACTTCAGCTTCATCAATATGCTTCCTTCATTGTCAAAAGTTGAACCAACTAAATAAAAGTCATAATCTCATATGGCCCCCAAGGAAACAAACTGTTAGGTAAACAATACTTTCAAATTAAACTATATTTAGAGGATTCAAAATTAGACTGATTGAAGAAGAGTTGATGAGGAGTGCAAGGTAGTTGAGATTCTTCCTCTGACTTCTTAGAAGGAATACTTAAGTGTCTTTCCCTACCTTTTTTCAAAAACTTTAATCTTTTTTCCCCTCTTTAAAAAAAGAATATTATTTTGTTTCCCCCAATTATATGCAAAAACAATTTTTAACGTTCCTTTCTAAAACTTTGAGTTTCAGATTCTTTCCTTTTCACCCTCCCCTGTCAAGAGCACAAGTAATTCAATATAGGTCATACATATGTTGTCATGCAAAACATTTCCATAATAGTTATGTGAATGAAAACATAGGGAAACAAAACTCAAGAAAAATTTAAGTTTAAAAAAATGTTTCAATCTACATTCAGACACTATCAGTTCTTTCTCTGAGTATAGATAGCACTTTTTTTATTATCATAACTCCTTCAGAGTTGTCTTAGATCATTGTATTGCTGAGAATAGTTAGGTCATTCACATCTTAAATATTGCTGTTACTTTGTACACAGTATATTTTACTTTTTGGTGCAAAAGCTGATGCTCATGGAAGTCTTTCCAGGTTTTTCTGTGAGCACCCTGGTCACATTTCACATAGTATAGTGTAATGCCAGAGAAACTGAGACAAGATAAAGATTAGAGTATTTAATAATTTATGTGAATGGGAGAGATTTACTGGGACCAAATGGATCCATGGTTTGGTCCCAGGGCTGAATGACACTATCTTCTCCAAGAATTCAGCAAACAATGGAAGTTTTCAATGACACATATACATGTGGCTCAGATACAGAGGGTAGACTGAGATAGGAGTGGAGTCAGAGTACTAAAAGCGGGAACACGGGACTAACAATCCGGTTCTGACAGGGTAAGGTGAGGCATGGAGTATATTTGATAATTGGGATTACAGAGTGGGGAGAGGCACCCAACATTCTGATAAGTTGGAATGGTGATTCTGACGATGTCTCAGATAGAAAGTCTTTCTTTTTATCTGGATCATCATGATTAGGAGGGAGGAGTGGTTTTGCAGTATTAAGCAGAACAATTGAGGTAAAACAATTCAGGGAAACTGAGGTAGGACAATTTAGGGAAACTGAGTCAGGATAATTAGGGAACTGAGTCAGAATAATAAAAGGAGAACTGTGGCACAACAATAGTAGTTTTCCTATAATTACATATCATAGTTTATTCAGCCTTTCCCCAATTGATAGGCATCCTTTGAATTTTCAATTCTTTGCCCACAGAAAAGAATTTCTATAAATATTTTTGTACATATGGGCCCTCTTCTCCCCTCGCCCCCTTTTAAAATCTCTTTTGGGATATAGACCTAGTTGTAGTATTGCTAGGTCAAAGAGTATGCCTCATTTTGTAGCCCTTTGGGCATAGTTTCCATTAACATTTCCACTAACAATGCATTAATGTCTCATTTTTTTCACATCCCTGCAATCATTTGTCATCTTTCTTTTCTGTCCTATTAGCCAATCTAACAGGTATGTAGTACTTTGTAATTGTTTTAATTGCATTCTCCAGCCAATAGTGAGAGAATTTTTTTTCATAGGGTTATAGATAGCGTTGATTACTTCATCTGAAAACTTCATTTTTTAGATCATTTTTCACTTGTAGAATGGTTCTTTTATAAATTTGACTTGGTTCTCTATATGCTAGAAAAATGAGGTCTTTATCAGAGAAACTTACTTCAAATTTGTTTTTCACAATTATCATTGCTAACTGTATTTCTCTTCTGTTTATTCTGTTCTGTTTCTCCTTTCACCCTATCCCTCCTCAAAAGTGTTTTGCTTTTGACTACCCCTCCCCCAAACTGCCATCCCTTCTAACTCCAAACCTCTTTGTCCCCTTTCCCTGCTACTATCGTGCATTAGATTTCTATGCCCAATTGAGTATGTATGTTAGTACCTCTTTGAGGTTATTCAGATGAGAGTTAAGTTCACTCATTCCCCCTTATCTCCTCTCTCTTCTCTTCTGTAAAAGTTTTTTCTTAACTTTTTATGTGTGATAAATTACCCCATTCTACCTCTCCCTTCTTATAGAACAATAATATTCCATAACATTCATATACCACAGTTAAGCCATTCCCCAATTGATATCCATTCTTTCCTTGATAACACCCCTCCCCCCCAAAAAAAAAACCTGCTGTAAACATATTTGTGTGGTGGGTCCTTTTCCCTTTTTTTATGGTTTCCTTGGAATAAGATCAATAAATAGATCAACGGGTATGCCTAATTTTATAGCTCTTTGGACATAATTTCAAATTACCCTCCAGCATGGTTGAATTAATTCACAACTCTACCAACAATATTTTAGTATTCCAGTTATCCTATTGGATTAATTTGCTGCCATCCTTCCCTTCCTACCCCACATCATAAATATTAATTACTAGTTATTTGAATTGATGATTTAACTGATGTAGGAAATTTCTACTGTAGAAACTCATTCTACTGATGTTTCAAGCTTGCTAAAACATTTTCCCCATGCCTTTTATAAAAATTTTCTTATGCACAATAACAATAATAAGATAAACTCATATTATAGAGTGCTAATATTATTGTTACTATTTTGGCACCTTTAGTATGACCACATATGGAGGGCCCTTTTGTTATTTTAACATTAAAATTTTTTACATAATAGCAGATAAAAATTAATGTTTAACTCAACACATTTAAATCTGTGGTTAAATGAAGTTATTAGATTAGTTTTAGATCTTTTGGGGGAGAATCTGCTGATTCTTACTAAAATGGCCTCAGACATAAACCATTGTGAATAAAGGTAATAATAATTGATTTAGAATTATTCATAACTACCAATCAACATTATGCTAATTAACTATAATATATTGGGAATATTGGCTGATTGGGGGTAAAAGATATGTTTTATCTTAATTTGCCTCTACTACACCTGAGTCAATTGAGATGATAAAAGATTAGTATTTAAATATAAATGTTTACTTAGGGAAATAAACATTTTGAAATGAATTTTATTTGAATTCCTTCTAATTTAGAGTGCCTCACTTAGGTAACAGGCAAAAGTTTAATGTATTTTTCTTATCTTTTTTAATGTGTGATAATTCACCCCATTCTACCCATATATTTGCCTTAGCTTTACTTATTCTGAAACAGTACTTAAGAGAGTTGAAGTCAACAAACCTGAGTTTACATCTTATTTAAATTCTTACCAGTTGTTATAAACCCTAGGCACTCTATGCATCAATTGCCTCATCTATGAAATGAGGGAGTTGGATTTGATGACCTCTAAATTTTTTTTAGTTCTCTCTTCTTTGTCGTCAGATGCTTTTAAATGAATGGTATAATGATGAAAGTTATGTTTGGAAGAAAAATAACATCTGAAAAACTTTAAGGTCACTTAATGCACTTAAGACTTGTGCCTTTGAATTTGGTTTACAAATTTGAACTTTGTTTAATTCCTTGGAAATACTAACGCTACAATTTCATTGCTTTCTCAAGGGGCTACAGAGATAAAGATTTGACTGACAGTTTGGATAGAGGGGAAGTAGTACTCATGGCAAAGTAAATAGAAGAATGGGCATACATGGTAAAACTAAGGCTATCTGTTGTGAGCATTTGCCTTTGATTACTGTTTGTGTGTATGTCTGTGTGTGTGTGTATGGGGGGGGTTATGGGACAAGGTGTACATACAAACATATAATGAAATATAAGAATTTTTAAGTTATGTGCAAAGAATTTTCTGACAAAGATATTGTTAGTTGTTTTAGAGAAATAATCTCCAAACTTTTTAGATCACATACTTCATAAGTATTGTTACATAGCCCTTTCTTCCTACTATTTTATTATTATCTATATCTATAAATATAATATATAATATAATAATATATCACATTATATATTATTATAATATATTTAATATTTATATATTAAATATTGCCATCTTTATTATTTATTTATATATCTATGATATCCATGTATTTATATATTTATATAACATTTATATATAAATATATATTTATGTATTATTTAATTATAGAAATATATTTATTTATATAATATAAAATATATTGTATAATGTATTATATAATTATATAATATAATGATACATAATATAAAATAATATAATTGTCTATGATTATTTAAATTATATATTAAATATTATTAAGTATTAAATATTCAATAATATAATATATTACATATCATTTATATATAATATAATTATATGATAATAATATAATAAATATTATATAAATATTATACCGGTGGTGTAGGTGTATATATGTATGAGGATTCAGTTCTCAATTCTACTCTCATTCTCCCTCTCAATGCTAGCTTGTATCCATTCTGGTGTGTCAAATGGTTTTACTAGCAGCTACACTGTTACACCTGACTTCTGGAATAGGGAAATTCTAGTCTATTAACCACAACTATAACTCCAGAGATCTCTTTGGTATGCTTATATGAAAAATGAAACAAAGGAAACCCAAAAAAACAAGCCAACATGACATCTTTCATTCATTCTTTAAATGGAAAAAAATAAAATTTTAGCTCAAACAAAAATAACATTTCCATAAACAGAGAACAAAAAAGAGGATTTTCTTTGAAATTGTGAATCTCTTGCTCTTTTAAAATTTTAATTTTATTTAATATTTTCCCTCAGTTACATTCAAAAACAAACAAAAAAATTTAATTTGTTTAAAACATTTTTGAGTTCTGGGTTCTCTCCCTTATCTCACACCCACAATTAAGAAACCACTTGTGAAGTCATGCAAAACATTTCGATAAAAGTCAAATTGTGGGGGAGAAAAACATAGATTTCCCACCCTAATGAAAATAAAAACCCTCAAGAAAAATTAAGTTCAAAAAAAGAGAAAAAGAGAGAATTCTTCAATCTAGATTAAGACATATTCAGTTCCTTTTCTGGGTATGGATAGGATTTTTCATCATAAGTCCTTCAGAGTAGTCATGATGTATTACTGAACATAACAAAGGCATTCACAGCTTGTCATCCCAGAATATTGCTATTACTTTGTATGCCGTACATTTCATTTTGCTTGAGTTCATGGAGGACTTCCAGTTTAATGTTTTTTTCCTGAGAGCATTCTGTTCATCATGTTCCACAGAACAATAATATTCCATCATAAACACACACACCTTAGTTTATTGACCCATTTCTCAATTGATGAGTATCCCGCCCAATTTTCAATTTTTTTGTCCTGAGAAGAGACGTGCTCTGAATATTTTTTGTACATATAGATCATTTGTCTTTTTTTTTTTTTTTTTTTTTTTTTTTTTTTTTTTTTAGTTTTAAACTCTTTTGGTAGTGGTGTTATTAGGTCAAAGGATATGCATGAATTTATAGCCCTTTGGGCACCAATCAATCATATCATTTGATCATTTCTCAATTGGGATGTGGCTCTGATTATTTTTTTTATAAATTTGACTCAGTTCCCTCCATGTTTGAGAAATGAGGCCTTATCAGAGAAACTTGCTTCAAAATTCATTTTACAATTACTATTACTAACTGTATTTCTCCCCATTTATTCTCTCTCTCCTTTTACCCAGTCCCTCAAAAGTGTTTTGGTAATAACCACTCTCTCCCCCAATATGCCCTCTTTATCACTCTCTCCACATTCCCATATACCATTCCCCTCCTATTTTCTTGCAGGATAAGAGGGTTGTATGTTATTTTCTCTTTGAGCCAATCCTGCTTTAATACAGCCATCTTGGCTCTGCCTTCAGAGCTTGCTTTTTAAAAAAGAATGATACATTCTACATTTTGAATCTTTCTCACTTTTCTGTACCTCCTTTTGTTCTCTTTTGTGCATTAAAAAAGTTTCAATGGCTCTTTTATATTTGACCTGGGACCCCTCTTTCCCTCAACTTTCCTATTTAAAAATGGAGAAAGAAAAATAAGAATAATCAAGCAAATTAATTCACACATTATAAACAGTATCAGCAATATTGTAATAAATATTCAACTATCACTTAGCCACTGTGGTCAATATAATAATCCCAGATAACTCCAAAGGATTTGTGATGAATAATACTACACATCCATAGAGAGAAATCTGATGAAGTCTGAGTTGAGATTGAAGCTTATTTTCTTTTTTCATTTATTTTTCTTGCTTTTTTTTGGCAATATGATTAATATAGAAATGTTTTGTATGACTTCATACGTATAATTGATTTCATATTGCTTGCCTATTCAGTGAGTAGGGGGAAGGTAAAGGGAAGAAGTGAATTTAGAACTCAAAATTAAAAAAAAAATGTTAAAAAATAAGTAAAGAAATATTTTTAAAAAGAAAAAAATGAATTCATATAAACATATGTGTGTATATATATATATATATATATATATAAAATACTAGCTATAAAAGTAACAATTGATTATTCAACAAAAAATGCTTAGGAAAACTGGAAAGCAGCCTGGCAGAAACTAGATATATACCAACATCTCTTGCTATGTATCAAACTAAGGTCTAATAAGTTACATGACAAACAAAGTGTAAATTCATCAGGATATTAAAAGAGCAAAAAATAAATTACTTTTTAGACCTATGCAGAAAGAATTCAAGACCAAACAAGATAGAGATAGGATCATAAAGCATAAAATGAGTAATTTTGATTAGATAAAATTTAAAATTTTGTCCACAAATAAAACTAAAATTAGAAGAGAAAAACGTATCTGGGGAAAATGTATTTGCAGAAATTTCTCTGATAGAGGTCTCATTCTTAAGTATACAGGAAATTGATGCAAATTTATAAATAAAATAACATTCAGCAGCTTATAAATTATCAAAGAATAAATAGGCAGTCAAAGATGATACACATTTTATAGCTTTTGGGGGACATAGTTCCAAATTGCTTTTCAGAATTGACTGAATCAATTTATACCTACATAAATAGCATTTGTCTTTTTCCTTCTTGTCAGATTTACCAGTCTGATGAGTGTGAAGTAGTATCACAGAGTTGCTTTTGTTTGCATTTCTGTATTAGTGATTTGGTATATTATACATATGACTAATGATATCTTAGATTTCTCCTTTTGAGAACTGCATATTTATATCCTAGTATTTTTTGTTGAATAATCAGTTGTTACTTTACCAGCTAGTATTTGTAACTGTTAATTATGCTAATGTATATGTTTGCTTCTATGTATTGCATATTTAATCTTTTCCACTGATTGAGTTTTTTATTAAGCAATACTAATATTTTTTCATCATTTCATCATATAGTTTGATACATAATATAGATCACAATTACCTCTATTCCCTTTAATTACCATGTTTTAAATTATTTTCTTGAGATTCTTGACTTTTTATTCCTCCACATAATTTTCTTTTTCTCGCTCTCTAATGTATTCCTTTGGTGGTTTGATTTATATGGTTCTGAAGAAATATAATAGTTTAGGTATTACTATAATTTATATAAAATTGTCACAGACCACCCATAGACTTACTATTTAGAAGAAAGAATGTTTTTCACTATATTCAAGTTACTCCTTTGAATTATGCTAATATATAGAAATGCTGATGATTTATTTGGATTTGATATCCTGCAACTTTGCTGAAGTTATTTTAAATTAGTTTTTTTGTTGATCTTATTGTCACCTTTAAAAGCACCAATTTTGTTTATTTTTGCTTCTGCATTTATTTTTAATTTTATTGCTAGAGCTAACATTTCTAGCATTATATAATAAAGTAATAATGATAATGAACATCTGATTTACTCTTGACTTTTTTGGAAAGGCCTCTGGTTCATCTATGTTATATGCGATTTTAGACTGTTATTTTAGATATAATCTATCATATTCAGTAAAGCTATTCCTATCATTTCTGAAGTTTTTATTTAAAAACAGGAATGGCTGTTTTGTCAATTCGTGTATTTGTGGAATTATGTGATTTTTAAAAAAAAATATAGTCTGTTATGTTGATAGCTTTTGCACCAACTCTACATTTCTGTTGCAAATCCAGCATGTTCATAGTATATATGTAATCTTTGTGATATGTTTTATGCCCGTGTATAACTGCTATAATCTTGACATTTTATTTAATATTTTTACTTATTTTTTTTCTATAGTGTTCGTTCTTCATTTTGATTCTCCCTTGTATAGGTATTAAAACTGTGTTTATGTCATAGAATGATTTTGTAGTGCTCTATCTTTCCCCTTGTTTTTCAGACAGACTATGTAAAGAATTAATTCTTCTTTAAATTTTTGATAGAATTAAATTTTTATCAAGAATGCTTGAAAGTTCACTAAATGATAAACAATCCATATGTTATATGTTAGTAAATCTTAGGTTCCTTCTTTTTAAGTTTATAAATGTTTATAAATTTTATTTTTTTCTTCATTTATTCAAATGAGTCATGACAACTTTTTTTACTTCCCATTTTTAGAGACCATTTATTGCTTAGGTGCTTTCCTTCTTTGGAAATTTATAAATTGTCTGTCAAGACTTGGTAGAAATTGAACTGGGAGGAAAACAATTAAAATGATTAAATGGATTAAAAAAGAACTCATTTTGATTCTCAGAGACATGATAGTGACCATGTAGTGACCATGATGACGCAAGAAGTTCCAATATTTCCTTTTTACCTGTAAGGTAAATCACTGTCTCTTCTATTTAACATTTAAAGTCCTGTATGTAGGACCCACTTATCTTTATTCCCTCGCATTCACTCTATTGGAAGTTCTAGCTAAGAAGAGAACACCACATATAGCCAAACTTATTTTCTTTTCCCCCTACACAGTTCCCATTTTTCTACTTTTACAGTTTGTCCTCCATAGGAGTAAAATGGTTTTTCTCCTCACCTTTGCCTAGTGGAATCCTTAAATGTCTTCAAGTATCACCTTTTACAATTAGGATTTCTAATTCACTCATCCTTAATGATTCTTCAACCCTGTAAATTCTTTGTATTTATTTGTATTTTCTACTTACTTAAGTATGTTACTTAAACATATTGTTTAAGTTTGTTAAACATAAAATGACATATTGTTTTGCCTAGTAAAACATATGCCCATTGTGGGAAGGAACTATTTTATTTGTTTTATTTATGTAGCCCTGGTATTTACAGTGCCTGATATGCTTTGCTGAGTTGATTTAAATGGGAATAACCACCAGTGATGATATCCACAAGTCAAGTAAATAATGTTTGTCTGTTTCAACCATTTTGCAATTAGTATTTTCTAGTATTCCTCTAATTATATCACAAAATTCTTTTCACTATGACAAATTTTTATCTTTATCTGCATTGATAAACAGTCATCCTTCTGATCCAATATGGTTGTACTAGATCAGTGGTGTCAAACTCAAATAGAAAGAAGTCACTAAACCTCCTGTGGGTATGGTACTTAACTTAGAAAACCATATATTGACATACTTCTTTTATATTTTTATTTATTTTGTTAATTACTTCCCAATTACATTTTAATCTGGTTCAAGCAGTACTTAGTCCATAGATGTTTGATACCTCTGCACTAGGATGACCTGCAAGGTTGTTTTTATTTCCTTTTTTGAGTATTGCTTACTAGAATATAGAGTAGGTAAAAGAACTAAACAAAGTCATTTCATTACTATAGGGAGTTCCCAGGTCAGGCAATTTTCCCCCACCTATTTAGATTACCACTTTCTCAGCAATTTATATTCTTAGAGAATTGTCTAGAAAATCAAGAAGTAAAGTGATTTTCCCAGGATCACATAGCTGGTGTCTGTCAAGGATGGGATGTAAAGTAGTCTTTTTGGTTCCAAGGCCAGGAATGCACAAATTGATGCCCTTGACAAAATATTTCTCAAAATCTTTGTGTAAAAGGTAAAAGAAT
Source organism: Sarcophilus harrisii (assembly GCF_902635505.1). Classification (NCBI taxonomy): domain Eukaryota; kingdom Metazoa; phylum Chordata; class Mammalia; order Dasyuromorphia; family Dasyuridae; genus Sarcophilus; species Sarcophilus harrisii. Next base: position 293,365,012 of record NC_045426.1, on the reverse strand, counting down.
TATGCTGGAAGTTGTTATATTGCTGGATGGTTTCAGAAAGAGATGTAAACAGGAGCAAAAGGTTATTATCTTAGAGGATTCTCCATAATGGTCCTATTTATCATATTTATTGATTACTTGAATTAACTTTTATATAGCATGCTTCTCAAATATGGGGACTATAAGAAGATGATAAGGAATAGCTAATATATTGGGTGCCAGATTAAAGAACAAAAACAAGCTCTGAACAATGATTTAGATCAATAAAATAAAGTGTCATCATAAAAGGAATAAATGTAATCTCGTACACTTAGATTGAAGAATAGTCACTCTCAAAAAAGAAAAAGAATAGTCACTTTCACAATTGGGTGGAATTTAGGGCTACAGAATATATATGAAAAAGATTTGGGGGCTTATGTTGACTCTTGTATTGAATAAGCTTCAATATTTCCTCTTTATGCAGATGATTCCCAGAGCTATATATGTAGTTCCAGTTTTTTCCCTAAGTTGGTGATTCAAATTACCAGTTGCCTTTGGACATATCAAGATGATGTCCTGTGGGTATTTCAAGCTCAGCATTTCCAAACCAGAACTCATTATCTTTCTTTCTTCCTATGGTGCTTCATCCAGACTCTCATGCTTCAGTGTTATCAGTAGATATTCTCACTCATTCCACCTACCTCCTAAGTTAACAAATCTTTTTTCTAGGTTCATAAAATCTCATGTATGCATTTTGTCTTCTCTATTCATATAGATACCATGTTAGTACAGGTGCTTATTACATTTCAAGTTCATTAACTTCTTTAAAAATTTTTTTTCACAGTTACATGTAAAGATAATTTTTAACATGCATTTTTCTAAAATTTTGAGTTTCATATTTTCTCCTTTACCTCCTTCCTCCCTAAAACAGTAAGCAATTTGATATAGGTTATATATGTGCAATCATGTAAAACATATTTTTATGTTAGTAATGTTTGCAAAAAGAAGAAAGATATCCTTTTCCTTAAATGAAAAAAGAAAAGTAAAAAATAGTATACTTTGATTTGTATTCAGACTCTATCAGTTCTTTCTCTGAATGCAGATGACATTTTTCATCATGACTTTTTTGGGATTATTTTGGATCACTGTATTGCTAAATATAGCTAAGTGATTCACTGTTAATCTTTGTACAAAATTCTACTCACTTCACTTTGCATCACTTTGTGTAAATCCAGGTTTTCTGAAATTATCTTGCTCATCATTTCTTTTAGTACAATTCCATAACAATCATGTACCACAATTTGTTCATCTCTTCCCCAATTGATGGGCATCTTTTCAATTTCCAGCTCTTTGCCACTGTAAAAAGAATAGCAAACAATATTTTTTGTATATATAAGACATTTTCCTTTTTTGTTTTGATTTATTTGAGATACAGACAAGTAGTAGTATTGCTGGATCAAAGGATGTGCACAGTTTTATGTTCTTTGGACATAGTTCCAAATTGTTCTCCAAAATTGTTGAATCAGTTCATAAGTCCACCAACATTGTCTCAGTTTTCCCACATTGTCTCCAACATTTGCCATTTTCCCTTTTTATCATATTAGACAATCTGATAAGTGTGAGGTTTGTACCTCCTTGGAAATTTCTTAGGTAAGGAAAGGAAATGCCAAGGAGTTCAGAGGAAAGGATTCAGGAGAAGCCAGATGGAATACCTGGCAGATCGGGTCCCAGACTTGTCTAAAAGATATGCTAATCTCTATCTCAAAGGTTCTTTAAAGATGCCCTGAGATTGAAGAATAGACAATGGGAACTGATAAAGGTTTCCATTCTTACAGTCACTCTATACAAACATGATTTTTCTCTTAATCAGTGTATACACAGATGCTCCTGCTTGCAGACACGCACCACACCCAAAATTATCCACCTCTCTCTCTCTCTCTCTCTCTCTCTCTCTCTGTGTGTATATATATATATATATATATACACACACACTTTGTACATCAAACATACACAAAAATAGAAATTAGAAGGAAAATATATGCAATATAGTAAATATTTTATTAATAGTAACACAGCCTGTTTGAAGTATGATTGAATATGCTTTATTACTTTGAAAACCTTTTTAAACACTTTGTAATACAGAAATTCAGCACTCTGGTTTCAAAAATAAGTCACAAATATACCTCTATCCAATTAGACAAAAAATACATCATTGACTTTGGATCCTTGATTGGGATACTGATTTTTCAGTCACATTCTCCAATTATGCAAACATTTTTGTTGAAATTTGACTTGTAAATATCCATCAGGTTCTTAATGGGCCCCTTTCTTCTCCCAGGCCCAGTTCTTTTTAAATTTCACCATTTTTTTCTTTTTGTGGTTCTTCCTTGAATAAATACTATATGGCTGAAGTCAGCAATAATGCCTTAAGAATAGTAACACATAATTATGTGAATATCTACCCTATAATTTCCCAAATTTTGTATTTTAGTTCATATTCAATCTTCTGTTATCTAAAATTCCATAAGACATACTTTCCCCTCTGAAAAAGGAATTTTGGAAATAGATTTGTTGCAAATCTATCCTCTAGATGTAATTAATGTAATAAATAGTAAATAGTAGATTGATAGAAATGGGAGTTGGAAAAAATAGGAAAAATGGTCTTCAAAGGAACAAATAGAAATTGAAGTACATGTGAAAGAAAATTTGAAAAGGCAAAAAAAAAAAAAAAAAAAAAAAAGAGAAAAGAGCGCAAAAAATCTATTTCCAAACAGAAGAGGGGAGGAAAAATTCAGACCTATGGGAAAAATTCATTCTGATTACAGAAAAATGTCAGAATTTTACAGTTGATAGAAGTTATATATACATATATATATATAGTTATGAATTATAGTTCATCAAGAACTAATAGCTTCTGTTATATCTTGTAACATTTTAAACTTAGTTGTAGGACAGAATGAAACCTTGGGTTGTCATCTACCTGACTTCATAAAGGAGGGTCAAATTAGATAGTAAGTATAAAGCACTACAAAACTTGAAGCACTCATAGTTGTTAGCTACCATTATTATTATTTTTTTGCTTTTAGAGAGAAATTATCTTATTAGACAATCTGATAAGTGTAACATGGTACCTTCTTTGGAGTTTCTTAGGTGAGGAGAAGTGTCAGGGAGTTCAGAGAGAAGTCTCCAGGAGGAGCCAGATGGAATACCTGGCAGATCACATCTCAGACTTGTCTAAAAGATATGCTGATAAATATTTAAAATATTGCTTAAAGATGCCCATCACTAGTAACTACAATTAAATTTATTTAGCCCAACTTTGTCATTTTAGCTTGAACAATTAGGCAACTAGCTACAGAATGGAAGGTTTTAGAGTCACAGCTTAGTTCTGTTCTATCACATATTGTCTCACAGGACCTCTCTGCATTTTGTCTCTGCTGCTTATTGTAGGAATGAGTAGGAAGAAAAAATACTAGGGGAAAAAATGGGGGGTGAAATTGGGAGTTGTATTTCCCTAAGTGTAAGGAATGGAAAAGAAGAGTTTATATGAACTGAATTTCACAGTTCTGTTCTAATATGGTGATAGCAAGAAGCAATGTGATATAAAGGAAAGAACACTAGAATTAGAATCTGGAAACCTCTGTCTTTGCTCTGACTTATAAGTGTGACCTTCATCGAGTTCTGCAAAAAATCAGAACTACACTAGATAAACTCCAAGATCTCTTTTAGCTTTGATAGCCTATTACTGTTAGCCAGAACAGTTGGACTTAATTGTAAGACATAGGTGATTAACATTAAATGAATGAAGCTAATTTTAAAAAGCTAGTAACTGAAACATGTAAGAGTATGATTTTTCCAATAAGCTCCTGAGGGCAAAGTCCATTTTCTAAGTTTTCTATAGTGTTTGGAACCATAAATTTAATCAATTCTTACTGAATTTATATTTATCTTGTTAAAATAAAAAAATTATATTATTACTTTAGAAGTTAAGCTTTGATATAAACTGTGAAACTAAAATAATGATTTCTATTATTATGAGATTTATAAAGTTTTGTACATATTGTCTCATTTGAGCTTCAAAAAAATCCTTTAGATAGGTAGTGCAGGTATAATTATATCCGTTATTTTACAAATGAGGAAATTCATGAGTTCAGAGTTGGCTTAGTGACTTGCTTCTGTTCAACTAGTATCAAAATGAAGTTTGTACAGAAGCCTTCTTGTCTTACAGTGCAATGAACTAGTCTAAACATTATGCCACAGTGTTCAGGAATTGCTTTTTAAGAAAGTGTCTGTAGAAGAAATATTGAGTTTCCCTAGAAAACCTTATTATAAGGCCCTTGCCTTTTGATTAGCTTGTTTTGAATATGACCCCAATTTCCTTTTCTGCTGAGTATTCTAAATTCTTAATCTCTGACAAGGTCCAGAATTCTAACCATAGAGCTTTTAGTCCTTTACCTCAATCTTTCCTTGTGGTAGATCTGGAAAATTGAAACTCAATTCATTGTGAGCTGAGCTGGTAGTTGAAATATTGAATATAACTTAAGTAGGCAATATCTTATTTTTTTATAATGTTTTATTAGGAAGAAGAAAAAGGAGATGAGACCTTAATGTAGCTCAAACCCATCATTTTATAGACAGGGAAAATGGGATCATCAGCGATTAAGTAATTTAGTAGATTTCACACAAAAAAATTAGTATCTGATTAGAGACACTTTTTAAAATTTTACTTTTAATTGTGAACTTAATAATTTTTCTAGATATTTCTAGATACAAAGAAAAGGAAAGAAGACTTTTAAAGACATTGAACTTAATGCAACAAAAATAACATACATACATAATATAAAATTCTTTAACATCCATAATAGTAGTCAAACAAAACAAATAAATGTATGTAGGAGAATGCCTGTTTATTGCTATATATACTTGGAGATAGAAGATATATTTCATTATTGATATTTTGAAGCTAGGTAGTTCAGTGACTAGAACATTGGACTTGGAGTGAAGAAATTCTGAGTTCACATCTTGCCTTGAATATTTATGAGTATGATCTTGGGCAAGGTATATAACCTCACTCACTGATCCTTAGTTTCTTCATCTTTAAAATTAACATAGGGGCAGCTAATTGGTGTAGTGGGTGGAGCACCAGCCCTGAAATCAGGAGGACCTGAGTTCAAATATGACCTCATATGGTCTATGCTGCACAAGAAAAACAGATCAAAAAGGAAAAAAATGAGAAAAAAAACCAAAATGCAAGCAAACAACAACAACAAAAAAATGAAAACACTATGTTGTGATCTATACTCAGTTCCTACAGTCCTCTCTTTGCGTGCAGATGGCTCTCTTCATTAGAAGTCCACTGGAACTGGCCTGAATCACCTCACTGTTGAAAAGAGCCATGTCCATCAGAATTGATCATCATTTAATCTTGCTTTATCCAATTTATAATCGTATAAAATCACTATGTACAATGTTCTCTTACTTTAATCATTTTACTTAGCATCAGTTCATGTAAGTCTCTCCAGGTCTTTCTAAAATCATCCTGCTTTAATGGTTTCTTATCAAACAATAATGAAAAAAGTTATTTAGAGACATTTTCCTAGATCAAGATGTCATATCTCAAATATATAAAGAACTTGATCAAATCTATAAGAATGAAAGCCATTCCTCAATTGATAAATGGTTTTCTTATGAAAACTTCAGAACAATTTGTAGACATGAAAAAGTGCTCTAAATTATTATTGATCAGAGAAATGCAAATTAAAACAACCTTGAGATATCATTTTACCCTTACCAGATTGGTCAAAATGGTTGAAGGGGAAAGCAAAAAATGTTGGAGGAAATGTGGAAAAATTGGGATACAAATTCATTGTTGGTAAAATTGTGGAATTTATCCAATCATTTTGGAGAATAATCTGGAATTATGCCCCAAGAGTTATTAATCTGCCAATATCCCTTTGACCAAGCAATATCATCATTTGCTTTATTTCTAAAGATGATTAGGGAAAGAGGAGGGGAAAAAATATGTTCTAAAATGTTTATAGCATTTCTTTTGGTAGTGAGAAATTGTTGCCATGCCTATCAATGGGGGAATGGCTGAACAAGTTGTTGTATAGGTTGTGATAGAATAATATTATGCTATAAGAAATGATGAGTTCATTGACTTTAGAAAAATATGGATATATTTGCATGAAATAATGAACAGTGAAGTGAGTGAACCAAGAGAATATTGCATATGTAACAGCCATATAGTTTTAAGAACAACTTTGACTGGAAACTGAGTGGATGCCCATTAGTTGGGGAATGGCTGAATAAGTTATGGTATATAATGGTAATAGAATATTATTGTCCTTTAAGAAAGTCCTGGAAAGACTTGCATGAACTGATTCTGAGTGAGGTGAATAGAACCAAGAGAACATTATATACAACCACAAGATTATATGATGACCAATTGTAATGGATTTGGCACCTTTCTTTTCTTTTTTTTAATGCTGATTTTTCTTTTCTTTTTTTAATAATTATAATTTTTTATTGACAGAACCCATGCCTGGGTAATAAAAAGGTATATGCCTGTAATTTTTTACAACATTATCCCTTGCACTCACTTCTGTTCCAATTTTTCCCTTCCCTCCCTCCACCCCCTCCCCCAGATGGCAAGCAGTCCTATACATGTTAAATATGTCACAATATATCCTAGATACAATATATGTGTGCAGAATTGAACAGTTCTCTTGTTGCACAGGAAGAATTGGATTCAGAAGGTAAAAATAAAGACTTTCATGAACTGATGCTAAATGAAATGAGCAGAATCAGGAGATCATTATATACTTCAACTACGATACTATATGAGGATGTATTCTGATGGAAGTGGATTTCTTCAACAAAGAGAGGATCTAACTCAGTTTCAATTGATTGATCAATGATGGACAGAAGCAGCTACACCCAAAGAAAGAACACTGGGAAATGAATGTAAACTGCTTGCATTTTTTGTTTTTCTTCCTGATTTGGCTCTTTTCAACAATGAAGTGATTCACACCAATCCTAATAGACTTATGATAGAGAGAGGCATCTGCATCCAGAAAGAGGATTATGGGGTTGAAATTCTGAAAAAGGTGTGCTTGAGCACTTAAGGCTAATTAACCTATTTGATGTAAGACAATTACTTTATTAGCATATGTTTAGAAAAATGGCTCTTCTCACTGTTGGGTGCTTGCTAAATGTTTGAAGTTAAGATAATTATAGGCAAGGATTGGAGGGCAGAGAGAGAAGGGCAAGAGACTCACTTTGCAGCAGGATGAAGAGGAGAGAGGATGGTGGCTCTGGCCTTGAGAATCCAGGATTCTGCTTGGCTGCTTCCTTCACTTCTCCCCCTTAAAGACCAAGGAGTTTGATTTATCTTGACTCTGGCTGACCCTGAAGCCCTCCAGAGAGCTAGTCCGGACTTCACAGGGACTGAATGTGAATCACAACATAGTATTTTCACTTAACCTTTTTTGGTTGTTATTTGCTTGCTTTTTTCCCCCCTTTTCAATCCCCCTCCTTTCCTTAATTAGACTTTTCTTGTGTAGCATGATAAATGTGGAAATATGTTTGGAAGAATTCCACATGTTTAACCTATATTGGATTACTTGGGGGAGGGGGAAGGAAACGAAAAAATTTGGAACACAAGGTTTTGCAGAGGTGAGTGTTGAAAGCTATCTTTGCATGTATTCTGAAAATAAAAAACTTACATACCACATAATTATATATATATACCCAAATATTTCCTTTGAATTATTAAAATTAAAAAATATTTTGAAAATAAGAAGCAATTATTATAATTTAAAAACAACTGAGCAAGGAAGTCATTTTAACTATTATAAATACTTAAATTAAATACAAAGGACCTATGGAGGAAGAAGTTATATGCATCCAAAGAAAGAACTGATAAATAAAGCCATATATAGAATGATTTTACACATGTGTGTTTTACGTGCATACAGTATAATTGTGTCTAATATTATCCATAACTACAGTGGGAGGAGAGAGGGAAGAAAAAATTGACATAACTTTTTATATATTTAAAAGGAATAGCACATTTTGTATGACTAGGTTTGCAATTTCATATGCCATCATATTTTAAAAATTGTACTGTTATAAAAATGCTTGTTTTATGCTAAAAATTAAAAAGAAAATATATAAAAATAAAAAAAGAAAAGTAAAAAATAAAAAAAAATGAAGGTGTTGGTCTTGATAGTTGTTTATTAACTAAACTGTCTGAATTCTGATGTTTTTCAAAGTTTTTTTCTTTCATATTATTATTGTGAAAATGTGAAACTATCATGTAAATTGTTCAGTTCGTACAAGTCTTCATATTTCTTTGACTCAATTGTATCCTTCATTTCGGTGATGCAATATGATTTTATTACATTGAGGTGCTATAAAAATGTTCAGTTATTCCTCAATTAATGGCTGCCTCTTTTGTTTCCAGTTTGTTTTGTTTTGTTTTGGGACCAAAACAAAATTTGTTTATATGGGTCCTTTTCCTCTACCTGTGATATCTTGAGGGTATATGCCCAATTATTATTATTGATTCAAAAGTTATATTAATTTAGTGAATTTTGGAATTTAGTTTCAAATTGTTTTCCAAAATGGCGAAATTAACTCAGCAGTATATTAGATGATTTTCCCAGAATAAAAATAAAAATCTCTATAGAAATGGCTGCTTTCCTTTTTTTTTTTTTTTTTTTTTTGATCATCTTTTGGGATTCTGTGAATGTGAGTTTGGAATGCAAAGATTTTTAATTTATATTTTTTTCTTATTTTTAGTTATTTGGAGCATTTTTTTTTTTTCCATAGAGGTCTTCATAGCTTACATTATCTTTTAATCATATATCTATTGAGGAAATGATTCTTGTTGCTTTATATATGTATAAATTTTAAAAATATATTATGGATATTAGGCCTATATCAGAAAAATTCATTGTAAATATTTTTCCATTTAAATATTTTACTGGTAATTCTAACTACACTATTTTGTTTGTGCCAAAAGCTTTCAATTTTATATACTTGAAATTGTCCATTTTATCTTTCATGTTCTTCTTTTCCTTTTATTTAGGTAAGAATTCTCTCCCAATCATTATTATGAAAAATATTTCTTAGGGGCAGCTAGGTGGTGCAGTAGATAGAGCACTAGCCCTAAAGTCAGGAGGACTTGAGTTCAAATCTGGTCTCAGACACTTACCACTTCCCAGCTATGTGACCCTGGGCAAGTCACTTAACCTCAATTGCCTCAGTAAAAAAAAAAAAAAATAAATTTGTTTAAAAGTATTTCTTTTTTTTTTTGTCATCTAGAAACATTTTTATATGCCCTTTTAGATTTAAGCAGGTGTATCCATTTGAAATTCATTGTGATTCATAGGTGTTGTTCTAACATGTCTGGCACATATATTAAATGCTTAGTGCTCATTGATTTGACTAAACCCATTTTCTGTCACATTCTCTCATTTTAAAAGCAGTTTTTCTTAAAAAAGGAATTCAAATTGTTTTAGATGATTACTTTTATAATTTGAGATTCAGTATTACTAGGACCTTTTCATTCCTACTTTTGTTTTTCTTCTGTTATATCTGAGTCTTTGTGACCCCATTGAGCAACTTGTCCATGGGATTTATTTATTTTTTTTTTTTGGAAAAGATACAACTACTAGTATCTCTTCATTCCTACTTTATTTTATTTAGATGCACACATATATATATGTGTCACTTATCACATGTTATACATATATGGATGTTTATACATATCACATATAACAAACTGAATACATAACAAATATATATTACATAGCACTTAATCATATTTGATATGTATGTATATATGTATATACCCAAATATTTCCTTTGAAATTGTTGACTTTTATTTTTCTAGATGAATTTTATTATTTCTTTAGGTCCATAAAATATAAGTGATTTAATTGGTATGGTATTAAAATTCTAAATTAAGGGCACTGTATTTTTAATATATTAGCATGGTCCAAATGAACAATTAAATTCAAAATATTTGTATTCTTTATTCCTTTTAAAAATGTTTTGTAGCTGTATTCATATCCTGAGTTTTCCTTTGTATGTGTGCTCCCAGATACTTTATACATTTCATAGTTGTTTTGAATAGAATGCCTTTTTCTCTCTCTGTATTTTATTGTTAGTGTGTAGAAAGATAATGATTTTTGTAGGTTTATTTTCTGTCCTGTTACTTTAAACAATTTTTTTCATTTCATTTTTAGTTGAATCTTTAGGATTTTGCCAGAGAACAATCTGTTTCTTACTGGTTAAGGGTTATATTAGGGTCATAGAAATGTTCTTTCATAGAAAGCCTTTCCCTCCCCCACCCCCAAACAGTTGTTCTTTGAATTTTTTTTTTTGGTTCATCTTAGAGCATCTTGCTAAGTCAAAACAATGGCTTATACTGTATTATTGCTAATTCCTTTTTCCCTCGATTAGTTGGTTATTGTCCTTTGTTCTGGAAGAGGACCAAAATGACATCATTATCTTAGTCTTGTTACAGTGTATTGGACTGTGGCTAATCAGACAAGCTTGGAGTGCTTTGCCACAGGTCAGACACAAATAAACATTGGGGATGTACTTTCTAACTTTGCACATCTAGCTAATTCTGAGTTAATTCAATTCTGCTTTGCTCATAGAGCACAGCTTCTTCTTTGAGGAGGGCATACCATGCTGGGTGGTCCTGTGCCAGTGTCTTCCATATCATACAATCAGATCTGAAGTTCTAAAGAGATCCTTGTATCATCACTTTTTCTGACCACCTTGTGAGCACTTGTCCTGTGTGAGTTCTCCATAAAATAATAATTTTGTCAAGCATACATTTGGTATTCATTCAATGTGACCAACTCAATAGAATTGTGCTCTCTGTAGCAGAGTTAATTATACTTAGCAGCTTCGTTGAGAAAGGATTTTATCTTGCCAGGTGATCTTCGGAATCTTCATAAGACAATTCAATTGGAAGTTATTCATTTTCCTGGCATGGCACTGGTATACTGTCCAGATTTCACAGACATACAACAATGATGTCAGAACAAATATAGAGTTAAAATAATGTTAAAATACTCATATGTCTGTGTGTTTCATGTTTTCTTGTGATTAGCTACAAATCTTCGCACTACTTGCAAAATTTTTTAAGGTTCTTCTCTCCCTTCATCCCCCTATACTTTTGGCTATTTGATTCAGTTGATCAATGTTTGGTTTTCTGAATTAAAAAAAAATTGTCGGCTTTATTATATAATTTTTTGTAGTATGACATTCAGAGTTTTTGATTTATATTTTTCTGAGTGACTCAATATCCTAGGAAACATTCTGTCTGGAAGGATGTTTTGTTTGACTTGTAAAGCATTAATGTTTTCTTTTAATGTTGTCTTTTGATTCTCTTTTGCCCTTTTAAAAAAAAAATTTGTATTTTTACATTTCACATCTGTCATTTTCTCTTCCTGAGACTACCTATTTTTAAAGAATTTTCATTATAATATCCAAGTTCTCTATTCTTTTTTCCCTGTATTCTTTATTAATAAACAATGATTTTCAATTTAATTTAATTCCATGTACCTTCTTTTAAAGTTTTATTTCCTCATGAATTATGGATTTTCTTGCTAGTGTTCCATGAAATTTGAGAAGTCAATTAATAGGTGCTATCTTAAGTAAGACAAGATTATGGTCTTTGGCCTCAAAGGGCTCACATTCTAATGGGAGAGAATATACAAAGAACTATACACATATAAGATATGTATAGGACTAATGCCTGGGGATTTAAAATATTCCACCTAAAATAAGAGAGACTGAGAGCTCTGAACCAATGGCACTTTATCAAAGAGTCCATAGTCCCCTCTGATGAAGTGAACCTCAGATCTTCCTCATAATCTGAAATGCCTCCTTGTTCCAGGGCCCCATTTTTATAGGACTAGCTATCCAGAATTTCAAGAACAGCTATACCAAATGCAGAATAAATCCATGATTGACATATGACAAATAAGCTAAAATAAACAAAGAAATATGTTAAAAGGGTTCTGGGTTGTGTGGATGGAATGTCTCCACATAAGATGGACAGGCTTTTCCTTAAGGTAGACAGGAGGAGATGGTATAAGCTATCACAGTCAATATCCTAGGTGATCATGTGATGGTCATCTGTGTCCTATTGGAAAAGACATTGGTCTAGAGGTACAAAAGTAAAATGGGGGACTTTTCACGCACTTGCAACATCTTTGTCATACTGGACTTAGTCACCGTGACAAGGAGAAACAAGGGTGGAGGGTCTCTGGTTAACTTCTTATAATTCAGTAAGTGAACTTAGAATCTTCAGCTCACAACTCTGGGGCCTAATTAATATGTAGAACTTTGATATAATTCTATCAAATTGATTAATACTATTGGAAAGCACAGAAGCAAAGTAGTAGCACTGGGAAGGGATCAAGAAAGGTTTCCTAAAGAAGATTTGATTTTTCTTGATTTGGGCTATCTTGAAAATATCTAGGGAAATCAAGAGGTAGAAGATAGGAGGGAGAATATTATATGCAATAGAAATAGCCAGTGAAAAGGCAACAGAATAATGAGATGAAGTTCTACTTGTAAAAAGCTGCTGTCACTGGATTGTAGAATAAGGGGAAGAGCAATAATGTGTAAGAATAATGGAATTGTACAAGGACTCTGATTGTGAAGAGCTTTAGGATGCCAAACAGAATTTTGTATTTGATCCTGGAGATAAAAGAGAGCTACTAGAGTTTATTGAATAATATGGTCAGATATATACTTTAGGAAGTCATTTTGGCAGTTGAGTTGATCGGGCAGAGACTTGAAACATGAAGATCAGTCAGTTGAGATGATGAAGGCTTACATGGGGGTAGGGGTAGTATCAGAGTGATGTGGGAAAGATTCCTATCTTTGATTCCCAAACCCCTCTAGTGAATGTAATTACCCTTTGACTCACAAATCCTGGTCCCTTTGAATTCCAATAGAAGATCCGAACCTGTCCCAGCCCCACCCTGATCTGAGTCAACTTTGGGGCTACACCCAAAAGCCCCTTGAGCTAAATCTCCCATTATAAAAGGGAGATGCTGGGACCCCCTCTTTGCAGAGATTCCAAACATGCTAGCCATGTGAGGACCCTCTGTCCACTGGACCCTCTGTCCAGTGCCCTTCTTATCTCTACCTTCACCTATCTCCTTACTTCCAAACCCAAAAATAAACCTCTTTTATCAGTCTAGCTCTTGGGCCAATAAATGCTTTTATTGGGGACTCGTGCCGCTACTAGACCTCATTTACCACAGTATCCTTGCGCCGAATCCAAGGGGGTTGCAGGGGAGCTCTGTTTGACTCCCTGTACCCCAAACCTGCCACTAGACCTCAACTAAACCCTAATTTCATTTAGGTACCTCAAATCTAGATTTCAACAGAGGAGAGAAGAGGATGCATATGGAGAATTATCTTGAAGTGAGAATTGACAGGATGGTAACAGATTTGATATGTGGGATGAGTTAATGTGAGGAGTTGAGTTTGATAGGATTCATAGTGTTTTAGATACTTTGGAACAGGTTATTTTGGGGAAAGGTAATAAGTTCAGTTTTAGACATGTTGAATTTATGATATATATGGGACATCTAGGCCAAGATATATTAGGCCATTTGAGGTGGGATATGAGATCAGGAGAGAGATTCGAGCTATATAAATAGATCTGAGATTCTTTTGCATAGAGATGATTGAACCCATGTGAGCTCATGATATCAAGTTTGGGGGGATACCCATGGCTATCAGGCATGACTTGGATGGAGGTCTAGTAAAGAATATCAAAAAGGAATGGTCAGAAAAGGAGGAAGAGGAGGAAAGAAAATTACTGAGATAAGAGAAAATTGTATTAGGGAGAAGGAAGTAATGGACAGTGTCAGTCTACTGAAAGTCAGGAAGGATGAAATTTGAAAAAAAGAACATTAGATTTGGCATTTATGAGATCATTAGTTACTTTGAAGGGAGTAGTTTCAGTTAGACACTGGAATTTGGATGCTAGACTGCACAGAGTAATCAGGAAAGGAAATTGGTTATTTGAAACATAGAACAATAATTATCAGAATGGACAGAAAGAGAAAGAAGACTAATCAGAAAATGGAAATTATAGGACAATCTTTTTGGAAGAAAGTTAGATGGAATGGGATATTGTGCCACTGTGCTTTTTATTAAGCTTACTCTGCCTGACACTATGCTTAATGCTGAGATTATCAATCTCAGAAAGAAAGTTCAGGCCCTCAATGAGCTTACATTTTAATGGAAGAAAACCAAAGGAAGTTCCAAAGGAAAGTGGTGGTGTAGAATGAGATCTTGGAAGAAGATGATGGAGAGGAATAAATTGGGAGAAGTGGAAGTCTGTGGTGAATAACCTCAAGATGTGTGTGTGTGTGTGTGTGTGTGTGTGTGTGTGAGAAATATGAGGAAAAAGTTATTAGTTGAGGGGTTGGGGACAAGGGGAACCATAGGAAATTTGGGATGGGATGAAAAGATTTGGAAAAAAGTTCTGTGGTAACTGAGATAATGAATTTATATAAACAAGGTTAAAAATAAATCATGTGGATCTCTGAAGCAGAATCTAGAAACTACAAAGGAATTTTAATGAATCTTCTCATCCTATTTGATCTAGCTTTCCAGACCTATTTGTCTTACTCCAAATCTAGTGATTGTTCAGACCAATGAATTGGTATCTTTTTAGATGTTGGATAAAGTTTCCTTGGATTCTTTAACTGGCTACTGCCAATAAATAAATCAGTCACTACACAGAGACAGGATCTTGGATTCTCCCCCTTCCCCCCAGAGTTAAAAGACTGATGAACATATGTATCTCTTACAATTGGACTAATAATAATTATGCCATTACTTACTTGAGGATAGGAGAGCAAAGAGGAGACTGGACTCATTACTTAAGTTGTTGTTCTTGGAAAGAGGAAATTTATACTTACTACAAAGGAAGATGCTTATCACTGTTACAAAAGAAAGAATGTATTCTTGTTAGCATAGCCATTCAAACTAGATCCTAGGGGACCTTAAATTTCTCCAGAGACTAGATAAAAGATAAATCTTCCAAAGAAGATTTCCTTGGACCATCTGTTTTTGCAACAATAAAAAAAATTTTTTTAAGCTGTTTTTGGTGGAATGGGAATACTGAAGGAAACAAGCTGTTTTACAAACAGTTCCTCTTTTGGTACTGAGTGAAGACAAAACATAACAATATGACAAATAAGAGAACACATTGCAGTTTATGCCACCTTTTAACAGACCACTCTTAACTTTTAAAAATTGAAATTTTAAAATTCACACTCATCACAAAACACAAGCAGTTAACATGAAGGCTTTCTTCAACAATTTTGTACTAGCTTCTCTCTTATCAATCCTGTGGGGACAGAGTGAAAAAATTTTAAGTTAATATATTAAACCCAATATATAGGAGAAGCGAGGAAGAGCAGCCAGAAACAGAAAATTAAAAAGAAAAAAATCTCTTATGCCCCTGTAATTCTGTGGCAAAGTATATACACTTTGAATGTCTGAGGTCTTATTGCTTTTTAATATCTGCATTTAATTATAAAAAGAAATGAGACATAAGAATATCAGGGTATTTTTTTTGTAGGCTATCAGTCTATTGATGGAATTTAAAATTTTTATTTTATTTGAATATGATAAATTATTTTATAAGAGTGGTACATAAAAATAAACTTTCCGAATTAGATTTAAAAATGGAACTTTTTTTCAAGAAAGGAATGAATAAATGAATAAAAAACTTTTTAAAAAATTAAATATTTAGATTCCCCTTCTCCCCAGTCTCTCAGCTAATAACCTTGTCTCATATTTCTCTCTCTCTCTCTCTCTCACACACACACACACACACACACACACACACACACACACACACACACAAACTGAGGCTATTGAACACAGACTTCTTCATCTTCTTATTCATTCTGTTCTCATCATCACACCATCAAGCCCTGGACTAAGCACTTGGATCACAAAAACTGGTGGGTCCTTAAGGAGTTTATGTTCAATTTAGGGAGAGGTCACATATAAAGGAGTTCTGTCAATGGAAAGGGAAGAGTGTTTTAATAAATAGAAAAAATGGGGACAGAGGGAAAGGTAGAAGAATAATGAAGTTTATAAGTTCTTGTCAAAGACAATGATAATAGTGATTTAATTATAGTTCTCATCCATTTGAACAGAGAATTTGGTAAGTGAACATTTAGTAGTCAGGTAGAAAATGCCAAAGGTTTAGATAGTCATAGTTATAGTTAGTAATCATTTATTAAGCACCTAGGACGTTCTTGGGACAGTGCTAAGCTTTGTGGATACAAATAATACAAAGATAGTGTTGCCCTCAAGTAGTTTATACTCTAATAGAGATTCAAAAGAAAGCTGAAAAGTGGGGAGCATGATATTCATAAAACAAACAGAACAGAACTATAGTTGGCTGGAAAATTCTGAACTGTTTATAAAGGCAGCTTTTGGGAATTTTTTGCTTCACCCTCTAGTTCTCCACACTGAGGGGAAAGATAAGGATGAATGTTCCAGTGCAATACATAGCTCAGTGCTCTAAATCCTCCCAGTCATGTTCTCTGGCAGCTGTTTTGTGGTTAGTAGCAAGAGTAACAGCAGGAATTAGACATTTAGGAGGCAGGTATAGGTTTTTTTCTGGTATAGTAGATATGTTTTATGGACTTTTCCCCATCACTTATCACTCTTGTCTTTTCTGAGATACTTAGAAATTTTGTAAGTGAGTCACATCAGAGGTAGATACGATGTGAAAAGATTGATTTCTTAAGGGTACATTTATCAAGACTCCTCTACTTTCTAAAATTAATTTCCCATTTTTATAATTTATTTTAAACTTTGTGTTGATAGATGCTTAGGGATGCCATAGTGAAAATGGAAGGGGAGGAGGAATGGGCAGTAAGGTGCACAGCAGAGAAACAGAATAATTTACAAGGAAGTAAAGAAAAAATGGACATTCATGAATATAATTTCTTCTACTAATATATATGCTTTCTTGATCTAGTGATTTGTTGTTATATATTTTGAACTCTCCCTGATGTTCTGCTGGGCACATGACAATGTTCTCTTTTCCTTTATTTTGTTCTGTATTCCTTTTCTGTTTTTTTTCTTATTGTTTTTTCAAATAAAGTAACTTAAAAAAAAAAAAAAAGAAATAATTTGGAAAAAAAAATGGAGCAGCTAGATGGTGCAGTAAATAGAGCACCAGCCCTGAAATTAGGAGGACCTGAGTTCAAATGCGGCCTCAAACATTTAAAGCTTCCTAGCTGTGTGACCCTGGACAAGTCACTTAACCCCAACTGCCTAATCAAAAAAAAAAAAAAAAAAAAAAAAAAAGAAGGGACACCATCTTTATTCCCAATTTGTGAGATTATGAACTCCTTGAGAACAAGGACTATCTTTTTCCTTTTTTTGTTTTTTTGGAGCTTTAGCACAGTATCTGGTACATAGTAAGGACTTAATAAATATTTATTCACTGGCTGATTAACAAAATACTTATTGAAATTGTTAGTTTAAAAGGGCAGGGGAAAGGAAGGAGAGTGATGTTGGTGAAAACTTGCCCAGTTCTAAAATCAGTAGAGAAATCTCAGATCAATGATTAAGTACAAACAGTTTATCATTTTGGCAGTTTGTTCATTGTGCCCATCAGGAGTTTATAATGTAATCATTGGAGAAAAGGGAGAGGTGCTGTTTAACCAATAATTATTCGTTGCTAAGTCCTACATTCATGCTTTTGGTTTGAGAAGGAAGTGATGAGTGACTATATTCTTCAATGTTACTTAAGAGTTCATCTCCTTCTATTGGTACTCTTTCTTTATTGTTAGAATTTAAAATTTTTATTTTATTTAAAGATGATAAATTATTTTATAAAAATAACCTTTCTGGATTGGATTTAGTAATACAAATGAATTTTGTAAATTATCATTGGTAGATGGTGAATTTGTGGTTCTACTCAATCAAATGAACTCTGCACTCCTACCAGCCAGTCATTGTCTTTGAACTGCTGGTGTTTCTGTCTCTACTAGTCACATGACAATGATGCTGGCTTACTGCCAAAATAAACACAAATGTCTGAATAGAAAACTTTTATCCCAGTATAGAGTCAATAAGCACATGAATAGCATTTTATGTCAAGAACATAATTCTATAAAAATTATATAAATTAGACATTATATAAAATTATATAAAACATAATTACTCATTGGTATTATAAGGTCTTCAGAATTCCCTTAAACCATAGGTGCTTCTTTTTAAAAATTGCTTTTTATTTTTCCAAATACATGCAAATATAGTTTTCAACATTCACCTTTACAAAATCATGTGTTCCAAATTTTTTTTTCCTCCTTTTCTTCCTCTCCCTTCCCCTACCTAGACAGGAAAGCAATCCAATATACATTAAACATGTACAATTCTTCTTAACATATTTCCATATGCTTTATGCTATACAAGAAAAATCAGATTGAAAGGGGAAAAAAAAACACAAGAAAGAAAAAGTCAATCAAACAAATCACAGCATCAACAACAAAAAAATGAAACTACTATGTTTTGACCCACATTTAGAGTCCATAGTTCTCTCTGGATGTATATAGCTCTTTCCATTCCAAGTCTTTTGGAATTGCTTTGAATCACCTCTTTGTGGAAAAGAGAACAAGAAACACTAGGACTTTGGACTTAATTGATTAATTAATTTATTTTGCTGAGGCAATTGGGGTTGTGACTTCCCCAGGGTCACACAGCTAGGAAGTGTTAAATGTCTGAGATCACATTTGAACTCAGGTCCCCCTGACTTAAAGGGCTGCCCCTGGACTTAATTTTTGAACTCTTCTTCTGCTTCTTATTCAATGGGCAAAAATTTCGAAGAGGACTAGTGATATCACCAAGTGACTTATATATGAATCAAATTTAAGTAAAGCAGAGTTGCACAAAGTTGTCAGCCTCACTCCTCTGGAGTCACTGAAGTCCAGTGGTAAGACAAAAGTTAGGATGGCTGGCAATGGTCCATGATACAATGGGCCATCTTGACATCATTGATGTCTGACCAAGCTCTAAGCATACCATAGTTCCTGCTTTGGTCATCTTCATGAGTGTTGGAAACAATTGTTCTCATCCACCCATTCTGACAATTCCCTAACTCATTGAGAAGTCTGAGGCCTCTGTTACCCTCAACTAGCATGTGGCCACTTGTGCATGCTACAACTTCTTCGAACATAAATGAGAGTTTGAGTGCTAGTCGTAAAGGTGGTTGAATAACCTTGAAAAGGGCTTGGCAACCCCTCACATCAGAGGTACTAGTCCTCCCTAAAACATCCCATACACCCCATCCCATTGACTGACTAGATGAAAAAACTCTGGAAGATTACAGATGTTGGGCTTTATGGCACAGGTCAAGGATTCATAGATCTGGTGGGCATCTCAGGATCTTGGTTCAAGAACCTGGAATTTAGTATAAATTACAATTCTGGAATTCTTGGTGTTTTCTGTCTTTAAAAAATGTGTTAAAAGGGTTTTATTTTTTAATTGTTCTGTTTTGGAGGGGCCATTGAGAAAAAAAATAAAATCTGAGAGCTAAAAGGAAATGGAGAAAGAGACAAAGAGAAGTGGGGGAATGAACTTTTTTTGTAATTATTAATTTAAAACTTAAGTGCTAGATAAGAAAAAACAAAATAGAAAAAGACAGAAAAGGAAAATTTAAAATAAAACAAAACATTGGCTGTAATATACATATTTACATAGACTTACATATTTCTAAAATAATATAAATATGGATGACTTATAGATTTCTCTCCATTGAATCATTTTTGAAGTTTGACTTTGTATAACATCAGTGTTTACTATGCATACTTAAAAAAAAAATTCTATTCTTGATAATTGTTATTTTGTTTCTTTTCCCTGCTAACTGTTTTACTTTATTGCATCTACCTATTAACTTGCCTTGCTATTACTTAACTTCCCTGCTATCCCCTCCAGTTTTTCCTCCCTCTTGTTTCATGGAATGCAACAAGCCTGCGTGCTTGCTCCCATACTTTTTAGCATGATATTTTCAGTCATAATGCCTTTAATGAGAGCAAACATGACATTAGAGTCAGCTACCAACTAATGATAAATTCTTCAATATGGAGTATGGGCTCATTCCCTGGAGGGCTTCAGGGTCAGCCAGAGTCAGGATGAATTGAAATGCTTGGTCTTTAGGGGGAGAAGTGAAGGAGAGACAGACAAGCAAAATCCTGGATTCTGGAGTCCAGAGTCACCAGCCTCTCTTCTCCTTGTCCTGCAACCAAGTGACTCTGGTCCCTCTTCCCCCACCCTCCAATCCTTGCCTTCAATTATCTTAACACCAAACATTCAGCAAGCACCAACCCTGAGAAGAGTCATTTATCCAAATATATGCTAATAGAGTCATTGTTTTACAGCAAATAGGTAATTAGCCTTAAGTGCTCAGTTGTCTGATTCAAGCATACCTTTTTGGAGTTTCAGTCCTTACAAATCCCGCTTTCTTTTGTTTTAAAACATAGGTGGTCATGCCCTCCCTGACTTCTCAGAGAGGTGAGAACCCCAAAAAGGAGGTGATCACACCCTCCTTGACTTCTCAGGAAAAGAGATGAAAAACACCAAAGGGAAGTGGGGAGTCGAGCCAGATATTGTTAGCGGGTTTCTGGGCTGAAGGGTCTTACTAGAAACAGGTCTACATAAACCCATCAGCATTGGAGGTATTACACAAGCACATAGCAATAAAGCACAAGCTAGCAGTTATGACTCTCCCCTCAACCAGTGCAGGTTCAATGGGGTGTAACAAACATGAAGTATAATGTAAGTAGTGATATAATAAACAATATGAATCAACATGGTATTGTAAAAGATTTCCAGAAGTCATAGAAGGAGGATATATAAATAATAATCACACATATGCTTCCTTCAGCAACCGATAGTCCAAAACCAATCTATTGTCCATTACTTTATGTGTCAGGGAATCCAATGATCCCTATGAGTTTTTGAAATCTTGCAACAGTCTTTTTATGTGTTAGGGAATCCAGTGATTCCTGCAGATTTTGAAGTTTTGCAACAGTCTTTTGATGTCTCAGGGAATCCAATGATTCCTGAGGGTTTTCAAGTCCTACAACAATCTTATCATGTCTAGGGATTTCCAATGATTCCTGAGGATTTTAAAGTCTTACAACAATCTTTTCATGGCTCAGGGATTCCAATGTTTCCTGAGGGTTTTGAAGTCCTGCATCAGTCTCATTAACAATTTTTGATGTCCATGAGTCAGTTACCATAACTTCCATGGTCTTTCAGTGGTGGGCACAATCAGCAATGGAACCAGCCAATGTTTCTTGGGTCTTCTCCTTGGTTTCAGGGGTCTTCTCCATCTCTCTCTGAATACAGCTCACTGGCACCCATCTGATTCCTTCTCCATCTGTAGAGATATAAGCAAACCCTCTCCCCAAGCAGTTAACCTATCTGGTCCCTTCCATTCACCACTTTCTGGATCTCTCTACATCACCCAGAGATTATCTAAAGATAGTGAATCTATTCTCATTGGACACTGCCCTTCCAGTGGGTTATAAACCTGTCTGCCAGAGCCAGTGCATCTTTGTCAAAAACCAAGAAGTTAATTGCATAAAGAGCTAAGGCTCTGCTAAATTAACGCTGGGCACTGAAAAGGCAAATCTTTTCATATCCTCCTTATGCAGAGGGATAGAATAGAAACAATCCTTAATGTCTATAACCCAAAGAGGCCATTCTCTAGGCAATTGAGTAGGAGATGGAAGTCCAGGCTGAAGAATTTCCAGTTTCCATCTGTTCATTCACCTTTCTTAAATCAGTCAACATCCTCCATTTTCCAGATTTCTTTCTTACAACAAATACAGGGGAATTCCAAGGACTTAGAGAAGGTTGTAAGTGTCCTTGCTCAAGTTGCTCTTGTACTATATCTAATAAGGCCTAAATTTTATCACTAGCTAAGAGTTACTGTTCTATCCACACTGGTGTATCAGTTTTCCACTGAATAGGAACAGGTGAGAGTGTTGGCAGGCCTTCAATCAGCCTGCCTAAAAAACCGAAGTACTCATTTGTAATCCTAACTGATGTAAAATGTCTCTTCCCTCAGATTGATAGAGATTTTTTCAACTATAAAAAGAGTAAAAATTCCTGTTTTGCCTTCAAATGTCCATCTCAAATGGATAGCACTAATTTCAGCTGCTATTGATCCTCCTACGCCAGACATATAGTTGTCTGCCTTAATCTTTGGCCAATGACTGGGCCAATTGGCACCTCTAATGACTGTATGATCTGCACCTGTATCTACCAATTTTCTAATGGTATGCCATTTATATAGATAGTAAGCATAGGTTGTTCAGGTATAACTGCTGCAGTCCAGAACATTCTTGTATTCTGTTACTTGGAGTCAGAATCTGGGCAATTATCACCAGATTGCCTTTTGGGAGTTTGTGTCAGTAAACCTGATACTACTACTTCTCCTGGTTGATAAGTCACACATTGTCTACTTGTATTAGTGACTGGAATATTATCTACACATTCCCCAGTTTCCCACATCAGTGTGTGGATGAACACTGCTTTGTAAGTACTCTCAGGAGGTGAAATGGTCATGCCTATTATGCCTAGAGGCAAGGGATCCATAGGCTGGAGAGGAACAGATTTCACCTTTCCAGGGGATATCTCAGTAGTCCCAGCTGCATAAAACTCTATTTTCCCCAATTGTAAATCCTTTCTCCCATCAGGTTGTTTCTTGGCTGATTGGTCATGTCTGAGTACTGAACTTCTAAAGACTTTCTAAGTGTAGCATTGGCTGCCATCATTCGCCAAGTGTTTTTTGCCTTGGGCCCTGGGGCTGGGCCCCCCCTCCCATTTCCCTGAATCAATCTACATTCTGATGCCCAATGGAAGTTTGCATTTTGGACATAGGGTTTTAGGTCTTGTTCTCCCACCTTGTTTTTTACTCTGTCTTTATGCCAACACTGAGTTTTCAAATGCCCTACTTTACCACATTGAAAGCATTGATGAGTCTTTCTGGAAGTCCCTTGCCAAAAAGGACCCTGTCTTCCCCTGTTGGGATCTTGGGAAGTCTGCATCATAGCCTGGATATAAAAGGTATTTGTGCCCACTGTGACACAGTGTCTTATGATCTCCTCTAAAGGAGTATCCTTGCGCAGTCCTAGTTTAATTCTTTTATAAACCTCATTAGCATTTTCTTTAGCAAGTTGCCTTATCATAATTTCTGTTGCTGCATTTTCACCAATAATTCATGTGATAGCTGTCTGCAAATGTCCCACAAAATCAGCAAAAGGTTCATTTGGCCCTTGTGCTATTTTCATGAAGGCTTCTCCTCTGTCTTGTTTACCTGGGATAAAGCCCAATTTGCTCATATGTATGCTATGGGGTAATTAATTTGTGCTGAAGTGTCTTCATAAGAACCTGTTAGTTGGTCACAGGTGATTGCTGTATTAATTCCAGTTTGCCTATTTTGTTGGGCTTGTATGCTACAGAATTCAAAATATTCAGAAAGCCACAACAAGTTTTGTCCAGGTTGCTATAGATTTCCAGTCAATAGGGGTTAAAATTTCATAAGCCAAATTCTGTAATAACATCTTAACATAAGATGATGTAGCCTCATAAAGAGTGCAAGTCTTTTTCAGATTTTTGATAATTTCTAGATTAAAAGCAGTGTACCTTCTCCTTTCTCTACCTAAAGAATTAAGCTGTTCAATTACAGGATACATTTCTATTCTCAAATCAGCTGTATTCTGCCCTTCCTCTTTGGCTTTAAGTAGTGCAGTGGAGTCATAGGAGTGGGTGATTGCTGTGGGGGAGATGCTAGTGATATCACTGTTCCCACTTCTCCTGCTCCTTCCACCCAGGAAGGTGAAGTTGATGAGGGGAGGGTCAAGAGCCTTCTCAGGTGGAGTTGAAGCTGGACTGTGAGAGTTAGAATCAGTATGCCCTTCAAGTTCACTTAACTTCTTATGCTCTTTGGTGATATTTCCATTACTTTCTCCAATCTCTTCCTCTTTCTTCTCACACTTCCTCATCTGGCTGTTCTTAAAACTTTTCTTTTTTCTAGAACTTGCGGGATTCTTTAAGGCCAATTGTATTATGTTGTGTATATATAGAATGTTTCCTTAGAAATTGAATCAGGACTTTTATCAGTGTAATATTCACATAGTTGATCTCCTACTAGTTTCTAATTATGTGACTCTATTTCTTCTTCCTCAAAGAACCAAGAGGATGTGCATTCTAATGTATCCAAGAGTCCATCAATCTGCTCCTAAGTTACAAGCAAACCTTGCTTCTTTGTTAGTTTGAGTATGCTTCCTGTAGAGCTCCCTCAGGGTGGGGGTGGGGGTGAGAGAGAATCTTTTCCTAATATCCGCCCCATTTTACCTAGAAAATGAGTTACTAGTTTAGCTCTTAACAAAGTAAGTTCCCTGTTTGTCTATTAAAATACTCATCTTATTTCCTGGTCACAAGGACTTCTTCAATGAAATTAGGATTCTTGGTCCACGTTGGATGCCAAAATGTGGAGTACAAGCTTGTTCCCTGGGAGGCTTCAGGGTCAGCCAGAGTCAGGAATGAAATGAAGTCCTTGGTCTTTAGGGGGAGAAGTGAAGGAGGCAGACAAGCAAAATCCTGGATTCTGGAGTCCAGAGTCAGCAACCTCTCTTCTCCTCGTCCTACAGCCAAGTGACTCTGGCCCTCTTCCCCTGCCCTCTAATCCTTGCTTATGATTGTTTTAACACTAAAATTCAGCAAGCACCAACTGTGGAAGAGCCATTTATCAAAATATATGCTAATAGAGTGATGGTCTCACATCAAGTAGGTAATTAGCCTTAAGTACTTGGTTGTCTGATTCAAGCATACCTTTTTGGAGTTTCAGCCCTCTACACTTCAATTTGAAAAGTATATCTATATATATATATATAGATGGTGGAGAAGGCACACGTGACTTTCTAAGCTCCTCTCATTCCCCTCATAACCAACTATTTTATCTAGCCTCAGAAATAGCTCTTCACTGCTTAAATTCATGAAGATCAGAAGCATACATTACCAGTTGAAGTCAGTCTGGAAGATCGCCAGTAAAGGTTTGTCCTGAGGGGCCAGGAACAGACTAGCGCAGGCAGTGAGAGACTAGCATCCTGAGCAGACTAGGGGCAGGGATGATCTCTGTGGTTAGAGAAGTTACAGAGACCACTCTGCTATAGGCTAACTGCTCTGCCTTGATTACAAAGCAGTAAACTGGCAGAGAAATTAAAGCCTAAAACAGAGGGTACTCTAAAAAACACCAGAACCTAACAAGATCTGGCTGTAACTACTCAAACCCGGAAGTGACTCAGGGAGACTGAAACAACATCCTGCAGTTTGGGGTTTTTGTGGGGCAGTTACAAATCCGCAGGGCAGGGGGGCACAGCCTGGGAAGCCTCTAATCGGCACAGTGGGGGGCTCAGCCTGGGGCAATAGAACTTCCCCAGCAGGACTGTGCTTCCTGGGGCAGAGACACTTCAGGGTCTCTGCAAATCCATTCACTGCTCAACTGCTAATACCCAGAGCCCTAGGGCAGGATTTGGCTTGAGATAGTGAAACTCTCACTGCTCAGTGTCTAGCCCCAGGGCAGTCATTATCTCACACAGCAGGGCTTCTTTGTAGGGTACTTTCCCAGCTCTGCCGTCAGGCCTGAGTTACTTCTGGGTGGGGAATTCTTTCCCAGAGCACTCCAGTACCTCTCTGCTTTGTGCAGCAGGCTAGCAGGACAGCTACTCTCCGTACACCTTTCACTGCTCTGCAGAGGAAGCTGGTAACCTCCTGGCCCTGAAGGCAGACCCTACAGGCTTTAACAAAATGAGTAAGAAAATCAAAAGGACAATTGATAGTTTCTACTCAGAAAGAGAACAGCTTTTCAACCCTGAAGAGACTAATAGCAGACAGTCTTCAGACAATTGTTGGTCCCCAATACAAAAGGCTCTTCTAGAAGAGACTATTAAAAACCTTAAAAGAGAACTAGAAGAAAAATGGGGAAAGGAAAGAGAATCTATGCAAGAGAGGACAGAAAAGACATTTAACTCACTAAAAGAAAAATTTGATAAAGTGAAAAAAAGAAAACAACTTCCTGAAAGTGAATTGGAAAAGGTAAAAAACTCCCAAGAAGTTCAGGGAAACAGAATTTGTGAATTGGAGAAAGAAAATAACTCACTAAAAAAAAAAAAAATAGTGAAATGGAAAAAAATTCCATAGAGAAAATGACTCATTTAAAAATTCAATTGGACATATACAAAAAGAAGTTTTAAAAAGCTAATGAAGAAAATAACTCACTAAAAATCAGAATTGAAGAAATAGAAATGACTGATTCATTGAGACAGGAAGAATCAGTCAAGCCAAACCAAAAAAATGAAAGATTGGGAAAAAATGTCAAATATTTACTTGGAAAAACAACAGACCTGGAAAATAGATCTAGGAGAGATAACCTAAGGATCATCGGACTACCCGAAAATTACTATGAAAAAAAAAGAGTCTAGATACTATTTTACAGAATATCATTAAAGAGAACTGCTCAGAAGTAATAGAACCGGAAGGTAAAATAGGCGTTGAAAAAATCCATCGAACACCTTCTGAAAAAGACCCTAAAATAAAGACTCCGAGGAATATTGTGGCCAAACTTCAGAATTTTCAGACTAAAGAAAAAATTCTACAAGCAACCAGGAAAAAACAGTTCAAATACCAAGGTCAAAAGAGCCCCCAAGTCGGCTGCCCCCAACATTAAAGGATTGAAGGGCCTGGAATTTGAATTCGAAGGGCAAAAGAACTTGGAATGCAGCCAAGAATAAAACACCCAGCTAAGTTTAATTTTTCATGGAAGAAGATGGACATTTAATGAAACAGGGAATTCCATCTGTTTCAAAGAAAACCAGACTTAAACAAAAATTTGACTACAAAAAGAACCAAGCTAGAAAAGGAAAAGGAACCTTGAGAACTGTATTTCTGTTGTGGAATCATGAAAACCACATTATAATTTGATTTTACTGATATAACATAAAAAAGGGAAGTAGAAATGGAAAGGGACAATGTCAGAAAAAAGGGAAAAGGGGAGATAAAAAGAGGGAAATTACATGCAATGATGAGGCAAAGGAAACCTATCATATCTGAAGGAACTTAGAGATGGGGAGAAACACTGTGCGAATCTTACTGTCATCAGAGTTGGCTCAAAGAGGGAATAATTGACATATTTGTTTTACAGAGAATCTTCTCTCACCCCATTAAAAGGTGGAGAGGAAAAGGAAAAGGAAAAGATAATAAGGAAGGGAAAAGAAAGGGAAGGACAAAGGAAAAGGGAGGGATAAAAGAGGGAGACGGGTGACGGTGGGACCAATTTTACTAAGGAAGGGGGGGAGGGGCAAGAAAAAGGAAAGCAAATCTGGGGAATTATGGCAGGAAATACAGAATTAGTAATTTTAACCGAAATGGGAATGGGATGAATTAAAAGAGGGAGGCAGAAGCAGATGGGACGTCAGAACCCACAAAGTTTTGTTTCGGAAAACACATTTAAAAACAGGGAGTACATACAGAGTAAAGGTAAAAAGGTGGAGAAACATTATGCTTCAGGTGAAGTAAAAAAGAGGTAGCCCTTATCTCAGATCAAATGAAAGCAAAAATTGATCTAATTAAAAAAGAGATAAGGAAGGGAAAACATATTTGCTAAAAAGACCATGAAAGAAAAATGTATTAAACATAATGCACCAAGTGGTATAGCATCAACTTCCCAAAGGAGAAGATAAGAGAGTTGAAAGAAGAAAAGGCAAAACTATAATAGTGGGAGATCTCAATCTTTGACTCTCAGAGATAAACAAATCACAAAACAAAAAGAAAGAAATTAAAGAGGTAAAAAGAATATTAGAAAATTAGATAGATAGATCCGAGAAAAATGAATGGTGGAAAGGAGTAATTTCCCCAGCAACATAATATACACAAAATTGACCAATATTAGGACATAAAGACCTCAAAATTAAAATGGGAAGGCAGAAATAGTAAATGCTTTTTTTCAGATCACGTTTAAATAAAAACTACATTCAACAAAAAAGTTAGGTGTAAAAGATCAAAAGAATTGAAAACAAATAACCATTTTAAAGAATGATTTGAAACACAGATTATGAAAAATTAATAATTTTCCAAGATAATGAAATGGTGAAATCATACCGAATTTGTGGGATGCAGCCAAAGAATAATAAGGAAATTTTTATTCCTTAGAGGCTTACTTGAAAAAATAGAGAAAGAGAAAGTCAATGAATTGACGAACTTAAAAAGCTAGAAAAAGACCAAATTAAACCCCAATCAATTACTAAACTTGAAACCCCAAAATTAAAAAGGAGAAATTAATAATATTGAAAGTAAAAAAAACTATTGAACTAATAAAAAAACTGATTGGTTTTATGAAAAACAATAAAAATTGATAAACCTTTGGTAAATCTGATTAGAAAAAGGAGAGGAAAAATCAAATTAGTAGTCTTAAAAAAATGAAAAAGGAGAACTTTGCACCAATGAAGAGGAAATTAAAGAAATAATAAGGGTTTACTTTGCCCAACTTTACCCCAATAAATTTGATAACCTAAGGAAATGGATACTCCCAAAAAATATAGGCTTCCCCAGATTATCAGAGGAGGGAAAGTTAAACATCCCATTTCAGAAAAAAAAAAGAAAAGTATTAATCAACTTCCAAAAAAATCCCCAGGACCAGATGGATTTTACATGGAATTTTACCAAACATTCAAAGAACAATTAGTCCCAATGCTTTGTAAACATTTGAAAAAAATAGGGAATGAAGGATCCTACCAAATTCCTTTTTATGACACAGACATGGTAATTATATTCCAAACCAGGAGGGAAAAACAGAGAAAGAAAATTAAACAATTCCCAAGAATATTGATGCTAAAAATCTTAAATAAAAAATATTGAAAAGATAAGAAAATCATCTCCAGGATAACATACCAATCAAGTAGGATTTATACCAGGAATGCAGGGTTTCAATATTAGGAAAACTCCCGAAAGGGCCATTTAAAAAAATTAACAAAACCATATGACCATCTCAATAGATGCAGAAAAAGCATTTGATAAAATCCACCATCCATTCCTATTTAAAATACTTGAGAGTATAGGAATAAATGAATTTTTCCTTAAAATAATCAGTAGTATCTATTTAAAACCAGTAGTAAGCATTATATGTAATGGGGACAAACTGCAACCATTCCCAGTAAGATCAGGAGGAAACAATTCCCATTATCATGTTACTATTTAAATTGTATTAGAAATGTGTTTGGCAATAAGAGCTGAGAAAGAGATTAAAGGAGTAAGAAAGGGCAATGAGGAAACCAAATTATCATTTCAGATATGATGGTATACTTAAGAACCCAAGATATAATAAAAAGTTATTAGAAATAATCCACAACTTTAGTAAAGTGGTTTTATAAATAAACCCACATAAGTCATCAGATTTTATATCCAAAAAACCCAACAGTTAGAGTTCAAAGATAAATTCCATTTAAAGTAATTACCGATATATAAAAATTTAGGAATCTATCTGCCAAGGGAAAATCAGAAACTTTAGGAGAAACTAAAAAACACTTCCACAAAATTAAGTCTGATCTAAACCAATTCAAAAATTAAAGTTTGGATTAAAAAATATAATAAAGATGGCAATACTATCTAACTATTTATTTAGTATATAACAGACTTCCCAAAACTATTTTGATGACCTAGAAAAATAACAACAAAGTTCAATGGAAAACAAAAGGTCAAGAATTTCCAAATTAATAAAAAAATCAAAAAGGGGCCCAATAAATTAGATCTAAAATTATATTATAAAGTAGCAGTTACTAAAACCATCTGGATTGGCGAAAAGACAGTTGATCAATGGAATAGGTTAGGTTAAAGGACAAAAAGAAAACTTTAATTATTAGTGTTTGACAAAACCCAACCCCAGTTTTGGGATAAGAATGCATTATTTGACAAAAAATTTAAAATTGAAATTTATGGCAGAAAACGATGGACCCAAACTTAACCTACCCAAGATAAGGTCAAAATGGGTTCATGATTAGGCAAAAAGAATGGATTATAAATAAATTAGAAAGCAAGGATAGTTTACCTCTGACCTGTGGAAGAAAGGAATTTATAAAGAAGAACTTAGAAATCACTATTTATAAAAAGTTTTGATTATACAAATTAAAAGTTTTTGTATAAACAAAACTAATGCAGGAAGATTAAAGGAAAAATAAACTGGGAAAACTTTCAAGTCAAACTTGATAAAGGACCTTATTATTATAGAGAATTGACTCTAATTTTAAAAACGCCTTCTAATTGATAAATGGTCAAAGGATAGAACAGACAATTTTCAGATGATGAAATTAATTTTACCATTATATGAGTGTTCCAAATCACTATTGATCAGAGAAATGCAAAAAAAATCTGAGATACCACTTACACCGTCAGATTGGCTAGAATGACAGGGAAAAGATAACGCGGTGTTGAGGGGATGTGGGAAAACAGGGACAATAGCTGTTGGTGGAATTTGAAACATCCGCCATTCTGAGAGCAATTTGGTTGTTCAAAAGTTATCAAACTGTGGTCTTTTGACCAGAGTTTTACTGGGCTTATACCCCAAAAAGATACTAAAGAAGGAAGGGACCTGAGGGCAAATTTTGGGAGCCCTTGTTTGTAGTGGCTAGAGCTGGAAAATGAATGGATGGCCATCAATTGGAGAATTTTAAAAGGATAATAAGTTAGGGATATTATTCAAAGAAAAACCAGAATATGAATACAGAGAGGATTTAAAACATACATGAAAGATGGATGAAATAAAGAACCAGGAGATCATTATATACCTTAAGAATTTAATGTATGAGGATGATTCTGATGGAAGTGGATTTCTTTGACAAAGAGAAGATTCAATTAGTTTCAAGATCAAAAATAAAGAAGATACACCCAAAGAAAGAAACTAGGAAAAATGTAAACTGCTTGATTTTTTTTCTTCCTGGGAATTTCTAAATCCAATTCTCCTGAGCAACAAGAGAACTTTTGTTTTCCCACATATTTGTATCCAAGATCTAAACCTTATTTAACATGTATAGGACTTTGCCATCTGGGGAAAAGGGAGGGAGGGGAAAATCGGAACAGAAGTGAGTGCAAAGGATAATGTTGTAAAAAATTACCCTGGCATGGGTTCTGTCAATAAAAAGTTATTAAAAACAAAAAAAGAAAAAGAAAAGTGTATATATATACACACACATACATACATACATACATATATATATATATATATATACACATATATCCACTTAATACATACATTTTATATCATAGCTAACATTTAGATTTCTCTCTTGAGTCTTTAAGTCTGACTTTATCTGAGATCAACAATTACTGGTCCTTTTTCTAATGAATTCTACTCCTAATGCTTATATCTCTCATTTCCTATTCCTGCTAACTGTTCTATTTTAATTCTCCTCCTTAACTTGCCTTGCTAATACTTAATCTCCTCCCATCCATGGACTCCTCCCTTATTTTCTCAATCAACTTTTTCCTTTCCTTTGTATCCCATTCTCATTACTCTAAAAATCTTATTCAACTCCCCTTAATCTGAATACCCTTCTATGTCTCATCTTATCCTATGTCACTGTTTCCCTCCCTCTTTATCCTTTTCCTATTATTCTACACATTTTTTCCCTCCACCATAAATCTACTTACTCTATACACCACCTTATCCTATTCCTTCCCCCTTTATTTCTTTGTAGATTTTGGAAGGTACTATATCCTTTAATGATGTAGATAGATAGATAAGTTCCCCTTTCTAGTGCCTCTGTGTCAGTTCTTCCTCTGTACCTGATTTTATACCATAATTACTATTTTTACCTTAGCCAGTTTTGCTTTTCAGAATCAGACCATATTTAACTTTATCCCAATCTTCCTTTTAAGCTATCCAATCACTGTTGTCAGTCTTAAACATATGGCATACATTTTTGTGTAACAAACATAAACAATTTGTTCTTGAAATTGGAGACATATTTCTACTTTCCTCTTGTGTTTTATTATTCCAGGACAGTATTTCTGATTTCTTGCATTATTGTGTCAAAAGTTCCTTTTTTGATTACAGTCACTTGAATAATCTTTGATGTTGGCCCTTATATGTTAAGTTTTCTATTAAGTTCAGTTTTGGTTGAGACAAAGTCCTGAAAATTTGACGTTTATTTAATATCTTTTTTGTTGATGTTGTTCAGTATAATTGTTAGTTTTGCTGAATGTGATATTTTTGGCTTCAGATCTTGTGTTTTTTTTTTGATTGTTGATATATATTATTCTAGCATCTGCAGACTTTAATTTTGGCTGTTTATAAATCCTATATAATTCTAATTGAAGCTCTAACATACTTGAAATTTTTTTTAATTTGTTTGCTTCCTGGAGAAATTTCTCTTTAATCTGGGCTTTTTGAAATTTAACAATAATATTGCATGCAGGGCTTTTCCTATTTCTACTTCCCGCCATGTACCATCTATCTAGGACACTATTACTAATGATTTTTTGCATTATTGTGCCAAGGTTCTTTTTTTAGTCATCACTTTTAGGTAGTCCAACTATTCTTAAGTTTTCTCTTTTTTGATCTTTTTTCTAGATCTGTTGATTTTCTAAGATGTTTCATTCTCTTCTATTTTATTTTATTCTATAATTTTTGTTATTTCTTGGTCTCATAACTTCACTGGCTTCCCCCTGCTCAATTCTGTTTTTCAAAGAATTATTTTCATTTTAAGACTCATGTCCTTTTCTAGTTGGGTGACATTTTTTTTTTCATAATCTTGTGTTCCTGGGATGGCTTCTATTTATTTGTTTGTTTTTAATTTTTCCTCAATCTCTTTCATTTGATTTTTGAAATCTTTTTGAGTTATTCTGTAAGTACTTTCTGTGCAGGTAGTTATTTAACATTACCCTTTGGGATAAAAGATGTTTTTTTTTTTTTTAACTTGTCTTCCCTATTCTCATAGTAATTTTCTTCTTTTCTTGTTCATTTTTTAAAATAGGAACACTAGTAGTGTAAGTACTTGTAATCCTGAGGGAGGAGGGAATGGTTCCTCTAGATTCATTTCAACTCTCTTCTCTGACCTGGAACCCCAAACCCCAAACTCCACCCTCCTGCAGGTGCCTACAGCTAGTAGCAACCCTACCCTACTACTTTTGCTCTCAGCAGGTGTGGTGATTCCTTCCTGCCCAGGACCACATCTTAGCATAGTTGGACCTGGTTTCCTAATTAGGGCCTAGGACTAAAATTCCTAAAAGAATAACTAATTCCTTAGTTAATTTAATTAATTTAATTTAATTAGATAATTTAGTTCCCCATATCTTCCTGGACTCGGACCCCTACTTCCTACATTATCCGGGAGAATAATGCTCTTTCTGTGGAGCTAGCCAGGAGATGTTAATACTGTATGCTTGTCTGGAAGATCAAAGTTCCTGTGATTGTAACTGAGGTTCCCTTTGCACGTGGTATTAGCCCCAGGGATTCCTGGTTGCTGTTTCTGAGGAACTTGTCTGGAGACATGTAAACTTCACATGGGTTAAATCTCTGGCCTGGAGTCTTTTTTCAGGTCTTCTTAGGTTGTCAGAGGAAGACTCCTGTTCTGCCCCAATTTTATTTGCTTTTCACTGATCTTTGTTCCTCCTGAGGTGCAATTTTGTTTTGTTCATGGAAGAAATCTGGAGTGCCATCTTCCCAGAATTCTCTTCTATTCCTTCAATTTCCAATATTTTGCCACCATGAAAAGGGCAGCTATAAATATTTTTGCTTCATTGTCTATGATAACTTTTAGTAAGATTATCTCTTTTAACACTATTTTTTGCTTTTCCTTGTCTGATATCAGGATTGCTACCTACTTTACCTGAAGCATAATAGATTCTATTCCAACTCCTTACCTTTACTCTGTATGTGTGTCTCTGCTTCAATTCTGTCTCTTGTAAACAACATATTATAGGATTCTAATTTTTTTTTTCCTCTCTGTAATCTACTTTCGTTTTATGGGTCCCGTTCACATTCATGGCTGTTTACTACCTGTGTATTTCCCTCCATCCTTTTCTTTTTCCTTATTAAGCAGTTGTTTTTTTTTTTTCTTCAAATTGATAACTGTAGTGTTCTTTTCTTTTCTAAAATATGATCGTTTTCTGGGAACAGGTTTCTTGGGGACCTTCTGGAGGCAGCCTTAATTTCAGTTCAAATCAATAATCACCCAGGAGCACCCAGGAGTTAATGCAGCCAGGAGTTGGAATTCACTTCTTTATTGTCTCTTACAAAATAGCCTAGTTAGCTTTCTTTGGTTCCAAGAGCTCTTGTTGCTAGTCTTTTGCCTCTGCCAGCTTCTGCCTGTAGCTCAACTCTGACTCCTGGCTTCTCAATCCCCTCAACTGACTGACTCATCACTTCTCAATTTCTTCAAGTCTCTTGACTGAAGCTCTAAGAGCTTCTTATATATGATCTCTTAAAGGTGTGAACCCAAAAGTTGACTCCTCCTTTGAGAGAGTGGGATTGTGGGAGGTGTAAACTTATGAATCTCTTAATTAATTCTGAAATCTCCCAAACTTGTGAACTAATGTGTGAGCTAATGTATGAACTCTCAAAGGTGTAAACATAAGCATTGTTTCTACCAATTCTAGTGACTTAACACCTTGTAAGGATTCTAACAGATAACTCTTTTTTTCATAATTCTCTTGCATTCCTCTCATTTCTTTTCCCAATTTTTCTTCTTCTCGTGTAATTTTTAAGCTCTTTTTTGAGATCTGCCATGAGTTCGTTCTGGGCTTGAGACCACATGAGATCACTATCTTTGGGATTTTGTCCATGGGTATTTTGATATTATTTTCTTCTAAGTTTGTATCTTGATATTCCCCATCACTATAACAACTTTCTGTGGTCCCATTCTTTTTTTGTTGTGTTTTTGTGTTTTGCTTTGTTTTGTTTTTGCTCATCTTTTTTAGCATCTTCTCTTTCCTTTAAATTTATTTTCTGCTTCCAGGATAGAAGGGCCTTTGTCTGAGATTTTTTATGTTAGGGGCTACAGGCATTGCTTGTTTACTTGGTGGTGTACAGATGTTGCCCTGAGTCCCACTGAGGGCCTTTATGTCTGGTGGTTTCCTGAGGAGGTTAGGAGGTGTGTGGGTAATGCAAATGAAGGATGTAGGAGATTGGCAGTTTATCTGATGCTGTCCTGGGGTCATAGTGCTGTTGTCTAATATGTGCTGAGGCCAGTGGGGTGTTTCTGTATTTGTCCAAGATTATACTGAAGCATGTAGGTGGTCTGGCTGCTGATGGCTACCTGTTTCCTCAGTGTTATTCTGATTTATGTGACAGATATCTGATGACTGCCTGTTTTATTGGGCACTTATAATTAGTGTTTTTCTGTTTCCCTAGGACTAAAAATGCACTTGGAGATCTGGCCATTTGGAATTTGCTTGTTTTTTCAGAGTCATACTAAAGTTTGGTGGAGTATGGCCACTTGAAGTTGCTTCCTTAGCCAAGTCTTTTAAAGCATATGTGGTCCTGCTATTGGCACTGGCCTGCTTCACCACGTTGAGGTTCTGCAGCTACCACAGGTTTGCTGAGGTGGGGCTTGCTGATGGCTTCTTGGGAGATTTCCTGTTCTGGGTTGTATTCTGCCTTTCTCCAGGTGGGATAGATCTTTCTTGGTGATCTTCCAAGTTGTTTAGACTTAAAATTGTTTCTCCTCACTCCTTCCTTTTGTTGGTTTTGCTCTCCTAGGCTTTGTTTTAGGACACTATTTTATGGTTTTTGGAAGTGAACTGAGTGAGGAGAAAGAATAGGAAGATAAGGAGGAAGGAAAACGCAGCTTTGTCCACCTGGAACTGGCCAGTTGGGAACTCTGGAGGGTAGCTACTAGTACTTACACTTTATTGTTTGTTCTGCTCAAAGAGGAACTGATATCAGAAGGGTGATAGCTTGCAAATGAATTTGATTTAAATGTGGCTGGACTGTATAAAGTTGCCAACCATACTCTCTCTTCCAAATTGATAAAGCCAATTGGGAGTTAAATAGAGCTACTCAATTATACCTTTAATCCAAATCCCTCTGATTTGGATATTTAGCTTTTAATATAAATTTAATATTTAGCTTTTCTAAAACTGTATTCATCTCCTTAGCTTCTTTTTTGGTTGGATTTAACTAGTTCTGAGAGGGGAAATTAAACTTAATACAGTTTTGCTGTTAGTTTCTTCCTGTAACTCATTTAACTTTTCCTTTAAGAATTTGAATGCTATACTATTTGGTGCACATATGTTTAATATTGTTACCAATTTTATTTCTATTGTACCTTTTTCTTAAAAGCAAAATGTAGTTTCCCTGCTGATCTATTTTAATTAGATTAAAATTAATAATTTTAATTTAATTAATACAAAAATACAAATTTTTGTATTTCCTTTGTCTGAGATCATGATTGCTACCCCTACTTTTGTTTTAAATTTCAGATGAAACACAATAGATAATTTCAGGGCCCTTTTTTATTTTTGTCTGTGTCTTTTTTTTTTTTCTTGTTGGTTACATATAATGTGCAGTTGTTGAGGGGTGACATACTCTAAAAGTGATGGGAGGTCCCTGATTTGGTGTTGCAGGTTTTGTGAAAGAATTTGTAGTCCCAATCTCCAAGTGAGGTTTGGCAAAAATAGATTTATTTTCACTGAGCAGTTTCAGTGGGCTAGTTTCCGATTAGGAAGTAGCAAAGAATGGGATACAGAGTCTTGATATGATTTAGCTTTCTATGTCTCGGGGCTAGGGAGCAATCTCCAGATGAATTGAGGGACTAATTTCCAGGTCAATAATGGATGGTGATTATGTTCCAGGCCAAGATCTCCAAATGAATTAAAGGTGAGGATTATTGTGGGAGTTTCCAGTGGAAACTAGATAGGTGGAGAAGGGTTGAGATTCAGGGTTTTTCCAACCCAGGCCCCCCAAAGATCAGGGAGACAGAGCCCTATTATATCACAATCATATTAAACATATTTCTATATTAATCATGTTGTGACAGAAGAAAAAGAACAAAAGGAGAAAAGCACACACATACAAAACAAAACAAAAGTCAAAATAGCATGTCAATCTGCATTTGAACTTCATACTTCTTTCTTTGCATGTGAATAACATTTTCCGTCAAAAGTATTTTGGAATTTTCTTTGGATCATTGTATTGCTGAGAAGCATTCCTCTGTTTCAAGTGTATTTCTTATAAAAAATGAGATGTTACTAAGTGGGTATTTCACTTCATCCTTTCACCCTGTCTTTCCTCAAAAATGTTTTGTTTCTGATTACTGTGTCCTTTATTCTGTCTTTCTTTCTACCAGTCTTCTCCCTTCTCTGATCCCAGTCCCCTCCTATTTACATGTAAGATTACAGATATTTCTGTTCCCAATTGAATGTGGATGTTATTCTTGTTTTCAATTAATTTCAATTAGTCAATTCCTCCCCCTCCCATCTTTCCCTTCCCTACAAGAGCTATTCTGCAACTCTTTTATTTGAGATAATTTATCCCATTCTTCCTTTCTCTTCTCCCTTTTTTGTTTATTTAATTTTTATGCCATCCCATCATAGTCCACTCACACTTGAGCTTTCTGTCTATGTATACTCTTCAAACTGCCTTAATAATGTATGGTTCTTAGGAGTTACAAATATTATCCTTTGGGAATGTAAACAAATTTGCCATATCAAGTTTCTTATGTTTTCCTTTTCCTGTTTATCTTTTTATGCTTGAATCTGAAAAGATATTCATTCCTCTGAGATGACAATTGTTTTCTTGGATATACTCTACTTCTGGTTTTACCCCTTGTGTTTCTCTGAATCCAATTTAAATATTCATTGTTTTCATCATTTATTTATGTTTACTAAAATCCCCAGATTCAGTCACTTTTTGCAGGAAAAGGATTGTGTTTGGTCAAACTCAGTTCCCATACTTCGGAACTATGTGAGTAGGTATGTTTGGATTTGGAGGCCCAACCTATACTTCCCTTTTCACAGGAATTGTTTAGTCTTGCCTCATGTAGCCTTGATGCAACATCAGGCCATCTCCCCAAGCTGCACCCCCCTTTTTTTGGTAGCAAAGTGTGCATATCTAGATGTTGATCTGGACCAGTCTTCTAATGTGATTGGACATGAGTCCTATGGAATAATACTTTGATAATTTTTCCCTCTCTTCTGCTGTGGGATTAGATTGCTTTGTATTTCATTCTTCATTTTACCATTTCTTATCTGTTTCATGCATCCACATGATTCAGACAGTCTCTTTGAGTAGTCCTGTAATGGATGGATGTAATGTTCTCTTCTCTAAAATATAATTGTTCTCTGGGAGCAGATTTCTTGGGGAGCTTCTGGAAGTCGCTTTAGTTTCAGTTCATTGTAATAATCACCTCAAATGCAGCCAGCTGTTAAAGTCCAGATCCTTTATTGTCTCCTTCAAAATAGCCCGGTTAGCTTTCTTAGAGACCTATCTCTCTCTTTGGTTCTGAGAGCTCTTGTCACTAGTACTTTGCCTCTGCCAGCTTCAGCTTCTAGCTCTTTCTGAATCCAAAGCCTCCAGCCAGCACAAAGTTGGAAGTTGGAATGAATCTTGACACCTCCTCCGAGAGTGGGCTTGTGGGTTTCTGACTTGTGAATCCCTTGAAGTCTCGAGTGGGCTTGTCTTTTAGTGGGCTCCTCCTTATATGCTCTCTTAAAGAGGTGAACTCTAAAGTGAAAGGTGTGAACTTTAATGTGTGAACTCTCTTAAATGTGTGAACTAAGTACATAAGCATTGTTTCTATCAATTCCAGTGAGTTAGCACCTTATTTCAAGTTCTGGCCCAAAATAGATGGAGAAATTTATAACTGATTTTTAAACATTTTCTTTTATAATGTTTTTATAATATAATCTTTTATAATCTTATGATGCATTTTAGAATGTTTGTTGGGGAACCAGGATCCTTTAGGTTCTAACATCTTCCTATCTTCCCCAAAATCACTAAATATAGTTGCCATAAGTACCATTCAGGAGTATTTTGTTGTTTTTACTCCAGTTCAAAAAATTTTTTTAAGAACCTCCTGTGTGAAGCACACTGCAGAATACACAATTTAAGAGAAGCATTATCTTGTCTTCATGGAACTTAGACTCTCATATTCATATGACAAAACAAATACCTATATAATACAATTAATATTATAGGGGTGAGAAATAAATTGGAGTAACATACCAAAAAAAAGAAAAAAGAAATGTCTTTTTGGACAACATTTGATGATAGTCTTTTCTGAATTTGGCTAGGGATTATTCTGTATATGGTTCTATGTTTAATGCCTTTTTTACATAGATACAGCCTACCTCAGATTGAGTATAATCTTTGTAAATCTATGGTTATTTTCTAAATATTTTGAGAATTAAGTATAGGAAATCACCAGAAAATTGAAAAGCAAATTGGAAGGAATCAAAAAATTCCTCTTGTATTTTTCTATATTTCACCCTTCCTTTCATTTTCCTTTTTTTCATATAGATGTCTCAAAGAAGACAAATACCAATTAGAAGATGATATAATTTTGGATTTGAGGAAGATTGAAATTAGATCCAAAAGTAAATTTAGATTCAGTTTGATAATCTTGATGTTAAGATAAAAAAGAAAGAAAAAGAAAAAATATGCCTGGGCCCAAAAGCCTAGCACAGTACACCTCTATCTTTAGAAAAAGGAGGCCTTTTTGCTCTAGACCTCTATGTTGATTTAATTCAATCCTTGTAGAGATAGGTCTCTAGTAAGAGAAATTGGCTTCAGTTCCTTGTGATCTTTGACTTTTTACATATCCACTGCTTAGTCTCAGGGAAAGTTATTTTTTAAAGTTGAGAAGAATGAACTCAATGTACAATATAAATCCAATATGGCAGTTATTTTTTTTTCCCACTTAACAAAAGGTGAAATGGAATTCAGTAACTTTGAACTACTATTATACTCTCAAAGTAGATTAAGACTTGAAATTATGTAAAATAAACATATTACATTTTACCTTAGGTTTTGAGTCATCAAATAATTCCTTTCATCTCCTTTACTTTGGTGTCTATTGGTTAACCAGACCACCAGTTGAGCTCCTATCCTCATTTGTATTCATTATTTTTGAATGTAAAACCTGAAAATCTGAAATAGTTTTAAAAAGAATTTGGTACAAAGTGAGCTGCAAAGGAGTTGTGGTTTCTTCAGGCTCTGGAGGATTTACATTATGTAGAATTTAGACATAGGAACTCCGTGACAAGCACTTTTGCTGAGGACACAACTTGAAAGCAAGATAGATTGAAAAATGATATTAGTAAATAAAAACCTTTGATAAGATTTGAACAAAGTGGAAATATGAAAGAAGCCTTAAATAAAAGTTTGTGTAGACTCCAAACTAAATGTTGGTGAAGGGACTCAAAACAAGAATGTTTTAGATGGATCCAGGACATGGAAGAATCCAAAATTCCTTGTAGCATTCCTGGAAAGTTACTGATGCCAGGATGACATTCTGGATTCAAACAATCTT
Organism: Sarcophilus harrisii; assembly: GCF_902635505.1. Classification (NCBI taxonomy): domain Eukaryota; kingdom Metazoa; phylum Chordata; class Mammalia; order Dasyuromorphia; family Dasyuridae; genus Sarcophilus; species Sarcophilus harrisii. The sequence continues at coordinate 293,324,435 of NC_045426.1, read as the reverse complement.
TAGTTACATAAAGCTAGATTTAAATGCTATAATAGTTAATAGGTTATCCAAACAATACACTAAAGCATTATCCATGATATTTTTCTCTTGTAGGTTTATTCAAGTCTAACATTTTTATACAAGCAATAGCAGAAGTGTAGAGAAATAGGAAAGCTGGGTTATGATATTAAAGGGAATTCAGTGGAAGCTTCCTTTTCAATATCCATCTTGTCATCATCCATCTTGAAATAATTGATTTAAGGAAAGACAGTGACCATATTGGTGACAAATTTTCCCCTATGTCTCACAATTAGGAGGATCATTTTGAGGAAATCTTAGGGACTCTTAAGTTAGGGTACTTAAATTTATACCAAGAAACATGTACATGGTGGCTATAACTATCAGGAAACAAACACATAGACCATGTCCCCAAACCCTAGTAATCTCATGTTTTCTTCAAAGCCATAAAAGCTGAATAAACCTAATTAAGCACAGTCATAAAGTCATACATTCCTTAAATAGACAAACTTCATTAAACAGACTTTACAGGTAAACTAAGTCTAGTTACAAATTAAACTATAGGGGAAAAATGACTGAGAGGAGATTTACATATTATCAAGGTAACAAGAAAACTCATGGGAATTCCTGATAGTGCAATTCAAAAATAAATAAAGCACTTTAGGAAGTTAAAATTTTCCCTTGGCTCCTAGCAGCTGGTTAAAATTAAACTTTTACATCTTTATCTTCTTCCCCTCCTTCTTTAAGATTATATATTATCCTTATATCATCCTTAAAGAATGGAATACTTTAAGGACTTAATCTTATGCATGAAATCTATAAATATTAGTAAGGGAAGGACAAGTCTAAGAATTCATTTAACTAGTTGTTTAGGATATAGTGTTGACCACAAATTCAGATTTAAAAAAATTAGATCTTTCATATTTGAATTAGATTTTTTACTACTGTAATGACAAGTTCTTCTACAGTTTATTTGTTCTGATTATAGAAATTTGCTATGAAAAAAAAAAGGATATCAAAACTATCCCTTTAAGATAGGCACCAACTAATATAAGTATAGCAGGATAAAATTCTTTTAGATCCATTTAACTTCAGGTAGCAATCTTAGTTAATAGCCAGTCACAGCAAGTTCCACATTATTCACAGTCTATCTTTACTAGCCTTAGGATTAATCAAAGAAAATCAATTAACCAGAGAAAGAAAATTAATTAACTAATCAGAAAAGAAACAGTACAAAGAAATGAAAGAAGATTCTACCTTCAACTATATAAGGTTGTTCCCTCAATCTTCTTAAATCTATATAGATACCTGTAGCAGTTTTGCACTTCCCTTGGGCAGCACATGGAATTTTCCTAGAATGGTAGATCAGTGGCTTAATGACAGTTCAGATAATCATTCCTGAAATTAAACAAAACCTTGAACACTATCAAATTATAGTTCTAAGAGATTTTACCTCAAATGGAAAAATATCAGTAATAACAGCTTAGGGCTCGTGTTATTGTTTTTTTCATATTGCAGTAAGAGTTCATGAAAAACCCATATAAGGCTTTTTATTTATTTATTTAATCATTCATTCATTTATGTATGTATGTATGTATGTATTCTTTCTAGTTTAAATCCATCCTGGAACATAAATCATTAGGAATTTTGAATAATCACATTTTAGAATTTCACACATCAATGTGATACTTCACTCAACCCCCCCAAAAAACAGTAGTTACTATAACTCTTTAGAGTAATAGATATGTTTTGTCTATTAATTTCTAAGGCAAAATAAAATCTTTAAATCTAAGGTCTATTGTTACTTTTGGTTCAAAGATAAAACTTCAGTACATATTTTTTATTAAGAGATAGTTTCATAATTTTCATAAATAACATCAAACAAAATTCACACTCATAGATAAGCAAATTTGTAAGTTCTTTAGACTATTATACTGTATTGTCATCAGCTCTTCTCACATGGTTCAAAAGAATTTATAATCTTGCTCAAATAGAAAATTCCAAGGAATCTCATAGATACGCACAAACTAAGAGGTCTGTAGTAATTTTTTTTCACCCTCTCTCTCCCCAGACATTATTCTTGTTCTCTCTAAGTAAAGTATGCCCAATTACTAAACAATTTTCAGCCTTTATTTTGCTATGTTTTTAATAGCTCAATTCATAGTCTAACAGCATCTATATTAAAAGAGAAGATATTTTTCTAAAGATAAAATTGCAATACCCTTTGGGTACTACTTTTTTTCCCAACTTAACAGCATTTCTTATATAGTGGCTCCCCCAAACCCAGGATATAAGAAATTTTAGAAGTCTATCAGTATCTGAGTTCAAATCTGGCTTCAGACACTTAACACGTCCTAGCTGTGACCCTGGGCAAGTCACTTAACCCCAACTGCCTCAGCAAAAAAAAAAAAAAGTTTATCAGTAAAATAAGTAATATTACAGATTCTTAAAACACCACATAAAATTTTACTAGTCAAATATTATCAATCATTTGAATACATATCCAAATTCATTTATTTTAAAATAGTGTTAATAAATTCAGTTAGTAACTTACCCTTTATTCAACATTTTAGGAAGCCTAGGTACAGCTGCTAGTAAGTCATCTGATTTTGGAAAAGTCACAATATTACTCCCTTCCCAAAGGTCACCCAACTTAAGAAGGACTGTGAAATTATCCTCTTTTCCTCTCACCTCTGTGTCTTCCATAAGATGGATCAATCCATTTAATCCTATTTTTTCCTCCCTCTAAATTGCATATTAACTACGTGGAAACAAAGCTTCAGGGTCTTTGAACCCAGTTTGTTTTACAACCACATTTTTTGGTAAATAAATCATTTGACTGGATGAAACTCAGTTTTGTTTTGTTTTTTTTTTCCTACCATAGCAATTATGGCAACCATGAAGGAACTAAGATTGTGAGCTTACATGTGATGATGGATTTTTAATGATGGAACATTCTCTGGTAAGATTTCTACTGATGGACTTCCTTAGTGAAGAACTCTTAAATCTAATGTTCTCCTAAATCATGTCCAGACAGACCTTCTTAGAGCTGAGTTGTCCCTTATGAAGGTCCATGGGTACCAGTTCTAGTAAGCCAATGAACACCTCCGTTTATGGACATAGGTAAAATTTCTCATTCAGAAGATTCTAGATAGAGTTGGCTTGATTGAGGCATAATGTAAAAATCACTCTTAAGAAGAATTTCAAAGCATCTCTTTCATCCATAGATAATATCAATCAGATACTGTCATGAACTTTTTTTGATTAAACTTTCAGTGGGAGATAAGAAAAAGCTTCATTAGCAAGTGCTTTAATGTGTCTTTTTTGTCATATTGTTTGTGTTTGTGTCTGTGTCTCAGAAAATCAAACTAACTTTTCCCTGTAGTCTGAGTAACCAAAGGGGAAAAAAATTGCAAAAAACGTGAAAACTTTTCATGGTCTTCAGAAAGAAAATTTCTTTATTTGCCTGTCTAATTCTGGTTAGAAATATACAGACAAAATTTGGTTGTTATCCTTCATTCTTGAAGAGAATCCAAATGACATTACTACGTTAGAGTAGAGTTGCAGTGTGTCCAACTGTGGCTGATGAGACCTATATAAGCTCAAAATGTTATGCTACAAGTTGGGCACATAGAGTCTATATGAACACTTGAGGTAGTCTCTCTAATCTTGTAGGTTTGGTTTTTTTTTTGGGGGGGGGCGCTAATTCAATTCTGCTTTTCTCATAGAGCATAGCACCTTCTCTGATGAGGGCATGCCACCCTGGGCAGTCCTGTGCCAGTGTCTCCCATATCATACAACTGATTCTAAAGTTCTCAAGAGATACCTTGAGGGTATCTTTGTTTCTCTTTTTCTGACAATTTTACAATACTACTACTTGGTCTGTTTCCAAAGATGATTAGGAGAAAAGAAAAAGAACTTGTATGTTCTAAATGCTTAAGGCAACTCTCTTTGTGGAAGCGAGAACTGGAAATTGCAGGTATGCCTATTGATTGGGGCTTCCCAAATTATAGTATGTGATTAGTATGTGATAGTAAATTGTATAAATTTTCTACCATAAATTTCAAAATTGTGATTTAAAAGTTTTTATAAATGCTGAAACAGTGAGATTTAGGGTACTACTCTGTAGAATTTGTTTTGAGGAAAAATAAGAATAAAACTCCACAAGAGTTACATGAAAACAGCACTTACATCTTTTGTTCCTCTTTCCCCCAGAGAGTGACTGATTTATTGTTTTAGTGCAATAGCAAAAGGTAATTTCAGTGATCAGAGAAGGGAATCTAAATTAGTTTGAAAATAGTATCATTGAACTTCCCAGAAGAAGAAAAAAGTGGGTTTGCATTATAGTTTAAATTTTAAGAACTGTCCACTAACTCTTTGACTATGAAAAGAGAGGTTAGTTTAAATCAGAAAACAACATAAAAATACAATTTATTTATTTTTCGCTGAGGCAATTGGGGTTAAGTGACTTGCCCAGGGTCACATAGCTTAGAACTGTTAAGTGTCTGAGGTCAGATTTGAACTCATATCCTCCTGACTTCAGGGCTGGTGCTCTGTCCACTGTACCATTTAACTGCCCAGTAAAATTTAGTCTTAAGAATGTTTCATATTACCACTGTATTTCTTCTGTGAATGATAAAACAAAACTTAAATGTAGAAGCAAAGTCACCAAAAAGTATTGGAATAGGCCATGCATTTGTAATCCTTTAAGAATTCCCATGGTAACAATGTTGCTATTATTTGGTTTTGTGTAACAAGAACTTGTGTTAAATTATAAAGGAAAAATTCAGTGGAGTGGAGGTGACTTCCATAGATAGTTTAGAATATGTCTGGGAAATAAAACTAGAAGAATTAAGCAAATACAGGAAAATAAGAGGTGTCAGATCAGAGTGTGGGAAAAAAAGAAAGGGGAAGTTTAGAAGGGCTTTAAAGTTCACTGGAGGAATATAAAAAGAAAAGAAAGAAGTAAATTTATGGAAGAAGATGAGAGAAGAATGGGTAGAAAGTTTTTTTTAAGTTTAAGTCTAGGTGCAGCTACATGGTGCAGTGGATATAGTGCTGGCCCTGAAGTCAGGAAGATATGAGTTCAAATCTGATCTCAGACACTTAATACTTCCTAGCTGTGTGACCTTGGACAAGTCACTGAACCCCAATTGCCTCAGCTAAAAAAAAAGGTGAAGTCTATTTGTGCTGACAATGTTTAACAGAAAATTTGAAGTGGAAGGATGCTGGAATTTTGGCAAGAGATTTGTGGGAGGATTTTTTTTTAATTTCATGGAGAGGAGAATATGAGAAATTTTCTATAGTTTATTCTTTATCATATAGAAAATATAAAAGTTTGCAGTATAAATTTATTTAGATGATCACGTTAACACTCTGTCCTCAAAAGGGCAAATTCAAACCCTAAGGACCTCCCCCAAGAACCAAAGTAAGGGGATGAGAAGGCACAGCTAAGGGTTTCCTTAGGATTAAAAAAAACCTGGCAGATCAAAATAGATGCCAGTAGGGATAAGGGAGATAAAATGTACACTTTATTCATCCTTCTAAAGTATTTGTTTGGACCAGATTAGGAAAAATAAAAAGAATTCATTTGATTCATTGTGTAATTTTTTTTAAAAGATACTTTTTTTTGAGCTAAAAAATCTTTTTTGAGCCAAAGGAGGAATCTAGGAAGATGGCAGAGTAGGTCAGTAAATTGATTTCTTTTACAAGCAGAACAAATTTGCGCTTCAGGGAGAACATCAATCGATGAAAAATCTAAATTGGGGTCTATTTGGTACAACTCCAGAAGATCCAAAGAAAGACCCCAGATGGAGATTAACCAGTGTAAAGTGAAAATATCTCCAGACTAACTTCACAGAAACACCAAGTGGGGATCTCTGGGACTTTGGCTGGAGCATCAGCAGGAACCACAGAAATTTTCATCTCCCAGACTGTGTGTAGAGTCAGGGGTCTGAGCTGGGAAAACTGAATGAACCTCTGCTGATTAGGAATGCCAACCCAGCTAGGTGCTGTAGAGACTTGGATCTGGGCAGGAAGGATCCAGCACATACAGTGAGTACAGAGGTAGTGGGTGGACACTTGTAGGAGGAAGGAGTTTCTGGTTTGGGATTCCAGGTGAGAGGGGGAGAGTTGAAGTAAAGCTGGAGACATCATCCCCTTCACCCCATTATCAGGGTGCATACACTAATACTTCTTATTAAAATAAATAAAATGAATTGTCAAAGAAAAAAGACTGTTATCATAGAAACTTACCATAGTAATTGGGAAGAAAAGGGCTTATCTTCAAAGGAGAACAGTGAAGTAAAAAAAAGCTTCTTCTACCCCAAGGAATAATGTTAAATGGCTCCCTGACCAGAAGAACTTTATGGAACTCAAAAAAGACTATAAAAATCTTAAAAATCAAATGACAAGAGACTGATGAAAAACAAAAAAAAATCCAAGAAAAAACAAGATTATGAAAAAAATTAATCAACTAGAAAAGAAGATACAGAGTCTTAAAAAAAAAAAAAAAACAATTCTTTGAATATTAGAATTAGACAAGGGGAAGCAAGTTAAGCCAGTGAAGAGACCAAGAAAAGACATCAAGAAAAAAAAAAAAAAAAAAAAAAAAAACAGAATGTGAAACATCAACTCAATGTGAAACTTTGATGTGAAACATCAAACTCAATTCCTCAGAAACCAAGAGCAGACAATGAGAAACACTGAAAAGCTAAGTTTCCACAGAATGTCTTAAGCCTCAAGATAATGTAAGATAATAAATATCTCTGACCATTTCAGGAGAAGAGACTCACTGGGCTTCAAACTTTTGGTGAAGATGTCTAGGCTAGAAATTGGTTTAAAATGACCAGATTTAAGGACCAGGAAAAGGCTTTTCTTTATTGTGCTTGCTTAATAAGCTTCATGTATATAAGTTGACATACCCCGAATAGAAATAGAATCTCATTAACAGAACATGAGATGTATGAAGGCGGAGGAACTTGTTTAGGAGTAGTATGTAAGAAAGTATATAATCCTAAGAGGAACTAGGTAGTCAATTCTTTGGGGAGGGAACTGCAACAAACTAACAGCATAAAGCTTGTCTGCTTCTATATCTAGTGTTCCCTCTTCCCATTTAAGAGGTGAAGCCCACTTTTGGTCAGAAATATTTAGTTCCTTTAGACTTTCTCTCTCAATAAAATTTCTTTTGTTATCTGACGTTTGGAATAAGTTTGTTTCTAACACTAACCAGATTTATAGAATTAAATTAATGAATTATTTTTGTTCATTCTCTTTCTATTAGAAAATAATAGGTAATTTTGGCTTATCCAATTATACATAACCTTTATAATTACCTGAAAGGCAAGGAGTTGGAATTATTACTTACATTTAAAGATAAAACTGAAACCCTGGGATATGAAACAATTTATCTTAAGAACAGTTCTGGTCTTGACATCAGAAATAAATAATATTAGTCATTGGAACCTCCTAATCCATTATTCCTAGGCAAAATTTGATATACCAATAGAAATCTATAAGTGTTGTTTCTAAGTTTAGGATTATTAGAAATTTGAATGTAGAATATAAGAGTGAATGAGTCAAAAATTCTCAAAACTGATATAGTGGTATTAAAAATTAGATTCTAAATCTTTTCTTTTTCCTATCTTTCATACCTCTCTCTGTCCTCACAGCTTTCTACTCATCCCTTCTATTTTCTTTTGCTCTTTCTAACTTAACCTGGAAGGTGTGTCACTTTCTTTACAAAAAAATGTTTAGAGCAGCCTTCAGTTTTGGGATTGTGAAATTGGCCCAGATATTGTCAAGCATAGCCTTTTCCTTGAGGCTATTTATCAGATCTTCAAATATTCATTCATCTGCCAGATTTTTGTCTATCTCAGATTATACACTATTCCAATAGTATAATTTGAAGTTTGCTAAGAAATATTCCCAAATGAGCTCATGACATTACAGGAAATAGAGGAGTAGAAACTTTAATTTTTTGGAAGCACACAGGAGATGTGACAGATACTGTGCTAGCCCTGGATTCAAGAAGACCTGTGTTAAAATTCAGTCTCAGACACTTGACTAAAATGTTTGGACTAACTCTCTGGAGGGCCTCAGGATTAGTCAGAGTCAGGATCAGTCAAAGTCTTTGGTTTTTAGGAGGAGAAGTGAAGGAGGCAGGTAAACTGCCACTTGGCTCATTAAAGATGAATCCTGGACTCTGGAGTCTGGAGCATGGAGTCTTCCCTCCTGAATATGCTGCTGGTAGAGAGACTCTAAATGATCTTGAGGTCCTCCAGTCCTTCCCTCCACCTCCCCACCGCAACACATTCAACAAGCACCAATTGTGAGGAAAGCCATCACATCACCATATCATCTAAGTATATGTTTATAGAACCATTATCTCACACTGATTAGGTATTTAGCCTTAAGTACTTTGTTGTCTTAGATTCAAGTAAACCTTTTCAGAGTTCCAGCCCTCTATACTTAATTGAATAACACTTAACTGCCATTTGTCCCAGTTGTCCAGTTGTAAAATGGGGATAATAACAGCATATAAAATACATATTCTAAGTAGTTTTTCTCATTTGTTCTTGTTAAAATTTTACATAATATATAGAAGTTTGTAGAGAAAGTAAGGTAGCCAGCTAATGACACTTCATATTAAAATAGATCTTTTGTTAATATATACTGATAACTTGGGGTGAGTTCCTGGTAAATTCTTGCTTCTAAGTCAACAACCTTCTGATTTTTAGTTTTATTAACTCCTTTGCCTTTTTTGGGGGGAAATGGCTAGTAATAGAAAAAAAACATTTCCTTTCCCCAGCATTTTGAACTTAATTTGCAGATTACAAAAGCATTTACATTTATACTGATATCTGAAGTCTTAGGGAAGGGATTAAAACATTCTTTTGTTTAAATCGTTTTAATCAAAACTATTCTTGGGGTTGGGGAGATCTTTTCATTATAAAATTTCCAGTATTTTCTTTTGCTGGCTGTTGGAATCTTTACAAATTGTTAAGCCATTAGAGTTGATAGAGACAATAATTATCTAATTTAGCATGGTTCTGTGTGATTGATCTGATCCTACGAGGAGATGTTATGGGCCAGAATTTGAAACAAGGTACTAAGTACAACTGATAGAAATGATGCTTGTGTTCACACCTTTAGAGAGCTCATAGAAGCAAGAAATATTTAAGTACTCATTGGAGTTCACATGTTTGCGAGATTTCAGGGTTTAGAAAGAGATATCTGAATTCACACCTCCCTTGAAGTTCTTAGGGCTGGAGAGTACTCTGGGAGATAACCCATAATCCTTCTCTCTCAGAGGAGGAGTTAACCTTTGGGAGATCATACATATAGAGGAAGCTCTTAGAGCTTGGAGAGTCTTGCTTCGGAACATTGACTGGGGTCAGAGAGGAGCACTCTGGGAGGAAGCCCACAAGCCCTCTCTCTGAGGCAAGAGAGAGTCATTGCATCTTCCACCTTGGTGTTGGCTGGAGGCTAAAGAAAGCAGAAGCAGAAGCCAAGGACAAAGCTGCAAGAGCTCTTAGAACCAAGCAGAGAGATAGGCCTCTGAGCTAACTGGGCTGTGTTGAAGGACACAATAAAAGATCTGAACTTTTATCAGCTGGCTGCGATTTTGGGTGATTATTTACTTTTAACTGAAACTAAAGCTGCCTCTAGAAAACCTCCCCAAAAAACCCTCTCTCCCAGAGAGAACAATCTACCTTTTGAAAAATTAAAAAATGAATCATGCAAACACTCCCATTGTTTATGCTTAAACAACAGAGTTGGTAGCTCCTTTAAATATGACACATTGGAAATCATAGAATAGAGAAAATACTTAATTCTTCTAATTGATAGAGAAAGCATTTCCTTCACTGTACTTAGGTTCAAAACAATTTTACAATGGTAAAAATGTTGATGTTTTAAAATCAAGCTAGAAATTGTTTGATATTATAAAAAATATTTGATTTGGTTTTAGATATGCATACATAGATATATACACGTATAGTCTTTGTCATGACACTGTAAAGAGACATATAAGTTCATGGCACAATGTAAATCTTGGGTGTATATTAAGATTTTTGGATTTCCTATTATCTGCTTCAGAAGGATCATAGAGCATTATATACCCACATATAATTATGAAATATACAAATAATATGGTAAGTGAAAGGGAATAAGCATTTGTGCTCTCTTGGATTCACAACACAAAAAGTGTTTTTATGAAATATTCTCCAGTGAAGAAGTGTACACTATATGCACATAGTTTTGGCCAAATCCAGAGCAAAAAAAAATGTCTTTTTACTAAGGGCTGAAAAAAATCAATTAGAATAAAATTTTATGCTTCAAAATTTTTCCATTTACTTGCTTTTAAGATTCAAATAAGAATTCAATAAATATAACATAAGCTTCATTTCTTTATTGCCACTTATTAAGGAAATATGAAATATGAATATGAAGATTAAAATATATTATTGTCCTTACCTTTAATATACACAGACAAGCAAGAAAAATAGAGAAAATAAGATATAGAAACATTAAAATGGAATAATAACTCATGTTATGTTATATTTTTGCATTACTTATAAATGAAAATATTATATGTTGGTACTTGTTATGTGGAGGCAACCAGATGCCTCTGTGGATAGAGCACTGAGCTCGGATTTAGAAAACCTGAGTTTAAATTCAGCCTCAAACACTTACTGTCTGTGTGATGTAGGTAAGTCACTTAACCTCTATTTGTCTTAATTGACTGGAGAAAGAAATGGCAAACCATTAGACTATCTTTGTCAAGAAAACTCCATAGACAATATTAAGTGTAATGCCAGAGAAACTAAGGGAGAATAGAGATTATAGAGTTTTTAATAATTTATTTGAAAGAGAGAGATTTACTGGGACCAAATGGACCCATGGTTTGGTCCCAGGGCTGAATGACACTATCATCTCCAAGAATCCAGAAAACAATGTGAGTTCTCAATGACATATATGTACATGGCTCAGAAATGTTGGAGGGGATGTGGGAAAACAGGGACATTGATACATTGTTGATGGAATTGTGAATATGTTTAGCCATTCTGGAGAGCAATTTGAAACTATGCTCAAAAAGTTATCAAACTGTGCATATTCTTTGATCCAGCAGTGTTACTACTGGGCTTATATCCCAAAGAGATTTTAAAGAAGGGAAAAAGACCTGTATGTGCAAGAATGTTTGTGGCAGCCCTCTTTGTAGTGGCCAGAAACTGGAAACTGAGTGGATGCCCATCAATTGGAGAATGGCTGAATAAATTGTGGTATATGAATATTAGGGAATATTATTGTTCTGTAAGAAATGACCAGCAGAATGATTTCAGAAAGGCCTGGAGAGACTTACATGAACTGATGCTGAGTGAAATGAGCAGATCAGATCATTATATACTTCAACAACAATACTATATGATGATCAATTTTGATGGACGTGGCCATCTTCAGCAATGAGATGAACCTAATTAGTTCAATCACAACTCCATCAACAATGCATCAGTGTCCCAGTTTTCCTGCATCTCCTCCAACATTCATCATTGTCTTTTTCTGTCTTCTTAGCCAATCTGATAGGTGTATAGTGATATCTCAGAATTGTCTTAATTTTCATTTCTCTGATCAATAGTGATTTGGAACACTCTTTCATATGAGTAGAAATAGTTTCACTTTCATCATCTGAAAATTGTCTTCATATTCTTTGACCATTTATCAATTGGAGAATGGCTTGATTTCTTATAAGTTAGAGTCAATTCTCTATATATTTTGGAAACGAGGCCTTTATCAGAACCTTTAACTGTAAAAATGTTTTCCCAGGTTATTACTTCCCTTCTAATCTTGTTTGCATTAGTTTTGTTTGTACAAAGGCTTTTTAATTTGATATAATCAAAATTTTCTATTTTGTGATCAATAATGATCTCTAGTTCATCTTTGGTCACAAATTTCTTCCTCCTCCACAAGTCTGAGAGATAAACTATCCTATGTTCCTCCAATTTGTTTATAATCTCATTCTTTATGTCTAAATCATGGACCCATTTTGATCTTATCTTGGTATACGGTGTTAAGTGTGGGTCCATGCCTAATTTCTGCCATACAAATTTCCAGTTTTCCCAGCAGTTTTTGTCAAATAATGAATTCTTATCCCAAAAGTTGTCATCTTTGGGATTGTCAAACACTAGATTGCTATAGTTATTGACTATTTTGTCCTGTGAACCTAACCTATTCCACTGATCAACTAATCTATTTCTTAGCCAATACCAAATGGTTTTGGTGACCCCTGCTTTATAATATAGTTTTAGATCAGGTACAGCTAGGTCACCTTCATTTGATTTATTTTTTCATTAAATCCCTTGAAATTCTCGACCTTTTGTTCTTCCATATGAATTTTGGTGTTATTTTTTTTCTAGGTCATTAAAATAGTTTCTTGGGAGTCTGATTGGTATAGCACTAAATAAATAGATTAGTTTAGGGAGTATTGTCATCTTTATTATATTTGTTTGGCCTATCCAAGAGCACTTAATATTTCCCCAATTATTTAAATCTGACTTTGTGTGGAAAGTGTTTTGTAATTTTGCTCATATAATTCCTGACTTTCCTTTGGTAGATAGATTCCCAAATATTTTATGCTATTTTCAGTTATTTTGAATGGAATTTCTCTTTGTATTTCTTGCTGTTGTATTTTGTTGATGATGTACAAAAATGCTGATGACTTATGTGGGTTTATTTTGTATCCTGCAACTTTGCTAAAGTTGTGAATTATTTCTAATAGCTTTTTAGTAGAATCTCTGGAGTTCTCTAAGTATACCATCCTATCATCTGCAAAGAGTGTAATTTGATTTCCTCATTACCTATTCTAATTCCTTTAATCTTTTTCTCAACTCTTACACTAGGCTAGGATTTCTAATACAATACTGAATAATAATGGTGATAATAGGCAACCTTGTTTCACTCCTGATCTTACTGGGAATGGTTCCAGTTTATCCCAATTACTTATGATGCTTACTGATGTTTTAAATATATGCTCCTGAGTATTTTAAGGAACAGTCCATTTATTCCTATCCTCTCAAGTGTTTTTGTTAGGAATGGATGTTGGGTTTTATCAAATGCTTTTTCTGCATCTATTGAGATGATTATATAGTTTTTGTTAATTTGGTTATTGATATAGTCAATTATGCTAATAGTTTTCCTAATATTAATTTTTTTTTATTGTACAATTACCTTGTGAAGGAAATAAAAAATGCAGGTGGGTAAAAATATAGGGATTGGGAATTCAATGTAATGACTAAAAAGTCATCTCCCAGAGTTCTTTCGCTGGGCGTAACTGGTTCAGTTCATTACTGCTCCATTGGAAATGATTTGGTTGATCTCATTGCTGAGGATGGCCAGGTCCATCAGAACTGGTCATCATCTAGTATTATTGTTGAAGTATATAATGATCTCTTGGCCCTGCTCGTTTCACTCAGCATCAGTTCGTGTAAGTCTCTCCAGACCTTTCTGAAATCATCCTGTTAGTCATTTCCAACAGAACAATAATATTCCATAATATTCATATACCACAATTTATTCAGCCATTCTCCAACTGATGGGCATCCACTCAGTTTCCAGTTTCTAGCCATTACAAAAAGGGCCGCCACAAACATTTGTGCACATACAGGTCCCTTTCCCTTCTGTATGATCTTTTTGGCATATAAGCCCAGTAGTAACACTGCTGGATCAAAGGGTATGCACAGTTTGATAACTTTTTGAGCATAGTTCCAAATTGCTCTCCAGAATGGTTGGATGTATTCACAGTTCCACCAACAATGTATTAGTGTCCCTGTTTTCCTACATCCCCTCCAACATTCCGCATTATCTTTCCCTGTCATTCTAGCCAATCTGACAGGTGTGTAGTAGTATCTCAGAATTGTCTTAATTTGCATTTCTAGTTTTCCTAATATTGAACCAGCCCTGCATTTCTGGTATAAATTCTACTTGGTTATAGTGTATTATCCTGGGGGTGATTTTCTGTAATCTTTTTGCTAATATTTTATTTAAGATATTAGCATCAATATTCATTAGGGAGATTGGTCTATAATTTTCTTTCTCTGTTTTCAACATACCTGGTTTAGGTATCAGTACCATGTCTGTGTCATAAAAAGAATGTGGTAGGAATCCTTCAATCCCTATTTTTTCAAATAGTTTATATAGCATTGGAGTTAATTGTTCTTTAAATGTTTGGTAGAATTCACATGTAAATCCATCTGGTCCCGGGGATTTTTTCTTAGGGAATTGATTAATTGCTTGTTCTATTTCTTTTTCTAAGATGGGACTATTTAACTTCTTCCTCTGTTAATCTGGCCAAGCTATATTTTTGTAGGTATTCTTCCATTTCACTTTAGTTATCAAATTTATTGGCATAAAGTTGGGCAAAGTAACTCCTAATTATTACTCTAATTTTCTCTTCATTTGTGGAAAGTCCTTTCTTTTCATTTTTAAGGGTAATAATTTGATTTTTGTCTTTCTTTTTTTAATCAGATTTACTAAGGGTTTATCTATTTTGTTGGTTTTTTCATAGAACCAACGCTTAGTTTTATTAATTAATTCAATAGTTTTTTTTTTTTACTTTTGATTTTATTAATCTCTTTTATTTTTAGAATTTCAAGGTTAGTGTTTGACTGAGGGTTTTTAATTTGTTTCTTTTCTAGCATTTTTAGTTGCAAGACCAATTCATTGACCTTCTCTTTCTCTATTTTATGCAAGTAGGTCTTTAGAGATATAAAATTTCCCCTTATTACCACTTTCGCTGCATCCCATACATTTTGGTATGACGTCTCATTATTGTCATTTTCTTGGATGAAGTTATTAATTATATCTATAATTTGCTGTTCCACCCAATCATTCTTTAGTAGGAGATTATTTAGTTTTCTATTATATTTTGGTCTATTTTCCCCTTGCTTTTTATTGAATGTAATTTTCATTGCATTGTGGTCTGAAAAGGATGCATTTATTATTTCTGCCTTACTGCATTTGAATTTGAGATTTTTAATGTCCTAATATATGGTCAGTTTTTGTATAGGTTCCATGAACTGTTGAGAAGAAAGTGTACTCCTTTCTGTCTCCATTTAGTTTTTTCCAAAGATCTATCATATTTAACTATTCTAGTATTATATTTACCCCTTTTGTCAGCCATCCCCTACATCACCATCACCCTGGCAGAATGAATTTGAGGAGGGTTTTCAGTAGACAAAGCCACCCTCACTCAGTTCTTCACCTCTTTGACTTCTTATTTATTTTGTGGTTTGATTTATCTAATTCTGAGAGTGCATGGTTGAGATCTTATCACTATTATAGTTTTGCTGTCTATTTCTTCTTGTAGCTCTCTTAATTTCTCCTTTAAGAATTTAGATGCTACACCACTTGGTGCATATATGTTTAATATTGATATTGTTTCATTATCTATGCTACACTTTAGCAAGATATAGTGCCCTTTCTTATTTCTTTTAATTAAATCAGTTTTTGCTTTTGCTTGATCAGAGATCAGGATAGCTACCCCTCCTTTTTTGACTTTACCTGAAGTATAGTATATTCTGCTCCAATCTTTTACTATGCTCTGTATGTATCTCCCTGCTTCAGGTGTGTTTCCTGTAAATAATATATTGTAGGATGTAGTTTATCCCATTCCCATTTATGATTATAATTACTAATTTTGTTCTGCTTGCCATCTTGTTAACCCCAGCTTATGCTTTTCTCCTTTCCTTCCCCTTTACCCCTCTCCCCAGTGTTAAACTTGTGAGCACCAATTGCTTCTCACATCCCTCCCTCCACCTTAGAGTTCCTCCCCCTATCTTACTCCTTTTCCTCACAGTTTCTGTATTCCCTTCTGCTTAGCTTACTTCTTCCTTCTCACTTTTTCCCTCCCACTTTTCAATGAGATGGGAGAAGTTTCACCATAAATCGAATATGTCTAATAATTTTCTCTTTAAGCCAATTCTGATGAGAGTACGATACACATTATGTCCATCCTCCTCCCTTCTTTCTCTCAGATATAATAGGTTTCCTTTGCCTCTTTTTGAGATGTAGTGCCCCCATTTTACCCTTTTTTGGTACAATTTCCTTTCCACTTCTAGTTTCTAGAACAAATCATACATGTGTTCTTTATATATCTTTATAACAGAAGTATAGTTCCCAAGATTTCTTTTCTTTTTACCTTTTTAGTTTTCTCTTGATAGCTATATTTGGATATCAACCTTTTCATTTAGTTCCTGTTTTTTTTTTTTTTTAATCAGAAATAGATGAAATTCATTTATTTAATTGAATGTCCATCTTCTTCCCTGGGAAAAATGATCATCTTGGTTGGGTAAGTTATTTTTGCCTGCATACCAAGATCCTTAGCCTTTCATAATATCAGATTCTAGGACCTTGAGTCCTTTAATGTGGCCGCTGTTAGATCACACCCCACACCCCTCAGGTCTGCTCAGTATGAGCTGCCTTCCATACTCTCACTGTCTGCAGCTCTGCTGCTGCCTGCCTTCAGTTTGCGCCAGATATAACCGTCCCCGCTTGCAAGGAAAAACAGACCTTTTCTGGCAAATTTCAAGGATATATTCTGTTCATAATTATTTGTGGGGTTTTTTTCCAGTCAAGCACTAATTTTGAGGACTTGTCATGAAATAAAGTATTCTGAGAGCAAAGACAGAGCTTAAATAGATGTGTGTGTTCTCTCCACCATCTTGGCCAGAAGTCCCCCACATGATATCTTTTTAAAAGTACATGAGACAAAGTTGAAAGTAGAAGTTGAATAGAAATGATGGTAGAGGAACAGACTTGATATAACCATCATTCACCTAATTTAATAACTGCTTATCTGTCTATCTATAAACACACACATACACACACACACTCACATACACACACACACACACACACACATATATATATATATATAAAATATGTAAAGACACATATAATAACTGCCTTAATAACAGGTGAATCAGTGTATTTTGGGGGAGTGGGAGGTTTGAAGTGGGGAATGGAAATCTGGGGGAAATAACTCCCATATCAGTTTAAGAAGACTTGGATCTCCAGAAGAATAGGTGAGGCGACAAAGGGAGGGATTAAAACAAAGTGAAAAAAATGGAACAAATCTTGTTTCAGTGGTGGAAAGTGGTCTTATCAAAAAGTGCTCCCATCAGGAAAGAAATTCTATGTAAAAAGCTATGAGTACCTTAAAATGAGTATAATAGCAGAGATTTCAAATTTAGACAGACCATTTATGTGATCTTGAAACCAGGAGTATCAGATCTCTTACAAGTAATTGATACCAAAAAGAATAGGACATCATGGACCCAACAAGACTTCATGGCAAATGGGGGAGTGTATTTCATTTTAGGATTACTCAGATTAGTAATGAACTTCACAATCAAGGACGTAGGAACATTGCTATTATGGAGCAATACTTCTGTCCTCTCTATTACTTGCAGAAATTGGTATTTTCCAGATTGAGACATAAGGGAAAACAAACTGGGGACAAAGTTTATCAGGCAATAACATAAAATAAATAGTTTAAATGAGAAAACCAAAAATAGATTCCTTAAGTGCTTTAATTCAATGAGAAATACAGAGAATAAGATTGAATAAGTATCAGGGCTATTAATCAAAGAACAAAACTCTAAAATAGACAAAAAGGAATATTAATATTAAAATAAATGCTTTTTAGAAAAAGATACAGAAAATAACTTTTTTCTATTGTTTCAATTTTTTTTTTGGTTTTGCTTAATTGATTCTTGGTGTCTCCTCAAGTCATTCAATTCCATTTGTTCAATTCTGATTTTTAATGAATTATTTTCTTCACTCACTTTTTAATATTTTTTTCTAATTGACCAATTGAGTTTTTAAGTGAGTTGTTTTGTTCTATGGAATTTTTTCCCATTTCTCCAGTTTTATTTTTTAGAGAGCTATTTTCTTTTTCCAATTCATTAATTCTGTTTTCCTTGGAGTTGTTTACCTTTTCCAATTCACTAATTCTGTCCTTATCCACTCTATCTTTAAATGAGTAGAATGACTTATCCAGATTCTCTTGCCAAGCTTCCCTTTCTTTTGCCCATTTTTCTTCTAGCTCTCTTGTGAAAGCCTTTTTAATTTCTTCTATGAGAGTCTTGTGTGTTGAGGATCAGATCATATCCCCTTTGGGGGATTCATCTGGAGACAGTCTGTTTTTAGTCTCCTCAGGATTTAATGTCTGCTCTCTATTCATATAGAAGCTATCAATAATTAGAGTCTGTTTTAATTTTTTGCTCATTTTGTCAAAGAAGAATCAAAGAAAACAAACAAACAAAACAAATGCAGTCTGCTTTTTTTAAATTAATGAATCAAATGAGAGGAGAGAAGGGGGAATTTCATTTATCTTAATAGAGGGGAAGAAAGAAAGAATTAGATAACTAGATGAAATAAATACAGAATGAAAATAGGTACACTGGTGCATTGTTTGTGGAGCTGTGAATGAATACAGATAACCACTTTGGAATGCAATTTGGAATTATACAAATAAAGTAATTTTAATGTCAATATTCTATGACATAGAGATTGTATTACCAGGATTATCCTTCTAGAAGACTTCATAAGATTCCCTTTTAAACTGAAACATTTATAGCATTATACTGAAAAATTGTGTTTATATGAGGGTTGGGGTGGGGAGTAGAGTGGGGCACGTAATGCCCATCAATTGGGGAATGACAAATAAATTTTGATTCATGACTATAATGGAAAATTGTGTTGTAAGAACTGACAATATAATGATTAAAACAATATGCACAGTGAGCACAACAATGTAAACCAAAAGAAAAAACTAAAAAAAAAAAAAAAAAAAAAAAAGAATCTTGGAAAATTACAAAGAACAAGTATAACTCCAAAGAAGAGATATCAGAATCTTTCATTTTCAGTGGTAGAAAGTCAATGAAAGTGGTTCATTGCACATATTTTCAGATTTTTTTTTTTAATGTATTGATCCATTTTGCTCCTTTTATTTCATTTTTCATGTTTTTCTTTAAAAATATGCATGTATATATTGGAAAATTTCTTTTAGTGATTTAAAAAGATAAGAGACTAATAAAAATTATTTTAAAAACTTGTTATCTATATCAGATAATTATTCCCTAATTGTAGAGATGAAGAAGCTAAGTGATTACAAATTTTTCTTTTATAATAATTCTGTATGACTGTGGATGGAGGCAAATGGTACTTGGTGGCTTACAGTAAATTAAAGAGAAACTATATAAATATTAAATTACATTATGAATAGTTATATTAATCACGCTGCTGTTCCTGACCATGACTGTATAATAGACCAAGTAGGACCTCAAGCTCTTGAATTATCAATCTTGACAGTTATTTTTTTCTCTATCTCCATGACTTAGAGTAATCAAGAGCAGTTTGTTTTTATCTAAGAAGGAGTTCATATACCGTTAGCTTCCTTCCTCAGAATTACTTAAATTCCCTTTTATATTGCCAGAATTTGATGTACAGGCCTTAAGAGAGGGCCCCTTTCCTGAAGGCATTGATATATATCATTATATTGGTGATATGTTGATTAGGTTGACTGAAACCGTATTTGCAGAAGTGAAATGGTGACTCATACGAGACAGAAGGTCAGAGTTCAACAGTAAGAAAATTCAAAATTCAACAAACAACCTTGTTGGGGAGAATTTAAATGATTCTAAATGTTGTCCATAATAAACTACTAACACTTTCCTCTCTCCAGAACAAAAAGGGAGACCAGTGACAAAGAAGTCTAAGGAATCCATATTTCCCATGTGTATTTTAGTAGCTATCATTTACCATGCCACCTGCAGTGACTCTTTTGAGTAGATTCTGTATCATCTATAGCCTTGAAGACCTAGTCTTAAAATAATTTAAAATGATAAAAATCTTAAAATCTGAACTTGGAACAAGACTAGAATAATCAATATGGGAAGAGTTTAATCAAAATACAAAAACAGAAAAGTTAAGCAAACCTTATGCAGTGAGGAATTTTATTAGGGTCAGTTACTAACTCATACTTTTCCTGATGTAAAACAGCAACCATGCATTAGGGTCATCTATAGTAAAGTAACTTGAGTTCACAGTTTCTTGTATATAATCATACCAAGACTTATTCCCTTAATGCCACTCATTCAGTGTTCTCTGGGCAATCAGCCAAAACTTCACCTTATCTAAGAAAATTATCAAATGGTTGACAACAAATTGTTCATCATTTAGAGCTTTGTGAAGATGCTGTTCACCTTAATCAAGATCAACTGAAGATACTCCTTTTTCCAAGTGAATATACTTCTACATTAATATGGGAAAACAATTTTATCTTCATCATATCCTTAGAAAACAAGGTCTCCCCAACATTTAATTCCTTAGTCCCCCTTGTTCATTAGAGGAAGAAGTTTTCTAAATCATCCCAAAGGACAGAAAACTTTCAACTGGGGGGATCTGAAGTTTTCTAGGAAGAATCCGCTAATAGAAGAAAAATCTAAAGGACGAGGCATTTCTACACAGGAACTGGACAGGGTTAACTGAAATTATATAATAAGAGTTCATTGACCATAGTATCTAGGACAGGATAGTTGAAAACAAAACATCATAATCCTGATGAGCATAGTGGAATAAAACGAGAGGAAAAATAAAAATTAAAGAGTATCATTGTTTTAGAGTATTGCTGCACAATAAAAAATGATGAAAGAGTATTGCAGGGAATGCTGAGGGGAAATAATAAGTGAGGAATGGGGTGGAAAACAAACAAGGAAAGCAAATTATCTAAGTACAATATACTAAAGAGAAACAGTTTTGAAAGACTTTTGAAAGATCTCTGATCAATGAAATGCTCGATTATGTCTCTAAGTAAATGATTATGAAGCTTTTTCTTTCTAACTAGCCTCTGTTTGCTCTGGGATGAAAATTTGTTCTCTTTTTGGGAGAAATCTTGAAAGCTTGAAATTTGTTGAGCTACTCCATCTTCCCAGAATCCTCTCCTCTTTCTTGATTCTTTAACCCTCCCTCTAGGCAAATTATTAGCTCTATATCCTTCAGGAAATTATTTTTTGGCTATTAACTTTTATATCTGTTATGTACCATAAAAGAATTTAGGCAGTTTGTTTCTTATTTTTCTTTCTATACTCGGCACCTAGGGCAGTGATTTTGTTAAAAAAAAAAATAATAATGTTTTTTATTTTCAGAACATATGCAAAGATAGTTTCAACATTTATACTTGCAAAATCTTGTATTTCAAAATTTTCTTCTTCCTTTTCCCCCCTCCCTTAGATAGCAAATAAATCAGGAAAGGCAATATTTGACATTTGACATTTGAGCTAGATCTTGAAGGAAATAACGAATTCCAAGATGGGATTGAAGGTAGAGGTACATTCCAGGCAAGGGAGCCCATATAAAGACAGAGATGGATGATGGAAAATACTATGTATGGGGCAGTGAATAGGCTAGTAGGTTGGACCCCAGAGTATACAGAACATGGTATGAAACTAGAAATGTAAGAGAATACAACTAATAAGTGAGCAATTCTTGACACTCTTATACAAGTTCTACATAATATGAATATGAATAATGAAGACTGAGTACTAACCTTGAAACCTCTAGCAAATGATCAGCAAAATTCCTAACCTACCCAAACTAGATTAAAATATAACTGGGAAAAGTTATATTGGGAAAAATAAAGATATGTCACAACATAGATATAATGTTAATTTGTGCCTTTCTAATTAATCAGTAGGGATCTGTTTCTATTTGAGTGAAGAAATAAAGAATACTGTTTACTAAGAAATTTATGGAAACAAGAAGTTCAATTTGCCATCTTATCTGAGCAACAAAGAGGAAGAAAGACACATTTTTGCTTATTGCTGTAAATCTATATATATTTGTGATGTGTAAACAAAGCATTATAGGTGGCATCTAAGAATAGACACAGGAGTCATAATGATGCACAAGAAAAATCAGATCAAAAAGAAAAAAATGAGAGAGAAAAAAGCAAGCAAACAACAACAAAAAGGTAAAAATACTATGTTGTGATTCACATTGAGTTCTTGCAATCCCCTTTCTGGATACAGATGATTTTCTCCGTCACATGTCTATTGGAACTGGCCTGAATCACCTCATTGCTAAGAAGAGGCAGTAGGACAGTGATTTTGAATTTAACAGGCACTTAATAAATTCCTATTGGATCAATAAGTGCGCCTTTATACTCTTTGTGGCCCAGAAAAACCTTTGACCATTATGACACATAAAGATACAGCAAAAGGGGACCACTGGAGCATCCCCAATATATCATGAACAAAAACACGAGGACAAATGTTCAAGGACAAATCTGATGGCCCAGTGTATTGGCCTCAACAGGTAGTTGATTTGGCTAATTTCCATTAATAAATAATGTGAGCCTATGTGACTTTTAATTAATACAGTAGAATGAAAAGACAAATGTTGATCAATTCCAAAACTTATATAGTAACCATATATACGAATCTTCTTATATTGTCTCTATAATAAAAATTCTGCTGTGTCTACTTACTGATAGTCACAGATCTTCTACATTTCTCCTAATAATTTGTCATAGATAAAATATGATACTTATCCATTTGCATGATCTTGCATGATCTCCTTTGTTGGCTAGTGTGGGGCACTTATGCTAGACTCCCATACAAAATGTAGCAAGATTAGCAAAATGTAGCAAGATTAGCATGTGTCTGTAAATACTGTAGGGTAATTTACTAAACTTAATTCTTTCTCAGGACTGTTGCTTTTCACATTTTTATATTATAGCACTTGAATTTCTTGTGTCATGAATCATTTAAAGCTTATTTCAAACCCTAAATTTAAGCATGACTGTAACAACAAATTAAATACATGTAAATGATTGCGAAACACAGGGAATTAGATGGAAGGAAAGGGTTTCTCAATATTATTTATATCCTGAGCACTGAATAGTCTGATTAATATTCTCTGTTTGCTCCTAGATGCCACCTACAATGCTTTGTTTAAACATTAAAAATATATATAGATTAACAGCAATAAGTAAGAATGTGTCTTTCTTCCTCTTTGTTGCTCAGGCAAAGTGGCAAATTGAATTTCTTGTTTCCATAAATTTCTTAGTAAACAGTATTCTTTACTTCTTCACTCATATAGAAACAGATCCCTACTGATTGACTTACAAAGCCACAGATTAACATTATATCTATGTTGCAACGTATCTTTATTTTTCCCAATATAACTTTTCCCAATTATATTTTAATCTAGTTTGGGTTGCATTAGGAATTTTGCTGATCATTTGCTAGAGGTTTCAAGGTTGATACTTGGTCTTCATTATTCATATTCATATTGTGTAGTACTTGTATAAGAGTGTTAAGAATTGCTCACTTATTAGTTGCATTCTCTTATATTTCTAGTCTCATACCATGTTCTGTATATTCTGGGGTCCAACCTATTAGCCTACTCACTGTCCCATACATAGTATTTTCCATCTTCCATCTCTGTCTTTATATGGGCTTCCTCGCCTGGAATGTACCTTTACCTTTAATCCCATCTTGGAATTCTTTATTTCCTTCAAGATTTAGCTCAAATGTCAAATGTTGTCTTTCCTGATTTTGCTGCGTGTATTATGCCTGTGTGTGTTCAGTTTTCTTCCAAGTTTGTAATCTCCTTGAGGACAAGAGCAGTTTCAATTTTTTTTTTAATTTTTGTAAATATTTATTGATTAATTGATCTAAAAGGTTTTCCTTTTGAAATATTTAAATATTTTTTTATTTTGGGACAGGATTTTGAGCGGGAAAAATTCTGTTTTAAAGAATTTTAATTCCACATTGTCTTCCTTTTTAATTGTAAAGATTTATATTTGTGTAGGTTTTACATTCCTCTTCCCTATTCCAGCACCCCTAGATTAACCCCTTTATTTTTTTATGTTCACTTGAACAGGATTTATGCTTGATTAAGTTACTGTCTTTTATTATAATTGAAGAAAAATGTTGTAGGAAGAGAACTGAAAATTCCATTCAATGAAAACCATATTGCAGGTCCTGCAATGAAACAAGAGAGTCTGTCATACATTATCCCTTTTCTTTATATGCCATGGAGATTTATCTGATGTGAAAATGATTCAGTTGAACCAAACTGTGGATTAAGGAAAGAGTTTGCATTTAACTTTTTTAAAAAAGGAAACTGCCTGCTGCTAACATTGTAGGAGATCAGGTGATGGATTGTGCTCACTGGTCTAACACTCATAAACTCTGTCAGTAAACCATCCTACTTCTCAGTTCAGGCCTCCCCCCCCCCCCCCAAAAAAAAAAAAAAAAGAAAGAAAAAAGAAAAGGAAAAAAAAAGAAAAGAAAAAAAGAAAGGGGCCAGTTTAACAAAAATTCTCTTAATAAGAGAAGTGAATTATTATACATGTGGGGATACTGATATATGTAGAATATAGAAAGTGCTTTATATCACTGGAGCACTGAATTGGAATTACACAACATTCGGAGTTGGGGAAGAATTAATGAGGATAGTGAAGTAATTTTATGTGACATTGATACCAGAAGAAAGGACAAAATTTATTAACAAAAAATAACAAACTTATATTTGTGTTTGATAATTAGATTAGTGTATATTTTCATTAATTTGAACCTCATTATTTCTAGGTCATTTGGACATTTGATTTGAAATTTTAACCTTTTATTTTCTGTGGCAAAAAATTTTTTAAGGCAAATTCATAAGGGAAATATTGTTTTCAAGAGATCATAAAAGGATCCATTGTCATACAAATAGTTCATCAGAGCTAGACTTGGATAGATATATATATACTTTAATTATACTGATAGAGAAAACTGAGATCCAGAGAGATAAAATCTCTTACCCAAAATCACACATGTGTTAGATGACAGATGTGTTATTTGAGCATAGGTATTTTGACTACAAACCCAATGTACTTTGTTTATAATTTATTTTATCCATTTATTAAAGCAAATTTCTTGACTATTAAAGCTATTTTATTCTATATCATGTAACATATCGATAGTATGCATTATATTATATAATTTATCAGCACTTTATATGCACACAATTTTTATTAATATATTTATGTAATTGATGTTTTATAATGACAATATGATTATTAATAATCTAGCACCAATATGCTACTTATAAACTTATAAATTATAATGCAAATTATAAATATAATATGCTCTTTATAAATTATATTATATGCTTTTAAAGCAAATTCCTTGACTATGAAAATATTTAGCTTTAATTATTATAAACACTGCATATCCTTCATAATATCCATTTTATGTTTCCAGTATGCTCTATTACTACAATTATGCAATCAATATAGTAATATGACATGTTAATATAGATTTCAT
The DNA here is from genome assembly GCF_902635505.1 of Sarcophilus harrisii. Taxonomy (NCBI): domain Eukaryota; kingdom Metazoa; phylum Chordata; class Mammalia; order Dasyuromorphia; family Dasyuridae; genus Sarcophilus; species Sarcophilus harrisii. The sequence goes on along the minus strand of NC_045426.1, from coordinate 293,299,065 downwards.
TGATTTAAAATATTTAATAATTCAAGTTTTACTTGTCTGGACCTAATTTCTTACTAATTAGCTTAAATTAGTGAATTTGCACATTAATAGCTGTAAATGCTTAATTCTGGGCATTCACTTCATTTGCAAGCACCTTTGTAGCATTCTGCATTTACTATTGCCAGTCTCTCCTAATTCCCAGGCCCTCAGAAAAATCTCCAGTCACTGTCTTTTGCAATGCTTAAACCAATTTTACTAAACTTACCTCCATCTGAAGTCTTCAGAGATCTCTGGCTATTGTTTCATAAGAACAATGGTTTAAATACCCGGCTAGAGAACAGCCATGTGCATACTCAAAGTCTTTTATTCACATGTTCACATCCTGCCCCTGACCTCCTGCTGACTCCCAAGTGAACACCAGGTCAAAGAGAGTGACTTCCTTCCTGCAAATCTATGAGATCACATGCACAGCCAATCAGAGAAGGAGATGCCTCCTGTTAATGAAGCAATCTCAATATGGCCAGAGTTCCCACTCACAAGGTGGTCCCTGTATGCTCAACAGCAAATCACTTCCAGGGGTCTTGAGCATTACTGCTTGTTTACTTCCTGGCGCACTGAATGAGACCCAACTCTTACAAATAGCTAAATAAATTGGCACTGTGGTTGTGGGGCAGGGTAGTGTGATGGACACAGTATAATAATAGCAAACAGGACAAAAAGTTCTCAACCTGTACTGCTGGATTTTCAGGCTTGCAGGGAGGTGGCATGTAAAATTGGGGCAGATGGAGGATACTCAGAGAAAAGCAGTATGTGATAAATAAAGCAAGAATGTAGCTCCAGAAAAACAAAGATCTTAATATAATCATAACTACTAAAATAATATATAGATGAATGCACATCAAGAATTGAAATAGAAATGCTTTTTCAGATCTTATATCTAAGCCCAATTCACCTTCCTCTAATGGCTCTGACTCCCCTACAAATTAGTGGACTTCAAAGCTAGGAGAAGCTTAGAAAACTTTCCAGATCATTATTATCTCAACTCTCACAATGAAGATTCTTAGAGTACATGATGAATCTTTTCTCCTTGACTCAAGTCCAGTCAGAGGAGGGACAAAGAATGTAGAGACTTTGATATCATTTCTCTTAAATACTCAAAGATTTGAGTCCTTAATCTCATAACACTAATTTATGTTTTTGAATTTATCAGTATCAGTGTGTTGCTACTAGATAGGATTATGCTAACTTCCAAAGATCATTTCTAATCATGATCTTAGTAACATTTTAGATGAAAGCCTGAACATAGCTAAAGTTAAACATAGTTAAAGCCTTAACATTTGGCTTTAAAATTAAATTTTTCATGGGAATAATGTTGCTATATACCCAGAGGAAGCTGCAGAGTAGAGACCTGTAACTTCTCTTGGAACTTATTAAAATTACTATTTTAATCTGATACTAGCCTCAGACTTGTATATTTCTGTAGACTTTTGTTTTTTTTTTGTTTTATGTTATGGATATTTAAAATAAGACCTTTTAATGTTTCAGTTGTTTTACTGAAAAACTTTTTCGACTTATTTGACTCAAAATTATACTTTTCATTAATATTCCAGTAGGCTAGTTTCTCCTTTATCATGATAGCAGAATTCATCATATATGATGAGACAACATCATCCCCTTAACTGAAAATGGAAAAAAAATCATAGTATCTCAAGGAAATTTTGGGGAGGAGGGAAGTATCCCAAATTTTTAGGAACTGATATAGTTTATTTAATTCTGTACATTAAATGCATATGATGTACACAAAAATTCTAAAATATGTGGCTTAAAATTCTGGTTACAAAACCTCACTGCAAATTCATACTAATATATAAAGTAATCACTATTTCTAATTGACAACAAAATTAAAATCTTAGAAACAGAAGAATATGCTGTATAAAGAACAAGACTGGGCTAATTTTAAAATTATTTACAAATAGGAAAAGGAAAATCTAGATCTAAAGGAGAAAGGACTATACCTTCATGATAAGCCAAAGGAAAACCCCACTGAGTTGCTGTAAATCAGTGTTTTCTTTAGTGTTCAAAGATGATTAAAATCTTCAATCTTTTATCTTCTCTCTGCCATTTCATTTGTCTCTTGGTTTCCAGCGTCAGACCCTGTTTCAAAAATCATATAACTAGCTCGGAATTCAAAGAGCTTTAAGTGATTGCTTTGATTTTTCCCCATATGCAAGCACTTAGACACGACCTCGTTTTCTTAATATGACTTGGAGGCACTACAATTACCTTTCTTACCACTTGTTCTTTCTTTATTTTTAAACTGGATATTCAAGTCTTAATCAAGAAAATTTTCCTCAACTCAGGATAATGTAGGTTGAGATAATATGGAGATTGTGGTCAATTTTTGTGCTGCTAATACAACCTGTAATACTTTATTTCACTGATGACCAATTTAGGTTTTCAGAAATTAATAGTAATCACATTGACTTTGTCATTTCATGGAATTACCATGAAGATGGAAGAGTTTATTCTGGATTAGGAAGAAAACATGTTTGCAAAGAAATTTGTAGTACTTGATAAATGAAGTATTTGGATTCTTCAAAAATTGAAACTCTTACAAACTTAGAGGAATACTAATTTATTCACAAAAATATGCTGTTATTATTTTAATTTTTAATTGGAAAAATCTTTTTTTTTCTCCCTTTCCTTCCCTGTCCTCATCCATGACTAAGTCTTTCTGTCTTATCCAGATGATTGGAAGTGCAGTGATCACTTAGGGGCTGATTTCAGTATTGATCAGCTTTGATTTGTTAAGAATTAAGATAGTTTGCCCTGCCTTAGGCAATCAGCCCAGTGGTCAGGCACCCAATCAGTTAGCCTACTGCAATTCAGATTGCAGGGATTACCTAAGGGATTACCATACCCAGAAAAAAAATCATTTTCCTAGATCACTTATTAATGTGATTCATAAAATATCCTTAGGCATATGCAACACTGTTTTATGGATTAAAAATATTACTCCATCTTCTTAAGATGTTCTTAAATTGACCAGGGAAGAGACGCACTAAAAACGCCATCTCAGTAAATGTCTAAGTTCATTCTGCTACTTCTGGGCAGTAAAAGATTCAAAATGACCTAGGAAGAGAACTTTAATTTTTCTCAAAAATCTTTAGGAAAAATTGATGTAATTTATTTCATTATTCCACTCTAAAATAAGTTTCTCTAAGGATAGAAACTATTTGTTTTCTGTAGACGTGCTGATCTGAGGAAAAAAATAATGAGCTCAGACACATTTCTCCTTATTTTCTACAAAACATATCCTTTAATGCATGGATGAAGTTGTATCACTAAAGCTGAGTCATCATGTTTCTGCTAGCTTTGAAAGATTCTACAATACAAATGACTCCCTTCTTTAAAAGGCTCATCTGTTTTGCATTTAGAGGGAGTTTAAACCCCATTGGGAGATGTTAGAAAGGAATTGTACTTAAATTGATTCATGTGTGCTTCTCTTCCTGTAAAATGATTTTGTAAGCAGGTTTTTCTCAACATCAAAAGGTTAAATATTGCACCCAGAAGCATAGGGCTCGAATCCTGTGGAATATAATTTGTGGTTATAGTAAAGACATGAAGGAAGTTATCCTGCTTCACTGCATCTTCACATGCTTAAATAAGAAGAGAATAGCACTAAGCCCAGGCTTGACCGAGTTGGTATTTTTTTTTTTCCTCAAGCACTAACATGATAGAATTTGGAGAAAATTGATTTTTTTTTTATCAACTGAAAATCATATATTAACTGAACTTTTGTGTGTCATTGAACTGAATAGAGCAATTTTTCATGCTTGGAATTATTAAGGTTTTATAATGAGTATAAGTAGGGAAAATTGACAAATCAACTATGGCTATGGTACATCCCATATTTGAGATGCCTGAAGCTTGGCCCTTTCTGATGACATATGTATTGTTCTTGGAACTAGGTCCCTACTGGTGTTGATATGAAGATTGTTCCAAAAATCCCACCAAGACTTTTTAGGACACATATTTATCTTGGACAGTTGTGTGCTGGCTAAATGCTTAAACTCTGTGCATTGGATTGACACATCTGCCCTTTGGCCCCTGTGATAGCATCAGGGGGAATGGGGCAGCTTCAGACATCTGAGTAAGGAAGAATCATCCATATAGAAAGATCTTCATATGAGTGACCCTACTCTGTGATGTTATTTCTATCTAGTATATATGGCATATAATCAGCTTCTCTCTGTGACTAACTCTCCTTTACAGAAAGGGTTAATGGAAACTAAAGTGAGGGTATGGTCTGAGTTTGATCTGAGTTTACTTGGTGTCTCTCCAGGCACAGAAAAAACTGTTATCGTAAGATGGACTTTTTTTTTTTTTTTAACCCTTCTAAGATTGCTTGTGAATTTAAGAGCATGGGAATTCTAGGTCCCTTGCTGCCTTTAAGGTGGTTCCCCTTACAGTTATTACAGTGTATTTTATAAGAGAAGACTAACCACCATCAAAAGTAGCCCATTGTCTTGCCTAGCTTGCCAGAAGAATTGCCTTGAAGGAAATATCTGAGCTGGATATTGAAGAGGAAATTCTTATTTGTAAAAAAATAGTTTTTTAAGTATCATGTTTTAAGTATCAACCTCCCAGAAATTATAGAAATCATTCACCATTTATTTATTAAACAGCTACTGTGTGCCAGACACTGTGCTAAATTTTTGAGATACTAAAAGAGGAAAAAGACATTTTGTGCCTTTTACAATATAATAATAGTTTTAATTATTGATTCAAGTTTAAGTATTTGTCAATGTCCATTTGTGAGGTGTGTGTATGTGTGTGTGTGCGTGCACACATGTGTGCCATTTCTTTCTTTGGAAGAAATAGATAGTTACTATGTTCCTGATTTAAATTATACAATTAAGCATCTTTATATTCACCTTTTGGGGGAAGACCTCAAAGCAGAGCCAAATCTGAACTTTGAGTTTCCCCACAGCTTCAGCTTTATTGTAAAGAACAAGAGATTTAAGAAAATGTTTCTAACCTTTCTATTTAGAGGGCAAGTGTAAACTCAGGACTAAATCTGGTCCCCATGTATGGAAACAAAAGTCAGGGATATTTCTAGAAGAAAGAACCTCTCCAGCCACCCTGAGTCTAGCAACAAGTTGTATTACTAAACTACGAAATAAAAATTCAATTTTATGTTTTCTACAAATACAGGAGGAGGGGTGTGTTCAATTTGAATGAAGCAAAGTTATAGAGGATTTGATGAATTCACTTTCTGGATGGGAAAGATCAGGAAGAAAACAAATGACACAATCCTGGAAGATAGTTGTTGTTTTTAACATTTGAAAAAACTGAGTCAGATAAAGATTAAGAAACTTGGCCAGGTCAGATAGGTAGTAAGTGTCTGAGGCCAGATTTAAATTTAGGGTTCCTTGAGTCCAAGCTCAGTATTCCATCCACTGTACCCCCTAGCTGCCTTTAGAGGAAAACTTAAACAACATTAATTCAAGGGCCAATAAGAGAATATCATGTATTATTTTGGCATATAATCTGTGGAATTTATACTCTCCAGAATAGGAATTCTGAGCTATTTTTTTTTTTTTTTTTTTTGCCATGGACCCCTCTGGCAATCTCATGAGACCTATGGATCTATTCTTAATATAATGCTTAAAAATCTCTAAAATAGATTAGACAGGATTATATAAGAAACTAATTAGATTGAAATAAAAATCTGACTTCTTTTATAGCTCCTGAATTATGTGGTCCTGCAAAATCAGACTTACTATAGAGAATTCTGGATCTAACGTAATCACAACTAGTTTTTTTTTCAGATATAGTGTTTTCCTATTTTATAAAATATTTTAGAAGACATGACTTGACTAAAATGGTGAGAATATCTGATATTATTGCTGTCTACATTCTTGAGTTGAAATTTTGGTCTAACCTTTGGTCTAACAGTAATTTAATTTTTCTCATATTACTGTTCTGCATTTCCTTCTTTCAGATGGGATAAGGTCGTCTTTTTTCAATCACTTGGCTTAATCCTTTCTCTAAACTCTGTTAAAAGGTATGACTGTGGAATTGCTATCATTAGTCTCATTCCATTGTTTTGCTTTTCTGCAGTTGGAAATGTTTTGAAACCTTTTTTCATAGAGATGTTATGGATTATAAAAGAAAAGAGTATATGAAATATATGAAAGAAAAAAATATTAATGAAACATTTTTTAAGAATTCATAGAAGAAAGAAAGCAAAAGGAAATTCAGAAAACAGGCAAATATTAATATTGGTAGTCTTAAATGTAATATATATTTTAAAAATTCTATGTAATGGAGGTTCACAATTTCATATATAGTCCTCTTTGGGTCTTTGTATTTTAAAATATTGATGTTTATAAGTTCATGTTTAACAAATACAACTTTTAAAAGAAGATTATTTGAGTAGTACAATCAGAATCCCACAGTTGTCTTAACGGTGATAAAAAAGTAGAAATGTCCCCATTTAAATTTTTTAATAAAGAATAGATACTTAGTCAATTCATATTTGTGTAGCATTTATTTTATGTCTCTCTTCATGATGCTAAGCATGGTAGGAATAAAAAAAGTATAGAAGGCATAGGTCTGGCCTCAAGGAGTTTACAATTTTAGTCTGGACATACAAGGCACTTGCATGAAGCAACGAGATGAAAACAAAGCACTATGTGAGATCAGAATCTTTTTTTTTTTTTTTATTTAATAGCCTTTTATTTACAGGATATATACATGGGTAACTTTACAGCATTAACAATTGCCAAACCTCTTGTTCTAATTTTTCACCTCTTACCCCCCCACCCCCTCCCCTAGATGGCAGGATGACCAGAAGATGTTAAATATATTAAAATATAACTTAGATACACAATAAGTATACATGACCAAAACATTATTTTGCTGTACAAAAAGAATCAGACTCTGAATTATTGTACAATTAGCTTGTGAAGGAAATCAAAAATGCATGTGTGCATAAATATAGGGATTGGGAATTTAATGTAATGGTTTTTAGTCATCTCCCAGAGTTATTTTTCTGGGCATAGCTAGTTCAGTTCATTACTGCTCCATTAGAAATGATTTGGTTGATCTCGTTGCTGAGGATGGCCTGATCCATCAGAACTGGTCATTTCACTCAGCATCAGTTCGTGTAAGTGTGAGATCAGAATCTAATAGTTTCTCTTGTGTGGTGTGTGTGTGTGTGTGTGTGTGTGTGTGTGTGTGTGTAACCACTGTGTCTCTAATAGTATTCGCTACAAGATCAGAGGTTTAATTGCAGGTATTCCACCATCTCAGTAGACTTGGGAACAACAGAAAAGAAGATAGCTTTTATTGAAAATACTATATTAAAGGTAAAATTAAACACAGGGAAGGTAGTGATTCTTCACTATTTCTGAAAATAGATATATGATTTGAATTGTAAATAAGTGTCCAGAAGATATAGATACAGCTACAGACAAATATATATTATATTATCTAGGAACAAAGTGTCTTTGAACAAAGTCAGTAATTTGGAAAAGGATAGGAAATCCAGTCTCCTTAATACTGATTTGTTTGCAGCAATGGTTGTGGAGGAGGAGGACTCTGATAAATGCAGGAGGAGACTAAACAGTTTCTGGGAGTTGGCCTAGGAGTGTGGCAACACTTACCAGACTATAGTTATAATATGACCAGATTATATGTAATTATATATACTGTATATAACTATTTTATTGAACTAAGATAGTTCCTAGAGAAAGGAGTCCCTTCCTTTCATTGGCAGAAGAAGCTTGGAAACTTAATTAACTCTAGTTACTTTAGAACAGCCATTCTTACCTTTTTTGTCATAGACTCCTTTAACAGTCTAGTGAAATGTATAGACCCCTCTCCAAATATTATTTTTAAATATGTAAGATAAAATATGCAAGATAAACAAGTTAAACTAATTATATTAATCAGTAAGTTAGAAAGTTTTGTGCTGAAATGCATTCCTATTTATCCTACATGATTTTACTTCTTATAAATGAAGCTTCTTTACTAAAAGGCATTTTTTTGCAATGCAGCCTCTTCATTTAATGACAGTGTTGCTATTATTTCATCTCAGAAATCTGTGATATGAAATGACTGCTATGTGCAAAGTATTACTTTAGGTATTGTCAAACACAAAGTCTGTGGACCATATTTCTGAATGTAGTTGAAACTAGATTAAGATGTAATTGGGAAATATTTAACCAAAAAAGGGAATAAAACATAATTTTACATTTTTAATTTATTTTATTTGAAAAAAAAAAGAGTAAGAAAAAAAGAAAAAAACAAAAGAAAGTAAAACAAAAGAGAATGTTGTCATGTGCCCAGCAGAACATCAGGAAGGATTCAAAATATATAGCAACAAATTTCCAGATCAAGAAAGTATGTCTGTTAGTAAGCGAAATTGTATTCACTAGTGTCCATTTTTTCTCTCCTTGTGAATTGTTCTTTGTTTCTTTGCAGCATACCTTATTTATTTAATATTAGCTAACCTCCCCCCACCAAAGGATACTTCGCTTGTCTTACTTGCCTCATCCTGCTTCCCCATCCACCCATCTCTCTCCCCCATTATTTCTTTATAGATTTTAGAGGATGCTAAATGGAATATATGTAATGTTGCCTATTGAACCCATTCCTCATGTGAGTAGTTTTTCAGAACTATGAGCCTTTCTTCCCCCTCTAATGCCTGTGTCTATTCTTTTTCTGTTCCTCATTTGTATAACATGATTACTTAACTCTGCCAATTTTTTTTGAGCTACCCTATTGTTGATGTCGATTTTAAATATATAATACACATTTCTAATGTAAAAAATAAACAATTTGTCCATGTTTAAATAGTTTGTCCATGTTCTGTTCCTTAAAATTGATTTTGATATTGGCATGTATATATTAAATTTTCTGTTAAGTTTGCTTAATAGAAAGTCCTGAAAATCTGCAAGTTTGTTGAAGATCCATTTTTTCTCATTCAGAATTATAAATAATTTTGCTGAATATGGTATTTTTGGCTATAGGTGTAATTCTTTTGATTATTGGTAGATATGATTCTAGGACCTGCGGTCTTTTATTATAGCTGGTGATAAGTCTTGTATAATTCTAATTGTAGTTCAGTGTATTTGAATTATTTTTTCTTGTTTCTTGAAAAATTTTCTCTTTGATCTGGAGGTTTTAAAATTTGGCAGTGATATTCCTGTGTGTTTTCCACAAAGGATCTCTTTGAGGTGGTGAGTGGTGGATTTTTTTTTTTTTCCTATTTCTATTTTCCCCTCATGTTCTGTCATTCCAGGACAACTTTCTTGGAGTATTTACTGCATTATTGTGCCAAGGTTCTCTTATATTTTCTCTTTTTTGATTTGTTCTCCAGATCTGTTGTTTTTCTTACAAGATGGTTCACATTTTGTTCTATTTTCTCATTTTTTATCATCTGTTTTGTTATTTCTTGGTCTCTCATAGCCTTACTGGCTTCCCCTGCCCCATTCTTTTCATCTTTGAGACTCTATACCTCCTTTTCTTGTTCTTTAATTCTTTTTTCATAATCTTGTTTTTCTTGGATTTTTTTTTTTTTTTTTGCTTTTCTTCTATGTCCCATTTTATTTTTAAATTCTTTTTTGAGTTTTTCTATAAGTTCTCTCTGTGAGAGGAGCCATTTCATGTTAATCTTTGGGGGTAGAAGTTTTTTTTTTTTTTTTTGCATAAGTGTACTCCTCTGAAGATGAACCCCAGTCTTCCCATAATATGTTTCAATGATGGGTTTTTTTCTTTTTTGCTGGTTCATTTTTTTTTTTTTAATGAGAGGTATTAGAAATTAGGTATTAGAAATTGAAGGATGAGGGAATAATACTTTCAAATGTCCCTTCAGCTCTCTTCTATGAGTAGGAACCTTACATGAAGAGTTCTACCCTTTTGTAAGTGCCTACAGCCACCAACATCCCTGCACTGCTGCTTCTGCACCCACTGGGGGGTGGTTCCTTTTCACTCAAGGCCACATCTCAGGAGCACAACTGGGCTTGGTGTTCCTAATGATTCAAGGTTTGCTCAATCTTCCTGGACTCAAACTCCCACTTCACAAAATTTAGCAATTGAGGAATGATTTATATTGAGTCAGTTCTCTATAATTTTAGAAATGAGGCCTTTATCACTGGCTATAAACATTGTTGTAAATTTTTTTCCCCACTTTTCTGCTTCCCTTTAAATCTTGGCTATGTTGATTTTTGTGCAAAATCTTTTTAATTTAATGTAATCAAAATTATCCATTGCATTTCATAATTTTCTCTAGTTCCTCTCCGGTCATTAATCCTTCCTTTCTCCACAGACCTGATAGGCTCTACTAATTTGCTTATAGTATCATTTTTTATGTCTAAATCATAAACCCATTTCAACCTTAATTTTGTACAGGGTTTTTAGGTGTTGATCATTGCCGAGTTTCTGCCATAATATTTCCCTTCTCAACAATTTTTGTCAAATATTGAGTTCTTATCCCAGAAGCTGGAATCTTTATGTTTGTCAAACACTAGATTACTATAGTTATATCTTGTGTGTCTAATCTATTCCACTGATCCACTACTCTATTCCTTAGCCAGTACCAAATAGTTTTGATAACTGCTGTTTTATAATATAGTTTTAGGTTTGGTACAGCTATAGTACCTTTGTTTGCATTTTTTTCCATTGCATTCTTGACCTTTTGTTCTTCCATATGAATTTTTAAAATATTTTTCTAGCACTATAAAGTAATTTCTTGGTATTTTGATTGGTAGAACACTGAATAAGTAGATCAATTTAGGTAGAATTGTCATTATATTAGTTTGGCCTACCTATGAGCAATTGATATTTTCCCAGTTGTTTAGATCTAACTTTATTTGTGTGAAAAGTGTTTTGTAATTGTGTTTATGGGTTTGCTTGGCAGGTAGACTCCCAAATTTTTTTTGTGGTCTACAGTTATTTTAACTATTATATGAAGGTAATAGAGTACTATTGTTCTATAAAAAATGATAAGCAGGCTGATTTTAGAAAAGTCTGGAATGATTTATAATCTGAGGTCGTATGTCAGAATTGTTTTAATTTGCATTTCTCCAAACAATAGTGATTTAAAGCATTTTTTTCATATGACTAGAAATGGATTTCATTTCTTCATCTGAAAATTGTCTGTTCATGTCCTTTGACTATCAATTTCTCTATGCTTTCTTTAGTAATAAATAGAAATTTTAGTGATTGATGTGGATTTGATGTCCTACAACTTTGCTGATTTCTAATACCAAACATCAAATAGTCACATTGATAATGAACATTTTTTTATTTATTCCTGATCTTATCCTTAAGTTTTCTTGTTTGTCCCCATTACATATAATGCTTGCAAGGGACTTGCTTCCAGGAATAAAGAGCAGTTGAATAAGAAAAAATTTCAGAAGACAGTATCAGCAATGTTCAGACCCCTGGAACAGAACAAGATCTTAATTCTATCTGCTAACCTAATTTGAAGCCTGCTGAGAAATAATCCAGGGAGAATTCTAGATCAAAGGAGAACCCACCAGTTTCTCATTTTAAAACAATAGAGCTAGTTGACAAATGCTGTTGCTTACTAGAGTTAACCTCAAGTCAAAAACTTGCAGGTTTCACACTGGGGAGCAAAAGTCAAACTGCAGCTCTGCCTTACTTTTACTCCATGGAAGAAGATACTCCTCCCAGGACATACTGATTGACCACTTCTGGTTTTATCACCATATGGTCAGCTCAAACCTTGTTTACCAGTTCCCTTACCCTCTTCTCCCCAGAGGGTTGAAAGATGGAGTATTAAATTCCTTCTAAGGCTTTCCTTTATAAAGGGTAGATATTGTAATTCCAACTGATTCCATTCTCTACCTATTTCATTGTCTGGTTTCAAACGTCATGAAATAAGATGCCTGAAGTGTCATCATCCATACCCACTTTCCAGTTTCTTTTTGTATGTTGCCTTTACCCATTTGACTTTAAGTTCCTAGAGGGCAGAGGCTGACTTTCTTTTCTTTTGTTTGTATCCCCAGCACTGGCAGATTGCCTGCCACATAGTACTTATGTAATAAATATTTATTGTTATTATTTATTACTGAATCTATTGCTATCCATCTTCCATATGTCCTGTACAATTTACATTGGAAAAAATGAGATCTATTGAAGAAAGGATTAGAAAGAGAATTAACAATTTGACAACACAAGAAGTACAAAACCTTGCCCCAAAAAAGTCCCTAAAATAAGACTGGACAGAAGAGAATAACTCCATGACACCATAAGAAATATTAAAAGAAAGTCAAAAGACTGAAAAAATAGAATAAAATGCAAAATATTTTATAGTAAAAATAACAGACCCAGAAAACAGAGGAGAAAAAAATGTAAGGTCATTGGACTATATGAAAGTTATGACTCCCCCCTAAAAACCCCAAAAGCTTATATGTTATATTCTTTCAAGAAATCATAAAAGAAAACTGCCCACATTTCTTAGAATCCAGTATCAAAATAGAAAAGGGGAAAAACCACTGGTCACCTCCCAAATGAAACTCTAAAATGACAACTGGGAACATTTCACCAAAATTCATAGAAAAGGGAAAAAAGTATTGTGAGCAACCAGAAAGAATTTAAGTAATGAAAAACCACAGTTAGGATCGTATATGATTTAGCAGCCTCTACCCTAAAGAAGCAGAAGACATGGAATATAATATTCCAAAAAGCAAAGAATGTAGACCTATATTCAAGAACAATTTATCTAGCAAAACTAAAGGTAATGGTACAGAGTGAAAATAGATCTTTAATGAAAAAGAAGGCTTCCAAGCATTCTTGATAAAAAGACTACTGTTTCATAGAAATTTTGAAGTTTAAACGCAATTGTTTAAAGAAAGATAAAAAGGCAAACACAAATAAACAATATAATGGTCAAGAGAAAGATAAATTGCTCACATTCAAGTATGGAGAATATTTGAATGATATTGAACAAAATCCCCCCCAAAATCCTTTAAAAGCTCATAAAGAAAATTCAATTAGATAAGGAATGGAAATAATTCTGTTATGTCTTAATAATTTTAAGAGAAAAAAGGAAAGAAAAGGGAAGAGGAACACAAGAGAGGATTTGCAAGACAAAGAAAATTTAGGGAAAAATTATCCCACATAATCAGAGTATACAAGTGGTGGATGAAGTAATGAAGGAAGCAACTGACACTTGAACTTCCTTGTCATCTGAATTGGTCAAAGGAAGGAAGAAAAAAAAATTTTATATATATATATATATATATATACATACATATTTAGGTAGATACAGGAATAAATTTCACTCAGCGTGAAAATAATAGAGGAAAAGGGGAAAGGCAAATCTAAGAAGGCAGCTAGGCTAGCTATATTGAGCCTGGAATCAAAACCTGAATACACATAGAGCCTATTAGCTGTGTGACCCTGGCCAAATCACTTAACTTCTGTTTGCCTTAATTCTCTGGAGAAGAAAACAACAAACTTCTCCATTGTCTTTCCCAAGCTAATGTTATGGGCAGTATTGGCATACTCTTAAGGTCATAAAGAGTCAGGCATGACTGAATAACTGAACACCATCAAACCAAAATTTGAACTCAGATCTTTCTGATACTAGGCCTACAACTCTATTAATTGCATCTATTTAAATAAAACAATCTTCCATGTTTACCATGCCCCCCAAAACTATTTATCTCATTTTGTACTAATCCTATCAGAAGATAAGTAGTGTGCTTATCAGTCCTTTAGGCCATTATAATGGTTAAAGTCCTTAAGTTTTTCAGGCATTTGTCATTTCTGTAGTATTATAATTTTATAAATTATTCTCTTGGTTCTTCACTCTTTAGCAATTCATACAAATCTTCCCAGGTTTCTATGTGAAATAACTCCCTTAAGCATTTCTTACTACACAATAACATTCCATAATATTTATATACCATAACTTGTTTAGCTATTCCTAATTTATGGAAACTTTCTAATATTACCCTTCTTTGCAACTTCAAAAAGAACTGTAAACTAAAATTTTGAGTTTCACTATGTCCAAAGGGCTATCAAACTATGCATACATACCTTTTGATCCAATAGTGTTTCTATTGGATCTATATCCCAAAGAGCCCATAATAGAGGGAAAAGGACCTACATGTGCAAAAATTATAGCAACTCTTTTTGTAGTGGCAAGGAACTGGAAATTCAGTGGATGCCCATCAGTTGAAGAATGGCTGAAAAAGATATATGAAGATAATAAAATATTATTGTTCTGTAAGAAATGATGAACAGGATGATTTCAGATCAAAACATAATATTTTCACCTTTTTTGTTTGTTTCTTTCTCATGATTTTTTCCCTTTCAGTCTGATTATTTTTGCACAGTGTAATAAATATGGAAATATGTTTAAAAGAATTATACATATATAACCTATATCTGATTGCTTCATGTGTTGGTCAGGAGGGAGGTAAAGGAGGAGAGAGAAAAATATGAAACACAGAGTCATACAAAAATGAATTTTGAAAACTAATTTTACATGTTTTTGGAAAAATAAATACTATTGAGAAAAATAAAAAAATGGAGAAGAGATAGAGAAATTTCATTTAAAATAACTCCAGAAAGAATAAAATACTTGGGATTCTAACTACTATAATATGCATACTTGAGATTCTAACTACTATAATATGCATAACATGCATAATATGGCTCTAAATAATTGATGAAATATTAGTTGCTTATAAGTAAATTTTTCTGACATATTAATAATGATAATACTTAAGTTACTTATTTAGTGGCTATTTCAATCATTTTAATATATAGAGTCAGAAGAAATAATAATGAAGAACTTCTAAAAGGAACAAAAGATCATGAAGGTTTTATATCCAAAATATGAGAAAATGATTAAAAATTTAATAATAAGAACATTTTCCTGTTGTTAAATGGTCAAAAGATATGATAAAGAATGTTTCAAGGAAGAAACCTATGTTGTCAATAGTGACATGAAAAAAAAAATTTCAACTTGCTAATACTTAGAGATTTGTAATTATAAAATTAGTGAGTTTTGACTCCATGCACACCAAATTAGTGAAGATTTCACAAAAAGGCAAATGATAGTTCTTGGAAGCACATGCATATTAATTCCCTATTGGATAAAAATTTAGTCCTGGAAAACAATTTAGGAGTATGCAAAACAGTGACAGATATCAGTAGGCATCTATCTATATACCAAAGTAATAAAAGAAAGAAAATGATTTATATGTATTAAAATATATTTATAAGTAGCTCTTTTGTGGATATAGGTATGATTTTCCTATTAATAATAAATGAATTCCTATTAATTGAGCAATGCCAGAATAAATTATGCTATATAAATATAATAGAATTCTATTGTAATAAGTAATAAAGAGGAGGCTTTTAGGAAAAAATGGGAAGGTTTACATGAATTCATAGAAAACAAAGTAAGCAGAACCAGAACAATTTATTCAATAACAACAACATTAAAAATACAAACATCTTTGAGAATCTTAAGAATACTGATCAGTCAGTGATCAACCTCAATTTCAGAGGACCCATGATGAAGAATGCTCCCTATCTTCTGACAGAGACATGATGAGCTTGAGATGCAGAATGAAAGATAAATTTTTGAACTTTACCAAGGTAGCTATTTGTTATGTTTTAATATGGATATTTGTTAAAAGGATTGTTTTTTTTTTCTTTTTTTCTTTGAGGAAAAGAGCAAATAAGTTTCTTAATAACTGAGAAAAATAAATTTTATTTTAAAGAACTCTTTAAGTACTGAAACATTGATTTAAATTAGGGCAATATGCTGAAAATTTTTGGTGCTCTGTTATATTTTAATATCTTCCTACATTAGCTTCACTCCCTCCATTTCTCCTAAATAAGAGAATGTGAGTGTGGGGGGAGTGGGGGGGGGGTAGCGGTGTGGAGTTCGTGTCAAAGCTTTTAGAATTAGATAGCTCTTGGTGAAATACTTCTGGCATTGAGAGAGAAATTAGGATGTGAGGCAGTGTGAGGAATAAGGCAATGTGAACTGCAATAGCAATTAGTAATTACCAAAATTGAAAAAAGGAAAGAGTCCTGAATTGTGGTGTGCCACTTAAATTAAAGTTAACTTGTTTAACAAACTTGTGGTTACTTTGCACTCATAAAGTTATTAGAAAGTTGTCTTGTTGTACACTATATTTAATTTCTGTATTTCAGGTTATAAAGATGTGGTTCAATTTAAAAAAAAAAGAATTGAAAAAAATCCCTTTTTTCTCTAGAATATTATGTAGAATTTACTCCCCCTCCTTTATCATTTTATTTATATTTTTCATTATTGAAGCATTATTGAGCTTATAAGCTATGAGGTATGGGTAAAATGTACAACTGACTTGGGACCAGGTTGGAGCTATAAGAAACATTACATATATATATATATATATATATATATATATATATATATACACACACAATGCACATTTTTACATGTTTTTGGAAAAGTAAAATATTATTGAAAAAAATAAGAAAATGGAGAAGAGATAGAAAAATTGCATTTAAAATTATTCTGGAAAGAACAAAATACTTGGGATTCTTAACTACTACAATATGAAATTACACAATTTTGCTCTCTAATTTGTGATATGTTGTTATGTTAATAGAATGCTGAAAATCTCTGTTGTGTGGTTCTATTTAAGATTATGAACTCTGAGTTTAGAGACGATTTTTTTTAACTCTTCTTTGTTTCTCTTCTCTTAGCAGAGTGCCCAACACATAGCCAGCAATTAATAAATGCTTATTTCCTTGAATTATCCAATTCTAATTCTATTCCCCTGACCCTATGCATTCTTTTCCCTTTTAGAAAGTTCATAATCCTCTTTTCTTTTCTCAGAACTTAAAAAAAGAGTTTTTTTCTTTTTTTGCACACTTTTCAAAGGATTTTTTTTTTTTTTTTTTTTTTTACAGAATGTTTTGTGGTTTACATAATTATTCCTCTTAATTTCTTTTCTTCTCATCAAATAAAAGTTGTGGTGCAGTAGGTAGAGGACTGATCCTGTAATCAGAAAGACATTAGTTAAAAATCTGCTTTAGGAATTTACTAGATGTTTGATTTTGGTCATCACTTAATCTTTGTCTGCTTTAATCTCCTCAACAAAAAATGGGGTTAATAATGCAACCTACCTGCCAGGGTTGTTATGGATTAAATGGTATTATAATTGTAAAGTGCTTAGCATAGTGCCCAGCACAGAGTACTATATAAAAATTATCTATTTTTCTTCTTTTAATTATTATTATTATTATTAATTACTGTTATTGTCTCTATAGATCTTGTTCCACTGTCCTCCTTCCTTCCTTTTTTCCTGCTGTGTGTATTCATGAAGGAAGTAATGAAGGAATTGCTGCATAGTAGCAATTACTTTGAGCCTCAAAGTGTGAGATCCCATTCTAACCCCTACCATCTGTGTTAACATTCTCCTTCACATTTGCCATACATTTTCCTCTCTGGATTCTTATCCTCCCAGCCTTCTTTTCAGCCTATTGTGTACAAGAATTGCAATTTCCTTTCTTCTAATAAATGGAGGCACCACATTCTCAGAAGTATTCTTCCTATGTACCAATTATCCCCAGATTATATTCATTATAAAGTCTCAATCTCCCTTTGCAGGGTATACCTCTTCTTCCATGGAAATGCACTCCAGTGATACCCTGTGTCTCTAATGGCTTCAGTTTTTACCTTTCTTCCCCTATCTTCCCCTATCTTTTATTCCAACTCTCTTTTTTGTCCCTTTTCCCATTGTCCTATAGCCTTATCTTTTTCTTGAGAGACTATAGAAGTTATTTTCATTACATTGACTTGATTAAAATATATCACATTCCCTTCTTTCCTCTACCTCCCTATTTGTGTATAGTTCTGCTCTGTAATTTAATCCCACAAACCACATTAATCGACCTGGGGAAGTTGTAGATTTTAATCCTACGTATTTCAGGGCTGCTGCTTAAACTGTTACTTTAAATTTCTTTAAATTCTTCTTTCATTTATAGTTACTGTGGATTTTAAAAAACATCTGAATCTTCCCTTTGTATGTTTAAACCTATATGGTCAATCTTTCTTAAAAAAAATTTCTACAGGATAGATGATCAAGTTTCAGGCTTTATTATTTGTGTTATTTATTAGGCTAGAAGAAGGCTAAGATCTTAGTCTCTTTTGAAGATATTAGCCACACTGCTGCTGCTTCCTTCTTACCATGCTCCTTTTTAGGTATAGACCCTCTCTAGGTTCTGAGATTGCTCTTTACACCAGACTCATTCCTAGGCACAGTTCTTCTCAGATTACCCTGAATCTATGACCTGGAGATGGACTATGATTTGGTTGATCGTTGGAATCTGTTTCCCATACTTTTCATGAAATTGTAGTGCCCAGATATGAGTTAAGGACTTTCTCTTGCCTTAGTACACAGTCTCTCCCTGTTCTGGAGTGCTCTGGGTGATGTGTGCTTGACTAGACTGCTCCCAGTGTTCATTGACCTCTATGTCTCTTGCATTATGCCCACCCATTCTGGAAAATTGACTCATTTGAGTTCTTGGATTTAGAAATTTGGTTTGGTGTGGTTTTTTTTTTTTTCTGTCTGGTAGAGTTTGAGGTTAGGTTTATCATTGGTATACTCACTGATACTCCAACTTCTTTGCTGTGTTCTGTTATCACCACTATTCTAAACTATTATGGTTATTTCCATTCTTTGTCTCTCCTATATAATTTTTGTTAATATTGCATTTTGTATCTCTTAATTTCTTCTAAATACTCCTATAATTTTAAATGAGTCTTTTTTTTTTTTGCGAGGTTCTACTTGGAATTACAATGGAATTAACTTCTTGGTCAAATTTTGGGTTTCTCTCAATCCCTAATCTAAAGCTAGGCCCCCTTTTTAAAAAAAATAATAGTTCTTTATTTTCAACATTCACCCTTGCAAAATCTTGTGTTCCAAATTTTTTCTCTCTCCTTTTCTCCCACTCCCTCTCCTAGATAGCCAGAATCCAATATATGTTAAACATGTACAGTTCTTCTATACATATTTCTACAATTATCATGCTGCACAAGAAAAAAAGATCCACAAGAAAAAAATGAGAAAGAAAAAAAAAGCAAGCAAACAACAACCAAAAGGTAACAGTGCTATAGTGAGATCTACATTCCATTTCCACAGCCCTCTTTCTGGACATAGATGGCTCTCCATCACAAGTCATTTGGAAATGGCCTGAATCTAACTCATTGTTGAAAAGAGTCATGTCTGTCAGAATTGATTATCACATAATTTTGTTGTTGCTACATACAGTATTCTCTTGGTTCTATTTACTTCACTTACCATCAATTTGTGTAAGTCTCTCCAGGCCTTTCTGTAATCATTTTGCTGATCATTTCTTATAAAACAATAATATTCCATAATATTCATATACCATAACATATTCAGCTATTCCCCAACTGATGGGCATCCACTCAGTTTCCAGTTCCTTGCCACTACAAAAAGGGCTGCTATTAAAATTTTTGCACACATGATCTTTTTCCTTTTTTGTGATCTTTGGGATATAGGCCCAGTAGAGACACTGATGGATCAAAGGATATGCACAGTTTGATAATTCTTTTGGGCATAGTTCCAAATTGCTTTCCAGAATGCTTGGATCAGTTCACAACTCCACCAACAATGCATTAGTGTCCCAATTTTTCCACATTCTCTCCAACATTTATCATTATCTTTTCTTGTCATCTTAGCCAATCTGAGAGGTATATAGTGATACCCCAGAGTTGTCTTAATTTGCATTTCTCTGATCAGTTGTGATTTAGAGCATTTTTTAATATGACTATAAATGATTTTCATTTCTTCATCTAAAAATTGTCTGTTCGTATCAAATGGAGAATGTAGGCTCCACTTTTTGTAAGAATTATTTCTGTGCTTTGGCACAATCTCCTGATTAGTGGAATTAAGTCTTTTCTTTGGCTCCTTATTTCTTTTTAATCTTGCATATTTTTGAAGATGGAGTTGGCTGAGTCCTTTGATTGGAGCCTGACAATAACCCAGTTGTTTAGGTTGAGATTCCTGTGGGAAAGCTATTGAGAAATGTTTAATAGGCAATTAGGTTAGGAAAGATAATAGGGTCACATATCTAGGACTGATCAAGTCCACAGATGAAAACCAGCTTCTCTGGTTCCACATCTGGCACATTATCTGTTGGACCATGTTGCATGAAAATTTGGGAGTCATTTGCTTAGAAATAATAATTGAACAGTATCATGAAGAGAAAATGGTGGCCTAATAATCATAATGATTATAATGAGTATTTATTAAATGTCCTTTCAGTATCAGATACCATTCTGTATATTGGGAATACAATAAAACACTTTGTGTTGTTAAAAAAAAAAAAGCACATTCATTTTGGGGAAACAACAATTATCTTATAAGTATATATATTATATATATATATATATATATATGGATATGGATATAAAATAAAAATATAATGTAATTCAGGAAGGCATTAACTATCGGGAAGTGTTGGAATCTTTACAAACTGTTAAGCCATTGGAGTTGATAGAGACAATAATTATCTAATTTGGCATGGTTCAATATGATTGATTTGATCTTAGAAGGAGATATTTTGGGCCAGAACTTGAAACAAGGTACTAAGTACAACTGATAGAAACGATGCTTGTGTTCACATCTAAGTACTCAATGGAGTTCACACGTTTGGGAGATTTCAGGGTTTAGAAAGAGATATCTGAATTCACACCTCCCTTAGGGCCAGAGAGCATGCTGAGAGATATCCCACAATCCCACTCTCGGAGAAGTAGCATAAATACAGCTCCAGTGAGCCACTCGAGAGAGTTATTTGGGAACATTCCCAGGGGTCGGAGAGGAGCACTCTGTGAGGAAGCCCACAAGCCCTATCTTTGAGGCAAGAGAGATTCATTGAATCTTCTACCTTGATGCTGGCTGGAGTTGGAAGGACAAACCTTTGGATTTGGAGACATTGGAGCGGAGCTCTTAGAACCCAGCGGAGAGATAGGCCTCTGAGCTAACCGGGCTATATTGAAGGACGTCTGCAGTGACTGTACCAGCTTTGTGATGAATGTGGTCAGTTCTAGCCGGAAGAGTGTGGATGTCCTTAATACGACCCCCCCGGAGGGGCCGCCAGACTCAGTCCCTCTACATCCCCAACACCAGGACTACCTGGGACAAGTGATGGACCTTACCAGAGCTAGAGCCCACCTTACTCAGGCTCTCCATCCCGGGGACTAACAGACCTGAGCTCCTCAAGCGTTCCCCTGGGCTGGGTGATAATGATGATGATGAGAGACAGACCTCTCGAGCAGGATGTGCAGTGCCCCCTTCCTACATGCTGAATCAAGATTCACAAGAGCACCTTCTCACAAGTTTCACTCCACAAGATCCCAGGGATAGGGAGCCCATTTATTTATATCCCAAACCATTCTTCAGGGTTCACAAAAGGAGATCATACGGATATCAAGCTCCATCCCAAACAATATCAAACATCAGATAACTTGACTTTTCCTTGCCTCAGGGCCACTCCATGAGATCCTTGGCAGTCAAGACTGTCTTAAACCTGGAAACACAGAACATCCTCAAAGATCCCCAGAGGGAGATTCTGTGGACCTCAAGGCTTATCCCATCTCAGGTCTAGAAAGGATCTTCAACAAGGTTACTTAAATATATAGTATGAGCAAATGCATCTACTTCACCTCCATATGGAAATGTGTCTGGTCAGCAGAGCAGATGTGGCAATTTGTGTGATTTGGAGGATTGCCAAGACTAGGTAGCATTCACTTGATGACTTGGAAGTCCCTTGATGATTAGGAAGTCCCATACACATGACTGGAGGTTACCAATAAGCTACATTAAGAGAGTTGTTGCTTGATTTTTTTAAAAAGTCTCCTTAATCAATCAGGTCCCCACGACTCAGGTGCCTTATTAGAGGGATGGTACCAAATCCTCATCATTTAAGAAACCTCTATAGAGGATTTGCCTTCTTGTACTATAGAGGCAAAAAAGACTGTTCCTCATTTTTATCCAGGAATACAATATTGTTACCAAGTCAGCTAGAGAAGGAGCTTTCTTCCAAATAAATATAGATTCACCATCGTTATCTTTTGACATGCAAAAAAGCAAAGATCTTAACAGAGATCATTCAGTAGGGAAGAGTGGAAAGTCTTCATTAGTTTCTCAAACAAGTATTAAGGAAGATTTCAGTTACCTAAGGAAAAGAGAAAGAGATTGAAAAGTGGCTCATTTGAACCTTACTTAAACCTGAACTTGTCAATGTCACATAGAGACATCGTTTGATGTAGAAGTACATTAAATTCAAGAAAGCAGGAGCACACAAAACGAGGGAAAAGGAGAAAATAAGATGAACAGTACATTCCAGAAAGTTTTATTCTTTTACAAAACAAACCCTAAAATCAGAGGCATGATTGTGAAAAGGGATTTTAAAAAAGACAAAAAGAAGAACCTATGATAAAGAGGGGACAGGGGTAAGAGAAAAATAAAATAAGATAATAGGGTGGATAAAAATGCAATATTAAGGATCACAACTGTGAATGTGAATGGATTGAACTTACCCATAAAATGGAAGAGGATAGGTGATTATAAAGAAGAATCCAAGAGTATCTTGTTTATGAAAAACACTTAAAATGTAAAATGCTCAATTAAACCAAGAGGTTGAGGAAAATCAGAAATAGCAGAAAAGAAATACAAAAATAGACTTAAATAGAAAAGAAAAAGAAAGCCACATTATTCTGAAAATATGTTATTTTCAGTATTTAAATATGCATTTAATGCAATAGCATTTAAAAATTAAGAAAGGAAACATTAAGTTATTGAGAGAAATAGACAGAAGAATCATTGTACCTCTTTAACATTTAGAAAATTTTAATAAAAATTTTAAATAATTAATGTTAATGACCTAAATAGGGTTTAGAAAAGTAAGCTATAGTGAACCTCTAGCAATTACTCAATGTGAATAGAAAGGAGTAGTCATATTTCTAAGCTAACCGTGGCCTATTTATATAAATTGCGATATGAAAACCTTAGAAACAAATGTGGAAGAGGTATAATATACAACCATAGCCTTTGGAAAATTTATATATCCGAATACTTTCATCAACAAAAGAGAGGAAGAACAAATGAAAGAAAAAGGCATCCAACTAAAATACCCCCCCAAAAAAACCTCTAGAAAACCAAAAATTTTAAACTCCAATTGAGCACAAAAATTGAAATCCTGAAAAACTGAAGAGATTAATAAAATTTTGAGTAAAAAACTTTTTAAAGAAAAAATGACATAAACCATTAGTTAATTTGATTTAAAAAAAGGAAAAATAGTATCAAACAAGGAAAATGAGAATTCATAATAAATAAAGAAATTAAGGATATTATTAAAAACTATTTTGTCCAATTATATTCTGACAACTTAAACAAAATGGATAAATACTTATGAAAATGTAAAATACCATGTTTAAGGTTTAAAGTTTAAAGGAATGATTTATAGAAAATTTGAGCAAACTAATCCCAGAAAAAGAAATTGAGGAAACCTTGTTATCTTAGGGGTGGGGTAAGGGAATAACCAAGACCGATTAAGTTTACAAGGGAATTATATCAAATATTCAAAAGTAAAAACAAATAATGTCTCTAATGCATTGTGCTCCAGACAGCTTGTTAGCTTCTAAAAACTCCTCAGGTGTTACCTGATTCATACCTATCTGAGAAGGAAGTGAACTTCTTAGATTCCCTGGGTATCTATTCTATCACATTTCAGGCACCTCACCAGTTGTCTTCCTCCACCCTCAACTTCTCCTACCCTGTCCCTAGCTGCCTAATTCTTTGAGAAGGCTCTATATTGAGGCCACATCCCAATGGACAAGTATCTGACCATATTCTTCAATGTTCAACATATTCCAATCTAATCATATTCTCCATGTCTCAGTGATTCTGAGTCCCAGGCTGTAATTACTCAAAACCCTTTCCATCTCCTCTGACCGTTGTCCTTTCCTGTTTTCCCTCATCTTCATTGCTCACCCAATATAGCACTCTAAAGCTATCTACCACTTCCATTGTTATCTGTGACATACTTGTTTCATCTATAACCAACTAACTTTGCTTTTAAACCCTTTTTGTTCTCATTTTTTATATCTATTTTTATATCATTACAACCACAAAATTTGGCTGTCTCCTGATTACATAACTTTCCCTGGCTGTTACACTGGTTATACTTCCACTCAAATCCCTGACATTGTTCCTGGTAGGTAATTTAGAATACTCCTTCCCAATTCTTATTTCTAGGTTTTCCCTCTATTATTATAAATGCATATTCATCATTCAATCAGAAATTTGCTACCTATTATATGCCAACCTCCAGAGCAATGAATTTATAAAATAAATGCCTGGCTGAAAGCTTTTCTCTCTTCCAGTTCTTTCATAACTGTTCTTTCATAATATATTGATATTCTCATAAACATCCTAAGCTCTCAGTTCCTTAATTTATTCATTTTCCATTCCTTCATTCTTTCTCAGCTATGCACAATGGGATCTTCCATTTATTACCTCTTTTTTCATTTTTGATATTGATGTTTTCTTTTAGTTTTAAAAATTTTTATTATTATTTTATTTTCTTTAGTTACATGTAAAAATCATTTTCTTATGCATGTATATTCATTTTTTGCACATTTCTATGTGTACCTTTTCTTTTTAATTAAATTAGCTGCATGCCCTTAATTGTGCCATCATCCATGTCATCCACACACATGTTCATGAATTCACAAATTCCTTTTCCCAGTCATATTTGTTGTTATTTTATCTTTCCCTTTGCCTTGTCATCACTTAGCCTATTTTTTTTTTGGCCACACTGTGGCCTCTAATATCTTCACCCTTCAATTCTTTTCCAGGCCTTCAAGCTTTCTTTGAATTTTTTACATTATCCTTTCTTAATTTTGTGGTGAGCCAGCTCAACAGTTAGGAGTAAGGGCTCATGGCATTTGTGGGGAAAGAAAACAGATTCTGCTAGAGACATGTTGAGTTTGTGATGCTTTTGGGGAACAAACTGAAATTTAGCTACATAAAAGCCCACAAAGACCTAAACCTATGTCAGGAACTTGTAAAACTCAGACCAGGAGGATAGCGAAATAGATCTTTTTCCCAATTACACTATTTTGGAAGCACCCAAAACTTGTAAACCTTCAGACTGAGATGTAAAAAAACAGTAGAAACTCATTCAAAAACAAAAGAGAGAGACAGACAGAAGCTTAGGCCAGATAACTACTTCTGTCCTTCTCCCAAATTTTATGGAGCCCAGCATAAACTTGAAGAATGAGCAAACAAGTAAACAAAAAGAACCCAAACACAAGACTTTTAAATCAGTTAAAAAAAATTGGGGGCCCATGTTTTCATGTTTTTAGATTATCATCTCATCACCTGCTCTACAAATTATAGTTCTGGAGACAAATAGAATTAACAAAATCATTATTAACACCCAAAACCCACTTCAACAATATCCCCATTACACTTCAACAGCAATTAGTTTAGGGTTGAGATTAGAAAGTACAGTGATGGGTAGGGCAAGTATTTAAGGAATAGAAGAACTGAAAGTCAAAGTAAGGATGCAGAATAAGTTTAGAATGAATAAAGCATAGGGATAGATGGGATGATAGATGATTGATCTGATAATATGTTTTCAGAGATTTTGCCATTTGATGGGTCAAATTGAGAGTGATGAGGAATTTAAAAACTGTAACCATTCTTGTGTGTAACTGAGCTAAAGTGGAAGGATAGGCTATGTGAGTTGAGTTTGAAGAACTAGATGGGAACATTAACATACAAGAGAGAACATTAACATATATATGGAAACTCCCTAATAGAATAGAATTCATGGAGAGAGGAAGCCTATGAGGTAAGTTCTGAGCTTCTTGATAAAGGAAGAAGAGTGTCCTAGTGGCAATTGGATATTACATTTGAACAGAAGTCTAAAGAAGAGTTTGCCAAATGATGAAGACAAAGGGAATATCTCAAAGTGGTAGGTGGATAGCAAAGAGTATCCTAGCTCTCCAGGCCCAGTATATTTAAAGATATGAGAGAAAACAGGGCCAGTAATAAAGGGAGTGTGAGTTAACTACAAAAAACTTTGCATTGTTACTTAAATCCCTTAATTATTTGTACAGACCTCATACCTATGAAGAAGACAAGCAATATGATATCTAATTTATATGTGAAGTCATGTATATATTTCCCTATTAACCATGTTGCAAAATAAAACACACATGCAAGAAAAAGTTTAAAAAATACACCCAATTTGCAAACAGAGTTCATTAGTTCTCTCTGGAAGTTGATAGTTTTTTTCATCATTGGGTCCTTTGGATTTGGTCTTGGATTACTTGATCAGAATAACTACATCTGTCATTTCAATATTGCTATTACTGTGTATAATGTTCTCCTGATTCTGCTCACTTCACTTTGGATCAGTTCATACAAATCTTCCCAAGTCTTTCTGAAATCATTTTATCTTTTCTTATCATACAGTAGGATTCCAACCCAATCATATGTTACAATTTGTTGAGCCATTCCTTACCACAAAAGAGTTGCTATCAATATTTTTGTACAAATAGGCCATTTTTTTCGTTTTCTTTTATCTCTTTGGGGTATAGAAAGAGTAGTGTTATTGCTAAATAAAAGTATATATACAGTTTTAGTGCCCATTGAATGTAGTTTAAAATTGTTCTCAAGAATGTTTGGTTAAGTTCATAACTTTACTAACAGTGAATTAGTATCACAAGTTTTCCACATCCCCTCTAACATTTGTCATTTTTCCTTTTTTATGTTAGTCCATCTGATGGGTAGTTATTCTAAGTTGTTTCATAATTGTTTTAATTTATATTTTTCTCATTAATAGTGATTCAGAGCGTTTTAAATGTGATTATAGATGGCTTTGATTTCTTTTGAAGACTACCTGTTCATATCCTTTGATCATTTATCAGTTGAGGAATAGCTCTTATTTTTTATATATTTGGATCAATTTTCTGTATGTTTGAGAAATGAGACCTTTATAGAAACTTGCTGTAAAATGTTTTCCCCAGTTTTCTGTTTTCCTTCTAATTTTGGTTACATTAGTTTTGTTTGTGATACAGCTTTTTTATTTCATGTTATCAAAATTGTCCATTTTCTCTCTACCTCTTTTCTTATCCTTAAATGTGACACATAAATTTTTCCATGCTATCATAATTTACTTATGATATCACAAAATCATTTATCCATTTTTCCCTTATCAAGACACCAAAGTATGTGATGTGAGATGTTGGTTTCTGCCAAACTGCTTTTAAGTTTTGCATCATTTTTTGTCAAATGATGAGCTCTTACCCCTTAGCCTTCAAAACTTAGTTCTTTGGTTTTAGCAAACACTAGATTACTATTGTCATTTATTATTGTGTATAGCATACTTTGCTATTGCACTGATCCATCACTCTATTTCTTAGCTAGTAGCAGATTTATTTTGATGATTTCCACTTTGTAATATAGTTTAAAATCTGGAACTGCGGGGCAGCTAGGTGGTGCAGTGGATAGAGCACCAGCCCTGTAGTCAGGAGGACCTGGGTTCAAATTTGACCTCAGACACTTAGCACTTCCTAGCTGTGTGACCCTGGGCAAGTCACTTAACCCCAATTGCCTCAGCAAAAATAAAAATAATAATAATCCCTATCTTCAATGAGTTCCTCATCTAATGAATATAATACTGATGATGATAATAATAATAATAATAAACTCAGAAAACATCAAATCTTATCCCTGATCATGTCAAGGTTGATTGAGGTGATGATAAAGGCATAAAAAGAGATGCTGAAAATCTGGAACTTCTAGACTCTCAGCTATATATTTGTGTGTGTGAAGTAGTCAGAGTTAAGTGACTTGCCCAGGGTCACCAAGCTAGAATAGGCCAAGTTTCTGAGTTTGAATTTGAACTCAGATGCTCCTGGCTTCAGAGTCAGTGCTCTATCCACTGCACCACCTAGCTGCCCCTAGACTTTTTTCATTAACTTTTTCCATCAATTCCTTTGATATTCTTGACATTTTATTCTTGCAAATCAATTTTTAGCACTGAAATAATTATTTGTACCTAAGTAAATTAGCTTAGGTAGAATTGTCATTTTTATGTCATTGGCTCAACCAGCACATGACCAATCAATTTTTCTCTGATTGTTTAGTTCATTTAGATTATTTATGTGAAATGCATTTTGTTATTGTGTTTATATATTTCCTGGGTTTGTCTTTGCAGGTAAAGATGCAAGTACTTTATATTGTCTATCAGTATTTTAAATAGAATTTCTCTTTCTATCTCTTCTTGCTTTTTAAAAATAGTAGATAGAAATGCTGTTGATATAAATCAACAAATCCCACATAAGTGGGATGATTTTATGTTCTGCAACTTTGCTAAATTTGTTAACTGTTTCAGCTGTTTTTTAATTTGTTTTCTAGAGTTCTCTTAAATATATTATTGTATCCTCTATAAAGAAGAATATTTTTTATTTCTTATCACCTTTTTTTATTCCTCCTATTTCTTTTTCTTGTCTTTTTGCTATAGCTGGCAATTCTAACACTAGATTATTATTATTATTCAACAGATTTTTTTATTAGGCAATTTGTTTTTTTCTAGCTTCTTAGTTTCATGCCCAATTAATTGATCTGCTCTTTCTCTATTTCATTGATACAAGCATTTATTGATGTAAAATTTCTCACAACTGCTACTTTGGCTGCAAAGCAGGAATTTTGGTATATTGTCCCATTTTGTTATTCTCATTATGAAATTATTGATTATTTTTATGATATGTTCTTTAATCTGCTCAGTATTTAGAATTAGATAATTTAATTTACAATTTATTTTAAATTTACATTTCCAAAGTCATTTATTGGATATGTTTTTCGATTGCATTATGGTCTAAACAGTATATTTAATATTTCTGTTTTTCTGCATATGTTTTTATGCCCAAATGGCCAAATTTTGTGAAGGTACTATGTATAACTGAAAAAGTGGTATATTGTTTTCTATTCCCATTATTATTATTTTACCAATTTCCCCCATTTGGCTAATTTTGCTTTTTATGGAGTTATATATAGAGTTAGTGAAGAATTGTACCTCTTTTTCCATTTAGCTAATTCTGCTTTTAAGGTATTATTTTCTCTAGTAATTTTTCAATAATAGTTATTTGTATTTTCATAATTTTCTTCCTTTGTGCTTATTACCTTTTTTAAAACTATATTTCCATATATGTCATGTTATACAAGGAAAAGCAGACCAAAAGGAACAATAGCAATAACAAAAAACAAGACAAACAAACAAACAAAAAACAAACAAAAAGGTGAAAATATACTATGCTTTGGTCCATAATCAGTTTTCATTGTTCTCTCTCTGGATGTGATTGGTATTTTCCATCCCCAGTCTATTGGGATGTTTTCCTCTTAGCTAATTCTGAATTTTTTTTTAGCTCTTTAAAGAATTTTTGTGTTGCTTGTATCAAATTCACATTTTTTCCTTTGAAACTTTGCTTGTATATGTTTTAACTTCATTATCTTCTGAATTTGTCATTTGATCTTTCTTGTCTTCATACTAAACTTTTTTTGGTCAGTTCCTTTTTTTTTTTTTTTTTTTTTGGTTATTGTTCTTAGCTCATTTTTTCCCACTGTGTTTTGAATTTTATGTTAAAATTTCATTCTGTTCTCATAATCAGAGGAGGAGGGACACTGTCCCAAGTTTCAGTTTTTTACCCTGTTTTTTTCTGGTGATTTGGAAGATTTTGGTGCTTCCAAAATGATATGATCTGGAGAGAAGTGTGGACACTTTTCCTGGTCTATGTTCTATTTGTTGCCCAGAAAGGGGGCTTGGTCACTTGCGATGACAATCAGTAATGGTCCTCAGGGTTTTTTCCTTCTTGGGACTAGAAGTGACATTGTTCTTCAAAGTCCCTGATCTTTTGTGAATGAAAATAATACTTCTCCTCGGGACTCCTTTTCCTTAATAATTTCTTATAATATATCTTAACTTTTTTTTAAAAATCATAACTTTCTTATAGTTCATCAGGTCTTATATTACCTTTCTTTGATTTCTTCTCCAGCTCAGTTTTTCTAATGAATATTTCCATATTCTCTTCTATTTTTCATTTTTAAAATTTTGTTTTATTATTTCATAACATCATTGGCTTACCCAATGCTGGTCTTTCAGGAATTCTTTTTCTTTCTTGAGTTTATGTATTCATTTTCTCCACTTGGTTGTGATGTTATTTAGGAGGACAATTACTGGTTCCAAATGATATGTTTGGAGTTTAGCACCAAATGATGAAATTGTAGGTACCAAATGATGGGATTTGGTCTCATGATGAATTTGTTTTTGTTATTATCATTGGCATTATTAATTTTTAAATGGATCATTTTTTAGCTCTTTCCAGAATTTTTATTGGGCTTGTGTTCAATTCACATTTTTTCTGAGACCTGCTAGTAGCTGTCTTCATTATCTTCTACATTTGTGTCTTGATCTTTTTTGTTGTCATGTTATATCTTTTTTGGTCAAGTTCTAGTTCATAGGTGTGGGGATGATGACTTGGATTTAAGTTTTATGTCCGTTATTTTCTAAATTTTGTCTGGTATCTTTACTTTGGCTACTCTTCTTGATCCTTGAGCCTTAGCAGGAGCCAACAGCTATGCAGTCAGTGCAAACACTCTTGCTCCCTTAGATTCCTCTTGGGGCTGTGAATCTTAACTTGCTCCTTTATCAGGAACTGAAATTGAAATTAGGGATTCTACTCTTCTGCAAATGCCCACAGCCAGAAAAGTACTCCTCACCATTGTTTTTACCCTCACAATATGCTCACTCCTTGCCAGCTGTCATTGTCAGTGTCTGGTCAACACACCTTGTCTAACATGCAGCAATTGTGGAGGATCTTTCAGTCTTCCCCAATCAGCTGTCAAACCCGGCACTGTCTGGGAGGTGAAAGTTTCAGCAGCCTCTTCTATCTCCTGCTTCCAGGGCTTGTTGTTTGTTGACTTAGAGGGTCTGTCTAGAAGTGTTTGCACTTCAGTCTGGCCAGGCCTCAGCTCCCAGGCTCATGGTGGTTGAGTTTTTCAGAGGTTCTCCTCTGAGGAAGGCAATTGCTTATTCAGACTTTTAATTATATTTGCTACTCAAAATTCTCTTTGAAGTAATATTTTTATTATCTTTGTGAGAGAATTTCAGAGAACCTGGTCTTTCTTGTCCTGCTCTGCCATCTTCCTAGAATCCTCTCAGATTATTTATTTGTTGCAATGTTTTTCTTTTCTTCTTCCTTCACTTAGTATTTTTCTTGATGGACAGAAAAAGACTTGGCAAGAAAAATTAATTTAAAAATTATATGAGGCTGAATAAAATAGTGTATTAAATATTTTTAAAATGATATAAAATCTTATATAAACATGATTTCCATAATTAACCATTACCATTATAGTGATAAAAAATTTGTTCATATTATTGAACTATTACTATCAGTGTATACCACTGCTGTGAAAGTAGAGGGCTTGTCAGTTTCCGTTACATATTTTTAGGCTACTTCTACTCTGTGAAAATAGGTCTTTGAGCAAGGAGAAAGAATTATTAAGGAATTACAATAATAATGTTATTAATGTTATTTCATTTTTTCATATTTTATTCTGCTTTATATATACTCTATTCTTTTATTCATATATTATATAGTACAATATATTATATTCATTCATTATTTATTATAAATAAAAGTTAGAGAATAAGTTGGATTAGAAATAGTAAATCCGCTTTTCAAAAAGATATTTTATTTTTCCAGAGTAGTGATGAACATTAACTTGATGCCTGCTTAACATCAGTGCCATTTTTACTCAACAATTAAATTGTTTATTCCTTCTGAGTCCTTTCTTGCTCCTTGTTTTCTAATTCCTAGTTGATCTTGCTCAATAGATTAGTTCATTATGAAAACATACTCCAGATTAATTTTATCTAGATATGATTGTAGATTCTTGGAGCACTCTATATTTGATCTGCAGTCTGAGTCTTTCATTCTAAGACAGGATATTTGGATGAGGTAAAGATTACCTAATTTCATAAGAGTTATGATTATGGTTATTATTAACTTCAAGGCTTTTTTCCTATTAATCAACAGAGTATAAAAGAAAAGTAGGTATGGAGGGAGGAAAAAAGAGAAATCTTTAAGATATTCTGCAAGGAAACTCTTTGAGTTAAAAGTGTTAAAGGTGCAACAGTCCAGAACATGTTGTATTGTCCAGAAAGTTATATGAATCAAGCATATCTTTGTTGTTGTTTTTTAATTGTAAACTATACTGTAAAACTGTAATGGGAACTGTGTTCTATTGATGAAGAATACATGGGAAAGTGAGAATTAAGAAAAAGGAATATATTATGTGTGTTTTAAACCTACTAGATGCATCTAAGAAGAGTGGTATGCTAAAAACAGTAAAAAGCTAGGATTAAATTTAAATCCTACTACTTTTACCTAAGGTTTAAATTTAACCTCCAGAGACCTTTCTTGCTAGCCCACCCATAAACACTGACATTTTTGCCAGGAGACATAAGACAGAACAGCATTTTTTGCTGACCTGGAAAAGCAACCATTTCCTGCAAAGAATACATTTGCTCAACTTATAAAATATTTCTATTTGAACAGTCTATGTTATCAGCTTTTATTAGGGTGCTGTTTATCTTAGCTTTTGTAAGAGAGAAAAAAAGAGTTGTTTGAATAGAACTTTTAGGTAAAACTTTTGTTCCATATGATAGCCATTTTTTTGTATGTGTGACATGGAATTTGAGGAAATTTTTTTCTGCTTTAAATTCACTAATATTTTTCTTAAGTCTTGAAATTGTTTCACTCAATTTTTACCTTTTGGGCATTAGTATTTAACACAAAATTTGTAATTTTACATAATTCTATAATATTAGCCTGTATCATTCGGGGAGGTAGGAAGCCATAAGGGAACATTGGAAAATGATGTTTACCAACTTTCCATGGCTTTAAAACTATAGATTTGCTCATTTTGTCATGGTTGTAATTTTCTACATTTCTTGTTATTTATTGCACAAAACCATGAGGAAATGGCCACTTCTCTAACTTTGGTTATGTGAACCAACAATTCAGACAAACCATTCCCCATATGCAACCAAAACTATGTAGCATGGTAGCATAAAAATATATGACACACACATTTTTTCCTGGACTTTTTGTCAAACAGAGAAGGCAAAGAACTAATTCCAGAACTATAATTATTTCCCTGGCCTTCGATGATATGAATTTTAGGAAATGAATTCTGGAAGAATAGACCATAAATCTAATTAGTTTTATGGAAAAGAAATAGAGAAAATAGTAGGAAAATAGCAATGTATATTTATAAAAAAATGATGCTGAGAAAAGAACATGCATAATATGCCTATAGTATATTTCTAAAAATATTCCTACATAGTAATTGTTGTTGTTCAGTTGTTTTAATCATGTTGATGTAGATACCAGATGATGGTAAACACCAAAAGTTGGGATTCAGTCATGTGAAGAATTTACAATGATCATTCTCTTTGACAAAAGGTAGATTTATTTAGGGGAAGAGGTTACAGAAAATGAAGGAATGCAATAGATATCAGGAATGATAAATAAGAAATAGAGTAGAAGAGCATAGAAAGGAATTTTAATAACTAATGATGAAAAAGGCAAGTTCCCTAGGGAGTTAGCTACCTATAAGAAAAAGAAGATATACCTATATATGCCCACAAGGTATGGTAGAGTTAGGAGAGACCATATGGAATGGGAGTAGGTTAAAGGGAAAGACATCAAGGGGCAGAGTGCCATGGAGGACTGATCAAAAGGAGGGCAATGGCCATGGGATGAGCCATAAGTAAATTTATAGGGAGAGTTTAACCCTCAGGGACTTGCCTGGGAATTCTGACAGAACATGACAAGGTAAGACTGTCCAAGAGCCCTACAGAGAGTGAGTCTCAGGGATTTGATATAACTTGGATTTCTGACTGTATGACCTCCACAGAGTGTGGGACCAGAACGCTACACAGATCTCATGAATATTTTCTCCCTGCTTGCCTCATGGATCAGTT
Source organism: Sarcophilus harrisii (assembly GCF_902635505.1). NCBI lineage: Eukaryota > Metazoa > Chordata > Mammalia > Dasyuromorphia > Dasyuridae > Sarcophilus > Sarcophilus harrisii. The sequence goes on along the minus strand of NC_045426.1, from coordinate 293,264,940 downwards.
CTTCAGTTTCTTTCTGTCCTACACACCATTCAATACCTCATCAATGTCTAATGCTTTGTAATTCCATTTGGGGTTTTCTGGGCAAAGATATTGCAGTGGTTTATCATTTTCTTGTCCAGCTCATTTTACAGATGAAAATGAAACAAATGGATTTGCCCAAGGTCACACAACAACAACTTTAAACCCAGGAAAAAATGAGTCTTTCTGAATTCAGGTCCCATACTCTATCCATTGTGTCTAATTGCCCATCATGGTAATGGTTTTAGCATATGTGCAGACATTTCCCCTGTTGGGGAATATATTTATCTCTTAGAATCTCTAGATTCTACTAAGACTCAGTTTAATTCTGCCCTGTATGAACGTCTGATACCACAGTTGAAAAATCTTTCCAGAAAACAAAAACAACAAAATTATCTTGTAATAGTGGGGGTTACCCATTTTCCAATTGAATGAGTAATTAAGTTAAGACATATGAACTTTCTGTAAAAAGATCTAGACATCTACATTGAATCACTTAATCACACTATCTTATTTAAAGCAACAATCTTAATCAAACGAGAATGCTAATACTAAATCATTCAGTCACTTAAGGATATTGAATTAGGTTTAAGTGGTGTTTTAAAGTCATTAAACAAAATGAATACAACGCTGCACAAAAGTTGCATTGGTTTGACTAAAGAAGTTTCATCACATGTTGTGATTTTATGTAAAATAACAAGCTAGTTCAAATTCTATGACCCAAGTATCTGGCAATTTAGGGGAAGAATCCATTTCAGCTAAGCTCCTGAGACACTCACTATTGGTTGGGAGATGAATAGAACCAGTTTCCCCACTTTCCCTTGCTCAAAGAATGACTTTATGCCTTTCAAAGGGTCAGAAGATTTCAATTTTTTCCATTTACCCTAGCAGTGTTCTAGAAACAAACTAATCACAATGAGCAAAGGCAATTTCAGGACTTTATAAGCACCCTCAATAGATAGTTACATTATTTATAGGGGAGCATATTGAGAACTCTCAATATAGGCACTTCCATAATCCTTTTGCAATTTATGCTTTAAGGTGAAAACTATTCTCTACTGTGTTTGGCATATGTTTACCAGAGAGTGTCACAACCTCCTGGGGGAATATTTTGTTTCAAGTGATTTTATACCACCTCAATAATCATCCACTTTATAAATGAAACTCATTTGACTAATACTAACTGCTAATCATGAGAGTAGGAAGAAAAGAAAGAATACTTACGGGATTTCAGTAATTATAATACTAGAAACCACTCCAGAATCTTTCAGGATTAACTCTTTAGAATCTTGAAGAGAAACAGAATAGGTAAAATGGTGCAAAAAGAGAGTAAGAAAACAATTCTAGAGCACACATTAGATCTTTACACATACCTGTTCTTTTTCCTGTATTAACTCTTAATTCCTTAAGGAAAGGTACATTTTAATTTCCTCCTATATATCCTCAAGGACACATTTTAGCTACCTTATAGATTCTTATTAATTAATGTTTAGCCCATGAAATTTGAACTAGTTTATACAAAAATCACAGTATTTGAAGTTTCTTTAATCAATCCAAAGACAATTTTTGTTCATTGTTCTATCTATTTTGTCTGATAACTTTCAAACTACGTTTAAACCTAACCCAATAACCAGTGATTTTTGTTTTGGAATGAGATGATAGTTATCCGTTTTTCTATTTTCCAATGATATATACTAAATATATTTACTAATATATACTAATATATTTACATAGTACTTTACACCTTTGATCATACACCCCTACAATTAGGTTGCAGATTGTTAGAGAAGTTGCATAGATATTATTTGGCTGCTCAGCAAATTGAGGCTTATATATATGAGACAGTTACTTTGACTCTAAAATCAGTCCACTTTCTACCATATCATATAAGAATAATTATTATAGAAGAAAGGCCATTTCAGCCTGGCATATCTTGAGGAAGGGGAATAACACTGTTTCTTCAGCTCTCCAGTGTTTGTCAGCTCACTTAAATTTCTCAAGGTCTGGTAAAACTGTATCTGGAAGATGAAACCTTTATAGAGAAAACTCCTCCTAGGCCATACCCTAATCTTCCAGATATTCAGAACTCAACTATAAGTATATAAATTGTATTCTCCCACACTGTTTGATCCTTTATTCCCACTACTTTCAACCTATTTCCTGTTCTTAATGTCCCACTCCAAAACTATTCATTGTATTCCACTGTGCTCTGGAATCCATGTTCCATTGACAACAAACTTGCTTTCATCTTAAATCTTTCCTTTCTTCCTCTTTCCATCTTAATTTTAGTGAGATCTGTTCCTATCTTGGTGACAGTCTCCCTGGCTTCTTTCCAACACTAGCTACACTTTATGCTCATTTAATTGGAAGTCCACTTTCTATTCCCCCTCCCTAAACTGAGTGAAGTTACAATATTCTTTGGCCTCAATGCTAGTTTCTAGTTTTACCTCTTACCACCATCACTCTTCATTTGCCTACTAGATTTCAAAATTTCACTTTAGCTTCCCAGTGAAGCTATTTTCATTAATTTTCTCTTTTTGTCTTTTCCTCCATTTTTAGTAATATGCAGAAATGCTAATTATTTTTATAGATCCATTTTGCATTTAGTTATTTTCTTCATGCTGTTATTAAACATGTGAATTCTCTAAATTGATGGCATTTACTTTTTTACACAATTTTCCATTTTTTCCATTATTAAGCATTTTCCCCTCTCCTATCTTCTCTTACTCACTGAAAAAATAGATGCAGAAGGCTTTTATTACGTAAGCATGGTTAAACAAAACAAGTCCCTTTTCTACCACGTCCAAAAATGTGTTTGTTCTGCATATTAGGCCATCATTTCTCTCTTATGAGCATTTGGATTAGAATTCTCAACTCTTTCTGAATTGACAATACGGATAGTAAGGTATAAATTTTTCTTGTGGTTTGCTCTTATAATTTTTTTGGGGGGGTTCATTCTACATTCATTTCATACAGAACTTCCTAAGTCTCTGAAACTATCTTGTTATTTCTCAAGACTCAGTGGTATTCCTTGCATTCATATATCTTAACTTGTCCAGTCTTTCCCCAGTTGATGCATACTGCCTTGGTTTCTAGTTCTTTACAACTACAAAAATAACTGCTATAGAATTTTTTTTGTATGTATAGGAATTTTTCTTCTCTATATAATCACTTTGAGGTATAGGTCTAATCATGGTATTATTGAATCAAATGAACTACACAGCTTAGTTTCTTCAGGAGCATATTTCCAAATTGTGTTCCAGAATGGCTAAACCTAGTTTGACCAACTGTGTATCAATATGCCTGTGTTAAGTGTCTGAGGCTGGATTTGAATTCAGATCCTCCTGCCTCCCAGGGCCAGGTGCTCTATCCACTGTGCCATCTAGCTGCTCTAATGTACAATCATTTTAAACTTCACATCAAATGTGAAAGAAAAAAAGAAAAAAAAAACAAGCAAATAAACAACAACAATAATAACAAGGTGAAAAACTCTACCTTTATCCACATTGTCTCCATTGTTCTCTTTTTGGATTTGGATGGCCCTTTCCATCATAAGTCTTTTGGAATTGCCTTCAATCATCTCATTGTTGAAAAGAGCCAAGTGTGTTCCACTTAATTATCAGATAATCGTCTTGTTATGGTGTACAATGTTCTCTTGCTTTTGTTCACTTCACTTAGCATCAGTGCAAATAAGTCTTTGCAGCTTTTTTTGAAATAATATTCCATTATATTCATATACCATAATTTATCCAGCCATATCCAAGTGATGAGCATCCATTCAATTTTCAGTTCCTTGCCACTACAAAAGAGATTGCTACATACATTTTTGCACATGTGGGTCCTTTTCCCTTTTTTATGCAGTGATCATTTTTCTTAAATCAATATCATTTTTTTTGAGGAATATTGCTTTGTATTATAGTTTGAGATTTAATAACTGTTAGGTCCTTTTCATTCTTACTTTTTATATTATTTCCCTTGAGATTCTTGATCTTTCATTCTAATGGTAATAAATTTTTTATGTTGGCTCCACCCAGAGATGAATAATTAATATTTCTTCAGTTATTTAGGTCTATTTTTATTTAACAGTGCTTTCTAGTTGTAGTCCTATAGTTCATATAGATCTTACTGAATTTTATTGGAAAATGTCAATTATATGGATGATTTTATTTAATATCTTTACTCAAACTTTTAATTCTCTTGATTTTTTAGTTGATTCTCTATGGTTATTTTATTGTGCCATCATATCATCTACAAATAACAATAACTTTAAAAAACTTGTTTATTTCCTCCCTATCTTTTTTCTTATATCATTGCTATAGGTAACTATTAGAGTACTATGTCAAATAGAACTGGGGACAATGACTTCATCCCTTATTTTATTGAAAAAAATTCTAATTTAACCTCATTATTTATAATGAAGCATCTTGGTTTTAGACAAACATTCTTTAAATGTTAATGAGAAGCCTCATTCCCATATTTCTATGTTTTTCTTTTTAAAGAGAAATAGGTGTCGCATTTTATATTTGTCTTTTTAGTATCCTTTAATATAATCATATGACTTTTATTGTTATTTTAATGTAGCCCCTTTTATTTAAAGTTTTACTTTGAAGAGGAAAATGAGGCAGGGTGACCTTGTATGTAATGCTATCATTTCCCTGCCGTGTTCCTCTTTGGGAATGAACCATCTTGTCTGAGTACAACTGCTCCACTAAGGATCCAACTGGGCAGTTCCAGTTATGGAATCGAACTTACCCTGCCTTCCTCTGTCCCTTTCTTTCTCTCTCCCAGCCTTCTTCCCTCTCTCCTTCCTTTCTTTTCCTCCCTGCATTTTTCCTTCTTTTCTCCCTCCCTCCCTCCTTCTTCCCTCCTGTTATTTCCCCTCCTTCCTTTGCCCTTACTCTTAGGGTTTACTAGCTATATTCCTTTCTTAAGGACCATGTCTTAAACCCAAACCACTATGACTCTCCTTGATTGGACAACAATAGGTCCCAGGCCACGCTCCAATTGGTTATTGTTTGGGTCCAGATTGACTCAGAGTGAATGGAAATACCAATCATTTTTGTTGAGCCAGAAACTCTAAAGGTCTTCCCTTCATAGATTTATTTATTTAGATTTTTCTTTTTTTGGACTAGATGAAAAAGGCCTTTCTTTCCCTCTTTTGCTACCTATCCTTAATCATTGAATGGTGTCTCAATCAAACTAAGACCTATTAAAGACCTTACTTTAAAACTGCCAGGGTCTTTCACTGCATCCAGGGCATCTCCAGTAGTCCTGATCCACATCTTGGTACTGGAACCAGATTCACTTAGTAAAGTGAATGAGGTAGATGATCTTGCACAGCCCTCTCTCCAATTCACAAGCATATCATGATACTAGATCCCTGATGTCATGGTCATTTTCAAAAATCAAGGAAAAACAACAAAAGAACAAGAAGAACAAACAAATAAACCAACCTTCAATTCCTAAGTATAAATCAAACTTAGTAATGGTGTATAATCTTAAGAGAAATATAGAAAGGATTTGATAAGAAGCCTTATTTTGCTATTTTCCCAAACACTCTGTATATATATAGAAATTAATTATTTATGAATATTTTACAGAATTCATTCATAAATCCTTCTTATTTCCCCCCCCTATAGTAGTTCATTTATCATTTCTTTGATGTGGTATATTAACCTAGCTTTTGTAAATATTTACCTGTTTGATTTGTTTTTTTGTTTTTATTAGCATCTAATTTGTTTTAAATTTTAAAATAAAATCCCTTAATTCATTATTTGCTGTGGATTTCCTTTTTTGAAATTGTCATTTGATTTGCCTCTTATTTTTTAATTAGTTTCATAAATGTTTATTTTTTTTTTTGAGAAGTTAGGTTCAATTTTATCTATTAACTTAAAGATTTTTGCTTATAGATTTGGTTATAGATTTTTTTCCTCTTGATAAGTTTTTCCCCTTTAAATTCATCTCACATTTTAATATAACTTTTGCATTTATTATTATACCAATTTTTTTCACTCTTTTTAAAAAAAATCCTTTACCAAACTTTATGAATGGAACTTAAACCCATAATCAGTCAGGATCAAATTGTCCCCTGACAATTCTATTCCTCATTGTATCACTCAAAGCAGTCATGAAGCTCCTGACACCATTTCTGGGTACCCTGAACTACTCTTTCCCTATTGATATTTTTCATTCTTTAATTCTGGAAGTCCCTGACTCAAGTTCTGCTATTGTTGCTCCTGCTGCCCCTGAATATTCTGCTTTGTCTCTTGCCCAAAGCCAGCTTCCATCTTTCCTAGAAAGCCACTTCTCCAGGGCAAGGATCCTACTGACAGCAATAGCCTAGCTACTTCTCCCCCATGTTAGTAACATATTTGTTTTGTGGTCACTAATCTGGAAATGCCAATTTTCATCTTATACCTGTGGGGTACTTTTACATATTATCACTGGATCTGTTGGTTCTTTCATTTACTTCTTTTCCTACAGACCTCTCTTTTCTTCTTTATCTAAGTGCCTTAAGCCTTTGGCATTCTGGAAAAAGGCCATTTCAATCCTTTTATAGTATCCTGAGGTTCCTTTCATTACCATGAAGGTCTTTTTCCTCCACCTATTATTTTAGGAAAATACCTCCTCCTAGATCAAATTATCCAGAATTGGAATGGGCTGTCTAAGGAGGTTCTCAATCAAAGATTAGACAGTGACTCATTTAGAATGTTGTAGAGAGAATACTTTGTATGTATAGATTCAGGGGAATGACCTCTGAAGTCGCTTTCAAGTTTTAAATTCTGTGATTTTTATTTGTTTATTACCACCCATAAAGGGGCTTTTCATGATGACAGTTACCCTCTAACCCCTTTAATCTGTCTGCTTCTTTCTTGTAGGGATCCAGACAAAAAAATCCAAACTGTGTATAGGTCTTTTTCTAATGAAAACACAGTTAGAAATTATAAATTTACACCAAATCTTGACCTTTTCAAGAAACTATGTGATTTATTATTTATTACTAAAACAGCAAAGACTCCTTTTACATTCCTGGGCTGCTGGTCTAATTTTTAGTATTCTTTTTGTACTGTTTCAGTTCTATAAAACATTAGTTCAGCATTTTCCCTGATGAGGTAAATTGAAGCCAATTGATGCAAATACCCTTCCCCCCAACTTTTTCCATCTCACATCATTCATACATCTTTCCCTCCTTACCTCTGTCTTCATTCATTGGCTGTCTCCCATACCTGAAATGTTCTTCTTCACTTAGTCTCCCAGTTTCCTTTAGGATAGCTCAAATCCAACCTAATATAGAAAGTCTTTCTTAGTGAGCTACTTTCCTTCACCCAATGATTATCTGTACATAATTATTTGAATGTTGTCTCTGTGATCTGAATGTGATCTCCTTTGTATCTCCAATGTTATCACAGTTCCTAGAATATAATAAGAACTAAAATAGATGCTTGGGCGGCCAAGTGGCATAGTGGATAGAATGCAGGTCTAGAGTATCAAATTCTCATTTTCCTGAATTCAAATCTGGCTTCAAGTTAGCTATGTAACTTTCAGCAAGTCACTTAATCCTGTCTGCCTCAGTTTCCTCTCAGCTAGAGAAAGAAATGGCAAACAGCTCCAGTATCTTTTCCAAGAAAACCCCAAATGAAGTCACAAAGAGCTGGAGATGACTGAACAACAAAAAAAAGAGATGTTTCTTCACTGACTGATAATAAGTTTAAGCTTGACCTTAACTTTTTTGAGAGCTTTTTGACTATAAATTACAATATTTGCTTCCATGTGCTTTTTTCTTTTTCTTTCTTTCTTTTTTTTTGGAGAATGCTCTCTTATTTTAGATGCTGTTTAATTTATTCAACTCTGTAGAAACCATGTGCCTTTTATTTTTGTTAAGGCTTTTATTTTTTATTAATAATTGTGATTGTTGTTTGCTGTCAAAGAGGAGGAGGAAGATTCTGTTATTAGTGAGAATATCTGTTTTGTGGATTGCTAAACATTTTGTCATTCTATTACTAACCTCTTACACTCTTATCAGATCTTCAGATGACAGACATACCATCTGTCTTTTTTTTTTTTTTTTTAGCTTAGCCAGGACCTGATAGAGTTTATGTTCTGCTGACACAATATTTGAAAACCCAGGTTCATTTTCTTATTATGGTCATAGACTAGAAGGGAAAGTCATTGGAGTAATTAGAGAAGCTTCAGCACAAACACATATAGTGATAATAACTGCCACTGATATCATATGCATAGTGTTTTAAGATTTACATAGTTACATATGTAAGTAATTATATGACAATAATAATAAATGCTTTTCTCTTAAAAATAAACAACCTTGTGAAATAATTCTGTTTTTCTTGTCTCTCAAGTACAGATGAGCATTGCTACGGAGATGACACAAACTCATATCACACAACTGATACAGTGTGTATGACTTTAAAAAAATTAGTATAACTCCAGTGACACTCTTTCTGCATCTATAAAATAAAAACATAGAAACTTAATGGGATTCCTTTCAAGTCTCAATCTTTGATACTGTGATGATAAGAAAAGCTATCACTTGTTCACTCATTAGTAGTATTGAGATTCAACTTCCTTCAGAGTATTAAAATAAGTGTTCTTTCTACTCTACCATAAAGCTTCTAATGCATAATAAATGTGAATATCTAGTTTCTTCAGTAACCAGGTAGTAATAATAATAATTTCTGCATAAATTACTTATAAGGTCTTTTTTGGATCCAAAATTCTCTAAATTTGAGGGACTAGATTGGTTCTCATGATGTTCTAACCAAGTATCAATTGTCAAAGCTGTTTGATTAAAAATAAGCCTAATTTCTTCATTCTTTTTATTTTCTGCTGCATCTGTATTCTGACATATAATTTGCACTTTCCACCTCTATTCCAGTATATATTTCATTTGGCAATTAAAAGATCATGGAAGCATCATAAATTTGGAATTGGAAGAGAACTCAAGACCTTCAGATGAGTAAATAAATATCTTTTCTTTTATCCATTGTGTAGGTTTCCTATCACATATTCCACACTCAGATTTTTTTGAAATTCTGTATGAATAAGTAAGTATAAAGACATCTTGTATATTGAGGAATAGAGAAAGTCTTCGCTATTACCCCAGCTCATAACTTAGATATGACTTCTTATTCTCTTACCTTTTCCTCCATCTCTATTCCTGCTCTCCTTTCCCTGATCCATATCCAATCTGTTTCCAAGACTTGCTGATATTATTTTTTCAATAATTCTTGATTATACTCCTTTTTTCCTCTGATACCGTCACTCTTCTGGTTCAGATTCTGATCATCTCACTCTTGGCTTAGTACAATAACTTTGGGTCTGCCTGTCTCAAATCTTTTATCACTCCAGTCCATTTTCCATTCAGCTGTTAGTGATCTTCAGGCTTGATCTTTCGTCATCCTATTCAATATTATCTCCTTGATCAAATGTAAAATCCTCTATTTAACATTACAAACCACTAATAACTTGGACTTCCCTACATTTCCAGTCTTCTTATACTTCATTACGCTCCTTTCCCCTATACGTACTTTGATCCCATGAGCCCGGCCTTCTTACTGTTGCTCCATGTGCTTTGCTATGTATGCATTCCATTTTCTGACTCTGGGCATTTTCATTGATTATTCCCCCTCCCTAAAACTCTATCCCTTCTCATTTCTGCCTGACTTCCTTTATGTCCCTTCTAAAATCTCACCTTTTACAGAAAATCTTTCTCAATCTCTCTTAATTTTGTCTTTTCTCTGTTGATTATCTCCAATTTATCCTGTAATAGCTTCTTTGTTCAGTTGTTTGAATATTGTCTCCTCGATTAGACTGAGTACTTTGAAAACAGGGACTGGCTTTTATCTATCTTTATATCCTTATGTCTTTGGTATCATAGTTCCTGTGACACTGTTGATGGTTAATAAATGTTTATTGATTGACTGACACAGGCCTGGGCAACTTGACTTGAATAGGAAAGGGGAATTCCTATTTTAAAAGTCTCTATCACTGGTTTTTGAACTCAAATACTTCTGATGAAGGAAAAAGCAATAGGTCTTCTCTTTGAGTACAAGAATACGTGCTGATAATTCAAATGACTGAAGAGGGAGACTTCTGTAGTAGAAAGAACCACTCAATTTTGAATGAGAAGACCAGGGTACTAATCTCATCACTGTTAACTGACAAACTGTGATTTTTTTTTTCCCATCCTTTTCTTAATCAGAAAAACCAGAGTATCATCCAATCTAATGAGTTTTGAGTATACTTCAAACATACCAGTTAAAATCTAATGGAACTTGACATGTAAATAGCAAAATCCATAAATTAATAAGCATTTATTAAATGCCTGTTATATGTCAGACACGGTATAATCACTTTAGTTGTCCTTCAGCTATCTTTTATTCTTCTCTAGATGCTTATGAATGAGTTTGAAATTTTCCTTTTCTTCAAAACCTCTCTTCCTTCTTCTCTTCCTTTTTTTCCAGATATGCTGAGTTCTTGTCATTATGAATAAAAGCATTTTATCTTCTACTTATTAGTGTGTAATGAAGAATTGAGAGAAAGGAATATTCTAAATAAACTTTGCAATCTGGCACATGATTCTTTTGAATGAACCAATTTTAAAAGGATGACTACTTTTCAGGGCCATTTAGAAAGGATATATGGACTAAATGACTTTGGAGGTCCGTTCCAGTTTTGAGTCACTGGGATTCATGGAAAAAGTAAACTCAAAATGTAGAATTCTGTGGTATACTGGACACTGGGCCATTGAAGTAAATTGTCTTAGATAACCATAGATTATCTGGAATCTTATGTAACTGTAGGACTCATCTAGTTCAACTTTTCTTCATTTTCCAGGTGAAGAATTTGAGCCCCAGAGTTTAAATTATTTATCCAAGACTACACAAGTAGTTGCAGAACTAAAATTTAAGCCCAAATCTCCTTGTTTTCTCTCTGTGGCTCTTGTGGAGAGGGAGATAAAGGAGATGACAACACAGCTTTATATGCTAATTAAAATTGGTGGTCTGCTTCACTCTGGTCCAGAATTGGTCATTGATTTCAAATCATTATTAATATGCAAGTATCAAAAAGATTTCAAGGCTTAATTATTAACTGGGCAGATCTAGTATTATCTGAGACCAACAAAAATTAAAATTGTCACAAAAATATTTTGACCTTTAAAAATTTTGTGTGACTAAAAACTACAATAAAGATTATTTCTTGAATATGTTATGTATAAAATATTATGTACATACTAATTATATAATTATCTTTTTGCTTCAAGGTAATGTATTTTCTGATTCATTTGATAAAAGAAAAACTTCAGCTTTTTTGCACATTATTATAATTTCTATTGATCCCGCTTCTCTATTTTCAATCCAAACTGCTATATACTTCTTTTTCATCGGTTAGTTCATTCCATTCACATTCACAGTCATCAATGTTAATTTTGTATTTATCTCAATCCTATCCTTTCATACTTTTATTTTCCTCCCTCCTTTACAAAAAGGGGATTAGGACACAAATGCTCTATGCTTCATAAAACTTATTTCCATCCCCTGCTCCCTCTTTTCTTTACACATAGTATCCTTTCTCCTTTTTTTTCCCAAAGATAGAATTTATTTTTCTTATGACTAATCTCTTCCTGAATCTATCCTCCTTTTTAAGTCTCTTGTTCTCTTCCCCATCCCTACTTGATTCCCTGTTGATTTTTAATGTGTTTCCATTCCAAATGCCTTTCCCCCTCATTGTATGTATAATGTTTTTAAATTCCTGACATCTTAATCTTAAGAATTCAATGATATGAAAAAAATTCACCAAATAATGAATTATTCTGTATTTTTCATAACTTTTATTTATAAGTATAAGAATGAAATGATTTACCAAGAATTCTGCAGACTTGCTGATGAAGCCAAAAAAAGATTTTCATTTGGGATCTTGCAAGAACTGATTTCTAAATGAAGCACAAAAGCACAGCCTTTTATTTTCTGTTCAGAAATGCAGTTTCCTCCCTTGATTCCCCATCGACTGGGTACTATAAAGGTTGCACCCTATCCCATGTTCCTAATCCCCCCACATGAGCGTCCCCCAGGGTTTACCTTAGTGGGGACATAGTTCAGTCCTTCTTTTGATTCCCTTTGGCTGGGTACTACAGAAGTTATAGTCTATCCAGAGCAGCTAATTCCCTAACCCTTAATTCCCTTCCCTTATTGTTCATTTTACTTCATTGTGTATATACTCTTTCTGAATTTAATAGTACATTTCCTATTCTAATTTATGACTTCCTTCTACAAGTATTATTTCCTTTGCTCCATGATAGACTAATCCTGTAACTCTGTTGAATTAAAACCCCTCATACATTTCTCATACATGTTTAAAAAAATGAATGTTACATAAAAAGTCTCAAGTTTTCTGCTAAAAGATATAATAATAAATGCATGTTTTATTATTTTTAGACTATTGTGACAATGATTTAAAAACATGTTTTATCTGGCAAGTACTTTATTGATCTCCTTTGTCTTAAAATTATTTCAGTATTGTGCATACTCATTAGCAAATATTCAAACACTTGAAAATACAAACAATGCTATTGGATAGTATTTAAAAATTATAACATTTAGCAATATTAACAGCAACATACCTTATCACATGTTGAAATTGCCAGCTTAAGGACTTATTTGCTTCCACTATTGGAACAAAATTCATAGGATTTATATACTATTATAATACTATGCATGTATTTATTAATATTTTATTTACAAGGATGATTCACCATTAGAAGAAAAATTCTATGTACACCTTTATAACATAGCAATGATTACAAACAAGATTGACTGAATAGATCATGATTACTTCTCTCCTATATTTTCCTGTCCTGTAAGTTTTTCCTTCTTTTGCTTTTGAGTGGAAATCAATGGATTCTTTCAAAGCAAGAATGCCTCTATGTCGATTGTTAACCTTTAATTCTCACAGTAGAAACAAATTATTTTTCCCAATTTCCTAATTGATTTTTTTTGATATTTGGAAAACATAAATTTCCTGAAAAATACAAGGAAGAAATTACCAGTTGAAAACTGTGTGTGTTTTGTGTGTGTGTATGCAGCCCTCCTTTATATATATCATATAAAAGCTAGACATCTATGCATATAGCTTCTCTAATTCCTTCATGATCATATCATTTCTTTTCACTCATACTAACTATGTAAGGTAATAAATTCCTCTCCCTCCCTTACTCTTTTTTCCCCTAATGTATTCCCTTCCTCTTCCTTTTCTTTCTTATAAAGTTCATTAAAATATGACTTGATTAATTTTCTTTATGATCCATTAATAATCTATATCAACCTGCCTACAGGGATCCTGTAAGTCAAATTGCAGGATCTTCTATTTGGTGGGCTTTCTATGGATGCCACAGTGAACTATAGGTTGTTAATCTGATTACTTCTTTCCTTGTCCAGTGCTTATAGTCATCTGAATACTAATTATGGGGTCCTTAGATGCTCAGCTAATTGCAGGTTCCATAAGTTCTTAGCTAAGTTCAGTCCAGATTTCTGCAAGCATTAAGCTTCCCTGGCTAGCCCATACTACCTGAAATGGATGGCCTTCCTGATTTCCACTTCTGAGCCAAGCTTTTCTATCTGAACCTTTTCCATAGGACCAACAGGTTTCTAATTGTCTCTTTATATGAACCTGGACTGACAAAACCCACTTATATAACTTCCCTGAGAATTTTTTGATTATTTCATGGTCTAGGCCCCCATAATTGCTAAAGAAGTTGTAAGTGAACTATACTATTCTGCTTTTATTCCTTCTATCATCTTGAGTAGAGCCCCCGTTTTGTTTTCTTCAAATGAGAAACTAAGATTGAGTTAACTTATATGTATTCAAATCAAACTCCATTAATAGTCAGGAATCGAGGGCTCTAATTTGAATTGTATTACTTAATTATTGTATCACAGTCTTCTTGTAAAGAGTAAGTATTCTTATTTTGTGATGATTTTGAGTTTCGAATGAACTGTTTGTTTTATGTGAAAACTCTAAAACATGACGCATTACTATTACTATTTTATTTGTTGTAGTCAGTGATAAAGCTTTAATCTAGACTTTCTTAGTAGAAATAATAATAGCTTATTTGATCATCTTTATTGTATCATTTGTAAAACAATAAAAATGGTTGATGTTATTTACATAGAATTTTAAGAGTTTGAAGGCCCTTTATAAAATAAGGATAAATGTTGAAAAGACTGAAAAAGCTGAAATACTAATGCATTGTTGGTGGAGTTGTGAAATGATCTAAACATTTTGGAGAACAATTTGGAATTGTGCCCAAAGGGCTATAAAACTGTGTATACCCTTTGATTCAGCAGTGTTTCTACTGGGTCTACAAGTCAGAGATCATAAATGAGGAAAAAGCAACCATCCATATATGCAAAAATGTTTATAGCAGCTCTTTTTGTAATGGCACGGAATTGGAAATTGAGTGTATTCCTATTAGTTGGAGAATGACTGAATAAGTTATGGTATATGAATATTATGGAATATTATTGTGCTATAAGAAATGATCAGCAAGATAATTTCAGAGATGTGTGGAGAGACTTACATGAACTGATGCTGAGTGAATATAGAACTAAGAGAACATTGTACACAGCAACAACAAGATTATGTGGATAATCAATTGTGATGGACTTGACTGTTTTCAACGAGATGATTCAAGATACTTCCAATAGACTTGTGATGGAGAGAGCCATCTGTACCTAGAAAAAGGATTATGGAAACAGAATTATAGCATGGTATTTTCACCTTTTCTGTTGTTCTCTGATAGCTTTTTTTTTCTTTCTCATTTTTCCTTTTTGGTCTGGTTGTTAACTGTTTCTAGTTGATTCTCTAGGATTCTCTAAGTGTACTATCGTATTATCAGCAAAGAGTGATAATTTTGTTTCCTCATTACTTACTCTAATTCTTTCAGTTTCTTTTTCTTCTTTTTTCTAAAGCTAACATTTCTAATACAATTTTGAATATAGTGGGCAACCTTGTTTTACTCCTGATCTTATTGGGAATGGATCTAGTTTATTCCCATTACATATCATGCTTGCTGATGGTTTTAGATAGATGCTACTTATCATTTCAAAGAAAACTTCATTTATTCCTATGCTCTCTCATGTTTTTAATGGGAATAGATGTTGAATTTTACCAAATGCTTTTTCTGCCTCTATTGTTATATTTATATCATTTCAGTTTGGTTATTGATATAGTCAAAAGCTAATAGTTTTCCTAATTGTCAACTAGCCCTGCATTACTGAAATAAAATTCTAGTTGGTCATGGTGTATTATCCTGTTTGCCGTAATCTCTTTGCTAATATTTTGTTTAAGATTTTTGCATCAATATTCATTAAAGAAATTGGTCTATAATTTTCTTTCTTTTTTTGACCCTCCCTGGTTTAGGTATCAGCACCATATCTGTATCATAAAAGGAATTTGGTAGGATTCCTTCTTTCCCTATTTTTCCAAATAATGTGTATAGTATTGAAATCAATTGTTATTTATATGTTTGGTAGAATTCTATCCTATCTTGTTAGGAAAAAGTTAAGACATGTAGACTTTTTCTTTTGGCTGAGGCAATCAGGGTTAATGACTTGCCCAGGGTCACACAGGACATGTAGACTTTTATCTTTTTTTTCATAATTATAACTTTTTATTGACAGAGCCCATTATTCTAGTTCATCATAGTCACTGTCTTATGATAATAGACAATTTACTAGTATTTTATGATTCCTATCTCTTAGCAAAAATGTAGAAATATATGTTAATAAGTTTCATATATTAATAAACATGTACATAAAATATAAATATGTTACAATTTCATTTATAAACATGTATATATATATATATATATATATATATATAAATATTTAATATTGAATCTTGGTAGGATTTTAACAAGTTTCATACAAAAAAAGAACAAGTAGAGTAAATATTTTAAAATTTCCCCATTTTCATGTTCATGAGCCCTTAATGCTTCTAGAAATTTTTTTTTTACTGTAATCATCTAAACATATACAAATATGATAAATGTATTAAGTGGTTATTTTTTGTAAGGTGCTGTGCTACATGCTGGAATACAAATACAAGAAAACAAGATAGGTCCTACCATCAGTGAACTTAATTCTAATGTAGGAGAATAACACATATTTGCTGCTGAAAAGTGAGAGCAGTGTTACACTTCAGGTCATGAAGCAGGTCAAGAAAGAGGAGTACAGAGAGAGTTTAAGCACAAGTTTCATTTCTTCTTTCTGTTATTATCTTTTTTATTTATTACAATCTAGTAGTTAAAGAAGATAAGACAGAAATTTCATTGAGTTTTGTAATTCTTCTCTTTCTCCTCCTTCTTCCAAGTAGAGAGTGTTATATTAAAAAAAAAAAAAAGACCGCTTGGAATCCAGCAGGATTGAGAAGTAAACTGGAGATGGCTGCCATTGTACACTGCTACTCCAGTTACAAGCTAGTTCAGGATTGGTGCTCAACCAACTCTCTTTTATTCCCTGATTATCATGGGAAGTGAGTGTGTTCTGAAGTGAGACACATGTGGAATTGAAGAGAGAACAAGGTTTATACTGTTATTTCAGTTCTTTACCCTTCCCTTCAAGTCTCAGATTAGTCCAGGTTGCATTTGCCATCTAAATTACAATTGATTGGATTTATAATCTGAGTTACAATTGGTCAGATTTAAAATCCCCCTTATCTGCCAATTCCACATGTCAAAAACCTTATGCCTTTTCAATGACTTTAGCTGGTTTGGGCTGGTTTAGTTCTGGGCTCCTTTATCAGGAATTTTGTGGTTTAGTTAGTTCCTTGGCTCACATGGTGATTGTTTGGAAATAAGATATTTCATCCCTCCTTTCAATTTGTTTTGAATATATCTGTGGAATCAACTTCTCATATACTTCATAGGAGTCATACCCCTTGTATGTGGGTGCTTTTTCTAAAGGAAAATAAATCTTGATATCTTGGGGTTTAGGGGCCAGGTATTTTTTTCTTCCTTGTTTATTCTATCACCGTTTTGTTTTTTTTGTTGTTGTTGTTGTTGTTTTTAACTTGGATAATTAAGTCTTTTGTCTAATATAATTTTCATTTATGATTTCTTCAAATAAAATTTAGCTTTGGCAAAACTCATTGGGATTCAAATAAAACTATTTGACTATGCCTTTAAATCCAAATTACTCTGACTCTCATTGAGTGACCAATTAATTGCCCCAGCCCAAGCTTCACTTGTTCATTGTTTGGGTTTTGATGGCTCAGAGTGAATATAAATAGCAATTGTTTCTGTTCTGACCAAAAACTCTGTGGGAATGACTCTCCCTGAGTCATTCTTTTGTGAAGGCAAAGTTGGCCTTCTTTTACTTCAGTTTTTACCCAGTCTTTAATTGGTGTTGCCTCAGACAAACAAACTTAAGCAAAATCTTAGTTTAAAAGGCCGGGGTCTCTCACTGTATCCTATGCCATTGCCAGTTTGTCTTGATGTCTTGCCACTGGACTCCAGTGACTCTGGAGAAGAGAATTGGACTGATGACTTTGCCTTACTTAAATCTACTTCACTTGCAAGTTAAGATATCACTATGTGATGTCATTGATCCTCTTTGAAAATGAAGTGCGAGAAATCATAATCATTGGTACAGAGAATTCTCCACTAGGTAACTCTTTGTATTAGTGCAAGTTAACATTTTCTATATACCTTATACTCTTGAAAAATTAACTTGGGAAACTAGAGGTTTGGTCACTTTTCTGTGATCACACAGAATGTATTAGAAGTTGGACATGAATCCAGGTCTTCTTGGATTTAAGTCAAAGTCTCTATATACTATTCTACTTTGCCTCTAAAGCAGAATAGAAATATTCTACTAGACATCTACAAAATAATATATTTTGCTTACAGGAATCCACATTTTCATTGCTGTGAGTACTCTCTTCATCACTAAAGATCTAAACTGGGCTTAACTCAACCTTCAATAACTCATATCCACTAAAAGTGATCAATCCTCTCTCTTGGATTTTCTTTTCTTCATCATCCATAATTAATTTTCTTAGTGATCCTATCAACTCACATGAATAATTATAATTCTGGTGCTAATGATTCTCAGATTTACTGGTTTTCCAGTCTCTCATCACCAACTATCTTTTGGACATCTCAAACTCAATAGTCAATAATCATTATTAATTGCCTGTGATGTGTTAGGTACTGTACTGACTACAGGGAATACCAGTGCAAAAAAAGAAAGACAATTTCCACTTTTAAGGAACTTAAAATGTTTAAAGACTGATGAGGTTAGGGTAGTGAAGGAGAGGTGGGGCAAGGATGGGTGAGAGTTTCCTTGTTTTCCAAGGCACGGGTTCCCAGTGAAGGAAATTCACTTACTCAAAGGCTGTGATAAAAAAAAAAAAAGAAAAAAAAAAGGTTTTTATTGTTAAAAAGACACCAAGATAAAGGCTTTCTTGGTGGGCAATATTCTCAAGAGAAAAGTGATTTTGCAAAGAGGCAAAATGGGCCTTTTCTGAAGGCCCATTTTATACAGGAATCTAAGAATAGGCAAGATCATTTGAGTTCGTATATGAAAAGAGACATTTTCTGGAGACTCATCTTCCTGTTTCCAGAGGATGTAAGACCATTTGAGTTTGTATAACTTTTTGTTGGTGATTTTACATAACTTTACAGAGCTGTCTCAGGTCAGAGTTTTGCTCTCATCCTCTACCCCCTCAAGCAATAAGCACAAATTCTTTTGGGAAAAGGGTCGAGGGTCTTCTGTATCTATTTCATGCTGGAAATGGCTGTAGACCTGATCCTAAGTGTGGGGCGAGGGGGGGGGGGAGGAGGAGGAGAAAAGAGAGGGGGAGAGGGGAGAAGGGGAGTCATGCTTGGGGGAGAGAAATGAGATCTGAAAATAGCAGCCACAATGTCCAGTGGATATGGAGTTTACATATCAGTTGTCTCAGGATCCCCAGGTTGCAAGAAAAGCTGGAAGTTTGCAGCTCCAAGCCTAGAGGAAACAAATCTCACGAGCAATCTGAAAATTCAGGGACCAAATATGAGCAAAAGGATAATAATCAGAAGAGGAGTTAGTATGGAGGCTAGTAGGGGTCATATCCAGGAATTCCACCCAGAGGAGGACTGGAGAGGGGTGAGAAACTGCTCATGGATGTCTTGCATCCAGGCAGTCTTTTGTAAGATTCTCTCAGTGCATAGCTCAACTTTCCTTGAATTGTTAATGTACATACAGCAGAAAGATGCAGAACCATATTGGCCAAACAAGTCAAGAGATTCCTGGATCTCCCTTAGGGAATGACCCGTTGGCAAGCTGGTTTATTGTGGCTGTCAGGTTGGAGAGAATGCTTTCATGCTCTACATATCCAACCCAGGGAATTAATACCCCAGCCCTTTTCTTCAAGTACCACAGAGCATTTTCCCCAAATCCCCATTTATGTCTCCTCAGAGGAGTGGGGGCTCTGTCTGGGGTACTGCCGTTGTATACAGTGAAAGGGGTAATCAAGTAGCCCAGGGTGCAAGATCGTAGGGTTTGAAAGGAGTCAGGCACCGGGTGGAGAGAATCACGGGGTGGATGAGGGTCAGAAGTATTTCTCTTAATAAGCCCCTTAGAGGTGCTGGAGGGGGGTGGGGAACTTACTTTGCAAAGGAAAGCATATCCCTTAGGTGCACAGATGGTACCTGAGGTCAGATACTGAAGCAATCTCCTGGTTGCTCGGCCCCATGGATGTGTATAGTCAGAAAGCATTATATCAATTGAAATATTAGTTTTTCAGGAGGTTATGGAGAAGCTTTAAAGAAGGAGCCATAGAAGCAGTGTGAAGAGCTTGCCAGGATAATCCCGGAATGGGTTCCCCACGGTTACTTTCTGGGGAGGTACATGATCAAAGGTGCACCTGTGACCCACCTGTGCAGCTGGTGCAAGTTGCTGAGATGAAATTGCAGCAGGCCTGAGAGAGATCTCACTCGCTTGCACCCACAATATTGGTGGTATTGGTCAGTGTCCCCACATCAGAGATATAAACCTGGCCATCATGGGAATCTACTGTCTCTATAGTGTGGTGATATGTAGTTATAAGATCCTTCCTGGCCAGGAAGCAGGCGACAGTGGAGTCGGAGTAGTTCCCTTGGGGGTTAGCTAGTACGAAGGGGGTGGCTTCCAGGGATGAGAATGGGACCTTTACAAAGAATGTATTAGGCCGCATCTTGTGGGCCCCCCCTGGGGGTGGGGATGGCGTACCCAGCAATCCTGGACACCCCCATACCCCGCAGAGTCCCCTGGTTTGACCAGGAAGTTGTTACCCCAATGTCGAGGGCCCACGGAATAAGACGAGGAAAGCTGGAGAGAGAGCAATAGGAGTAGACTCCTCATAATGAGGAAAGGAGATTCTTTCTACAGAGTTTTTCCAGGAGTCTTGCAGAACAGAAACTTGAGGTCCTCACAGGAGTACTCTGGGTTATCTGAAGGAGAGGTAAAGAAGCACCATTTTTAATTCTAGAAATATGAGTCCAGCTGGGGGATGCTTCCAGTTTAACTGCCATTGAAGTGGTCAGAATGACCCTGTATGGGCCTTTCCACTTTTCACTTAAAGGGTGGGATCCCTGGGGTTTCCAGGTTTTCAAATACACATCACCTGGATTCACAGGGGATGGGATTTGGTTTGAAGCTTCCAAGGGCCTAGGGAGGTGCTCATTTGCGTATTCCGAGAGCTCCTTTTGAAATGCACTGAGCTGAGTGGAGAACTGAGAGATCCCAAACAAAAGTTCAAAAGGACTTGGTTTAATTATTTCCCTGGGGGTGATTCTGACCCTAAGTAGCCCTAATGGAAGCTTTTTTATCCAGTCCTCTCTAGTCTCCAGGCGGAGTTTAGTAAGGACTCTCTTAAGTGTATGAGTCATTTTTTTCTACCTTCCCAGAGGCTTGAGGATACCAGGCAAAGTGGAGATGATAAGAAATGTTAAGTGTCTTGCCTACCCCTTGGGTTAGCTGAGAAATGAAGACAGGCCCCATTATCATTCTGTAAAGAGCTGGGCAAGCCAAAACGTGTATGATCTCTTTCAGCAAGCACTTCGTCACTTCCTGGGCCTTCTCAGTCCTAGAAGGAAAGGCTTCTACTTAGTGAATGGATCAATAAATACTAGAATCAGCTTAAAACCTCTACAAGAGGGCATATGCATGAAGTCTAGTTGCCAGTCCTCACCAGGACACGTGCCTCTTCTCTGGACTGGCTTCAGGAGAGGTAGAGACTTAACGGCTCCCTCAGGATTCCCCTGGGCACAGACTGGGCAGCCTGGCAGACTTGTCTGATCGTTTCTCCCAGCTTGTGGCCAGTGAAAACATGTTTCACCAGGGAATGGAGGGCATTTCTCCCCAGGTGGTGGCCTGATGGAGACCAGAGATCAGTTTCCACTGACTTGCCTCTGGGATTGAGAGGTGGTTTGAGGGCCTTTGAAACCAACCAGAGGGAGAAAGGGTGTACTCCCGTTCCTTTGCGAGAGCCTTTTCCTATGAGCTATAGGAAGGGGTAAAAGAATCAGGGAGCTGGGGAATTAAAGGTGCCATCATTGGTGAAAGGGCAGCTGCTTTAGCAGCTGAATCTGCCAGCCTGTTTCCCTTAGCCTGAAGTGAATCTCCCTTCTGGTGCCCTTTACAGAATGTGACCGAGACCTCGCCAGGTTCACAGACAGCTTGCAGTAGACGCAGAATTTCTCCCGTACCTTTAATGGGAGAGTTTTTCACTTTCAACAAGCCCCTTTCTTTTCAAATAGCTCCGTGAGCATGCAAAATATGAAAAGCATAATTGGCATCAGTGTAGATATTGACTCTCATCCCCTTCTCCAGTTCTAAAGCTCTGGTCAAGGCAGTGAGCTCCACTTTCTGAGCAGAAGTTCCAGGAGGCAATGGCTTAGCCTCCAGATTGCTATGAAGAAACACCACTGCTTTTCTCTCCCCGCCCTCAAGAAAGCTAGATCCATATGTGAACCACTCCCCATCTGAGTTCTCAAGAGGGGTGGTATCTGCTGAATTAGAATCTATAACTTCCTCACAATTATGGACAATCTCTCCTGGTTGAGAGACGTCAGGGAGAAGAGTGGCAGGATTTAAAGTGTGACAGACTGCAGAGTCAGCTCAGGGGTATCCAGCATGAGAGCCTGGTACCTAGTAAGCCTCCCACTCAAGAGCCACTGATGCCCTTTAGCTTCTGGAATAATTTGGACTCTGTGGGGGGTTAAAACCTCAAATGGCTGACCCAAGGTCAGTTTGGAGGCTTCCTCAATTAACAGGGCTATGGCAGCCACTGCTCTAAGACAGGAAGGCCATCCTAGGGAAACTGAGTCTAGCTTCTCTGAGAAATAAGCCACAGGCCTGGGATCAGGTCCTAAAGGCTGGGTAAAGACCCCCAAAGTTTGCCTATGCCTTTCATCCACATACAGGGTGAAAGGTTTCTGTAAATCAGGGAGGGCAAGGGCAGGGGCAGAAATCAGTTTGACTTTCAGGGTTTTAAAAGCCTTTACCTGATCAGGTCCCCATTCAAGAGCAAGATTGTAGGGACCTTGAATAGAATCATAGAGGGGTTTGGCAATAATCGCAAAATTGGGGATCCAGATCCTGCAGGAGCCGGACATGCCTAGAAAGGTACAAGCTGCTTCTTTGAGGCAGGGTCTGGGAGGCTTAAAATAGCCTGTTTCCTCTCCTCAGTTAGAGAGTGAGAGGTGAGGGTGAGATTGTGGCCCAAATATTTGACAGACTGGCGGTCAATGTGGGCCTTTGGTAGGGAGACCCTGTAGCCTCTTGAGGCTAGAAAATTTAAGGTCTTTATGGCCGCTGTCAGAGACTCCTCTCTGGTCAGGCTGCAGAGCAGAGCAAAATGTCATCTACATATTGGATAAGGCTGCTGCTTGCCCAAATAGGTGTGGACAGTCATGGAAGCCTTGAGGCAGAACCGTCCAAGTTAGCTGGTGGGGGGAGTTCCCCTGACTTAGCCCATTCAAAAGCAAAAAGGAACCTTGAGTCCTTATGCAAAGGTATGCAGAAAAAGGCATCTTTAAGGTCCAGGTGGAGAACCATTGTGTATTCTCTGGAATCTGGGTGAGAATTGTATATGAATTGGGATGAATGGGAATGACCTCTTCATTAATTGCCCTAAAATCCTGCACTAGGTGGTAATCTCTATTTGCCTTCCTGACGGAAAGAATCAGAGTATTACAGGGGGAGTGGCAGGGAATCAGGAGTTTGAATGTAAGGAACTTGTCAATCAGAGGCTGCGACCCTAGCCTGTCTTCCTGCTTAATTGGCTATTGACACCTATGAGGAAATACAGTAGGATCCCGCAGCTTAATGAGCGCATGCTTCACCCTTCTGGGAATGCCCTGGTCCCACATGGAAGAGCCTATTTCCTCCCAGATTCCATAGGGAATGTGTGTGTGTGTGGGGGGGGGGAGGGGTCGGAAAGGGACACAAAGAGATTATTTGGAGGTTTGAGCACAGAGAATTGGGTCCCTAGTTTTACCATTAAATCTCTATCCATCAGTGGAGTGGGACAGGAAGGGATAATTAGAAAAGAATATGGAAATAATAGCTCCCCAAAACAGCAAAGCAGGGGAAGAGTTTCCAAACAGTTTCTATGTCTCCCCTCAATTCCCATCACCTTATGGGGGGAGGGGCAAGTGGGATCCGAATGCTCTAGCAAAACACTGAGAGAGGCTTCCCTGTCAAAGAGAAAGGAGATGAGCATACCTGTTATGTCCAAAGTCACTCTGAGCTCAGCATCGCTGATGGAGGAAGGGGGGCCATAGCCAAACCAGGGCCTCGTTAGTCCAGGTCTTGAGAGTCCTGAAGGGAGAGACTGGGGGCGGTAGCCCTCCCCTTGCCTGGGCAGTTGCTCTTCCAGTGTCCTCCTATTTGCATCTAAGGCAAGGGCCTACAAGCTGGCTCTTCAGAGGGCAATTCCTTGCCCAGAGGCCTTGCTTATTGTACCTAATGCACAAACCCTTGGGCCCCTTGGAAATAGTGGCAGCCAGAATCTGGGCCTGCTCTTTGTTCTTTGCTCAGGCTTTTTTGGGAGGCAATATCATTCTCAAGAGAGAAGTGATTTTGCAAAGAGGCATTTTCTGAAGTCCTATTTTATACAGGAATCTAAGAATAGGTAAGACCATTTGAGTTTGTATATGAAAAGAGACATTTTCTGGAGACTCATCTTCCTGTTTCCAGAGAGTGTGAGACCATTTGAGTTTATCATGAAAAGAGACATTCTCTGAAGATTCATCTTCCTGTCTGCAGAGTATATTAGACTATTTGCTTATGTATAACTTTTTGTTGGTGATTTTACATAACTTTACAGGGTTGTTTCAGGTTAGAGTTTTGCTCTCATCAAGACAATAGACAAAACGGAGAGAGAAAATAAGAGTACAGATGCTATGGTGAAGAAATCAAAGAAATCAAAATAATATTGACCCTGTGACTTCACCTTTTAATGAGAAAGCCAGAAGGTACTGATGAAGTGTGAGTTACAAGGCTGACTGAATCTTGTAAGATGATAAAATTTCCCAATGATGAGTTTTCTGGGGGCATGGTGGAGAAAGCAAAGAAATTTAAAAGAATTGCAGCGAGATGAGAAATGAGATGTCTGTAAGTCTAAACATTTCAAGAACATGTTCACAAAAATGTCTTTACCCATAAACCCTCTTATCTTCTTGACGTCCCTATTATAGTGGACATCATCTCCTCACATCAACCCAAACTCACAACCTAGTTGTCATTTTTGATTCTTTTGCCTCAGTCATTCTACATATTCTCCTTTTTTTTTTTTTTGCCACATCTTGTCATTTCTATCTTCACAACATTGCTTATATATGTAGCCTTCTCTCTATTCCCCAAGTGTTTTAAAACCATTTTAAAACATTTTAAAAAAAAGTTTTGTGTCTCCAATTCTATTTCTTTCTCCCTTCCTTCCTTTCCCTTTCCCTGAGATGGTAAGCCATGTACAGTAATGTAAAACTTTGGTCACTTTGTGTAAGAAGACAAATACAAAAGAAATAAGGAAAATGAAAATAGAATGTTTCAATTGTTTTCAGACAGCATCATTTCTTTCTCTGGAGGTGGATAGCATGATTTCTCATGAGTCCTTTGGGATTGTCTTGGATCATTGTATTACTGAGAATAGCTAAGTTACTCATAGTACTTTGTCAGGCAATATTTCTGTTCATAGTATATTATCTTAAAGTTGTTGATTGTGCCCTTAGGAACATTAGAGTCTTCAAACATTTATTAGCATAAGAAGCGTATAAGAAAAATGAGACAATCTAGACTTTTCAATACTCTGAACACACACATACACATATATATATCAGTTGGAGATGCAAGTGTGGGCCTGAAAGCTTTAAAAACAGATGAAGAAATATACTTTACTATCTGTGGAGAGTCCCAGCTAGTTCTATAATGAGAATCTAGAGATTCTAAGATATTTTCTGAAAACAACCTATAAACAAATTTAATTTCACATAAATCAGAAGTCAAGTTCTCTATAAAGTAAACACTTAGTTGTTCAACCACAACTCCAGAAACTTATTGGCTTCATCTATTCACTAAGATTACAGGATAAGGAGACACGAGGGCCATATAACTGTGCATACAGTAGTTCCTAAAAAGTCCCAATTACAACCACATTTTGGTAAGGCAGGACATAAGGCTTGTGTCATTAAGATATAAAATTGAAATTCTTTAGTTTTTTAGCCAGTATTTCTACAAGTAATTACCAGTATCACTTATCATTTTTTTTGTTTGAAGCAATATTATTGTAGAGAAATGTTAAGAATTTTCTCTCTTGTTCATCACGATTTCCTCTTTATAGTATAACTCAACAGCTTACCATTAATTTTGCACAAACAAGTTTCCTTGGTTAACCATAGCTAACAGGGAAGAATAGAGTGGCTGGAGTGCTTAGAATAGTTCATTTGGCTTTGGTTCATACTTGGAGCGAATGAAAAGAACACTAGGTATTGAGTTTGATTTATTTGGATTCTTGTTGGTAAAAGAAAAATGAATTGTAATAATGAGGTAATATCTGTAAAAATATTTGCAAAAAGGACATAAAAACCATTCCTGTCAATCAAGAAGTATTTGAGCTATAGGAAAAATACATTTGTTTGTGAGAACATTAGTTGTCTCTAATGACTGTAATTTATACATTTTAGAGTGATATACCAAAGGAAGTGTTTCTTTCTACATTGACATAGCTTTTATTTTCACTTATATATAAATTAACCACAATTCCAATATGTAGGCACTAAACTGTCTTTTTTTTTCCAGAACAGATAAATTAATCCATTTCCAGATTCTTATCCTATTGTGACCTAAAGAAAATAGAAAAATGTGGCTCAAAATTGTTGGAGGTGGGCACTATTCAGGTTTTGATTAGTTGCTTGGCCTTAATATCAGGCTGTCTTGCCTGTGGGATAAACGGTGGAACCAATCTGTTTTTTCATGGATTAATGTTACTAAGACAATAATAGAACACAGCTTGTTCCACCTCTGTAAATAAACAGGATTTACAAAAGACTGACTTTTCCCACTATGAAAATTATTTATTAGTTTTTGCTAAATGTTAATGCAATAACTATCCTTGGTTCCACAGCATATTTCTCTTCTACTAATACAGAGGTCATGGACTAAGTGAAGAGAGCACCTAAACTCCTTGAAGGACAGATTCTCCTTGAATCCTGGCCTCTGTAAAAGATCCTGAGAGACAGGCACTACCCCCATTGATAACACTGTGATAAATCCACTCAAAAATAGAAGAGAAAAGCAGAAGAGATTAGAAAACAGAACACAACTATATATGTTCTTTACAAGAGACACATGTGGACTTATAAAGGATGATGTTATCTATGTTTAGAAGAGAAGAAAAATGAGCTAATTATAAATTACACAACTGATGTTGATTAAGTAATGTGACAAACCAAAATATTGTTTATGGTCTACACTTATTTTAAGTAATATAATAATGAGCAAAAATGTCTTCTGGGTTTCTGGGGATCTATGAACAAATAAAGGGTAATATGTAAGAAAGGTGTATTCCCACAAAAGCATATCTGTGTACTTATGAAGAAAGATCTAAAGTACATGTAAGTGGACCATCTGAACATCCTATATATTCCTCAACAATTTAAGCAGTCTGAATTATGTTATCTCTTTTATTATGATTATAGACCAAGGAGGTCAAATAGAAAATGCTTTTGTGGTGGCAAAAATAGGAAAGCAAGCAAATACTTGTTAGATGGGAAATGGCTAAAAATGTCTGATATATGAATAGAATGACATATTAATACACTAAAAGCAATGATGAATATGAGATTCAGAAAATGTTTTAGAAGATTTCTAAAACTGTTTAGAACAAAGAAAGCACAATTGAGAACATTATACATTAAAACACAATAATACAAAGGAAAATTGGATTGAAACATATATATACATATACATATACATGCTGATATACATATATATATTCAAACGTGTATATATATATATATACCTACATTCACATATGTGTGTTTGTACTTATATATTATATATAAATATATCACATATACATTTATATAAATCTATAAAAGATCTTAATACACTTGTTTGCCCTCTGTTTCTCTAAACATAGATAACATCATCCTTTCTAAGTCCACATGTGTTTCTTATAAAGAACATATATAGTTGTGTTCTATTTTCTAATCTCTTCTGCTTTTCTCTTCTATTTTTGGGTGGATTTATCACATTCACATTAATAGTTATAATTCCTAACTATGTATTTCTCTTTATCCTTCCCTTTTATTTTTTCATAGTTTTCATTCTTTTTTCTTTTATTTATTTTTATCTTTTATTTTCTTTTTTACCATTCCCTCCTCGAAGTCTGTTTTGTTTCTAATCACTCTCTCCCTTAATTCATTTTCTCTCTTATTATCTCCCTCTTCCTACATTTTCTCTTAGCCTCTTCCACTCCTATTTTTCTCTTGGGTAAAATTAATTACTTATGCAACATCTCTTAATTGAGAGTTCAATTCAGACATTTCATTCTTGCATCTCACTTTGCTCTCCATTGTAAAAATTCCTCCTGTTTTACATGAAATAGGTTTCCCTCTTTTATCTTCTCCCTTCTTCCTTCTCCTGCTGCATTCATCTTTTTCAGTATTTTTTTCTTCCTTTGATATTATTCTACCATAATAGACTCAGTCATTGTAAGTACCCCCAAAATCACAATGCTTACTTTGTTACATAATGCTTAATTGTTACATGTACCATTTTCCCAAATAGCAATTTAAATAATTTTACCTTGTTAAATCCTTATGATTCCCACAATATTTATCTTCTTAAGCTCCTCTTAAGGCTTCTGTTTGAGTATTAGGTTTTCTATTTTGCTCTGGTCTTTCATTACAGATACTTGATGTCCATTTCTCCCAGCCCAACCCCCATGTAATATTGTACTCTGTTTTCTTGGGTGGGATATTCTTGGTTATAATCCTTACTCCTTTGCCCTCCCAATTATCATATTCCAAAACTTCTCTTTCTTTCATGTGGTAAATGCTCTTTATAGTGGCATTCTGTCTGTGTCTCTCTGATAATTAAATTCTTTCTTTGTTAAGATATTTTCTTCTTGATGTGAGAACTCTGAATTTTGGCATAATATTCCTGAGTGTTTTCATTTGTCAATTCTTTCAATTTCTACTTTTCCTTCTGGTTCAGAGATAGATATATAGTTTTTATTTATAATTTTTGAAATGTGATTTTTTTATCATAGCTTTCAATGATTTTAAAAATATTTCTCAATCTTTTTTTTGTCATTTTAGTCCTTTCTCCTGAGAGATATTTGACATTTCTTTCTATTTTTTCCATTCTAATTCATGTTAATTTGGTTTTATTGTTTTTTGATGTTGCATATTAGCTTCTACTTCACCAAAATAATTTGTAAGCAATTATTATCTTCAGTGAAATTTTGTACCTCTTTTACCACTTGAAAAAACTGGACAATTTAATAATTTCCATGTTTTTCACACATTGTATATCTCTCTCCTGCTCTGACTAATTACATCCCCTCTTCTTAACTTTTGAATGACCAGTGTCTCATTTTGTTCCAATTCAAAAACACTTAGAGTAAGTGCCATTGAAATTGCTCAATTAATTATCTTACCCCAGTTACAGTTAGTGACAAAATGTTACTCTAATAACTTTAACCAGATGAGAACATGTTTTATCCTTGAATCAATCAGTTAAACAAGATATCAAAAATCCTTGAAAACAATTTAATGAAATTGAGTAATGTTGCATAGGAAGGATGTTTAGGTTAGCTGAGGAAATATGGTTTATACCATATGGCTAATTTTAAATGTTAAGCCAATTCCAGAACAGAGAGATTGGTTTACAGTGGCATGGCCAAGACCTGGAGAAGAATAGGTCCTCAGACTTTTTCCATTTCCCCCAACTTTAAAAGATAGGAGAAGAACTCTGATCATCTTAAAAAGTTCGAAGGATTTTCAATTTCTCATATTAGCATTCTAGTCTCATCTCTGTTACAGTAACTCCTGATATCTATGTTAGTAAGCAGAAATATAACTAGATGTTTTACTGAGGAAAGGAAGATTCAGAACTCTACAAGAAAGCCACAATAATACTACAACTAAGGAGAATATTATAAAGGAAAGAAAAAGAATTCCAACAACTAAGAAATGTTAACTTCCCCTTTGCCATGAATGTGCCCTCTAAGCTTTACAGCCTACTTTTCTCTTATTTTACTTATGGAGATTTTGAAGATTTTAAGGTGTTTTTTTTTTTTATAACAGCTGTTGAAATGCCCATTTCTAAAAAAGAAATGACTAGATTGACTAATATCAACTGATAATCATAGAGTAAATGGCAGGGAAAGCAAACCATTGGGGATTTATGAGATGTCTCATTAGAAAACCATGTCACAATTCTCTGAATTTATGTTCAATACAAGATGAACAAAATTACTATTCAGATCTTTTTTGTTAAATGAAAAATACATTTATAAAGTGATTACATTCACTTTTCTAAAAAATTTTCTAAATTTATTTTATCTTATACTATATTGTCTTTTCTCAAAATAAAAGTGAGGTATACTTGTAACAAGACATTACTTAGGTATTGTAATTTTGTTTTTAAAAATTTAGGTGTTTTTACCAAAATAAATTCACAAATACTTGTTAGTAGTTAGAGTGATCAAGGTAGCTGAGGACAGGTGGAATTAGTAAGAGAAGACTTATTGGGGAAAGAATTAAAACAATATTTTGTACAGATTGAAATTTATTTCTTTAGTTTATTAGGAAGAGTTTCACATGAAAAGACTCAAGAGCCAGCAAATCACCTATAGGAATAGAAAAGGCAGAACTTTCGCCAAAAGAACAAAGAGTTTGGGATAAGATATGTATAATAATTAGTAAATACAGGACATGATTGACAATTTTAATACTTAGTAATCTAGAAAAATGGTCTAATTACAATTAGATACATTAATGAGATTTAATAAGATATTTTTAAAAAATCCTCCACATTAACATCAACTGTGTGTGTGTGTGTGTATATATATATATATATATATATATATATATATATATATATATATATATATATATATACACACACACATATATATATGTATATGAAAGACAAGGCTAGATGATTCTATATACAAAAAATACCTCAGCAGTATTAGTGTACCATAAATCAATGTGTGCATTTCTTAGAGAAAAGCTAATGAAATCTTAGTTTTCATTAATATTGCCCAAAATAAGGGACAATATCATCTTGTTGTATACTGATCTTACTTAGAATACAGTATTTCATTCTGAGTCCAGCTTAATAAAGACATTAATCTGAGACAAGTCCAGGGGTCAAGAATGGTGAGAGAACTTGAAGCAGTACGATATAACGGAAGAACACTGACTCAGCTGTCAGAAAATGAGCTTCAAAAACTGCCTTTTTTGCTTATTACTTATGCGACCCTGGGAACTTCATTTAACTTTCTTGATTTCAGTAAAAGAGGAGATTATACTAGATGGCCTCTGAGATCCTTTTTAGCTCTATTAACATATGTTCCTATGACTTAAAATCATGCATGAGTTAAAGGATTTGAAGCTCTTTAGTCTGGAGAAAAAAATTAGAAGAGATTTGATAACTGTCTTCAAGTATTTGATTTTCAAAATCCTCTTTGAGCTCTTCTAGGAGCATTTCTGGGGCTTGAGATGGTGGGATTTAAGAAGGAGGAGTAGGAAGAGAAGAAAAAGAAAGAAGAAAAAGAGAAGAAAAAGAACAAGAACAAGAAGAATTGTTCGACATATATTTCTTTTCGAGGGTTTTCATATAGACATTTTGATATTGTTTTCTTCTGAATTTGTATTTTGATCTTCCTTATCACACTAGTAAATTTTTATGATCAAGGTTTGTTTGTTTGTTTTTTTTTTCCGGGGGAGGATTGCTCATTTTCAGCCTATTTCATGATTTTTAAAGTTAAACTCTGTTCAGTGACAGGGGTCACTGTCGCATGCTTCTTTCACTGGGTCCAGGGATTTGGTCACTGATTTGCTACTCAGAGTCTGCCAGCTCAATCATTGTGCTGGGGTCATCTGGCCTAGTTGCACCTGTTGTGATGGAGTCTAAATCTCCCCTGCCCCACTGGAACTGCTGGTCTTCTAAGCTGGGTATAAGGCCTTGGTTCCTGATCTGTGCAGGTTCTGCCTCTGTTTTGCCCAGACACCACCTGTCTTGGCCTCCTTTCACCTTTTACTCCAGTGATGACATAGTTCTCATAATTTCTTCTGGGGTTTGATTTGAAATTGTTTTGAAGGAAAATGGGAAGGACTCTGGGAATTTTCTAGTTTGTCCTTTGCCTTTGTCCTCAAATATTTGAAGGATTGCCATACAGAAAAGAAATTCATTGATCAAGTCTGTGAAGAGAAAGCAAAGGGTATATATTATAGTATATGATTTCCCATTCAAAAGTTTTATAAATTTGAGAGCATTTCCATGTTAAAAAAGAAATGGGATGTACAAGTATATGTGCAATTGATTTAAAATTTTATATTGTGGTTATATTTTTGGGTCCAGCTAGAGTTCTGCTTGTCATAGGTTGGTGGTGAAGAATTTGAGTCTCTGTGGAATGTGATAGTAACTATAATGATTCACTCAAACCAGAATTATATTTATTTTCTTTTGTTTTATAGATCTGCTTAATCACTCATCCTCAGTTTCCTTTTTTTTTTTTTTTTTGTATCCATGAGCGGCTTGGTGGTTGCCAGAAATATATTATGTATTGTTGCTAATGCAGTATTGACAGATCTCATTTATGTCATTTCTGAGATTTGAATGTCTGGCCAGAAGTGTGTGTGTGTGTGGGGGGGGGGGGGGGGGGGGGGGGATGAAGGGGACTGAGGAGGAGGCGAGGGGAAGATCCTAAAGTCTAAAGATTGTGGTTTTTATCTAGACCTCTGAATGTCTGTTTCTATTTCTTTTTCCTTCCTCTTTGCTTAAACCTGTCTTTTCAGAAGTGGTTTTACTCAGAGGCTTGGAACAACATGGTGAGCTTGTTACTTTCAAGGGATAGTAGAACAGTGAAACAGCAGAGCACTATTAATCTGAGCTTGGCACAGAACACAGAACACTGACCACTTTTGTCAGGTTTTTAGTATTGTCGGTTTGATTTTTCTTTGACATAAAAAGACTCCTCTTCAAACAAGATGTTTCTGTAGAAATAAAAAAACTAACAAAGTGTGTACAATGACATATACAAATAAGTTTTTCAAAAAAAAGTTATCCTATTTCAAAACAAAATATGAGAAAAACGTTTTTGTTGCACCTAGTACCTAAGTAATAACTAAGACAAAAATAGATCCATTGGCTGCCTCTTGGGGGAGGGGAATATTGAAGTTGTTTTTAGTGAAACTACAAGCATACTGCCATGAAGAAAGCCAGGATCATAATTTATCTCAACTATGAAAAGGGTACACTGATCACATTGCCCTAACTACATCATTTATGGTTTACAGCTTTGCCAAACCCACTCTGGAACTGGTTGCCAGGGACAACAGATGTTGAAAAAAGGGAATGTCAGTGAATGACCCTGATTCAACAACCAAAGTAGCCTGCCTCTTTCTAAGCCAAAGTAATTAAATTGGCAGCTGAATCAAAGTCTACAGTAGATCCTTTGTTTGGGTGCTTTAAGGGTTAGTTATTACAGAAGATCAACAAAGTTTAATGAAAAAAAAGAAAATATTGAAGGAAAATAAGTAGAAGAATTGATTCATTTGGGATTTTTAATGTTGTTTCAGCAGATTTGAACCAAAATAGAAGGTAATCCAGTGAGAGACCACCACATTTCTGGATTTCCAGAGTTTTGAATTTTGATTCATAATTTCCAAATTAAAACTACTTATACATTAATATGTGAGAGTATTACATAGAACTAAAAGCTAATCTTTACTCAGCTATAAATTGGAAACAATGATTAAAAATTACAATTGTTGTCTGTTGACAATTAATATTTGTAAGTTCACCCTGAGTTCTCTTTGGTTTTCTTATTTATCAATTAAAGTATACAAGTTTTTTCTTTTTTTTCTTTCTTTCTTTTTTTTTTTAACAAAATTACAACTGTTAACATTATCAATACTTTTTATTATTAACATTCCTATGAGTCTTGCTGCCCAGACTAAAGGACTTTTTAAAATTTATTTTTCTTTTCTTTGTCTTCTTTCCCTTTTTTGCAATAGCAAAACATCTTTACTATTTAAAAATATTTTGTTAACTCTTGCATTAACATTAAAATGCTACTGTTTTTTTAAGATCTGATGGTCTGGTCTACCAAGTGGTTATTTTAGAATTGAGACAAATATTTGAAAAGAAGTGAAATAATGCTTCAGTGCCTGTAGGATGTTTATTTTAATACCAATTCATTAAAAATATGTAATTATTTTTATATAAGATAGTCATTTGCAATGTAATTACTCTGTTCCCTCTTCCCTTTGACCCTTTTTTTATTACTGTTGACAGATTTTCTTCCACATGGTTTGGAAATATGCAGGCATTTTAATAAGGACAAAAGCAGTAAAGAATGCTATGCGCTGATATTCAAAATAGGCTTACTAATTAGAAGGTGGCTTTGAAATAAAGTCTGTAGAAAGGCTGAAGGTTGCATCTAAATAATTATATAAAGCTTCCCTTATTTGTTCCAATTGGTGGACAAAAACCCAAGTGCATTGGTGAAAATTCTGGATGACAAAACGTTAAAGAAATGTTCTTTTATAATTCTAAAATTCTTCTGCTGCCTCAAAATAGGCAAATAATTCATTGCCTATAAGAATTCTTGACAATGGAAAAGTTATTTTTGTTCCAATGAAGACTATTCTTGGTTAATTTTGCACTTATTTTCATGTTGTATGCATCAATGTAGAAAAATTTGAATTCTGGAGACTTAGAGGGGTTTTTTTTGTTTTAAAGATTTTTAAAGTTGTGACTTGATTTTTGCATTGAAGTGCAGTAGGTACAACTGATAGAATTAAAAGATATTGGCTCCAATTACTTGCATGTTTTGTGTAAGTCACATACTCTCTCTGGGCATTAGTTTTCTTGTCTGTAAAATGGTTGGACTTTGGAGTTTCTACCATCTGGTAGAATTGTGTTTTTATTTATTTCATTAAATATTTCCACTTACATTTTTAATCTTATTCCAGCAGCACTTTAATAGTGTTTGACACCTCTGGAATAAGAAATAGATAAAGTATACAGACTGACTAAATTTTACTCTGTTTTTCTTTTAGCAAAGAGACATTTCATAGTATTAGGCAAAATACTACTATATCACCTTTGAGCCCCATAAATGTATCTCTCTCTTTAAAAAAGGGGTAGTGAATAAATACATTATAGAGCTGAATTCTTTCCTCACATATGGCATGACAACTGTAATTTGCAGTTAGTTCTCATTTCAAAACAAGTCAACAAGCATTTGTGAAGCTTTATGTACATTATTATGTACCAGACTCTGTGCTAAGTACTAGGAATACAAAGAAAAGCAAAAACAGTTCTTGCCTTCAAGGATCTCAAATTGTAATGGGGGAGGAACCTGCAAATAATCATTTACAAATAAGAGATATACCAGATCAATTGTTCTGTCAGAGGAAAGGCACTAATCTTGAGGGGCATCTTAAAAAGCTTCTTGGAAAAGTTGGGATTTAGTTGAAATTTGATGGATGCCAAAGAAGTCAAAATGTAGAGATGAGATATAAGGTTCCAGGCATGGAGGACAACCAATTCAAAGGTCAGGAGTTGTAGTTGTATCATTTGAAAAACAGTTATCATTAATGTTTAACATATATTGGATTACTTGCTGTCTAAAGGAGGAGGGTGAAGGGAAGGGAGGGAGAAAAATTTGGAACACAAGGGTTTGCAAGGGTAAATGTTGAAAACTATCTTTGCATGTATTTTGAAAATGAAAAGCTATTATTAATTTTTTTTAAATGTGGGGGAAAGAGCACAAATACCTCCACATGAAGCAAGGAGATAATCTAAGGCCATTCAAGTATCTATAACCATGTTAGCAAGAGAGTCCAAATATTCTTGGATCTTCCGGAGAGAGAGTGTAAAGTTTCATTGGCCAGCTGGTTGATTGTGGCATTCAGGTTGGAAAGGATGTTTTCACGTTCTAAGCATCTTACCAAGGGGACTTGCATTACTGTGCCTTTCTTTAAGTACCAAAGAACATTTTCCAAAAATCTCTGCCTTTGTCTCCTTGAAGGGGTGCAGGCAATGGTTGAGGTACTGGCATTATATACAGTAAAAGGAGCATTTAAGTAGCCTAGAGTGCAAGACCCATAATGTTTAAAAGGTGTTAGGCATCTGGTGGCAAGAATTATGGGTAGGGGAGAGTCCCAATTAGAGGCATTCCTCTTAACAGGTACCTTAGAAACATTGAAGTGGAATGGAGAACTTACTTTACAGAGAAAAGTATATTCCTTAGGTGTTCAGATGGTACCTGAGGTCAAGTTCTGTGGCAGTTTTCTGGTTGCTTGTCCCCAAGGATGATTGTAGTTACACGTCATTCTATCAATCAGAATGTTTCTTTTTAGGAAATTATGAAGAAGCTTCAAAAGAAGGTGCTGTAGAAACATTGTAAATTTGCCAGGATAATTTAGGAATGTATACCCTACAGTTATTCTTTGGGGTGGTCCATAGTCATAGATGCATCTAGCCTTTGATCCACTAATGCAACTAGTACAAATTGTCAAGGTGAAATTGCAGCAGGCTTGAGAGTGGTCTCACTCACTTGCACCAATAGTATTGGTGGTACAAGTCACCATCCCCACATCAGGGATGTAAACATGGCCATTATGGACCACAATGATAACTATTGGATTCTCAGTCCTGCAGGGAAAAGCTTCCACCCAGTTAGTAAAGATATCAACAATTAACAAAGATCAGAAGCAATTTGAAACCTCTACAAGGGGGCATATGCATAAAGTCTATTTGTCAATTTTCCCCTGGGTATGTGCTCCTTCTCTGAACAGACTTGAGGAGAAGGGGAGCAGATCTTCCTGCCTGTATCCAGTGAAAATGCATTTCACCAGGGATTGAAGAGCATTTCTCCCCAGGTGTGTAGTCTGATGAAGGCCAAAGATCAGTTTCCACTGACTTGCTTCTGAGATTAAGAGTTGGTTTGAGGATGTTTGAAACCAGCCAGAAGGAGAAAGGATGTATCCCCTTTCTTCTGCAAGAGTTTTTTCCTGTGAACTCTAGGAAGGGATATAAGAATCAGGGAGCTGGGGGCATTAAAGGTGCCATAGTCAGGAGTAAACGGGCAGCAGATTTAGCAACTGAATCTGCAAATCTATTCCCCTTGGCCTGAAGTGAATCTTCCCTTTTGGTGTCCTTTACAAAATATGACTGAAACTTCCCTGGGTTCAAACAGCCCTGTCTGTCAGGATTGCAAATAAAGATAAAACTGCCATTAAGCAGCTCCAAAAGTTTGTGCTTAAGAAATATTTCAATCCTGGAGAGCTTTGAGAGCAGCACAAAAAAGATCATCTGGAGGTCTGAGAAGAGAAAAGTGGGTCCCTAATTTCACCATTAAATCACACCCCAATAAGGGAGCAGGGCAAGAGGGAATAATAAAAAAGAAGTGTGTAAACAATAGGTCACCAAGCAGGCAAAGCAGAGGGAAAGTCTTAAAACAGTTCTTAAGTTTCCCTTCAATTCTCATTATCCTATGAGGGGAGAGTCGAGTGGGACTGGAATGCCAGAGCAGAACTGAAAGAGAGGCCCCTATATCAAAAAGAAATTCAATGGCTTTACTTGCCACATCCAAAGCAATCCTGGTTTTGGCAGTGGTGATGGAATGAGGGGGGGCCTGACTGAACCCTGGGCCTGTCACTCCTGGTCCTGAGGAGACCAGAGGATGAGGCTTGTGGCCATGGCTCTCTGGGCAGACCCTCTTCTAGTGCCCTTCCTTGTTGCATTCAGGGCAAGGACTGGGTTTTTTCCCCCTGAGGGTGTGCCCAGTGTCCCTGCCCATTACACCTAAGGCATGAACTCCTGTGTTTCTCGCACATAGGTGCAGCCAAGGGGTGGATCTGATCTTTATTTCTTGCTCTGG
The DNA here is from genome assembly GCF_902635505.1 of Sarcophilus harrisii. Lineage (NCBI taxonomy): Eukaryota > Metazoa > Chordata > Mammalia > Dasyuromorphia > Dasyuridae > Sarcophilus > Sarcophilus harrisii. The sequence goes on along the minus strand of NC_045426.1, from coordinate 293,227,254 downwards.
TCCTGGGATTTTCATTTCTAACAGCTGGGTCAAGGGAGTTTGGGGGCTCAAGGCTAACTTCTGCAGTTTCCTCCATATATCTGGGGCAGATTGGTTAATAAAATGCATGCCGAGGACAGTGGTCCCCTCTGGAGAAGTGGGGTCCAGATTAGAGTATTTCCTTAGAGCTTTACAAGTGTCTGCCAGGATTTTCCTCAGCTTCTTTGGTGATCTCCCTAAGTTTGTCATAATTAACCTGCTTCTTAATTCCCCTCTTCAAGTCTTCAGTGAGGCAGGTTAAGAGGTGATCCCTTTTCTATCTCTACTCCCCTCCTGGTAGCTCTACCTGGGGTCTGAGGTAGGCACAGCAATAGCTCCTGGGGGGTATCTCCCGGAAGAGGAGGAGACAGCCATGTCATCCCCAAACTTTTAAGCCAGATCCCAGATTTTCTTTTTCTCCTCTATGGTACAACAGGAGGAGATAATGATATTAGCATCTCCCCAGGAAAGAGTGAATTGGAGGGCAATAGCTTTAGACTCATCAGTATACTTTGTGGGGTCCTCAGAGTACTGGCCCAGTCTTTCCTTAATTTGGGAAAGATCTGACATTGAGAGGGGTATTTGTACTCTGAGTGTCCCTCCTTGAGCATCTGCTACTTTGCTTAGGGGGCAGAGATTAGAAGGAGTGGCAGGATCCGGATCCTGAGTAGAAGATATGACTAAATCAGGCTCCTGAGGAGAAGAAAAGGGAGTCCCATTCCCTGTAGGAGGACTAAGGTATGGGGGCTCGGGAGCCTCAGAATCTGGTTCAGGAGGCCAGAGGGATTGGGTATTGTGGGACCCAAGGTTTTGGAAGGGATTTGCAGTCCTTCTGATAAGGACTGCAATGGGAAGCAGAAGAAGGATCTTATGTCAGTTCCTCTGCAGTAAATCTAGATGCATTCTGCAGTACTGTCTTAATTTAGGATCTTGAGATAAGGCTATAAAGGCTTGGACATAAGGAACTTCAGTCCACTTGCTTTGCCTTCAGCAAAACAAATCAAGCTGCTGGATAGTGCTGTAGTTAAGTGAGCCATTAATGGGCCATTTTTCCTAGTTCTCCAAGATATATTGAGGGTTAGGCAGTGTGTGGGAAAAAAAAGTGAAGAACTTACAAATTAAGCAAATATTGATCAGGGACTGTTATCTGAAACCTTAAGGTCTCAGTTTAGGAAGCATGTGATTTTAGATAAGGCCTGGACTATATTCTATTGTTCAAAGAAGGACACTGGTGGGAAAGCTATATATCTACTACATTCCACTGACCAAATAGGGGAATAAAGACTATGTGACTAATCACACCATATAGAGGGTGGGATTTGGGGGGTGGTTCTTTGTCTTAAATGTATAAAAGTTGTGAATACTCTCAATGGAATGGCTCTCCTACTATGGACCCCTTTACTGTCCTTTCAGGCCCACAGGACAGGATAGTCCGCTTCTCGAGATTCTAATAAATTCTTTCTGTACATCATTTTGAGTGACTCCTGAGAAGTCAATTTGGGTAGGTGTAATAGTCCCAAACAGCAGCATTGCAAAAGTAAATGAGCTTTTTAGTGTTGAGATCTTTCAAACCAAATTTGTCTCTGTTTTTTAGGAGATAACCTCAAGGAGAATTTTTAGGAATGGAGGATAAGATATCAAAGATGCCAAAGTTTTCTACTACATCTTGGAACTTTTGTCTTGCCACTGAACTTTGGAAGAGAGAGTGTAACTAATGATTTTTTGCAATGTGACATTTAAATCCTGTTAATGCACAAGTCATCCTCCCCTGATATCATTGGTCTTCTTCAAAATAAAGGAGAAACAACAATTTAGCTGGCTTTAGCTATAACAATTTAGCTATAAAATTAGCAATTATAAAAAAAAAAACCAGTGTCTACCCAGAGTTCTAAATAAAAATTGATTTTCCACAAATTGATTTTCATGCAAAGATTTCCTATGAAATGTAATCTTGCTCAATTGATAAGAATTTTATCCCCTTTTGCAGTGATTTGTCTGCTCTGACTATAGAATAGTGAATTGTCCTTAAATTTTTGTTATATAATCAATAAATGCACATATTACTGAATCATTTATCTTGACATTCAAGAAGGACACTTCAAAGATATTCTTTGGAGAACTAAGGAAATTGAGTGTACTATCATATGTTCTGAGGCAACAACATTATTTTATGAGATATTTTATAATTATTACATGTTACATTACTAAGGAAAAAGTAGCTAAATACATGTGGAAATAATTGCAATAGAAATCCTACAAGGAATCTTATAAGAATATGCAAATTAAATCTCTGTCTCTGTCTCTATATCTCTCTCACACACACACACACTCTCTCTCTCCCTCTCTCTCTCTCTCTCTCACACACACACACACAAAGGGCAATGGACAATATCGCCAAGATCACAAATTAAAAAAAAAAACATCATTAAGAATTGTATACTAGTATAACAGATGTGGAACATGCTTGGATTTGGCTTTCATACTGGGTCATATGGACCTTGCACTATTTTTTACCTTCTTTAATACATGTTGTGGAAAGTTTAGAAGAGCTACTTCTAGCCAAAGCTGACTCAGAGTCTTGCAAGGAATGATGATGAATTTTTTCCTGGTTGTCTGCTGAGCCAGTAATAAATACATATACAAAAGGGGTGGCTTCTCTGTCCTCCTTTTCACTACTGTTTTGATTTTGAAAATGAGAATTACTTATCAGCTGCCATTGGAAAGCTATTTTACAATAGGAAGAGATGTGCTTGTCACATTGCAATGATGAGAGATGACATATATAGACAGTATACCAATGTTATTTTCACAGTGTCTAAAGAAAGTATCAATAGTCTCCCACAGTTTTTAAAAATTATTTTTATGTATATCATTAAATATTATCCATTTAAATTTTTAAAATTATAAAATATCTGCTTTCAGGATTTTTTTTTTTAGTTCCAATATCTCTACCTTCAACTGTCCTTTTCATCTTCCTAGAGAAGATAGGAAATTTGATTACTATTATTTATGTGACATCATGTCACAAACATTTCCATATTAGCCATTTGTAAAACAAACAAAATCCCAGAAACAAAATAAAACAATAAAAATGTAAGAAGAAAAGTATGCTTAAATCAATGTTCAGAGTTCATCAGTTTTCTCTCTGTAGGTGGATAACATTTTTTATCATCCATTTTTTAGAAATACCTTGGATCATTGCATTGATCAAGTAACTAAGTCTTTCACAGTTGATCTTCCTTATGCTGTTGCTATTACTGTGTACAATGTTCTCCTGATTCTATTCACTTCTCTTTGCATGAGTTCATATCAGTCTTCTTCAAGTTTCTCTGAGACTGTCCTATTCTTCATTTAACACAATAGTATTCCAACATAATCATATACCACAAGATGTTTAGCCATTCCGCAGTTGATGGACATCACCTTGATTACCAATTCTTTACTACCTCCAAAAAAGGTATTACAAATATTTTTGTACAAATAAACCCATTGCCTTTGTTCAATCTCTTTGAAATATAGACCTACTAGTTGTATTGCTGGACTAAAGGGTATATAAGGTTTTAGATCCCTTTAGTCTAATTCCAAATTTTCACCAGAATGGCTGGAATAGTTCACAAGTCCCCCAGTAGTGCATTAGAGTCCCAATTTTTTTCACATTTCTTCCAGTAGTTATCATTTTCTCATTATCCTCTGACGATTTTTCAAGTGTAAAATGGCATTTTAGTTTTTACAAATTTGTTTTATTTTTCTTTCTTTTTTATGTATACATATTTATACAATTATCTTGTTGCACAAGAAACATCAGATCAAGAAGGAAGAAAAAGAAAAACTGAGAAAGAAAACAAAATGCAAGCCAATAACAACAGAGAGAGTGAGAATGCTATGTTGTGTTCCACACTCTGTTCCCATGAACTCTGAGTGGAGATGGCTCTTTTTATCACTGCACAAGTAGAACTGGTTTGAATCATCTCATTGTTGAAGAGAGCCATGTCCATCAGAATTGATCATCATATAGTTTTATTGTTGCCGTGTATAATGATCTCCTGGTTCTGCTCATTTTACTTAGCATCAGTTCATCTAGGTTTCTCCAAGTCTCTCTGAAATGATCCTGCTGGTTCCTTACAGAACAATAGTATTCCATAGCATTCATATACCATAATTTATTTAGCCATTCTCCAATTGGTGAGAATCCACTCAGTTTCCAGTTTCTTGCCACTACAACAAGGGCTGCCACAAACATTTTTATACATGTGAGTCCCTTTCCCTCCTTTAGGATCTATTTGGGATATAATCCCAGTAGAAACACTGCTGGATCAAAGGGTATGCACAGTTGATAACTTTTTGATCATAGTTCCAAATTGATCACCAGAATGGTTGGATCCATTCAGTTCCACCAACAATGTATCAGTGTCCCAGTTTTCCCACATCCCCTTCAACATTCATCATTATCTTTTCTTGTCATTTTAGTCAATCTGACAGGTGTGTAGTGGTATCTCAGAGATATCTTAATTTACATTTATCTGATCAGTAGTGATTTGGAGCACTTTTTCATGTGGCTACAAATAGTTTCAATTTTTTCTTCTAAAAATTGTCTGTTCATATGAAACTATTATAAATTTGAATCAATTCTCTATATATTTTAGAAATGAAGCCTTTATCAGATCCTTTGGATGTAAGAATATTTTTCCAGTTTATTGTTTCCCTTCTAATCTTGTCTAGATTAGTTTTATTTGTACAAAAACTTTTTAACTTAATCTAATCATAATTATCTATTTTATGATCGGTAATGATTTCTAGTTCTTCTTTGGTCACAAATTCTCCTCAACAAATCTGAGAAGTAACCTGTCCTATGTTCTTCGAGTTTGTTTATCGTATCATTCTTTATGTATAGATCATTAACCCATTTTGACTTTATCTTGGTATACAATGTTAGGTGTGGGTCTATGCCTACTTTCTGCCATATAGTTTCCAATTTTCCCAGCAATTTTTGTCAAATAGTGAATTCTTATCCCAAAAGGTAGGGCCCTTCGGTTTGTCAAACACTAGATTGTTATAGTCATTGGCTATTTTGCTTTGTGAATCTAACCTATTCCCCTGATCAACTTCTCTATTTCTAGCCAATACCAAATGGTTTTGTTGACTGCTGCTTTATAATATAGTTTTAGATCTGGTACAGCTAGGCCACCTTCATTTGCTTTTCTCTTCATTAATTCTTTTGAAATTCTTAACCTTTTGTTCTTCCAAGTGCATTTTGTTGTTATTTTTTTCTAGGTCAATAAAATAGTTTCTTGGGAATTTGAGTGGTATAGCACTAAATATTTGTTATATTTGCTTGGCCTATCCACAAACATTTGATATTTTTCCAATCTGACTTTATTTGTATGGAACGTGTTTTGTAGTTTTGCTTATATAGTTCCTGACTTTCCCTTGGCAGATAAATTCCCAAATATTTTATATTATCAATAGTTATTTTAAATGAAATTTCTCTTTGTATCTCTTGCTGTTGGGTTTTGTTAGTGCTGTATAAGAATGCTGATGATTTATGTAGATTTATTTTGTATCCTACAACTTTGCTAAAGTTGTGGGTTATTTCTAATAGTACTTTAGTTGATTCTCTGGAGTTCTCTAAGTACACCATCATATTATCTGTAAAGAGTGATAATTTGGTTTCCATTTATTCCTGTGTTCTTTAGTGTTTTTAATGGGAATGGATGTTGGATTTTATCAAATACTTTTTTTGCATCTATTGAGATAATCATATGGTTTTTGATAATTTGGTTATTGATATAGTCAATTATGGTAATAGTTTTCATAATATTAAACTAGCCCTGCATTTCTGATATAAATCCTACTTGGTCATGGTGTATTATCCTAGAGATCTACCATGTCTGTGCTATAAAAGGAATTTAGTAAGAGTCCTTCATTCCCTATTTTTTCAAATAGTTTTTATTGGAGTTAATTGTTCTTTAAATGTTTGGTAGAATTCACATGTAAATCTATCTGATCCTAAGGATCTTTTCTTAGGGAGTTGATTAATAGCTTGTTCTATTTCTTTTTCTAAAATGGGACTATTTAAGTAATTTATTTCCTCTTCTATTAATTTGGGCAATCTATATTTTTGAAGATATTCCTCCTTTTCACTTAGGTTGTCAAATTTATTGGCACAAAGTTGGACAAAGTACCTCCTGATAATTGCTCTAGTTTCCTCTTCATTGATGGATAGTTCTCCCTTTTCATTTTTAAGACTAACAGTTTGATTTTCCTCTTTCCTTTTTCTAATCAAATTAACTAAAGGTTTATCTATTTTGTTGGTTTTTTCATAAAATCAACTTTTAATTTTATTTATTAATTCAATAGTTTTTTAGTTTCAATTTTATTGACCTCTCCTTTTATTTTTAGAATTTCAAGTTGGTATTTGATTGGGGGTTTCAATTAATTGATCTTCTCTTTCTTTGTTTTATGCAAGTAAGCATCTAGAGATACTGCACCTGCCTCTCAGTCTCTTTGTATTATCCTCTCACAAAAGGAGATCCATTCTGGGTTGGATTTGCAACAGCCACTGTCGGGTGGCTCTCATGTATTCCAATAGCTCTCCCGTGTATTCTAACAATGTACAAAAATGTTTGGAGCAGCTTTTTTTTTTTTTTTTTTTTTTTTTGTAGTTTTAATAAACTCAAAATCCAACTGAATTTTGTAATGGAATATTATTGTTCTATGAGAAATGATGAGCAGGCAGATTTCAGAAAAGCCTGGAAAGACTTACTTGAACTAATGCTAAAAAAAAAAAAGTGAGCAAAACCTAGAGAACATTGTATACAATAATAAGATTATGTGATGATCACCTATGATAGACTAGACTCTTTTCAACTGCGAGGTGATTCAGGACAATAAACTTGGAATGGAAAGTGCCATTAGCATCCAGAGAGAACTATGGAGCCTGAATGTGGATCAAAGCATAGCATTTTCACCTTTTGTTGATGTTTGATTTTTGTTTGTTTGTTTCTTTTTTTTGCTTTCAATTTTATTTTTTCTTATGCAGAGTAAGAAATATGGAAATACATTTAGAAGATTACATACTTACCCTATATTAGATTGCTCACTGTCTTGGTGAGGGTGAAGGTGGGGAGGGAAGGAGAAAAATTTGGAGTATAAGGTTTTGCAAAGGTGAATATTGAAAACTATCTTTGCATGTATTTGCAAAAAATAAAATATTACTTAAAATTAATTTTTTCTAGTTTTATGTTTTTCTTCTAATTTTGACTGAATTAATTTTGTTTGCACAAAAAGCCATTTAATGTCATGTAATTGAAGTTATCAGTTTTGGTTCCCATAGTCTCATCTATATCTTACCATAAAACCCTTCTCATATCAATAGATCTATCCAGTACACTTTCCCAATACAACAAAATTTAAGTATACCATTCTTTCTGCTTAAATCACTTATTCATTTTGACCTTACCTTGTTGTATGGCGAGAGATGTTGGTCTATGTCTCATATTTTATAAACTATGTTACAGTGTTCCCAGCAATTATTGTCAAAAGTTGAGTTTTTAACCCCTGAAGCTAGGATCATTGGATTTAGAAAATGCTAGAATACTATAGTGTTTTACTACAGTGTATTATATACCTTATTATTCCACTGAGCCACTGTTCTATTTCTTAAGTCAGATACTGATTGTTTTCATAATTACAGATTTCCAATATAGTTTGAAATGTGAACTTGTGAAACCATCTTTCTTAACATTTTTTCCCATTGATTTCCTTGATATTCTTGACCTTTCCCTTTTTATGATGAATTTTGTAATTACTTTTTCAAGCTCTATAAAATAATTCCTTGATATTTTGATTTGTATAGCACTGAATAAGTAAATTAACTTACGTAGAATTGTCATTTTTATTATGTTGACTTGGGTTACCTGTTCGCAATTAATATTTCTCCAGTTTTTCAAATTCATCTTTATTTGTGGGAAACATAATCTAAATTCTAAAGTATTGTGTTCATGTAATCCCTGTGTTCAACATGGCATCCCAACTATTTTATATTGTCTGCTGTTGTTTTAAATATAATTCTCTTCATATAACTTACTACTGGGTTTTATTGGTAGTATATATGGTATTTAGACCAGTGGTTCTCAAACTTTTGTTTTCAGTATCTTTATCCTATTAAAAATTATTGAGGATCTCTCCAAAGAGTTTTTGTTTATCTGGATTATATATAGAGACATTTACATATTAGAAATAAAAACTATTTTTGAATTTGTAGACCCTCTAAAAGGGTTTCAAAGATCCCCAGGATTCTCTAGACCATACTTTGAGAACCACTGATTTAGACATTGTAATGATTTGTGTGAATTTATTTTGTTTTCTGCAACTTTGAGAAAATGTTAATTGTTTTAACTAGTTTTTTAGTTTGTTTTCTAGAATATGTTGTTTTCTATTAGATCATTTGTAGAATGATGTATTTGTTTCCTATTGTCTATTTTTTCCCCTTCAATTTCTTTTTCTCATTTGATTGCTATAGCTAGCATTTTAAATACTCATTAATTAATAGTAGTGAAAGTGGTGGAAGCATATTTGGCTCTCAATCATAATGGAAGGTTTCAAAAATTATCTTGTTTAATTTATTTTTCTAAGATAGGATTATTTAAATATTTAATTTCCTCTTCTGTTAATCTTAAACAGTTTCTATTCTTGTAAATATCCATCCATGCTGGGCAAAAGAGAACCTTAATGATTTAATTTTATCTTCATTTGGTTTTCTTCATTCTTTTTACAAAAATCAAATTAACCAATGATTTATCTATTTTATTTTTTCCCCATGAAGTTAGCTCCTACTTTTATCAGTTCAATTTTTTAAATGGGGGATTTTTAATGTTTTTTCTAATTTTTATATTTATAGGCCCAATTCATTGATCTGCCATTTTTTTCTTCTTTATTGATGTGTGTGTGTGTTTGTGTGCATTTTATAGATATAAAAATCTTCCTAAGCATTGTTTTGATTGCATACCACAAATTTTGGAATGTCGATTCCTTCTTTTTAATGAAGTTATTGTTTCCACAATTTGTTCTTTGACTCTTTCATTTTGTAAGATTATTTTTCATCTTCAGTTAGCTTTTAATGTATGCTTTCATGGCCTTTTATTTAAAATGCAATTTTTACTACATTATTGTCTAAAAAGACTTTTTGAATTTTTAATGGTGAGATTTTTGCATGGTCACTTTTTTGAAGGTGCCATGTTCAGTTGAGAAAAAAATTATGCTTGTTTCTATTCTCATTCAGTTTTCAACAAATGTATATCACATCTAACTTTTCTAAGATTCTATTAATGCTTTTTTAAATATTAGATTTATGTAGCTCTGAGAGAGTAAAGTTGAAGTCCTCCCTTAGTACAGTTTTAGTGTCTATTTCCTCCTTTATTTAACTTTTCCTTTAAGGATCGATGAGGTGCAAATGATGAGGCTAGTGGTCAAGAATTGGGGTGGGGAATCCCCTCTGGTCGGTGCAGATCCAATGCAAAAGAATTTGCAAGCTCGAAATCTGTGACAAAAGAGATTTATTGTTGGCACAGAGAAGCCAGCTTTGCTATGAAGACAGATTTTAGGGGGTAAAGTCCTGTCAGGGAAATAACAAAGGGTTAACAATGAGAAAAGAATATCTTCACAGTGGGCAAAAGTCCTGGCAGGCAGCTTTGCCCAGAAGAGAGTTTCCTTGGCAAAACCCAGAAGAGAGTTTTTTCGGACTTCTGCAAAGGTTTGGGGTTCAGAGTTGTCTTTTATTAGTCATCTGAGGTTTGGGGCTGAGAGCTGTCTGAGTTAATCGATGGAGGATCATCAGGCAGAGATCTCCAATTGAATAAAATCATTTAACTGGGAGTTTGAATTCTTTTTCCAAGAGTCTGGGAATTCCCTGAAGGGGATCTGGGCCCAAAAGATCTCAGTTTCAATAGAGGGTGATTTGACCAGGATCTCAGATTAAATGAAGCCACTTAACTTGGAAAGGGCTTGTCTGGGAAGGTAGGATTTTCCCAGGGTTTGGGAGTTTCTGGGGCCTCCCCAAAGATTGCATCATTTTCCCCCAAAAGATCTCAGTTTACAACAGGAAATTTTTCCATTTAGTGCATGTATATTTATTATTGGTATTACTTCTATGATGTTGTTGTTATTATTTTTAGCAATATGTTCTTTCCCTGATTGATCTTTTAAATTGAGTCTAGTTTTGCTTTTGCTTTTTTTGAGATCATGATTGTTATCCCTGCCTTTTGTTTGTTTGTTTGTTTTAGCTGAAGCCTAATTCTTCTCCAGCCCCTTACTTTAATTCTATGACTGTTTCTTTGTTCCAAGTATGTTTACTTCAAACAATTCACTGTTTCATTCTATTTTCTAATCCATTTGCTATATTCTTCCATTTTATAGGTGAAGTCATTCCATTCACATTCATTGTTATGATTTCTAACAGCGCATTTTTCTATATCCTATTTTCTTCTGTTAATCGTTTTTCTCTCTCTTTTTACCCTGTCTTACTTCTAAAGTCATTTTTTGGCATCTAATCATTGCCTTCTCTTATCTGCTTTTCCTTTTACCATCCCTCTACTATTTCTCTTATTCCCTTTCCCTCCTAGGTCTCTGTTGTATAAGATAAATTTCTATTACAAATTAACTATGAATTTATATTTTCCCCTTTTGAAGCTATCTTTTTGTTATTTTGTTGTTGTTTTTGTTGTTTTGTTGTTATTTTGTTGTTGTTTTTGCTGAGGCAATTGGAGTCAAGAAACTTGCTCAGGTTCACACAGCCTGGAAGTGTTAAGTGTCTTAGGCCAGATTTGAACTCAGGTCCTTCTGACATCAGGGCTGGTGCTTTATCCACTTCATCATCTAGCTGCCCCTGAACCAATATTTACAGATTTAAATGATTAAGTTTAATAAGGATATATTTTTCAATTTACTATTTTGTTTTTTTCCAAATGCATGTAAAAACTTTCTAACATTTAATTTTTGACTCTGTTTTATTGTTTCTTTTTTTCCTCATGAAATCCTTAGCTTTCACTTGCCTAATTCTAATTTTTAAGGAATAATTTTCTTCAAGCTTAAGCTTTTCCATTTGTTTTTTTTTCCCCTTGGTGGGGTGGGGACTGGGTATTATCAATCATCTTGATTTTTGTCTTGCCACTGGACTCTGGAGGAGAAATGAAGCTGAGGATTGTTCAGCTTTGCCTCACTTAAATTCAAATCCAGTTTACTTGCAAGTTATGACATCACTCTTGTGATCCTGTTCTTCTCTTTGAGAAAAAAGGACATACAACAACAGTTGTAGTTTTTAAGGAATTCTTTTTTTCAGTGAATTTTTTGTACCTACTTTTTCATTTGGCCAATATTGCTTTTTAAGTTCTTCTTTTATGCATTTAATTTTTTTTCCCATTTGTTCACTTCTGAACAAGGTTTTAAGGTATTATCTTAATTCTATTTTTGTGCCTCTGTTCTCATTTGACTTACTGTCTTTTAAGGTGTTAAAAAAGTCAATTTTTTTGGTATTTCTTTTATCAAGCTGTTGACTCTGTTTTCATGGTTTTCTTGCATATTTTTATTTCTTTCCCAATATTTTACCTATCTCTCTTATTTAATTTTTAAAATCTATTTTGATCTCTTCCATAGTCTGAAATCAATTCACATTTTTTGAGTCTTTGGATGTAGCAGTTTTGCCTTTGTTGTCTTTTGAGTTTGTATTTTGATCTTCCTTGTCACAATAATAACTTTTCATAATTAGGATAATTTTTTCTTGTTTACTAATTTTTGTACTCTATTTTTTTCTTTTTGCTTTTAACTTTATATTATAGTTAGGCTCTGATTCCAGAATGGAGAGCTCACTATTTAAGTTTCAAAGGTTTTGTGCTGCTGTTCCCAGAATGCTTCTAGGGAACCTTTAAATTTTCTAGTCTTCCAAGAAAATATAAGAAATGTATTTAGTATTGTCCTAGTCTATGTTCTGCTCTGTGAGTGACCATGAGCACTCTCTTCTGCTCTGGAACTTTGATCAAGGTCCTCACTCCTCTGTAGCCACAAGGTCTGCTGTGCTAGTACTTCTCACTTTAGGACTGTGACCCAGATCTGAATATGGACAATGTTCTGTACCTAGTAAAGAGACCTTTGTAATTTCATTTTGTTAACTGTCTAATTCCCCCTTTATTATCTATGAGCTGAGAACTTCAGAAGCAGCTAGTATTGCCATTATTCTATTTTTTCAAGGGCCTACCACTGGTTTGCTCAGACATATCTTACACTGACATAGTGCAAGCCATACTCTCATGCCAGTACTATAGTCCTTTGCTGCCAACTTTCTAAGTTGTCTTGGAAAATTGGTTCATCCCATTTTTTATGGGTTCTGATGCTTCAGAATTTTGAAGCATTATCGAAAGCTTTCTGAAAGGGACTTTGGAAAAGCTCAAAGTCCCTGCCCTTTTTCTGTCTTCTTGTTTTCATACATCCCTTTGCCCTTATCTCCCACCTTGAACCAAGTTAGATGTTATTGAAGTTCAAGCATTGTTCAATCGCAAGTATTGTAAAAGCTCTTTCTTAGATTTCTCCTTTTATATGAGACAGTTTTCTGCATTTTTATTTTCTTTTCCCCTCTTCCAGTAATCACTCTTTCTAACCTATCAGTTTCTTTACACCATGCCAACACAATTTTCATACACTTTTTCTCTGTAAAAATTCCTTGAACTGCTTTAATGATAAAGATTCATCGTCTGTCTTCTCTTAAAGAAAGGTAAATAGGTTACTGAATACCTTTTGATTTCTCTTTTATTTTACCTTGTTTTGTTTTTGGTTTTGCCATGTACTTGAAAGTCAAATTTCTTTAAAGTCATATGGAAAATTCCTTAATCACTATTGATTAGAAAAATCCAAATCAAAACAATTGTGAGGTATCACTTCTTTCTTCTCAAATTGATTAAAGTGATAGGAAAAGGTAATGATAAATATTGAAAGAGTTGTGGGAAAACTAGGACAGTCATACATTGTTGCTAAAGTTGTGAAATGATCCAAACATTCCAGAGAACAATCTGGACCTGTGTCCAACGAGCAATAGAACAGTGTGTATCCTTTGATTTAGCAGTGTCACTCCTGGGTCTGTATCCCAAAGAGATCATAAAAGAAGAAAAAGGATCCATCTGTGCAAAAACATTTGTAGCAACCCTTTTTGTAGTGGCAAAAAACTGGAAATTGAGTGCATATTCCTCAGTTAGGAAATGACTGAATAAGTTATAGTATATGAATGTAATGGACTATTATTGTTTCTAATAAGAAATGCTTAACAGGTTGATTTCAGAAAAGCGTGGGAACACTTAACATGAACCGATGCAGAGTCAATTGAGTAGAACCAGGAGAATATTGTCCACAATAACAGCAAAATTATGTGATGATTGACTGTGATGGACTTGGCTCTTTTTAGCAATGTGATGATTCAAGACCATTCTAATAGACTTGTGATGGAAAACACCAATTGCATTCAGAGAGAGAACTATGACAATTAAATATGGATGAAAGCAGAGTATTTTTTTGTTTGCTTACTTTTTCATTTTCAAGGTTTTTTCTCTTTTGGTTTAGTTTTCCTTGCTCAACATGAAAAATATGGAAATATGTTTAAAAGGATTGTACCTATATCAGATTGCTTGCCTTCTTGGGGAGGGGAAAGCCAGGAGAAGGAGGAAGAAAAATTTGGAGCACAATATCTTAGAAAAATGAATGTTGAAAACTATACATACATTATTTTGGAAAAATAAAATACTTGAGAAAAATATTTAAAACAAATTTTTAAAAGAAAATCAAATTTCTTATTCACCCTTAGTCTTTTCACTGATTGTCCATTCCCCCGACCCTGCTCAGTTTTGCAAGTTAGATGATTCTTGGTTATAATCCTAGCTCCTTTGCCCTCAAAATGCCATATTCCATTCTCTGAACTCCTTTAATGTAGTAGCTACTAAATCTTGTGGGATTCAGACTTAGTCTTCATGCTGTCTGAATAGTTTCTTTATTTCTGTTTAAAATATTTTTTCTTTATCCTGGGAGCTCTGAAATTTGGCTCTTAAGACATTCCTGGGAATTTTTTGGTTCTCATTTGGTTCTCATTTTGGTATTTTTTTCATAACATGATTCTTTGAAGCAGGTTTTCCTGATTATTTCTTCAAGTGTGATGTCTAAGTTATTTCTTTGATTATGGCTTTCTGTTCATTGATAATTCTGAAATGATCTCTTTTAAAACTCTTTTCCAGGTCACTTGTTTTCCAAATGATACCTTCACATTTTTTTCTATTTTTCATTCTTTTGACTTTGCTTTATGGCTTCTTGATTTCTCATGGAATCACCAGTTTCTCCTTACCCAGTTCTAATTTTTAAGGATTTATTTTCTTCATTAAGATTTCATACTATTTTTCCCTCTTTGACCAATTCAGGTTTTTAAAATTTTATTTTATTTTTAATTTGTGAAATAAAACAAACATTTCTATAAACATAGTAAACTTTGAAAAAATAATTGCAGATGAAATTGCAAGTCTATTATCCACAACTTGCTACTCCTTTCAAATAACAAAATTATCATGTAAATTTCTATTTTTTTCCTTTTCATCTTCCCTCTCCTCTCTCCACCTCAAGATGGCTACCATTCATCAGAAATGCATATATGTGTATGGAGGTGGATATGGATGTATATGTGGAGGGGAGTTATTTATGGCTGGGTAAAATTATTTTATAAGTTATTCTATTTATTAGTTATTTCTCTGGATAGAAATACCATCTTTCTTCATGTTTCTTTTATGATTCATTTTGGAATTTATAATCATCACTCAGAGTTGTTCTTAAAACATTATTGTTTTTGTTTATAATGTTTTCTTGATTTTTATTTTGTTTTTCATTAGTTCATTCATCTTTTTATATTTTTCTAAGATCATTGAACTCATCATTTCTTATGACTTAGTAATACTTAATCACAGACATGTATTACAACTTGTTCAATCATTCCCCAATTAATAAACATCTGCAGAATTTTTAGTTCTTTGCCACTACAAAGAGAGCTGCCATAAACATTTTAGAATGTTTAGGTTCTTTTCTTTTTTCCCTAGTCATATTTGAAAATAGTACAAGTAATGGTATTGCTGAGTCAAGGGCAGAGAAGCTTGATCACTCTTTGGGCCCAATTCCAGATTGCTTTCAGATATGGTTGGATAGATTCAAAATTCCATCAACAATGAATTAGTATCCCAATTGTTTCACATACTCTCTAATATTTGTTGCTTCTTCAAACCATGTTGGTGAATCTGATAAATGTAAAATGATATTAAAATATTACTTTAATTTACACTTTTCTAATCAGTAATGATTTAGAGCATCTTTTCATATGACTATTAATTGTTTTGATTTCTTCATTGGAAATTGCTTGTTCATATTCTTTGACCATTTCTCTAGCAATCTGATATAGGTTATATATGTGCGGTCATATTTAACATATTTCCCCAATAGGTTATGTTATGAAATAAGATTCAGAACATAAGGGAAAAAAACTATGAGAAAGAAAAAAAAATGAAAAATAGTCTGACTCCATAGTTCTGGATTGCATTTTCCATCATGGGTCATTTGGAATTCTCTTTTATCATTGCATGTTGAAGAAAATTAAGTCTATCAAAGGTGATCATCATACAGTGTTGATATTACTGTGTACAATATTCTTCTGATTCTAGAACATGAACATTTCCAACAATTAAGACATGTAATTTTAGGTACATATACATATATATGTTAATCTGTATCTTTTGAATATAAAAGATAAACTTTATATAGTTAATTAAAGTTTGTAAAATATTTTGCATATAGATTGTCATGTTCTCAATAAATTTGTCCCCATTTTAAAGGTGAGGCAATTGAGCTTTATAGTATTTAAATGACCTAACTTGTGTTCACACAGCTACCAGGTATTCAATTTGAACTTAATCCTTTCAGACTCCAAATTCAGCACTTTGTACAACTGGAGTTGTAGTGGGCAACATAGTATCCTAAGCAGTCATAAACATAAGCTCTTATTCATAAATCTAAAATCTGCAGGAAATCATAAAAATACTCATAAAAAATATACCAAAAGATCTGATGAGAACTTGAATCTAGTATGTATTTTCTTCTTATTCTTTATTTTCCTGGCAATATTGAAGGGTAAGCTAAGTCATTGATGGCACTTCATTACCTGCAATTCTCTTAGCATGATGACTTAGGAATAATTTTTATTTAATGACTGAGAGAAATTAGCATGGGTGCATGTGAATTCTCCATATACCCAGATCTGTTTAAAAGTTATTTATGAGTTTGTTTTAAAATTTGAAATTCCACATCAAGTTAAAGTGTCTGGAAGCATCTGAATTTATTGAAAGCATCCAAATTTATCACAGCCTATTTTATTAGTGAAATTGTAGCTTCCACACAATTACCAAATAAAACAGACCCTGGGCTTTGAAATTTAGTCTTTCAGTAAAACTATGAGATCATTCTTGAAATACAATTGAATTTTTAAGAAACTAGATAATATTTATCAAATTAAGAATATAGGAATCTGTGACAGGAACAGTGAAAAGGACTTAATGGATGTTGGTTTTTAAGTTATTAAAAGAAGAGAAAGTAGTTTATTTCAGGGTTAAAAATATTGGAAGGAAATGTAAGGGAGTTAATTTTTCATTGTTAAAAGAGATGATATGATTTCTAATTAAACTTAATTTGTGTTTGATGACAGAATTTTTATATAATAATCATTCTTTATATATTTTCATTTTGATGCAATTCATATTTTGTAACTATGTATCACATCTATGTTATGTTTCATCAATGATAGTAATAAACTAAATTGAGCTTTTCATGTATTGGTTACATCTACCTAGGGAGAGCTGTTCTATTGATGGGTCTTTGCCATTTCTTCAGTTAGTTGGTTCTAATAAATCATAGTAACTACGGGAAAAGGTGAAGAAAGAAAGATAGTGAATCTAATCAGTGAACACAAAATGCAATTTATCATGAAGATGTTCTCAGGTAAACTGAAATTTAAAGGTCAAATGTGCCAGTAATGATGTCTGATATGAAATAAAATGTTTAGAAAATACTTGACTTCTATTGTTTAAATCTAATGCTTTTAAATGTCTCTAATTCTAAGCACATTGCCTTGCACATAGTATGAACTTAATATATGTTTGATGATGATAAACAAACTTTTTAATAGATTGAATTCTTTGAAAGAAAGAAGAAAATGACTCAAAAATAAAATTATTTAAAGGTATATTCTGTTTTTTTCATTTAGGTGAAATGGAAATACCTGATACAAATGACCCTTTGAGTCAATTGGATGGACCTGATAGCTCTATTCCTACACCAAGAGGTAAAATGTAAAATATAATATTGTAATCAAATTATCAAATATGTATGCATATCACTAATCATAGCATTAGAAGACCTTATTTCTACCTTTTTCAGTTACCCTTGGCATATTGCTGAGGCAATTGGGGTTAAGTGACTTGCCCAGGGTCACACAGGGTAACACTTAGTATCTGAGGCCAGATTTGAATTCAGGTCCTCCTGACTTCAGGGCTGGTGCTCTATCCACTATACCACCTAGCTGCCCCCACCCTTGGCATCATTCTTAAAACTATTTCACCTAGCATATTCAGTTAGTTTTCAGGTCTTGTTATTTTTACTTCCATAGTGTTTTTTTTTTTCACTAATCTGCTTCTTTCTACTCACATAGCCACCTTCATAGTTCAGTCTATCATATAACTTTTGCAATAGTCTCCTAATTGTTCTCACTGGCTTTTTATTATGCTGTCTAGATGTATGTTGGCTTTCCTTCTAAGTAGTGAACATCTTTCAATTGCCTGGCTACAATCACCATCAACAATCATTGTTGAGCCCAATAATATAAAATCTGACATTGCTTCCATTTCTTCTTTCTCTATATACCAGGAAGTGATGGGAACACTGCCAAGTTCTAAATTGTTATGTTTTTTTGTTATTCTTTAAGCCAGCCTTTACTCATTTTATCCTCATCAAAAAGCTCTTAGTTCTTCTTTACTTTCTGCTATTAGAGTGGTATGTTTGGCATGTTTGAAATTTTTTTGCCATTTCTCCTGGCATCCTTAATTCTGGGTTTTTTTTTTTTTTTATTTAAATTTGTCCAGGCTGGCATTTCTCATGATATATTCTGCATTTAAGTTAAATTAGGTGACAACATACACCTTGTTATGTTCATTTGCTAATCCAAAACCAATCAGTTGTTCCATGTTCAATTTTAGTTATTGCTTCTTGACCTGCAAACTGCTTCCTCATGAGAAAAGTAAAATGACCTGGTACTCCTGCTTATTTAAGTATTTCCATGGCTAAACTTCTCTATTATTCCAATTATCTTTTGATTTCCTCCTCTAGCATTACAATCCCATATGATGAATGTGACATCTTTTTACAGGGTTATTTCTGGAAGATGTAAGTCTTTATAGAACTAATTTATTTTGACCTTATCAGCCTCAGGGGTTGTTTTACTGTATTACAATTGGTATTACTGTGATTTTTAATGGTTTGCCTTGGGTTCAAACATATTATTCTGTCATTTTTTGAAATTCTATTCCCAATACTTATTTTCTTACCCTTTTATTGTCTATGAGGCTATGAGGTCTACTCCATTTCTTTTAATGAATTCTTGCCCACAGTAATAGCTGTTAATGATTTTCTGATTTAAATTCACTCATTCCTATTCATCTAAATGTACTAACATCCATGATTTCAATGTATAAACTTTCTATCCCCTATTTGACCACATCCAGCTTACCTTCATTTATATATATTAAATTTTATGTTCCTATACATAATTCATCTTCCTTTTTCTATCCAGACACATCACAGCTAAACTTCCTTTGGGCTTGATTAGAACTTGAGCTCCTTGATTATCCTCTTTTCTTCTTCAGTTATATGTTGGGACATTGTAGTGTTCTCAGTGGTTTTCTGGAGGTCTTGGAGAGCAGCCTTCTTTTCAGTTGAGTAATTACCACAAGAGTAGCCAGGTGTCCAAATTCTTTATTATCTCCTTCACAATCTAGTTTCCTTGCCTGGGGCCCAGGCCAACTTTCTTAGAGGCTTTCCGGAGTCTTGGTTTGAGTGGAGAAGCTAAGGAGGAGATCCCTGCCACCACAGTGGTGTGAGATAGGATGACTGAATCTGCCTCTCAATCCTCCAGGAGAGCCACCAGAAGCTTGACCAAAGATGGAATGAAATCTCCTCCAGTCCTTGCTGGCTGTTATATACTCCATTATCATAGGTGTGAATCTTGTGAAACTATATTAAGTACTAAGTACATGTACTGAACTAGAGAACTATTAAGCACCATGCTAAACTAGATAACCATTGTATTTATCAATTCCACTGACTTAACACTTTGTAAGAATCCTTGTTTCAAGTTCAGAGTTCTGGCCCATAACAGGACATCTTTTGAGCTGAGGGCTTTATCTTCCTTATTGGAATCTGTAACAGTGGATAGTGGAGTTTGGTTTGTCATCTTCTCCAATGAATCAACTTTTGCCAGAACTCTCCACTATGACTTATCCATTTTTGATAACCCTGTATGAAGGCAATGATCTAGGAGCAGGGTTTGTTAGGAAACTCAGAGTTTAATTCCAGCTCTCCTGCTATATACCTTTTAGAAAGCTTACTTCTCCCTGAAAAAAGGAAAATAAATCAGAAAATTAGGGAATTAAATAAGTAGCATTGTTAGGAGTTTTGTCAGGGATTCAGATAAGTTCTATTTCTGAAGATGAACCAGCAAAAATTGAAATAAAGAATTACAAGTTTAGCTAACTTATTTGGGATCTGAAATGTCAGTTTTTCCTGAAAAGCTTGAGAAGTTAAATTTTAATAGTTTTTCAGTCCATAAAATATTATCATGCTCTCTTATTCTTTGCTTATTTTACATTTTTATAGCATTGTCAAATCTTATGATATGAATTAATATAATGACTTTAGTCCTGAGATATGTTGTATCTGAAAAACCTTGAATTTTAGGGTTTGCTAAAATTGTCATATAGATAAACCAACAGCTAGCTAATGACTCAGTACTGTACTATCATACAGTAGGCCTGGAACCAGGAAAAATTGAGTTCAAATTCATCCTGAGACATTTCCTAGCTGTGTGCAATCCTGGCAAAACACTTAACTTCTATTTGTTTGACAAAAGATTCCATTAGATACATTAGAGAAGGAAATGACAAAGCACTCTAGTATATTTGCCCAAAAAAAAAATTTCTGTGGATAGAATGGGGTCACAAAGAGTTGAAAATGACTAAATGACAATAAAAATTGTCATTTAGATACAATTTGCTTTCATTATCTTGCACTTTTCTCTGACATATATTCCTTCCTTTTAGGTACTCCTTTTCTTCTGAAGTATGTAAATCCATTTTACATTCAGGATGTTGTAATTAATGATAGAAATAAACTAAATTGAGATTTGCATGTGGTGAGTGAGTCCTCTTAGAGAGATGTATCTGCTTCACTGATAGGACTCTTGTCATCTCTATATATTTAATAAATTTTCTCACTTTGAGATGAGTAGATCAGAATGTTACTCTATTTACAAATATTTACATTTTTCAAAGAGGATCACCTATACCCTATGGTTCCAGTTTGCTCTGGACACTTAAAGATTTAGGATCCAAAAATGGAGATGATTAATGTTAGTTTGCTTAATTTAAATTACAGTTTCCTATTCATTCAAAATTAGGAACTTCTGAAATTAATTCAGGGTTTAGTCATACTTATACTGAAAGATTCAAACAAGGTACAACTTTGAAAATGTAGAATGTTTTTCAGAAAAGATATCAGCAAAACAATATTAATTTCCTCAGGCACATAATACTATTGTAGCCTTATATTTCTCTCCAGAAACCTTTAGGAAACACTATCCTCCAAATTGGTAGGATAAGATCAATTTGTTTTGGGGGGGAGAAGTGGAGAAGAAAATTCCCAGTCTATCATGTCTTATATTCACTACTTAAAAATTGTTCTTGTCAATAGCTAATCTGTAATTTATGGTTCACTCCTTTGTTCCTAATCTCTGATATTGGGGGGGGGGGAATAAAAACAGGCATTTGATACAGTGGATTAGGAAACGCAAAGCAAGAAAAATTTGAGTTCAAATCAGGCCTTAAATATCATGTTATCTAGGTCAAATCATTTCACTGTTCTATGCATGTATAAAATGAGAGGATTGAATTGGAAGGCCTCTTCTGTGTCTGGATTTAATGACTAAGGACCTAGATGTGAATTTCAGTTCCACTTCCTTATACCTATATGATATTAGAAAAGCTACACAAGTAGTCTGTGTTTGTGAAACTGCTGATTACACTCCCATAATAAATTTCATGTTCATCCCTTTCTTTCCAGTGACACAGCCATTCTACAAGGTCAGATGTTCAATATTAATTTTGCTGTCGGGGTCTCCATTTTCTAGTGGTTCCTTAAAAGTTTTGCAAAATAAACTGCCTAATGCATAGGTATTAATTATTATTTATTTGTTCTTCATGTTGACCATAGATTAAAATATAAAATCTGTATTTTAAAATACAGATTGGCCATCAGGGAGGCGCTACCTCCAAATGCAAGCCAGCACCTAGGCTGTAGTGCAGGAGCAGAACCCACTCATATAAAAACACCAAATCACAAAATAGCCAGAAAAAATGGCAAAAAAAAAAAAAAAAAAAAAAAGCAAAACAAAAGAAAGGGAAACAAAATGGGGAAAAAAAATTACTATAGAAAGTCAGGGAAGAGCAAGGCACAAATTTAGAAGATGACAACAATGTCAAAATGGCTACATGTGAAGTCTCAAAAAAATATGTAATTTGTTTTAGGCCTAAAAAAGGGCATCTTGCAGGGCTTTAAAAGAATTTATAAAGAAAATTAGAAAATTAGAAGAAAATGAGAAAGGAAATGAGTGTAATATAAGAGAACCATGAAAAAATAGTCTATAGTATGGGAAAAGATATACAAGATATACAAAAAATACAAAACATATACCAAAATTCACTAAAGAAAATAACTATTGAAAGATAGAATTTTTAAAAACAGAAAATTATATACAAAATACAAAAGCTCAATGAAGAAAATAAATGCTTAGAAATTAGAAATGGGTAAATGAAATTTCTCATTGGAAAAACAATTGACCTGGAAAAATAGATCCAGGAGAGATAATTTAAAAATTATTGGACTACCCAAGTCCTAATTAAAAAAAAAAAACAAAAACAAGTCTGGACAAGATCTTTCAAGAAAGTATCGAGGAAAACTAACCTGATGTCCCAGGACCAGAAGATAAAATAGAAATTGAGAGAATTCCCTAATCACCATTGGAAAGAAAATAAAAACTCCAAGGAACATCACTAACCAAATTCTAGGACTCAGAGATGAACGAGAAAGAATTGCAAGTAGTCAAAAAGAAGCAATTCAATTACATGAAGCTATAATCAGGATTTGTCAGCTTTCACATTAAATTAGAGGGTTTAGAATATAATATCCCAGAAAGAAGTTAGGATTATGGGGATTAAAATTATTTTATCTACAATAAAAGAGACTAAGGCTGAAGTCTGAGCCAATGACACATTAAAGGGTCCATGATCTTCTCCAATGAAGTGGACTTTGATCTTCCAAATGATCTGAGAAACCTCCTCCTTCCAGGACCCTGTTTTTTATAGGGCTGGATGTCCAGACATTTAATAAGAGCTTTACTGAGTGCACAATAATTCCACTGATGGATAAGTGAAAAGAAAGAGGAAAATAATATAGAAAATACATAAAGGAAAAATAAAAAATAAAGAAAATAATATGTCAGTAGAGTCACAAGTTGAATGAAGCTCAGAATATTTCCATATAAGAGAGACAGGCTTTTCCTTAGGAAAAGGAAATGATACAAGCTATCACAGTCAGTGACCTAAGTGGTCCTAAGATGTTCGTCCACTTCTATTGGAGAAGAGATTAGACAGGAGATTAAAAAATATTTTGGGGGACTTTCCATGTAGTTGTCATCCCTTCCAAACTGGTCTATGTCACTATGACAAGGCCTTTAGTTAACTTCCTATAATTGAGCAACTCAAGTTAGAATCTAGAGCTCACAGCTCTGGGACTCTGGCAAGGAGAGACAGGGGGACAGAAAGCAAGTGTGAGAGAGAGACTGAGAGATTGACAGATACACATTTAGTAAACACAAATATAAGTGTAAATGGGATAAATTCACCCATAAAAGAGAAGATAATAGAATGGATTAAAAACTATATATATATATATAATTGTACCATATGTTGTTTACAAGAAATACATTTGAAATATGGATATACACATAGACAAAAGGTAAGGGACTGGGACTGAATAATAATCAACTCAGCAAAGCAAAAGCAGAAATTGATTTATTAGAAGAGAAAAAGAAGGAAACTATATCTCGCAGAAAGGTACCATAGACAGTGAAGTAATATTAAAATTAAAGATATATGCACACCAAATGGTAAAGCATTCAATTTTTTGAAGAATGAGTAGAAGGAAAATAGATACTAGAAGGAAATAGACAATAAAACTAAACTAGTAGGAAACTTTAACTTTCCTCTCTCAGAACTAGATAAATCTAACAAATAAATAACCAACCCCCCCCCCCAAAAAAAAAAAAAACCAAGAAAGAAATTAAGGAGGGGAATCAAATTTCAGAAAGGTATTAGATATGATAAATCTCTGGAGAAAACTGAAAGGTAATAGAAAAGAATATGCTTATTCTCAACAATACATGAATCCTACACACAAAAAAAATGATCATGTATTACGGCATAAAAAGCTCAGAACCAAATATAGAAAAGCAGAAATATTAAACCCATCATTTCAGATCATAATCAGATAAATGGTATAATCAATAACAGACAATGGGAAGATAGATTAAAAATTAATTGCAAAAAATCTAATCCTAAAAAAAATGAGTCAAAGAACAAATCATAGGAACAATTGATAATTTCATTAAAGAAAATAACAAGAATGGGAGAACATATGAAAAATTATGGTCTGCAGCCAAAGTGTTACTTAGAAGAATTTTTATATCTCTAATCACTTGCACTAATAAAATATAGAAAAAGCAGATTAATGAATTGGGCATGCAACTAAAAAAAACTTGAAAATGAGCAAACTAAAAACCCTGAATTGAATACCATGTTAGTTCTGAAAATCAAAGGAGAGATTAATAAAATTGAAAGTAAGAAAGTCGCTGAACTAATGCATAAAACTAGTAGCTGGGTTTTTTTCTTTGAAGGGAGAGAACAATAAAATGGATAAACCATTGGTTCATTTGATTCTGTAAGAAGCAAACAAAAATAATTTAATTACCAGTATCAAAAATGAAAGGGTGAATTCATTATCAATAAAGAAGAAATTAAAACAATAATTAGGAGTGCATAGGAATATATGCAGCTTACCTTAAAATGATAAGTAATATCTACCTTAAAATATCAGTAAGCTGTAACAGGGATAAGCCAGAAGACTTACTAATAAGCTCTGGGGTGAAGCAAGGATACCCATTATCACCTCTATTATTCAATAACTATACTAGAAATTTTAGCTATAGCAATAAGAGAATAAAATGAAATTGAAGGAATTTAAATAATCAGTGAAGAACAAAATTATCATTATTTGCATATGATATGATAATATATTTAGGGAATCCTAAAAAATCAACTAAAAAACTAGTGCTAGTAATTACCAATTTTAGCAGAATTGCAAAATACAAAATAAATCTACAGAAACCATCAGCATTTTTACATATTACCAGCAAAATCCAGCAGCAAGAGAGAGAAAAAGAAATTCCATTCAAAATAACTTGATAGTCTACTTGCCAAGAGACATCCAAAAACTACGTGATATTAATTACAAAATACTTTTTACACAAATAAAGTCATATGTAAATAGTTGAAAAATATTAATTGCTCATGAGTGAGTCAGTATAATAAAAATGATAATTCTACATAAATTAATCTATTTAGTGCCATACCAATCAAACTAGCAAAGCCTTATTTTTAGAGCTAGTAAAATAATAGCAAAATCCATCTGGAAAAATAAAAGCTAACTGATTTCAAGGGAATCTTGAAAAAAATGTGAAGAAAAGTGTTCTAGCCACACCAGATCTGAAAATGTAGTCTAAAATAGTAATTATCAAAATAATTTCATATTGTCTAAGAAATAATGTGGGAATCATTGGAATAAACTAAGTATACGTTGAGCAGCTAAGTGGTACAGTGGATAGAGCACCAGCCCTGAAGTCAGGAAGACCTGAATTCAAATCTGACCTCAGACACTTAATACTTTCTACATATGTGACCCAGGGCAAGCCACTTAACCCCAATTGGCCCAGCAAAATAAATAAATAAATAAATTTAAGTGGATCAACATTATGACAAATGGCCATAGTAATCTAATATATAATAAATCCAAAGATCCAAGTTTTTGGGACAAGAATTCATTATTTGACAAAAACTGTTGAGATAACTGGAAAACTAGGTACAAGTCAACATCTCACACATATACCAAGATAAGATCAAAATAAATACATAATTTACACTTAAAAGATACCATATCATAGTAGCATATGGAATGGTTTCCTTGTTGGATGTATGGATAAAGAAGAGTTTATGATTAAAGAAGAATCAAAGAACATTATAAAATGCAAAATTGATAATTTTGATTACATTACATTAAAAAGGTTTTGCAGAAATAAAACCAATGCAACTAAAATTAGAAACAAAGTAGAAAACTTGGTAAATATTTTATAAGTTTCCTTAATAAAGTTCTCAAATATATAGAGAGCTGAATCAAATTTCTAAGAATCATTTGAAAATTAATAAATGATCAAAGAATCTGAATGAGCAGTTTTCAGACCTAGAAATTAAAGCTATTTGTAGATACGAAAAAGTAATCTAAATCACTATTAATTAGAGAAATGTACATTAAAACAATTCTCAAATAGATTTCATACTTATCAGATTAGCTAAACTGAGAAGAAAACAAAATCATAAATGTTAGAGGGGATTTGTGAAAATTGGCACACTAATGCTCTCTTGGTGGATCCAACTATTCTGGAGATTAATTTGGAACTATGCTCAAAAGGCTATCAAACAATACTGGGTCTGTATCCCAAAGGTGTCATAAAAAGGGAAGAAGGACCCACATGTGCAAAAATGTACTATGGAAACTGAATGAGAATTGAAGCATATTATTTTCATTTTTTAAATTTAAATTTAACTTTAAAACAAGTTTAAAAATACCAAAGAGAGAAATCCAAATGGGAAAATGACCTATATGTACAAAAATATTATTACTAGCTGTTTTTGTGGTTGCTAATTATTGTAAAGGAAGGGTATTTCTTAATTTAGTATAACAATATTAATAAATAAATTTCACTAAAAATGAGACAAGAATCAATTCAATTACATCTAGATTTGTTTTCCAAATTCAGAACCTCAATTTATAATTTCAGTTATTTAGGATTATGTTTCCACAAGGGCTAATCATTCCAAGCATTTTATATTGTGGGATTCATTATTTCCAGCTAACCCTCTGCAAAAGTTTTTAAGTTGACAGTGTATATAACAAGAGGGACCTAAAACACATGGTGTCCTCCATTTTGATTCTTCCTACCCTTCTGTAACTTTTTTTGAATTGACTTTCAAATCAAACTACAAAATTTTCATTCTTAATCTTTTTACTTAAAACAAAGTAAAAGTTCTTTATACCCTGTCAACATGTGTATACCATCTGAAGCTGGCAAAAGAGCATCCAGAGTAACTCCTCAGGGACAGAAGGACTTAGAGCACATGGACTTGCTGCTGCCCATTTCCTATGTAAAAGATAATGTTTCACATTTCTTTCCAAATCTTATTTGCCCTCCATATTTTCATTCAAGGTGTTATTTCTCTTTTTAAATCTTTCAAACTCAGAGTACCCAATTTTCTTTTAATTTCAACCATATCCTAGCCTGTACATTAATTAGTATTATAATTAGAAATCAGAACTGTCTATTCATAGTCCCCATAAATGAAGAAATTTGTGAGGACAAATCCTTTAAAATAATCCATTAAGTTGTTTCTAGGGATAACAAAAACCTTAATAGACATACAATGGCTTATGTTCTTGTTGAAACATAAGAGTGTGGTTCTGGCTACTCTAAAACCTTGAAACCCTATTTATCAGATTACAAAAGTCTTGACTGCCTAATTAATAGTTTTACAATTTAAAAATCATACACATCCTCCTTTTTTTTGTCTTGTTTCTCTTCACCTTTTAGAATCTTGAATTAATACTTAATGATTTGCAAATCAAGAGTCCTGTCTTTTTTCCCATATCCTTCATCAAAACAACTTACAAAAAACATCATTTATAATGCTAATATACATTTTATTTTAAACTAATCACTGAAATTCTGAAGTGTTAAACAGTTAATTCTATCATATACAAGTCCTATTCATGGTGTCTTAAAAAAACCCACTACACTATTTTTGCAGTATTAAACACATAGTCTTAATGTCAAATATATTAGGTTGCTGGTAAAGGACCAAAACAGTTCTCTAGATTTAATTTGCACATAATCTACAGAATTTAGCTTTGGGATTCAATTAAATCTAAATTCATCTTAACTTTTGGAGTAACAAAAATTTTTCTTGGCTTTTCCCTTATCAGGCTTCGATGCTAGCTTCTGGCTGCTCAGTCTAGTATAAAGTATATATATAAAATCTAGTATAAAGCTGCTACTAGAATTTCATCCAAAGAAAAAAGCTTGGTTTTACTTAGTGAAGGAAATCCCTTTGCTGATTCCATTTCCCAGACTAAATCCTAAGAGAGTTTTACTCTGCTTTTTCAGTTTCTTTATTTAATAAATTAATCTTAGAAAACTTCACACAAATGAACACAGAGACAAATGGAAGAGAGCCATAGTGACCTAAAAAGCAAAAAGTTGAGACGAGAAACAACTTTCTTTCCTTGCTTTAATATCTTTTTTAGTTTCCTGACTTTACCTTACTGCAAGATTCCTTTTGATACACCTTTCCCTGAAAATAATACGTCCTCAGGAATTATAGCTTTAGATATTCTCTGAAGAATATTGTCTTAAATTTCACTTTTTGAAATGCTAGTCTTGCTCATGAGGTAAAATAAGCATTAGAAGTGCTAAATAGAAATATATTTGAGAAAGCAATATATTGTAAAAAGAATTTTATGTAAAAATAACATAATTTTTATGGTAATTGAAATTGTCCATTGATTCTTCTATTTTGTCCTAGACATGTTTTGTTAATTTTCAGCTTTCTTTAGTTTTGTTTTTATTTCCTTTCTTTTTTTCAAAATCTCATAGTTTGTAATTTTATATTCTCCAACTCTTGCCCATATTTCATTGCCTATGAAACTTTTTTGAACTTTTGTAGGTAATCCCATGAAAAACAAACAAGTTTATGTAATTAGGCATCAAAGTCCAAGAAAAGTCACTTTTGAGTTAATTAATACCTTCTGATTTATTGATCTAGAAACAGTTTTCATATTCTCACTAGAGTTTCTCCTATCCTTCTTCCCATTTTTCATTCATTTCAGGAATATCGAACTCTTTGTGACCTCATCCAGATTTTTCCTGGCAAAGGTAGTAATGTTTCCTGCTCCAATTCACTTTACAGATGTGGAAACTGAGGCATACAGGGTTAAGTGACTTGCCCATGGTCATATAGCTAGTAAGTGTCTAAGGTCATATTTGAACTTACATCTTCTGGATTCCAGGCTTCTTGTTCTATGCACTGGGACATCCAGCAGACTTTCTAGGAGTATTGTTTTATTGTTTATTCCTCAAGTTCCTGCTCTAGTGATTTTCTAATAAATGAAATTTCTCTTTTCCATTTTTAAAACTAGTTAACACAATTTTGTATAGTTAAGCAAACAAAGAGATTCTTTTGTATCTGAGTTGCCTCACTTGAGTTTTGGAAAGGAATTACAATTGTGCTCCTTTCAGAGAGATGTGTCTCCCACAAGGAAGGAATATAATGATCTATACCACTTTTAGGTCTTCCTTGTTGTACACCTTAGC
Source organism: Sarcophilus harrisii (assembly GCF_902635505.1). NCBI lineage: Eukaryota > Metazoa > Chordata > Mammalia > Dasyuromorphia > Dasyuridae > Sarcophilus > Sarcophilus harrisii. Next base: position 293,198,099 of record NC_045426.1, on the reverse strand, counting down.
AAAGATAATTAACAGCCCTGGTAATGTTCCTTAATTGTTCTGGAATATCATTAATCTTTATCCACCTCCATATTCTCTCAACTTTTAATTTATCAATGTTGTTCTTATAATCCTACACAGGGAAAGAAACCGAGTCCAAATCTAAATAGTTATTTCACTATGATATGTTGCCCTCTCCAAAAGTACTTTTAGACTCCCCATTTGAGGGCCTGGATTAAGCCGTTGAATACACGTAGCTAAATGTTATAGAATAAGCTTTCTGTTAGCTTCAACAGGTATGAGATGGTTGAGTTTTTGGTGGATTAGTATTGTGTGTGTGTGTGTGTGTGTGTGTTTAATTGTTGTTTTCTATATTTTATTTTGTCTTGATCTCACTTTTAGATTCTTCTTAATTAGTCTACCATATCTCTCATGTTTCCTGACTGATTTTCCTTTTCCTTATCTATTTAATACTTTAATCTGTTCAATGATGGAGTATCAGAATTTCTTTTTTTTCTTTTCTTTTCTTTTCTTTCTTTCTTTCTTTTTTTCTTTCTTTCTTTCTTTCTCTCTCTCTTTCTTTCTTTCTCTCTTTCTCTCTCTCTTTCTTTCTTTCTTTCTTTCTTTCTTTCTTTCTTTCTTTCTTTTTTCTGAGGCAGTTGGGGTTAAATGACTTGCCCAGGGTCACACAACTAAGAAATGTTAAGTGTCTATGGTCAGATCTGAATCCAGGTTCTCCTGACTTTAAGGGTGGTGCTCTATCCACTGTGCCACCTAGATGTCCCAAGTATCAGAATTTCTGCCAATGAATCAATATTTGGAACTTTGCATGATGGAGCTGCAATTTTGTTATGAATTATAAAACCCTCTTTGGTAACAGAAACTTTGGCTCTTGGTGATTTTGTTGCAGTGATAGTTCAAAGATTTAAGATCAAAATCTTTATGGAGTCTTCTACATAGCACCTTTCTGCATTATTGTGCTATTCAATGAACTTGATTATAGTAATCAATAAAATCTATAATAATTTTAAAAAAACTTACTTTAGGTATTACTTTAATCCCTTTATCTAATAATAAATATTTTATTTTATAAATAAATAATATTTTATTTTATCCAGAGTTCATCTCTTGCAGCAACATTAACTGTTTTAAGTTTTTATCTACCTAACCACTGAACTCTGGAAATACAAACAAAAATTTTGACCAAAAAAAAAAAAAAAAAAAAAAAGCAAAAAGTCTAAATGTTCAAGAAGGGAATTAATTTTAAGAGTTATTGATATACCTAGCTTACCCAAATATTTGTTTCAAATTTCAACTTTAATGTAATTTCAACAAATTATAGTGAGATTGTCTCTTGAGCATCATTGACATAATTAGATGTTCATTTCCTACACTGTGTAGCTTAGAAAATGTAGCTTACTTTTTATTCTCTTGGCTTTTCTACCCTTTATTTTAATGAATCAAGACCCATAGATTGGAATTCAATAGGCCCACTTTCTTTGGCTTCAACAGTGTTATTTATTTGAATGGAACTGAATACAGATATGCTAAGTTGCTAATCTAAAATCAGTCAGATTTTTATAAAGATGTATGTTTATGTCTCAGTATAATTAAAAATCTATTCTCTTCTGTGTTCTAACAAGTTGTAAATATGACATGACATCTAAATATAAGAGTAAATGAAAAAACCATAAACACCTAATGACAGAATCTATAAGCTAGAAAAAATCTTGAGTACCATCTAGTCCTGACCAATATGCACCTACTCAAGACATTTTTTACAAACTCCCTTTAAAGAGATTGCTTGGTCTCTGTAAATTCTCTATTCTGAGATAACTGTGGTGTGTTGTGATGAATTTGGAGAGCCTGCCACTGGAGGATTTAGCTGTTATGTATCTCTGGACACATCAGTTACCTTCTCTGGTTCTCAGTGTCTTCATCTGTAAAAAAAAGGACAATGAACTAAATGATGTAGTGTTACCTTCAGTCTCTAAATTTGTGGTTCTATACTTTCCAAAGGCAGCCCATACACTGTAGTGTGACATTAATTGTTGGGAGATTTTCCCATAAGTCTAATCTAAGAGTCCTCCCTACAGCCTTTACTCAATGCTTCTAGTTTTACCCTCAGGGGCCAAGCAGAACAATTTCTTCCACATAACATTCTTTCAAACACTCTGAAGGCAGATATGATATCCTCCACTAGGATTTCTTTTCTTCAGGTTATCATCTACTATGTGTCAGGCACTATGCTAAGCATTTTACTTTTTTTTAATCTCATTTCATCTTCTCAAAAACCTGTGAGGGAATTATTATTATTTTTATTTAGCAAGTGAGGAAAGTGATACAGACAGAGGTTAAGTGACTTGCCCCATGTCACACATGTGAATATCCAGGTCTAGATTTGAACTCAAAATCTTCCTGACTCTAGGTCTAGTACTCCATCTTTTGTGCCACTTAGCTGTTCCTGGTGACTACCTTCTGGAAACTTGAACTGAATATAGTACTCCAGCACTCCAGATGTGGTCTTACAGGGCAGAATAAGCTTGTCTGGATAACTAGAGTTCTCTAACACTATAATTTCACACTTCTGTGTCAGTTTTGTGATCTATTTCCCAAATTCCTCATTTAATTTCTCCTTTGATTAGGTGTATTGCAATACAGACCTTACAACTTATTTTCTGCTTCTGTGTGTGTGTATGTATGTATGTATGTATAATAACCCTATTCCCATCTCCTATTTAATTTATATTCTATTTTCAAATAAGGCATATCTTTACAGATGTAAATTCCACTGAATTTCTTCCCATCCTATCAATTCTTAGTAATAAATATAAGGTAAAATTTATGTTAGAATTCATTCTATTTATTTTACATGGCATCATTATTGAACATCTTATACTATGAAATATCAACCTACTTTTAATTTTCCTTTTACTCTGTTGTACATGTTCTCTCTGTGGGAGAGATTTATGAGAAAAGGTAGGGGAATAGCACAAAAGCAAAACAAAAACCAACCAAAAGAAAAGCACTGAAGAGGAGAAGGTAGAAGGCAATACTAAATATTATAGAGGTATGAGGATTGACAAAAAATTTATATTTTTCAGTTAGAAATCCTTAGTAATGAAGTAAGGGGCATGTGTTGCAGTATCATATTGAAAAAATTCAAGCCCACATAGGTGCCAAGAAAAGGCATATATTTGAGATAACACACATATTGGATTCTTCTCTTTAAGGGAAGCAGCAATTTTCCTGGGTAGAGTTCTATTTTTTTATAGAGGAAAAATGTTGCGCTAGCAGGAAGATGAGATCATCTTAGGCACATGAACAAGAGGTGAGAATTTTCTAAACTGCATATTTAGTATCCCGGAATCCACTTGAATTATCTACTAAGAGGGGCCAAACCACAGTGTAAATCACATGGTAATAGGCTCTAAGTTTACTAGAGGATTAGCAAATATAAATATTTCACAGGTGCTAAGTGGAAAAAATCCCTTTGCAAAGTAGGAAAATCCCTTTGTGGTTATCAAGTTGGAGTTGGAGTATGATTGGTTAGTTCAGCAACCTGACCTGAGGGGCTATGGAAAGGGGCCTTGGTCACATTTGAGAAATTCATTTATCATTGATAACTTTGGAAAGGTCTGTTTTCATTTGAATGCTTAGGTGTGAAGTCAGATTTTAGAGGTTTTCTAAAAGTTAGAGGAGAAAAAGTGAAAGCAATAAATGGAAGGGGTTAGGCTTAGGAATGGAATAATAGCACTATTAATTAGCTATAATGAAGTGGTTTTGTTTTTGTTTTTGTTTTTTAGTAAATGGAGAATTTGGACATGTTTGTAGGCAACAGGAGAAAGTAGAAGTCCAAGGAGAAATTGAGGATGGAAGAGGGACAGAAAAATACATAAGAGTCAGAAAAATTATGTCTATGGGGATAAATTGTTGGAAATGATGGGAAGTGTTAGCCTTTTCAGAACCATCCTGAGTGGTTATTTGAGTCTGAGTGAAAGAGAAGACAAGAAGGGTTGATACTAAGGAAAGTTGTAAATAAAGAAATGGGGGAAGAAAAGGAGTTGTTAGCAAATCTATTTTCTTTGCAAAGTATGAAAAGATATATCTTCAGCTGTGAGGGCAAGAAACAAAGTATTTTGGGAAAAGAGAAGATCTGCAATAGCTCCTTAGGGGAATAATTTACAGAATCAGGGATTAGCAAAAATATTTTCTTACTGTAGAGAGGATGCAATTGATATTAGAAAATATTAATTTGTAGTGGACCATACAGCCAGATTCTGTTTGTTCCTTTGTGTACATTTGGTAACTTATGAAGAAAATTAGAGGAGGTAACCATGCAAGGAGTAATCAAAGGTTGAAGTTTAACATGGTATAGGTTGATATTTGGCATGGTATTCATCAATAGAACAAGCAAGCAAAGGATAACTTCTTGGTTTGTTTCTTGAGACATGTCTTACATTTTTTAGAGGCAACTAAATGGCTCAGTGAATAGAATACCAGTCCTGGAATCAAAAAGACCTGAGTTCAAAGACAATATCAGACAATGTCTGAGTGACCCTGGGTAAGTCACTTAACCATTGTTTGCCTCATTTTTTTCAATTATAAAATGGGAGTAATAAGAGCATCTTCCTCCCAAGCTTGTTTTAAGGATCAAATGAGATAATATTTATTAAAAAATTTAACATGGTATCTGGTACACAATAAATATTCCTTTTCTTTCTTTCTTTCTTTCTTTTTTTTTGCTTGCTTTTTAAACATTTTTATTTTTGTCTTTTTTAAGCAAAACATACATTTCTCAATATATCTCTCCCTCTTCCAGAAAACCATCCCTTATAACAAAGAATTAGAAAATAGGGGAAAAATTCAATAAAACTAAAACTAAATAAAACTAACATCAACCAACACGTACAGTATTCCATACCCAGAGTACTTTCACCTCTGCAGAAAAAGAGAGGAAGTACATGTTCATTATGTCTCTTTTTGTGTCCAAGTTTTGTCATTGTAATTTAACAACATCCAGTTTCAATGGTTTTATTTTTTTCTATTTACATTGTAATAGTCATTTAAAATATTTTCCTTAGTTCTTATTTCCATTTTATACATTACTTTATTTTTGTCTTCTGTTTTTATTTTATACAAAATTTAATAACTTTCTATTTTCAAAATACATCTAAAGATAGTTTTTAATATTCACCTTTGAAATACCTTGTGACCCAAATTTTCCTACATTTCTTCTCCCCATCCCCATCCCCTAGGCAGCAAGTAACCCAATATAGGTTAAACATGTGCATGTACATATGTATATGTATATGTATATGTATATGTATATGTATACAATACAACATACATATACAATGTTCTCTTGGTTCTACTTACTTCACTTAGCATCAGTTCATGCAAGTTTCTCCATCTTTCTGAAATCGTCCTGCCAATTGGTTCTTATAAAACAATAATATTTCATTATATTTATATATCATAAGTCACTCAGCCATCCACCAATTGATGGGCATCCACTCAGTTTCTAGTTCTTTGCCACTACAAAAAGAGCTGCTATAAATATTTTTTGCACATGTGAGTTCCTTTCCCTTTTTAATGATTTCTTTGAAATACAGACCCAGTAGAGATACTATTGGATCAAAAAGTACATATAGATTGATAGCCCTTTGGCCATAGTTCCAAATTGCTCTCCAGAATGGTTGGGTCATTTCACAACTCCACCACGATATATTAATGTCTCAGTTTTCCCACATCCCCTCCAATATTTATCATTATCTTTTCCTGTCATCTTAACCAATCTGAGAGGTATGTAGTGGTAACTTAAAGTTGTCTTAATTTGCATTTCTCTAATCAGTAGTGATTTAGAGCATTTTTTCATATGATTAGAAATGGTCTCAATTTCCTCATCCTCAGATTGTGAGGTTTTTATATATATTGTATCCTTTGACCATTTATCAATTGCAGAATGACTTGTATTCTTATAAATTTGAGCCAATTCTCTATATATTTTAGAAATAAGGCCTTTATCAGAGCCCTTAGATATAAAAATGCCCCCCCCCAAGTTTTCTACTTTGTTTTTAATCTTGGCTGCATTGATTTTGTTTCTATAAAATCTTTTTTAATTTAATAAAGTCAAAAGTATCTATTTTATATTTCATAATATTCTCTAATTCTTCTTTGGCTACAAATTCCTTCCTTCTCCACAGATCTAATAGATAGACTATTCCTTGTTTTTATTCTTATACTCTCTAGCATTTTTTTCCCTGAGGCAATTGGGGCTAAGTGACTTTGCCAGGGTCACACAGCTAGGAAGTGTTAAGTGTCTGAGGTCAAATTTGAACTTGGGTCCTCCTAACTTCAAGGCTGGTTCTTTATCCACTGTACCACCTAACTACCCCTTAATCTCTCTAGTGTTTTTAATAGGAATGAGTAATGTATTTTGCCAAATGCTTTTTCTATATCTGTTGATATAATATGATCTCTTTGCTAGCATTTTATTTAAGATTTTTACATCAATATTCATTAGAGAAATTGTTCTATTTTGGCCTTGCTTGGTTTAGATATCAGCACCATAGCTGTGCCATAAAGAGTTTGGTAGGATTCCTGCTTTCCTTATTTTTTCAAATAATTTGCATAGTACTGTAATTGATCATCTTTAAATGTTTAGTAGAATTCACTTGTAAATCCAAATAGCCCTGGAGATTTTTTCTTAGGGAGTTCATTAATAGCCTGATCAATTTCCTTTTCTAAAAATGGGACTATTTATGTAACGTATTTCCTCCTCTGTTAATCTGGGAAATCTCTATTTTTGTAAGTATTCATTTCACTTAGATTATCAGATTTATTGCCATATAGATGGGCAAAATAGGTCCTAATTATTTGTAGAGGGTTGCAGATAGTGGGGAAACTCTGCATAAAGTATAAGTTCCTTCAGCCCAGAGGCTTCCCATTTCCCTTTGGTGTCCACCTCCCTTCCTGAGAAGTCAGGGTGGGCATGATTACCTCCCTTTGGTGTTCTCACCTTTTTCCTGAGAAGTCAAGGAGGGCATGACCACCTGTATTCTACTTGAGGCAAGGGAAACTTACAGTAAAGAGATAGTTTACATAGCAGGATACTTATAGTTAGCACATACTCATTGTAATAGATGAGATAATGGTTCTCTAGTTTGCACATACTTCATGTGCTGTAATGATGTAATCATACTGAGGTATTTAAGGGCTGAGAACACTGGAAATAAGGACTCTCCATCTTTGACTGTCTTGGTGGCTCTCCTGCCTCCTTCACGCCTCCATTAAGACTAATGCTAGTCCCGAAATCCTCCCAGAAAGCGAGTCCAGACACAACATATGGTGTCCAAACATGAGACATAAGAAACACAAGAAACAAAGAAGCAGCAGCACTTGAGAGCTGTTCATGCATAGGATCCTCCCAGAGTTCCTTCAGTAACCTGTGGGGAAGGAAAGGGAGAAGAGACCTGGTAAGACTTTTTTAGTCGGGGTAATTAAATGGGCCAACACATCAAAGTCCCAAGCCAGAAGACTGATGAGAAACTTATGAAAAATGCTTGTTCTGACTATAATCTTCTTCTCCATTTGAAAGTTTGCCTCCATGACATCTCAAAAGAGTTAACACCTGCTATAGTGCTGTTTGCACTCCCTAGCATGCTGACTCAGATATCTTAGCATGTGGACTCAGATGCACAAATTAATGCACAAATTTACTGACTATGCTGTGGGGGCAAAATAATCGTGTTTCCATAAAACAAAAAACAGGGAATTGTTAAGGACCTTGCCGAAGTGAAGGGATGGGTCAATTCTCTAAGAGCCTCCACAGCTATGAATCTTAACACTTGAAGAAGTTTCAAAGCAACCTTCCTAAATGTTCTTTGTGTTTGGGGAATGAAATAAATTGGAGGCAAGAGGGAAGAGGAGAGAGATCAGAGAATAGCAACTACTTCTCAGTGTCCTTGTATCATCATCATCCTCTCACATGAAGAGGTCCTTTCTACAGGTCTGAGTTAAATCTCTAGCAGCCACTGGCAGGTGGCTTCCATATCACAATAATTATTACTTTAATTTCCATTTTATTGGTGGTTAAGTTCACCTGTTTCATTTTTGATACAGGCGATTTGATTTTCTTCTTTCCTTTTTCTAATGAAGTTAACTAAAGCTTCAGCTATTTTATTGATTATTTCATAAAACCAAATCTTAGTTTTATTTACTAGTTCAATACTGTTCTTATTGTCAATTTTTATTAATCTCCTTTGTTTTTTCAGAATTTCAAATTTGGTATTTAATTGGGGATTTTTAATTTGTTCTCTTTCTAGCTTTTAAAATTGCATATCCAATTCATTGGTTTTTCTTTCTTTACTTTTTTCATGTAAGCATCTAGAAATATAAAATTTCCCCTAAGAACTGCTTTGACTTAATACCATAAATTTTGGCATGTTGTCTCATTATTATCAATTATTTCATGGTTTGTTGTTTCACCTACTTATTCTTTAGTATTAGATTGTTTACTTTTCAATTAATTTTTGGCCTATTTTTCCATGGCCTTTTATTTTATTTTATTTTATTTTTTATTTAATAGCCTTTTATTTACAGGATATATGCATGGGTAACTTTACAGCATTAACAATTGCCAAACCTCTTGTTCCAATTTTTTACCTCTTACCCCCCCACCCCGTCCCCTAGATGGCAGGATGACCAGTAGATGTTAAATATATTAAAATATAAATTAGATACACAATAAGTATACATGACCAAACCGTTATTTTGCTGTACAAAAAGAATCAGACTCTGAAATATTGTACAATTAGCTTGTGAAGGAAATCAAAAATGCAGGTGTGCATAAATATAGGGATTGGGAATTCAATGTAATGGTTTTTAGTCATCTCCCAGAGTTCTTTTTCTGGGCATAGCTGGTTCAGTTCATTACTGCTCCATTGGAAATGATTTGGTTGATCTCATTGCTGAGGATGGCCAGGTCCATCAGAACTGGTCATCATATAGTATTGTTGTTGAAGTATATAATGATCTCCTGGTCCTGCTCATTTCACTCAGCATCAGTTCGTGTAAGTCTCTCCAGGCCTTTCTGAAATCATCCTGTTGGTCATTTCTTACAGAACAGTAATATTCCATAATTTTCATATACCACAATTTATTCAGCCATTCTCCAACTGATGGACATCCATTCAGTTTCCAGTTTCTAGCCACTACAAAAAGGGCTGCCACAAACATTCGTGCACATACAGGTCCCTTTCCCTTCTTTATAATCTCTTTGGGATATAATCCCAGTAGTAACACTGCTGGATCAAAGGGTATGCACAGTTTGATAACTTTTTGAGCATAGTTCCAAACTACTCTCCAAAATGGTTGGATTCGTTCACAACTCCACCAACAATGCATCAATGTCCCAGTTTTCCCGCATCCCCTCCAACAATCATCATTATTTTTTCCTGTCATCTTAGCCAATCTGACAGGTGTGTAGTGGTATCTTAGAGTTGTCTTAATTTGCATTTCTCTGATTAATAATGACTTGGAGCATCTTTTCATATGACTAGAAATAGTTTCAATTTCTTCATCTGAGAATTGTCTGTTCATATCCTTTGACCATTTTTCAATTGGAGAATGGCTTGATTTTTTATAAATTAGAGTTAATTCTCTATATATTTTGGAAATGAGGCCTTTATCAGAACCTTTGACTGTAAAAGTATTTTCCCAGTTTATTGCTTCCCTTCTAATCTCATCTGCATTAGTTTTGTTTGTACAAAAACTTTTCAGTTTGGTATAATCGAAATTTTCTATTTTGTGATCAGTAATGATCTCTAGTTCTTCTTTGGTCATAAAGACCTTCCCCTTCCACAGGTCTGAGAGGTAAACTATCCTGTGTTCCTCTAATTTATTAATAATTTCATTCTTTATGCCTAGGTCATGAACCCATTTTGACCTTATCTTGGTGTACGGTGTTAAGTATGGATCAATGCCTAGTTTCTGCCCATGGCCTTTTATTACATGTAATTTTTATTGCATCATGATCTGGAAAAGATGTATTTCCTATGTCTGCTTTTCTGTATTTGATTGTGAGGTTTTTATATATGGTCAATTTTTATTTAGGTTCCAAGTATTGCCAAGAAAAAAGTATATTCCTTTCTATCCCCATTCAATTTTCTCCAAAAATCTATCCTATTTAACTTTTCTAAAATTCTAATTAACTTCTTAACTTCTTTCTTGTTTATTTTGTGGTTCAATTTATCTAATTCTAACAGGGAGGTTGAGATCCTTTACTAATATAGTTATGCTATTTATTTCTTCTTGCAACTATCTTAACTTCACTAGGAATTTAGATGCTTTGCATATATGTTTAGTATTGATATTACTTCATTATATATGATATCCTTTAGTGAGATGTAGGTTTCCTTCCTTATCTCTTTAAATTAGATTTATTTTTGCTTTTGCTTGATCTGAGATCAGGATCATTACCACTGCTTTTTTTTACTTCAGATAAGGCATAATAGATTCTGCTCCAATCTTTTGCCATTTCTCGCTCTTTATCTCTCTTCTTCAAATGTGTTTCTTGTAAACATCATATTGTAGGATTCTAACTTTTAATTCAGTCTGCTATCCACTTCCGTTTTATGGCAGAGTTCATCTGATTCACATTCATAGTTAGAGTTATTTCCTGACATCCCATTTTCCCCAAGCTATATATTTCTCTCCTCTTTTCCCCTTTCCCTCCTCATCAGTATTTTGTTTCTGACCATGACTTCCTTTAAAAAAAATGAATTTTTTTGTTTTATTTTGAGTTTTCCTCCTTCCCTTCCCATACCAAAAGCGCTCTCTCTCTTTCTCTCTCTCTCTCTCTCTCTCGCACACACACACACAGAAATATTTTTATGTAAATATATATGTATGTGTGTATTATATATATGTAAATGGTGCATGCATGTGTGTGAAACCATACTGTGCATACTTCTGTTTTTCAGTTCTTTCTCTGTGGTTGGATGGCATCTTCTTTCATACATCCTTTGTAGTTGATTTAATTTTTTTTTTACATAATGATTTTTTATTGCTATTGTTTATTTGTTCAGTCAGGTACAATGTCATGACCTCATTTTAGAATTCTTATTTTAAAAAAAGATCTCCCTCCCCCCTACTTCCCCAGTCACATATACAAACAATTTCTAACATTCATTTTTTTATTAGAGCTTTTTATTAACAAAACATGCATGGATAATTCTTCAATATTGACCCTTGCAAAAACTTCTGTTCCAACTTTTCTCCTCCTTCCCTCCACCCTCTCCCCTAGATGGCAGGTAGTACCATACATGTTAAATATGTTAAAGTATATGTTTAATGCAATATATGTATACATATACAGTTATCTTGTTGCACAAGAAAAACCAGATTTAGAAAGAAGGTAAAAATAACCTAGGAAGAAAAATTAAAATACAAGCAAGCAATAATAGAAAGAGTGTAAAAGCTATGTTATGGTCCACACTCAATTCCCAGTGTTCTTTCACTGGGTGTAGCTGGTTCTGTTCATTACTGATTAATTGGAACTGATTTGGATCCTCTCATTGTTGGAGATAATCACTTCCATCAGAATCGATCCTCATATAGTATTGTTGTTGGAGTGTATAATGATCTCCTGGTTCTGCTCATTTCACTTAGCATCAGTTCATGTAAGTCTCTGCAAGCCTCTCTGTATTCATCCTGCTGGTCATTTCTTACAGAACAATAATATTCCATAAAATTCATATACCACAATTTACTGAGCGATTCTCCAATTGATGGGTATCCATTCAATTTCCAGTTTCTAGACACTACAAAAAGGGCTGCCACAAACATTTTTGCACATACAGGTCCCTTTCCCTTCTTTAGTATCTCTTTGGGATATAAGCCCAGTAGTAAAGTTTTTGGACCAAGGAGTATGCACAGTTTGATAACTATTTGAATATAGTTCCAAATTGCTCTCCAGAATGGTTGGATCCATTCACAACTCCACCAACAATGCATCAGTGTCCCAGTTTGCCCCCATTCCCTCCAACATTTGTCATTATCTTCTCTTGTGATCTTAGCCAATCTGACAGGTGTGTAGTGGTATCTTAGAGTTCTAACATTTGTTTTTAAAACTTTGAGTTTCAGATGTTCTTGCTGCCTCCATCCCCACTCTACTCCCACTGAAAATGGAAACAATTCAAAATAGGTTATATAATGTGTAGTCATGTAGTCATTTCCATAATAGTCATATTTTACAGGAAAACATAGACCTCTCCAAAAAAAAACTATCAGGAAAAATAAAGTTTTAAAAACTATGATGTAATTTGTACTTAGATATCATCACTTCTTTCTGTGACTTTGGATAACATTTTTCATCATAAGTCCACATATTGCTATGAATGTCATTCACACCTGATCATCTTACAACATTTCTGTTACTTTGTACATAGTACATTTCACTTTGTATCAAATCATGGAAGTCTTTCCAGATTTTTCTAAGAGCTTTCTACTCATTTCTTATAGCACAATAGTATTCTATCAAAATTACATACTACAGTTTATTCAACCAATTGTGTTTTTAAAGGTATTTTTCTTCTCCTTTTAAATTTGCCTCAATTCTTTGTTTCAAAAATGAAAACTTTACCTCAAAAAGTTGTTTCAAAATTTTTTTTCACAATACTTTTGCTGACTATATTTCCCATCATCCTATTTCTCCCTCTGTTTATTTTATTCTTTCTCCTTTCATCCTGTAAAGGGCTTTGCTTCTGACCACTCCCTCCTCTAATCACAATTTCCTTGTCTTATCTCCTTCCCCTCCTACTTTCCTGCACAATAAAATAGATTATTATGCCTAATTGGATGTGAATGTTATTTCTTCTTTGAACCAATTTTGATAAGAAATTGATTCACTCACTCTTCCTTTCCTCCCCATTTTCCCCCTCCATTGTTACAGCTTTTTCTAGCCATTTGTGATAATTTACCCCATTTTACATTTTCCTTTCAGTTTCTCTCAGTACATTCCTCTCTCTCCCCTTAATTTTAAATTTTTAAATGTGATCCCTTCATTTTCAACTCATACCTGTACTCTCTGCCTATAAATATTCCTTCTAACTACCCTAATAATGAGAAAATTCTCTTGAGTTACAAATATCATTTCTCCATGTAGGAATATAAAAAAATTATTCCTATTTTTCCCTTTGTTTTGAATTTGAAAATCAAATTTTCTAGTCAACTTTGGTCTTTCCATTAAGAATGCTTAAAAGTCCTTTATCTCATTGAATATCCATTTTTCCCCTGAAGGATTATACTCAGTTTTGCTGAGTAGGTGTTGAATATCATATTGCAAGTCCGCTGGTCCTTTAATGCAGAAGCCATTAAATATTGTTTTATCCTGACAGTGACCACATGATACTTGAATTGTTTCTTACAATATTTTTTGCTTGACCTGGGAGCTCTGGGATTTGTCTATAGTATTCCTGAAAATTTTCTTTTGAGGATCTCTTTTAACAGGTAGTTGGTAGAGTCTCTTAATTTCTCTTTTATTCTCTGGCTCTAGAATATCAGGGCAGTTTTAAGTGACAATTTTTGAAATATGATCTTTAAGCTCTTTTTTTTTTTTATCATGGCATTCAGGTAATTTAATAATTTAAAAATTATCTCACTTCGAAATATTTTCCAGGTCAGTTATTTTTTCCAATGAGATATTTCACTTTTTTCTTCATTTTTTGGTTTTGTCTTGTTTCTTGATTTCTTATAAATAATTAGTTTCCATTTGCTCAATTCTATTTTTAAAGTTAAATATGTGCAATTCTTTTTAACATATTTTCATATCTGTTATGTTGTGCAGAAAAAAATAAAACCAAAGGGGGAAAATTATGAGAAAGAAAAAAGAAACAACCAAAAAAACTGAAAAGACTATGCTTCAATCCATATTCAGTTTCCATTGTTCTCTTTCTGAATGTGGATGCATTTTCCATTTCTAAGTTTATTGGAATTGCCTTGAATCACTGCTTGTTAAGAAGAGTCAATTGTATTATTGTTGGTGTTTGCATTTTTTATTGTATTTACACAATTTAAGGTTAATATTCCACTTCATCTCATAACAGAATAGTAATCACATTATTTTTCAGGAATAATACTGGAGAAAGAAGAATTCCATTCTTCTTTAACTACTCCCTTCAACTATATCCCTAGCTGCTCACTCCTTACCTGAAATTATTAAGAGATCTCCTAGTCAATACCTTTCTCAATGGGGAGTGGGGAAGGCTTGAGAAGGGAAGAAGGGAGAGAAACTAGAACTGCAGGTGAGAAAAAATAAAATATTAAAATATTTTTAAATTTTTGAAAAAAGATCACTTAGGATGATCACTTGGAAGTCATTTAGGGTTCAAATCACTAAATAAATTTAAAAAACACTGACAAATAGCTTCTCCTTTAAAGTTCATTGAATTCAAATTTGTCAACAATTAAGATTCTGATTGATATTATATATTGTCCATTCATATATATATATATACATATATATGTATATATATATATACATATATATATATATATGTCTCCCCCTACTCCCTAAAAATTTCCATATATCTTCAATGAGTTCAGTGCTTGACACCCCAGCTACTGCCTTCATCATAGGGCCTTTCAACATGCATTTTGATATTCCTGTAAATACCCTGATTTTTGAGTTTTTCAATCTATGTGATTCTCAAAAACTATATCCTTTGTTCCATTTCAGCTATACACAGAGATAGTCCTGTGGCAAAGTGAGCTCATCATCAAGATTTTCTTTTCCCTTCCTTTTCACCTCACTTTACTTATACGTCTTCCTCCTTTATCTCCTCCTATAATGCTGGAGAAATGGAGGCAAAATAGAGATTAGAGAGTAGTTAATATTTTATTTGAAAGGGAGACATTTACTGGGACCAAATGGATCCATGGTTTGGTCCCAAGGTTGAATGAGACTATCGTCTCCAAGAATCCAGCAAACAATGTGAGTTCTCAATGACATATATACATGTGGCTCAGACTCAAGGGGTAGACTGTGGCAGAGCCGGAGTCAGGGTGCTGAGAGCCGGAATGGGATTCTGACAGGGAGGGGTGAGCCACCAGAGATGGGGAGAGGCATCTTGATAAGACAGTATCTGATATTCTGATAGCTTGGGATGGGGAGAGGCATTCTGATACTCTAAAATATAAGATCTTTTATCCTTATTAAATATTTTGATTAAGAGGGAGGGGTGGTTTTGCAGCATTGAGCAGAACAATTATAAACTGAGGCAGAACAATAAGGGAAACCAAGGTAGGACAATTTAGGGAAACTGAGTCAGGATATAATTAGGGAAACTGAGTCAGGACAATAAAAGAGAACTGTAGCATAACATTCCTTTACTTCTTTTCCCATGGTGAATTGGCACTTCTTGCCAGAGCAAAACCTTCTACATGTGCCTTTTATCCCAATTTCATCCTACCTTTTCTGTCATATCCTCCTTCCTCAACAACACTCTTAGTCATCTTCAGTGTCTCCAAAGGAAAACAGAGGAAAATGGAAATGATGATTTTAATTTATATAACGTGTGTTTGATCTGTCAATATAGTCTCTCTTTTAAAAAAAAAAAAAAGTTTTTCTGCTTAAATGGTTTCCTGAAAAGAAGGTAGATCACCCATCTTTCTAAGACATATTCCAGTAAATCCTTGAATTCTCAGCATATCCAATAATGATTCAATAATAAATTATAAGCAATTTCTTCATCACAGAATAGTAACCCATGGACAATGAGGTGTCCTCAAAGAAAGTGAGCACCAGCGTGATCAGAAATGGGTGTTAGTGAACAAAATTCTCAAGATGCAATAAAAGCAGAGGGCTTCACTGAGAAAATTCTAGCATAGTCCCAGAGATTTAGGGTGTTGATCTTGAAAGCCCTGAGGAATAGCAACTAGAAGAACTAAACAGAAATTTACCCTGAAAATTGGGTTAATAGTGTTGGGAAGAAGAGAGTAGAGAGGATTTAAAGGTTAACAAAATTATAAAGGAAAAAAGGCCTATTGAAACTTAGCACCAAAGAGAACAAAAGGAAGTAAAGAAAGAAGTATAGATAAGCAGTACAATTTTGAATGTAATATAGAATTTATTAATACTTTTTAAAAGTTATAAAATTTAATGTACACTTTTAAAAAATATGCATAATGAGTGCAACTTGCCTTCAGTGAAAAGGTTAGCAATGGTCCAACTTAAGTCTATTTTCCCATTAGTCTTTGCAGCTGAGGAAAATGTTTTCCCATTCTCTTCCCTCTTCTTCACACAAAAGTACTAATGAATCTAAGAATATAGAAGACAAAGTCTTCAATTCAGTTTATTTCTTACTAATGTGGGTTTTTTCTAAAATATTAATTCTAATATATTCTAAATATAATCCTAAAATATTAATCTGACAATTCTCCAAAGGAAGCAACTAAAATAGTGAACATAGGAGTTATTTAAAAATACCGGGTAATAGCCTGAAGATAAGAGGACAAGGAGATGGAAATGGGGCAGCATAGTTATTTTCATTTACATACTGGAAGAGTTTTCATGTGGAAAAAGCAATGCATTTGCACCATTTCAATTAATCATTCAATAAGCATTTATTAACTGACTATTATGTTCTAAGCATTGTCCTGAGAATACAAGGAACAAAAGACAGTTCCTGCTCTAAAAAAGCCCACATTCCAATAGGAGTAGAAAACATGAAGCATATCAGATATATATGGTACAATGAAAAGTACTTTTAGAAGGAAAGTATTAGCAGGGTTAGCAGGGATTAAAGATGAGAGGATGCAGAATAGGAGAGGGGGAGGACCAGGAAAATGTTTCTGCAGAATTGGGACATGGTGGGGAATAGGTAATAAGTCCTTGAGGAAACCAGGGAAGCCAGGAGGTAGGGGTAAGAGAAAAGATCATTTCACTGTGGAAGGTAAAAAAAAAAAAAAAAAAAAAAAAAAAAAAAAAAAAAAATGGTAGCAGTTACAAAAAAGGAAGATTTGGGTTTTATGCCAAGAAAACCTCCTTAATATATCAATTATAAGTAAACTCAAAAGCAATGGGCACTTGCCAATGGTGGTCTCTAGCAGAGACCTATAAAGTATATTGGAATTAGAGTTCTCTTTTAGTAATGAATTGTTGATTAGCTGGCCTTGTGGATCCATTCCTACTCTGAAATTCTGTTGATTCAGTTACTAGATCCAACTCTTTTGTGATTTTACAATTTTATTGTATTTTATTTCACTAAACTGATGTTCTTGAAACTCTAATGTGCCCATAAAAATAGATTCAGCTAAGAGTAAGCGTTGCTCAAATCAAATAGTATGAAATAATCTTAGTAGTGTTGATGTTTTATCTGATTAAAATTAGAACTAGTATTTATATACATAACTGAAGAAAATAAGGAAAAACTGAAATCTTTCTTCAGAGTGCTTCATCAGATTTCCTTTTTATTCCAGCCTTATTGAAGTTTGATTTTTTTTAACCTTTATACTTTATAGGGTACTATTTGAATTTTTTGGAACCAGTAAACAATATCACCATAGTCCAGGGACAGACAGCAATTCTCTACTGCAAAGTGGAAGGAAATCCACCTCCAAACATCAGATGGCTAAAGAATGATGCACCTGTCGTTCCGGAGCCACGTAGGATCATCATCAGGAAAACAGATTACGGTTCCCGTTTAAGAATACAAGATCTGGATACCACAGACACCGGGTACTACCAGTGTGTGGCTACCAATGGAATGAAGACCATCACAGCAACAGGAGTCCTTTTTGTGAGGCTTGGTGAGTCATTATACTGAAAACATGCTATGTTTTAAATTTCTACTCTACTCTATATAATTCAGGTAACAATAGCAACATAAAAACAAGTCAATAATGTAATTTTTTGATAACTCAAGAGTTTTGAATTTATATGCAAGTTATTAGTAATTTTAAAAGTAGTAGTCTATAACAGTATAGGTTAGGGGAAATATTTTTTATATCTTGTTGTCCATATATAACAGAAAGGTAATGTTTTAGTAGTTCTAGTCTTTTAAATGCAGACCACATTGCATACAATGAGCTCTTGGAAGAGGATATAATAACATTTTGTGGTTAATATTTTGACTTGGTTAATCAAAAGAAGATTTCTCTGCCAGTTATTTGTTACTGTTGTTATTGTTATTTATATTTTACATTTGTGATGTGGCATATATGTTCACCTCAGAATTCTCAGTCAGTCATGTAGAGTTAAATTCAGTTTGTATGTATTTGAGAGGAACAGGAAGCAACTGAAACGGTAAAAGAGAAAGAGAATGACACAACCTTACTATTTACTTCTCAGGAAAGGTAAAGTAAATTAAATGCTAAGAGAATTAAATGCTATATCATTCAAGTTATGGCAGGGTCACAGTTAATACCAGTGCCATTTCATGAGTACCTATGGTAAATTATTAGGATTTAGTATGACAGTCGATGCAGCAAGTAGTCCTTTACCATTTAAAAAGTATATATTTACAAAACAAAAACTACAAAATTGTGGAAATGCAAGTTTCATTTGGAACAGAACTAATTATATATATATATATATATATATATATATATATATATATACACACACACACACACACATATATAAAACTAATAATATATAAAACTAATAATAACTAGCCTCTAAGCTAGTTTAGAGTTTACATCTGATATATACTAGCAATATGAACTAAGAATAACCTCTTAATATTCTAGGATATTCTCTAAGACCACCTATCTGCATTAATAAAGGACATTTCCTTGCTTTTTTTTTAAAGTACAATTTTCAGTATAGAAAGAAATTCAAAGGCCTTGACTTGAGACAAATTTTCTATAAAATAAAAGCCACAAATTCTAGCCTCATATCATTGAATCTGAAATTTTAAATTATCATAGATTTTCAATAATTTTTGTTTGCTTTATCTCTTTAGGTCCCACACACAGCCCAAATCATAATTTTCAGTAAGTATTTTTCTCTAGAAATTATTTTCTGTAAACTTTAATGTAATAGAATTCAAACCACGATTTAAATAAACACTGCTTACAATCCTTACATCTTTGCCAAAAATATTTAGGTTGATTGTAATTTCTTGGAATCATAAGAATGAGTTCTGAAAAGTATAGGATTGTGCTTTGTTTTTGGTAAACAACAGTCTTTGGGGGAAATTTTAAATTTCATAACTGTGAAATGACATAAAAATGTGATATTATTATGATGCTATAGAGGAATCAAGACAACACTGGAGGTAAAGAATGTCTGGCATAGATTGCCTAGTTCAATGAGTTCAAAGAAAAATAACTTCTGAAGTTGAAATATAATATAACATAATGAAGCCACCATACCAGGATTATTTCTTATAGATTTTGTCATTACTTCATTGACTAAGTTAGGTTAGTAATGTTAGTGAGATATCTTCTTGCACTTATTTCAGCATATCTCATATAAATGTTGTCATAAGTAATAGGACTTTAGTGCTTTATGATAAAATAGATCTATATTCATCCTAAAGTACATACATCTGTGTTTATAGTATTAAGCTAGAGTTATTAAGTAAACATTCTCTGATTCTGTGAAAAGATAAATATCTGTTAGCATTCATTAAGGCAGCTTGTGCAGTACACACAATTTTTTAACTTGGGCATCCATCTTGATATGATAGAAATAAAATTGTATTTGGTATCCAATTCCAATACCACTACTAACTATTGATATAATCTTGGATAATGTCAGTCTCTCTGGGACTCAGTTTTTTTCATCATTAAAATAAGAAAATTGGACTAGATTATCTTAAACATCTAAATTAACTCTGACATTTTGTTAATGTCTTCCATTTTGTGTATCTCCTTTTGAAATCTGGCTTTTATTTATTTCATTCATTCTCTTGATTAAGGCATAATGTTTGTAAATACAATCCTGTTAGCTTTCTTCAAGCCTATATCCCCAAGTACAATTGATTTACTAAAAGAAAGAGGCAATCTTTATGTAGAGTTTCAAGACTTGTAAAGTACTTTCTTTACAATTACCATGTGAAGTAAATCAAAGAAATATTACTATCCCCAGTTTATAGATGAATAAATTAAGGCTCACATTAATCAACTTGCACAGTTACATACAGACGTTTCAGAGTCAGGACTTGAAGAAAAACCTTCTTAATCTAATATTAGTACTCTCTAAAGTACTTCTCTAAAAATAACAAATAAAAACCATGTAGTATATATCCTTCTTCCAGAAAGATCAATCCATTTATTATTCTAGACTTTTCAAGTATGATTTTTCAACCAACTATAATATCTAGTTGTTACTAGATAATAACACAATATGAACTTGAAGCCTTGGAAATCCTAAATTTGAATCTGTCCATCTTCCAAGTTATAAGATCACGTGGAAGTCACTCTCTGAGCTTATCGTCTATAAAATGGGGGTAATATCAATAGTAAAAGACATCATGACATAGTGTAAAGAGAGGGGAGCCTTGGCGGCAGAAAGAACTTGATATTGATTATACTTCTGACTCATACTTGTACTGGCTATGTGACTTACAACAAAGTACTTAATCTCTCAGTGTCACAGGCAACTAACTCGGCACTTACAAATTGCTATATAGTTGCTTATCTGCATTAATAGAGAGAATTGCTTAACCAGAAGTTCCTTGTCAGAACTTCAGAATAATAATGTGGCCATAAGAATCCAATAAAATAATGTATATGAAGTGATTTGCAAATTGTAATGTATATACATGTCAATTGTTAACATAAAATAATCCTTCTTATCTTATTTGATAGAATTCAGGTAATTCACATAAAATAGTCCTAAAATATTCCTTTATATTTAGTGTTTTGTGGAACATTACACAAGTGTATAAAATAATTGCTTGGATCAGTTTAATGGTAAGAAGGAAAGTTCATCCTTGGTAAGCTCACTAAAAATATCCTCAGTGCAACTCCAGTAATAGATAGAACCACAGAGATGATATATACATTATCGGTTTCCCTATGATTTTTATTTCTTCTGCTAGTTTTCTAAATTTTTAATTTCTTTCATTCCATAGAATTTAGAGATTATGAGTATTTAGAATGGCAAAATTTTATCAATCAATAATGTATGTCTTCTAGCATTTACAGATTATGTGTTTTTCAGACTGTGTATCTGGCTCTATTACATTTTATTAATTAAATACTTAAAGATATTTTGATTTTCAGGTCCAATATAATAAAAACAAAAATTTTACTTAATCTTATATATTTAATACCATCGCACATAAATTACAAAGAAGTTATTTTACTGAATTAGAAAAAAATAATAGCAAAATTCATTTGGAAGAACAAAAAAGTCAAAAATACCAAATGAATTAATTATTTTAAAAAGTAAAGGAAGAAGATTTAATAGTACCAGATCTTAAACTATATTGTAAGACAGTAATTAACAAAACTATCTGGTACTGGCTAAGAAATAGAAAGGTAGATTAATGGAACAGAATAGATATGCACTTTACAGCAGCAAATAAATAACTTCATATGTGACAGGCATAAAGACAAGATTGTGGGTTAAGAATTCATCATTTGGTAGAAATTGTTGGGAACACTGGAAAGCAGTGTGGTCCGAAACTGAGCGTAGACCAATATCCCATACCATTTAACAAGACAGGGTCAGAATGGATACGTAACCTCTTTGAATCTGAAAATCTGAATTTGAAAATTAGAAGAACATGGAGCATATTACTTATCAGACTTATGGATGCATAAATAATTTCTGAATAAAGAAGAGAGAGATCAATTAGATTTTAAATAATTTCAATTACATTAAATTGAAAAGATTTTTGTACAAATAAAATAAATGCAGCATAGATTAGAAGAAAAGCAGAAAATTGGGGAGAAATTTGAAAGATAGTTTCTCAAGGAACTTTGAGAAACTATCAAATTTCTCTCCAATTTTCTTTTATATTTATAGTGAATTATGTTTATAGTTTTCTAATAATTTCACAAACCCTTCATTCCTGGTACAAATCTTATGTAGATTTAGTTGCTATTGTGGTTGCTAAATTTTTTATCTCTTAATTTTTTCAGCTTTTAAAATTTGCTTTCTCAGTAATTCTTGTGACATGTTGCTATAGATTCTTTGCTAATATTTTATTTAATTTTTTATATCAATGTTCATTTGGGACGTTATAATTGTTTTTCTGCTTTGATTCTTCCTGCTTTAGGTTTCAAGACTGTATTGGTGTCATACAAGGAATTTTGTAGAATCTTCTCTTTTTATATATTTTCAAGCAGTTCATGTAAAGCATTAATTACTCCCTGAATATTTGATAAAATTTGATTTTAAATATATGTGATTACACACCCTTTGGATATTCATTTATAACATGTTCAATTTTATTTTTAGTGAGAGTAAATTATTTTTTCCTTTTTTACTTGTTGCCTTGTATTTTAAAATACTCATGCACTTCATTTAAATTATGGGTTAAAATTATATTTGGAAAAATGGTTTTTAATAATACTCTATTTCTTCTTTAGATGTAAAGAATCAGTTCCTCATTTTATTTATTCAATAGTTTTTAAATTTTCAACTTTGTCAATCATATATTTGCTTCTCGGGCTTGTTATTTTGGTTGTGTATTTTTTTGGTTGCTATGCTTTTAAAATTTGCATTCTCAATTTTTTGATCTTTTTTTAATCTTTTTGTTAATGAAAATGTTTAGATGAATTAGTTTTACTTATTTACAAAATTTTGGTGTATTATCTTATTGTTATCAGTTTTTATGAAATTATTGTTTCAATGATACATTATTTTGATTCATCAAATATTTAGGATTAAGTTGTTTTATCGTCAGATAATTTTGTCATCTGGGAGTCCTAAATAAAAAAAAAAAAAATTACCAGTCATCAGAATAGAGATGACAATTGAATATGGAGCTGATGAGATTTTCAAGTGAAATAATATAGAAAGAGAAAAGAAGCAGCCTTAAAACAGAGAGCCCTCTGGGACAAGAACAGTTATCATGAATGCCTTGAATCCAGAAAAGATAACAGAGAAAATAAAGATCAGATGGGGAGGAAGAAAACCATGATATAGCAGTGCCTAGAGTGAAGAGAACTGCAAGGAGAAAGGGGTGATCAACAATGTTGGAGGCTACAGAGACATCACAAAGCATAAGGATTGAAAAAAAAATCATTATATTTGGTAGAGATCACTAAGGGAGACAAGATAGTGGAGTGTGATAGATAGTGACAAGATAGAGGATAGTGATTCACCTGAGATCTCCTCAAAACTCCTCTAAACACCTGGGGCTAGCTGGCTTTGATGAAAGCCTCAGCCCAAACCCCAGGTTTCATCTTCATGACAACTTGGGAATTTGGGGGTCTGAGTTCAAGAAAACTGAGGGAAGCTCTGCTGATTAGGAAGACCAAACCCAGCTGTGCTGCTGAAATCCTAGGTAAGAATGAACCAGCACATCCTGTCAGTGCAGAAGCAATGGGGCAAAGATGCTGCTGTCTGTGGGCACTTGGAGAAGAGTGAAACTTTTGATTAGGGGTTCTAGGTCAGAGGAAAGAACGAAAATGACCCTAGAGTCAACATCCCCCCAAACCCAAGATCAGAGATGCTTACACAAATAGTACTCATTTTTTTGAAAAGTGAAGAGGCAAAAAAGAAAGAACTCAACTAAAGAAATTTACTATGGGAATAAGGAAGACTGGGGAGTCTTTAGAGGTGAACAATGAAGTTAAAAAAAAAGCCTCTCTTATTTCAAAGAATAACCTGCCCAGAAAGAATTTATAGAACTCAAAAAAGACTTCAAAAATGAAATGAAAGAGCAATTGAGGGAAATTTTTTTTAAAAAGAAAAAGAACCAAGAAAAACAAAATTATAGGGAAAAGAAGTAGAAAAGAAGAAAGAGCCTTAAAAAAAGAAAATTATTCTTTGAAAATTAGAATTAGGCAAGGAGAAACCAGTAAAACTGTAAGAGACCAAGAAAAAACAAAACAAAATATAAAGAATGAAAAAATAGAACCAAC
Organism: Sarcophilus harrisii; assembly: GCF_902635505.1. Taxonomy (NCBI): domain Eukaryota; kingdom Metazoa; phylum Chordata; class Mammalia; order Dasyuromorphia; family Dasyuridae; genus Sarcophilus; species Sarcophilus harrisii. The sequence goes on along the minus strand of NC_045426.1, from coordinate 293,174,069 downwards.
TATGAAACATAAGAAAAACAATAAATCTAAGAATAGATCAAGAAAACTTAAGAATAATTGGCCTACTTGAAACCTATGAACAAAACAAGAACTTGACACAATAATGAAAATAATAATAATAAAATTATCTTTAAGTGATAGAACATGAGGAGAAAGTAGAAATAGAAAAAATCCATTGATCATCTCAAAGTGATCTTATGCAGAAAACAGATAAGAATATTATTGCCAAATTTTGAAACCCCCAGATCAGAGAGAAAATTTTAGAAGAAACAAGCAAACAAAACTAATTCAGATATGCTCGAGCTACAATTAGAATTGTACAGGATTTATCAGCAGCTGCAAATAAAGACTGCACATCCTGCAGTAATATATCAAAATATAAAAAAAAAATCAAAATCGAAAGAACTAGGTCTGCAGTCAAAATGATCATATCCAGCAAAACTAATTATAATATTGAATGAAAACAAAAAAAGACATTCAATGAAATTGTAGGTTTTCAGGGCTTTGTCTTAGTCAAACCTAATTTAATAGAAAATTTCATATAAGAGCCAACATTTTAATTTTAAAAATCTCAACATGGACACATCATTGTTTACTTGGAAATGTATACCATATATTTAAGATTGATATCAATAAATGGATAACTCAAAAGAAAGATTGGGGCAGAGTTGAAGATAGTCTGACTAAAAAGCAAAACTGTTTAGGAAAAGATAAAAATAGACATTAAAAATGTATTAAAAATTAGGGGTAAGGGAAGGTTTAAAGGTTTATGACACTCGAACAGGGTCTTTAGATTATTGGAAAGGGATTAAGGATAATTTGGGATATAGACGTGTGTATGTAGTTTTATGACAGTGGGACAAGGTATGTAGATGTTTAATGGGGAAAGGGATAAAGGAAGGGATAGAATGGAGGGAGAAAAATAAAAGAGCAATCTATAGGTGGGGGTGGGGGCTAAGTAATAATAAGGCAAGTTAAGGGGTAGAATTAAAATAGAAGAGGAATCAGAGATAGGAAATAAGGAATAGAAAGTAAGGAAAAGAAAAATAGAAAATAGGAAACAAACTACATGGACCAGGAGTAGAATTTATTAGAAAAAAGAAATAGGGCCAGTAATCATTGATGTCAGACAAAGTCAAATTTAAAGATTCAGTCAAGAAACAAATATACACTATATGTCAGCCATATCAATATTGTTTTAGATGTATGTTTACTTACATATAAATATTTATATATGTATATATACGTGTGTATATGTGTGTGTCTACACATAGATATCTCCATGCTTAACAGTAGTCTACTTGGGGGAGTAGGACAGGAAAAAAAAAAAAGAATAAAACCAAATGTACATAACAGAGAACAAAAGAATAACCTACAAAGAAGAAAAGAAAAGGACACTCATGAATATAATCTCTTCCATTATTATACTTGCTTTCTTGAAATGGAAATTTAGAGTTACATATTTTGAATCCTCCTTGATATTCTGATGTGACAGTTTTTTTAAATTTTCTTTTTCTGTCTTTTTCTAATTTGAATACTCCAATCAGTAGTGATTTAGAGCATTCTCCCTTGCTCCCAGGGTTATAGATAACTTTTATTACTTAATTTGTAAATTTTGAAATCATTTAGCAATTAAGAAATGGTTCTTATTTTTATATATTTGACTCAGTTTTTTATATGTTTGAGAAATGAGGCTTTTACCAGAATTTTATTTTTACATTTACTATTGCTAATTATATTTCTTTCCATTCACTTTGCTCTGTTTATTTTACTTTCTCTCTCCTTTCCCCTTGTTCCTTATCAAAAGGGTTTTACTTCTGACTACCATTTCCCCCAATCTGCCCTGTTTTCTATCACAATCTCCTTCTCGTCCCCTCTTCTCCTCTGGTAGGATAAGATAGATTTCTAAGCCCAATTCTCATATGTATACACTCGTATGTCATTGCATCTTTGAGCTAATTCTGATGAGAATAAGGATCATTCAGTTCCTCATGTTCCCCTCCATTATAAAAGCTTATAATTATCTCTTTTATGTGAGACAGTTTGCCTTATTCTACCTTTCCCTTCTTCCTTGTGCATTTCTCTCTCTCTTTAATTTAATTTTTTAGATACCATTCTTTAACATTCAACTCACACCTATGCCCCCTATGTCTATATACTTCTTCTAAGTGACCCTAATAATAACTTCTTATAAGTTATAAGTATCAAATTCTCTTTTCAGTAATGGTCTCTTTATCAAGAATGCTTGAAAGTGTTCTGTTTCATTGAATGTCCATTTTTCCCCATGAAGGATTATACTCAGTTTTGCTGGGTAGGTGATTCTGGGTTTTAGTCCTAGTTCATTTGCCTTCCAAAATATCATATTACAAGCCCTCTGATCCTTTAATGTAGAAGTTACTAAATCTTGTGTTATCCTAACTGTGGCCCCATGATACTTGAATTGTTTCTTTCTGATGGCTTGCTGTATTTTCTCCTTGATCTGGAAGATCTGGAATTTGGCTATAATATTCCTGGGAATTTTCATTTTTGGACCTCTTTCAAGAGGAGATTAGTGGATTTTTCAATTTGTATTTTATCCTCTGGTTCTAGAATATTAGGACAGTTTTCTGATAATTTGTTTAATGATGATGTCTAAGCCCTTTTTTAGATCATGGATTTCAGGTAGTAAAATAATTTTTAAATTCTCTCTCCTAGACTTATTTACCAGGTCTGGTATATTTCCAGTAAGATATTTCACATTGTTTTTTGTGTTTTAATTCTTATGGCTTTCCCTCAAGGGCTTTTCCCTTGTTTCTTGATTTCTCATGAAATTATTACCTTTCATTTGTTCAATTCTAATTTTTAAGAAATTATTTTCATCGATGAACTTTTGCACCCCCTTTTCAATTTACCCAATTCTTTTTTAGGAGTCTTTTTGAGTTTTTTATTTTTGCCACTTTTGGGGGATACATTTTAGCAGTTCTGCTTTTTAAGATATTTTTCTCTTCATTGTTTTTTGCATCCCTTTTGCTTTTTGACCTAGATAGTTTTTTTAAGCTGTTTTTTGGTAAATGTTTTTTCCTGTGTCTTCAACAAGCTTTTGGCTCTTTTAAATAATTTACAAATGAAGTAATAAAAGTTATCTATAGCCTTGGGAGCAAGGGAGAATGCTCTAAATCACTATTGATTGGAGATATTAAAATTAAAACAATTTTTAGTTACTACTTCATATCTATTAAGACAGAGAAGAAAAATGACAAATTTGTGGAGGTAATATGGGGAAAACATTAATGCACAGTTGGTAGAGTTGTAATTCAACCATTTTATAGATCATTTTAGAACTATGCTCTAAGAGCCATAAAAATATACAAACCTAGTAATAATCATCCCTAGAACTATATTCTAGAAGAGATTTTTAAAAAAGAAAAGGACCTATGTGTACAGAAATATTTATGTACATTCTTTTCTGGTGGCAAAGCCTTGGATATTGAGGGGATGCCCATTAATTGGAGAATGGCTGAATAAATTGTGCTATGTTATTGTGATGTGAAGGATCCTCAGAAAAATCTGGAAAGACTTCCATGAGCTGATGCAAAGTAAAATGTATTGTATACAATGTAACAGGAATATTGTAAAATCAACTATGAACGTCTTAGCTATTCTCATCAATTCAATGATTCAAGACAATTTTGAAGGATTTATGATGAAAAATGCTTTCTATCCCCAGAGGAAAAACTGATGAAATCTGAATATAGATTGAAGTATATTTTTAAAATTTCCTTTATTTTTCTTGATGGTATGGTTTGTTTTCTTCTAAAACATGACTTACAAGGAAATATGTTTTACATGACCACACATGTATAATCTATACTGATTGCATACCTTCTCAATCATGGCACTGTGGAGAGAGGAGAGGAGAGAATTTGGAACTTAAAGTTTTAAAAATGATTTTTAAATATTTATAAGTGTAATTGGAGAAAAATGAAATACTAAAAAAAAGACAATTTTTTAAAAGATCATTAGTATTTTTGCAGAATAGTTTCAGTTGAATGATGAAGTCAGAAGTCAAACTATAGATTTAAAATATTGAAAGGAAAAGTTAACTCATTTACCAGAACTAGATAGCAAAATTTAAAATGGGGTCTTCAAGAAATCCTGCTCAAACTTAGGCAAATGTAATAGTTAGATAACCTAGTAAGACATTAAAGATCTGACTAAAATTTAAGAAATGCTAATTTTGATCATTGAGTTAATTATGTCGATTATTGAATTAGAGAAATAAACATTCATCTGCTGTTCATGGCATTTTTACAAAAAATGTCCTTGTATTAGGACATTAAAATCTCACAAAGAAATATAAACAAGTAGAAATGTTAATTATATCTTTTACTGACTATAATGTGCTAAACATATTTTAACTAAACATATGTAAACTAAAGAGTACTTGAAGAAGGGATCAAGAATTAGTTATAGACTATCTTAATTCTAAAGATTTGATGAGTCAAAAAATGTCAGGGAAGCAACAGATGCTTTCATCAAATATGCTAAATTCTTTCTGGGGGATGTAATATTTCAGAGTAACTTTATATCTACATTCTTGTCAGCATAAGAATGAACAGAAGAATAAATTTGGCATACAACTTAAAAATAAATTTAAACTCCAATTAATACAAAATAGATATTCTAGGGCTAAAAAAGAATTACAAAGAAATGTTAAGGACAGTAGGAAGATCATTGACATTAAAGACTTTAGAAAGGATGATCAAGAAGGATGAGAATTGAAAAAAAAAAAGCTATTAGATTTCTTGATTAAAAAATCTTTGATTATTTGGTAATATTTCAGTGAAATGATGAGGTAGACAACCAAACTTAGGGTTAAGAAAAAAATAGAGTAAATGTGGAGACACGTCTTCTAGATAGCCTTCTTAAGAACTTTAATTATGAAAGGGAAGAATTATATAGAATAATAGCACTTGAAGAAAAAAAGATCGAGGAAATGGAGGGATTTTGAGGATAGAGGAAATACGGGAGTGAGTATAGACCATAGGAAAACAACTTAAAGACAAGGAAAGATTGAAGATTAACTGGAATTACAGTTATTAGGGCTAGAGTTAGTACTGGACAAGATAGCATGCATTCGAATCATTTATAGAAGCATTTGTAAAGAGATAACACCTTTTATGTTAGACAAGATTGAAAGAAAAGATAGTGATGAAAGGTATCTAAATGATAAGTGATGAAGAAATGAGAAGGATGAGTTTTCAAAAAGAAATTTTTTTCAGTGAAATGAGACAAGCACTCTAACTGAATAAGTCAAAGGAAGGAGAGCTGTGGAAGGTTTAAAGAATAATGAACAGATTTGTAAAAGTTGTTGTAATACTGAAATAGTGACTTAATTAGGAAAGTGTACAAATATTGCCTTGCGGCACTGAGGGTTCAGGTGAGGTTATGTGACATGAATTTGTAAGGTACCCAGTCGATGCTGTTTTGTGATTTTCCTTGATTCATTCAGCACACGTGCTAGTAGGAATTAAAGCAGTGGCTGATGGTAGTAATTTAAAGCTGGAGTTTGGCAGGGTGAGATCAGCAATAAAATAAAGGAGAAAGCAATTCTTTACATATGAGTTTTTCTGCCCTGCTTTTAGCAGTTAAAATTAAAGAGATAACACCTTTAAAAAGTGTGAGTAGAATTCTTTTATTGTTTTAATTTTCATTTTTAAATTATTAATGACATAGACCTTTTTTTCATATTAGTATTGATACCTTGATTTCTTTCTAAGAAAACTGCCTGTTCATAGCTATTGACCATTTAGAAACTAGGAAAAGGCTCCTTTTTTAAAAAACAAATTCAGCTCAGTTCTGTAAATTTAAGAAATGAGACCTTTTTCAGAGAAACTTTCTGTAAGCCATTCCCTCACCCCCATTTCCCTACTTCCCCTGCCTCCCCAACTTGGACTTCATTGGTTTTGTTTTTGCAAAAAAAAAAAAAAAAATTTTTTTATGTAATCAAAAATATTCTACTTTACCTCCCATGATGTTTTGGAATTAGGGTCATTTGCATGTATAGTAGATAGACTCCCAAGTGGTTTGCACTGTTTGCAGTTATTTTAAATGAAATTTCCTTTTCTAACTCTTCCTGTTGGGTGTTATTGGTAAAATATAAAAATGCTAGTGATTTGTATGTGTTTGTATCCTGCAACTCTGCAACATATTAGAGTACTCTGTTGAGTCAACTAAAAAACTAGTCAAAACAATAATTTTACCAAACATCAATAGTTTTGTTTTCTTGTTGCCTATACATAATTCTTTCATTTTCTTCTTGTTGTCTTATTGCTATTGTTACTAATTTTAGTATGTTAGTAAACAATAGTATATAAAAATAGTATACATTTTTATACTATTATTTTTTTCTGTCATGTGCCTGATATATTGATATGCTCTTTCTCTCTTTTAATAATATACCTATTTTGATAGAAATTTTCCTCTTTATACTGCTTTGATTGTATCACACAAATTTTGTCATTTTGCTCTTTGTCAAAAATCAAGAAGTTAATAGTATAAAGGGCTACATTTAGAAGTTCTCTAGGGTTACCTGTGGCTCCCCCTTTCTTTTGTTTTTGGAGGAGCGTCTTAATGTCTGTTTTTCTTCTCTACTATTGCCTGTCCTTGAGGATTAAAGGGTATGCCAGTGGTGGGTAAAATCTTATACTGTGCACAAAAGTGTGCAAAATGTTTAGAAGTATATGCAGGTCCATTATCTGTTTTTATGGCTTGTGGCACACCCATAATTGCAAATGCTTGAATAAGGCATTCAGTAACCACTCAGGCTGTTTCTTTTGCTTCTGGTATTGTAAAAGTGAATCCTGAAAAGGTGTGTACAACAACATGGATAAAAGACAAGCAATCAAAAGATTTATAATGGGTCACATCCGTTTGCCAAATTTCATTGTGTCTCAGACCATGAGGGTTCTTCCCTGGAGGCAGTGTAGGGGCGTGGAAAGGAAGGCAAGCTATACAGGCTTTTACTATGCTCCTAGCTTCCTCTCTTGTTATTTTAAATTGAAAATGTAAAGCTTGAGCAGCCTGATGATATTTAGAATGAGATTCCTGGGCTTCTTGAAATAAAGGAGTATTGGCCAACATAGTTAGTAGGCTAGCTGCCTTTGAATTACCATCTAAAATAGAACCTGAAAGTTTACTATGAGAGTGGACATGCAAGATATAAATCTTACCTGGATGCTATCTCACTTGCTCTTGAAGTTCCTTAAAGAGCTGATATATATTAGAGGCTACAAATTTTATTGGGCTGTGGCAATTCTTTGTACCACAGTTACTGAATAGGCCGAGTCAGATATTATATTTATATCTCCTAGATAATAAGAGCTAGAATGATTGCATACAATTCATTCTGCTGAGTGGAATGAAAAGGAGTTCTGACTACTCTCTTTATAGTTAAGTCACAAGAGTATTCAGTGCAAATATTATGTTTGGATGCATCTGTAAAGATAGTTGGTCCTTTAAGAGGAATTTTAGAAACCTTTTCTTCAAGAATCCATCACCAATTATGTAATAGTCTGGTTATCTTTAATGAAGACCCGTGTGTAAAATTTGGAGCCATGGCTAATAAAATTTGCCACTCTGGGATAGTTTCACAGCACACATTAATTTGTGTATTAGTATAAAAGGTGTATATCTTGTCAGGTCTTATCCCAGATAATTGTACTGCTCACTTAATGGCCTTTAATAAAATTCTAGCCATAGTCACTGGGTAAGGAGTAAGGCTTTGTTCTAGTTGTGCTGGGAGGTTTACCCACTCTATCACACTGTCTCCTTGATGAAGGATTGCTGTGGGTGTCTCTTGTGTAGCAAAAACCGATATTTCCAAGGGTTTTTGAGTGACCCTTTCAACCACATTGGATAAAGCCAGTTCAACTTCTCTCAAAACCTCTTGAGCTTCTTTTGTAAGCTGGCATGGTGAGTTTAAAGCACTGTCTCCCCTTAAAATGTCATATAATGGTTGTAATTGATAGGTAGTCAAGCCTAATGCTGGATGCATCCATTGGATATGTCATATCAATTTCTGAAAGTCATTTAAGGTGTTTAGCTTCTCTGTTCTTAAGGACAATTGATAGGCTCCCCTCAGTTTCCAATTATTTTCCATGAGAAAAGAGCTGATATAAATATTTTTGTATATATAGGTCTTTTTCCTTTTTAAAAAAATCTCTTTTGTGACTCATGCCTGGTATTATTAGATCAAATATGGTTTTATACTCTTTTTGTGTAATTTTTATCTTTTGATCATTTATCAATTGGTGAATGACTTTTTATTAATTTGACTCAGTTCTCTCTACATTAGAGAAATGAGGTCTTCATTAGAGAAACTTGGTTCAAATTTTGTTTCACAACTATAATTGCTAACTACATTAACCCGCTTAATATTATATGATCTTTTTCCTTTCTTCCTGTTCCTTAAAAGGGTTTTGCTACTGTTTACTTCCTCCGCAAATATGCTCTCTCTTCCATCTCTCTTCCCCTTCTCATTTCTTCTTCTCCTCCTACTTTTCTGAAAGGTAAGATAAATTTCTAAACCCATATTGGGTGTGTATGCTATTTCTTTTTTTATGTGCCAATTCTGATGAAAGTAAGGGTCATTCACTCCCTTTCTCCTCTCCTTCTCCTTCTCCAATGTAAAAACTTTTTCTTGCCTCTTTTATGGAAGAAAATTCATGCCTTTCCACTTTTTTCTCTCTCTTCTCCCTCAGTACATTTTCCTTCCACCCCTTAATTTTAATTTTTTAAATATTATACCTTTACATTCATGTCACACCTGTGCCCCCTTCTCTCTTTCTGTGTGTGTGTATACATATCCCAGTTACATATATATATATATTCATGTCTATACATATATATATATATATATATATATATATATACTCCTAACTGCCATAATAATGAGAAAATTCTTATGAGTTATAAATATTGCTCTCTCATGTAGGAAATTAGTTTATTATAAAGTTCCTTATGTTTTCTTTTTCTTAATTACCTCATATTTATCCTGAGTCCTGTATTTGAAAATCAGATTTTCTTTTCAGTTCTTGTCTTTTCATCATGAATGCTTGAAAATCCTCCATTTCGTTTTTTCCTCTAAAGGATTCACTTAGTTTAGCTGGGTAGGTAATTCTTGATTGTAATCCTAGCTCCATTACTCTCTTGAATATCATATTCCAACTTGTCTTTTAATATATAAGTTGCTAATCTTGTGGTATTCTGTTAGTAAGTCCATGATACTTGAATTATTTCTTTCTTGGTACTTGGGATATTTTCTCCTTGATTTTGGCGTTCTGGAATTTGACCATAATATTCCTTTGAGTTTTCATCTTGTGATTTCTTTCAGGAGGTGATCAGTGGATTCTTTCTATTTCTGTTTTATCCTTTGGTTCTAGAATATCAGGCTAATTTTCCTTGATAATTTCTTGAAAAATGATATCTAGCCTTATTTTTTTTTGATCATGGCAGTTTTTAAATTACCTCTCCCAGATCTATTTTCCAGGTCAGTTGTTTTTCTAATGAAATATTTTACATTGTTTTCCCCCCTCATTGTTTTGGTTTTGTTTTATTGTTTTTTGATTTCTCAAAAAAAATCATTTGTTTCTGTTTGCACATTTCTAATTTTTAACGAATTATTTTCCTCAGTGAGATATTGTACCTCTTTTCCCATTTGGTCAATTTTTCTTTTTAGACATTCTTTTTATTAGATTTGTGTATTTCCTTTTGCATCACTCTCATTTCTCTTCCCACTTTTTCTTCTACCTCTCTTACTTGATTTTTAAAAACTCTTTTGATCTCTTGCAATGCTTGAGACCAATTCTTATTTGGAGGCTTTGGATGGAGGAGCTTTGACTTTCTTATCTTTTTCTGAGTGTGTATTTTGATCTTCCTTCTCACCACAGCAATTTTCCATAGCCAAATGTTTTTCTGTTGTTTGCTCATTTTCCCAGTCTATTACTAGGATTTTACTCTTTGTTAAAGAAAGGTTCTGTTTCTAGGCTGGAGTGTGCAATGTTTCAAACTTCAAAGGTTCTGTTCAACAGTTTTCAGACATCCTTTTAGGGACCCATACTGTAAAGCCAGCATTGTAACTTGCATCTGAGTATGGACAAAGCAACAAAGTCCTGCTTCAGGACTGGTAAAGAGATCCTCATATTCTCCTTCTGACCAGCTGTTTGATTCTTATCTCCAGGAGCAACTGACAACTGAGGTTCTTACTTTTGCTGTTTTTTTAGAGATAACATTAGGAGGTTGCAAACTTTCAGTTCTTCCTAGGTGGTATGGTATGAGGAAAAGTACAGCCATTGTTCTCTTGATTTTTTCTCTAATCCTTACACAAGTGGTGCCCCTGTTTTATGGTGACTGAGATCATTCCTTTCTGTTCTACAGCTATGATTTGGATCTGAGTAATGGGTGACAGAGTTGCCAGTCTTAAATATTGTGCTAATAGGAGGGTTCCCTATTTTCTCTTTATGACCATCTCCTTACTGTCACTGAATATTTGGGTGCTCCTCATTTCTGTTGTTATACTGTCTTGTGTTTCTTTTGCTTTGCTACCTCCCAAGAAGAATTCTGAAAATGTCATTCTTCATCCAAGTCTTGGAGAAGAGTGAAGAATGGAGATCAACAAAGTAAAGAAATGCTATCTGTAGTGATAAAAAGCAGGTGCTTTATGGACTCTGGGATTGCTATGGTAGCTGTGAATGCCTTAAAAAAATCCTCAAACTGAATAATTGGTTCTAGTGATACCACTGATTGAATAAGCATTCCAGTCAATATCATGAATCTACTGCTTTGAATCTAAGAAATAGAAATTATAGCATAGCTGGCCCTATTCAAGCCTGTTGTAATATTCAATCTGATATATAAGATATCATGGTATAATAAAAAGGTAAGATATAATAGTACAAATTTTTTTAAATGCCCTATCTACTGAAAAGTTTTAGCGCACTTTAGGTTGCACTAACATAGAGAAACTAAATATATTACTGACACATATACTACCATCATAGTAGCCAACATTATTATAGTTCTTTAAAGTTTGCTAAGCACTCTATAAATATTATCTCATTTGATCATCACAATAACCCTGAAAGATAGATAAAATTCACATTTTACAAATGAGAAACTAAGGCAGAGAGATTAAGTGACTTCTTGTGGTAAAACAACAATTAAGTGAATGAGGCTATATTTTAACTCATCTTCCTGATTCTGGTGTTCTGTCCATTGTTATATCTATTGCACTACCTTCTAATTATTGCTCATTATAACAACTTCTTCCTAAGCCTATATTTTAAAAAATAAGAGATGAAGTTGATGCTATACAAATATCTGGAGTGGGATTAGTGGAAGATTTTGAGGTCACTGATAATCTCTAATGCCACCTCAGGACATCTTACCTATTAATGAAATAGAGAATAAAGCAATCCTGACATTTCAAATTATTTTGGAAAGGTGATATACATAGTTAAACTGGAACTCTGTAAAAGTTTTTGAGTTAGATGATATGAATAAATCTAGAAGACCAAGAATATCAAAACAAAATAAATTAAAACAAAAAAGTGCTATCTGTTGAAGCCATTCTGAATATATATATTTTTCCAGGTATCTGGCAGAAAATGTGAAACCATTTTTAGACCTGCATGTTTTATATATGGCATGTTTTATATATTTTATAATATGCTATTGTCATATTAAAATCCATAGAAGAAAAGGGTATATAAATAAGGAACATTATAAAAGTATCCTGAGAAATCTATTGTAGAAAGGCATTGGAATTTTACATCCATATCTAACACACACTTTTAGAATAAGTGCCATATTACCCAAATAAAGGCAATAAAAGCAAAAACATTTTAAGAAACTGAAAAGGAAACAAACAAAAAACAAACAAAAAAAAAGAAATTCTAAATTTCCTTAAGCAGTAATTGAAAGTACTATTTCATAGGTCAAAGTGATGAAAGGAATCAAAATAGCATAAGTAACAAAATAAGCAATTTAACATAAACTTTCTTGCAATAAGAAATGAGAAGGAAGAGATCTCTGAAACAAACAAGCAACTATTATGTATTTATTAAGCATTTGCTATGTGAGCGTCATTATACTAAGTTCTACAGAACATATAAAAAAGAAAAATAGCTTTTGCCTTCAAAGTGCTGATAACCTAATAGAGAAAGACATACGTAAAAAACACACATTAAAAAGTTGAAAATGAAGCAGGATATATCCAAAGAAGTACAAAATGAGTGCTGCTAGAGACTTTTCCAGTGTGATATATAAATTTGTAGCAGAACACTTTACTAGATTCCTCTCAGTGATATCACTTTTCTTAAGAGAGAATAACATATATATATAATATATATATATGTATATATATTACCCCAAATTGAGAAAAATTACATACCCTTCCAGATAAAAGGGAGCAAAGTTATTATGTAGTATATAAATAGTATTTATGCTAGTATCACCAGAAACCATAAGCATGCAAAAATAGCATTTTGACTGATAGGCTAAAAAAATTGTTAAAAAAAACACTACTAAAGTTACAAGGAGCAACCTATTATTGAACAATCTACTTGAAAGCACATTAAACTGTAGTTATTATCATAAAGTTTTTAATTCAGTTATACACTTATGGCTTATTCATGGAAGACAAATTTATAAAATGGCTGCAAATATAAGTAAGAACACAAGAGTAGTTGAAATCCACATTGAAATGTCTTTAAAACAATTTATAACAGAATAATCAAGAACAATTATATTAATGGTAATGATTTGAAAGAGATAGTTTAAGCCCAATATGACTATATTTAATTTTGCTAAGGAGAAATGAAAAGATACAAATAATTTTGCCTTACCTTTATTCTATTTTCATCTCTCCTGAGTAAAATTAAGCATGGCTTCCAAATAAAAGAAATCAAACCAAAATATCTTATTAATTAATCATTTGATGTGAACATGGATGACATCACACTTACGTGACTATATTGAAAGAAAAATTCTATTGTCTTGTGGAATTTTTCTCCAGTGATATTAAATCTCCAGATTCAATAAGAGTAGAATTCTTAAAATACATAAAGAATAGATAGATAGAGACTTGAAACTCAAAAACTTAAATACAAAGCTTAAGTATAGAAGTCAATATTGAACCAATGGATAAAAGTAATGCTTACTATATCTTGGAATTCTACAATAAAACACAATGAGCATAAATGTATCAAAGGTAACGTTATCATTTGAGACTTAATTGGAATCTTAATATCAAACTTGAATGAGAAGAAGAGGTTTGAAGAAATTAACACCTACACAGTACTATTTATTTTTTTTTTTGCTGAGACTACTGGGGTTAATTGACTTGCCCAAAGTCACACAGTGAGGCAGTGTTAATTGTCTGAGATCAGCTTTAAACTCAGGTCCTCCTGACTTCAGGGCTGATGCTCTATCATTGTGCCACCTAGCTGCCTCCACAATACTAAATATACTCATAATTCACTTAAATAAATATAAAATAAACAGATTTGGGAAGAAGATTAACAAAACTCCATTCAATATTAACAAAATAATTCCATTATTAATCACAATCTATTGTCATTCCAATTCTCTTTCTGCCTCACAATCCCAGTGTTGTTCTTCTAACTGTGATCTTCAGTCTCTTCAATTCCTCAGTTCTTCTCTAATCTATCACTGCTAAACAAACTTCACACTCTTTTGTTCTTTTTACTGAATCAATTCAACTCACCATTGTCAACATTCAAATCCATTGCATCACCAATATTGCCCAACCTCGGTGTTGAATAAGTCTCACCACTTACTCACTGCATCCTACAGAAGTACCTCTGATTGAAGCTAGAAAAAAACCACGAAACCAGGCTGACTCAGTCTATTATAAATTGATGTTGCATAATGTTAACCGGGACCTTATGGCAGCAAGATAATCCTTTTACACCTCCCTAATTAAAGCACTACTCCACTTAATATTAGCACCATCTTTTCATCTCTATTTGAAATTCCTATGACTCCCCCTGCCACCACCCTTTCAGTAAAAATTGTCTTTGTTGAACTGGAAAAAAAAAAATGAAGCCTTTTCTCAGAAGTTCCTCTTTTCCTCCTCATCTCATATCACCCAGATGCCTTCTACTATCTCCCTCATCCATTTCATATGGTAAGGTATCCTTTCCCCTTACTAGTTATGTGATCCTGGGAAAATAATTTAGCTTCTGTCTGCTTCAGTTGAACCAACTTTAATTAATAATAATACCTATTGCCCTAATTTATGGTGAGGATCAAATGAGGTAATATTAATAAAATACTTAGCATCATACATAGGAGACACTCAAAAAGTTTGTTTCTTTCCTTTCCTCACTTCCCTTAGTACTCTGTCTTTTTTCTTTTTTTTTTTTTTTTTCTTGCGGCAATTAGGGTTAAGTAACTAACTGGTCCAGGGTTTCACTATCCTTGATGAATTATTTTATTATACCTTTGGCAGATCTTTTCCATTTTTCTTCTGTTTGTTGCCCTCTCTTCACTTCCATTTTTGAAATCCCTTAAGATGACTTTATTTGTACATCTTACCAAGTTTTCATTAGACTGGTTTTAGCTTCTTTTGCTTCTGTTGATGATTTTATGAGATGATACTTCTAATCATCCTTCATAAGACTTTACAGATGCATCTAGCTGCCATTGGCAACTGTATCTTTCTGTTTAGTAAGTCAGATTGCTAACCAAGAAGCTCTTGACTCTTTTGGATTTTATGTAGCAGTTAATTTACCTTGATTTAACTGGGGGATGAAATTATTATAATTGGTGTTACTAGCATTTCTGTCATCCATTTTCCATTTATGATCTTCTGTACTTTCCTTGAATCAAATACAGGAGAAACTGGGAGCAATCAAATGCTTCCTGAAGAAGGTGACTTGTTAGCTGTATTTGAAAGAAGTGAGGAATGCCAAGAGAGCGGCCAAATGGAGGACAGGCTGTAAAAACACTTTGTTACTAGATTATAGAGTATTTTGTACAGAGGTTAAAGGTGTAAAAAAAAAAAGTGGAAAGGCAAGAAGGTGTCAAGTACAAAGTACTTTTCATGTCAAATAGATATAGCTAAAATTCAATTAGCAGTTTACCAGCCACAAAACTATAAAAAAAAAAGAGAAAAAAAAGCTATCACTATATGTACTGATATATTTAAACAATATTTAAGAAGTTTTTTGATACAAATAGTGATCAATGGACTTGAGTGCTAGGTCACTTAAATATTATTGACATCAACGTTGTTATTCAGATTATCTATTCTCAGTTTCTTTACACTGAAAAGAGACTCACTTTAAAAAAGGGACTAGAAAGTGATGGAGTAGTGCATACTAAAGAGAAAGCATTACATAGAAATCAAATCAATGAGTATTTCTAATAATTTCAGTGTTTGAATTTTTTTGTGAAAGAAGTAAAATAAATTTCATATTCATTCATTTGAATTCATGGAATGTGAATTTCCTATTAACATCATACAAATAAATGATATTCTCAGCTTAAAAGTTTTCTCCAGTATTTGTGGGAAGGATTCAAGATCCACTGGAAAGCAAAATAATTTTAAGCATGAAACTATAATAGAAAGCAGTTAGAGGGACCAACTTCCTAAAAACTTTTGATTCCATCTCTTCTTTGTTCCCCATCAGAAAGTAATATTAATACATCTACTTGAAGTAACTTTAGATTGGCCTTTTGTGGAATCTCTGAGTGCCATTTAAAACAAGAACAGCTTTTAAATCAGTTCCTAATCTAAAGGGTTTAACTATAGGAACAGATTTAACAAATTCAGTATAATGAAATTTGACAATTTCCAAATGGGGTGTCAGGCAAAGGATTCCACCAGTGATTGTTTTTCTTCTATTTATATTACTTTATATAAATTGCTATTACTCTTCACTTAAATAAATTTAAGTGCCGTATACTATAGAAATTAAGAGAATTGGGAGAATTCTGAGAGCAAAGTTAGCTAATTGTTTTTATCACTAATATAATCTTGCTCTCCTTTTAATTCTTACAGTCCTTATTTCATAATAAATACTAAAGGAGTTATTTTAAGGAGCTTACAATTGAGTGTACTTTTGTTAGGGAAAACATTTTATCTTTTTATTGTTTCATCCATAGTGCTGGCAGACTATTTAGCATCTAATAGGTGTTCAAAAATATTTGTTTAGTTTTCTTCTTGTTTCAGTTACCAGAGATTAATGTGTATGTTAATGTGATTGATTTTAGGTTAATAACAACTGCAAAAGAAATATTTCTAGGCATTAACATATTTTGGAATTATGTTCATTTTTCATAAGAACTTTTGTAATAATCATTTGAGGGGGAAAAAATGTTGAGAATTAATTTTTTTCCTATCTGCATTTTCCACATCTTGCATTTACTTTCTCTGCTTCCTTTAAAGAAGCTGAATTATTTGTATATATGAATATGCATTTATTTAAAATTTTCATTTCTGTTCTTCACAGGGATGATTATCATGAAGATGGGTTCTGTCAGCCCTACAGGGGGATTGCATGTGCACGATTCATTGGAAATAGGACTATTTTTGTAGATTCCCTTCAGATGCAAGGGGAAATTGAAAACCGAATTACAGGTAAGAATTATGTACATCTACAATAGGACATTAATGTTTTTTTTATACTCAACCACATAAGTGCAAATATTTCCAGTTTTATTATCTTTTATGCTTATCAATTTGCAACCTTGCTAGCCTTACACTAATGATGTGGCAAAGAAATCCTTACTTTTTCTTTTACAGTTGAAAATTGAGATTTCTGTTGTTTGTGTGTATGTTTGGGTGGAAGGAAGATGATGTGTATGAGTAATTGGTGAAATGTGTTTCTTTAAAAACAAGATTCATGATTCTACATCCTAAAATCAGCAGTTTGCAAATTACACAAATTTTAATTTTACTTAATTTAGCCTGTGCTTCTTTCTGGTTTTTTCCATTTTCTATTGCTCTTCTTATCTACACAATATTGTTGGAGAAATGCTTTGCCTTTCCTTCTCCACGTACAGATTTATATTTGCTTCATCAATATCACAGTAAACATTTAATTCTCCTTTTCTCTGCCTTTATTCACTATTTCATGCTCCCTCAGCTATTTGGGTAAAAGATAAACAGACAATTTTTGATTTCATGCTTCTTCATTAGAGGAAAAAGTTGTGTATTGAAAGTCTAGTAGGCATCTCATACTAAACTTGTCCAAAACAAAATTCATTACACTTTGTTATATACCTCCTTTTTTGAATTTTTCTTTTCTAAACTTGCCTATTACAGGCATCATGGTTAGCTCCCAACTTTACTCATCCTATTTACTTTTGTCTTTTGTACCTTGGCATCATTTCATATATACATACATGCACACACACACACACACATATGCACGTACACACCCTGCCCTCCTTCTGTTCACTCACAAATACTCTCATTCAGAGTTGTTATTGCTCTGTAGAACTATTGTAGAAGCCTTCTGATTGTTCTTTTTGTCTCTTTTTTCCCTACTCCAAACTATTATCCATACAACTGCCAAAATGATTTTTCCTAAAGCATTGATCTGACTATGTCAATCCTTTCTTCCCTTCCCTTACTCCCTGTCAGTGTTTCTCCATTACCTCCAGGATAAAATATAATGTTTTGGCATTTAAAATTCTTTATATCCTGGTCCCTTCCTATTTTTAAATTCTTCTTATACTCTATGCCCAACAATACTAACCTACTTGTAGCTCCTTGTATGTGATAATTCATTTTTCATTCTCCATGAATTTGCATTGGCTATCTTTCATACCTAGAATTTGTTTCCTCCTCAACTCTGTTTCTTAGAATCCTTGGATTCTTTCATGACATAAATAAAATGCCACATTCTTCAAGAAAAAATCTTTTCATGTCTCTATAGTTGCTAGAGCCTTCCCCTCTGGGTTATCTTCCATCAGCTCTGTGTGTCTTGTATATACTTATTTATACATGTGACACATCCTCAATTAGAAGTTTCTTAAGAGTTTATTTTGGTCTTTCTTTGTATCTCCATTGTGCCTAGGATGTGATAAGCATTTAAAGTTTAAAATTAATCTTTCATATATAACAGTAGGAAAGAATTCATGAACAAAAATAGATAAAGAGTATTATAGAATATGATACATTTTTAATCATATAAAATTTAATAGTTTTGGTACAAAATGAATCCAGTTAAAATTAGAAAAGAAATATTCAGTGAAAATATCTATATACCAGATTTCTCTGATAGAGGTCTCATGTCAAAGTTAGAAAAAGAGTTGACTCAAATTTATAAGAGTAAGAGTCATTCCCCAGTTGATTATTGGTCAAAAGATATGGAGTTAACTTCTTAAGGAATAAATCTAAGCTATTAATCACCTCTCAAAAAAATACTCAAAATCCCTAATAAATAGATAAATATATATTAAAAAACAACTTCAAGATTCTATCTTATACCTCTCAGAATACCAAAGTAAATCAAAAAAGGGAAAATGACAAATCTTGGAGGGAGTCAGGGAAACAGACTTATGTCATTGATAGAATTGTAAATTGGTCTAGTCATAGGCCCACAAATTCACAAAAAAATTTTGTGCATACCCTTGATTGTAACCCATTGACATCACTACAAGGATTATACGCTAAGGAATTTTTTAAAAGAAGAGAAATACCCATATTTTCATAAATATTTATAACAGCTCTTTTGATAGTAGCAAAGAATAGGAAAAAAGAGTCAAGGTAAGGCTGAAAAATTTATAGTTCATGAATGTAATAGAGTATTATATGAAGCAGTTAAAAAATAATAATGTGAACATTTAAATAAAAACCTGAGGTTTATATAAACTGAAGAGAAATAAAAGAACAACTTAAGAGAACAATAGCAATATTGTTTAAAAACAGTTTTGAAAGATTTAAGAACTTTGATAAATTTATTGAAACATCAAGGTGTCGAATGAGACAAACATTTTTGGAAGTGATAAGTATAGGAATCTTTTGCTTGACTTTGCTTGTTAGTCATGGTTTTGTCCTTGTTTGGTTTTCTATTTTATTTTTGTTTTCTCTCTCCCATTTTTAAGTGAAAGATAGAAGGAAAAATAATCAAATGAATAATAAAACATAGAGAAGAAAAATACTTAATGTCATATATTAATTCTAAACTCTCTTGTTTGTACTTCCTTCTGCACTCTGTACTCATTCTTCAAGAATGAGGTCAACTGCATATCCCCATCAGGATTCTTTGAGTATATCTAGATAGCACAGTTGTGGCTTTCTGTAATATCATTGACTCAAGCCCTTATTAACTAAGAAGGTATTGTAAAAACAGAAGTACAAATATTTCTCAACTTCACCCTTTGCCTTTTTACCTTTATTCTTGTGAAGAGCAGTTTCTTTTTTTAGCATTCATCCCACTGGGTTCACTTTCAAATTGTGTCACAGCTACTAGACAAGTCTTCATTTCAGCTAAATCTTGGCTTTCCATTGGCATTCCAAGGAACTCAGATAATGAACTAGATTCACAAGCTTATTCTGCAGAACTTCAATGCTGGGTTAGCTGGCTGCAAAATCTGGCATATACCCTGGCTTTTAGACTTTTAGTGAACCAACAGTTTTAACATTTTGAAACTCACAAAACCATAGCTTCATCTAATAGTTTTTTCACCTAAAATCATAACAAAACAAATTCAAAGGTACAAAAACAGAGGCCTGTATTCAAGTACCACATATTATTCCTTGATTGAGATTGTTCTTAGACTGAAAGAGAGATATTGCGCTTACACATTATCTGTACCTTACCAGAATTTAGCCAATCAAAAAACAGCCAAACTAAGATCCACAAAGTCCTTTGCCTGGGAACCTTTTGGATGCATCTCAGTTCTGACTATGCACTTAGCTAGTAGTATAACTCTTCAAGTCATCAGTTGATTGGAATTAGTTGACAGAGTGCCTGTATATGCTCCCAATCTAGAATGCCTTTCCAGAGTGAGGCTCCCTATTATCATACACATGAAAATTGCCTTTTCTTTTCTATACATTTAAATAAATGTTTATTGCTTCACTTTGTTTTCTGAAATCAGTACTGCTAATCCACCCATTCCTGTCACTGCTCTCTTCTTAATTAAAAAACTGAAAAGAGGAGATAAAAATCTTCTAATAAAGCAAAATAATCAAGCAAAACAAATCCACTAAGTTTCCGTGTCCAAAAACACATGTCTCTTTCTTAATATTGAGTACAAACTCTCTGCCAAGAGCAAAATATCATGTTTCTTCTTAGGTCCTCTAGAGACACAGTTGGTCAGTAAAATGATCAAACTGTTTATATCTTACAAAGTTGTTTTTCTTTACATTGTTCTTGCTCTGGTATAATTGTTCTCCTAGTTATATTTACACTGTCAATCAGTACTTACTATCCAAGTTTACATGTAAATAATCCTTTCCTTTTTTCATTCCTTATAGTTCATTATATTATATTCACATATCATAACCTGTAGTTCTTTTCTTTGTTTTCTTTTTGAAATCCCCACGTAGAATCAGAAAGTATGTTTTGCTTGTAATTATGTCTTTTATTATCCTCCCTTTTAACTTCCACCAATCCTGTTTGTTTCACACATAAGTTTCATATTGAGATTCATCTGCATCCCACACCTTCCTTTATGCTTATATACTTATCTTCTCATGCACCCCACTTATCTTATAATGTGGCAAATTCCCCCTCCATTTCTCTTTTTATACACTAGTGTATTACTTTTGCTCTCCTTTCTCTTTCCC
The DNA here is from genome assembly GCF_902635505.1 of Sarcophilus harrisii. NCBI lineage: Eukaryota > Metazoa > Chordata > Mammalia > Dasyuromorphia > Dasyuridae > Sarcophilus > Sarcophilus harrisii. Next base: position 293,153,260 of record NC_045426.1, on the reverse strand, counting down.
TTTTACAAGCCTTCTGAAGAGAATCCTGTAGGACAATAATACTCAGCTTTGTAAGGTAAGTTATTCTTGGTTGTAAGTCTCTATCTTTTGATTTCCCTTTTATATCAAAATATATAATATTGGTGAACTATTTAGTACAGTGCCTTTCACATAGTGTGTTCTGTGGTTCATAGTAGATTTATAAAAATGCCTACTCCCTTCCCTTCACCTTTTTGGAATGTTATAATCCAAAATCTTCTCTGTGTTTTGGTAGAAGCTGGTAGGTCTTTAATGACCCGGACTATACTTTCTGGATCATTGAACTGCTTCTCCTGGATGGTTGAAATATATTTTCTTTAATGCAGAAATTTTAATTTTGCCTACAGTGTTGCTGAGATTTTGTTTTTTTGTAATTTCTTTCTTTTTTTTTTTTTGCTTTTCAATACTATTTTTTTTCCTAAAGATTTTTTTTTAATTATAGTAACTTGTTATTGACAGAATTTTTTTACAACATTATCCCTTGCACTCACTTCTGTTCCGATTTTTCCCTCCCCCCTCCTACCCCCTCCCCTAGATGGCAAGCACAGTCCTATATATGTTGAATATGTCCTAGTATATCCTAGATACAATGTATGTATGTAGATCCAAACAGTTTTCTTGTTGCACAGGGAGAATTGGATTCAGAAGGTAGAAATAACCCGGGAAGAAAAACAAAAATGCAAACAGTTTACATTCATTTCCCAGTGTTTTTTTCTTTGGGTGTAGCTGCTTGTCCATCATTGATCAATTGAAACTGAATTAGGTCTCTTTGTCAAAGAAATCCACTTCCATCAGATTACATCTTCATACAGTATCGTTGTTGACGTATATAATGATCTCTTGGTTCTGCTCATTTCACTTAGCATCAGTTCATGTAATTTCTTTCTTTATAAAATTTAGCATTGATTTTCTTTTAGTTTTTAAGTTCAAATTCTTTTCCTTTTTCTAGGCCCTCTTCAAATACCTGTGAAAGCAAGAAATAGAGTATCAATTATACATGAAAAATAATGCATAACATATTTCCATATTAGCCATGTTCTCAAAAGAAAAAAAGAAAAAATAAAGGGAAAAAATATGATTCATTCTATATTCAAATTTCACCAGTTCTTTTTCAGGAAATGGATAGTATTCTCTACTATGAATCCTTTGGAATTGTTTTGGATTGCTGCACTGATTATTGTAGTTAACTCTTTTAACAATTTATCATCATTGCTATTACTGTATATAAAGTTTTCATGGTTCTGTTCACTTCATTTTGCCTCAGTTGATATAAATCTTCCCAAAATTTTTTTAAACCATCCACTTCATCTTTTCTTACAGCATGATAATATTCCGTCATAATCAAATACAACTTGTTCAGCCATTTCCAAATTAATAGGTACATCACAAAATTTAAGTTCTCATATACCCCAAGATGTTGCCTTAAAATTCTTTGTATAAATGTATCATTTTCCTTTGATCTCTTTGTAATACAGACCTAGTACTGAAATTGCTGGGTCAAAGACTTTGTGCCAAGTTTTATAATCCTTCGGACCAGAGTTCCAAATTGTTCTTCGGAAATCATTTCACAACTCTACCAACAATGCATTCATGTTCCAATTTTTCCATACCCATTCTTAAAACTTATCAGTTTCCTTTTCTGTCACATAGCATGCATTTCTACTAGCCAACCTGGTAGATGTGAGGTTTTATTTAATTTTTAGAATTTATCTAATGTATGTTTGTATAATCATCAATAATTTGGCTCAGTTTCAGCTAATATATTTGGCTTATATATTTGAGGGATGAGATCTTTGTCACAGAAACTTGCTGAAAAAAGTTTTTCTTGTTTCCTGCTTTTCTTTCTAATTTTCTAATCCTTCTAATTTCTAAATCTTTGCAGCAATAGTCATTAGAAACTATTTACAAAAATATTTATAGCAGCTATAAGAATTTATGATTGAGGAGAGCCCATCAATTGTGAACTGGCTGAACAAGTTGTGATATATAATCATGATGAAATGCCATTGTGCTATAAGAAATGATCAGCAGGATGGTTTCAGAAAAACCTTAAAAGATTTACATGAACTGATGAAAAATAAAGTGAGCAGACCCAGGAAAAGACTGAATATCATAGCACCAGTATTATGAAATGATAAACTGTGAATGTTTTCTCTATTCTCAACAATACAGTGATCCAAGAAAATGTTAATTGACTTAAACATTGAAAAATACTATCCATCTCCAGAGAGAGAACTAATGGAGTATGAGTGCAGATCAAAGCTTTTTTTTTTTTAAACTTTATTTTTCTTAGGGTTTTTTTATTTTTATTTTTTGGTCTATTTTCTTTCACAACAAAACAGATTTTTGCATGGCCACACATGTATAAGTTGTGCAAATTTTTCTACCTTGCCTAGGAAGGGACTGGAAGAAAGGGAGGGACAAATAAAATATGAGACTCAATTTTTTTTTAATTTAAAAATATTTTTACGTGTAATAGAAAAATATTAAAAAGTAAAAGTAATATTCATTAGGTAAATTGGATTATAGATTTCTTTCTTGTTTTGCTCTCCCTAGTTTAGAAATGAAAATCATATTTGTGACATAAAAGAAATTAGTAAAAATGTCTCTACTTATTTAAAAAATTCATTTATCCAGTTTTAGAAGTAGTTCTTTAAATGTTTGGTAGTATGCAGTTATAAATCTATCTGGTCTTGTGAATTTTTTCTTAGAAATTTCATTTATCACATTTTAAATTTCATTTTTAAAGATAATGTTATTCTATTTCCTTTTCTGCTCATCTGGGAAATTTACATTTTTTGTGAATATTCATCCATTTCACTTAGATAGTTTTATTGGCATATAATTAGATAAATAATCTTCTGTCATTGTTAATTTCATCTTCATTGGTGGAGCTTTTCATTTTTGACACTAGTAATTAGATTTTCTTCTTTCTTTTTTTAAAATTACCTAGTGATTTATCTATTTTATTAGGCTTTCCTAGAAATTTATTAGTTCAATAGTATTTTTGCTTTCAATTTTATTAATCTCTCCTTTGGTTTTCAGAATTTCTATTTTACTCTTTAATTGAAGATTTTAAATTCTTTTTTTTTGTTTTTTTGTTTTTTTACCTGTATGACTCATCCATCTAACTGTTTTTTCTCTTTTTTATTGATATAAACAGAGATAATTTTTCTTTTCTGCACCACATCCTATAAATTTTGGTATGTTGTCACATTGTTTTCTTATCTTTAAAAAAATTCTTTCTATGATTTGTAGTTTGACTCACATTCTTCAAGATTAAATTATTTCATTTCTTATTAATTTTTACTTTCTGCTTCCAAGACCCTTTATTGAATGAAATTTTTATTCATTATGTTCCAAAATGGGAGCACTTCATGTTTCTACTTTTTTTTGCCTTTGTTAGGTTTTTATTTCCTAATGTATGATTAATTTTTGTGAAGGTGTACAGATGAGGAAAATGGCATGCTACTTTCTGTTCCCATTTATATTTCTCCAGCAGTCATATCTATCTTTTAAAAAATTCTATATGTTTCCTTAACTTATTTCTCATTTATTTTATGGTTTTATTTGTCCAGTTTTACAAGGGGGAAATGGATGTTTTCCCACTGATGAAGTTTAGCTCATTTAACTTTTTTCTTCTCGAATTTGGATGCTATTCAATTGGATGTATTTATATTTAATATTGATATTAATTCATTATCTCTAGTACCTTTTAGTCAAATGTAGTGTACCAGGTTATCTTTTTAAATTAGGTCTATTTTCACTTTTGTTTTCTATGAGATCATGATTGCTAACTCCTGCCTTTTTTTACTTTAGCTAAAGGATAATTGACTCTGCTTGAGCTTCTTATTTGATTCTCTCTGTATCTTTTTGCTTCAGATTTACTTCTAGCAGTTGGTGTATTCTGATTTCTAATGCATTCTGTTACTCATTTTCATTTTATGGGTGAATTCTTCCCATTCATATTGACACATGATTACTGTGTATTTTTTTTTCTATACTGTTTTCTTCAATTTATCCTTCTGTCTCTCTAATTTTCTCAAAACTTTATTTTCCTTTTGATCACTGCTTCTCTTACTCCTCCATATTATCTTCACTTCCCTCTTTTCTTATCTCTTTTTTCTTCTACTTCTCTGTTCAGCAAGATATCTGTTTATTTGTAAACTATGTAGATATAGATTTGTGTAGATACACTTTTATAGAACTATTTATACTATATGTCTAGGGATCCATTTTTATCTATATTTATCTATATTATATATCTACAGATAAATATACAGGTACATATAAATCTATCTGTATTTACATATATCTATATATCTGTTTGCATGCATGCATTTATTTATTTTCTTCCCTCTTTGAACCAGTTCATTTGAACCACTTCCATTTCACTTGTCATTGTAAAAATGCTTGAGATAATCTTTCTGATTTTCCTCTTTTCTCTTCTTCCAGTGCATCCCTCTTTCTCATTCCTTCATTTTTTAACTTATTGCAGCATAATCAATTTAATTCATGCCCTCTGTCTATGTAGACTCTTTCTACCTGCTTTATCATGAAAAAGTTCTTGGGATCTTAATTTTTGCATTTAATAATATAAATATCTTTAAAATATTTAGTGCCTTATGATTTCTCTTTCATATTTAACTTTTCATGATTTTCTTGAGCCTTGTCTTTGAGTGTCAAATTTTGTATAATGCTTAATTCCTCTATTTCATCAATATTCAGTTATACTCAGTTTTGTCAGATGGGTTATTTTTTATTGTAATCCTACTTTGATTGCCTTGCAGAATATCATTCTAAACCTTCCACTCCTTTAACTTGATACTTGCTAAATCTTGTATAATCATTATTGTGGCCCTATGATATTTGAATGATTTCTTTCTGGTTGCTTGTAATATTTTCTATTTGACCTGGGAATCTGAAATTTGGCTATAATATTCCTGGAAGTTTTCACTGGGAATGTTTTAAGAAATAATCAGTGTTTTACCCTCTGATTCTAAGATGAAGTTTTCCTTGATAATTTCTTAAAATATAATGTCTAGGCTTTTGTTTTTATCACAGCTTTCAGATAGCCTGGGAATTCTTAAATTATCTGTTAACCATCTGTTATCCAGGATCATTTATTTTTCTGATGATGTAGTTTATATTTTCTTCTACTTTTTCATTCTTTATTTTATTGTTTCTTGATATCACATATAGTCATTTGCTTCCATTTGCTCAATTCCAATTATTGAAATTATTTTCTTCAATTATGTCTTATGCTTCTTTTTCCATTTGGCCAAATCTGCTTTTTAGGTTCTTTTTGGAAGTGAAGTTTTATACCTCTTTTACCATTTGTTCAGTTTTTTTTACTTTAGTTTTTTTGTACCTTTTTTTTTTTTACCAAGCTCTTCATTCTCTTTTCATAATTTTCACTCATACTTATTTTTTCTTAATCTTTTCTTTACACAAATATTTTAATTTTAAAATAATTTTTCCTCTTTTTTGGCTCTTTCAAGAATTCTTGCTGAACATGTATTCAATCTACATTTTTTGGTAACTTTTTCACATTGTTATCTTCTGAATTTATAGCTTTTTATGATCAAGTTCTTTTGCTGTAGCTGTTGTTTGCTCATATTTCCAATCTAATTTTTGACTTTGAAATTTATGTTAAAATTAGGCTTGGCTCACCTGGGATGGGAGTCATTGCCCCAAGCCTCAGGTTTTGTTATCCTACTCTTTTCACAGGTAGTTCTATGGTTATGTAATTTTTCCATACTACCAAGATGATGTGGAGAGGTTTGAGCATTGTTTTCCTGGTCTCTGCTATTGTCCTTCCCCAGCAAGAACTCTTGCTTTCTTATAATTGCAAGCATTAGCACTCCTCTTTACCCTTGAACTGCAGTTAGGGCCCATGACCTTCCTTTCTGCCCTTTACCTGAAACTGTGCATAAGTGATGTATTTGGGAAAAAGAAAAAAAAAATTAGCCCTGTGCCCAGTGCTAGCCCACTGTGTCCACTGTAATCTCTTTCTGACCAGATGTCCCTTCCTATCTATCAGCTGAGAGCTACTGAAAGTGCTACTGTTGCTGTTACTGCTGTCACAGCTGATTTCAAGGTCCATGATTAGTATTGCCATTGCGTACACTCTGGGCCAGCCCAGTTCCAGTGTCACAGTCTCCAACTTGCAACCTTTTAAGCTGTGTTGAATTGGAAAATTTTCTCATCTTATAAGGCCTTTTATTGGCTATGCTACTCCCTAATTCTATTTGATAAATTATTTTTTAAGTTTTTTCGAGGACAATGTTGGATGAACAGCATTGTAATGTTGCCTCTTCTATGCATCTTTGACTACATTTGTCACTCAGTTGCTAATAAGGCTTTTTCCTTGGCTGCTGGTTAACTTTTTACATAGTTCGGGAACAAAAGAAAACACTAGTTTACAATTGAACTTCTTAATTCAGCATAATGTAAATTTCAACTTTTTGCTGCAATATGCTTGAGGAAGATAAATAGACTGCCTATTTAGGCAGTCATCTTTGCTAAAATTCTTCTATATCTTTTTATAATGGTTTATAGTGGGATAAATATATTTGGTAATTTTATGTCATTCAGTTATTTTTCTGAAGATGATGTAAATATTCTAAAATTTAAATATTTCATTGTTAGGTATGTTAAAATAAGAAAATTGCTTATAAATTAAATGAAGTATAGAGAAGAGAGGGAAAAAACAATATTACTCCATAGAGCAAGAGCTTCAAGGAAGAAAGTGTCATATGCCAATTAGTGTGAATAATTAATCCCATGAAGTAGCTGAATTTTTTATTTGAATATATTTGAATTATACACTATTTGAAATTTTATTTTTATATAAAACATGATAATTAGTATTGAAAATGTGCAGTGAAATAAATTTAATAAGGTTTTAAAAAAATAAATAAGTAAAGGAATATTAACAAATAAGAACATGCATTTGATTCCAGTTTGTTACAGTAATTATAGAAATCAAAGCTTAAAAAAGTTAAAATTTACTGATTTCCTACCTGAATTTGATAGCATATCTTAAGATGACATATCTACACTGACAAAATAGCAAACATCTTTTTCATTTAAAAGTTTTTTTATCAGCATTGACCTAATTCTTTCTCTTTCTTTAAATTTTCATATATCTGGAGAGCAATTTGGAACTGTGCTCAACGGGCTATCAAATTATGCATACTCTTTGATCAAGCAATGTCTCTACTAGCTTTGTATCCCAAAGAGATCATTAAAAAGTGAAAAGGATTCACATGTGCAAAAATGTTTGTAGCAGCCCTTTTTGTAGTAACAAGGACCTGGAACTGAGTGGATGCCCATCAGTTGGAGAATGGTTGACTAAGTTGTGGTATATGAATATAATGGAATATTATTGTTCTGTAAGACAATCAATAGAATGATTTCACAAAGGCCTGGAGAGACTTAGATGAACTAATGCTAAGTGAAGAGAGTAGAACCAAAAAAAGAACATTATATACAGGAACAAGAAGATAATACAATGATCAATTCTGATGGATATGGCTCTTTTCAGCAGTGAGGTGATTTAGGTCAGTTCCAATGGTCTTGTTATGGAGAGAGTCATCTGCACCCAAAGAGAGGACGGAGGGAACTGAGTATAGATCACAACATAGTATTTTCATTTTTTGTTGTTGTTATTTGTTGCATTTTATTTTCTTTCTCATTTTTTTCCTTTTTTGATGAGATTTTTCTTGTGTAACATAATAATTATGGAAATAGGTATAGAATAATTGCATATGTTTAACATATATTGGAATACTTGTCTAGAGGAGAGGGAAAGGGGAAGGGAGGAAGAAAAAATATTTGGAATACAAGATCTTGCTGAGCACTCTATGTATGCATTTTGCTTTACAAAAAATAAAAATAAAGATAATGCCTTGGGTCATTCAAATACAACTGATTTATTGTGTGAAAATATAAGCATGTAAATTCACTGAAATATGGATAATACTTACTTCACTTAGCATCAGTTCATGTAAGTCCATCCAGGCCTTTCTGATCAGAACAATAATATTCCATAACATTCATATACCCATAACTTATTCAACCATTCTACAACTGTCAGCTACAAAAAGAGCTGCTACATATGCTACAAACATTTTTGCATATGTGAGTCCTTTTCCTTTTTTATGATCTCTTTGGGATACAGGCCCAGTAGAGACACTGCTATATCAAAGGGTATACACAGTTTGATATCCCTTTGGGCATAGTTCCATATTGATCTCCAGAATTGTTGGATTCATAAGTCTACCAACAATGTATTAGTGTCCCAGTTTCCCCACATCCCCTCCAACATTCATTATCTTTTTCTATAATCTTAGCCAATCTGAGAAATGTGTAGTGGTACTTAAGAATTGTCTTTATTTGCATTTCTCTGATCAATGTCTGTGATTTAGAGCATTTTTCATATAACTAGAAATCTTTTAATTTCCTAATCTGAAAATTGTTTGTTCATATCCTTTGACCATTTAGCAACTGGAGAATAGCTTGTATTCTTATAAATTTGAGTCAATTCTCTATGTTTTAAAAATGAGTTCTTTATCAGAACCCTTGGATATAAAAACTTCTTCCTAGTTTACTGCTTTCTTTCTTATCTTGTCTGCATAATTTTGCTTATACAAAGCCCTTTTAACTTAATATAATCAAAATTATCCATTTTGCATTCCACAATGTATTCTAATTCTCCTTTGCCATAAATTCCTTCTTTCTCCACAGATCTGAGAGGTAAACTATTCTTTGTTCTTCTAATTTGCTTATAATATTACTCTTTTTTAAAATTCAATTTGTTTTTTATATATTATAGCTTTTTATTTACAAGATATATGCATGGGTAATTTTTCAGCACTGACAACTGCAAAACCTTTTGTTCCAACTTTTCCCCTCCTTCCCCTTCCCCCAGATGGCAGGTTGACCAATACATGTTAAATATGTTGAAGTATAAGTTAAATACTATATATGTATACATGTTCAAAAAGTTATAATATCATTCTTTATGTGTAAATCACGTACCCATTTTGACCTAATCTTGATTTGGAGTATTTGGTGTGGGTCAATGCTTAGTTTCTGTCATACTAATTTCCAATTTTCCTAGCAATTTTTATCAAATACCGAGTTCTTATCCCAGAGGCTGGGATCTTTGGGTTTACATTATCTTTAAAAAGTAATCCTTTAAATATGGTCTTATTATCCATGAAATATTTTTTAATAGTGGGGCTAAGACACCTTGAAAACCAGTCTTCAAAAACAGCTTTAATCACCTGTGCTTTTTTATTCAAATGCCAAAGAACTGGAAGCAATCAATCTTTGTAGTCTTTCTGAGCATGGGAATTTCAAAACTGATAAATATGTGGTAGTTTTAATTTTACATCCCTTTCTGTATTTAGATACTTTAAATCCAAATTGAGGTTCTTTTTTTCCTTAGAAATATAAGTTCCAGTAGGTATCCTTTTCTGGAATAAGTTTATTAAAAATTTTTTGATCAGTATATCCACCTTCTTCAATATTTTCTTTAGAACAGCAGGATATACCAACCATTTTGGAGAGTAGTTTGGAACTAAGCTCAAAAAGTTATCAAACTGTGCATACCCTTTGATCCAGCAGTGTTACTACTGGGATTATATCCCAAAGAGATTATAAAGAAGGGAAAGGGACCTGTATGTGCACGAATGTTTGTGGCAGCCCTTTTTGTAGTGGCTAAAAACTGGAAACTGAATGGATGTCCATCAGTTGGAGAATGGTTGAATAAATTGTGGTATATGAAAATTATGGAATATTACTATTCTGTAAGAAATGACCAACAGGATAATTTCAGAAAGGCCTGGAGAGACTTATATGAATTGATGCTGAGTGAAATGAGCAGGACCAGGAGATCATTATATACTTCAACAACAATACTATATGATGACCAGTTCTGATGGATCAGGCCATCCTCAGCAACGAGATCAACCAAATCATTTCTAATGGAGCAGTAATGAACTGAACTAGCTATACCCAGAAAAAGAACTCTGGGAGATGACTAAAAACCATTACATTGAATTCCCAATCCCTATATTTATGCACACCTGCATTTTTGATTTCCTTCACAAGCTAATTGTACAATATTTCAGAGTCTGATTCTTTTTGTACAGCAAAATAACGTTTTGGTCATGTATACTTATTGTGTATCTAATTTATATTTTAATATATTTAACATCTACTGGTCATCCTGCCATCTAGGGGAGGGGGTGGGGGGGTAAGAGGTGAAAAATTGGAACAAGAGGTTTGGCAATTGTTAATGCTGTAAAGTTACCCATGTATATATCCTGTAAATAAAAGGCTATTAAATTTAAAAAAAAAAAAAAAAAAAAGAACAGCAGGATATATAGCTGCTACATCCTCATCTGCACTGCTCACCTGTCTGATAATTTTAATATTATGTAAGTCACTTACATCTCTAAAGCAATTGAAACAGCTAATGTTTTCAGTAAAAGTTTCTTCACTTTTCACTTTGTTTCTATTTTCTTTTCCTGCCTAAAATAAATTTGAAATTTTTGTCCAAATGACTCCTGATAAGAGGAAAGTGTCCTGATTTCAGTTTTCAATCAAATAGATAAAAAAAAAAACCAAACATTCCTTTTCTATTTTTGTAACACTTCTACCATTGTTACACCACAAAAAAACTAACACTGCCTTTTTTCTTGCCTGTGTATTTTGTAACATGTCAGGCTTTCTGATATATTGTACTATTTTATAGTTACTATTTCTATGCTGATCAGTTATACACAATTTTTGTTTCATTGTAATAAATGCCCTCTAATCTTTTATGATGACAGTCCTACTATCTCAAGCAGTCACTTAAAACAAAAAGAACAAAACTGTTGGTAATATGGTACCAACAGTACATCCCATTACATATGATGATAGTTATATATCAATCAAATATTGCAGATGACAGTATAGCAGTATGTCAAAACCCTTGACTAGCTCATGTGTTGCATTATTGAATTTTGGTTTACATTAAATGTGACCCAGTATCAAATCACTTTGAACTATTCAAACAGACATTTATCACAATCTGATTTCAGGGCTGGTGCTCTATCCACTGCACCATCTAGCTGCCCCTGGAATTTCTTATATGACTCTCTTAGGAAACTTAAAGATTTGAGGCTGAAACATGGATATAGAATTTATCTTTTTTTTATAACTTCTCAAATATCAGTGTCTTCCTTTATAAAAGAGATATGATATTTAGACTTCCTTTGTTAACTGTTAAAATGAATTCTCATGCTGCTCTAATTTTGAATTTTGAATTACAAAGTTTCCCTGAGCTAAGACTGCAAAATTAGAGCCTCAAATCTTTAATGATTATTTGGAAACTGATCTTCCTAAGATTTATATGAACTAATACGAAACAAAGTAAACATAACCAGGCATACAATTTATTCAATGATAGAAACACTGTAAAGATAAATAACTTGGTAAGACTTAGGAACTCTGCTTAACCAAATGAACAATTATATTTCCAAAGGAATCATAATGAGACATTCAGTACACCTCTAGATAGAGAGAGCTCATGGACTCATAGTGATGATTGGAGAATATTTTCTCTCTCCCTCCTTGCTTTCTTCCTTTCTTCCTCTCTTCTTTCTTTTCTTCCCTCCTTCCTTCCACTTTCCTTTCCTCCCTTCCTCCTTTCTTTCTTTCCTCCTATATTCCCTCCCATGGCTAATGTGAGAATTTGTTTTCTTTGACTATACATATTTGTAACAGTTTTAGTTTTCTTTCTTTATCAATGAATAGGAATAGGAAAGTGGGAAGAGGGAAAGAAATGATGTAGAACTGAAAATTTAATTTAAGAAAAAGAAACTGGTCTTCCTAATACTGTCTGGATATTGTCTTGCAGCTGCATTCACCATGATTGGCACTTCCACCCATTTATCTGATCAGTGTTCCCAGTTTGCCATCCCTTCCTTCTGCCACTTTGTATTTCCACTCTGTGATGAGTGGTCCAGGACTCCCAAACGTAGGGAGCTGTGCCGGGATGAATGTGAGGTGCTGGAGAATGATCTGTGCCGGCAGGAATATAACATTGCCCGCTCGAATCCCCTCATCCTCATGCAGCTCCAGCTGCCCAAGTGTGAGGATCTACCACTACCTGAAAGTGCAGAGGCTGCCAACTGCATGAGGATTGGCATCCCTGTGGAACGACTTAACCAATGTAAGCTTTGTCATTTTTATTTTTATTATCACTAGTCTTATTTTTTATCTATCATGTCATTCTATAAGAATTATGAATAAAATCTTTCTTAATTATAACTAAAAGCCACATTTTCAGCCCTTCAACTAACTTTTTTCCATTTCATTGGCAGCTTTTAGACCTTGAAACTATGGTACAGAAAAAGAGAAATCTTAAATTATCCTGAAAATATTTGAAAAAAGGCGATCTTGTGTTTGTTTTAAAATATTAATGGCACAGTTTATTAACAGTGAATAATGCAAAGTTGTTTCCCTGCTTTGTAACCTTATGAGTTTGATAATATAAATTGTTCTTTTCATTTCAAAGACAAGGAAACTGAGGCATAAAGGAAGTTAAGTGATTTATCCAGTTCCCTAGAGCTCATAAATATCAGAACAATAACTTGAACCCAGATTGTTTTTCATTCAGACTCAGGGTTTTACCCACTTCACTTTATTTTTAAAAAGTAGAAATTCCATTGATATATATCCTTTCCCAGTAAAGGATAGAAGAGAGTAAGTTTACAACACCCTGCTCCCTTGTATAGAAAAGATTCATTCTCATTTCCAAGCTCTAGAATTCTCTTTATTTTTAAATACAGTTTACAATTAAATGGTAAATATAACTCAGAATAATACTTTTCAGTACTTCTAAGAAAGAAGACAAAATAATCGTGTTTTCTGAGATTGAGCCTGGAAGTGATCTATTCTATGGTATGCAGTGACAAAGATACTACTTCATGCTCTCTTTTGTTCCATATGACAAAAAAAAAATTGTGTGTGTGTTTATGTATGTATGTATTTCCAATATATATGAAATGTCCTTAATTCCTATTATGGTAGGTGGATATACTGATTCTGAATGAAATTTAGATCCTTTAACTTAGAAGAAATAATATTGCTTAGAACTATGAATTTGAGTTCTAATTTAATTTATTATATATGTATATTAAATGCTTTCTCTTGGACTCTTCAAGATGCTGGATTTTAAATGAAAGTTCTCATTGAGCTATATCTGAAAGATTCAATTGCTTTGCCTCTAGAAACTACCCAAAAAACTACATTGAATTCCATTTTATGTTTATTTTATTAGTTTTTATTTCATTTGGCTAATTTGCAAGGGGCAGACAGTTGAAGTATAGAGGTAGTGTCCCCTTATCTCTTTAACTCCTAAAGTCTGTTTTTTTCTTCAGTTCATCAGTGCTACAATGGCTCTGGATCAAATTATAGAGGAACTATCAGCACCACTCAATCAGGCCATCAATGCCAAGCCTGGAATGTCCAATATCCACACAGTCATCACCTTTCAAGTATGGATTTCCCAGAAATAGCAGGAGGACATGCCTACTGCCGAAATCCTGGAGGACAAATGGAAGGACCATGGTGTTTTACACAGAATAAAAACGTACGCATGGAACTGTGTGACATACCTTCTTGTAGTATGTATTATTATTATTATTTTTAGTATTGTCCAGATATTGATGTATGTAAATTTGAATTGATAATGTTTCCTATAAATGGTTAAATCCCAGGTCTTTCACTAAATAATTATTTGGCTTTGAGCAAATTATATAATATTATTAATATTAATTGTAATAATAATTATAATTTATCAACAAATGATCTAATTTAGGAATAGATGGGTCAGTTATTTTCTCTTTAACTTTGGGTCATTTCACTGCTTTTCAGCTTTTATAACAGAGTGGGCAAAGACAGAATGTTATGAAATTTACATTCCTTATTCTTCCTAATTTGTGACAAATCTAGTTCTTGTTCTTGTTAAAGAAAGGTTTATAATTAGTAACAAAAATGACATTTGTATTTCAGTTATTTATTAATCTTTTACCACATATATAATCGAGGATTATGTTTTAAAATATAAATATACTTCAAAGTTAGGAAGAAATGTTTACCAGTTGCTTCAACATATCTTCCATTTCGTTAATGTAGGTATACCCTCAAAAGGTAAATAATTATTGTCTTTATAGTGATGCATAAAATAGGAATAAATCAGATTTTGGAGTAATAATTTTCCTATTTACCCAAGAAAATTTTAATACTTAATGCAATACTGAGCCATTGCTGAGGTGGTAAAAATTTCAGGACAAATTTCACTATTGGAAGAATCATCATAATGAGTTTCCCCTTGACCAACATTTTTTATACAAAGTCAATCTGATCAAAATTAATTTGAAGGGCAATCTTGATATAATTTAGGAAAATATAAAGAGCATTTTACTTGAAATCAGAATTTGCTCTAACCCTTTTGGTCATATAACCTTGATTATATAATTTCATTCCTTAAGCCTCAGTGTCCTTAGCTCTGAAATGAAAAGATCAGAATAAAGGATTTTTAAGGTTCTTTTTGGCTCTAACGCTATCTTTGATTAATAAAATTTAATAGAGTGAAAATATTATGATGCTATACTCAGTACATAGACATATGAGACATGTGATTAGAATAGGTAAATGGTCTTTCCTTCTTGACTTCAAGGTGCCAAACCTGAAATTGAAGAAGAAATATCCAGCAGCTGAGCATCTTCTTTAAGTTTAAAAATCAGAAATATTGACCTGACAAAGAATTTTGAAAATTTCAACTTTCTCAGAATTTGCTTCATTCCAGAATGATATAGTAGACGTGAGAGTGGGGACAGGGAGTAAATATTTGGTTACATTTTCCCCTTTTATCTAGGAATTAACTTTCAAATCACTACAACTTCATCCAGAAGAAACAAACAAAAATGTCTCCAAATGCCTTATACTAAGTACTCATAATAGCTGTTTTACATTCTGATTTGAGATTTTAAAAGTATTATTATGTCAGTTTTACAAATACAAAAAAAGCAATTTAAAGGAGTTCAAGTGTCTCAGCCATGATTATATAATTCAGATATATTAGAGCCTGAATTCAAACACTGATCTTGCCTGATCTCAATTCCAGTATTTTTTTACAATTCTTTCTTTTTTGTCTTACCAAGAACAATATCACTAAATAATAATTCAGTCAGTACAGTCTTTTTTGCTGACATATAAAAATTTTCATGTAAAAATGGGCAAATCACTTTTTTGGCCCTCAAATTTTTCAATTGTTGATTTCTAAAACTTGTTCCAGCTTTAACATTTTCCAGTTTTATCAGTAAAACCTATTTATCATCAACAGTTCATAGGAAAGTAGTCTGTCAAACATGCAGTTCTCTCAAATATAGATTTCATCACTATTTACCAGTCAAGTTTTTGCAACATGGAAATACTGTATTGTTTCATGTGAGTTCAGAGTTCAGAGGAACAGTTCTGTTTAGTCTACATCTTCCTGCTGTTTCTCATACAGTGTTCTTCTGCACATATGGGTTATTTTTTGGTTATTGACTGGTTGACTAGAATTTTTCCAGCTTATAAAACAATATCATTTGTGTGAGTGAAAATCCTATAGAGGGAGACAAAGTTGTCATTAACTTTTAAAAGTAAAAATAAAATAATTTCTATAGTATTACAGAGAAAAATTAATGTGACAATTATGATTCAGTGATTCTGTCTTCGCTTCATGAATTCACTATCTTCAATGTATTTACTGAAATTCAGTCACCAAATGAATTATCTCATATTGTAAGGACTTCACAAAAACTGTTGTGAAAAATATGCAGAAACAATTATTTCATAATTGGCTCAGTGATTTCATTCTTGTGAGGAAAAATTATGATATCTCATTTATTTGTATTAGTAAGTATTACTAAGAAAAAAAATTATATTAACCACCTTTAGCATACAGCTATTATTAGTATGCTGGATTTTATTTTGTTTCAAAATATATAACAAAGTTTGTTTTTGAAATATATAAGCACTGAACTTATACTGTTTTTCAAGTATAGCATGTAATTACATGCAAAGTTTAAGAGGGTATATTTTGTACATTTAAATATTTCTCTGAGTATTTCTTATTGAACAAGATCATCTGAAAAAGCATTTGTTACTTATACTTAACAGGTCCCCAGGATAACAGCAAAATGGGAATCCTCTACATCTTGGTTCCTAGCATTGCAATACCTTTGATCATTGCATGCCTTTTCTTCTTGGTCTGTATGTGTAGAAATAAACAAAAAGCATCTGGTATTACACCACAGCGGCGCCAGTTAATGGCATCCCCTAGCCAGGACATGGAAATGCCACTTATTAATCAACACAAACAGGTAACCTTGTATATCATTTCAGGAGTTGACTAATACTTGATTCAGTCTTTATACTTGTATAAGATTGTGTGTATTACAATATGCCTAATGTTTAATATTAATACTTAACTAAATTTTCATTTTCCATTCTAATCTTCTGTCTCTGCTCATAAAATTTCATTGATATCAAATATTATGTGGGTGCATACGTATGGATATATATATATATATATATATATATATATACAAACACACAGTTAATAATGGAAAAAAATTAATTTTCACTAGAATTATCTTTCTTAACTAAACTTTCCTTTCTGAAGATATAGATCAAGATGAAAGTACCATTGAAATGACTGAAGTTATATAGATGGATTTTTCTTTATTATTGGCTTTTGAAATGTCTTCAATTTTTAGAAACCTTTTTTGAATTAGAATGATTTAGCTAAATTCCTTAATGAGAAGAATCTGATTTAGAGGGGAAGACTAGGGAAGAATTGAAAATCATTAATTAATGTATGAGATACTAGGCAAAGGTGACATAGCTACTTTACATGAAAAGAAGTTCATCAAAGCTTTACATAGTTTACTTTGGCACCTTTTGATCTGTTGGCCAAATATTCAGAAATTCAAAGAATATTCTATGTTTTTGCTATACTGTATTACTATGTTTTATAGCAAATAGAAATGTCAATCTTCTATATGGCAATGGAATTTACATTCAAGTAACTGACATCAAATAATTTAATGCCACTGAATCAAAAACAAAAATTAGCAACCAGACTTGAGTTTTTCTTTTTTTATGTAAAGATGCTTCTTTTGTTACAAATTAAGGAAATTTATTGTGATTGTCTCTTTTTCAGGCCAAACTCAAAGAGATCAATCTGTCCACTATAAGGTTCATGGAAGAACTAGGAGAAGACAGATTTGGGAAAGTCTACAAAGGTCATCTCTTTGGTACAACACCAGGGGAACAGACACAAACTGTAGCCATTAAGACACTAAAAGACAAAGCAGAAATATCTCTCCGAGAAGAATTTAAACATGAAGCCATGATAAGATCAAGGTTACAACATCCAAATATTGTATGTTTGCTGGGAATCATGACCAAAGAACAACCTATCAGCATGATATTTGGTTATTGTTCCCACAGTGACCTACATGAATTCTTGGTCATGAGGTCTCCCCATTCAGATGTGGGAAGTACTGATGATGACAAGACAGTTAAATCTACATTAGAACCTGCAGACTTTTTCCATATCATAGTACAAGTAGCTGCAGGGATGGAGTACCTTTCTAGCCATCATGTTATCCATAAGGATTTGGCCACCAGAAACATACTTGTATTTGATAAGCTCAATGTAAAAATATCAGACTTGGGCCTTTTTAGGGAAGTTTATTCTGCTGATTACTACAAATTGATAGGAAATTCTCTTCTCCCTATCCGATGGATGTCCCCTGAGGCAATTATGTATGGGAAATTTTCCATTGATTCTGATATATGGTCCTATGGAGTGGTGTTGTGGGAGATATTCAGCTATGGCCTGCAGCCATATTGTGGATACTCTAATCAGGATGTCATTGAAATGATAAGGAATCGGCAAATTTTGCCCTGTCCTGATGATTGTCCTGCCTGGGTGTATACATTGATGATAGAATGTTGGAATGAATTTCCCAACAGAAGACCAAGATTTAAAGACATCCATAATAGGCTGAGAACCTGGGGCAATCTTTCTAATTATAATAGCTCAGCCCAGACATCTGGAGCAAGCAATACCACACAGACAAGTTCTCTTAGCACAAGCCCAGTGAGCAATGTCAGCAATGCCAGATACATTGGAACCAAACAGAAAACTCAGTCTTTCTCTCAACCACAGTTCATTCCAGTGAAAGGGCAGATAAGACCCATGGTCCCAACTCCTCAGCTGTACATACCAGTGAATGGTTATCAGCCAATGCCTGCTTATGGTACTTATTTGCCAAATTTTTACCCAGTCCAAATCCCCATGCAAATGGCCCCTCAACAGATGCCTTCCCAGATGATTCCCAAACCAGGATCCCACCACAGTGGCAGTGGATCTACAAGCACAGGCTACGTAACAACAGCCCCCTCCAATACGTCTGTAGCTGACAGGGCAGCTCTTCTCTCAGAGGGAAATGATGATGCTCTCAATACAGTGGAAGATGTAGCTCAGAATCCTGTCCAGGAAGAAGAAGAAGGCTCTGTTCCTGAAACAGAGTTGCTAGGTGACAATGATACACACTTACAAATAGATGAAGCAGAAACTCCATCAGAAGCATAGGTAAAGGAGATGACCTCTTAACTTGGTTTCATCTTCTTTGTGGGGCTATTTTTAAAACTGTGATCCTCTAAGGGCTATCTGATCAATTAATTGACCAGACAACTTGGCCATCACTGACACATTAGAAAGCAAATACTAGGTGCAACAGTAATGATATTCTACATACCGATGAGATTATTGCAGACTTGATAATAGAGCTGCTACTTTGCTTTTGTCAATAATCCTTGAGAGAAACTGCTCTAAGATACTGTTGCTGTGCAACATATTGCTGAGTAGCCTTGCACATCATGTCTATCATGGTCTGTGATTGATTGTATTTTTAGTCCAATTCCTAAGCTGGACAAAGAGAAAAGAGGATTGCTTTGAGAGTCCTAAAGTGAGATAGCAGAATAAACGGCTGTAATGTAAGTTTATCTTACTTGATGGGATTTAAAATAATAAGAAGAATGAGCCACAGACATTTGTTTCTAAAAAAAATAAACTTAAAAGACTATTATCTTTTTTTGGATCAAAATGGCTCAAAACTCTAAGAAAACAGAATTAAAGAAGGTAGAGAGAATTGTTTCCAATGAGTAATGTGGCAGAAGTTTCTAAATAAAGTTGGAGCATGAAAAAGACCTTTCCCTCCCCTTGCTGCATTACTCTTTTCTCCCTCTAGTGACTAAAAATCTTACTACTTTACAAATCAGAGGAGAATGGAATATTTTCTGTGTGCTACAAACCCACCTTTGCAGCTTTATGTTGGTTGTCAAATATAAAAAAAAGATTTTTGAAAACATCTTCTAAATGTATTTAAATTGGTGCCTTAAAAAATTCACACATGTATTTTAAAAATCAAATAATTTTAACGATTCTTCATGTCTGCCTGCCACTTTTCAGGGAAAGTGACCTTTGACTTTGAAATATCAAAAAAAAAATATCATACAGAATACAATTTTGTTTGTTTTTTCCTTAAGATGAATCGTGTACAGAACTTAAAATGTAATTTATATTTTATTACATTTCATATATCTTTTTCACTGATGTATTTTCATCTTTAATAAGGATTTTGTAATTTAAGTGTTCTTGTCCATTTTGGGATGCAATTTCATTGTATTTTATAGTGTTCATTTTTATAAAATATGAAAATAAGGTCCATTCATTTCATGAATAATTCTATAAAAACACATACACACTGTATTGTGGCTAGTGTACATCATAGTCATTATTTGTAAATCCAATATCTATTGGATACAATAAACTGAGAGAAAGTTTGATTGATTAATTTATCTTTAGGACTCCTTTTTTTATGGTAGCAATAAAATGTTGAAAAATGGTTGATTTTGTCAGATTTTATAATAAATTAATAATGTCACCAGAACTAATCATTTACATAGTTCATATCTTAATTATATGATTTATATGTTAATTCAGAGCTTTATTCGTTAAAGCAAATACCTTTAACAAATTTGTTAAAGCAAATAATAAAGGTCCCTTAAAGGATCTTTTCTGGATAATATATTGCCACTTTGTTTTCAACATATGACCTCAAAAGAAAAAAATGTATTTCCTTAAAAAAATTCTACTTATGATTGTGTTTTTTTTTTTCATTCCTACCAGACTTCCTCATAATTATTCTGAATTACTGAGGTTTTATTGGAAGAAAAATTTTACACACAGCCAGAAAATACTGTAACAGTGAATCACAAGAATTTATTTAAGAGACAAGGATAACAGAATACTTTTTATTCTGATAGTAAAACAGAATACTAAGGGATAACAGAATAGTTTTTTTAAAAATCATGATCTAATAAAAATGGAAATTAAAGTTATTTTTTCTAAATCAGGACTTAATATATCCAAAGATACCAGCTTCTCAGCATAATTCTATCCCTAGATTTCTTTACTACCATCTACTGGAAATTAAAATTCAACTTTACTTACTTCTGAACTAAATTTCTAAGGGCCAAGCTAATGAAATTTCATAATTTCATTAGTAAATAAAGAGTACAGATGAAGAATGTAAAGAGAGTAACTATTTAATTACCAAGAAGCAAAATTCCCTGCCACACCCACCTCTCACTCCTTTTTCAGGAAGGTGGAAGGGAGTGGAGAAAGAAAGAACGGGTTTTATATTATATTTCTGTTACCACATCAAAATTGTCACTTTATAGAAAATTCATTGTAATACACTTTAATATTCTTGATTTGGGGAGGGTGTTTCTATTTGTTTAGGTAGTTTTTTGTTTATATTTCATAGAATCTTAAGACTGGTGGAGCTAGAAAGATAATTTAAAACCAAATATCTCATCTATAATTATAGTTAGTTTTAATAGTTTTCCCTTTTTAATCTTTTCTTCTATTTTGTCATTTTGACCTTTTAAATTGTGTCTTTTGTTTTGATAGTTCTTTTTTATTTAAAAAAACTGTTGTTTATTGTTCTCCCCTCACCTTGTGTATTTTCATACCACATATTCACACTAATTGGAGGTTAGTCTTTTTTACTTTTAGTGTATTTTAAAGACAATTCACTTTATTACTTTCAAACATTTCAGTTAAATAGATCCAGGCTAACTGTTAATTAGTGGAGGCCTTTTGATTCCTGACCTGCATTGATAAAGTAGATTAAACTATCTCTTTTGCTTAACATTCTCATTAACTTAATAGAAATTTTTTTTCCATAATGAAATAACTTTAGCCTAATCCTGTCCAAACTCAGTAGAATAATTTTTAAACAAGCTAATATAAAAATGTGGAACTCACATAAATGAATTCCTCCCCCTCAAAAAAACAAAACAAAATTCTACCACCAGATCAGTTTATCAGTGAATTTGTCTAACATAAAAAAATTAATTCCCTTATTACATAAACTACAAAAATGAGGAAATGAAAGGAACCTTCAACACTCTGAGATAAAAAATATGGTTTTAATAGTTATATTAAGAAGAAAATCTTAAACCACCAGTACTCCTAATAAACTTTTAAATGAAATGCTAGCAAACAGACTATAAATACACATTTAAAAGATTACACACTATGATGAGCTTGGATTTATACTAGGAATACAGGATTGGTTCAGTACCTAAAATTCTATAAACATGATTGACAACAAAACAACAATCAAAATGATATGATTTTATCAATAGATTAAAGAAATACAATTTGAGAAAATACAGCATATTTCTATTTTTAAAAGGATACCTATGTACATAATGGGAATAATCTATCAAATTAAGTATAAAGCAAATCTGTCCATCATCACTATTATTGGTAATAGTATTAGAAATGCTCATTGTAAGAGTGAGACAATAAAAAGAATTGGGGGAAATAAAGATAGAGAAGAAAAAATGATTTTTTATTGTTTATTATGATTCTTTGTGGATGATATATTAGAATGTTTTCTTATACTCAAAGAAGTCTGGAGTCAGATTTCATCAGTTATTGGTAAGCACTTTTTATTTCTTTTTTGACAATAGTAACCTTGGAACTAGAGTTGAGAATACCATTTTTACAAAATTATATAAACAGTAAAAGAATAAATGTTTTTTCTTGTCTATGTTTATTCCTCCAATTTTTGGGCCATTGAGTTCAATTGTTTCTGATTCCTATGTTATAGATAAATGTCTGATGATCAGTTGATAGAATTTTCCAATGTTTTTCTGCAGACCTTCAGGAGCACCTTCAAGTTGCTTCTACTCTGGTATTGTTTGATTATTTCCTTATTCCTTCTTAACTCCTCACATTTTAGCTCCCACATTATATTATTGCATATAAATCTTCTTTTTGATCTACCATTTGGATTCATACTTTCAAATTCAGAAAAAGTCTTTTCAGAATTCTAGTCTAAATCATTAAGAATCATTAGAGATTTCAGTGGTTGTTTTTTGAAAACTTTCATCATCATATATGTTAGTGAATATTATGTAAAAATTGCGTCTGCATTAAGTGGTCTTTTTAATCTTTTTGGTTAAGAAATTTCCTTATTCTAATCTTGACTGAAAGATCAATTTCTCAATGGACCAGGGATTAAAATATCCAAAGAAATTAATTAGTAGGGCAAGAAATTGTTATTTGACGAGCACTTCTGAGAAAACTGGAAAGCAATATGGCAGAAATTAGGTTAAAACTAGCACCTTGCAGTATGTGTACCACAAAATGCATATACCATCTGAATATTTAAGGTTACTACACATTACAGCCCTCAAATTAGAAAAGAATTCTTTGGTAACTGGTGACAGATAATAGGAAGGAAAGAATCAGTCAAAAATTTAGTGAATAAACTAAGTGAATGACCAGGAATTTGACATAAAGTGCTACTTTATATCCTAATGTATCACAAAGACATAGTCCATATCATTGATTTGTCTCTCAAATTAAATTACAAATCTTTCCAAATTTGTATGCTTTTTTGGATTCATATTATTTCATCCTGTCAACTTGAAAGCATTATAATCTTCTTCCTCATTCTCCTTCTTCTATTTAAAAATATGCTTAATAATTGAATTCATTCATTCATTGGAGTTACTGGTTTCCAGATATAGAAAAAAATATTTTACTGTTCCTGAATATGATAAAAAAAATTCATTGCAAATATGTATATATCCTAGTTACTATGCAATACAGCAAGCAAAGTTAATAAAGTCACAACCATAAAATAATATCTGCCTTTAGAAGCTTATATTTCACTGGAAAGGATTTGAATTATATTTAATGTACAGAAGGAAGAAAAGAGAATTGGATCTTATTAGACAAATTGAAACATTTTAAAGTGAATTTATTTAGTGCTATCTTTTGTCCCTAGAAAAGATTCACCACCACCACCACAAACACACAATGTAAGAATTAATGACAACATCATCTTCTCCAGGCGGTTTACATAAACAGTTTATTTATAATTTGTTCCTCAATTGAGTACATCAATTCTCAAGCACCAATGCTCTGAAAGCATTTAATTTCTTGTTAGGTATAAAGAATTAGCTATAATACCTAGTACCTTTCTTTCACAAAACAGCTTCTTGAATATTTGGAGAAAATTATCCAGTTATCTCTTAAGTTTTCTCTTCTCAAAGCTAAATACACCAAATACTTTCAAATGATTCTTTTATTCCATGAACTCAAGTCCTTCAATAGCTGGTTGCTCTTCTCTGGAAATTGTCCAGATTTAAGTCCCTTTGGTCCCATGCAGTTCTAAGATTCTGTTATTCTATAAAAACTCAAGAATTTGTAATATAGTGTTTCTATATGATCTTTTCTTAAGTATATTCCCCAGAATTTAATATAATAATTCCAAACGTGTTCTGGCATATTGAAACTATCACCTCCCCATTCCACACAGTGCCTTTCTACCTGAATACTAACGTTTTTGGTTGCCATATGCTACTTTATGAACTTCATGAACTACAAGAATTCTTTTAAACAATCTAATATCTACTCCCTTCCCCAATATTAAATTTCTAACATTGAATTTTTGATGCCAAACATGACTTTAATATACTTTTATTTAGGGACAGCTAAGTGGCACAGTGGATGCTCTCACCAGCCCTGAAGTCAGAAAAGACCTAAGTTCAAATCTGGTCACTTAACACTTCCTAGATGTGTGATCCTGGGCAAATCACTTAACCCCAATTGCCCCAGCAAAAAACAACAACAACAACAACAAAAAAAAAAAAAAAATATATATATATATATATATATATACATATATATATGTATATAATTATTTAAAAAAACTTTCATTTATTTATTTTTGACATTCATTTAACAAAAAAATTTTAATTCCAAAATTCTTTCCCTCCTACTCCTCTGCCACCCATTGAGAAGGCAAGAAAAATGATATCAATTATTCATGTGAAATCATGTGAAACATTTCAGTATTAGCCAAGTTTCAAAAAAAAAAGAAAAGTAAATGTAAAAATAAAAAAATACAAACTTTAATCTGTATTCAGACTCTATCAGTTCTATCAAGTAGATAGAACTTTTTATCATAAGTGCTTTGAAAATGTCTTGGATTATTTTCTTGATCAAAATAACTATTTGATTATTTGATAAATCTTTTCAAGGATGCTTTAGAAATGTAAGAATATGTGTTGAAATAAATATAATAATTGTTCACATTAATTTTTAGAGCATACAAAATTTTCCATAACAACACAGAGAAGTAGGTAGTATAAATATTACTATCTTCATTCCATGGAAGAGAAGCCATAATGAAGTCATATAATTTGCCCAACTTCAAGAAAAAGTCCTGTCTATTATTCTTATTCCTGTAAAATATTCTTTCCATAATCTCAAATATGTATCATATTTTCCAGTATCATAGAGTGAGTACTCCAACAATGTCAACTAGATAGAAGCTTAAAAGCAGGGAGTCCAAATGAAGCACTCATTGTGCCACATTACTCCTGAATAATAGGAAACCCAAAGAACTATGCAGATATCATTTTAAATTCAGGATTGCAATTGTTATGATCTTTTAAAATTAGGTTATAATTACAATTTAAAGATTCTTAATTGTTGTAATACTCTATTAGCTAATGAAGCAACTTCAAACTAAAGGAGTTTGAGTCTAACTTTAGGTTTCCCTTTTTCCCTTCTTTACTCTGTGAATGTTCTTTTTGTGCTGTAGGTGGCATCTCAGGACTGAAAATATTAGTTTCCTTATATACACTCCTAAGTTTCTCATTGTAAAGGGTAGTTTCTCTCCTTAATATCAACATTATTGTTTGAATACCTGACACTTTGGGAGCCATTTTTCTCCTGGATATTTCCAAAAGGACAACTTCTTTTGCACAAAAGCCTCTGTTTCTTTGTTAAGTTTTAGTTTGCATTTTGACAACGATTTAAACATAAAGACACGTAGATAGATATACATATATATATATATATATAATAAACCTGGTAATAGCTTAGAAAAAACCAAAAGCTAAAAATTCTAAATGTTTTATTTTTAATTAACTTTTTTCACTTAAATATAAAAATAATTTTTAATATTCATTTAAAAAAATTACTTCCAAACTATATCCCTTTTTTTCCCCTCTCTTCCTTCTGTCTTTCCACACTGAGAATACAAACATTTAGCTAAAGGTTATACATGTGCAGTGATGCAAAAAAAAATTTCCATATAATCGTATTGTGGGGGCAAAAATAAACCCCTCTCCCTCAAAAAAACACAAGAAAAATAAAGTTTAAAAAAAATGTTTCAATTTGAATTCAGACTCCATCAGTTCTTTCTCTGAAGATGGATAACATTTCTTCAGAAGTCCTTAGAAATTGTCTTAGATCATTGTATTGCTGAAAATAGCTAAATCAAACAGAGTTGATCAGCATACAATTTGCTGTTAACATGCACACTATTTTCTTGCTTCTGCTTACTTCACTTTGCATCAGTTAATGTAAGTCTTTCAGATGTTTTTCTGAGAGCACCCCACTTCTCATTTTTATAGCACAGTAATATGCTTATAATCTTCTAGTACAATCCTTTTCCCACCCTAAGGGGTCTTTTTTTTTTCTTTGATATCATCACATCAGAATCAACTTAAACCCATACCTTCTTTCTATGTATGTCCCCTCTAACTGTCCTAATAAAAGATATAATTCTCAAGAATTACAAGTATCATCTTCCCATCTAAGGATATAACCTTCCTCCTTCCCAAGACAGCAAGCAATCTGATATAGATTAAATATCTGCAATTCTTTTAAACATATTTCCATATTTGTCACATTGTACAAGAAAAATCAGGTCAAAAAGGGAAAAAATCATGAGAAGGAAAAAAAGTAAATAAATGACAGTAACAAAGGTGAAAATACTACACTTCAACCTACTTTCAGTCTCTATTCTCTCTCTGGATGTAGAGAATCACATTTTTCTTAGTTTTCCTTAGATTCAAAGTGTCCTATATAATCTAAGTGAGGCTTGAGCTTTTCCATTTTACTTGAACCAGCCTTGGTGGGCAGCACTAAGTGAAATTTCATCTATCTTTTAATATTTATGTTTTTGAAGTAGTCTTTGGGGTTAGATACAGAAGAGATGAGATGGGAGTTTGTATAATTTTTCCTCTGGCACTTTTAATTCTTTTGACCCATTTATGAACAAGTAAAGGCCTCTAGATGTCTTTCTTATCTTTACTTACCTTGTCTTTTACTTTTTTTTTCTTTCTCCATCACCACTCTATTTTTCCCTATTTCTCTTTCCTCTTTATGATTTCCCTCATCTTCCTTTTCCTTTTCTTTTTCCCCTCATCTTATTAAAGAGATATTGATGTAAAGAGATATGCTTGAGAGCTTTGGGCAGGTTGAGTAGAATAGCTAGGAGCGGGAAAATCATACATTGAGAAAAGGTATAGGAGAAAAAACTACTTAATTTGATTTTTTTTTTTTTTTAGAAGTTAGAGTGGTTGCATGTCATGAAAAATCAACCTTTCACCTTTGTCTGCTTATTATAGTAGAATAAGCATAGCTTGAGAATGTGGCTTTAAATCCTTGCTTTAGGACTTATATGATCATACAGGGCATTGTGCAAGGCAATTTACCTCCCCATTTTTAATAGCAGTAATAGTAGTAATAGAAGCAGCAGCAATAGTACTGACAATAGAAATAGGTGTTATTATTACTATTCCTTTTGTTATTATTACTAATAATAGTTATAGAATTTATATTATTATATATGTATCTCTACATATGCTTACACAAATATCTTATAAAGTTATAAAGTGTTGGTTGGGCTACATTTTTTAACATCTTTATAAGGAGTTTACTAGTTTCATAAAACATGTGGGGAGGTAGTGTCAAGTTGAAGAAGTAAAGCAGGGACTTGTCTGATGTCTCCCAAATTCCACTCCAAACAACTTAAAAGTAATATTTCAAATGAATTTTGGAGCAACAGAACCAACAAAAAGATAGGATGAAATAATTTTCCAGCCCAAGACAACTTAGAAGGCTGACAGGAAAGTCCCATCCCTCTGGGGGTGAGATTAGAACAGATTCCAAACACTTGTCCTTGAGCAAGTCAGCAGCAAGTCTTGAGGGTGTCTAAATTGGTGACTTCCGGTGTTCTCAACTCACAGATAATAAAGAGGTTGGACAACAGGTCAGAGGGAGATTACCATGGCCCCTTTGTCCATTGTCATTGAGTGGAAAACTCTGCTACTTTGTTCATAGCCAATTGTGCGTTATTGGCCCAGAGTAAGGAGAAGTGGGGACCTTGGTCAGAGTTCCAAAGTGGAAAAAAATGTCTGTGATTGCTCACAAACCAGAACACAGGTCAGGAGAGCAGTGACTAAACCTCTCTTCAAATTATATCACCTTAGTAGGTGAAGAAAATCGTAGAATAAAATCATTCTCTAAAGATTGGAATTAGGGAAGTGAAAACTAATGATACCATGAGATGGCATGAAACAATAAAATAAAATCAGAAGAATGAAAAAAATAAAAGAAAATATGAAATATCTTATTGGAAAAATAACTGACCTAGAGAAGAGATACAGGAGAGATAATTTAAGAATTATTGGACTATCTGAAAGTCATGATAAAAAATAAGCTTAAGAATCATATTTCAAGAAATTATCAAGGAAAACTGCCCTGAACATTGAAGTTTTTCTTTAAGTTTAATAGTCGACTTTCCTCAGAACAACCCTGTGAGATAAGTTATATGAATATTATTGTGTACATTTTATAGATGAGAAAACTAAGCCTCAAAGAGTTTACTTTATTTATTCAAGTTAACATAACTAGCAAATTTGGAGGCTAAGATTTTAAACCTAGTCCTGAAGTGTCCAAAAACAATGGGTTTTTTCTTTTTTACAATGCTTAGGGATTGAGTCAGTAATGTAATGGCAGCAATCCTCCAGACCTTATCAATAGTAGAAGGATAGTCATCACTTTGGGGGCAGTTATTCCATTATAATCAACTCCACTGGGCTGGATCTATAAGAGGAAGAAAGATAAGCATAAGAATTGCAGCAGTAGGATCTCTGGTATCATCAATAGGAAAAAGACTAATAAATAAATAAAAAATAAAAGAACTCACATAGTAGAAGTTGTTCATTTATACAAGCTTTTCATATATCAAGAATTTGTAAGTTCATTGTCTACAGAGGTTAGGAAGACAATGGACTTGTGATATCATTGACATGGAACTCTCAGAGGAAGAAACTCTTTCTACCAATATAGATTGGCATCTTTTCTTTAACTTATATTCTTGGAGAGTTTATTAGAATAAAAATGTTAAATTATATGTTCAAAGTCACATAGCAAGTATGTGTCAGTGATGATACTTAAATTTTCTGGGTTTCCAACATCAGCTCTCTATGTCATATTGTCTCTCTAGCTAACATTTATAACTGCTATTGGGTCTAGATAATCTCACTGTCAACTAAAAAGACTTTCAATCTCATTGAACTCACACATAAACCTGTGTTCACTTCATAAGGAATTTGACTGTTCAGTCTTGGGTGAAACTTGACCTCTAATGAGAGTTTAAACCCTTTTCTCATGCTCTGGCATGACCTAAGCTCCAAATTCAATATTTTAAGAACATTTTACTTAAAACTTAGACTAGGAATCACATCCAGAATCCCCCCTAAATGGAGAAGTAAAAAGCTAATCAATGTGAAATATGAAGGAAATTTAAAACAGACATTTCAAACAAAATTCTTGTGATCAAACATTGATAGAAATATTTAAACAAAAAATCTCTTTTGGATATAGGTTAATAGTGCTATTACTAGGTGTGCATAGCTTTATAGTTCTTTTATTACAATTCCAAATTGCTCTCAAAATTGCATCAGTTCAAACCTCCACCAGTTTTGTGGGGTTTAGGTACTTTAGTGTCTAATTTTCCTAAATCCCCTCTATCATTTGTCTTTTCCTTTTTCTGTCATATTAGCCAGTCTGCTAGGTATGAGGTGGCACCTCATAATGGTCTAAATTACATTTCCTTAATGAATAAGGATTGAGAGTACTTTTTCATGTTACTCTAGATAGTTTTGATTTCTTTATACAAAAATGACATTCATATTTTTTGACCATTTATCAATTGAGGAATGATTTGGTTTAGTTCTTTATATATTTGAGAAATGAGGCCTTTATGAGAGAAACTTGCTGCAATGTTTTCCAGTTATGGTTGCTGTTTATTTCCCTCCATTCTATTTTTCCTCATTTATCCTTTTTACTTTTATGTTAAGCTATGATCCCATAGCCCTCTGATTGTCCTAATTATGATGAAGTTCTCAGAAGTTATAAGTATCATTTCCATATAGCAATGTAAGTAGTTTAAACACTGAATTCCTTCTCTTGAGTCTTGTGTTTGAAAGTCAACTTTTCTACTCAGCTTTGGTCTTTTCACCAGGAATAATTGGGACTCCTCTAGTTTATTAAATATCTCTTTTTCCCTAGAGGGAATGTTATACTCACTTTTGCTGGGTAGGTGGTTATTGGTTGTAATCCTAGTTCCTTTGCCTTCCAGAATATCACATTCTAAGTCCTTTGCCCTTTTAATGAAGAAGTTGCTAGATCTTGTGTTATCCTGATTTCAATTCCATATTTTAATTATTTCTTACTGGCTGTTTGCAAGATTTTTTTCCTTTACCTGGAAGCTCTGGAATGTGGCTAAAATATTCCTGGGAGTTATCCTTGGATCTCCTTCAATTTCAATTTCTACTTTACTCTCTAGTTCTAGAATAACAGGGCAGCTTTCCTTGATAATTTCTTGAAATATGATGCCTAAGCTCATTTTTTATCATGACTTTCAGATAGTCCAATAATTCTTAAATTATTGTATCTCTTTTCTAGGTCAGTTATTTTTCCAGTAAGATATTTCAAATGAAACAAATGGCAATATGTTAGGAGGTTGACATTTAAAATTATCTAAACATAAAAATGGAAGAAGTACCATAAATATGGAGGAGGAAAGTGTCATGATTTTCAAGATAAGCAATCATACAGAGTTTGTCAAGTATAGATTGCAATGGCAACTAAAGAAATATGGTGAATTCAAAAAGCAAAGTAAGGAATAGAGTCAAGATGGCAAATAAGAAGCAGTAAATGAACATAATTCTCCAAATACTCCCTTCAAAACAACTTTAATGCATCAAATAGAATTTTGGAGCAGCATAGCTAACAAAAGATTATGATGAGATATTTTTCAAGCTCAAAACAACTGAAGAGGTTGGCAAGAGAGACCCTAGGCAAGTCACTTAACCCCAATTGCCTCAGCAAAAAAAAAAAAAAAAGAAAAAGAAAAAGAAAAAGAAAAGAAAAGAAAGGAAAAAAGAACTGAATCAAATTTATAAGAATATAAGAAATTCTCCAGTTGCTAAATGGTCAAAGGATATGATCAGACAATTCTCAGATGAAGAAATTAAAGTCATATAAAAATGTTGTAAATCAATATTGATTAGAGAAATGCAAGTTAAAACAACTCTGAGATATCATCTCATACCTCTCAAATTGGTAAAGATGACAGGAAAAGATAATGATAAATATTGGAGGGGATATGAGAAAAGTACGATACTAATGCGTTGCTGGAGGGGTTGTGAAACAATCTTGTAATGCCGGAGAAACTGAGGCAGGAGAGAGATTAGAGAGCTTTTTAATATTTTATTAATTGGAGAGCATAATTGACTGGACAGGACTCTCGTCTCAAATTATCCAGTCAGACAGAGATAAAGATATACTGGGACCAAGGAAACCATGTTGGTCCCAGGGCTGGAGGAGACTGTCATCTCAAAGAATCCAGCATGCTGCATCCAACATCCAGGCTCCAGCCTCCAGCAATGAATAGGAGAAACCCAACTTCTTAAATACCTTTTAGAAACAAAGAAGGGGTAAGAAGTGCAGGAAAACTTTTGTCGGGATGGGGGGAGGGGGGGAGGCCATAAATCCTAAAAACTCAGAGACAGGATGTCTGAGTACACAGAAGTAAAGATGTCAGTGAGGTATCTTGGAATATTTTAGAGGGATAGTGTAAATTCTTGAGGACAGAAAGAGTCAGGAGGTCTACTCTTTTGTTTATCTTGCTTGCATTAACAATTTACAAGCCCAGAGCAAATGGTCCTCAGTCTTAATGGACCAGAGTGGGAGTTTTACAGCTTAGGGGATTGAGACAGAACAGTTAAGGAAATTGAGACAAGGGAAACTAGTGCAGGGAAACTGAGTCAGGACAGTTAAAGAGAACTGTGGCATAACAATCTAACCATTCTGGAGAGCAATTTAAAACTATGTTCAAAGAGCTATCAAACTGTGCATACCTTTTGTTCCAGCAATGCCTCTATTGAGTCTATATCCCCAAGAAATCATAAAAGAAAGAAAAGCACTTACATACGCAAAAATGTTTGTAGTAGCTCTTTTTGTAGTGGCAAAGAATTGGAAAATGAGAAGCCCATCAATTGAAGAATGGCTGAATAAGATATGGTATATGAAATAATGAAATATTATTCCCTTTATTCATTCACATATCAGAAGTCATGATTGATTCTAAAGCTACAAAAACAAAAATATAGACTTGGAAGCCACCAAACAGGGTAACCAACCTTTAGGGTAGCAACTCAAAAGCATCAACATCAGCAACAATGCACAGGACAATGTGACTGAAAAATGGGTGAGATAAAATCAATATGCAAAATAGATGCTTAACAAATTCTTGTTTAGACAGAAAAAATTTTGTTGTATTCTGATTTTTAATCCATTCTGCTGAGAACTTTTGTTTTATAGGACAATTTATCCCATTCACCTTTACAATTTGGATTACTGTATATTTTCCTCCACCCTATTTTTCCTCTTGTTCATCCCTCATCAATGTTTTGCTTCTGTTTTGCATTCTGCCCTTCTTTCTGTCAGTCCCCACTTCTTTCTTAACCCTCTCCCTTCCTATTTCCCTGTAGGGTAAATATATATTTCTGTACCCAACTGAGTACCCAATTTGAGGCAATTCCAATGAAAATAAGATTCAAGTGCTATTCATTGCCCACCTTCCCATTTCCCCCTTAAACTGTAAATAGATCTTTTGTGGCTCTTCATGTAAGATAGTTTACTCATTCTATTCCCAGTATAATTTTCTTTCTCAAAGTTACCTTGAATTTGCATCTTCTGTCTATGTATACTCCTTTTAAATGCACTAATAGTGATACAGTTCTTAAGAATTACAAGTACCTTCCCTTGTAGGGATATAAACAGTTTAGCTTTATTGAATCCCTTATGTTTTCTTTTTTTTTTTTATGCCTTTTGAGTCTTGAAATTGAAAATCAAATTTTTGTTCAACTTTGATCTTTTCATCAGGAAAGCTTGAAAACCTTCTATTTCATTGGATAAGCATTTTCCCCCCATATAATTCTAGCTCCTTTATTTTTTGAAATATCATATCCCATGCCTTTGAATCCTTAATGTTGAAACTACTAAATCCTGTGGTTCTCTGATATTTGATTTGTTCTTTTTTCTGAATGCTTGTAATATTTCTGGAATTTGGCTATAGTATTCCTGGGAGTTTTCATTTTGGGATCCCTCTCAGGAGGTGATCAGTGGATTATTTCAATGTCTATTTTACACTCTGTTTCTAGGATATCAGGGAAATGTTCTTTGACAGTTTCACTAAGTATGATGTTCAGGTCCTTTCTGTAAATCATAGCTTTCAGGTAGTCCAATAATTCCTAGATTATTTGTCCTGGATTTATTTTCCAATGAGCTATTTCACATTTCTTTTATTTTTTCATTTTTAAAATTTTGTTTCATTGATTCTTTATATCTAATGGAATCACAACTTGTACTTGTCCAATTCTAGTTAAGACACTATTTTCCTCACTTAGCTTTTTTGCCTCCTTTTCCCTTTGGTCAACTTCACTTTTTAGGAAATTGTTTTCTTCCGTCAATTTTTCTGTACACATATTTCCATTTTTATACTTCTTTTGTCAAGCTGTTCACTTTTTTCATGATTCTCTTGAATAACTCTTTTATTTTCCCAATTTTTCTTTTACCTTTTTGATTTTTAAACTCTTTTTCTGAACTTTTCCAACTGGGGGAGGGGCTCACAGGTATGAGGAAATACTTGTTTGCTCACTAATACAACAGAACCTTGGGATCTTGGTAACTGACCAGCAATGGGGCTCAGGGCCTCCCATTCGCTTGCTGATATCTCAGCAATCTGTTGCTGGCTCAGTGGGACCCAGACTGCACTCCTCTTTTACCTTAGTGAGACAGACCTTTCCCAATAAACTTCCAAGTCGTCAGGGTAGAAAATTATTTCAACGTGTATTTGTTGGTTCTCCTGTTTCAGAATTCATTTTGAGGCTCTAATTTATAATTGATGAATATGGGATAGTTTAGGCAATTTTCTTGCTTACTCCTCCATCTTGGTTCGCAGAAGTCCTTTGGTTTCAATATTCTTAAAAGTTGAGGTCATCAGTTAAAAGAAAATGTGTGGGTTTGGAGTGAGATTGGTTTATCTTCATTCCACACAATATACGGATATCTCTCAAGTTTCTATGGTAGAACTTTTTATGGCTTTCTGCACACTCTCCTTTGTATTTGTTTGCCACTTCTTACATAACTACAATAATGGCATCCTGCTTTTCCACTACCTAAGCCTGACTTTTACTGGTTACATTGACTTCTTCTGTTATGTGTGACAAGATTAATGTTATATAGGGGGCAGAAGAATAAGAAAAGTGAAAAATCCTCCTAATCTACTTGGCCTGTTGTAATCTCCAAAAGAGAAAAGGGAAAATGTGAAGGGAAAACTCGAAAGCTAAGATCTTTCTCTTCATCTGGCTCTCTTTTCAATTGTCAGATTTCATTCAGAGAAAAGAGCAAGTCACACTTTTTTGATACATTCCGGAGAATCTTGCCCAAACACTAAATGTTTACTATATAATGTCAGATGCTTTCACCTTGTAATTCTCTCAAAATATTTAATTAATTAATTGAATTAACTTCTTCGCTCTTACATTCATTGAATAAAAACTCCTTAATACCTCTTCTTTAACTTTTTAATTTTTAAATTTTATTTTTATTTAAAAAACCAATAAGAAAAAATAAAAACAGAAAAGGAATACAAAACAAAGTGAAACAAAACAAAAGAGAACATTGTCATGTGCCTAACAGAACATCAGGGAGGATTCAAAACAAAGATAACAAATTACCATTCCAAGAAAGTATATAGAAGTAGAAGAATTTATATTCACGAATGTCCATCTTTTCTTTACTTTCTTGTAAATTGTTCTTTTGTACTCTGCTATGAACCTTTTTACTTTATTCTTTTTTTCTCTTTTCATTCCACTCTACCCCCCAAGCAGGCTATAGGTAAGAAAGGATATATTTATGTATATATATGTAGACACACACACACACACACACACATTTACACATACAAATATATATACATATCTTTCTTATCCCTACTGACTGCTTTAATTCTGCTCCTAACTTGCCTTGCTATTACTTTTCATTCCAGCTATGGATCCCTCCCTTATCTTTCTCTCTTTATTTCCATGTCCACCCATCCCTCCCCCCTTATTTCTTATTTTGGAGGGTGCTATACCCTTCATGGTATATATGTAGTGTTGCCTATTACCCTTCCCAATGTGAGTATATTTTTAACATACTTTTCCACATTCATCATACTTGTAAATTTTTTTACAGTGAATAATATTACACTATACTTATACATCATGCTTTATTTAGCCATTCTCCAATAAAAGGACATCATTTATTTGCAGTTCCTCTAAAACAACAACAAAAAAAATCTATTTTTTTGTCTAGTAATGCTTTTTTAAACTTCCTTACACCTGAATCTATGGGTTAAAGTGTGACATTTTGCTAATTTTCTTAGCACATTTCTCAATTATTTTTCAGAATTTTTGGACTACTTCAACTTTACATAATGATTTAGTGTCCCGTTCTTTTCATAACCCCTGCAACAATGACTATTCTCACTTTTGCCAAACTGATGATACACGATGAAATGTTAGAGGTATTTTGCTTTGCATTTCTATTATGATTAATGATTTGGAGCAATCTTTCATATTGTTGTTAATAGTTTGTAACACTTTTATCTCTATCTCTATTTCCTCGAAAAATTGTAATACTTTTTTCTAGATCTTTCCTTTAACTTCCTTGCATTTTACTTTGTATTATACTTATTTTTGTATTTGGCTTTCTGTTAGGAGCAATGAGGCGCTGCTCTCTCTTTGAGATGTGCCATGAGGCTGAATGCTGGTAAGGTGCTGGTAAGGTACATCAGCTGGTAAGGGCGGGCCCAGGAGGTAAAAAGAGGCTTGGCCTATGAGGCAAGAAGTTGTGTCTGGCTTAAAGAAGTTAAAGGAACTACTAATAGGTTTCTTGAGATGTCAAGGGCTGTGTCCTCTTGCTAAATCTCCTCCTGGGACACAGCACTAACTCCAGAAGCCTCCCTTTTGGGGCTACGCCTACCCAGTTCTTAATGGGCTGGGCACAGGCAATCCCATAGGAGAGGCAGCATAAATGGACAGCCTTGAATAGAACTCGCTTTCTTGCACTCTTGCTTCCTGCTACTCCCACTGAGAGCATGACTGAATAAAGACAGAATGTTTGCACCTCCTGGTAGGTCTGTCTCTGTGTGATCTGGGCTAGAGCCTGAAAGCAGGTGACCTGGCCTAGTAGTGGCCACCAACAGGTGGGCAGATAGAGGAGCCTTAAGGGACACTACAGCTTTCCATTAGATGTTCAACTTTTGGAGAAATCATTTTCCTTAGATATTGTGAGTGCTTCTTAAAGGTTCATTCAATTTTGCATATATATCTATATATATCTATGTATATAGTTTTATTGAAATCTTATGTTTCTACATCACAGTCATTTTTATATGTACCTGTTTCAAATCTCCCTAGTGAATCTTCCTTTATAACAATAATAGCACCAACAGCGGCAATAGCAACAACTAAACAGTTGTTAAGCAAAAACCAATTGGCTTAGAGAAAGTGAATGACAGATATTTAACACCCAGAGTTCCACATTTATCTATAAAAAAAGAAACAAGGTAGGCAGCTAGATGGAGCAGTGGATAGAGCACTGGTCCTTAAGCCTTTTCCTGTAACTTATTTAACTTTGCATTCAAAGATTTGGGTGCCATGATATTTGGCACATATACATTCATAATTAATATAATTCATTGTGTATGGTATCTTTTTAGCAAAATGCACTTTCTCTAAATATCTCTTTTTAATTTCATCTATTTTTGCTTTTGTTTTATCTGAAATTATGATTTCTCCTCCTATCTTGTTTATCCAAATTCTATTTATAGCTTTCCTTTTCAGGCATGTCTCTTGTTAACAACAATGTATTATTGAGTTATCTCATTTCTGTTTTCCATTCTTTTTTCCTCTTCCATTAAGTTGATGAGTTCATTCCATTCATATTCACAGTTATAACTGTTAACTGTGTATTTCCTTCCTTTCTATTCTTTTACATTTTCTTTTCTCTTACATTTAAGATATATACATATCTTACATTCTCTTACATTTATCTTTTATCTTTTTTACTGTATTCTCCTTAAGGCTGTTTTAATTTTGACCACTGCCTCATTTAATTTACTTTTTCTCTAATTCTCCCTTCTTTCTCTTAGCTCTTTCATCTCCTATTTCCTTCTTTACTAAAATGAATTACTGCACTCAGTTGTGTGTGTATACATATATATGCATTTATGCATGTATACAGACATACATATACATGCATTTGTGTGTATACATACATATATATACATGCATAATATTAAAATTTTCTCTTCTTGCACAACTTCATGTGAAAGAAGCATTCAAATGTTGCCCACTCTGCATTTTTCCTTGCATTGTATAAGGTCTTTGCACTTCTTTTATGTGATTAAATTTTCCCTGTTTTTCCTCTCCCTTCCTCCTCACAGTGCGTCTCTATATCTCATGCTTCCATTTTTTTTTTTGGAGATCATCCCATTTTTAAAAATTCACATTCATGCCTCCTTTCAAAATAGGTCCTTGACTGCCCTAATGATGGCATAGTTCTTATGGATTATATCTATATCTATATAAATATAGATATATATCATCTTTGCATATAGATATACAAGTAGTTTAACCATGTTTAATCCTTTATGATTTTTTTTAACTCATGTTTACTATTTTATACTTCTTCTTCCTACATTTTAATGTCAAATTTTCTATTCACCTGTTTTGTTTTTCATCAGGAATACTTGAAAGACCTCTGTTTTCATTAAATGCTTATTTTTCCCCTGATGAAAACTCTGGATAGGTTTTTTTGTATGTTATTTTTTGTTGTAATCTTATCTCCTTCATCTTCCAGAATATGATA
Source organism: Sarcophilus harrisii (assembly GCF_902635505.1). Classification (NCBI taxonomy): domain Eukaryota; kingdom Metazoa; phylum Chordata; class Mammalia; order Dasyuromorphia; family Dasyuridae; genus Sarcophilus; species Sarcophilus harrisii. Next base: position 293,115,243 of record NC_045426.1, on the reverse strand, counting down.
TACCAAGCAATATATTACAATAACTGCAAAGTATAGGTACAATGTCATTGCTTTTAATATCATAAAAAGTTTCAACCTAAAGTCATAAAGAAAGTGTTATGGAATACACACACACACACGCACACACACACACACACACACACACACACACACATTTTATATATATATATATATATATTACAAGCTTTTCCAATAAATACAGAAATATATATAACTATCCTAGGTTTGCTCTAATCTGGAAATTCCAGAAACAACAAGACAAGGGAACAGAGGGGAAGTAGACATGGCATAAGGAGCTCAGAAGGATAAAATCGAGAACACTGAAGACAAAAGTTCTTGCTTTATAACCTCCCTTGAGGTTATCACAATGTAAAGCAATTTATGATTGATATACACACATATTTACCTATGTGTATATATTTTTGTTGTTCAGACATTTTTTCAGTAATGTCCAACTCTTTATGATCCTATTAGGTGTTTTCTTGGCAAAGATATTAGAGTAGTTTGTCATTTCTCTAGCTTTTTTTTTTTACAAATGAGGAAACTGAGGCAAATAAGTGACTTGCCCAGAGTCACACAGCTAGTGGTGTCTAAGACCAGATTTGAACTCAGAAAGATGAGTCTTCCTGAGTCCAGACCTGGCACTCTATTCACTATACCATCTAAGCCATATATGTATATATACATATACACATGTGTGTGTATAAATTTTGGTGGATCAATGAGGCAGCAACCAGAATAGTACATGCGAGTCTAGAATAAGGAACATTAAGTTCCTTAGAAACAAAATCCAGAATAGTACATGTAAATATTTTTGCATATATAGATACTTTTTGTATTAACTTTGCATAGATGCTTTTTGTATTAACTTTGTTCTCTTTAAAATTATAAGCCTAATTGACCCACACTTAACACTGTACACCAAGATAAAATCAAAATAGGTTCATAATCTAGACATCAAAAAATGAGATTATAAATAAATTAGAAGAGCATAGGATAGTTTATCTCTCAGACATGTGGAAGAGGAAGGACTTTGTGACCAAAGAAGAACTGGAGATCATTATTAATCACAAAATAGAAAATTTTGATTATATCAAGTTAAAAAGCCTTAGTACAAACAAAACTAATGCAGACAAGATTAGAAGGGAAGTAATAAACTGGGAAAACATATTTACAGTTAAAGGTTCTGATAAAGGCCTCATTTCCAAAACATATAGAGAATTAGCTCAAATTTATAAGAAATCAAGCCATTCTCCAATTGATAAATGGTCAAAGGATATGTATGAACAGACAATTTTCAGGTGATGAAATTGAAACTATTTCTACCCATATGAAAAGGTGATCCAAATCATTATTGATCAAAAAATGCAAATTAAGACAACTCTGAGATACCACTACACACCTCTCAGATTGGTTAAGATGACAGGAAAAGAGAGTGACTGATGTTGAAGGGGATGTGGGGAAACTGGGGCACTGATGGTGTTGTGAATGGATCCAACCATTCTGGAGAGCAATTTGGAACTATGCTCAAAAAGTTGTCAAACTGTGCATATCCTTTGATCCAGCAGTGTTACTACTGGGCTTATATCCCAAAGAGATATTAAAGCATGGAAAGGGACCTGCATGTGCAAAATGTTGGTGGCAACCCTTTTTGTACTGGCTAGAAACTGGAAATTGAATGGATGCCCATCAATTGGAGAATGGCTGGGTAAATTATGGTATATGAATGTTGTGGAATATTATTGTTCTGTAAGAAATGACCAGCAGGATGAATACAGAGAGATTTGGAGAGACTTACATGAACTGATGCTAAGTGAAATGAGCAGAATCAGGAGATACACTTCAATCTGATCAATTCTGATGGATGTGGAGATGATCCAAAATCCAAATCAATTCCAATTGATCAGTAATGAACAGAACCAGCTACACCCAGTGAAAAAAACACTGGGAAATGAATGTGGGCCACTCTTTCTGTTATTGTTTGCTTGCATTTTTGTTTTTCTTCCTAGGTTATTTTTACCTTCTTTCTAAATCTGATTTTTCTTCTGTAGCAAGACAATTGTATAAATATGTATACATGTGTTGTATTTAATATATACTTTAACATATTTAACGTGTGTATTTAACATAACCTGCCATCTAGGGGAAAAATTGGAACAGAAGTTTTTGCAAGGGTCAATACTGAAAAATTACCCATGCATATATTTTGTCAATAAAAACCTATTTAAAAAAAGAATTACCAGAAGAAATTAAAGAAAAAATAAAAAATAAAAATAAAATAAAATGTGATGACCACATTAGCACCCTGGATATCTTAGAATCAGCCTGAATCAGGATAAGCAATTTATTCTTGGTCTTTAGAGGTAGGATTGAATTGGATGGAAGCCACAACCTTCCTTCTTCATCTCCCACCCCGAGAGTGACCCTGGCTACTCTTACTCCACTACCTAATCCCTCCTACAATTCTCTGAATACACCAATTATTGAGCCAGCACAGGATAGTGGGAAGGGCCATTCCCCACACACATGCCCACAGAGTATTGTCCAATCAGTAATTAGCTTTAAGTGCTTGAACCGACCTCAGTGCAATGACTGAAGAGTTTCAGCCTTCTACATCTCCCGCTTTCTTTTGTTTTGGAACACAGGTGGTCACATCATCCCTGACTTCTCAGGGAGGTGAGATGATCCCTCCCTCCCAAAAGGAGATGATCATGTACTCCCTGACTTTTCAGGAAAGGAGGTGAAAACATTGAAATGAGGTGATCATGCCCCCCCACTTCTCAAAAGAGAGGTGAAAGCACTAAAAAAGAGTTGATTACGCCCTCCCCAACATCTCAGGAAGGGAGATGAAAAGCACCAAAAAGAAGTGGGGATTGCAAGTGGGTTTCTGGGCTGAAGGGTCTTATTATGCACAAACCCATCACTATGGGAGGTATTACACAAGCACATAGCAATAACACACAGGCTATTAGTGATGACTTTCCCCACAACTAGCACAGGCTCAATGTGGTGCAACAAACATGAATTGTACATGCAAGTAGTCATATAATAAACAATATGAATCAACATGGTATTGTAAAAGGTTTCCAGAAGTCCTAGAAGGAGGGTATGTAAACAACAGTCACACATATACCTTCTTCAGCATCCAAGAAACAGTCCAAAACCAATCTATTGTCCATTGCTTCACATGTCAGGGAATCCAAAGATCCCCACAAGTTTTTGAAATCTGCAACAGTCTTTTCATATCTCAGAGAATCCAATAATTCTTGAGGGTTTTGAAGTCCCACAACAGTCTTATCATGTCTCAGAGAACCCAATGATTCCTAAGGGTTTTGAAGTCCAATAATTTTTGATGTCCATGAGTCAAACGCCATAATTGCCATGCTCATTCAGTGGTGGGCACAGTCAGCGATGGAACCACTCGATGTTTCTTGGGTCTTCTCCTTCGTTCAAGGGTCTGCTCTGCCTCTCTCCGGTGGACAAGATGAATATAGCTCATTGGCATTCATCTGATTCCTTGATATGTATATGTGATGACCCATACTTTAAAATCAGCCAGAGTCAGGAATTCGGATTAAGGGAAAATGCTCAATCTTTATTCTCAGTAGAGGTGAAGAAGGATTGGAGGTGAAGGGGGATCGGAGGTGAAGGGGGGATCACGATCGCAATGTGTGCAGCAGCAACAGGAAACCAGCCAGCAGTCTCTCCCTGTCTCTCTTACTGCCCCTGTGCCTCCACCCACTAAAATTGTGTATACAACACATCAAGACTTGCACAAAGAGTGGGCAGGGGCCATTCTTTCTCCAAGCATTACTATTTAGCCTCATGTGCTTGGGACCTCAGTACATCAACTCAACCTTCAGCCCATTACATGTAGGGACACAAGCAAACCTTCTCCCCCAAGCAGTTAACCTATCTGGTCCCTTCCATTTACCGTTTTCTGGGTCTCTCCCCATCACCTGGTGATTATCTAAAGACAGTGGTGCAGCTTGCACTGAACACTGTCCTTCCAGTGCGTTATAAAACCTGTCTGCCGGAGCCAGTGCATCTTTGTCAAAAATAAAGAAATTAATAGTATAAAGAGCTAGATTTAGAAGTTCTCTAGGGTTACCTGTGGCTCTCTCTTTCTTTTGCTTTTGGAGGAGCATCTTTATGTCTCTGTTTCTCCTCTGTACTATTGCCTGTCCTTGAGGATTAAAGGGTATGCCAGTGGTGGGTAAAATCTTATACTGTGCACAAAAGTGTACAAAATATTTAGAAATGTATCCAGGTCCATTGTTTGTTTTTATGGCTTGTGGCACACCCATAATTGCAAATGCTTGTATAAGGTCACTTGTATAAGTGACCACTCGGGCTGTCTCTTTTGCTGCTGGTATTGCAAAAGTGAATCCTGAAAAAGTGTCTACCACAACATGGATAAAAGACAACATGATCAAAAGATTTAAAATGGGTTACATCCATTTGCCAAATTTCACTGGGTCTCAAAACACGAGGGTTCTTCCCTGCAGGCAGTGTAGGAGCATGGAAAGGAATGCAAGCTGTACAGGTTTTTACTATGCTCCTAGCTTCCTCTCTTGTTATTCCAAATTGAAAACGTAAAGCTCGAGCAGCCTGATGATATTTAGAATGAGATTCCTGGGCTTCTTGAAATAAAGGATTATTAGGCAACATAGTTAGAAGGCTATCTGCCTTTGAATTACCATCAAAAATAGGACCTGGAAGTTTACTATGAGAGTGGACATGCAAGATATAAATCTTACCTGGATACTTTCTCACTTGCTCTTGAAGTTCCTGAAAAAGGTGATATATATTAGAGGATACAAATTTTATTTGGGCTGTGGCAATTCTTTATACCACACCTATTGAATAGTCTGAATCAGATATTATATCTCCTGGATAATAAGTAAGAGCTAAAATGATTGCATACAATCCATTCTGCTGAGTGGACTGAAAAGTTCTGACTACTCTCTTTATAGTTGAGTCACAAGAGTATTCAGTGCAAATATTATGTTTGGATGGTTCTGTAAAGATAGTTGGTCCTTTAAGAGGAATTTTAGAAACTTTTTCTTCAAGAATCCATCGCCAATTATGTAATAGTCTGGTTATCTTTAATGGAGACCTGTGTGTAAGATTTGGAGCTGTGGCCAATAAAATTTACCCCTCTGGGATGGTTTCACAGCATATATTAATTTGTGCATTAGTATAAAAGGTGTATATCTTGTCAGGTCTTATCCCAGATAATTGTACTGCTTGCTTAATTGCCTTTAATAAAATTCTAGCCACAAGCACTGGGTAAGGAGTAAGGCTTTGTTCTGGTTGGGCTGGGAGGTTCACCTACTCTATCACACTGTTTCCTTGGTGAAGGACTGCTGTGGGTGCCTCTTGTGTGGCAAAAACTGATATTTCCAAGGGTTTGTGAGTGACTCTTTCAACCACATTGGATAGAGCCAGTTCAACTTCTCTCAAAGCCTCTTGAGCTTCTTTTGTAAGCTGACATGGTGAGTTTAAAGCACTGTCTCCCCTTAAAATGTTATATAATGGTTGCAATTGATAGGTAGTCAAGCCTAACAGTGGACACATCCATTGGATATCTCCTATCAATTTCTGAAAGTCATTTAAGGTGTTTAGCTTCTCTGTTCTTAAGGACGGTTTTTGTACTGTAAGCACCTTAGGGTATACTTCATAACCTAAATATTAAAAAGGAGCATGTCTTTGAATTTTTTTCTGGAGCTATATGCAATTTGTAGTTCCTTAGTGTTTCTATGGTCTTTTGTAGACATGCTTGTAACATTTGTTCCTCAGGTGCACATCCCAATATATCATCCATGTAATGTAATAACATAACTTTTGGATATGCTTTTCTTACTGGAGTAAGAGCAGCAGCAACATACATTTGACACATAGTAGGGCTGTGTTTTATTCCCTGTGGCAAAACTGTACATTCATATCTTTTATAAGGCTCTGCTAAGTTAACGGTGGGCACTGAAAAGGCAAATCTTTTCATATCCTCCTTATCCTGAGGGATAGAATAGAAACAATCCTTAATGTCTAAAACCCAAAGAGGCCATTCTCTAGGCAATTGAAGTCCAGGCTGAACAGTTCCCATAGTTTCCATCTGTTTGTTTACCTTTCTTAAATCAGTCAACATCCTCCATTTTCCAGATTTCTTTCTTACAACAAATACTGGGGAATTCCAAGGACTTAGAGAAGGTTGTAAGTGTCCTGGGTCAAGTTGCTCCTGTACTATATCTAATAAGGCCTGAATTATCATTATCTAAGGGGCCACTGTTCTATGCACACTGGTGTATCAGTTTTCCATTTGATAGGAACAGGTGCAAGTGTTGACAGGCCTTCAAGAGCAGCCCTGCCTAAATAATCAAAATACTCATTTGTAATCCTAATTGTTGTAAAATGTCTCTTCCCCATAGATTGATGGGGATTTTTTCAACTATAAAAGGAGTAAAAACTCCTGTTTCACCTTCAAAAGTCCATCTCAAAGGAGTAGCACTCACTTCATTTGCCATTGATTCTCCTACACCAGACATGTAGGTGTCTGCCTTAATCTTTGGCCAGTGACTGGGCCAATTGGCACCTCTAATGACTGTACAATCTGCACCTGTGTTTACCAATCCTTCTAATGGCAGGCCATTTATATAGATAGTGAGCACAGGTCAGCTGTCACAGCTGCTGTCCAGAATATTACTGGATTTTGTTGTTGGAGTCAGAATCTGGGTGACTATCACCAGATTGCTTATTAGGAGTCTGTATCAGTAAACCTGATACTATTACTTCTCCTGATTGATAAGTCACACATTGTCTACCTGTATTAGTGACTGGGATATTATCTACACATTCCCCAGTTTCCCACATCAGTGTATGGATGAACACTGTTTTGTAAGTGCTCTCAGGAGGTGAAAATAGTCAAGCCTATTGTGCCTGGAGGCAAGGGATCCATAGGCTGGAGAGTAACAGATTTCACCTCTCCAGTGGGTATCTCAGTTGTCCCAGCTGCATATAACTCTGTTCTCCGCAATTGTAATCCCTTTCTCTCATCAGGTTGCTTCCTGGCTGATTGAATGTGCAATTCCTTTCTCCCATCAGATGGCTTCCTGGCTGATTGGTCGTCTGGGTATTGAACTTCTAAAGGGTCTCTGGGTGTAGCATTGGCTGCCATCATGCCCCAACTATTTTTTGTTTTGGGCCCTGGGACTGGGCCCCCCATCCAGTTTCCCTGAATCAGCCTACATTCTAATGCCCAATGGAAGCTTCTGTTGCATTTTGACATGGGGTTTTAGATCTTGTTCTCCCACCCTGTTTTCTCATTCTGTCTCTATGCCAACATTGAGATTTCAGATGCCCTACTTTACCACATTGAAAGCATTGATGAATCTCTCTGGAAATCCCTTGCCAAAAGGGATCCTGTCTTCCCACGTTCGAGTCTTGGGAAGTCTGCCTGGCTATAAAAGCTATTTGTGCCCATTGTGGCACAGCACCTTATGATCTCCTCTAAAGGAGCTTCCTTGAGTAGTTCTAGTATAATTCGTCTACAAATCTCATTAGCATTTTCTTTACAAAGTTGCCTTAACATAATTTCTGTTGCTGCATTTTCACCAATAGTTCATATGACAGCTGTCTGAAAATGTCCCACAAAATCAGCAAACGGTTCATTTAGCCTTTGTGTTATTTTTGTGAAGGCTTCTTTCTTGTCGTGTTTACCTAGAATAAAACACCATGCTTTGATAGCAGTAGCAGCAATTTACTCATATGCTGCTATGGGGTAATAAATCTGTGGTGAAGTGTCTGCATAAAAACCTATACCTGTTAGTAGGTAATAGGTGACTGAAGTATTAACTCCACTTTGACTATTTTGTTGGGTTTGTATCCTACAAAGCTCATTATATTCAGAAAGCCACAACAAGTTTTGTCCAGGTTCTAAGCATGTCCTTACTATATATTTCCAGTCACTAGGGGTTAAGACTTCATAAGCCAAATTCTGTAATAACATCTTAACATAAGATGATGTAGCCCCATAAAGAGTGCAGGCCTTTTTCAGATTTTTGAGGATTTCCAAATCAAAAGGAGTGTATCTTTTACTTTCTTGACCTGAAGATTAAACTGTTGAATCACAGGATACATTTCTATTCTCAAATCAGCTGTATTCTGCCCTTCTTCTGTGCCTTTAAGTAGTGCCTTTTGTAATCTAGTCATGGGGGGTGGGGAGGTGCTGGCGGTATCATTGTCCCTCCCACTACTCCTCCTCCCTCCATCCAGGAAGGTGAAGTTGATGGGGGCATGTCAAGAACCAGTTCCAATTTAGTTGGAATTGAAGCTGCCTTGTGAGAGGGAGAATCAACACAGCCTTCACCATGCCTTTTAACTTCACTTAAATACTCATACCCTCTGATGATATTGCCATTAATCTGTCCTTTGTCTTCCTCTTTTTCCTCACACTTCCTCATCTGGCTGTTCTTAAAACTTTTCTTTTTTCTGTAATTTGCAGGATTCTTTAAGGCCAATTGTATTATGTTGTATGTATAGAATGTTTCCTTGAAAATTATACCAGGATCTTTATCATTGTAGTATTCGCATAGTTGATCTCTTACTAGTTTCCCATTATCTGGTCCTATATCTTCTTCCTTTAAGAACCAAGGGGATGTGCATTCTAATGTACCCAAGAGTCTAGCGATCTGCTCCCAAGTTACCTTGTCCCTTGATCAAGTTAAGTATGCTTTCTATAGCGCCTGGGGCAGGGGTAGGGGTAGGGCTGGGGATGGGGAAGAATCTTTTCCTAATATCTGCCCCATTTCAGCTAGAGAAAGGTTACTAGTTTAACCCTTAACAAAGTAAATTCCCTGTTTGTCTGTTAAAATACTCACCCTATTCTTAGTCACCAGGAACTTCTTTAGTGAAATTAGGGTGATTAGGGTGCTTGGTTCACATGTTGGGCACCAAATGTGAAGTCTGGGTTAACTCCCTGTTGACCTTAGGATCAGCCAGAGTCAGGATCAGCAAAAGTCCTTAGTCTTTAGGGGGAGAAATAAAGGAGATGGACGAAACTGCCACAAGCTCTCCATCTACTGACCTCCCTTCTTTTCATTCTCCTCCAAAGTCACTCTGGCTTGTCTTACTCTACCCCCTAATCTCTCCTACGATTATCTGTATACACCAAAAGATCGAGCCAGCACAGAATAGTGAGAAGGGCCATTTTACTAAGCATATGCAAATATAGTATTTTCCAATAAGTAATTAGCCTTAAGTGCTCGGTTGCCTGATTCTAGTGCACTTATTCAGAGTTTCAGCCCTTTACATCTACCAGCTGGTTGATACTAGCTATCAGAATTTTGATTGGGTGATAAATATGGATTGAATGAATCTAAAAGAAGGTAATATTAACTCTACATAATGGTGGGAGAGGAAGTTCATGGAAATGGTAATGAGGAGAAAAGTATTTTAACTTTCCCATCATAACTTGTGAGTTGAACAATTGAAGGAGAAGTGTTAAGAATGAAAATACAACCAGTGCTATCCAGAAAGACTGTTATCAGAAGGGATCTAATTTCCCCAGAGTGTGAAGAGATACAAGGAATTAGAAATGAAAAGTTTCAAAATTTGTTACCTATGGAGGGCAAAATTTCAGAGGACATAATGGAAGGGTAGATCCTGAGTAGGATCTTGAAGGGAATGGGAATAGAGAATCTGGCAGTGAGTGAAAATATTTTACAGGGAAAGCAATTTCTGTTTTATGTACAGTGTCTCTCCCTCTATTCATAAGATCTATCCAAAGGACTATAGATTTTGATAATTTAAAGATATCGTGGTATTTGTGGGCTAGATTTCCTCCTCTTCCCCCTTCCCTGTTTATTCTATTGTTTTCTTCTTCAAAAAACAGAGATATTTAACTCTTTTGTCTCATGGGATTTTATTCATGATTTCTTGAAACAACTCTGGAAAACCAGGTTTTGATAAAGCCCATTGGGATTTAAATGGAGCTATTTGACTATGCCTTACATTTCAATCATTCTGGTTTTCACTGAATGGCTAATAATAGTTACCAACCCATAACTTACTTGGTTACTGTTTGGATTTTGTTAGTTCAAAGTGAATGTAAATAGCAATTGTATCTGTTCTGGCCAGAAATCCTGAGTAGGCAAACTGAAATTTTTTATGTAGGCAAAAGAGGCCATCTTTTGCCTCATTTCTTCTCTATACAATCACTGAATGGATGTTGCCTCAGACAAACTGAGATCTAGGAAAGATCTTAGCATTAAAAAGCCAAGATCTCACCCCATCCAGGGCCACCTCCAAGTAGTTCTGATCTATGTCTTCCCATTAGACCCAGATAATTCTGGAGGAGAAAGTAAGGCTGATGACTTTACAGCCCTGCCTCACTTAATTCCAATTCATTTGTAACTCAAGACATCACCATCCTGATGTCATTGGTCCTTTTTGGGGATAAATAGTAGGGCTTAATAAATGATTTTTAAAAATTTTTATGTATGTATGTATGTATGTGTATATATATATATATATATATACACACACACACATATATATATATATATATATATATATATATATATATATATATATTAAAGGAAGGGGAATAAGATCTGTGCAGTGACAGCTAAAGGTTCACAATTGCCACAGTTGCTGGAATGGTTATAATACTGATGCTGTTTGAGTGGTCTAGATTCCTGGTGGTCTAGAGGTTGCTGGCTATAAGAGAGTTGTTAAGAATCCTTTTAAATTGGCCGAGGATTCTAGGAATGGAAGAATTCACTCATTCCCGAAATACTAGTTGCAAAATGAAAGTTTATTGTTAGATAGAAATCAGTTTGCCAAGAGACTGACTTCTGTAGTGGCAGATCTATGGAAAATGGAGTCTTGCACTGAGAATGCAATTCTCAGTAGACAGACAGTCCACTGGCAATAAAGGGAGCTACCAAGGTCCATCTGCAAAGGACTTTAATTGATGGAAGCTATTATACTGAGTGTTTTAGTGGGGGCTGGGACAGTTCGAGCAGAGCAGGTCAGACCTGATGGAGGCTGGGACAGCCCGGATCTCCTATTGGAATTAACAACACTTCAAAGGGATGCTTTTGACCAGGATTTTTAATTCAGTCAAAGGCTCTGGTATCCTGGAAATATAACTTATCTAGGAAGGATACGCCTCAGCCAGGAGGAGCTGAAAATCTGAAAGAGATCACAGATCTATAGGAAATACAGTTTCTTAAAGGGAACACAACCTGGAAATACAATACAATGCAATAAAATGGGAGCATGTTAATAATTAAGCAAAAATTTCACATGGGTTATCACTGCCACAAGAAGACTAGGCAACTACTGTGAAGTTGTATCAGGCCAGAGTACCTTCTCAGGATGTGTTTTCAATCAGAGACTCACCAACCATTGTAAAAATGTTGGTAGTCTAAGAAAGGGTTGATGGAATCCTTTACCTTCCTCCTGGGAAGAGGAAAAGTAGTATCAGAACCAATGGAAGAATGTTGCTGATATTTTCCATTTCATATAGTTTTTGTGGTTTTGTGCACCCAATAGAGATATCATATCCTCGACAAACAGTTAGAGTTGTTAACAACAACAAAGAGTGTTTATAGACTCATTACTAATCTGGACATTGGGGTGGTATTGTCATATTGTTCTAGGGGAAAGAACATATAATTCTCTCCTTTTCTTTGAGGAAGAACTATTACACTTTTCTTTAGTATTACACAGTACCTGTTTTGCTTTTACTTAAAAAAAAAAAAAAGTTTTATTTTCCTTTCCCCATTAGTATTGCCTACACCAAGAGAATTGTTCACAGAAAAACATAATAGCATTTAAATGGCAGAAGGTCTTCTAGAACAATGGCTAAAAAACTTTTAAATAGTTAAAGATTTCACTCAAAAAGAGCTTTTGATTATGTGGATTATATCTAAATAATATTTTCATATTGGAAAATTTTAAATCTTATCATTATTATGAAAATAGTTTTGATCTTGAGGACTCCCTGAAAGGGTCTCAGGAACGTCTTAGCACATTTTGAGAACCTCTATAGAAACCATGAGATGTGATGTAATAATAGCAATATCTGCCACAATTTCCCCTCTCACATTCTTTGGTATGGGTTTGACCTTTCCTTCCTCCCTTTAAAGGAGAAAGAGCTGTTTTTGGTATTTGATTGGATAGAACAGTCACATACATACTTTGATGTAACTTCATGATGACCTCTGTCCAGATTAACATTCTTGATTATTCAAAGGCATTCAAATATCCTCCCACATGGAGTCAAGACATTTCAGACCTGGCTGATTTCTTAATACCATATGAGTCACCACACCCTCTACTGCTGACCAGACATGTCTTCTGCTGACCGGACAAGTAAGGCTATGTCCACCCAAGCTAAATATGGAGTGAAACTTGTTAATTGCAAAATAACCTACAAATGCTTCATTTCATTCCAATATCCAATCTGAATCAACAAGGTATAGGCCTGAAATAGGTTTATCTTTAATACCATGATTTCCCCATTTCAAATATGCAACCTCTTCAAAATAGGGCATTTTCCTTTTCTTTCTTGGTGATTTTGAAAAAAAAAAAAAAAAAAACTAGCCATTGTTCTACCTGCAAGATTGTCTTAGCCAAATAGTATTTGACTTAAAAATGGTTTATAGCCCCTCTGTCTCTGCCTCCTCTCTATGAGCCAAGAAGGTGGCAGCAGCTGGAAAAAGAAGTGGAGGAGGTTGGAAGAAGGAGGAGGTGGAAGGTCCCGGGTGCACTGGGGCAGCTGGTCTTCTGCAGACTCTTGGAGAGTTCTGGAGGTCATCAATGCTCCTTTCACTCAGTGATGACTTCCTGTTCTGAGTCAACTGGCCAGACACTGAATTCACCTTGCCTTCTGTTGGTGTTTTCTATAAAGAAGATAATGATGTCATTATGACAACAGCAGATAAAGAAAAATATAAATTCACCCCTCCTCCTTGTAGCAAGTGGAGATGAGGAAGAAGAAAAGGATTATAAAAGCCTACTCCAGGTGAATCATTGCAACCACTATTTAAACCAAGCAGTTGTTCATCCAGGATTGAAGCTTAATGGACTATGCCATAGAAAACACATTCAGCAATATCATGAAAAAAAAAAAAAAAAAACTGGTCAGAAAATAAATATTCAGGAATATTTCCTTGGGAACAGGATGAAAAAGAGCACAATAACTGAAGCAGAAAAAGAAGAAAAGGAAAATGAAAACACCAAAGAGAATTCAAAGGAGATTCCTCCTAAAAATATTAAAGGTCAGATGACTCCCTACTATCCTGTGGGGATGGGAAATGGCACCCTTTTGTAGCTTGAGATAAAACTTTATGAGATCAAGTACTATGATATATATCTATCATCCTGAAACAAAATATGAAATTCTTTCAGGAGCTGAAGTTACTATTTGTGAATATGAAGTTGTCATATTGACACACCTCTCCTGGGGTGAGCTCTGAAACTCTCCTCTGTCAGAGACCTACCTTTCAGAGCAGTTAAGTAGTTTCATTAAGATTAGCCCAGGACCATTTCCTACTTAGCTCGAACTTAAGTGGTCTCATTCATCTGGAGATCTGGACTTGATATAACTTAAGTGGCCTCATTCAACTGGAAATCTAGTCCTGGGGGCAGTGATAACATTGAAGGAATCTCATGCAATAGAAACTCCAGTCTCAGATTTCTTATAAAAAGACAATTTTAAACTCCAAATCTTTGCAGAAGTCCTAAGTAGGAATTATGCTTTGCCAAGGGATCTTCCTCTTGGCACAGCTGTCTAGCAGGACTCTTGCCCACTGAAAAGAAATTCTCTTCTCAATGATAACCTTTTGTTATTTCTCTGCCAAGCCCTCTTGCCACTCAGAAGTCTGTCTTCCTGGCAAAGCTGGCTTCTCAGCCAACAATAAACTTCCCTTTTGCCAATCAGACTTTTCGGGTTTGTGAATTCTTTCACTTTGGACCTGCATGGACCAGAGGGAATTCCCACAACTTTCTGCACTGCCACTAACTGAATCAAGATCACCTCATTAAGCCTCACAATCTGGTAAAGTTGGACCAGAAACAAGAAGTAATGAAGATCCCTTTTAAAAAATGAAAAGAAGGAAAGAGGAAGAAGTGTTTTCAACTAAAAAAGATAAATTAACCCCCATGCCAAAACTAGTTGCTCTTGGTACTCATCAACTACTCATTGCTGGAACAACACACATCTCCAACTGACTGACGACCATCTTACAAAGGAATTTCTTAAGGGCTCTTACTGTTTTCATCGGGGTGTAGATTGGTAGAAACATGAATTTTGCTATGGAAAACATGTACATTAGTACCATGAGGATAAGGAAAGTGGAAAATCTGTTGTGCCACAGTTCTCTTTTAATGTACTGACCCAGTTTCCCAAATTGTCCTATTTAGTTACTCTGCCTCAGATTATAACCATTCCCTCTTAATGTTTGATAGGATAAAGGTCTTATATATCTTAGACCTTAGGCTATACTCATTCCCTCTTAATGTTTGATGGGATAAAGGTCTTTATCCATTTTAGATATCATTAGAATATCAGGAACCTCTCTGGTACATCCCATTATGTCATTCTAGGTGCCTGCCTCCATTATGTCATCCTCCCCTCATTAGATTAACCCCATCCAGGTATTGCCCCCATTATGTCATTGTTACCCTATAAAAGAATCTTGTATCTGACATTCACTGCTGGATTCTTTGAGATGATAGTTTCATTCAGCCCTGGGACCAAACATGGATCCATTTGGTCCCAGTAAATCTCTCCATTTAATAAACTATTAAATTGTTCTCTAATCTCTATCTTGCTCAATTTCTCTGGCATTACAAATCATCTGTGATCATGGGAACATGGAACAAAGAAGAGCATATTGAATGAACAAAGAAGACTACTAGAATCTTTCTTCTCTGAGATGATGGTACACAAATAATTAGATGGTATAACATTTTTTTGTGGGAATGGAGATATTTGTGATTTACTTCTTCCCTCAAACCCCACTGAACTAATTAGTGATTTCCTTTTTGAACTACTATTTCAGGAAAACCCTCATGTTTCCAACTCCAATTTTCCAAAGCTCTCTTCTACAGTTTCATAATAGCAGGTCTGTCAGTGGTGAGGGGAAAGGGAGGTGGAAAGGAAGAAAAAGCAATTCCTTTCTGCTGCTTCTCCCACAATTTCCAGTTGCATTCACTGACTCCTTCATGACAGCAGAGGTTACATCATTAGTCCCCATTTCAACTAACATCATGATGTTAAAAAAAAAAAAAAAAAAAAAAAAAAAGTTCAAGAGATAATTTCTGGATAGTTAATCATTTTATTAATAATACCAGAATTTTTCATAAAAGATCAGTGACACTCTCAAATTCAAAAGAAAATCATGTCTGGGCAAGCTTGTGGCAGGATGGGTCTATGGCAATCAACTCTCAATTGGGTAACAATGAGAGAATAAATATTATAATGTTAGGCTGAGATTGTTATGTCAAGTGAGACTCTTCCTATATCAGGCCATCCCCAGTCTTAAGCTATCTATTCAAAGAATTTATCATCATATAGGTGGTGTCCCAACAAGAACATTTAAAAAAGTTAATCCAATCTCATTATCAGTAATGTCATCTAGAAACTAAACTTTTGAAATGAGGATTTTAGGGGGAAAAAAAGGGAGGGGTGGAGCATATGGGGAACTTTGGATCTCCCCGATCACTGGCTATTAATAATAATTTCTGTCACTTTGTGTCCCAACTCAAAGGCTCAATCCTCCTTGTCACTTCACAGTCATTACCTTATCTCTCTGGTTGGAATGCTCAGAAAAGCTCCTCTTAAAGTGAGATGAAACTTTGTTTTTTGTTTAAAAAAAAAAAAAAAGCATATAGATATTCAGGATAAAGGAGAAATAAACATAAGGGAGAAATCAGGATAAACAAATGGGAAAAAAATGTTGATTTCTATTAGTATTCCATATGTTTATTAAGAGATAAAAATCTTTAGAAAATTTCACTGTACTATATTCCAAATGACCATATTCCAAAAATTCTTTAAGTCAGTTGCTTTTAATCCTGAACACATCAACTGAACTCTCAGCCACACTAGTTAATGCTCATCTTATACAATTCATAGAATATAACTTAATGCATGGAATCTTAGAAGTGGGAGATCTTGCTTCATAATTTAGACATCATTTAATCCCAAATCCTCATTTTGTGGAGAGTAGAACTGAGATTCAGGAAGGCAAAGTTGCATAGTATAGAATCTAGATCTCCATAAATCAAGTTTAATGTTTAAAAGTTTTTTTTGTTTTACTTTAATTATTCTGAACTGACTTCCCTAACTTTCTATGATATATGCATATTTTAAAAAATCTTTCTTGGGGTAGCTAGATGGTGCTTTGTATAGAGTGTCTGTCCTGAATTCCTGAGAACCTGAGTTCAAATCCAGTCTAACTGTGTGACCTGGGCAAGTCACTTAACCCCAGCTGCCTCAGCAAAAAATAAATAAATAAATAAATAAATAAATAATAAATCTTTCTCCATCTTAGTTTGAAATAATATATAAGCAGCTAAGAGGCATAGCAGAAAAAGTACTGGGCCTGGTACCAGGAAGACATGAGTTCAAATCCAGCCTCATATTGGCTATGTGATCCTGGGCAAGTCACAAAATCGTGCTTGCCTTAGTTTTCTGATCTGTAAAATGAGAAGGAAATGACAAACCACTCCACATATTTGCCAAGAAAATCCTACATGGAGTCAGGAAAAGTTGGACATAACCAAAAATGATTGAAGTGCAATAAAATACAATTTCCCCTCAAATACATTAGTCTGCACTCATCTCTGCTGAATGATATTCTGTTGGTTATTAAATATAATTCATATTATCCAATATAATGTTCTGATTGGTTTTCTGGAGGTCTCTGTTCCAGCCTTTATTTCAACACCATGAGAATAGCCAGAGATAAAATCCAAAAATCTTTATTGTCTCCTTCGTAGTCTTGTCTCCTTGCCTCAGGCTCAGGCTAGCTTTCTTGGAGACCTTCTGGAGTTTTGGTTTCAGTGGAGAAGTGAAGGAGAGCCACCATGATGGTATGAGATGGAATGAATCTGGCTGAGTTTGTACCAGCTTTATATGCTCTATTTTACCATCATAGGTGTGAAACTTGTAGAATAGGTGTCAATCTTGTAGAACTATTTTAAGTACTAAGTACATGTCCTGAACTAGAGAACTATTAATCACCATGCTAAACTAGATAACCATTGTCTTATCAATTCCACTGACTTCACACCTTGTAGTTTCAAGTTGTGTATCAAGTACAGAGTTCTGGCCCATAATATCTCCCACTTTCTTTTGTTTAAGAACATAGGTGGTCACGCCCTCCCTGACTTCTCAGTGAGGTAAGAACCCCAAAAGGGGGTGACCATGCTCCTCCTGACTTCTCAGAAAAGGGGAATGAAAACACCAAAAAAGGAGGTGATCATGCCCTCCCTGACATCTCAGGAAGGGAGATGAAAACATGAAAGAGAAATGGGGAATCAAACCAGATTAGTGGGTTTCTGAAGGGTCTCACTTGAAACAGGTATACACAAATCCATCAACAAGGAAGGTATTACACAAGTACATACTAGTAGTAGTATACAAGTACAGGCTAGTAATGATGTAACAAACAACATGAATCAACACGAGGAATTATACATGTCCATAATTCCTAGAAATAGTCCAAAACCAATCTATTGTCCATTACTTCATGTCTCAGGGAATCCAATGATTCTTGCAGGTTTTGAAGTCCTGCAACAGTCTCATTATCAGCCATGCTCTTTCAGTGTCAGATGTTTCTTAGGTGTTTTCCTTTATTTCAAGGTTTTTTCTCTTTTTCTGTCTCTCTCCAATGGACAAGGCGAATATGGCTTGTTGGCACCCATCTGATTCCTTCTCCATCTGTAAAGACATAAGCAAACCCTCTCTCCCAAGCAGTTAATCTATTTAATCCCTTCCATTTACCACTTTCTGGATCTCTCCTCTTTATCTGGCAATTACATTGGAGCTGCATGCACTGGACACTGCCCTTCTGTTGGGTTAAAAAGCCTGTATTCTCCCCAGTTGTAATCCCTTTCTCCATCTGATTGTTTCTCTACCGATTGATCATATCAGAGTCCTGAACTTCTAAATACTCTCTGGGTGTAACCTTGGCTGCCATCATGCCCATCTGTTTTTTGTTTGAGATCTTGGAGCTGGGCCCCACATCTCATTTACCTGGGTCAATCTACATTCTGAGGCCCAGTGTAAGCCCTTGTTGCATTTTGGACGTAGGGTTTTGGATCTTATTCTCCTTTCTCACTCTATTTCTATGCCTCTATTAAGCTTTCAAATGCCCTACTTTACCACACTGAAAACATTGATGAGTCTCTCTGGGAGTCCCTTATATATAATATTTCTTCATCATGTTAGAAGTGTTTTTTCAAGACTTCAGACTCTCCTAGATTTTATAACAGGACCAAGTTCTGTCTCCTTATTAGATGATGTGTACAGGCCCTGGTAACAATTTACTATAATGAAAATGTAAAAAATGTGAACATTGTTTCTATCACTTCTCACAAGCTGAGTTAATGTGCTTTATGTTAATTTCTCCAGGTCCTCTGGAAAAATGGTTGTTTATTAATTTGATCAAACTTATTAAGCTTTTCAAAGTTGTTTACAATGTTGTCCTTATCAATATTGTTTACTTTATATTTTTTCAATCCATGCTACTTAGGGTCTTTGAAATCATCTCTTTTATTATTTTTAAGGTCCAATAATATTCCAATACATTCATATATTACAATCATCAAAGAAACAATAAAAGGTACACCCTTAGATTCTAGCCCTTAATTCTCTCTCTTTATAATTTCCTTTTCAGGAACAAAAGCTGATTGTGACTTGTGACTATTGTGAGTATTTTCAGTATTGTATTGTGACTCTCTCCAATATTAGTTCCCCCTTCCTCCACATTTTCATTTGCTGTCCTATTGAATTTGTGTGTGTTCAACTTTCTTTTTTCATTTTTAGATAAAAATGGAGGCCATCCTTTGCTCAATACCCTACCATTATTTCCCAAAATAGATAAAAAGGAAAACAAAACAAAATATAAGGTAGTCAAGTATTATTCACATACATGCACACACACTCATACCCACACCCACAATTATGAAAAATATTAAGTTCTACCACATTTCTTTCCATATCAAATGTAACTTTTTTTTACTCTCCTTCTTTCCCCTCTTAAAGCTCCTAGAGCAGAAAAAAAGTCTATATACTACATTTCAAGAAAGATAAACAAAATCTGTTCAGATTTATTAGAACTAGAAAGTAAAGGAAAGATAGAAAGAATCCATTGGTCACTGCTTGAAATAAATTATAAAAGGAAAAATATCCCAAAAAAGCCATAAACTAAATTCTTCTTTCTTTCTTTCCTTCCTTCCTTTCTTCCTTCCTTCCCTCCCTCCCTTCCTCTCTTCTTCTCCTCCTCTTCCTCTTCCTCATCCTTCTTCTTCTTCTTCTTTTCTTTTTCTTCTGTATTTTTTAAAATTAAAAAACCAAAATAGACAAAAAGGAAAACAAAACAAAATATAAGATAGTCATGTGCCCAGCAGAAAACCTTAAATGGAGTCACAAAGACTTTTGTACTTGACTGAAAATGAAATAAACAAATGTGCCAAATAGTATACTAAGTGCTAAGGATCCAAAGTCAGTAAAAAGTTTCTGCCCTCAAAGAGCTCACAATCACAAGACCATATAAAAATAATTAGGTACAAAAAAGTTCTATACATTATAAATTGGAAATAATGAATAGAAGAAAAGTACTAAAATTAGCGTAAGTAGTTGTATTAGATCCCAAGTTCCTGATTTCTAAGTAAATGTTCATTTTATCACAGCACACCACACTACACTATACTACACTGCACTGCACTACATGTGCCATCTAGATACAATGTGATGTAACAGAAATTGTGATGGACTTGAAGTCAGGAAAGACTTAGATGATTCCATTCTGCATAACTATTACTTAACTTTTTTGAGACTCAGCATACTTATTTGTAAAATGAAGATAGAACACTTATAAGAATTACTTTACAGGATTATTGAAAGTTTCAAATGAAGTCATCTGTATAAGTTTTTTGTGTATGTTTTTTTTAATGATACATAAGCATTAGCTGATATAAGCTGGTTGATTTTAGAAAACATGAAAAGACTGGCATGAACTAATAAAGAATAAAATGACCAAAATCAAGAGAACATTGTATAGAGTAACACTACTATTGTTCTAAGAACAATTGTGAATGACTGTCATTTTTATTATTATAAATACTCAAATCAGCTACAGAGGACCTATGAAAGAAGATGCTATCCACCTTCAGAGAAATAATTGATAATAGAATGTATAATACATATATAAATTCATATACAGACATATTAGAAGTGAGGGAGGAAGAAAATGTGTAGCAGACAACAAAAGGAAAACTCAAAAGGATAGAAAAATAAGGTTCCTTTGGAAACAATGTGTTGTGTAGTATTTATTACAGAGTTTTTTTTTTTTTTTTTTAAGTAAACACTGTGAAATGGATATTTATGGTTTCATTTTGAATCCTCTTTCTGTGCTGTGCTATGTACAAATGTTGGGGGGGGTGTTGTCTTTTTATATTTAAGTTCAAAATGAATAATTTTTTTAGTTGTCAAACAATATGTTAACTTTGAACTTCTAATTCCTAAGCAAAAAGTAACTTTGGTCTGTTTCCTCCCTCTTTGTTCTCCTTAGCTGGATGAAAGCACAAATTAGAAATCTAGGATAATATTTTATTTTATTATTTTTTATGTATACATATTTATACAGTTATCTTGTTGCACAAGAAAAATCAGATCAAGAAGGAAGAAAAAGAATAATTAAGAAAGAAAACAAAATGCCAGCAAATAACAAGAGAGAGTAAGAATGCTATCTTGTGTTCCACATTCTGTTCCCATGGTTCTGTTCTCTTTCTGGGTGTAGATGGCTCTCTTCATCACTGCACAGGTGGGAACTGGTTTGAATCATCTCAATGTTGAAGAGAGCCACATCTGTCAGAATTGATCATCATATAAGTCATATAGGTTGTTGCCATGTATAATCATCTCCTGGTTCTGCTCATTTCACTTAGCATCAGTTCATGTAAGTCTCTCCAACTCTCTCTACAATCATCCTGCTGGTTGTTTCTTACAGAACAATAGTATTCCATAGCATTCATATACCAGAATTTATTCAGCCATTCTCCAATTGAAGGGCATCCACTCAGTTTTTAGTTTCTTGCCACTACAAAGAGGGCTGCCACAAATATTTTTGCACATGTGGGTCCCTTTCCCTCCTTTAGGATCTCTTTAGGATATACTCCTAGTAAAAACACTGCTGGATTAAAGGGTATGCACAGTTAACTTTTTGACCATAGTTCCAAATTCCTCACCAGAATGGTTGGATCCATTTACAATTCCACCAAAAATGTATCAGTGTCCTAGTTTTCCCACATCCCCTCCAATATTCGTCATTATCTTTTCCTGTCATCTTAGCCAATCTGTGTAGTGATATCTCAAAGTTGTCTTAATTTGCATTTCTCTGATCAATAGCGATTTGGAGCATCTTTTCATGTGGCTACAAATAGTTTTAATTTCTTCATCTGAAAATTGTCTGTTCATATCCTTTGACCATTTATCAATTGGAGAATGGCTTGAACTATTATAAATTTGAGTCAATTCTCTATATATTTTAGAATGAGACAATTAGATCCTTTGGATCTAAAAATGTTTCCCCAGTTTATTGCTTCCCTTTTAATCTTGTCTACATTAGTTTTGTTTATATAAAACCTTTTTAACTTAGTAAAATCAAAATTATCTATTTTATGATCAATAATGACCTAGTTCTTCTTTGGTCACAAATTCCTTCCTCCTCCACAAATCTGAGAGGTAAACTATCCTATGTTCTTCTAGTTTATTTATAGTATCATTCTTTATGTCTAGATCATGAACCCATTTTGACCAGCAGTTTTTGTCAAATAATGAATTCTTATCCCAAAAGCTAGGGTCTTTGGGTTTATCAAACACTAAATTGCTATAGCTATTGACTATTTTGTCCTGTGAACCTAACCTATTCCACTGATCAACTAGTCTTTTTCTTAGCCAGTACCAAATGGTTTTGGTAACTGTTGCTTTATAATATAGTTTTAGATCTGGTACAGCTAGACTACCTTCATTTGTTTTTCTCTTTATTAATTCCTTTGAAATTCTTGACCTTTTGTTCTTCCAGATGAATTTTGTTGTTATTTTTTCTAGGTCAGTAAAATAGTTTCTTGAGAGTCTGACTGGCATAGCACTAAATAAATAGATTAGTTTAGGGAGTATTGTCATCTTTATTATATTCGCTTGACCTATCCACAAGCACTTGATATTTTTCCAATTGCTTAGATCTGAATTTATTTGTGTGGAAAGTGTTTTGTAGTTTTGCTTATATAGTTCCTTACTTTCCCTTGGCAGATAAATTAGGATAATATTTTAAACTTACTTCTTCCAGTAGAGTGGAAGCAGGATATAGGGGATCACAGTATGATCAGAAACTACTATCATAACTATCAATATCATTGTTGTGACTGCAAGGTTAATCAAAATAGTAGAATCACCAATCTCAAGATTTGTCACTTCCATGCCCCAAAAAGCAGTACTTTTTTGTAGTTCAGTTTAATCTAAAAATTTAATCGGAAACTGCAAAACTGAGAAGAAATGCTATTCAAATGTTTTAAAGGCTAACCCTAACCCTACTTGACTTTTACAAATCTGGCAAGCATTGGTGGATAGGAATGATGATGTAATTCTGACTGCCATTTCTTACTATGTCTTTTTAATGCTTCAAAGTTTCTTAATTTTCATGTTCTTCATAGCCAATTTAGACCATTCCATATGTTAATTTATTAAATTTGAATACAATGTGGAGCATAATTATCAATTATATTCCCTTGCCTTTGCCTAACTCCAGAAAGGAAATATTGCATCTCCTTACCCTTTTTCAGAGTAACAGTTCAAAATCCATTTCTTTTCCTCTCATTCCCTTTAGTCTGTCTTCTAACTCTGTTATCAACTGAAACTGTAATATTCTCTTCTCTAAATGTTCTCTGGGAGCAGGTTTCTTGGGGAGCTTTTGGAAGCAACTTTTGTTTCAGTTCAGATCAATAATCACCTCAATGCAGCCAGGAGTTAAAATTCAAATCCTTTATTGTCTCCTTCAAAATAGCCTGGTTAGTTTTTTTAGAGGTCTCTCTCTCAACTTGGTTCTGAGAGCTCTTGTTGCTAGTCCTTTAGCTCTTCCAGCTTCTGCCTCTAGCTCAACTCCGACTCCAAAGCCTCCAGCCAACACAATAGTGAAAGTTGGAATGAATCTGACTCCTCCTCCTCCAAGAGTGGAATTATGCTTCTCTCTGGGCTTGTGGGAGCTCCTCTTAGACTTGTGAATCTTCTCCACTGAATCCTAACTTGTGAATCTCCTCTAGTGGGCTCCTCCTCTTATATGCTCTCTTAAAAGTGTGAAAGGCGTTAACTTTGAACTAGAGAACTGTTAAGTACCATGCTAAATTAGACAACCAACTCAGCACCTTGGAAATACTATGTTGTGATCGACAATCAGTCTCCATAGTTCTCTCTCTGGATCTGTTAGAATTGTCTTGAATCACCTCATTGTTGAAAAGAGCCAAGTCCATCATAATTAATCATCACATAATCTTATTGACAGCAATATTGTTTTAAGAACTACTTTGAGTGAATATTCTGATGCCAGTTAAGAGGTAACCAATGGAAATTCCTGGTTATTGAACTGGAGCATCACCCATTGTATCAGACATACATATTTTTCCTATACATTCCTTTTTGACATAGCATAGTAATTCCTTATTTGTAGCAAATGATTTCAGGTGATGTCAAAGATAATGGGCAACTGATTCAAAGGAGTACACTCTTGTCAAGAAATTTACTCCCCAACTTCACTAATGTGTTATAAAGAAAAACTGGCTTTATCTCTTCTTTTAATTCCTCTTCCATTGCACATATTTTCTTTCCTTTGGCCTTTCAGCAAGGTGAAAAAAGGAATTTATCTTCCCTCTCTGCCCTTTCACATCCTAGGCAAATAGTTTTCATTTCACTTATTTTGAAGTAGGAAAATGCCTTAGCCAACTTGAGTTCATTGCTTCTTTCAGCCTTGTCATTTCCTTCTCTGAGAACAAGTTAGTCCCCTGGAAAAGATATATTTCCATTCTTAATGTCTACCTTGTAAGTTTAAATGTTAGTCATTCTATTAAAGAATTTGAGCTGGGTTATCAGTGTATCTCTGTGTATGTTGTCATTAAGGATATAGAAGTTGAGAACAAACACAGCCTAGTTAATATAGAAGATTTATCAAGCATTCATACCAGAGGAATAGAGTGGAGAAGCAATGACTGAGAATTCTTCCCAGCAATTTACAAATACAATGGTATTATCTGTATCAACTTTTTAAGCCAGTTTAAGTAATAATCAGCTCCCATATACAGTATGCATGCTGTCAAGATATGTGTATGAATAAAAGAAACAAGATAATTGGGTCATGGAACAGGTGATACTTGAACCTCACTCTCACTAGAATTGGATAAAATAAAGAATTCAGCTAGTCCTGCTGAGCACTTGGCTTAATGACACTCAACGGCCTCCAGTTATCAGGACAAAAGAATTTATCTCCATCCATTCAACAACAGATTAGATTAGATTCTCCTTTAGTTTTAATCAGAAATAAGCTCTCCCAGTTCCACTTAAAATAGAAGAGAATGTTACTGGCCAATCTCACCAGCCCTGTTCTTCAGAGATAATTGACCTAGAAAGATGTCTTTAAATGAGGAAGTAAAAAGCAGAAACATGAAACTGATATTAACAATTTGCTATTAACAGAAAAATAATACTTCTTTCTTTCCCTCTTTGATTTTATTGAGAGATATAGTCTCTCAATATGACACTGAATCACGAATGGATAAGACAAATGTTTCATCAAGGGTTTTTAACTACAGGGCTTATGATGAGAAACAACATAAGTGGAAGAGATCAATTGATGCCATTGATATGAGCCACTGGATACTTTGGTAAATCTACCTCACAGAAAACTTCTCAGAAAGCTTCACAGAAAAAGTAAATAGCAGAAAAAAGTAAAATTATCCATTTCACTGATCCATCAAATTATACATCTTTCTCATACAACTATATGTGTTTTTCTGGTCGTCAAAAGTTCTTTTAGGTATGCTGGAATGGATGGGACTTCTAGCAGTTCAGGTGATAGCAAAGATCTTCCTTTTCTGCTAAAATCTTTTACAAAATAGATCTTAATATAACATTTAAGTTATATCCAGGTGAAATAGGAAGAGTTGTTGTGCCAAAGTTCCCTTTTAATATCATGACCCAGTTTCTCCAATTGTCTTATTTAGTTATTCCGCCTCAGGTTATAACCTTTCCCTCTTAATGTTTGATGAGATAAAGGTCTACCTCAGTTGCTCTGCCCCAAAACCCCAGGCTATAATCATTTCCTCTTAAATGATTGATGAGATGAAGGTTTTATATCTTTAGGTTATAGACATTCCTTCTTAATGTTTGACAGGATAAAGGTTTATCCATTTTAGATGTCATTAGAATATCAGTAACTTCCCTCCATTGTGTCATCCTAAGGGCCTCCCCAACCTAATGGTTGTCCCCACCTAAATACCTCCCCCATTATGTCACTGTTCTTGTTATCCTATTAAAAAAGCTTCCTGTCCCAGTACTCAGGGCTGGACTCTTTGAAATGATAATCTCATCCAGCCCTGGGACCAAGATCCATCTGGTCCCAGTATCTCTCTCCATTTAATAAACTATTGAACTGGTCTCTAACCTTTGTCTTACTCAGTTTCTTTGGCATTACAGTTAGCTCAAACCTTATATCTCCATTATTAAAGCATCAAATTGGGAACTTTTTAGACCAGAGAACTGACATTTCTAGGCTAGCCAACTGTCTTATTAATATATACAAGAAATTCAAATATAAATTGAAAAATTAGAAAACTATGAACCTAGTTTTTATGCTTAGCACTGTTCATTCCCCCTTCAGGAGGAGAAGATTCTGCTAAGAAACTAATAATAGAACATTTTTTATAAGGTGAATTCTAATGTGCAACTGAATTCTTTTCAAATTTTTATTTTAAGTAAAATTGTAGTAAAGGTGTTGGAATTGTAATAAAGGAGGGAGGAGATGGAGAGAGAGAAGAGAAAGCAGAAGAAGAGGAGTAGGATGAGAAAAAGGAGGAGGAAGAAGAGGATAAATGTGGGGAAATAGGATGGAGGGAAATACACAGGTAGTAATCATAACCACAAATATGAATGGGATGAATGCACCCATAAAATGAAAGTGGATAATAAAAAAGATATATTAAAAACCCAAATCCCAAAATATGTTGTTTTCAGGAAACACACTTAAAACATACAAACATGCACAGAGTTAAAATAAAAGATTGAAATAGAATCTATAATGTTTCAGTTGAAGTAAAAAAAAGAAAAAAAGGAAGGGTAGCAAAGCAAAAACAAAAAGAGACACAATTAAAAGAGAGAAGCAAGCAAGTCAACTACATGTTGCTAGATCATAGACAATGAAGTAATATCAATACTAAACATTATATGCATCAAATGGTATAGCATACAAATTCTTAAAGGAGAAAATAAACAAGATATAGGAGAAAAGAGAAATTTTGTCCTAGTGAGGGACCTCAGCTTTCCTTCTCAGAACTAGATAAAAGTAAAATAAATTTAAAAAAAAAAAAAAACAAAAAAAAAACAAGAAAGCAGTTAAGATGAATAGAATTTTAGAAGAGTTATAAATGACAAGCCTTTGGAAGCATTTGAATGGGAATAGAAAGGAAGCTCTATATGACAATTACACAAAAAACTAATCATGTATTTAGGCATGAAAAGCTCAAACCCAATGTAGAAAAGCAAAAATATTAAATTTATACTTTTTAGGCATAATGCAATACCAAATACTTTCAATAAAAGACTATGGAAACATGGATTACAAATTAATTGGAAATTAAATAATTGAATCCTAAAGAATGAGCGGGTTGAATAACAAATTATAAAAGCAGTCAATAATTTTATTAAAGAGAATAACAACAATGAAACAACATGCTGCAATTTATGGGATGAAATAGAAATAGTACTTAAGCAAAAAGAAATGTCTATCTTCAAAAGCTTAGATAAGGGGTTCTCAAATTTTTGTTTTCAGTATCTTTATCCTATTAAAAATTATTGAGGATCTCTTCACAGTGTTTTTGTTTGTCTGGATTATATTTATAGACATTTACTATATTGGAAATAAAAACTATTTTTGAATTTGTAGACCTTCTAAAAGAGTTTCAGAGATCCCCAGGATTCTCTAGACCATACTTTGCAAACTACTGGTTTAGATCAATAAAATAGAGAAAGATCAAATTGAGGACGTGGTTATGCAATTAAAAAAACTAGGAAAAGAGCAGATTAAAAACACACAATTAAACACTGAATTGAAAATCCCTTTTCTGAATATGAATTTTTATTATTCATAAATAAGAAAGATATAGCTTCAATATTGTTAACTTTCTTGAAAATTTAAAAGATTTTTTTTTGAGATTCTTCTGTTTAATTATTTTATTTTATTTTTTACTATGTCAATTTGTTAAATACCTATTATTTCCTAGGGACTATGCCAGATATGATTCCAGATGCTAAAGATTAAACAAACAAATGAACAAAATGAAATAATACCAATCTCAAGGTTCCAAAAGTTCTTGTTAAAGAAAAATTATCATCCCCTATAGTTTGTGGTACTGGGTTATTAAATAATATATTTCTATATATACATTTCTATTCATTTATCTACTTTATTAAATTAATAATTTTGAAAATTATCTATTTTGCAGTATAGCTTGAGCTCTGACACAACCAAAACTACTCTCCTTCCTACTTTTTTTCATTATTTCTTTTTATATTCTGGACACTTCATTCATTCAAAAGAATTTTTTCCCTCTCATTCTACAAAACATATCTTTGGCAATATTATCAATGTTGTATCAACTTCATAAAATAATTTGATTAGTATTTGTGGTGTTCTCTTTTTTCTAAAATATAATTGTTCTTTCCGGGGTTTCTTGGGGAGATTTTCTGGAGGCAGCCTTAGTTTCGGTTCAGAGTAATAATCAACTCAAACGCAGCCAGGAATTAAAATCCAAATCTTTATTGTCTCTTCCAAAATAATCCAGTTAGCTTTCTTTGGTTCCGAGAGCTCTCGTTGCTAGTCTTTTTCCTCTGCCAGCTTCTGCCTCTAGCTCAACTCCAACTCCTGGCAATCTTCCGAACTGAACTCACTTCACTAACTCAGCTCTTTTTATGCTCTTTTAGAGGTGTAAACTCAAAGGTTGACTCCTCCTCCAAGAGTGGGATTACAGGAGGCATGAATTCACAAAGTTACAAACTTAACTTTGTGAATCTCCCATATTTGTGAACTCCATTGTGTGAGCTCTAATGTGTAAACTTTCTTAAAGGTGTGAGCTCTAATGTGTGAACCAATTATAAGCATTGTTTCTATCAATACCAAGGAGTTATCACCTTGTTTCAAGTTCTGGCCCATAACAAGTATTGTAATTTTTATTATACTAATGTGGCTCAGTAATGAACTCTGAATTCTAGTTTTTTCAATTTATTATTTTCATTAAAGTTGTTTTATAATTTTTATAATTTTAAAATTATAATATTTTATAATATATATATATATATATGTATATATATATATAATTTGTATATAATTAATGTTTTATAATTATATTTATATAAGTCCTATATGTGGTTTGGAGTCAGCTAGATGACACAATGGATAGAGCACCAGCTCTGGAGTCAGGTCAACCTGGGTTCAAATCTGGTCTCAGACACTTAACAAAGAACTCATTAGATATGTGACCTCAGACAAATCGCTTAACCCCAACTGCCTTGCTTTCCCCCCAAAATTGAAGGAATCTCAGAGGCCATCTAGTGTTAATGTGATTTGATTAGGTAGCTCCCAGCTAGGTAATACATTTTGTTATTACCTGAAATTTCTTTTTAGCTCTTTCTCTTAGTTTTTGTTAATGTTATATATAGAGATTCTTCCAGTGAAGTTGTGTGTGTGTGTGTGTGTTTTTTTTTTTTAATGGAAATAGACTGCCCAGTTACCACATACTTGAAATTCTCATCATACTGACCAAAGAATAAGACATCTATTTATTTCTTCCAATACAAAATTATACAAAAAACTCATTCAGAAGACTAAATAGGAAAGGTGACGGCTAGCAAATACAACATAATATATTCAAATAGCCAAAAGCCTTATAGGGTAACCAGAGATAAGTTAGAGATGTGATCTCTCGGAGACAAGCTGCTGCAAGGATATGTCACAAAACTCAACAAAAAATATGGCTTCCCTGAAATAGTCCCAGAGTGGCCAGGAAGCTTGCAAGGATGGAGACCTTAGAAAATTACTAAAAGTGACAACAACTAGTGTGGCAAACAGGTCACACTGAGATCTGTTATGCTAAAATTGTATTTTTTTTAATCAGTCTCTGACCACCACCTTCCTTCTGTTTAATATAGTAAATAAGTTTGCAAGGAGCTAGTACAAAAGTACAATAGAAGGAAGATTGCATTGAAATGCTGGGATCCTAGAGAGCTGAGAATGCCTAGGATCACACAGCCAGGAAGTGTTAAGTGTCTGAGACCAGATTTGAACTCAGGTCGTCCTGACTTCAGGGCTGATGCTCTATCCACTGTGCCACCTAGCTGCTGCAGTCTATTTATTTTTAGTACGCATTGCTTTATGAATAATGTTGGGAGAGAAAAATCAGACCAAAAGGGAAAAAACCATGGGAAACATAAAAACATAGAAAAAAAGAAGTGAACATAGAATATGTTGATTTACATTTAGTCTTAAATTTTTTGTATTTGCAGATGCAGATGGCATTTTCTGTCCAAGTCTATTGGGATTGCTTTTGATCATTGAAATGCTGAAAAGAATCAAATCTTTCATAGTTAGTTGATCATGGCACATTCTTGCTGTTATGGTGTACAGTGTATTCCTGGTTTTGCTTGTTTCACTCAGCATCTTTTCAGATCTTTTTATAATCAGCTTTTTCATCATTTTTTATATAACAATAATATTCCATTACCTTCATGAAACAAAGCTTGTTCAGTATTCCCCAAATGATTAGCATCCACTTCTTTTCCAATTCTTTGCTGCCACAAAAAAAGCTCCTATCAACATTTTTGCCCATGTGGATCTTTTCCCCTCCTTTATGATTTCCTTGGGGCCCAGTAGTGGCACTGCTGGATCAAAGAGTATGCACAGTTTTATAACCCTTTGGGCATAGTTCCAGATCACCAGAATGGTTGGATTGTTTCACAACTCCATCAACAATGTGTTAGTGTCCCAGTTTTCCCACATCTCCGCCAACATTTATCATTGTCTTTTCCTGCCATCTTAGCCAATCTGAGAGATATGAGGTAGTACCTTAGAGTTTTAATTTGCATTTTATTAGAGTCATTTTTTCAGATGATTAGAAATGGTTTTAATTTCTTCATCTGAAAATTGTCTTTTCATATCCTTTGATCATTTATCAATTGGGGAATGATTTGTATTGTTATAAATTTGATACAGTTCTTTATATATTTTAGAAATGAGACCTTTATCAGAAATACTGGCTATAAAGATTTTTTCCCCAGCTTTATCCTTCCCTTATAATCTCATTTTTCTTGGTCTTGTTTGTGCAAAACCTTTTTAATTTAATGTAATCAAAGTTGTCTATTTTGCCTTTCATAATGTTCTCTAGTTCTTTTTTGGTCATGAATTCCTTCTCCAAATATCTGATAGGTAAATTATCCCTTGTTGTTGTGATTGGGAGCTACCTGCCAGTGGCTGCTGGATGGAGATCTAACTCAGGCCTATAGAATTTATCTCTTCATGTGAGAGGATGATGATGATACAAGGAGACTGAGAGGTCTTTGCGTTGTCTGACCTCTCCTCTTCCCTCTTGCCTCCAATTTATTTCATTCTCCATCCACAAGGATGTGTCAGCAAAGACTGCTTTACAACTCCTTCAGATGTTATGATTCACAGCTGTGGAGACTCTTGGAGAATTGACCTAGGTGGAGAAGTGATGAAAGCAGGAGAGCCACCACAAGGATGGTCAAGGATTGAGTTGGGAATCTTTCTGTTCTGTGTCTGAGTCTCTGAATCTGAGATGGAGCTTGAGCACACACACTCTTTTCCAATTCCCTCAACCCTTAAATACCTTAGTACGATTACATCACTACAGCACACTGAGCATATGCCAACTATAGAACCATTACATTACCATATCACACTAAGTTTATGTGAACTAGAGAACCATTATCTCATCAATCACACTGAGTAAACACCCTGCTCTATCCTTTGCTTCAAGTAGAACACAGGTGGTCACACCCTCCTTGACTTCTCATGAAAAAGTGTGAACACCAAAGGAAATGGGGAGCCAAACCAAATATTCTCAGTGGGGTTCTCTGGACTAAAGGGTCTTATACCTTATCCAGAGTTCCCCCACTATCTGCAGCCTTATACACCTTATACACCCTAATTCCTTTGATTTCTTTTTCTTTTCTTATTGCTAAAACCAACATTTCTAGTACAATGTTGAATAATAGTGGTGATAATGGGCATCCTTGTTTCACTCCTGATCTTATTGGGAATGCATCCATTTTCTCTCTATTACAAATAATTCTTGCTGTAGGTTTTAGATAAATACTGCTTATTATTTTATGGAAAGGACCCTTTATACCTATGTTCTGTAGTGTTTTTAATAGGAATGGGTGCTGTATTTTGTCAAAAGCTTTTTCAGTATTTGTTAAGATAATCACATAATGTCTACTGTATTCTTTTTGACATGGTCAATTATGTGGGTGGTTTTTCTGATATTGAACTAATGGCCTAAATTCATCAGGCCATACAGCATATAATCCTTGTGATATTTTGCTGTAATTACCTTGTTAGTATTTTGTTCAAAATTTTTGTATCAATACTCATTAGAGAAATTGATCTAGAATTTCTTTTCTCTGCTTTAGTTGTTTCTGGTTTAGATATCAGCACCATATTTGTGTCATAAAAGTTGTTTGGTAGGGTTTCTTCTTTGCCTATTTTTCCTATAGTTTATATAATATTGGAATTAATTGTTATTTAAACATTCAGCAGAATTCTTTTGTGAATCCTCCTAGCCGTGAGGATTTTTTTCCTATAATTTGTGGTTTGTTCAATTTCTTTTTTCTAAGATAAGGTTATTTAGGGATTTTATTTCCTGATTGGTTAAGCAAAGCAACTTATATTTTGATAAAAAATCATCAATTTTACTCAAATTGTCAGCTTTATTAGCATGTATTTGGGCAAAATATGTCTTTTGCTTTAATTTCTTCTTCATTTCTTCTTTCATTTTTGATACTGGGTATTTGGTTTTCTTCTTCTTCTTTTTTTTTTTTTTTAAATCAAATTAACTAGTGGTTTATCTATCATGTTGGTTTTTTCATAAAGCCAATTTCTAGATTCATTTATTAGCTCAATAGTTTGTTTTGTATTTTGTTTCTGTTTTTTACTTTCAGTCTTATTAATTTTACCTTTGATTTTCAAGATTTCCAATTTTGTGATCAATTGAAAATTTTTAATTTGGTTTTTTTTAAAAGCATTTTTTTGGGTTGGGGGTACATGCCTAATTCATTGATCTGTTCTTGTTGAGCTAACAAATTAGAGACATAATTTTTCCCCTAAGTACTGCTTTGATTGTATCACACACATTTTGGTATGTCATCTCATTGTTGTCATTCTCTTTAATGAAATGATTCTTTCTATGATTTGTGCTTTGACCCACTTATTCTTAAGGATGAGATTATTTAATTTCCAATTTTAATTTATATTTCCACTGCTCTTTGTTGAATGTAATTTTTATTGCATTATGATCTGAAAATAATCTTAATATTTGTCTTTTTGCATTTGATTTTGAGGTTTTTATGCCCTATTACATGGTTTATTCATCCTCATCCCACTCCCATTTACTTAATCTCCTCCTCTCCTACTTCTGTGTCAGATAAAATAGATTTCTAGAGTCAACTGATTGTGCATATTATTGCCTCTTTGAGTCAATACAGATGAGAGCTAGATTCAAATGATACTCATCTTCCTCCACACTGTAACAGGTCTTTCTCATTTCTTCATGTGAATTATTTCACTCCATTCTATATCTCCTTTCCTTCTGCACCCAGTGTATTCCTCTTTCTCATCACTTAATTTATTTTATACCATTCCTTCAAATTCATCTTATACCTATAACCTGTCTATGTGTATTCCTTCTGACTGTACTATAAGTGAAACCATTATTAAAAACTACAAATTTAATTGTTCCATGTGGGATGTAAACAATTTAACTCCATTGAATCCTTTATATATTTTTTGTACCTGTTTATGCTTTTCTTGGATCAAATTTTATATTTAGTTCTGATCTTTTCCTTAAAATTTTTTGAAACCCTTCTTTTCATTAAATGATCACTTTCCCCTTTGAAGTATTATCTTTGATAATGACAGGGAGATGATTCTTGCAGTCCTAATGCCTTTGTCCTCTGGAACATCATGTTTCTTGAGTTACAGTCTTTTAATAATGCAACTGCCAGGTCCTCTATAATTCTGATTGTGATTCTCAAATATTTGTTTTCTTCCTAGGCACTTGTAGTCCTTTTTCCTTGACTTAATAGTTCTGAAATTTTACTATTATGTTCCCTGGAATTTTCATTTGGGGAATCTCTTTCAGAAGGTGATTGGTGGATTCTTTCCATTTCTATTTTACTCTCTAGTTCTAGAATATCAGAACAGTTTTCCTTGACTTGAAAGATACTGTTCAGGTCCTTCTTTTGATTGTGACTTTCAAGTAGTTCATTTATTCTGATATTGTTCTCCTGGATCTGTTTTTGAAGTTGATTGTCTTTCCTATGAGGCATTTTACTTTTTCTTGCATTTCTTTTTCATTCTTTTGAATTTATTTGATTGATTCTTGATGTCTCATATAATCATTACCTTCCACTTGCCCAATTCTAACTTTAAGGTATTAATTTGTTCAATTAGCCTTTATACTTTTTTTTGCCTTTTGGTCAATTTTCCAAGCTATTGCCTTTTTTTTTTCATAATTCTCTTTCATCACTCTCATTTTTGTTTCCAATCTTTCTTCTACCTCTCTTACATGATTTTTAAGTTCCTTTTATTGAACTGTTTCATGAGTTCTTTCTGGGCTTGAGACCATTTCTTGTTTATCTTTGAGGTTTTGTCCATTGTTGCCCTCTTCTGGTTTTTTTCCTAGGGCTACATTGAAGCAAGTGGTGTTCTGGCTGGAGGAGGCCTGCTTGCTTAGGGCTGTGCTGAGGTCGGTGGAAGTATGGCTGCTGGAGGACTGCTGTTTCACAGAGGCTATCTGAAATATATGGTCATTCTTGAAGCTAGAATCTGTTGGCTTTCCTGGTTTTGCCAAGATACATGGGAAGTCCTGGTGTTGGTTCATCATCCTGGGATTCAGGATCTCCTTCTGAGGTTTGGTTTCCTGCTGACTCCTCAGAGTCTATCATGGAGCTTCTTGTCTTATACCAAGCCTCCCTTTACCTGTATAAGAGTGTTAATCTTCCAAGTTTCCTGAACTAAAAGATTAATTCACTTTGTTTCCTTGCTGGTTCCACTGCTCCAAATTCTGGTTTATAGCCCTTTTTTATGGTTGCCATGAGGTAAACTTGGGAGGGTTACAGGGATTCACTGCCATCTTGGCTCCTGAAAGTCTTAATTTCTATTTTTTCCCTCTAAATATTACACTCAGTTTTGCTTGATTCTTTGATCTAATTTTACTTCCTTTCATTTCTAGCATATAGCAAACCAAATTCCTTTATTCTTTTAATGTGGAAACTGTTAAATTTTGTATGATCTTAGCTTTTAGATCCAAAAGATCTAAATTGTATTTTTCTGGCTGTTGCAATATTTTTTCCTTAAAATGATCAGTCTAAAATTTGGCTATAATTCTTGGAAGTTTTCATTTGGGGCTCTTCTTCAGTTGGTGAGCAGTGGGTTTCTTTAATTTCTATTTGCCTTCTGGATCTAAGACAACAGGGAAATTTTCCTTTATAAGGTCTAAGGGTGTGATGACCACACTAGCACCCCAGACACCCCAGAATCAGCCGGAGTCAGTATAAGCAAAAGTCATTAGTCTTTATTCTTGATCTTTAGATGCAGGATTGAACAGGATGGAAGCAGAATCTCTGGGACTGTCTTCTTCCTCTTCTACCGCAAAGAGTGACTCTGGCTAGTCTTACTCCACCCCCTAATCCCTCCTACAATGCTCTGTATAAACTAATCATTGACCCAGCACAGGATAGTGGAAAGGACCATTTTCCCAGCATATGCTCATAGAATATTGTCCAATCAGTAATTAGCCCTAAGTGCTTGAACCAACCTCAGTGCAAAGACTCAAGAGTTTCAGCCCTCTACATCAAGGCATCTAGGTGGTGCAGTGGTTAGAGCACCATCCTGAAGTCAAGAGAACCTGAGTTCAAATCTGGTCTCAAACACTTAACGTGTCCTAGATGTGTGACCCTGGGCAAGTCATTTAACCCCAACTGCCACAGCAAAAAAAAAAGAAAGAAATATGATGTCTAGGCTTTTTTTTTTTTTTTTTTTTTTATCATGTCTTTCAGGTAATCCAATAATTCTAAAGCTACTTTTCTTCAATGTACTTTACTGGTCTGTTGATTTTTCAATGAGATATTTCACATTTTCTTCTTTTTATTTTTTTCATTCTCTTTACTTTGTTTTATTGTTTATTGAGGTCTTACGGAATCATAAGCTTCTACTTGTCCAATTCAAAATTTTAAGGAATTATTTTTTTCACTCAGCTATACTTTTTTTTTTTTTAATTTAACCAATTTGGCTTTTTAAGGAGTCTTTTCCTCATTGAATTTTTTCACTTCCTTTTCCATTTGTTCTATTCTGAATTTTAAAACTTTTCTTCTGAATTTCCTTTTTTTACTATCATTCCAAATCTGTTTCTAAAGTCATCATTTTTTCAATATTTTTTGTGCCTCTTTTACCAAGCTATTAATTCTTTCTTGAATCATTTTCATTTCCTTTCCTAATTTTCTCTCTACCACTCTTATTGCTAGTATTAGTGTTGCTACTAAAAAGCTACTAAAAACTATACTCTTGCTAGTATTAAGTTCAGCATTTTCTTTCAGTCTTTGGTTGTAGTACATTGTTGCCTTTCTAAATTTATGTCTTAGTGTTCTCTGTCTGTAATAGCCTTTTTGTAATAGAAAGGGTTTTGTTGGTGGTGTTTTGCTCAGTTAAACTTTATGTTAAGGTTGTACTCTACTTACCTGTCTGTGAGGAGGCACTATGCAAGCATCACTAGGCTGATGTTTTTCAGACGTAGTTCTGGTAATCTGCAAGTTTTGGGTGCTTTCAGGGTTATGTTATTCTGGAAGCAGTCTATTCACTGCTCTCCTGGTTTATATTGTTGTTTTCATCCCAGAAGGATCCCTCCTTCTCTGCAGCCACAAATATTAGTAGGGTTTTTTTTGCCTTAGAAGTATAACTTTGGCTCCTGTTCCCTTGTAACTAATCGCAAGAATTGTTTCATTTTGAAATCATGGTTCCAAACTGTGAATTGAGAATAGAGTTGTTAATCAATCAGTGCCAGTTATATCCAGTGCTAACAAAGTAATCTTTTTTTTGATCACTTGTCTGATCTCCTTGTTGTTTCTGTCCTGAGAACTTCCAAAATTGCTTCTGATGTTCTTATGGCTATCTCCAAGGCCCCTGCTTGTACTCTTTTTATGCTCAAAGCATTTGCCCACCTCAGTATTACAGACTTCTGTGGATCTAAAAGATGTTTTAGGTTGTGGGAAAAAAGGTTCCCTCTGACATTTTGTTGGCTCTGCCATTCCAAAATTTAGAGATATTATTTTAAGTTGTTTGAAAAATGTTGGAAAAGTTCAGCTGAGTCCAGGTATGAACTCCTCCATCTAGAAAGGGGCCTGGATATAGTCTGGAAAGAAGGGGCCGATGCCCTTCTCTGAAGTTTCTAACCAAAGACTGTTTATTTTAACAATATAGGGAAGCTGTGCTCAACTAAATCAATGCTCTATTCTATTTTTTTTTTTTTTTAGCCTTATGTCCTACTCATATAGTTTTATTTATTTTATTATTTTTTTTAATTTAATAGCCTTTTATTTACAGGTTATATGCATGGGTAACTTTACAGCATTAACAATTGCCAAACCTCTTGTTCCAATTTTTCACCTCTTACCCCCCCACCCCCTCCCCTAGATGGCAGGATAACCAGTAGATGTTAAATATATTAAAATATAAATTAGATACACAATAAGTATACATGACCAAAACGTTATTTTGCTGAATAGAATAGAATAGAATAGAATAGAATAGAATAGAATAGAATAGAATAGAATCAGACTCTGAAATATTGTACAATTAGCTTGTGAAGGAAATCAAAAATGCAGGTGGGCATAAATATAGGGATTGGGAATTCAATGTAATGGTTTTTAGTCATCTCCCAGAGTTCTTTCTCTGGGCGTAGCTGGTTCAGTTCATTACTGCTCCATTAGAAATGATTTGGTTGATCTCGTTGCTGAGGATGGCCTGGTCCATCAGAACTGGTCATCATATAGTATTGTTGTTGAAGTATATAATGATCTCCTTGTCCTGCTCTCAATGCTCTATTCTAAATGCATATCTTTCCCCCCACCCTGTTTTGAATAATCTTTTCATGTTGATTAAAGAGACTTCTTTTTGTTGATTATTGTTGTTGTTCAGATGTGTCTCATTCTTTGTGACCTTTTGAGGGATTTTCTTGGCATTTCCTTCTTCAGCTTTTGTTGAGGAAACCAAGGCAAACAAAGTTAACTCACTTGTCCAGAGTCACATGGCTAGTAAGTGTCTAAGGTTAGATTTGAACTACTCCTAGATGACTCTTCCTGAAATCCAAGCCTGACACTATTCCCTGCACCACCCAGTAGAGTTTCTCATTTCATTTTAATAATTGAACCTAAAGTACCAGAAGATTCACTATAGGAGCCTTTTAATGGGCTAAGGAAAAAATTTCTATTTATCCTATAGGAATTAGCATGATGAATCTTTGAGGGTCTTCATAGGCAAAATCAAACTATGGCAGAATCAAGTATTCTGTGATTCTTATTGAGAGCTTTGGAAAAATAGTGTTGAAAGAAACAAAGAGGTCAATGAGCTTTGAATTTTTAAAGATCATATCTTGAAGGCAGGAAGCCAATTAGTGGACATAGAAGTTACACAAATGAAAGTGTGAATGCTAATGGAGACAGGGCTATAAAGGAAAATATGATTTCTGACCTAAAGGCTTCTCTATAGAATAAGCTAAATCCTGATGAGACATTAGAGCTACTGGGAGGTAAAAATAGGATTGGGAGGTGATTATAAACAGGTTTATCCAGTCAGCAAGCATTTATAAGGACCCTACTATGTGCCAAATACTTGGATAAAATATGGGGTTATAAAATAAGCCCCCAAAACTCTCTGTTCAGTTATTCAATAAATATTTGTTAAAAGCCTATTCTGTGTCAGGCCCTATGATATGAACTAAGGACACCAAGAAAGGCAAAACAAAAAAGATAGTTACTGCTCTGCAAATAATTTTTTCAAATAAGATACATATAAATAAAAGGCTATTAAATAAATTTTAAAAAAAGACAAAAAAAAATAAGATACATAAAGTATCCTTTATGTATCTTATTTTTTTTTGTCTTTTTTTAAAATTTATTTTATTTTTTATTTTTTTAATTTATATTTGGAAATATTCAAAATAGGAAAAAGACTAGCATCAAGTAGGAATCAGAGTAGACTTTCCTGTAGAAAGCTGAAATTTTTAGCTGGAACTTAAAGAAGCCAAGAAAGTCAGTGGCAGAGATGAGGAGAAAGAGCATCCCAGACATAGCAGATTGTTAGTGAAAATGTCCAGTCAATTAATATATGTGTGTAAGGGAGGTTATTTTTGTTTTGTTTAAAAACAGAAAGGAGGCATGTATCACTGGTTTAAAGTGAGGAGGAGATAGGGAAGTTGGGAGTTATAAAAAGATTAAAAAGGCAAATTATGAAAGGCCTTTGAACATCAAACAGAATTTGATTACTTGATTCTGGAGGTAATAAGAAGCTACTGGAACATATTAAGTAAAGTATTGGGAAATGACATGATTAGACCTACTGCAAGTTTGATCCCTCTAGAAAATTACTTTGTCATGAGGGGAGGATGGTTTGGAGTAAGGAGAAACTTGTAGCAGGAAAACACAATTAAAAGACTATTTGGAATAGTCCAGGAATGAGGAGATGAGGGTCTATATCAGAGAGGCAACAAGTTCAAAGGAATAAAAAGGGCATAAATAAGAGAGGTATATAAAAATAGAATAAAAAATAAAATTGTCAAGACTTTGCAATAGAACATCCAGTTTGTGGAGGAGGGTGAGAGAGAGGAGTTAAGAATGACATTTAAGTTATGAGCTTATTTGTTTAGGAGAATGGAAGTATCCTTAATAATATTAGAAAAGTCAGGAAAGGCTTAGAGGAGAAATTTAGTTCATTTTTGGACATGCTGAGTTCAAGCTGTTTATGTCCAATAAGCAATTAGTGATGCAAATTTGGAGATTAGCAGAGAGGTTACTTACCATAGTAAGTAAATTTGAGAATTATAAGTGCAGAGATCATAATTAAATCCATGAGAATTGATGAGATCACTAAATTAGGAGAAGAAATGAGGGACCCAGATAAACTCCTTTGAGATACCCGTATATACATGACTTGGATGAAGATCTCACAAAAGAAACTGAAAAGGAGTTGTCATATAGAGAGGGGGAAACCAAGAGAGTACAATGTTATGAAAATCAAGGGTAAAGGAAGTATCAAAGAAAACAGAGTGGTTGATAAAAAAAGGATATAGAAAATTCAAGAAGGATGAAGATTGAGAAAATACAAGTCGATTTGCAATCAAGACAACATTAATTAATGACTTTGGAGAGAGCAGATAATGAAGTCTGGAATGTGAAGCCAGATTCTACAATGAGAAGAAAGGAATGAGAAAAGAATCTTACTACTTTTATTCTGTTACCACCACTATATACCACACCCCTGCCCAGTATTCTGTTTTCTTAAGAATAACTTCTAAAATATCATTGTATATTAGAGAGTAGATGGATTTTCACAACCAAAGAACTTGGGGGATTGCATTATAAATTTAAGAAATCCAATGAATCGTTAGAATAATGGTTAATGAGAGTCTGGTCTAAAGGGGATGATACAGAGTATTTATCAGAATTCCATTATCTGGGAAAGTAGATATCTTGCAAAATCAGTTGAATCAATTAGCACCTCCAGATGAAAATTGCCCTTTGTCCATTTTTAGGTGGATAAAATGGTTTCCCAAAAGATGAATTACTCTACAAATAGCAAGGAAGGAGATACAATTTTTAAGAGAG
The DNA here is from genome assembly GCF_902635505.1 of Sarcophilus harrisii. Classification (NCBI taxonomy): domain Eukaryota; kingdom Metazoa; phylum Chordata; class Mammalia; order Dasyuromorphia; family Dasyuridae; genus Sarcophilus; species Sarcophilus harrisii. The sequence continues at coordinate 293,074,577 of NC_045426.1, read as the reverse complement.
ACATATTTAGTGAATTAGAATTATTTCCCCTCCACATAGGCATGACTGCCTATTCTTTATGACCAATCTGTTTGGAGTATAACTATAACCTATCTTTTAGATGAAGTCTCAAATTGAATGTCATGACATGGCTCTTTTCAACAATGAGGTAATTCAGGTTGGTTCCAATGGTCTTGTGATGAAGATAGCCATCTGCACCCAGAGAGAAGACTGTAGGGACTGGATGTGGATCACAACACAATCTTTTCACCCTTTTTATTGTTTTTTGCTTGCAAATGGTTTCTTTCTCATTTTTTCTCTTTTCTGATCTGATTTTTCTTGATAACTATGATAACTATGGAAATATGTTATAAAAGGATTACACATGTTTAACATATTGGATTACTTGCCATCTAGGGGAGGGGATAAGAGGAAGGGAAGGAAAAAAATCGGAACACAAGATTTTGTAAAGGTGAATGTCATAAATTATCTATGCATATGTTTTGAAAATAAAAAGCTTTAATTAAAAAAAAACAACAAAGCACAAATGAATGTCATGAAGCTTACCTATATATGCCTTCCCTACCCAGAAAATTATGTAGTCCTGGCAGATCAATTGGTGAAGTTTGAATGGAATATTGGTCAGCTTCTGAAACTGTTGGTTATTATGAAGTTGATGGGAGAAGGCAAACCTCTACCATATTAGATAGGCAGAGGGTAATAATACTCTTTCCTGTAAGGAGTATTGGGTGTGGCTTTTGAAACATGGGGTGGGAAAGAAGACAATTAATGGTCAGACTATAGGGTTTTTAAGTTTAAAAAAAATACTTCCTAGCTGTGTGACCCAGAGCAAGTCATTTAATCCCAACTGCCTCAGGGAAGATATCTTGAACCTTCTGGAAAGACACTTCTGCTTCAGCAAAATTTATAAAATCCCTGATGGTCTCTGTCCTAAATTATTGGTCCTGAATATCATGTGATCATTCCTCCATCCTATATGGTTGTGAAGAGCTACTTAAGTCTTTATATTCAGATTTGAGTGATTATTGGAATAAATTCTCTTAAAATGGGTTTCAGATGGGTAATAAGTATACATATTGTGATTTTTTCAGTCTTTATTAATATAGGTATGCTTATGCTGATTATTATGGGTAGAACTAAATAGAAGCCCCTTGTTGCCTAAAGCTAATATTTTAAAATATTGGGTTGGGGAAGGGATATAATATATTTCCTCCTTAGTAATAGAGTTGAATTTCCTTATTTGGGAATTGTCTATGCTAGATAGGTCCATTCCCTGTCTCTGAAAACAGTTGCATAAAACCCTTGAAGCTTGGGACAGTGTAGCCTTTACCCTGGAAACAGAGCCCTACTCTAACAAAGAGTTAAAAGCAGACTAGGAAAATGAGCAGGAAACAAAAAAGTTTCTGATCATTGAAAGTTATTATAGTGACAAGGAAGATCAAAACACACATTCAAAAGAAGATAACAAAGTCAAAGCTTCTACATCTAAAGCATCCAAGAAAATAAGAATTGGGCTCATGGAAGAGCTCAAAAAGGATTTTGAAGAGAGATAAAGGAAAAAATAGGAAAAAAACTAAGAGAGGTGAAAAAGGAAATGCAAAAAGCTAATGAGGAGAATATCTTAAAAAGCAAAGGGAAAGGAGATACAAAAGCACACTGAGGAAAATAATTCCTTAAAAAATAGAATTGAGCAAATGGAAGCTAATGACTTTATGAGAAATCAAGATACAATAAAGCAAAACCAAAAAAATAGAAAAAAAATGTGAAATATCTTATTGGAAAAACAACTAACCTGGAAAATAGATCCAGAAGAAATCATTTAAAAATTATTGGTCTACCTGAAAGTCATGATCAAAAAAAGAGCCTAGACATCTTTCAAGAAATTATCAAGGAAAATTGTCCTGAAAATTGTCTGTCTAGAGCCAAAGGGTAAAATAGAAATGGAAAGAATCCACCAATCACCTCCTGAAAGAGATCCCAAAATGAAAACTCCCAGGAATATTATAGCCAAATTCCAGAATTCCCAGATCAAAAAAAATATTATAAGCCTCCAAAAAGAAATAATTCAAGTATAGTGGAGCCACAGTCAGGATAACACAAGATTTAGCAATTTCTACATTGAAGTACAGGAGGGCTTGTAATTCGATATTCCCAAGAACAATGGAGCTAAGATTACAACCAAGAATCACCTACCCAGCAAGACTGAGCATAATTCTTCAGAGGAAAAAGTGGTCATTCAAAGAATAGAGGATATTCAAGCATTCATGATGAAAAGACCAGAGAGGAATGGAAAATTTGATTTTCAGATATAGGACTCTGGAGAAGTATAAGGAGGCAATCAGGAAAGTGATATCATAAGGGACTTAATAAGATTTATGTGTTTACATTTTTACATGAGAAGATGTAACTCATTAGAACTTTCTCATTATGGCAGTTAGAAGAAGAATATATAGACAAAGGGCACAGGTGTGAGCTGAATATAAAGGGATAATATCTTTTTTAAAAAATGATGAAATTAAAGGGTAACAGAGGAATGTCCTGGGAGAAAGGGAAAAGGAGAAAAAGAATAGTGCAAAGTATTTGTCATAAAAAAAAAAAAAGAGGCAAGAAAAAGATTTTATAGTGGAGGGGAAGAAAAGGTGATAGAGTGAGTCTTATTCTCTCTCTCTCTTTTTTTTTTTTTTTTAAATTTTTATTTAATAGCCTTTTATTTACAGGATATTTGCATGGGTAACTTTACATCATTAACAATTGCCAAACCTCTTGTTCCAATTTTTCACCTCTTACCCCCCACTCTCTCCCCCAGATGGCAGGATGAGCAGTAGATGTTAAGTACATTAAAATATAAATTAGATACACAATAAGTATACATGACCAAAATGTTATTTTGCTGTACAAAAAGAATCAGACTCTGAAATATTGTACAATTAGCTTGTGAAGGAAATAAAAAATGCAGGTGGGCATAAATATAGGGATTGGGAATTCAAGGTAATGGTTTTTAGTCATCTCCCAGAGTTCTTTCTCTGGGCATAGTTGGTTCAGTTCATTACTGCTCCATTGGAAATGATTTGGTTGATCTCATTGCTGAGGATGGCCAGGTCCATCAGAACTGGTCATCATATAGTATTGTTGTTGAAGTATATAATGTCTCCTGGCCCTGCAGTGAGTCTTATTCTCATCAGAACTGACACAAAAAGGAAATAACATATATACTTAATAAGGGTATAGAAATCTATCTTTCCCGAAGGAAAATAGGAGGCGAATGGGATATGGGAAGAGGAGGAGGTGATAAAACAGAGGGTACATTGGGGGAGGGAGTGGTCAGTACCAAAACACTTTTGAGGAGGGACAGGGTGAAAGGACAGAGAGAATAAATGTGGGAAAACACAGGTAATGATAGTAATTAGAGAAAGAATTTTGAAGCAAGTTTCGCTGATAAGGCCTCATTTCTCAAACAGAGAGAGAACTGAGTCAAATTTATTAAAAAAAAAAAAAAAAAAGAGCCATGCCTTAATTGATAAATAATTAAAAGATATGACCTGTGTCCAAAAGATCATAAAGTCATATATATTCTTTGACCTAACAATACCAGTATTAGGCACAAATACCAAGAGACTTTAAAAAAGGGGAAATGACCTATATGATAGTAACTTTCTTTTCAGAGAAAAAAATGGAAATTGAGAGGATGTCCATCAATTGGGGAATTGCTCAATAAAGTGTGGTATGTGTTTGTGATGGAATATTATTGTTCTATGGGAAATGATGAGTAAAATGCTCTCAGGAAAAAAACAAAACAAAAGAACTTGCAAAATCTTCCATGAACTCAAGCAAAGTAATACTGTATACAAAGTGTACTGTACACAAAATAATAGCAGTCTGTATTCAGATATAATCAGTAACTTCTCTGGGTATGGATAAGATTTTTCATCATAAGTCTTTCAGAGTAGTTATGAATCCCAACACAAAGTTACTGATTATGTCTGAATACAGATTGAAGCATTTTTTCTTTCTCTCTATCCTTCTCTTTTTTCTAACTTACTTTTTGAGTTTTTATCTTTATTAGGGTGGGAGATCTGTTTTTTTTTTCACAACTTGACTTTTATGCAAATGTTTTGCCTACCTTCACATGTGATTTCTTAATTATGGATGGGAATAAGGGAGAGAACCTAAAACTCAAAAATTTTAAAAACAAATGTAAATTTTATTTGTTTTGAATGTGACTGGGGAAAACATTAAATGAAAAAAGGATATAAAAATAAAAAGATAAATCTGAGCCTATCAATCAAACAACAAAAAAAAACCTTCCCTTATAATAAATAACCCAATGTGACCAATGTAGAAAACACATTGTGCCTGTTTGCACATAGCAGATTACTTGGAGCTAATTCAAATTGTTATGCCAATTGCTTCAGCTGATGCTGACCTTGTCAATGTGTCAGACCATGTCAGATCATGTCAGATTAAGCAACTCGGGGTATTCTTGGGTAAGGATGAAATTATTGATACAAACATAACCTTTTTTCCCATTCTCTTTGGCTGAGACTAGTCACCAATTTATTTTGACATTGGAAAAAGCTTAGGATATTTTCATTGTCATTCCTCAAGGTATTTGACTTCTTTGTATTTCCATAATTTTATGACCAGAGACTTCTAAGAGAGCACTACTATATTATTTATACATGTTGACTAGGCTTGTTGAGGGTATGGGGTTAGAAGTCCTGGATTAGAGAGATGATGACTTATATGAAAGATAAAAGAAAGATCAGTTCTAAGAAAATTTAGGATCCGGCCCATCTACTTAAATTTTTTTTGGGGGGGAGGTACTTTAAACAAGAAGAACCCTGATTAAATGTGAAGCCTAAATGTTTAACCATTTTGAAGAACTCTTATTCCCTCCTTTGGTATTACTATGGTCCTTATTTACTGAGTAATTTCAAAGTATGCTTCTTTAAAATGGAGACAAGAATAGGCTGTAGCTTTGGAAGCTATAAAGCAAAAACTTGGCAGACACTGAACAAATGTTAGGCTTCTGGAGGAATAATCTGCTATAAACAACCACTTGCCCTGTTTAAAAAAAAAAAAAAAGAAAAAAGAAAAGAAAAGAAAAAAAGAGTTGTTTTCTTGCTGTTGGGTCCTAGTTGCTACTGAACAAATGATATTATGTTGACTCTTTTTTGTGAGGTCCCCATTATGAGTTGTGTTTCAAGATTGTTATAATAAAATGGGTACTTGTGAAGTACGGGCTAGTTCCTTGGAGGGCCTCAGGGTCAATCACAGTCAGGATAAATTAAAGTCCTTGGTCTTTAGGGGGAGAAGTGAAGGAGACTGCCATGACTCTTGCCAAAGATGTATCCCGGATTCTCAAGTCCAAAACCACCAGCCTCTCTCCTCCTCATTCTGCCACAAAGTGACTCTCTGGTCCCTCTCTTTCTCTCTGCCCTCCAATCCTTGCCTATGATTATCTTAACACCAAACATTCAGCAAGCACCCAACAGTGAGAAGAGACATTTATCCAAACATAGGCTAATAGAGTCATTGTCTCAAATTGAATAGGTAATTAGCCTTAAGTGCTTGGTTGTCTGATTCAAGTATACCTTTTTGGAGTTTCAGCCATCTACATCTCCAGCTTTCTTTTATTTTAGAACACAGGTGATCACACCATCCCTGACTTCTCAGGGAGGTGAGAACCCCAAAAAGGAGGTGATTACACCCTCCCTGACTTCTCAGGAAAGGAGGTGAAAACACCAAAAAAGAGGTGATCAAGCCTCACCCACTGACTTCTCAGGAAGGGAGGTGAAAGCACTAAAAAGATGATGATGCCCTTCCTGACTTCTCAGGAAGAGAGATGAAAAACACCAAAGGGAAGTCAAGCAAGATATTGTTATCAGTTTTCTGGCCTGAAGGTAGAAACAGGTATACACAAACCCATTGGCATGGGAGGTATTACACAAGCACATAGCAATAAAGCACAGGCTAGCAGTGATAATTCTCCCCACAGCCGGTGCAGGCTCAATGTGGTGTAACAAACATGAATTGTACATGCAAGTAGCAATATAACAGGTGCTTCCATTCTTTTATGTTTGTTTGGGTTTAGCCAATTGGGGTTAAGTGATTTAGTAAGTATTAAGTGTCTGAGGCTGGATTTGAATTCAGGTTCTCTACAATCTAGGGCCCTTGCTCTACCCACTGCCATCCAGGTGTCCCAGACTTCCGTTCTTTAAAAAAAAAATTTGAATCCATTATCATGTTTATCTGAGTCCCTCAGGTGTTACTGTTTTCATGAATAGATTATGATATTGTCAGAAGCTGAGCCCTTTAGTCTCAACTAGTCTCTTAAGGACTATGTTATCATAAATAACTCATCCTATTATGAGAGGTATAAAACAACTGTATTTCAGAGGCCATTGATCCATTAAGAAGGGACATACTAAATGATGGAGCCCTGGAAAGTTCCCCCCAGGGGGCTGAGTTATAATTTGCATGGCTGGCAAGTGAGAGATTAAGGAATGAAATATATAAGATTTTTATTTGTATTTATTCTTGGAAGGTACACAGGAATTTGAATGAGCATGTAGAGAACAGAACTGGATTATTAAAGACTTCCTTTGGGGGTCAGGACTGATGAAGAATGCAGATAGCTCCCACATTATACAGTTGTTTCTGATGCATTATACAAAGCATCAGAAATATCACTATTTGTGCTATGAACCTGAAATAATTATTTTAGTGCTGTAAGATCCTACAGGAAAATTTAAGAAGCTTGCTGACAAGGAGTGGGATAGAATAGAAATAACCCCTTTTTTGTGTAGGTTAATTTGGTGCTTTAAGGGACTTAGAAGATGGAGGCCATTTAGTTTTCTTTTTGCCTGAGTTGATGTTAGTTTTTATCAAAGCTCCTACTGCCTCTGGAGAATATGGTAAAGGAACAGTGCTTTATAACCCCTATATATATATATTAGAAGTTACAGTCTTTTATTTATAGGAAAATTTTCATTGTATTCTATGATCTATGAGTGACTACCAAGATAATGAGCAAAAATGTGTAATATGTAATATTCTAAGGAAAGCCAGGCTCTATTGGCATCGTGATCGCAGCAGTTTTCATTCCCTGAAAAATCAGTGCATAAACATTCCTCTAACAGTTTTTGAGTAACTCTCTGTCTCTCTCTTTTTAAAAAATAGCTTTTTATTTACAAAACATATGCATGGATAATTTTTTAACAATGACCCTTGGAAAACCTTCTGTTCCAACTTTTCCCCTCCTTCCCCCCCTACCCTCCCCAAATCCTCCCCTAAACGGCAGGTAGTCCAATACAAGTTAAAGTATATGTTAAATACAACATAAGTATACATATTTATACAGTTTATCTTGCTGTACAAGAAAAATCGGATCTATAAAGTAAAAAAAAAAAAAAAAAAAAAAAAAAAAACCTGAGAGGGAGAACAAAAATGCAAGCAAACAACAACAGAAAGTGGAAATGCTATGTTGTGGTCCACACTCATTTCCCATAGTTCTCTCTCTGGGCGTAGCTGATCCTCTTCATTACTGAACAGTTGGAACTGGTTTGAATCATCTCATTGTTGCAGAGAGCCACATCCGTCGGAATTGATCAGCATATATTATTGTAGCTGAAGTGTATAATGATCTCTTGGTTCTGCTCATTTCACTTAACATCAGTTCATGTAAGTCTGAGTAACTTTCACTTATATGTCAGTTCTTGCGGAGTGAGGAGAGGGAAAGAAGACACTTAGTTAATTTCTAACTATGATCTACGAAGATCATTAAAGACATTAATTACAGTGTCAAGAACAGTGTATGTTTTGCAGCCCATAGCAGAAAACCCTTACTTTTGGAGAGAAGTGGTGTGTTTGTACATTTCTATTTTCACTTGTAGTAGTAATCTATTTAACAGAGATTCAGAGGACTTTTTGCTTTATTTTAGTCAATGAGCTACAAAACAAAGCTTTATTCGGAATCAGTCTTCTTCCCTCCTCCATCCTTTCCCTATTTTCCATTTTTTATATAAAGTCTCCCTTTTCGAAACACCCCATTCCGCCTTTCCTTCATTCCCGTTTTACCGCTTGCTGGTTGGACCTCTAGCAAGCAACAGTGCAATTAGCTCCGTTTCAGATATGTCCTCTCTCAGCGCATTCCCCGCCCCTACCGATTCCTCATCCACTCAGCCATGAGCGCCGACTATCTAAGTGCTTATTTAACCAACATCTTCTTCTCCCCAAGAGCCGGGGGTGGGCGTGAGCTGCGACTATGTGCACTTGCCTCCCGACTTCCCCTCTTCCCCAGCAGGCTCGCGGCTGCTGCCGCTGCTAGTTTGGCAAAGCTGCCTCCCGACTCGGCCCGGCAACAGGTCGCTAGAGGTCTTCCACAGTGTAAAGAAGAACGAAAAGGAGAACCGGCCCAGAGGAGCGGAAAGGAAAGGGAAGGAGCTGAGATCCACCTTAATTCAAAATCGCTGGCTGGCTGGCTCCGCGGAAAGTCAGCGCCACTCCTCCCTCCCTGCTTTGCTCTTCTCTGTCGTTATGCAACGCTCTGAGCACATAATAATACCACAAATGGTTGCGCTGAGGGAGGGAAGGCGAGAGGGAGGGCGGGATGCAATAGAAAAGGGAGGGAAGGACGGCTTGGGCAGGGTGTCGTAGGAAAAGAGGGAGGGAGGAAGGGAAGAGGGAGGGACGAGAGCAAGCTAAGTCTCAAGCCCCCTCCTTTATTCCTCCGCCCCGAGGCGTAGCAACCATTGGTGGTGGGGCGGGTGCTGAGCTCTGTGATTGGGCGCCGTGGATGTCAGTCACCACAAAGGCCGTCAGAAGAGTACGTTGCGAGGAGCACGATATTGACCTACTAACACAGATCTCTGGCGGCGGCGGCGGCGGCGGCGGCGGCGCGGTGGTGGTTCCCCGCAGCGGCAGGCTGGTAGACGCCTCCCACTACTCCTCCTCTACCCACCTCCACCCCATCCCCCTCGCGCACTCCTCCCTCGCGCACTCCTCCCTCGGACCCCGGGAAGTGCTACCGCTAGCTGTCTCCACTGTGTCGCGCCACGGGCCTGCCGGGGAGGTGGGAGTGAAGCCCCAGGCGAGCCCCTTCTCTTCAGATCCTTTGATGCTGCCCCCTCCACCGCGCCCGTCCTCACCCTCTCCCACAACTCCGGCGCACCCAGCCCTCCCCAGCCTCAGCCCTGCCCAGCTCCGCTCTTCTTCCCGAGCTGTGGCCACGAGTCGGGGGCTGTGCTCGCTGGGTCACTCGCGACTTTCCGCGGAGCCCTCTTCTCGTTCTTGTTGCGTTTTTTGCTCCTCCCACCACATTCTCCGGGCCAAGATGAGAATGAAAAAGGTAATTGCACACGGGTACTCCTATTTTTCGGCTTTGTTTTCATGTTTTGTCTTTGTGTCTTTCTGAACCTTCCTCTGTCTTTCTACTCAAAACGTGTCATTCCGAAAAGTTGCTATCCGGTCCCAAAGTGTGTATATATAAAATAGTGTTTATATCACATCTCTAGATGTGTGTATTTATTAATTACACAAACTTTAGCTGATATGTCAATGTGGAAATCTCCACCTTAAGGTGACTCTATTGATTGCAACCCTCTCCCCAGCACGTAGACTTTGCTCCCTTTCTCTGCCCTGCAGTTGCATAATATGACTGTATTTAAGGAAAATTGATGTTTTGATAGAGAAAAGCACCCAGGCAGCTCATCTGAGGTTAGTCCATTTCCGAGCATGCAGTCAAAGGCTTTCTGACTCATTCCCCCACCCCCTCTTCTCTGGGGATGGAGGGAAATTAGGGGTGGGAGAAAAGGAGATGGTGAGGGATTGAGCAACGCTAAAAATACTTGATTTAGTGGAGAAACGAGGTTTTAAAAGGGGGTGGTGGTGATGGCATTCAAAAAAAAAAGCTTGTTCAACAATTATTTCTGTGTCGGAGGTAGTCCTGGCCCATATTTTCCATGCCTTTTATCCTTCGGGTGTTTCAAAAGCCCGAAGGAAGATTTGTGAGTTTTTTTCTTTTATACATTGCATAATCCGCCCACTGAAATACTGGCAGGGATTATGAGAATGGGTGTGTGTGTGCGCGCGCGCGCGCTCGGGCGCGCGCGTAGATTTTGTAATTTTGGTGCAGTATCGGAGAATTAGCTTATTACAGATTACATTTATTTTCTATCTTCAGTACTAAATAACTTAAGCTCCTCAACCATATTTACATATTCTAGTTGAATTTAGGCTTAAGATGATAAGGAAACTACCATAGCCTTATCGTGTGTCTCTGGGCTTTTATTTTTTTAATCTGGAAAGAATTGAACAGGTTAAATTATTCCTTTCCATTAAAGGAAATATTTTATTGTTAGCTCCCTTTTCCCCTCGCTTTTGTGTAATTGGTTTTTCAGACGCTGCAAAACAGATCACCTAATAGTTCCTGGAAATGTTGTATTATGTAACCACAGAATTTGCTGGCAGAGGACAGAGGAAGAGGGAACTAATTTCGCGATTTTTATAATCTAGGTACAAAGAAACTAGAGCAATAAGCTTTTTAAAAATGGCACAGTAGCAGGCTTTTTTTTTTTTTTTTTTTTTAAAAAGGATGTTTATAAATAGAAATGTAGACAACTGGGTAAGACGTGAGTTGGTTCATGCTGCTGAATATGTCATATACCCCAAAATGAAATTCTGTTCTTCTATATTTAGCCCTAACTATCATAATTTAGCAATTGTGGCTTGACGGTGCTATTTCTGGTGTTTTCTCCGGGTCTGTTAGCAAATAGATTTTTCAGGACCATTTGCTGAGGTTTAACTCCAAGTCTTCTGAGACATTTTGATGAATTTAAATTTTTGACAGTATTTTCCGTAGGTGAAGCTGACTTCGTTTAACAAATAAAAAGACAGGGAAACTGTTGCTCACAGAAAATCTCCCGGAAGGTTCAAGAATCATTTTCTCTTCTTGGCATTTGTAATTAGCAACAATGAAATCACAAGTATTTCCTTCAGATTACATATACCACTCCCACCCTCAGATGTGATTTGTAGGATCTCAGTAGTTTGTTTTATATGGCTGTTCCTGATTTCACTCAGAATAATATATATTGTAGGGGTGTGTGTGTGTGCGTGTGTGTGTATAGCCTTTATATAATTTCTGCTCAAATCTTTTCCTTTGATTATATTGACTCTTTCTATGCACACACATATCTGTACTTCAACACATACAGATTTGGTGTAAATTAGCTGTAGGCAGACACGTATTAGAATGTTTTTAATTAAAATGAGTTTTTCATATTTTTTGTAATTACTTTTAAAGAAATGGATGTTCTTATAAATAATTACATTCTCTTTCTAGGAAATTAATGTCTATCTCAATACTTTCAGTTAAGTTATACCATCCATAGCCACCCACTTGCTTAGGTTGAGGGCTTTTACTTAGGAGCCCAAGAGAATTGCTCCTCCCAATAGCTACTGCCAGTGGCCAGGCCCCAGTTTCCTTTTTTTTGCTGGCCTGGAAATCAGCAGATCCCTGGAGCAAAGTACACTCCCTCCTTCCTAGGCCTTAAACCCCTTTATTGGGTCTGTGATGAAATTGTGTGAATTACAATTTGTGAGGCATGATGAAAGAAATTGTCAGCATTGTCTTAAAGTGGTAGGATGGTGGTAGGAGAGGTGAGAGAAAAGAAGATGATTTGGATTAGCCAGGACTGGAGTTGAAGATCAAAGATAACTCCCTTTTGACTGGGGACATTGAATGGATGGTGCTGCTGATTCTGCTCTTTTCCCCTCATCCTTTTCTTTGTTCTGGGTGGGGAGGAAAGGAGGGGTCGGCACTGCCACGGTGGGGCTGGGAGGAGTACTCCTTCCAAACACCTACTCCAGAGTAGGTAGGCTAGGGATATAGAATAATTGGGTTTTGTATAAATGGGACAATGGATGGGCAGCTCAGATATAGTTTCCGTGGTAATAGAAAGCATAATTAGCCAGTTAGTGGTAATATACTAATTGGTAGAACTGAGGGACTTGGGAGAAGCAGAAATGCATCTGTAAGTCATGTAATGTGGTATGTAGAAAAGCTGTTCATTAATAGAGAGCAAAGAAAAAAGGAGGGGAAGAGGAAACCTCCAAGAATGGAGTGGGTGGGGAGCTGGAGTAGAAGGAGGCATTCTGGGAGGGCGGAGGAAGAAAGGAAGGGAGTTTGTAAGTAGCAAGTTGTTAAGCAATGCTTCCTCTTTATCGTTTGCAAAAATAGGGGAGTTCATTGCTTTTACTTATTCCTTTGTTTATGCCTATTTGGAAACATAGGAGCAGAATTTGGTTTTAAAAAATCAAATGAAAAGTGGAAAACCCACCCCTTAACTATCCTTCAGTCCTTCCAGAAATGGTGATGGAAGTTTGGATGTTGTATATGACACCATATGCAGCTGTGTTCTTTATAGGCTATCAAATGGAGGGAAAATGTAAAGTCAACCTGGTTATATTTTCATCTCTCTGGGATAAATCCTATCAGGTATTTTGTTTTGTTTTTTTCTTTAGAAAACATCCAGTGGGCTTGACTAGTAGTTGTCATGTGTGGTCATCAGTTCAAAATAAAGGTCAGGCTCTTACTGCAGTGTTCTGATACTGTCATTCCCAATGAATTTTTAAGACTTTTTTTTTTTTAAGTATTGCTTTTTTGGAGATGTTTTCAAACATTTGAATATGTATAAAATGAAACATTCTCTTGGACAACTTGGAACATTTAGTTACAGAAGATCATTGCTAGTCTTAAAAAATACAAGCATTTTCATTTCTTTTGATCCATGTAATATGTGTAACAATACAAAACCTTCATAAAATGTATTTAAAGACTCTTAGAATTAGATGGTGTAAAAGAGTGGCATTCTGGGATTCAAGAATTTGAAAATGGCAAATGTTCAAGTTGTTGTAAGGATGACAGTATGAGCACATTCAGATGAATTGCTGAAAATAAGTAATTGTGAAGTTAAGATATTGAATGGATATTACAAATCTAATATAAATATGTGAAACCGATGAGGTGCAAATGATGAGGTTAGTGGTAGTGAAGAGGTGTGAGAATTGGGGTGGGGAATCCCCTATGGTCAGCAGGTCCAATTGGAAAAAATTCTTGAACCTGCCATCTGTGTGGCAAAAAGGATTTTTATTGTTCACTAAGAAGGAAGCTGTTTTAGCCTGCAAAACTCCCGATTAGGAATTTGGCAGAGATGGATTAACAAAATCTTGATTATTATGGGATAAATTTTGGCCTGGGGCTGTTAGCTGTCTGGGCTAATCTATAGAGGACTGTCAGACAGAGATTTCCAATTGAATAAAATCACTTAACTGGGAATTTGCAGGCTTTTCCCAGTGTCTGGTAACTCCCTGAACGGATTCCAGTCTCCTGGTCCCCCAAAAGATCTCTTTCATAACCCCCTTGGGCATTTTGCAGAGGAGCGTTTGGACAGTTTCAGGGTTCACCCCCACAAAAACTATTATAACATAAACTATAATATATTAAATATAATTACCAATATAATATCAAAAGAGAAATACTTGTTATTTCACAATATCTTAATAAAAAGAGGAATTAATCTTTCAATTAAAAAATACTCATAATAAAGTAAATTAAGTCATTTGACCATTGATCTTTTACCTTTTCTTAAACTATATTTTCTTTTAATTTTCAGTTTTTTTAATTTTATATGCATAAATTTATACATGTGTTTATATGTATATATACATATACATATATGTATATATTCCGTATATAGCCTGTGATGTCAACTGCGTAGGTATCTCTTTAGAAAGAAAACTTTTGACTAATGGAATGGCAAATGGAACTTAATTTTAAGAGTTTTTTTGGGGGGGGCACTGAGTGGTTAGGTAACATGCTGTGGGTCACACACTGTGCATTATTTATGATTTGGGATTTAAATACTGAACTGCCTTCTTGATTCTTTTTAACCCAATTGCCTCTTAATTCTGAAGATGACCAGTAAGATTTTAGCAAGGCTAACTCCCCAGGTTTTCCTTTCACAGCCATAGGTTGTTTATATGGAAGCAACAACAAATTAACTTATGTCTATTTTACAAACAGTAGGAATCTGAATTTGGAATCCATCTAACCCACTTTTTGGTTTTCTTCATAGTTTGTGCCCATAGATGTAGCATGTCTTGCTTTCTTTTACTGTCTTTATGTGTAGGAAGAGTATCTGGGCACAGTTTTTATTATTAATAACAGCAAAAATATTTTCAAATAAAGCACTTTTTTTTAAGGCTAGTACAGTCAACTAAGGGAAAGGGTGCAGATACATATATGTATGTATTTATGTATATGCACATACATACACACATATACATAATGAAACTGAGATTAATAGCTCAAACTCCAATCTCTTAATTGCTATTATCCTTCTTGTAATAGAAAAGAATTTTTATTTCAGGTAAACATATTCCCTTTTGATACAGGATTTTAGTTGAGGACTGACTCCAATTTTGGGAAGTTTCCTTTTCTGGTTAACTAGTATTAAAATCTTTGTTATCTTTGTGAACTGCAATGATAAAATTCACTATGATGCAACTATATAAAAAAAATAAAAAGCTTTGCTTTAGACTTCTTTCACATGTTAAGCAATGTGTCTGACTCACCACTTTAATAGATTCTTCTAGATGATCTTGCTGTGGTCATTACAGCCAACTATTAAATAGATACATGATTAGGGATATGTAATGGAAAAGATGTAGTCATATGGCCACGGTTTTATTTTTATGACAGAATTAAAACTGTTTAAGTATTTCAGTTGTAACCTAGATGGTACTGAGGCAGCATTACAGTTTAAAGAACAAAAGAAAAAAATAGAAATTGATGACTAAGAGCATATTTATATTTAAGGTTTTATTCAAATTAGAGAAAATCGTTGACAGTTTCTTGTTTGAATGGCTTGACAATAATACATTACTTGAAATCTTTTTGTTTTTCTAAATTTATTTTTGAGAGATTAGCTTGATATTCTGAGAATGTGGAAAGGATTTTAACTTTGAACACAACTATTACTTGAGATTTTTAATCACCTCTTTTCAATTATCTCTAGATTTCTCTGTGACTAATCTGTGGTATAGCATTATTTTTCATATGTTTTGAATTTCAGATCAGCATAATGCTGATAAAAGTTTCACTAACATGCTAATATAGGTCATTTTTATTAAATTGTGCTTTGTATATCCTACTTCATTGGAATTAAGAATTTGTTTATATAGCAAATATAAAAAGATGATGCCCCCACATGTAGCAGGTTAAATACATAGATTTAGATTACTGTATGTACTTTGTAGGTTAGAAATTCATCCTTCCACTTGACTCATTGCTTTTGTTGTAATTTTTTAGTCATGTCTTGATTCTTCATGACCGATTTTGGACATTTTCTTGGTGAAAGTACTGGAGTGGTTTGTCATTTTCTTCTTTGGCTCATTTTACAAATGAGAAAACTGAGTTAAACAAGGTTACACTTGTCCAGGGTTACATACCTAAAAGGGTGTGTATGAGGCAGGATTTGAAATCATCTCCTGACTTCCACTTTGTTTCATTTCTTTTCCCATATCTTCTAATGTTCTCTAAATCAGTTTAGGTTTCCTTTTTATGCTTTATCAAATCAATCCTCATAGATTGAAAAGTTTAAAAAAAATACTCTATCCCTGATTCCATAGAGAAGACACTCGGACATATCTCAATTGTCACTTCAAAATTACCAGTATAAACTACTTTTCCTATAACATTTCATATGCCTTTATACTTTTAAATAGCAACAGTTTCCATAGTCTTTACAGCATTTACAGTATTGGAAATAAAGGTCACATTTACAAGCCTTAAAATCTTAAAATTGTATTTTTGCTCATTTTATCTTTCTGAGATTCTTAGCCCTTCATGAGGCCTTACAAGTTAGTTCCTAAAATAAAAAAAAAAATCTTCAGTGTTCACTTGTTTGTCAGTTTTCTTCTCGAATATCTATAAGCTTATTATTCTTACCATGAAACCTTCTCTTGAAGTCTCAACTATCTGCATTCTATTGTTTGAAGTAATATTCTATTGAAAAAAAATCCTTAATTTATAGAATTCATGGATACATTATGTACTCTCAAATCATTCATTCACTTCAGCCTTTTAAAATTTATCTATAATCTTTGATTTCTTGATAGTTTTGTTTTCTCTTTGAAACACTCTTCAAAATATTTTAAGTAATTGCTTTCAGCTATGTATGTCTGCCTTTTTTTTGTTTATTTTAATTTTTTATTTTCCCCACTTACATATGGAAAACCTTTTTCTGGTTATATGTGTACATTCATTTCTTTTTTCTTTTTCTTTTTCTTTTTTTTACATATTTATGAGTCATGTTGGGAGAGAAAAATCAAAGTTAAGGGGAAAAATCATAAAGACAAAAAGTGTAAAAAAAAAAAAGTGAACATAGTTGTAGAGGGCTGCAATGTTGAAAAGGTATACTTGAATGAAGCATATCAGGGTGCTTAAGCACTTACTCAGTGTGAGATAATGGTTCTCTAAACATATACTTAATGTGATATGGTAATGTAATGATTGAACATGCTCATTTGCTGTAATGATGTAATCGTACTCAAGTATTTAAGGGCTGGGAGGACTGGGAATGAATCTTTCAGACACAGACACAGACACAAAGGATATTCAGGACTCCCATCTTTGACTAGCCATGTGGTGGCTCTCCTACCTTCATCACTTTTCCACCTAAAGACCAAGGCATGTCCTGAGACCTTTCAGAGAGCTAGCCTAGACATTACACATAATATAAATTGATTTACCTTCAGTCTCTATAGAGATCATTTTCTAGATGTGGATGATGTTTTCCATCCAAAGTTTATTGGGATTGCCTTGGAGCACTGAACCTCAGTGAGAAGAACCAAATCTGTCATAGTTGATTATTGCACAAGCTTGCTGTTAACTGTGTACAATGTATTCCTGGTTCTGCTTATTTCACCCAGCATCAGTTCATGCAAATCTTTGCAGGCTTTTCTAAAATGAGTTTGTTCATCATTTTTTAAAATAAAACAATATTCCATTACTTTCATATACCACAACTTATTCAGCCATTCCCCCAATTAATGGGTTTCTATTCATTTTCCATAAAAAGCAGTTCTTCAAATATTTTTGCACATGTGGGTTCTTTCCCCTCTTTTATGATTTCTTTGGAATATAGACCCAGTAGTAGCATTTACGGGTGTGTGTGTGTGTGTGTAAAACATGTACATGCATATATGATTTGATAGCCCTTTGGGCATAATTCCATATTGTTCCCCAGAATGGTTGGTTCAATTCATAGATAGAAAGGGAAGTTCCATTTAAAATAACTGTAGACAAAAAAATATATATTTCTATCTCTTGTTGCTGGGCTTTGTTAGTAATATATAGAAGTTCTGATAATTTCTGTGGGGTTTGCTTTTACTTTTACTAAGTTGTTTCCAAGTTCTATTTGCATAGCCCTGGAGTCAGGAAGACCTGAGTTCAAATCTAGTCTCAGACACTTACCATTTTCTATCTGTGTGACTCTGGATATGTCACTTAACTGCCTCATTTTAAAAAAAGAGAAAGAAAGAAAATTTCTTAAGCTATAAAAATACATGTGTAAGAAGGAAATAATTGTATCAATATAATAAAAAAAATTTTCATCAAAAGCATTCAAGTTTAAAGACTTTGTTAACTTTTAAACGGACTTATCAGATAATCTTGTCAAAGATAAGAGAAAATAAAGGAAAAAGTTTCGTTAACTACAACAAATTTTCATATTTGTTTTATCTGAATGGCAGATTATTTCAATTTTATAGTATTTGACTTTAAATGTATAAGTTGAAATTTCTAAAAACTTCAAGATTAGTAAAAATATACTTTTCAGAGGTAGAATTTTCTCATTTAAGGCATTTAATGATACATAAAAAAAGTTCAAAATATCTTTTCATGATTTAAAACTTTGCTTTACTTAAAGATTGTTTAGAAAATGCCCATTAACTGAAATATTTCTTTACTGGGTTTCTTTTACTCATTATGAATAGCACTTTTTTTTTTTTTGGACCATATCTTCCACACACATTTTACTTCTATTCACTTTTGTACAAATTAAAGAAACTACTAATGAATGAAATTTTAAACTGTTTCCACAAAGTTTGTGCACCAAACAAACCATCTTCTTAGTAATGTTTATGTAATTTAACTTGATTTCTGTTTGCCATGAAAAGTTTCTTTTTTTACTTAAGTTTTTTTAAGAGGATCAGACTAAGAAGATGCTTCAGAGATCATTTGATCCAGAAATTTCATTTTATGTAACCTTCACCCAAGATGTAGGTAGTAAGTAACAAACTTAGGAATTGAATCTGTTCCTCCTACTTTTGATCCTAAACCAGTTACTAGTATGCCAATTGTGAAGCATATTAGATAAATGATGGACTTAGGAGAGAGAGAGAAGGCTTTGATTCTTTTTTAATGCCATTGATTACTGGCACTTTATTTAACCAAATCAAGTTATAGATATGAAAACACTTAAAACAAAATTTCTATTATAGATGATTAAAAATTATGAATAATGAAAATAGTAGAACAGGTTACTAGTTTTCTATTACAGCATAAATTTTTTATTGACTTTTTAAAAAACCTTTATTTTATTTTATTTTTTTTTTATTATAGCTTTTTATTTACAAAACATGCATGGGTAATTTTTCAACAATGACCCTTGCAAAGCCTTCTGTTCCAACTTTTCCCCTCCTTTCTTTCCCCCTCCCCTAGATGGCAAGTAGTCCAATACATGTTAAATATGTTAAAGTATGTTAAATACAACATATGTATACATATTTATACAGTCATCTTGCTGCACAAGAAAAATCTGATCTAGAAAGTAAAAAAACCTGAAAAGGAAAATTAAAATAGCATAAATTTTTAAATATTTGAGAGGTAGAAATTTAAAAAAAAAATAATCTAGGGTATGAATCATTCCCTCTTTGCTATAAACAGTTTTAGTTAAACACTAATGGAGAAATATACCATATTTCTGAAAATAGATATCTAGAGTCATAGATATGTGATGAGTGACCCATGACACAAAAAAGGAAGGGATAACACTTGGCAAGAGATAGAAGATTCAGAAAGATCTTGATGAGTTATGACAGGTGCATAAATAAGATTCAAGATAGCTCAAAAAATCAACCTCACAAATACAAGATGAATAGGTGGAATATTGGTATCTGCAGATTGGGAAAAGAGCTAAGGTTGTTACAGGGCAAAAGCTTGAAATTAGATGAATGAGATATAATAATGTCTTATGTTTTCTTATTTTAATAACAGCCTGGCGAGATAGGAACCACAAGTAATGTTATATCCTCTCCCTTTTTTTTTTCTTTTACAGATGAGATAATTGAAGTTCAGACATATTAAGTGACTTATCTAGGATTATGTGAGGTCTGAGGTGTGATTTGAAATCAGGCATTCTTGACTACAAGTGATGCATTGTGTCCAATACATTATGCTGTAAAACACTATAATTGTAATAACCAACCCTGGAAAAGAAATGGACTTAACTCCTTTTTTGGAGAAGTGGGAGAATAGGAGTGAATAATGTTGCATAAGCTTTAAGATATAGTTTTACTTCTTTGTTATGAGAAAAGGCTTAATGTGTATGGTGGGGGGGTGGGGTGGTGAATGGTGACAGGGATATATCTGGAAATGATCTTGATATTATAGTGATAAATTTCATTTCAAAAAAAAAATTACAATTGTTTGGAAATTTGCAGTGTATCCACACAGATACCATTAGAAACCTCTTTTCCCTCTTTGATAAACTTGTAGCTTTATTTATTTTTTTTTTTAATGTCACTGAAATTTAATTTGCTAAAATAGTTCCAAAAATATGACTAATAGTACTAATGCTTAACTTAAACCATATTTCAAAATTTTTGTATTTTTCTATCTATAATTTTAAAAAATCATGGTTTAAAAACTACTATTGCCATAATTTTTTTTTTTTTTAATAACAGGAAGAACCCTTCAAAATATGTGTATACAGTCTAGGAAAAGGAAACCTTACATTGGACATATTCAATTAATTCCCATTCCATATTTTAAGTTCATCACCTCTTTGGATAGTTTGAGTGATACATCTTCAGTCTTCTGGATTCATAGTTTTTCATTGTATTAATCAGAATTGTAAAGTTTCTCAAAGTTGTTTTTTTTCCTCTATTGAAATTTTCTCTTCCTATTTTTGTTCCCTTCAGTTTGCATTAGATCATGTAGGTCTTCCCAATTTCTCTGAAATTGGCTGTTTTGTAACTTTTATGACACAGTAATATTCCATTACATTCGTATGGTTCTTTTTTTTCCCTAGGTATTCACCAATAAATTATATCCCCTTGATTTCCAGTTTGGGGTTACTATAAAAAAATGGCTGCTATCAATATTTTTGTATCTCTTTATCTCATTAAATTATAGGTTTATTTATTGGTTTAGTTGCATCAAAGAATATGTAGAAGTAACTTTTGAGTTAGTTTCAGATTGTTTTACTGAAGACTTATTCACAGCTTTGCCAAGAATACATCAAAAAAAGTATTTTTTCTTGTAGCATTTCCATTCCAATATTTGTCATTTTCCTAATTTTTCATTTTTATCAATTCAGTAGCATAAATTCATTCTTGAGAATTTTTTCAGCCTTCCTATGCTGCTTCTTCCATAAAATTTTGGTCAACAAAATCCTCATTCTCCATAGATATACAAATTAATGCCACTTTAGGTTTTGCTGAAAGAATCAATATCCAGGACTGGGGAGGCAACAGAATGAATGCCTGCTACCATAGTTTAAAAAAAAAAAAAGGAAAGGAAAAAAATATAGTATTGTGCTTAGTTGTGGTTCCACACATTTAGAAAGAACATTGATAAACTGGAGAGTGTTCGTGGGAGAGTAAGAAATATGCTTTTAGCTATTATCATCTTCATTCCTTCTCACATGATGAGATGGCTGGCCCTTCTCTTTGCTAAGGCCCTCAACAGCATGTAATTTCCATCTTCAACAATAGCTTGCCTCCTCTGTCATTTTTATTGTTTCACTTATCTTCAATCTCTTCCTTGTCTCTACTTAGACATACTGCCTGCACACATGTTCATGTCTCCTCCACCCTAAAAAAACCACTTACTGATCCACCTTATACCTACTAGCTGTCATCCTATACCGACTTATTCCCTTTAGCAACTAAACTCCCTCTGGACATCTATAATAGATACCACCACTTATTCTCTCACTTTCTTAACTCTTCAGTCTGACTTCAGGCCTTATTAATCAAATGAAAACAAAGTTACTATGCTCTCTTAAATGTCACATCCAAGGCCTTTTTTTCCAGTTCTTAATGACCTCTCTGCAATCTTTGACACTGTTGATCACCCTCCTTTTTTATCCAGGTCACTGTCCAGTTGTGAATCCCTATAGAATTACTGAACCTATTTCTTGTTTCTCTCTATTCTGTTTTACATAATGTTCTTATTAAGCTTCCCAAATTCATTATGTTTATATTTATGCTAATAATTTTCAAATCTGCTTAACTAGCCTAATCTGTTATTTTCTAGTCTCATATACTTGCCTCTTAGACATCTCAAACTTGATGGTCCATAAACATTGTCAAATCTTCCCATACTCTCTCTTCTCCCAACATTCCTCTATTATTGTCTAAAGGACTGTCATTCTCCCAATCTCCCAGCCTTAGAACCAAGGTGGTATCTCCTTCTCACTCCCAACTTTTCCTCTTTTTCTGTTCTGGTACATCCAGTCTGTTGACAAAGCCTGTCACTTGTGCCTTCATAAAATCACTTATATATGCCTTTTTCTCCTTCTCACTTTATGCCTACACTATGGTCTATCTTCATAACTGTCTCCCAATTTCAGTCCATCTTTGACTCAGTAATTTTCCTCCTTACTTCACAAACTCCAGTGATTTCCTATCATCTTTAGAATCAAACATAAAATCTTTTATTTGGTGTTCAGAGCCTCTTTTCACATGCTCTTCCCACCTTTCCAAACTTCTTATGCCTTACATCCCGCATTTACTCTTCAATCTAGCAACTCTGGCCTTTTTACTGTTCGTTTATTGGAATATTTTCTATCCTCATTTCTTGCTTCCTGTTCTTGGTTTTCCATAAGACCCAGCTAAAATCTCACCTTCCAAAGAAGTCCTTTTGCATCCTTCTTAACTTTAGTTGATCAACTAAACTAAAATTAAGAACTAAAATTAACTAAACTAAACTAAATTTAGACTAAATTTAGTTTAGTTCTTTAGTTTTAGTTAATTTCATATTTATCTTTTATATATCTTTTTTGTACATAAACATTTTTATACTATCTCCTCCATTAGAGATTAAGAATTCCTTGAGTGTAGGGACTATTTTTGCCTTTTGTTTAGCTATTTCTAGCACTTATCACAATGCCTGGTACATAGTGCATACATAATATATGTTTACTGACTAATTTTATGGTCTTGCTATTTAAGAATTGGTCCAAAGTATGTTTAGAGAAGAAAAATTAAAGGAGATAGTGACAGACATAATGATTGTTTCCAATTTAAAAGGTTATGTGGAAGAGGGATTAAAATTGTTTTACTTGGTCTCAGAAAGTAGGATGGAAAGAGGCAGTTTCCGGCTTTAGGTAAGGAAAAAAATTCATCAGATGAGAATGAGTTGTTTTCTTTTTTGATGGGAAGATTTAGAAGTTTTTTTTTTTTAAATAGCTTTTTTATTTTTCCAGTACATGCAAAGATAGTTTTCAACATTCACCTTTTCAAGATTTTGTGTTTCAAATTTTTCTCCTTCCCTTCTCCCTACCTTGTCCCATAGACAGCAGGAAATCTTTATAGGCTAAACATGTGCAGTTCTTCTAAATATAGTTTCATATTTGTCATGCTGTGCAAGAAAAAACAGATCAAAAGGTGAAAGAAAAAAACACGATAAGGAAAAAAAACAAGCAAACACAAACATCAACCACCCCCAAAAAAGGTGAAACTACTATTCTTTGATCCACATCCAGTCTCCCTAGCAGAAAGTCTATTGACTCAATAGAGCACAAGTCTATTGAATGAAATTGCCTTTAATCACCTTATTGCTAAAAAGAGCCAAGTCTATCTAGTTGCTCATCACATAATTTTGTTGCTGCTGTGTACAATGTTCTCTTGGTTCTACTCATTTCACCTAAGTGATACTAACATCAGTTTATGTAAATCTTTCCAGGATTTCTGGAATCACCCTGCTCAATATTTCTTATAGAACAATAATCTCCCATTACATTCATATATCATAATTTAGAGAATGGGTTGTTTTCTAGAATGTGTAGGGTTACTCATAGTCCTCAAACTGAATGACCATTTAGTATGTTGTGAGAGAAATTTTTATTCAGATGTGAATTGTACTAGATTACCTCAGATATTCCCTCCAACTGTGAAATTATGTGATAGGAATAGGTTGTTTAATTGTTTTCAGTTGGGTTCAATGCTTTGTAACTCCATTTGGGATTTTCTTGTTAAAGATACTGGAGTGGTTTGTCATTTTCTTTTCCAGCTTGTTTTATAGATGAGGAAACTGAAGCAAACAGGGTTAAAAAACTTCCCTGGTTCACACAACTAGTAAATGTCTGAGGCCAGATTTGAATTCTGCGAGAAAAGTCTTGCTGACTCTAGGCCCAGCACTCTCCTGTATTCCACATAGCTGCCTGATTAGGGACATAAGTAGAAAGTTATTTTTAGTGATGCTGAATTACAAGCATCATTACAAGCACTTATTATTTTAGTGTTATGTCTAAATAATTTGAAATAGGTGAAAAATTAGCTTTACTAAATTTCTTTCTCTCTTAAATGATAAAAATAATTCATATTAGAGTTATTCTTTCCACATGGCAGAGGTTAAGGGTGAGGACAGTGTTTCCATTTCCCACAATCTGAACATTTTGATTTATGTTGCATAATATTTTTTGGCCCTCATGCCAGAGAAAAAATCTGATTTTTTTTTCATTTTCTCTTATGTTCTTTCTATGTGTTCTTTATGTGTCTGTGTTTTTCTATGTGTTCTTTATGGTATCTTATTGTAAAATTTGAGTCAAGTATTTGGTTATAAGTTCTATGTCATTTCACATGTTTTCTGCAGCGTTCTTAAAACTCCCTCTAAATTCTTATTTAATTTCTCATGCCAACATGTGATGTATCAAAACTGCAGTGGGGAAAAACATGATATGGAATGGATAACTGCAATATCATAGTTATGTCTGCTGAAGAAGTACTTTATATACATAATGTTATCTCATTTGATTCTGTGAGATATTTGTTGCAGTGTTTGATTATTAATTTCACAGTTGAGAAAACTAAGGCTCAAATATATTAAATATCTTGCCCAAGTTCACTCTCCTAGCTCTACCATTTGGCAGAGCTACGATTTATATTCAGGTCTTGATACATTTGCTATTAGAGTAGGATTCTAGAACTATTTGCCATTTCCCCCATCCTCTGTGCCAATTCTTCCTCTTATAATTCATTCATATAAGATAATTACTCTTTTTACCTTTTCCTGCATACTTTTGCTTTTTAGAATCACCTAATACTCTATCCAATCTTACCCATATGATCTACATTTCCATATATAAACTATAAACAATTTGTCCTTATTGAGCCCCTTGTAATTATCTTTGATCTTTATATTTCTCTTGGATTTTATGTCACATTTTCTATTAAGTTTAAGTCTTTTTTGCAACAAAATTCTGAAAGTCTGGCAATTCATTGAATCTCCTTTTTTTTTTTCCCCATTCAGAATTGTGCTTAACTTTTCTGGGTGTGATATTTTGCTGACGGCCTCTGTTTTTTTTTTTTTTTGTTTTTTTTTTGTTTTTTTTTTGTTGTTGTTGTTGTTGTTGTTGTTTTCTTTTATATAGGGTTCCAAGACCTACTACTGTCTTAACAAAGCCATTACTAGATCTTCTGTGATTCTAATTTTGCTTCCACTATATTTGAATTGTTTTTTTCTTATTATTTGAATAATTCCTTGACTGGGGGGTTTCCAAATTTGGCTCTGATGTACCTGTAAGTTTTCCTCATAAAATTAGGTAAATATCAATGGATTTTTTTTTTTTTAATTTCTATTTTTCCCCTGTTTTCTTTAATCATTTCTTGTTTTATTATATCAAGATTCTTTTTTTTTATCATAGCTTTTAGGTAGTCAGTTATTATATTTTGTCTTCTTGATCTGTTTTTCAGATCTGTTTTCCTTGTCTCATATTTTCTTTTGTTTTTTCATTCTTTGTATTTTTATTATTTCTTGGTCTCTTATAACTTCACTGGCTTTCCCTTGTCTAATTCTAATTTTCAAGGAGTCATTTTCTTCCCTGAGATTTTTGTATCTCCTTTTCTAGTTGGTTGACCATTTTTTCATAATCTTCTCATTTTTCTTGGATTGTCCTTTTTTTAATTTTTTAAAAAAATTATTTGATTTATTAATAGTTTTCCTCAGTTACATACAAAACAAAATTTTTTAAACTTTTCTTTTTCTGAGGCAGTTGTCATTAAGTGACTTGCCTAGGGTCACACAGCTAAGAAGTGTTAAGTGTCTAAAGTGTCAGGTCCTTCTGACTTCAGGGCTAGTAGTGCGCTGCCCCTTTATATTTGTTTTTAAAATTTTTTAGTTCTAGGCTCTTTTCCCTTATCCCCACCCACAGTTAAACTACTTGTAAAGTTATGCAAAATATTTCCATAAAAGTAAAAGCCCTCAAGAAAAATTAAGTTAAAAGAGAGAGAGACAGACAGAGAGAAATAGAGAATGCTTCAATCTGTATCCAGACACATTCAGTTCCTTCTCTGGGTATGAATAGGATTTTTCATAAGTTCTTCATAACAGTTGTGGATGATCATACTACTGAGAATAGCAAAGGCAAAGCCATTTGCATCTGGTCTTCCAAGATCAATACAGTACATTTCATTTTGCTTAAGTTCATGAGGACTTTACTGGTCTTTTTGTTTTATTTTTTTCCTGAGAGCATCCTTCTCATCATTGCCCGTAGAACAATAATGTTCCATTACAAACACATTCCACAGTTTCTTGAACTGTTCTCTAATTAATGGGCATCCCCTCATTTTCCAATCTTTTGGCCCCAAGAAGAGAGCTGCCATGAATGTTTTTTGTACATATAGATCATTTTCCTTCCCCTCCCCCCATCTCTTTTGGTATTCATAACTAGTAGTGATATTGTTAGGTTAAAGGATATGCATGAATTTATATCCCTTTGGACATAAATCATATCTTTTGGTCATTTATCAATTGGGGCATGGCTCTTATTTTTTATAAATTTGACTCAGTTCCCTTCATGTTTAAGAAATGAAGCCTTATCAGAGAAACTTGTTTCAGAATACTTTTTACAATTACTATGGCTGTCATTTCCCCCCATTTATTCTCTCTTTCCTTTCACCGTTTCCCCTCAAAAGTGTTTTGGTACTGACCACTTCTTCCCCCAGTATCCCATTCTCCTATTGTTTTCCTGTAAGATAGGTTTCTATATCCCTATTGAGTATATATATATATATATATATTTTATCTTTTTGAGTCAATTCTGATGAGAGAGTAAGGCTTACTCTTTCACTTTCCCCCCCCCCCCCCCTCCCCTTCCTCTCTACTGTAAAAGCTTTTTTCTTGCCTCTTTTTTTATGACATCATTTGTACCATTCCACTTCTCCCAGTACATTCTTCTCTCCCCACTTAATTTCATCATTTAAAAAAAATATATTATCCCTTCATAGTAAACTCATATCTGTGTCCTCTGTCTATATACTCCTAACTGTATAATAATGAGAAAGTTCTAGAGTTATATCTATCATCCTCCCATGTAGGAATGTGTAAACAGATAAACCTTATTACCTTATGATATCACTTTCTTGATTACCTCCTTATGCTTTTCCAGAGACCCATATTTGAAAATCAGATTTTCTATTCAACTCTGGTCTTTTCATCACAAATGTTTGAAAATTCTTCTGAATTTCTAATGAAAAAATTTCACTGAATGACCACCTTTTCCTTTGAAGGATTATATTCAGTCTTGCTGGGTAGGTGATTCTTTGGTTGTAATATATTGCTCTTTGGATTATCATGTTCCAAACTCTGTAGTTCTTTAAGTAAAAGCTGCTAAACCTTGTATTTTCCTGACTATGACTCCACTATACTCTTAATGGTTTCCTAATTTTTCCTCTATCTTACTTATCAAAACCCTTTTGAGCTCTTCTATTGTCTGAGCCCAGTTTTTATTTTTCTTGGATATAGGAACTTTGATTTTGTTATCTTTTGAATGTGTTTTGATCTTCCTTATCATCATAATAACTTTCAGTGGTCAGAAATTTTTTCTCTTGTTTGCTCATTTTCTAGTCTACTATTCTGCTTTTAATTCTTTGTTAAAGTAGGGTTCTTTTCACAGCGGAAGGGTTTAATGCAGCTATTTTCAGAGATTGTTCTAGGAGCCTGACCATGCTAAATCAACAGAGTTCTCTGCCTTACTGATGCTCAGGTCTGGGAATTAGGGCTGGGCTGGGATTTCACACTGAATTCCCACCCTGTGGTCCAGATCCTCTCCACTGACCTTCTGATTCCTCCCTGATGCTTTTTGGCTGAGTAGAAGCCTGCAACACTGCTAGTGATTTAGAAGCCCCTCTTCACTGATAGAGCCTGGGACAGAGCTTGGGGCTGAGGCCAGGCTGGAGCTAGGGCTGAGCTGGTTGCATTGGCATTACATGCTAGACTCCCACCCTGGTTCTACAGACTTTCTGCTTGACTTTCCAAGTCCTCTTTGTTGTTTCTGAGGTGAGAGGTTTAGAAATCACCAGCACTGCCACTGATTAAAAGGTCTGGCTTAGGCTGGGACTGGGTCAGCTGGGACACAGGCACAGCCTGTACCAGAACTACATGCTGGACTCCTACCCTGGTGTCACAGACTTTTCCTGCTGACCTTCCAAGTTCTTTTCAGCTGGAAAATGCCCTACTCCATCTTTTGGGGTTTTCTGCTCTAAAATTTGTTGAGGTTCACTATTTAAAGGAATTTGGAGCTATTTGGGGAAGAGGGTTGGATGAGTTCTTGCCTTCACTCTGCCATCTTGACTCTGCCTTGGATTGTTCTTTAAAAAAAAAAATATTTGAAAAAAAAATTGTCATCTTTTAAAAGTTCTTCTATGTATTCTTTTTAGGTTAGGTAAATATTTGGAGTAATATTTTTTAAAAAGTTTATTGACCCCAAGTTAAGAACCTCTGAACTTAGAAGAAATATTGTTTAAAACAATAAAGGGAAACTTGAGAAGAAAGGAAAGATGAATTTAAGCTTGATTTGTGTCTCCTGCAGTCTGTGCCTCCTCTCCCTTTCCCAAAGTGGTTAGAAAATCAAATCATAAATTTAAGTGATGAAGAAATCCCAGAAATACAAGGATAAATAATCGAAATAAACAAAATAGACCTTTATACCATCAGTGTAGAACTGGGAAGTAAAATTAAATGGAAAAAGATAATTAAAGAACATACAAAATTGGTGAAAGGAAAAGGAGTTGCATATAGAGATAGAACACTTGAGTAAAGCAAAAGATTGTGTTCATAGATAATAAAATTAATTGAAGGAAGGAGTTAAAAGAAAAATAAAAAGTTGAAGTAATTATCTTTAAGTTATTGATTTTCTCACTATCTGTGTCACTGATAATGTAGACCTGTACTAACCATATAACATGGCAAAACTTTTTAACAGTTAAAAGTCATTCAAGGAATGTTTATGTCAGGCAAGGAATGTTTATGAAAAAAAACATGTTATGAAAAAAACAAATCTGAACAGAAACTATGAAAATTAGCATTATTTTCCTAAAGAGTAGTTTTAAAAAAAGTTTTCTAAGGTGTTTTTGTCTACTGTGTGTTTATTTTCTGACTTCATTTTTCCATATTATTTATCAAAGACATGAATATGGTAGTAATTGATATTATATTGGTAGTAACCACCCTAAACGTGGATTTCAGTGAATTATGATTAGCTTTTTTTTTTTTTTTTTTTTTTTAATATGGTGGAAGGTTTTTAGGACAGAAAAATCAGCTTTGTTTCATGGAGTAGAATATGGCTTGAAATCTTATTCTTCATGACCCATTTTATTTATTGTATTATTTTTTCTGTATCTTCTGTAAAAGACAAAATAAGCTGACAAATGCTATATTTTCAGATTTTCCTAGCTGATAAGTCAAAATTAAAAATTATAAGTTAATTTAGTCAGTATAAAGTTATGCCCAGTAAATAATGGCAAACACTAAAGACTAGCTAAGGAAGTGGAGGATCATGTTTGAGCAGCTACTTTATTGAATTTTTTTTTTTATTATAACTTTTTATTGACATAGACCATGCCTGGGTAAATTATTTTTTACAACATTATCCCTTACACTCACTTCTGTTCCGACTTTTCCCCTCCCTCCCTTCACCCCCTTCCCCAGATAGCAAGCAGTCCTATACAACTTAAATATGTCACAGTTTATCCTAGATACAATATATGTGTGTAAAACCGAACAGTTCTCTTATTGCACAGGGAGAATTGGATTCAGAAGGTATAAATAACCCGAGAAGAAACAAAAATGCAAGCAGTTTACATTCAATTCCCAGTGTTCCTTCTCTGTGTGTAGCTGCTTCTGTCCATCCTTGATCATTTGAAACTGAGTTAGATCTCTTTGTCAAAGAAATCCACTTCCATCAGAATACATCCTCATACAGTATCATTATTGAGGTATATAATGATCTCCTGGTTCTGCTTATTTCACTTAGCATCAGTTCATGTAAGTCTGGCCAATCCTCTCTGTATTCATCCTGCTGGTCATTTCTTATAATATTCTATAACATTCGTATACCACAATTTACTCAATCATTCTCCCATTGATGGGCATCCATTAATTTTCGAGTTTCTAGCCACTACAAATAGGGCTGCCACAAACATTTTGGCACATACAGGTCTCTTTCCCTTCTTTAGTATCTCTTTGGGGTATAGTTAAGCCCAGTAGAAACACTGCTGAATCAGAGGGTATGCACAGTTTGATAACTTTTTGAGCATAGTTCCAAATTGCTCTCCAGAATGGCTGGATGTATTCACAATTCCACCAACAATGTATCAGTGTCCCTGTTTTCCCACATCCCTCCAACATTCCGCATTATCTTTCCCTGTCATTCTAGCCAATCTGACAGGTGTGTACTGGTATCTCAGAGTTATCTTAATTTTCATTTCTCTGATTAATAATGACTTCGAGCATATTTTCATATGGCTAGAAATAGTTTCAATTTCTTCATCTGAGAATTGTCTGTTCATATCCTTTGACCATTTATCAATTGGAGAATGGCTTGATTTCTTATAAATTAGAGTCAATTCTCTATATATTTTGGAAATGAGGCCTTTATCTGAACCTTTGACTGTAAAAATGTTTTCCCAATTTATTGTCTATATTGTTTATAATCTTGTCTGCATTAATTTTGTTTGTACAAAAACTTTTCAATTTGATATAATCAAAATTTTCTATTTTGTAGTCAATAGTGATCTCTAGTTCTTCTTTGGTCATAAATTCCTTCCTCTTTCACAGGTCTGAGAGATAAACTATCCTATGCTCTTCTAA
This sequence comes from Sarcophilus harrisii, assembly GCF_902635505.1. Classification (NCBI taxonomy): domain Eukaryota; kingdom Metazoa; phylum Chordata; class Mammalia; order Dasyuromorphia; family Dasyuridae; genus Sarcophilus; species Sarcophilus harrisii. The sequence continues at coordinate 293,043,916 of NC_045426.1, read as the reverse complement.
TTTATTTATAATCTCATTCTTTATGCCTAGATCATGAACCCATTTTGACCTTATCTTGGTGTACGGTGTTAAGTGTGGGTCAATGCGTAGTTTCTGCCATACTAATTTCCAATTTTCCCAGCAATTTTTGTCAAATAATGCATTCTTATCCCAAAAAATGGAGTCTTTGGGTTTGTTCAAACACTAGATTATTAAAGTTATTGGCTGTTTTGTCCTTTGAACCTAACCTATTCCATTGATCAACTAGTCTGTTTCTTAGCCAATACCAGTGGTGTTGGTAGCCGCTGCTTTATAATATAATTTTAGATCTGTACAGCTAGGCCACTTTCATTTGATTTTTTTCTTCACTAATTCCCTTGAAATTCTTGACCTTTTGTTTTTCCATATGAACTTTGTTATTTTTTCTAGGTCATTGAAATAGTTTTTGGGGAGTCTGGTATAGCCCTAAATAAATAGATTAGGTTTAGGTAGTATTGTCATCTTTATTATATTTGCTCGCCCAATCCAAGAGCATTTAATATTTTTCCAGTTGGTTAGATCTGACTTAATTTGTGTGGAAAGTGTTATGTAGTTTTGCTCATAAAGCTTCTGATTTTCCCTTGGCAGATAGATTCCTAAATATTTTATACAATCAGTAGTTACTTTAAATGGAATTTCTCTTTGTAACTCTAACTGTTGGGTTTTGTTAGTGATAAATAAGAATGCTGATGACTTATGTGGGTTTATTTTGTATTCTGCAACTTTGCTAAAGGTGTGGATTGTTTCTAATAACTTTTTAGTAGAATCTCTGGGGTTCTCTAAGTATACCATCATATCATCAGCAAAGAATAATAATTTGGTTTCCTCATTGCCTATTCTTATTCCTTTAATCTCTTTCTCAACTCTTATTGCCAAAGCTAGAATTTCTAATGCAATATTAAATAGTTACGGTGATAGTGGGTAACCTTGTTTCACTCCTGATCTTATTGGGAATGTTTGCAGTTTGTCCCCATTACATATGATGCATACTGATGGTTTTAAATAGATGCTACTGATTATTTTAAGGAAAAGTCCATTTATTCCCATACTCTCAAGTGTTTTTAATAGGAATGGATGTTGGATTTTATCAAATGCTTTTTCTGCATCTATTGAGATGATCATATGGTTTTTGTTAATTTGGTAGTAATATGGCCAATTTTACTGATAGTTTTCCTGATATTGAACCAGCCCTGCATTCCTGGTATAAATCCTACTTGATCGTGGTGTATTATCCTGGGAATGATTTTCTGTAGTCTTTTTGCTAATATCTTATTTAAGATTTTAGCATCAGTATTCATTAGGAAGATTGGTCTATAATTTTCTTTCTCTGTTTTCAACCTACCTGGTTGGTAGCTGTCCTTCATTCCCTATTTTTTCAAATAGTTTATAAATCATTGGGGCTAATTGTTCTTTGAATGTTTGGTAGAATTCACATGTAAATCCACCTGGTCCTGGGGATTTTTTTTTTAGGGAGTTGATTAATAGTTTGTTCTATTTCTTTTTCTGAAATGGGACTATTTAAGCAATTTATTTCCTCCTCTGTTAATCTGGGAAGCCTATATTTTTGGGGGTAGTCATCCATTTCGTTTAGGTTATCAAATTTATTGGCATAAAGTTGAGCAAAGTAACCCCTTATTATTTCTTTAATTTCCTATTCATTGGTGCAAAGTTCTCCCTTTTCATTTTTAAGACTACTAATTTGATTTTCCTCTTTCCTTTTTCTAATCAGATTTACCAAAGGTTTATCAATTTTATTGGTTTTTTCATAAAAACAACTCTTAGCTTTATTTATTAGTTCAATAGTTTTTTTTACTTTCAGTATTATTAATTTCTCCTTTTAATTTTAGAATTTCAAGTTTAGTAATTGATTGGGGGTTTTTAATTTGGTCTTTTTCTAGCTTTTTAAGTTGCAAGCCCAATTCATTGATCTTCTCTTTCTCTATTTTATTCAAGTAAGCCTCTAAGGATATAAAAATTTCCCTTATTATCTCTTTGGCTGCATCCCACAAATTTTGGTATGATGTCTCATCGTTGTCATTATCTTGAGTGAAGTTATTAATTGTATCTATAATTTGCTGTTTCACCCAATCATTCTTTAAGATGAAATTATTTAAGATTAGTTGATCAGTGGAATAGGTTAGATTCAAAAATAGATTAGTTGATCAGTGGAATAGGTTAGATTCAAGGGACAAAACAGTCAACAACTATAGCAACCTAGTCTTTGACAAACCCAAAGATCCCAGCTTTTGGGATAAGAACTTACTGTTTGCTGTGCATACCCTTTGATCCAGCAGTGTTACTACTGGGATTATATCCCAAAGAGATTATAAAGAAGGGAAAGGGACCTGTATGTGCACGAATGTTTGTGGCAGCCCTTTTTGTAGTGGCTAGAAACTGGAAACTGAATGGATGTCCATCAGTTGGAGAATAGCTGAATAAATTTGGTATATGAAAATTATGGAATATTACTGTTCTGTAAGAAATGACCAACAGGATGATTTCAGAAAGGCCTGGAGAGACTTACACGAACTGATGCTAAGTGAAATGAGCAGGACCAGGAGATCATTATATACTTCAACAACAATGCTAGATGATGACCAGTCCTGATGGATCAGGCCATCCTCAGCTAGCGATCAACAAATCATTTCTAATGGAGCAGTAATGAACTGAACTAGCTATACAGAAAAGAACTCTGGGAGATGACTAAAAACCATTACATTGAATTCCCAGTCCCTATATTTATGCACACCTGCATCTTTGATTTCCTTCACAAGCTAATTGTACAATAATTCAGAGTCTGATTCTTTTGTACAGCAAAATAATGTTTTGGTCATGTATACTTATTGTGTATCTAAGTTATATTTTAATATATTTAACATCTACTGGTCATCCTGCCATTTAGGGAGGGTGGGGTAAGAGGTGAAAAATTGGAACAAGAGGTTTGGCAATTGTTAATGCTGTAAAGTTACCCATGTATATATCCTGTAAATTAAAGGCTATTAAATTTAAAAAAAAAAAAAAAAAAAAAAAAAAAGAACTTACTGTTTGATAAAAATTGCTGGGAAAATTGGAAACTAATATGGCAGAAACTAGGCATTGATCCATACTTAACGCCGTACACCAAGATAAGGTCAAAATGGGTTCATGACCTAGGCATAAAGAATGAAATTATTAATAAATTAGAGGAACATAGGATAGTTTACCTCTCAGACCTGTGGAAGGGGAAGGTCTTTATGACCAAAGCACAACTAGAGATCATTACTGATCACAAAATAGAAAATTTCGATTATACCAAACTGAAAAGTTTTTGTACAAACAAAACTAATGCAGACAAGATTAGAAGGGAAGCAATAAACTGGGAAAATATTTTTACAGTCAAAGGTTCTGATAAAGGCCTCATTTCCAAAATATATAGAGAATTAACTCTAATTTATAAAAAATCAAGCCATTCTCCAATTGAAAAATGGTCAAAGGATATGAACAGACAATTCTCAGATGAAGAAATTGAAACTATTTCTAGTCATATGAAAAGATGCTCCAAGTCATTATTAATCAGAGAAATGCAAATTAAGACAACTCTAAGATACCACTACACACCTGTCAGATTGGCTAAGATGACAGGAAAAAATAATGATGATTGTTGGAGGGGATGCGGGAAAACTGGGACATTGATGCATTGTTGGTGGAGTTGTGAACGAATCCAACCATTTTGGAGAGTAGTTTGGAACTATGCTCAAAAAGTTATCAAACTGTGCATACCCTTTGATCCAGCAGTGTTACTACTGGGATTATATCCCAAAGAGATTATAAAGAAGGGAAAGGGACCTGTATGTGCACGAATGTTTGTGGCAGCCCTTTTTGTAGTGGCTAGAAACTGGAAACTGAATGGATGTCCATCAGTTGGAGAATGGCTGAATAAATTGTGGTATATGAAAATTATGGAATATTACTGTTCTGTAAGAAATGACCAACAGGATGATTTCAGAAAGGCCTGGAGAGACTTACACGAACTGATGCTGAGTGAAATGAGCAGGACCAGGAGATCATTATATACTTCAACAACAATACTAGATGATGACCAGTTCTGATGGATCAGGCCATCCTCAGCAACGAGATCAACCAAATCATTTCTAATGGAGCAGTAATGAACTGAACTAGCTATGCCCAGAAAAAGAACTCTGGGAGATATGACTAAAAACCATTACATTGAATTCCCAATCCCTATATTTATGCCCACCTGCATTTTTGATTTCCTTCACAAGCTAATTGTACAGTATTTCAGAGTCTGATTCTTTTTATACAGCAAAATAATGGTTTGGTCATGTATACTTATTGTGTATCTAATTTATATTTTAATATATTTAACATCTACTGGTCATCCTGCCATGTGGGGGAGGGGGGGTGGAGGGGTAAGAGGTGAAAAATTGGAACAAGAGGTTTGGCAATTGTTAATGCTGTAAAGTTACCCATACATATAACCTGCAAATAAAAGGCTATTAAAAAAAAAAAAAAAAGATGCGATTATTTAGTTTCCAATTACTTTTTGGTCTATTTACCCTAACTTTTTGTTGAATGTAATTTTTATTGCAACGTGATCTGAAAAGAAAGCATTTACGATTTCTGCCTTCCTGCATTTAATTTTGAAGTCTTTATGTCCTAATATATGGTCAATTTTTGTGTAGGTTCCATGAACTACTGAGAAGAAAGTATACTCCTTTCTGTCACCATTCAGTTTTCTCCAGAGTTCTATCATACCTAATTTTTCTAATATTCTATTTACCTCTTTAATTTCTTTCATATTTATTTTGTGATTTGATTTATCTAAATCTGAGAGTGCAAGATTGATATCTCCTGATATGATAGTTTTGCTGGCTATTTCTTCTCGCAACTCTCTTAACTTCTCCTTTAGGAAGTTAGATGCTATACCACTTGGTGCATATATGTTTAATATTGATATTGCTTCATTGTCTAGTACCCTTTAGGAAGATTTAGTTTCCTTCCTTATCTCTTTTAATTAGATCCGTTTTTTCTTTTGCTTGATCTGATATAAGGATGGCTACCCCTGCTTTTTTGACTTCATCTGAAGCATAATAGATTCTGCTCCAGCCTTTTACATTTACTCTCTATGTAGTTCCCTGTTTTAAATGTGTTTCCTGTAAACAACATATTGTAGGGTTCTGACTTTTGATCCAGTCTGCTATCCACCTCCTCTTTATGAGAGAGTTCATGCCATTTACATTTATAGTTAAAATTACTAATTCTGTATTTCCTGCCATTCTAATATCTCCAGATTATGCTTTTCTTTATCTTGACCAACCCTTCCCCCCTTCCCTAGTATTAAACTTACTGGTCCCACTTGTGTCATGCAGCTCTCCCTCTTTAGGTTCCCTCCTTCCCTTTGAATCCTTTCCCCTTCTACCCTTCCCTTATTACTCTTTTTCCTTTTCCATTTTCCTCTGCCATTTTTTAATGAGGTGAGAGAAGATTCTCTGTAAAACAAATATGTCAATTATTTCCTCTTTGAGCCCAGTCTGATGAGAGTAGGATTCACATAATGCTCCTCCTCCCTCTAAGATCCCTCAAATATGATAGGTTTCCTTTGCCTCATCGTTGCATGTAATTTCCCTCTTTTTATCTCCCCTTTTCCCTTTTTCTGACACTATCCCCTTTCCATTTCTATCTCCCTTTTTTATGTTATATCAGTGAAATCAAATTATACATGTAGTTTTTATGTATATCCACAACAGAAATACAGTTCTCAAGAGTTCCTTTTACCCTTTTCTACTTCTCTTGAGTCCTGTTGTTGGAGATCACATTTTTTGGTTGAGTCTGTTTTTTTTCCTTAGAAACAAATGGAATTCTACCTCTGTTTTCTTAAATGTCCATCTTCTTCCATGGAAAAAAATGCTCACCTTAGCTGGGTAGTTTATTCTTGGCTGCATTCCAAGTTCTTTTGCCTTTCGGAATATCAGATTCCAGGCCCTTTGACCCTTTAATGTTCAGGCAGCCAGATCTTGCATGACCCTCATTGTGGCACCTCGGTATTTGAATTGTTTTTTTCTGGCTGCTTGTTATATTTTTTTTCTTTATTCTGAAAATTCTGAAATTTGGCCACAATATTCCTCAGAGTCTTTATTTTAGGGTCTTTTTCAGAAGGTGTTCGATGGATTCTTTCAACGCCTATTTTACTTTCTGGTTCTATTACTTCTGGGTAATTCTCTTTGATGATTTCCTGTAAAATAGTATCTAAGCCCTTTTTTTTTTCATCATAATTTTCGGGTAGTCCAATCATCCTCAGGTTATCTCTTCTAGATCTATTTTCCAGGTCTGTTGTTTTTCCAAGTAAATATTTGACCTTTTTTCCAATCTTTCATTTTTTTGGTTTTGCTTGACTGATTCTTGATGTCTCAATGAATCAGTCATTTCTATTTGTTCAGTTCTGATTTTTAGTGAGTTATTTTCTTCATTAGCTTTTTTTACTTCTTTTTGTATATGTCCAATTGAGTTTTTAAATGAATTATTTTGCTCGATGGAATTTTTTTCCATTTCACTAATTTTTTTTTTGGTGAGTTATTTTCTTTTTCCAATTCATAAATTCTGTGTCCCTGCACTTCTTGGGAGTTTTTTTACCTTTTCCAATTCACATTTCAGGAAGTTGTTGCTCTCTTTCGTAGCTTCTCTTTCCTTTCCCCATTTTTCTTCTAGTTCTCTTTTAAGGTTTTTAATAGTCTCTTCTAAAGAGAGCTTTTTTTGTATTGGGGACCAACAATTGTCTGGAGACTGCTATTAGTCTCTTCGGGGTTGAAAAGAAACTATCCATCATCCTTTTGATTTTTTTTACTCATTTTTAAAGCCTGTAGGGTCTGCCTTCAGGGGCAGGAGATTACCAGCTTCTTCTGGAGAACAGTGAAAGGTGTATGGACTGGTAGCCAGCTGGCTACAAAAAGCAGTGAGCTACTGGAGTGCTTTGGGAAAAAGTTCCCCACTTGGAAGTAACTCAGGCCTGCAGGGCAGAGCTGGGAAAGTGCCTTGCAAAGAACCCCTATGTGTGGGATAACTGCCCTGGGGCTAGATGCTAAAAAGTGAGAGTTTCACTACCCCAAGCCAAATCCCGCCCTGGGGCTGTGGGTATTAGCAGCTGAGCAGTGAATGGCCCTGCGGGACCAAAAGTGTGTCTGCCACAGGAAGCACAGTCCTGCTGGGGAAGTTCTATTGCCCCACGTCGAGCCCCCACCCCCCCTTCCTCGCTGTGCAGATTAGAGGATTAGAGGCTGCCCAGGCTGTGTCCACCCTGCCATGTAGATTTATAACTGCCCCTGCAAAAGCCCCGAACTGCAGGATGTGGCTGCAGGGCTGTGTTACGGTCTGCCTGGGTCACTTCCAGGTTTGGATGGTTACAGCCAGAAGAACTTATTCAGTTCTGGCATTTTTTAGAGTACCCTCCGTTTTAGGCTTTAATTTCTCTGCCAGTTTACTGCTTTGTAGTCAAGGCAGAGCAGTTAGCCTGTGGGAGAGTCATCTCTATAACTTCTTTAGCCACAGAGATCACCCCCGTCCCTGGTCTGCTCAGGACGCTAGTCTCTGGCTGCCTATGCTAGTCTGTTCCTGGCCCCTCAGGACAAACCTTTCCTGGCGATCTTCCAGATTATCTTCGGCTGGTAAATTATAGTGCTTCTAATCTTCATGAATTTAAGCAGTGAAGAGCTGTTTTTGAAGCTGAATTTAATTGTTGGTTGTGAGGGGAATGAGAGGAGCTTAGAAAGTCGGGTGTGCCTTCTCTGCATCTTGACTCCGCCCCTATTAAATAATCTTTTAAAAAATGAATATACAGGAGCAGAGCTAGGTGGTGCAGTGGATAAAGCACCAGTCCTGAAATTAGAATGACCTGAGTTCAAATCCAGTCTCATACACTTAACACTTCCTAGCTGTGTGACCCTGGGCAAGTCATTTAATCCCAATTGCCTCAGGAAAAAAAGAAAGAAAGAAAAAAAGCATACACAATTAGATATTGAAACGAATATCTAGAAAATGTTTAACCTAGGGGCAAAAAAAGTCAAGTTTTTCCTTTTTAAATAATTTTCCAAATTTTTTTTTGAAGAAACAGGAAAAAAAGGCAATATAAAATAAAATAAAATGAGAATATTATCATGTGCTCAGCAGAACATCAGGGAGAATTCAAAATATGTAACAACAAATACCAGTTTAAGAAAGTGTATATATAAATATACATATTAGTAGAAAAAATTATATTCATGAGTGGCCATTTTTTTACTTCCCTGTAAATTTGTTCTTTTGTTCTCTGCTGCACACCTTACTTTATTCTTTCGTTACCCTACCCCAGCACTCCCAATCAGGGTATAGTTAAAAAAGGGTGTATTTACATGTACATATATAGAGATACACACACACACACACACACACACACACACACACACACACGTCTTTCCTATCCCTGCTGATGCTTTCATTAACTAGGCTTACTATTACTTAACCTCCCCTCACCCAGGGATCCCTCCCTTGTCTTCTTTCCTCCCCCCCCCCCCCCACTTATTTCTTTATAGATTTTGAAGGGTGCTGTACCCTTTATGGTACATATGTAGTGATGTCTACTGAACCCATTCCTGATGTGAGTAGGTTTCCATAACTATGAGCCCTCCTCCTTGTAATGCCCCTGTCTATTCTTTCTCTGCATCTCATTTATATAACAGGATTACTATTTTTACTTTTACTTTGCCAATCTTTCTTTGAGTTTACTCTATTGTTGATGTAAATCTTAAACATACAGTATACATTTCCCATATAAAAAAAAAAATTGTCCATGTTGAGTTCCTTAACATTGTTCTTTGATAATGGCTATTCAGTTAAATTTGAGTATGGTTGATAGAAGGGCCTGAAAATCTGCAAATTCATTAATGTCCTATTTTTTTCTCATTGAAAATTATAAATAATTTTACTGGATGTGATATTTTTGGCCACAGGCATAATTATTTTGCTTGTTTGTAGATATGATTCTAGGACCTGCAGTCTTTTATTGTGGCTGCTGATAAGTCTTGTACAATTCTAATTATAGCTCCGGCATATTTGAATTGGTTTTTTCTTGTGTCTTGCAAAATATTCTCTTTGATCTGAGGGTTTCGAAATTTGACAATAATCGTTTTATGTGTTTTCTATAATGGATCTCTTTGAGGTGGTGATGGGTAGATTTTAAAAAATTTCTACTTTCTCCATGATCCAGGACAATTTTCTAGGATTATTTCCAACATTGTTGTGTCAAGATTCTTTTTTTGATCACAACTGGCAGTCCAATCATTTTTATATTATCTTTTCTTTATTTATTTTCTGATTTGTTGTTTTAATTATGAAATGTTTCACACTCTGTTCTATTTTCTCATTTTTTATCATGTTTTGTTATTGGTCTCTCATAGCTTCACTGGCCTTCCCTTTCCCAGTTCTAATTTTCAGAATTATTTTCATCTTTGAGACTCTCCTGTTCTAGTTGGTTAGCTTTTTTTTCATAATCTTGTTTTTCTTGGATGGTTTTAATTTTTTTTCCTTTAGTTTTTCTTCAGTGTCTTTCATTTGATTTTTTAATTCATTTTTGAATAACTAAAGTATCCTTCTCTGAAGATGATTCCTGGCAATATATAGGAATTTTGCTATTCCTAAGTGAAATTTTGATCCATTAATTTTGAGAGAATTAGAAATAGAAAACATTTCTAAGCACACAGCACAGATGCTTTCAAAAGAAATACTTGAAATTTGAAATTACTTTCCCTTTGCTGCTGGATGTTGAAACAAGTTAAATCACTAAGCTAAGCCTTCATTCAGTGAAATTATGGAAAGTTTTATGCTTACATTGTGGTCAGGTTTTCTTAAATTCTTTTTATTTTATTTTTTTTTACTGAGGCAATTGTGGTTAAGTGACTTGCCCAGAGTCACACAGCTAGGAAGTGTTGTGTGTGAGACCAGAGTTGAACTCAGGTCCTCCTGACTTCAGGGCTGGTGCTCTGTAAAGTCTGGGCTAGTTCCAGAGTCAGGATAAGCAAAAGTCGTTGGTCTATAGGAGGAGAATTGAAGGAGATGGACAAAACTGCCAAGAGTTTTGCCAAAGATTCTTCCTTTATCCAGAGTCCAGAATCTCCACTCTTTTTCTTCCTCATCCTAAGGCCAAGTGAAGTTCTCTCACCTCTCTCACTCTACCCCCCAATCCTTACCTACAATTCTCTTAACCCCAAGCATTGAGCTAGCATTAACTGTGAAAAGAGAAATTCCAAACATATGCTAATAGAGTTATTGTCAATAGGTAATTAGCCTTAAGTGCTCCCTTGTCTGATTCAAGCATACCTCTTAAGAGTTTCAGCCCTTTACAATGCTCTATTCAATGTACTTCATAACTGTCCCTTAAATTCTATTTTAAATGAGTCTTATTTTGTTTTAGAAATGCATACTTCAAGTTATATATTCTGTTTTAAAAAATTGGAATCAGGTCTTTTGAAATTGGAGGAAAGAGAACTGGATTCATATTTCCCCTTAAACTTTTAATAACTAATTGACTCTGGGGCAAATCATTTTGCTTCAAGCAGTTACATAAGACTTAATACAAGTAATAAGTTATAAGATTATGTGTCTTAATTACTAAGTAAGAGCCAGTTTGCATTATTATACTTTAAGATAGTTGAGGGAGTTCTCATACCAGAATGTGCTTACAGTTATTTGCACTTTCTTGATGTCAAATGAACTTCTGCCATAGTTATTTTTTTTAATAATGAAATCAATAGTAACTAGTATTAATATCATCAAAAATGATTTAAAAGTAACCTGGCATGAAAATGGCAATTTATCCAAAATAAAAAACAGGAGAGGTATAACTCAATAACATTTTTTTTATTTTTCTATTGCAGATCACTTAGAAGATTTTGATTATATTTAGTGAGAAAAAAACACGTGTCCTTACTTTTTGCAACATGAAACAAAAAGAAGAATGCTGATGGATATAAGAACAAAATTTTTAAAGAATTTTGGTTTGAGAAATACTGGAGATACGATTTGCCCTGTGACACAAGGTAAAAAAAAGATTTAGTTAAAGTTGTTTCTGATGCAGCTAAGAAAAATGCAGACCATTAAAAAGGAGCCAGCACTTGTTGATACAAGTAAAAATGTGGACAAAATGATAGTGATTACTTCTGCTCTAACTGAAGTGTCTGAAGATTTGAATACAAATGAAGATCTATTACTTACTGAAGGAGTTGGTGGAAAAAACAAATCTTCAGCTTGCCGGAGAAAAAGGGAATTCATTCCAGATGAAAAGAAAGATGCTATGTATTGGGAAAAAAGAAGAAAAAATAATGAAGCTGCCAAAAGATCTCGTGAGAAACGTCGGCTGAATGACTTAGTTTTGGAAAACAAACTAATTGCATTGGGAGAAGAGAATGCCTCTTTAAAAGCAGAACTGCTCTCACTAAAATTAAAATTTGGTTTAATTAGTTCTACATTATATGCTCAGGAGATTCAGAAACTCAGTAATTCTACAGCTGTATATTTCCAAGACTATCAAACAACCAAATCAAACAGCACATTTTTGGATGATCATGAAACTTCTATAGTGGGAAGTAGTTGCATTTCTGTCATTAAACACTCTCCTCAGAGCTCTTTGTCTGATGTCTCAGAAGTATCATCAATGGAGCATTCTCAGGAGAGTCCTATTCAGAACAATTGCATAAGTCCTCCAAATAAGTTCCAAGATATAAAACAGGAACCTATGGAATTAGAAAGCTATACAAGAGAGTCAAGAGATGATAGAGGTTCCTATACAACATCCATTTATCAAAACTACATAGGAAGTACCTTCTCTGGTTATTCTCATTCACCTCCTCTTTTGCAAGTTAATCGATCCTCTAGCAATTCACCAAGAACATCAGAAACTGATGATGGTGTGGTAGGCAAGTCATCTGATGGAGAAGATGAGCAGCAAGTTCCTAAAGGCCCAATTCATTCACCAGTTGAACTTAAAAGCATCCATGCAACAGTTGTTAAAGTTCCAGAAGTGAATTCCGCACTACCACATAAGCTTCGGATTAAAGCCAAAGCCATGCAAATAAAAGTAGAAACATTAGATAATGAATTTGATGTCACGCAGAAACTTTCCTCACCTATTGATATGTCATCCAAGAGACATTTTGAACTTGAAAAGAATGATACACAAAATTTGGTACATTCTTCCCTTACTCCTTTCTCTGTGCAAGTGACTAACATTCAAGATTGGTCACTCAAACCAGAACATTGGGATCCAAAAGAACTCAATGGCAAAATTGAAAATGGTTGCAAAACTGGAGTTATTGGAATTAAAAACAATATATACAATGTCTCTGATTCAGAGAACTTGTATTTAAAACAAGGGATAGCAAACTTATCTGCAGAGGTTGCTTCACTTAAAAGACTTATAACCACACAACAAATTTCTGCTTCAGATTCTACTTAAGTTACTACTGAATTGTTGTTTTAAAGATGCTATTTGCAGTAGATTAACATGTTTTGTATTATGCTGAATTTTCACTGGACTTGTGAGGTCATTTCACTGTAATGTTCACATGTTGTCCGATAGATGTCTTTTAATGCACAAATTACTATGAAAATTAGATTGTTTTATGATCACTATGTCTTGTATATAGTCAAATAGCCTGTGCAGAGGCTAAATATAGAACATTATTTTTTGTTGTTCAATTATTAAGTGTGCAAGTTACCACTTACAATAAAGTATTGGTGACAAACATGGAATTTTACTCCAGTAAAGCCAATTCAATGAAAAAGGCAATGGTTCTGTTAAATGATGGAATAATTACACATTTAACATTTTACTTATTCCTTTGACTTTTATCTCTTAACTAAGATAAATTTGTAATAGACACTTTCCAAGCATTTTGTTTGGGCTTTCTGTCAGTTTGCCTGAATGTAACCTTTAAAAGAGAAAAAAAATGAAACCCTGGGGGGAAAAAAATAGAATCTGATTTTTTATTTGAAAATTCCTTAATTGCTTCTCATTAGTTTTTTTTTTTTAATGAACTTTTCATTACACATCAGTTGTTTGGGTTTTTGTTGTTTTGTTGTTGTTGTTTTTATTTTAGTAAAAAAAAGCCCAAATTGATTATCAGCATCCTTGCCAGACTCTTCTCTTTTGAGCAATGTACATAGATGCAGTTAATTGAATCAGTAACAGGGCTTACTGTATTGTATGGCTATGAGTGATTTAAAAATTGGATAAAGGGAAAATACTTAGTAATGTAATTTTCTTTCATTGTAACCCATGCAATTCTGGCAGATGACCATCTGGGGAGCTTAGTTCTTTAGTAATAAAATAAAACTAAAATATACCTGTATTTTTAGCTTGCATACTACTTTTATATATTTCATATTAATTCCTTTTTTGTCATGCAGTTTGACTATACAAAAGTGTTTGACTTATATCAACCCTCCAACAAAATGACTGACTTTTTTTTTTAAATACTGAAAATATACAGTAGGTATATGATTTCAGAATCAATTAGGAAATGATTATTTCATGAAATGTACAGCAATAGTCATGGGTACCAGTCAAGAGAAAGTTAATGAAAAGTTCATTTCTGGATTATTAAGAGTTATCAGCAGAAATATAAAGTTCATTATGTATTATTACAAATTATTTGCTTTCATTTGCAATATTTCTTAGATATAGAGCTTAAAAGGCATTTTCATATTGATTTATAAGAATACTTTATAGTTTTTATAGAATAGCCCTGTCTTCAATTTTACATGAAACTAAAGTATTTAAAGCACAAAAAGAAGGCCTAACCATCTAACCTAACCTAACCTAACAATCACTAAACATTTATTAAGTGCCTAGTGGGTGCTAAGCCCTGGAGATATAGGAGGCAATTCTTGCCCTTGAAGCCTACAGTCTAATTCTGCTGGAAAACACAGAGTATTAGTTTTCCTAAAAGATCAAAGACTGGGATAGGATTATGGTTACTTAATAACTAATGCCTATAATACTTTTTACAAAGCTCTTAACAGACATTATCTTGTTTGATCCTTGTAACAACCATGTGAAGTAAGTGATATTTTTATTCTCATTTTATGGTTAATGAAATGAGACTGATAGTGATTTGTCTATGTCATACCTGGTAAGTATCTAAAACAGTATCTGAACTCGGGTCTTCCTGTTGCTGGTCCATTGCATCAACATTTTAAGAGTCATATAGGAGTAGTGAACAATTTATTTCTAGATAATCACAAACAGATTCCCGAGTCTCTTCCTTCCTTTTTTGCTCCCATAAAAGATCTGCTTTTTAGTGCTAGCATAGATTGGCATTTTCAGAGTCTATTCTAGTAATGCTAAAATCATTTCCTTGAGACAACAATATGGACTGTGTAGTAAGTTTTAAAGTAATGTTTAAAAGCAGAACAATGCTTAGTAGCCTATATGGAGGAATATGTTGATAAAAATAAAAATAGGAGCTCCAAATAATTTCCCTAAAGTATTTTATACACATTAGAAATTATTATTTAATTAATGAAGGATCATAAAGAAATGGAGTTGTGAAAATACTAAATTTTGAAAAACGTAATTGGGAAAAGGAAAAATGGTTGGGGGTTGTTTATATATAAAAAAATTAATTTGAAGATTTTTTAAAACTACTGTGGCAAATGAGAGAGATTTCAGTTGTAATCATGGAAATTAGAAATCAGTGATTTCCAGCCAAACTTGTACTATCCATTTTATCTGACTCTAAAAATATGATGTTTAAATTTCAGCAGTTTTATTTCTCTTTGTCCATTTATTGACAGTAATCTCAATAAATGATGATATGATCGGAGTTTAGGAAGAAGGGGAAAACCAAATGAAATGATTTTAGTAAATCAGTGTTTGAATATTGAGTTAACTCTATGAAGAGGTCATTGGAGTTCAATATTCATTAATGTAGGGTGGGGAAGGATATGTGAGGGACCAAAGGAAGGAATTCTAATAAATTGTCACTTTTCTTGGGGCCCTGGGCCTGGATTTTCAAAACAGTTGAATATGTATTATTTATGTTAACATGCATTTCATACTCTATTAAGTAGGCAGAGCATTTGTGCAAAGAGTTTTGAGTGAAGTTGCCAAGATCATAGCTGGTAAACAAAAGAACTAGAACCAAATCTCCCATAACTTCTGTCTTTTGGATCAGAGTAAAACCATATGAATTTCCTTTCTTCCCTCCTATGAAACTGTTCATTGTGTTTATGCCCTGAGAAACTATTTACCTCCTTTAACTATAAATAATGGAATTCAACAGAAATCATGACACTTAAGCAAATATTTAGCCAGGAACAATGTCATAAAGGAAATTTATAACTTTGAAAACAAGGCCTTATTTCCTAAAGATCTCAAATTTCATGTTAAAATGTACATAGCAGGTACTATTACTATTGTTGGTATTATTATTGGTAATAATTCATATTTAGAGTGCACTAAAAAATTCTGAGGAACATAGTAATAGTTATTTCCCTTTTATGGTAGAAAAAACATGCTGAATGAGCCAATTCCAAATTGGGGGGAAAGGGGGAATGAAGAGCTAAATGCAAATAATACTTAAAGCCTAAGTATTAGCCATATTTATATCAGAAATCCTTAGTAATTATAGTTTCAGAAGCATACCCATAATTAGGTAAGGGAATTTTTATTATGAAAAATATAATTTTTTAGCTTATTAAATTGAACATTGAGCCAATTCAATTAGCTCCATTGAGCTAACTTGTATAAATTGTTCTTATAGTTCAAGAAAATTTGGGTTGTAAAAGAAAACAATTGTTACTGAGATTTTGAATATAACACTTTTTAACTATTACTTTGGAGAAATCATTTAGCTTCTCAGTGTCCAACACAATTTTCTAACAGTGATATTTGCAGATGAGTTGGTGCAAGGAATTTCTATGCTATATATCTGAACCACTTACTCAATAAAATCATAGTATTAAAAAATCCTAAATTAACTTAGAGCTAAAGTTTTTGTCTCAGAACTTATTTTAGAGCCATTTTGTCATATTTATTGTGGTTACTTTAATACAGACAATATGACTTAAGTGTAGAAAACTGCTCTCACCTCTCATATATACATATGATCCTCAGCAAGTCATTTAATTTCTCAGTGCTCCAGGCAACTCAAGACTTGCCAAGAAGGTGCCAATTGTAAGGGTGGAAAGAGTTTCCTAACCTGGGACTTAATAGAATAATATATTTAGAACTAGAAGAGACACTAGGCAAACAGGTTAAGTGACTCTCCTTTAATGAAAGACAAAATTTGAATCTTTTTGGATCCAAATCCAGTGCTTAATCATTAGGTGATCCAATAGTCTACCTGGACATAACAATCACAGCTTCAGGCCATTTTTCTACTTTAATAATACTTGATATTTATGGACTGATTTAATGCTTAGATCATCTCCTTTGATTCTCATAACAATTCTTTAAACTAGATTTGATTTTACAGCATTTTACAGATGAGGAAAATGAGACAAAGGGGAGGTGGGGAATTTTGCCCAAGGTCTTTGAAATAGTAAATGTTAGAGGAAGAATTAAAAACCTCATGTCCCCATTTCCAAGCCTAGCTGTCTTGGCTACTGAACTGCCATTACCTTTACTTTCAATTGTTATAAATTGCGTCCTTTTTACAAAACCATATCTACAAATGAGGAGGTTATACTAAATGCTTTCTAAAATCCCTTTTAGCCCTTGATCTGTAGCTCTAAGTTAACAGAAAATTATTATCAATAAAGTTACAAAGGCCAATCAACAAATATTTCCTGAATGCCTACAATGTGCTGTATTCAAAGTTCCATTGAATATGCAAAGAAATATGACTCAAACCCTTCTGTTTTCAAGGATCTTACTGTCAAGTTTGGCAAACAGTATAGATACATTTAAAAGATCAATAAAAAGCTAAGTAACATGAAAAATGCAAAGTGGTTAGATAAGAAGGTTACAGACAAGATGAAAATTAAAGATTTGCATCTGGAAGTACCTTTAAGGTATATTAGCACCTCATTCTATAAATGAAATAGATCAAATCAACATAGGTATTAAGGTTGTGAGATTCAAATCTAGATCAGGGTACTCTAAATCTAACATTCTTAAAGATTTAACCTATGTTCAAAAGGGAAAGAACCTGTGGGCTGAAGAAGTCAAATAAACTTTTCTAGAAGAATTGGGACTTGAACTGGGCTTTAAAGATTGATAGTATTCAAAATATAGAGAATAAGGGAGAACTTGCAGATAGAAAGAATGATATGAAGAAAGGTAAAGAGATAACTATTATTCATTTGGGTGCAAATTGTTCACTGTGCACTGCTTTGCTGTACTGCCTATGGGATTTTCTTGGCAAAGAGACTGGAGTTGTTTGCCATTCTCTTATCCAGTGGATTAAGGCAAACAAGTTAAATGATTTGACCAGAGTCACTGCTGTTAATTATATTTGAAGGTCGTATTTGAACTCATCTTCCTAGCTGCTCTTAAAGAGATAACTAAGTAGAAGGACTCTTATGGGGATAGTGAATAAAAATGAAATTTGCAGGATCCAATGTATCACATAAATGATATTTAGGGAGATATACAAGAGTTTTGAATGTCAAATTATAAAGATTGAACTTTGTTCTCTTGGCAGCAGAGAAACAATGTAAGGTTTTACCTCCTTTCTTATTAAATTTATGTTTACTCTTTCATAATCAACTTATGGGGGGGGAGGCATTTATACTAATTGCCTCCATTTCCTCACCTCCCACTAATTTCTGAGTTAGGTTTCTTATTCTGCAACTAGACTGTAACTGCACTCCTTTAATCACCTTAATTGATAAATTCAATGGCATTTTTTTTTTTACATCTTCATAATTTATATCTCCAGTTTTTGACAATATTAATACTATAAGGACTAGAATTTAAGAATACCTTGAAGGAGCAAGCTTGGTTATTTTACAGAGCATCTTTTAAGACAAAAAAGAAATTGAATGAAAATCATTATTTCAAAGTAAAATTATAAAAATGTTGCATCTCTTGATATGCCTAGTCCATTTAGTGTCTTATCTGTCCTCCTTAATCACTCCATTCCCTCGGCTATTTTTCACAGTTAGGGGATCTTGGGTCAGATAGTTGGTGTAGTGGATAGAGGCTGACCCTGAAATTAGGACAACCTGAGTTAAAATCTGACTTCAGACACTTAATACTTCCTAGCTTTGTGACCTTGGGCACTCCAATTGCCTCACAAAAGGGGGAATGGGATAACAAACAAACAAAAAAAAGTGCTAGATTTTATTTCATTCCCTAGCTATGTGACTATTGATCTGACTCCTTAGATTATCATCACTGTCCCACTTCTCAACTGTAGCCCCAAGGCCACATACTCAAACCTCCTCTTCTTTCAGTGATCTCAATTTCCTTTGGGTTAGTTATCATTTCAATGAATATTTCTCTTGTATCTACATATCCTACCTGTATCTCTTTTCTAAGCTCTAGTATTGCATCATCAACTTCCTGCTGGATATCTTTCCCCTAGTTGACCTATAAGCATCTCAAATTCAACATAACTAGTCATATATATCCTCCAAATTTCTGTTTCTGTTTAGGACACCAACATATTTCACAACTCTTACTTTACTTCTCATATCCAATCAAAGTCTTGTTAGTTTCTACTGCCACTAATTTTCTACTCACATAGCTACCACTTCAATTCAGTTCTTCATCTCCTCTCCCAACAGCCTCCCAGTCTCTCCCCTATTCCATCTCTAAACAGTTGCCAAATTAATTTTCCTAAAACAGATCTAACTATGATAGAATACCATTCAAGAATCTATGGTGTTCTACTCTAAGTGTCCTTTTAAGCTCTTCACAATGGTTTCAGCTCACCTTTCCAAATTTATTTCATCTTTTTCCACTACTTGATTTTTCTTCCCCTCTCTTTCCCTTCCTTTCTCTTCTTTTATGTCTTTGCACAACCTGTCATCTTCACTCTTGGCTAAAGAATACCTCCCCAACACTATATGAAGACTTTTCTGATTTCTTCCCCCTCCCCCCTTTCAAAATCATTATTTTATTTACCTTTATTTGATGGTACTGCAAACCTGGGTGTCCACTTCCTTGGCATGCCAGATGATGTGGATGTACTACAGTTGCACTGGCAACCCACATGAACATGAAATATGAAAAAAGGCAATCTATTAGCTGGCAGTATAACACAGAGTCAGCTCTGAAATCTGTTCAAACCCTACTTTTTAAGTTCCTTCAAAAGGTAATTTATCCTATCTGGGCACAAATTTCCTTGTTAAAATGAAGACGAACTATTTGACATCTGAAATCCCTTTCGAGGTTAAATTTGTGATAAAATGATAGTTTAATTTTTTCTTGAGCATTCATAACAAATAACATGGTCATTCAATGCAGTATAAAAATAGAGGGGAGCAACAAAGGGAGAAAAATCAAGTATTAAGACTAGTTTGATAGATTGGCATTTTAGGAGTCTAGGTACAAGGTGGTAAGTGAGAAGATCCTGAAATGAATGGAAAATGCCATCCCACTTGTTACTTCTTTTTAGGCATTTTTGTCTTTTAAATTCTTATTCATGTAAATTCTAAGTTGGCACTCTCAAACTATAAAGAACATTGTGATTATAGCAGAACAAATAATGTAGGTTGTGAGATAAAAGAGCACTTTATCTAGTAAATTGTATCTTTTGCAAATATATATACAAGATATGTAATTTAAAACAAGCACCTATAAATGAATAAGAGGACAAAAGCATTTTTGTGAAGAAAAAATGGTTTCAAGATTTTTTATTTGCATGTTTTTGCAATTCTATGAGACGATACTTCTTGATGTCCTAGGTTGGTATTAGTTACCTATAAAATGAAGGATTTGGATTAGATGGTTCCTATGGTCCCTTTCAATTCTAAATATATGATTCTATGACACTTTTCTTTGGTACTATTGGCACCAGAGTTTAGCACAGTTTCTATGTGTCAGGAGCTCTATAAGTAGGTATTGGATTGCATTGAATAGAACAGAATTGAGTTGAATTGATTCAATTGGATTGAAACGTGAACATATATATCATGACAGCCCAAGGCATTTTTAGAAGAACATAAATTATAGCTTTGCTGAGCAAAAAAATGTCATTGGTTCAGTGGATATAGCCATAAAAGAGAAGATCAGAGCTATTAGACTTCCAGCAGTTAAGCTGTGAATAAATAGCAAATCACTGTAATCCTCCTTTATCTCCTGAAAATCATAAAGTAGTACCCCAAAACAAGTCTTGGAGGGACAGACCCAGCAGGGAAATAGAATGAAACAGTAGAGGAAACATGGAGCATTAGCAGAAGGAGGGGGCATTACAGTCCAAGAGAGGAAGATCTCCAGTGAGCCAGAAAGCAGCAAGTCCCACTTCAACAAATCAGCAAAAGATCCTGAGCCCTGGGTAGTGAAACAGGAGAATGCCAACATCCCCTCCCTTAACCCCTTGACAAAACCAGGGAAACCTTTGGATTCTGGCTGCCGGAACCACCACCTGCTCCAGATAACTCTGGTCAAACATGAATTCTCCAGAGATCAGACCACTACTTGCTTTAATGTAGCTCTGGGAAAACACAGGAACATTCCACCTGGCCAGAGCACATGCCAGATACCAACTAACACCCCAGATCAGCACAAAGTAAGCTTCCAGACTCTTACAGCATCCAGCAGCGCCTCAGCCCCTCAGCCAGCACAAGACCTGAAGATCTCCTGTAAGCCTCATGACACCATCAAAGCAGCACCAGGTAAAGCACCAAGGCCTGTAGCCACTGGCACAAGAAGTCTGAGATGGTACTTCTTTTACCTGTAGAGTTTTAAAAGAAAGGAGAAAACTTCCCATTCCCCCAAAAAAGAGAGATGAGCAAAAAACAAGTAAAAAAAGAGAATTTGGCATAGAAAGTTATATGGTGACAGGGAAGAACAAACAATACACAAAATCAGAAGATTAATATCAAAACATCTATGGGCAACCCCCTCCACCCCCAAAGCCAAGCAAGAAGTGGTCCCAGACATAGAAAGAACTCATGAAACAGTTCAAAATGGAGCTTAAAAATCAAAAGAAGTAGAAGAAAGCTTAGGGGAAAAAATGAGTGATGAAAAAAAGAATCAACAGCTTTGGAAACTTTTGGAAACTTGCTTAAAAGGTAGAATTGGCCAAATGGAAAAGAAAGTACAAAAGCTAATTGAAAACATATTAGAAGTTAGAATTGAGCAAGTGAAAGTTAATTTTTTTTGGTACTTTTAATTTTTTTTCTGAGGCAATTGGGATTAAATGACTTGCCTAAGCAAGTCACACAGCTAGGAAGTGTTAAGTATCTGAATCTAGATTTGAACTCGCGTCCTCTTGACTTCAGGGCTGGTGCTCTATCCACTGCACCCAATCAGCTGCCCCGGTACATGCTAATTATATAATATGTAATACTACTAGTTAATTTTGGGATACATCTTTTTGACATTAAGAATCAATCAGATAAATTCAAAAGAATGAAAAGGGGGTAGAAAAAATAAAATACCTCATGGGAAAAACAACAGACCTGAAAAACAGATCCAAGAGAACAACATTAGAATAATTGAACTACCTGAAAACTATAATCAAAAGGAGGACTTGAACAGCATCTTTCAAGTAATTATCAAGGAAAACTGCCCTGATATTCTAGAGCTAGAGGGTAAAATAGAAATGGAAAGAAATCACAAAATGAAAACTCTAAGGAGCATAACCAAATTTCATATCAAGAAAAAGTACTACAAATATCCAGGAAGAAACCAAATATTGGGGAATCAGAATCAGGATTATAGAAGACCTAGCAACTGCAACATTAAAGGACATGGAACATGACATTTCAGAAGCCAAAAGAATAACTTAAGTCTACAACCAAGGATTATTTTCCTGGCAGTATTCAAAGATAATACTTTAATAGGGGAAATGGTCATTTAATGAAATAGAAGGATTTCAGGTTTTCATAAGGAGATCAGAGCTAAATAAAAAATGTGGCCCTCAATATCAAGATCTAAGAAAAGCATAAACAGATAAAAAGGAGAAAGAAAACATAAGGGATTCAGTAGAGTTTAAATTGTTTACATTGATACATGGAAAAATGAAATGTGTAATTCTTAATAATTGAATCACTAATTGTTCTTCATTTTCAAAGATTACAACTAGAAGAAATATATGTAGACAGAGGGCACAAGCATAAAGTAATTAGGGGGAATTAAAATGAATTTTTAAAAAATTAAGAGATAAGAAAGAGTAGTACACAGGATACAAAGGAAGGCAAAGGTAAATCGTTTTCACATGAAGATGGATGAAAGACTATGCAAGTAGAAAAGAAGAGGGGGATGGGAACAATAAACATTGCTTGAACCTTACTCTCATCTGTACTGGTTCAAAGAGGGGATAATATAAACAATCAAATATGGAAATCTATCTTCCCTAATAGAGAAGTAGGAGAAGAGGAAATTAAATAAGGGGTTAGAGGGTGTAGAGTTGGGACTGATAGAAGGGAGGGCAGGTCAAAGACAGTGGTAGATAAAAGCAAAACACTGGTTAACAGGGGAAAGGTGAAAGAAGAGTGAAAATAAATAGGAAGAATAGGATAGGAGAAAATACACAGTAATCATAGATGAATATAAGTGGGATGAATTCTCCCATAAAACAAGAGGCTAGCAGAGAGAATCAAAAAACAGAATGCTACAATATGTTATTTACAAGAAACACACTTGAAGGAGACAGAGCAAAGGTTAAGCAGAATCTATTATGCTTCAGCTGAAGTAAAAAGAAAAAGTAGGGCTAGCAATTCTGATCTTAGACAAAGCAAAAATAGACCTAATTAATTAAGATATAGAAGGAAACTAATAAAAAATACTATAGAAAATGAAACAACATTTCTTAAGAAATTAAGTGAATTATAGGAAGAAATAGATGGCAAAATCATAGTTGGTTGAAGATCTCCAGTGTTGGCTCTTAAAACTTAATAAATCCCACCAAAAAATAAGAAAGTAAAGGGGTAAATAGAATATTAGAAAAATTAGATATAACTCTTTGGAGAAAATGGAATGGTAACAGAAAGGGATATAATTGTTTTTAAGCAGCATATGGCACCTACACAAAATAGACCATATAATATGGCATTAAAAAAACCAAAAGTAGAAAGGCAAAAAATTAGTACCATTTTCAGATCATAAGGCAACAAAAATTTTCTTCAACAAAGGACAGTGGAAAGATAGATTAAAACTAATGAAACTGATTTCATTAAAGAGAATTACAATAGTGAGATAACAAACCAAAATCCATGGGATGCAGCCAAAGCTTAGGGAAATTTTTTCTCTCAACCCTTATATCAACAAAATGTAAAAAAGAACAGATCAATACAACTAAAAAAAAAACATGAAAAAGAACAAATTGAAAATAGCCAATTGTAGAGAGCCAGAACTCTGGAGAACTATACTTGAAACAAATGGAATTGATAAGATGATTGTTCTCTAGTTCACATATATACTTAGTACTCACTGTGGTGATGTAATGGTTCTCTGTTCACATAATCAGTATGCTGTAATGATGTAATTACAATAAGGTATATAAGGCCTAACAAGCACTGGAAGAGAGACATTCTGTCTTTGACTATTCTCGTGGTGACTCTCCTGCTTCCTGCACGATGGGGGAGGATTGTTGGAAGAAACTGGGGACAGTCAGTTAGACTGTCAGGCTGCTGGAAGAGACTGTGGAGCAGATTGGTTCAGACTGGTGTAAAGGACTGAAACTCTGAATAGGTGCGCTGGAATCAGACAACCAAGCACTTAAGGCTAATTACCTATTGGACAATACTCTATTAGCATATGCTTAAAAAATGGCTCTACTCACTATTCTGTGCTGACTTCTGTGCTGGTATATACATATAAACGTAGGAGGGATTAGAGGGTGGAGTAAGACAAGTCAGAGTCACTTTGGCGGTGGACAAAGAAGGGAAGTTGTGGAGAGCTTGTGTCCATCCCCTTCACTTCTACCCCTAAAGATCAAGAATAAAGACCAAGGACTGATGCTTATCCTGACTCCAGCTGATTCTAAGGTATCCAGGGTGCTAACCAGGACTTCACAGACTGGAAGACTGAAGGAGACAATAAAGATTTTGGACTTTATTCCTGACTATTCTTGTGATGATTATTCTGCTAAAACCAAGGCTTGGTACCAAGGCCCTTCAGAAAGCTAGCTCAGACATTACAGCCAAATGAGCACCTAAGTGGAAATACTGAAAATCAAAGGTGAGAGTAATAGACTAAAAGTTAAAAAACAAGACTGTTGAATTAATAAATAATTTAGAAGCAAGTTTTGGGGGGAAGGAGAAAGTAAAATAGACAAGTCATTTAACCAATAGCTTGATTGGATAACCAAATCTGATTGAAAAATAAGAAAGAAAAATAATCAGTATTCCCCCCAAAAGGTGACAAAGGTGAAATCACCACCAGTGAATAAAAAATTAAAGCAATCATTACAAAATATTTTGCCCAATTACATGTCAAAAAATCTGAGAATCTGAATGAAATTTATGAATATTTGTGAAAATGTAAATTATCTAGATTAACAGATCAGGAAATAGAAACCATAAATAATCCTATCTTAGAAAAGAAATTTAACAAGCCATTAACAACTCCTTAGGAAAAAATCTTCAGGGCCCAATGAGTTTACAAGTCAATTCTACCAAACTTTTAAAGAACAACTAATTCCAATACTATATAAACTATTTGCCTAATCTGATTTATTTATTCAGTGCCATACCAAACTAATAAAAATTAACCTTTCCCACCCCACCCCCCAAAAAAAAAAGTCTGATAGAGCTAGGAAAAAGTAATAAACTATCTGGAAGAATAAAAGGTCAAAAATATCAAGGGGACCAATTTTTTAAAAATTGACTAGACCTCAAACTATGTAATAAAGCAATAATCATTTGGTACTGGCTAAGAAATAAACTGATGCATCAGTGGAATGTAAAATTAACTTAGTGTTTGGTAAACCCACAGATCCCAGAGTTTGGAATAAGAACTTACTTTGTGACAAAAACTGCTGGGAAAACTAAAATAACAGGGCAAAAACTTGGTGTAGATCAGCATCTCACCCCACATATCAACTTGAGGTCAAAACGGGTGCATGATTTAGATATAAATATGAATAGATACCATAAGCAAATTGGAAAACAAAGAATAGTTTACCTGTCAAATCTGTGAAGAAGAGAATTTATTTAATAGAAATTTAACAGAAAATAGAGAACATTATGAAATGCAAAATGGATAACTTTGGTTACATTAAATTAAAATTTTTGCATTAAGCAAAACCAATGCATCCAAGATTAGAAGAGAAGCAGAAAGCTAGGAAATGATCTTTACAGCAAGGTCTCTGATAAAGACCTCATTTCTCCAATCATGGTGAACTGAGTCAAATGTATAAGAATACAAATCATTCCCCAATAGAAAAATAGTCAAAGGATATAAACAGACAGTTTTCAGATGAAGAAATCAAAAGTATCTGTAGACATATGAAGAAATGCTCTAAACCAGTTTTGATCAGAAAAATGCAAATTGAAATATCTCTGAGATACCACCTCACATCTGTCAGATTGACCAATAAAGCAAAATGGGAAAATGATAAATGTACAGATTGTCAGAAAATTGGGACACTAATGCACTATTGGTGGAGTTGTGAACTGATTCTACCATTCAAGAGAGTAATTTGGAACTCTGCCCAAAGGCTAACCAAATTGTGCATATCCTTTTACTCAGTAAAACCATTATTAAGAAAAAAGATCTAGATATGCAAAAATGTTTATAGTAACCCTTTATGTAGTAGTAAAGTACTGGAAAGAAGGGATATCCATGAATTGGGAAATGGATGAACAAGCTATGATATGAATATAATGGAATTATATATATATGTGGTTAAAAAAAATGATGAACAGGCAGGTTTCAGAAAAACCTGGAAAAACATACATAAACCCTATGCAAAGTGAAATGAACAACACAAGGAAAACATTGTACACAGTATTGGCAATATTATTTCATAATCAGCTATGACTGGCTCAGCTCTTCTCATCAATACGATTTCAGACAAGTACAGAGAAAAATACTATCTGTAACCAGATTAAAAAAAAAGATGGACTTAAAATGCTGATCAAAGCATTTTTTTTCACATGCTTTATTCTTTCCCATTCTTTTCCCTCCTTAGATCTGTTTCTTTACAACTGTGACTAATATGGAAATGTTTCACATGATAGCACATGTATAAACTAAACCAAATTGTATACTGTCTTTAGAAGACAGTAGAAAGGAGAGAAGGAGGGGAAAGACTTTGGAATTCAAAATCTTGTAAAAATTAATACTAATATCTTCAGTACATGTAATTGGGGAAAATATTATTTTTTTTAAAGGGCCAGAAAGGAGACACTGCCATCCCTCCCGGCCTAGGACTGACCTAATCAGCTGCAAACAGCAGCAGCAGCTCCTGCTGCAATAGAGCTACAAACTTGGAAGCCCAGCTCCTCAAAGTTATGGAGAAAAACTCTTTAAATTAGGCTTCTTTTGCCATGAACATGAACTCTCTTGATGAACAAGAGTCAGTGTGTGTGTTTGGAACAGGAGACTTTGGAAGATCACTAGGCAATAAGATGTTCTAATGTGGCTACTCTGTGGTCTTTGGAAGCTGAAATCCTGAGCTGTCCAGTCTGCTCCACAAAGAAATTGAAGTCTTGAGCCATGCAGAAGTTGCCCAGAGGTCTGATAGTATAATTATAGCAATCCACAGGGATCATTATAATTTTCTTACAGAGTTAGCTGAGAAACTCCAAGGAAAAATATTGGTAGACATCAGCAACAACCTTAAAATTAATCAGTATCCTGAATCCAATGCAGAATATCTTGCTGAATTGGTGCCAGGAGCCAAAGTCATGAAAGCATTTAATACAATCTCAGCCTGGGTTCTCCAATCAGGTAACCTGGATGCAAGCAGGCAGGTACTTGTATATAGGGATGACAAGGAATCTAAGCAGAGAGTGATGTACATCGGCTATACCCTTGGTCTTACTCCACTGGATCATAGATCTCTCATGGCAGCCAAAGAGATTGAAAACTATCCTCTGCAGCTCTTTTGAATGTGGAAGTTCTCTCTATACCTCTGTGAGGCCTTATGTAATTTCTGTTGTATTTACTGTGTTTTAAGAGAAATCATCTACCCCTATGTTTATGAAAACAAAGACGACACTTTTTTCTTGCCCATAGCTCTCACTCTTGCCCTGGTTTATCTCCCTGGCATCATTGCAGCCATTCTGCAGTTGTACTGAAGCACCAAATATTGTAATTTTCCAAACTGGCTTGACCACTGGATGCTTTGCAGAAAACAACTTGGACTTGTGGCATTGGCTTTTGCTTTTCTCCCTGTGCTCTATGTACTTGTGATACCCATACGCTATCATGTGAGATGGAAGATGTGTGTGCTGTAAGAGCAGTGTCAGGTAACCAAGTCTGGACTGGACAAATTGAAATTCTCGCCAGTTGACCATGTTGCTGACTGATGGCAAGGAAGTGATTCCCAAAAAGAAAAAGAAAAAAAATCCCAGTATGCCCAGAGATGAGTAGGAATCATGGAGCCAGGCATCAGTTGTGATAAAAGGATCGGTCTTGTTGCATTTTATCTGATTACTTGCTATTAAAATTAAAACTGGGAACTAGATAACATTATTCTAGAGACCTGGAGGATCAAAGAATAAATAACAAAAATGGAAAATTTCATTAAAGAAAATGCTAATTATGAAATAACATAAAAATTTATGGGATGCAACAAAAGCAGTTCTTAGTGGGAAATGTATATAACTAAAAGCTTTCAACAAAGTAGAGAAATAATGAATCAATGAAGTAGCAACAACAAAAACAAACACTTGAAAAACAAATTTAAAATCTTCAATGAAGCAACAAAATAGAGATGAATAAAACTGAAAGCAAAAGACTGATGAGTAAAATTTGAAGTTGGATTTTTTAAGATAATTAATATAGAATTAGCTAATTTCACTTTTAGAAAAGAAAATTAAATAGTAATCAAAAATGAAGAACATGAGAATTCAAAATAATATGGAGAGGAAATCAAGAAAATTACAAAAATTATTTTGCCTAGTTATATAACTAGCATATGCTAACAAAGCTGGCAATTTTAAAGAATTGGATGGATACTAAGAAAAATGTTAATGCTCAGATTAATTAAAGAAGTAGATTATTTGCATAACCAAATACCAGAAATAGAAACTAAATAAGCCATAAATGGACTCTCAAAGGAAAAGAAAGAACTCCAGCAATTATGTAGCTTCACACATAAATTCTATCATTCAATGAACAATTATTTCCAATATTGCTTAGACTTTCCAGTAATGAGAAAAGAAAACATGGTTCATATCTCTATGATTCAAACACAGTTTTGATACCTAGAAAAAATATTGTATGATCAAATTGAGTTTATATAGGGCAGCTAAGTAGTGCAGTGTTAAAATCCTTACAAAGTGATGTCAGTCACCTAATTTAGCATGGTACTTAGCAAATCCTCTAGCTCACTAATGTATTTGAGTACTCATTGGAGTTCACACTTTTGGGAGAGTCACAAATCGGTATTCAGTATGAGATTCACAAGTCAGAAACCCATAATCCCACTCTCGGATCCCATAATCCCACTCTCGGAGGAGGAGTCAACCTTTTACACTGAGCATAAAAAGAGCTTCAGTGAGTCAGTCAGAGTCAGTTTGGAAAATTGCCAGGAGTCAGAGAGAAGCACTCTGGGAGCAAGCCCACTTTTGGAAGTAGAGTCAGATTCATTCCATCTTCCACCTTTGTGCTGGCTAGAGGCTGAAGAAAGCAGAGGCAGAAGCAAAGGACAAGCTGCAAGAGTTCTTGGAATCAAGGAAGGAGAAAATAAACATTTGGATTTTATCAGCTGGCTGTATTTGCGGTGATTATTACTCTGAACTGAAACTAAGGCTGCCTCCAGAGAACCATTGTATATTATAGAAAAAGAAGAAGAACATCACAGTGCAGTGGAAAGAGCATTGAACCCAAAGTCGGGAAGATTTCTCTTGAGTTCAAATTCGGCCACTTGCTGGCTTACTAAAGATGTGACTTGGGTAAGTCACTTAAACCTCGTTTGTATTTGTAAAACAAGTTGGAAAAGGAAATGACAAATGACTCCAGTATTTTAATCAAGAAAATCCCTAATGGATTCACAAAGAGTTGACATCAATGAAATGGCTGAACAGTAATAAAAAGATTGGTTCAAAATAAGGAAGATTTATAAATACACAGCGAATCATTGCAATAACATAAAAATTAAAACCATGTGATTATATTAATTCAAGGCTACTGACAAAATCTTGCACCCAATTCTATTAAAAATTATACAAAGCTTAGGAAAATTGGACTTTCTCTTATTTTAGTAAATAATATGTATCTAAATCTAAGAACTATCTATCATATGTTGCAGAAAGCTTAAAGGTCTTTTCAATAAGATCAAGGGTAAAGCACAAATGTTCTCATCACCTGTATTAGAAAAACCAGAAGCAGCAGTAAAGATTGAAAGATAAATCAAGGCAAAAGTAATAGACACAGAGGGAAAAAATAGGTAACTTTTTGTAGATGATATGATGATTTCCTTGGAAACTAAATAGACAACCAGAACTTCTTGTCTCACATCTCCAAAAAAGTATATAACAATTCCACATTACTTTCAAAGCTATCCTAATTTTTTGTGCTTCCTTCTGAACATCTTTCAGTTTCCTTCTGTGCATTAAAAAATGTTTCAGTGGCTCTTTTTTTTTTTTTTTTTTTTTTTTTTTTTTTTTTTTTGGTGGAGGTGGGTGAGGAGAGAAAACATCACCATTGCTAATTCCCTATTTCTCCAATAAAGGCAGAAAAAAAAAATCCTAGTTAAGAAATAATTAATTGTTTTACTTAAAACAAATCCACACACTTAGCTATCTCCCAAAAAGTTTCTTTTTCTATTATTTTCCTTTAAAACTTATTAAAGAGAAAATGACACATTCTTCATTACTATTTTTATGAATCATTCTACAAAATTGTAGTGGTGCTGGAAAATGTGTGGGAATAGCCATCCATACCAAGGACCATGTGCTAGATTTCCTCTGGAAACTTTGGGAGACTCATACTGCACATCTAATTCAACACTGAAAGGATTTACGCTTAGAGATGATAAATTAATTCCCTTTGTTGGCCACTGAGCAAGAAGCACAAATGGTTCAAAAGATCTTTAAGAGTCACTGAAAAATATCAAGGGAAGTAATGGGGGAAAATTACAAAAGAAGGTGGCCTAGCTGTACCAATTCTAAAACTATATCTAAAGCAGCAATCATCAAAACCAAGAAGGTATCAGCTAAGAAACAGAGTGATCATTGAAATAGATTTATACTCCCTCTCCAGAATTTCTATGTATATGTGTGTTTATAGGTGTGTGCATATGTATATGCATATATATGTGTGCTTATATGTAGGAGCCACCAAAAAACCATCTATACAACTCTTTTTGTGGTGGCAAGGAACTGGAAATTGAGTGAATGCCCATCACTTGAGAAATGACTATGTTGCTTTCTGCAACATATAATGACAGATAGTTCTTAAATTTAGATACATATCATTTACTAAAATAAGAGAAAGTCCAATTTTCCTAAGCTTTGTATAATAATATATGAATGTAATGTAATACCATGTTCTATAAGAAATGATGAGCCAGCAAAGTTCAGAAAAATCCTGGAAAGACTTGCATGAATTGTTGCTGAATGAAGTGATCAGAACCAGGAAAACATTTTTCACAGGCACAGCAACATTGTGCATATGGTCTTTTCAGCAATACAACGATCTAGGACAATTCAAAAAGACCTGTGATGGAAAATACTATCCACATCCAGAGAAAGAGCTATGGAGTCCAAATGAAGTATTTTCACTTTTTTTTTTTTCATGATTTTTCCCTTTTGTTCTGATTCTTCTTTCACAACATGACTAATGTGAAAAAAATTTTCTTTTCCTTAAAGGCACTGATCGAAAGGACCTATGTATGCAAAAATATTATAGCAGCCCTTTTCATACTAGCAAAATATTGGAATTTAAGAGATACCCCTTAATTGGGGAATGGCTAAACAAGCTGTGGTATATAAATGTAATGGAATACCATTGTGCAATATGAAATGATGAACAGGCAGATTTCAGAAAAACCTAGAAATATTTGTACAAATTGATGCAAAATGAAATGAACAGTACCAGGAAAATATTGTACACAGTATCAGCAACATTGTGAGATGATCAACTATGATTGAGTCAGCTTTTCTCAGCAACATAATGATCCAAAACAAGTGCAAAGACTCAGGAAGGAAAATACTATCCTTAATCAGATAAAGAACTGATGGGCTCAGAATGCAGATCAAAGCATTTTTTCCCCCTACTTTATGCTTTTTTGTGTTTTTAAATTTTATTTCTTCTTTTACTACCATAACTAAGTATTCCAGTTCCTTGCCAGAATAAAATGGGATGCTGCACATATTTTTGCACATATGGGTTCTTATCACTCTTTTATGATCTCTTTGAGACAAAGACCCAGGAGAGACATTGCTGGTCAGAAAATATGCACAATTTGATAGCTCTTTGGCATAGTTCCAAATTGCTTTTCAGAATGGTTGTATCAATTCACAACTCCACCAACAATATATTTAATGTCCCAATGCTTATGGGAAGGCCAAGCTAATATAATAAAAATTCTACCTAAATTAATCTATTTATTCAGTACTATGCAATCAAATTGCCAAGAAATTACTTCATAGAGCTAGAAAAAAAATAACAAAATTCATCTGGAAGAACAAAAGATCAAGAATTTCAAAGTAATTAATGGGGAAAAAAAATACAAAGAGAGGTGACCTGGTTGTACCAGATCTTAAATTACATTATAAAGCAGTGGTCATCAAAACCATTTGGTACTGGCTAAGCAAAGTAAGTGGACCTAAGAGAGCATTGCACATAGCAACAAGATTCTGTAATGATCAAGTGTGATGGCCTTGGCTTCTTTCAACAATTCAGGCCAATTCTAATAAGACTTGTGATGGACAGAGCCATCTGCATCCAAAGAGAGTAGTAAATGTGAATCACAGCATAGTATTTTCACCTTTTTATTATTGTATGTTTCCTTTTTTTCCTTTCTTGTGTTTTTTTCCCCTCATTTGATCTGATTTTTCTTTCTCA
The DNA here is from genome assembly GCF_902635505.1 of Sarcophilus harrisii. Lineage (NCBI taxonomy): Eukaryota > Metazoa > Chordata > Mammalia > Dasyuromorphia > Dasyuridae > Sarcophilus > Sarcophilus harrisii. Next base: position 293,011,575 of record NC_045426.1, on the reverse strand, counting down.
GCATGACAAATATGGAAGTATGTTTAGAAAAATTGCACATTTAACCTGTATCAGATTGCTTGCTACTTTGGGGAGGGAGGAGGGAGGAGAGGAAGAAAATTTGAAATATGAGATTTTGCAAAGATGAATATTTAAAATTATTTTTGCATGTATTTGGAAAAATAAAATTCAAAAACAACAAAAAAAGAAATCAAAGAAATCTGCTCTTATATACTAGATCCAGAAGGCAAAATAGCCATTTAAAGAAACCATTGATCAGCTTCTGAAAGAGATGTCTCAATGAAAACTAAGAAATATTAAGGTCTAGTTTTAGAAGTATAAGATCAAGGAAAAAATACTACAAGTTGTCAAAAAGAAATAATTCAAGTGTTGAGGAGCCACAGTCAGGATTATCATGATTTGGCAACTTTTAAAATAAGGGATTTGGAAGATTTAGAATACCATATTCTGGAGGGCAAAGCAACTTGAATTACAACCAAGTACCTAGCAAGATTGAGCATAATCTTTCAGAGGAGGAGATGGATCTTCATTGAAGTAAGGGATTTTCAATCATCTCTAATGGGAAAAAAAATACCAGAATTAAATAGAAAATTTGATTTTCAAGTAAAACACTGAAGTGAAGCATAAAAAGATAAAAAGGAAAACACAATATGTTATTTAAATGTTAAACTATTTACATACCTACATGGGGAAGATGATACTTATAATTCTTGAGAACTGTTTCTCTTATCAGGACAATTAGGTATATACATAGACAAAGCGTCTGGTTATAAGTTGACTTTGATGTGATGCTGTGTGTGTGTGTGTGTATTTATATTTATATTTATACTTATATAGTTCCTGAGTTTGTATTTGTAGATGTATTACCTGTCTACAGTTGGTATAGTAGAGTATTTTTTAAAACTATTTCTTCCTGTAGAGTTTTGTTTGTGACATACAGGAATGTTGAAGATTTATGTGGATTTACTTTATATTCTGTTATACTATTAAAACTATTATTTCAACTAAACTTTTGATTGAATCTTTGAGATTTTCCATATATATCATCATATCTTCTGCCAAAAGAGATAGTTTTATTACCTCATTCCCTATTCTAATTGCTTCTGTCATATTGCTAGGATTTCCAATATAATACTAAATAATATTGATGACAGTATGTAATGGGCTGAGGCTTGAGTTGATGCACTGAGGTTCCAAGCACATGAGGCTAAATAGTAATTGGACTACACTCTATTAATATACATGCTTGGATAAAGAATGGCCCCCACCCACTCTCTATGCAAGCCCTGATGTGTTGTATAGGAAATGATGATTTTGGTGGGTGGAGGCAGAGAGACAGGAAGAGAGGCTGGGAGAGATTGGGCCTGGGTTCTATGCTGGTAGCTGCTGGTCGTGTGGCTGCTGATCTAACTAGCTTCTTGACTCAGCTGCACACATTGCTATTGCCCATTCTCTTCCACCTTTGATCTTTCTTCACCGAGAATAAAGATTGACGATTTTCCCCTAACCTGAATTCCTGACTCTGGCTGATTTTAAAATACGTGGTCTTCACAACAGTAGGCATCCATGTTTTGTACCTGATCTTACTAGAAAGACTTCAACTTTATCCCCATTACAAATAATGCTTGCTGATGGTTTTAGATAAATACTTTTTTTTTTTTTTTAATCATTTAAAGGAAAAATCCATGCATGCCAATACTTTTGAACATTTTTTTAAATAAAAAGAATGTTGAACTTTATCAAAAGTTTTTTCTGATTCTATTAATATAATTATATTTTTTAACTTTTAGTGTTTATATGATCAATTATGTTAATAGTTTTACTTAAGTTAAACTATTTTTCCATTCCTAGTATAAATCCCACTTGATCATAATACATAAAATTTGTAATATAGTATTGTAACTTTTTAGGCTAGTATTTTATTTAGTATTTTTGCATCCATATTCATTAATGAAATTGATCTGTTGTTGGTGTTTCTTTTCCAAAACACAGTCAGGTGATAAAAGAGTTCAGATCTTTTAATGTGTTCTTCAATATAGCTCGGTTAGCTCAGATGCCTATCTCTCTGAAAAGCTCTTGCAGCTTGGTCCTTGGCTTCTGCCTCTGCTTTCTTCAGCCTCCAGCCAGCACCAAGATGGAAGATGCAATGAAATCTCTCTTGCCTCGAAGATAGGGCTTGTGGGCTTCCTCCCAGAGTGCTCTCTGCCCCTAAGGGAGGTGTGAATTCGGATATCTTATATTAAGCCTGAAATCTCCCAAACGTGTGAACTCCATTGAGTACTTAAATACTTCTTGCTTCTATGGGCTCTCTAAAGATGTGAACATAAGCATTGTTTTCCATCAGTTGTACTTAGTACCTTGTTTCAAGTTCTGGCCCAAAATATCTCCTTCTAAGATCAAGTCAATCATACTGAACCATGCTAAATTAGATAATTATTGTCTCTATCAACTCTAATGGCTTAACACTTTGTAAAGATTCCAACAATCTATAATTTTCATTTCCTGTTTTTATTATTCCTGGTTTAGGTATCAGTGTTATATCCAAATAATTTATTGAATATTGGTTGATCTTTAAATATTTTATATAATTCAATTGTAAATCTATATAGGCATTGTTCTTTTCTCTTAGAAAGCTGATGGTCTATTCAAACATTTTTTCTAAAATAGGTCTATTTAGATATTCTATTTCCCTTTCCACTAATTTAAGCAACTTATATTTTTGTAAATATTGTTCCATTTCAATTAAATTGTCAAATTTGTTGACATATAGTTAGGCAACAAAACTTATAATTGATTTAATTTTATCTTTGTTAATGTTATATTCACTCTTTTCATGTTTAATACTTAGTGATTTGTTCTCTCTCTTTCTCTCTTTAATCAAATTAACAATTGTTTTATCTTTTAAATTTGTTTTTTCCATAAAACTAATTCCTAGTTATATGTATTGATTTAATGACTTTTCCTCTCAATTTTATTAATTTCTTTAATTTTTAAGAGTTTCAATTTAACATCTAATTAAGCATTTTTAATTTGTTCCTTTTCTAGTGTTTTTAATTGCACATCAGAATCAACAATCTGCTTTTTCTTTGTATTATTGATGAAAACGTTTAGAGTTATAACTTTCCCTCTATTCACTACTTATGCTGTATCCCATAGGTTTCATTATGCTGTCTTATTGTTATCATTCTCTTTGATGAACTTATTATTTCTATTATTTGTTCTTTACCTCAGTCATTCTTTATATTAGGTCACTTTTATTTAGTTTTTAGTCAGTGTTTGTTGTCCCATATTAAATTAAATTTTATTGCATTAATGGTCTGAAAAGGCTACTATTAATATTTCTACTTTTCTGCTATTTCTATTAATTCTAATATTTTAATGAACTAATATATGGTAAAGGTACTATGAACCACTGAGAAAAATAGGGTATTCCCAGATTGAAACACACTTTAAAAAAAATTATTTTTCTTGAGGTGTTTTTTTTTTTTTTTTGAGGAAGAAAGGGCTATATTTTCTCTTGTAACATGACTTTTACAGAAATGTTTTGCATAACTTCACATATATCTTCTTAATGTTGGGGTATGGTGGGAGAAAGAGAATCTGGGATTCAAAGTTTTAAAAAGAAATATAAAAAAAAGTTTTACATGTAACTGGAGGGAAATGAAATATTAAATAAATAGGAAAGAAGGGTATATTCTTTTCCATTTCCATTTAGTTCTCTGCAGTTATCTATTATATCAAGTTTATCTGAAGTTCTATTCACTTCTTTAACTTCTTTTTTATTTATTTTTGAGTTAAATTTATCTAGTTCCAAGAGAGGAAGATTAAAGTCCCCTAATATTATAGTACCACTATCTCCATTTTAAGTTTATTTACTTTTAAAAAAAATTTTGTTTCATTGTTTATGGTACCTTTTATCAAAATGTAGTTATTCTTTTCTTTTATCTCTTTTAGTTAAGTCTATTTTAGCCATAACTTTGTCTGAAATTAAAATTAATATCCCTGTCTTTTTTACATCAGGTAAAGCATAATAAATTCTATTCCAATTCTCTATTTTAACTATGTATCTCTCATTCTTAAATGTTTCTTGTAAAGAATATATTGTTGGTTTCTGATGTGATGGTTTTCTTGGAGGCAGCCTTAGTGTCAGTTGAAATAAATAATTACTCCAAAATTGCAACCAGCTGGTAAAAATGCAGTTTATTTCTCCTTCCAAAATAGCCCGGCTAGTTGAGGCCTAACACTCTGCTTGAGCTCTTGCAGCTTTGTCCTTGGCTTCTGCCTCTGCTTTCTTCAGCCTCCAGCCAGCTCCGACTCGTGGCTTTTCAATCTCCAACTGAGGCGAGTAGGCTTCTGTATTTTCCAGAGTGCTCTGTCTCCAACCCCAGTCAAAGTTTCCCAGATCTCCCTTGAGTCGCTCACTGGAACTGTATTTATGCTACTTCTCTGAGAGTGGGATTGTGGGATATCTCCCAGCATGCTCTCTGAAATCTCCCAAACATGTGAACTCCATTGAGTCTTAGATACTTAGGAGCTCTCTAAAGGTGTGAACACAAGTATTGTTTCCATCAGTTGTATTTAGTACCTAGTTCAAGTTCTGGCCCAAAATAACTCTTTCTAAGATTAAATCAACTCCAATGGCTTAACATTTTGTAAAGATTCCAACATCTGATGTTTAATTTTTTTTGCTATCTGTTGTGGGTGAAGTTATCCCATTCACATTCAAAGTTATAATTACTATTTATTAATTTTCTTCTGTGTTATTTTTAGTAACTATTTTGCTACTCAGCCTCTCTTTTGACCCTATCCCAATTTTACTCCTTATTTTATCTACCCTTCTCTTATCTTCTTCCTTCACTCTCTTAATCTTATTCTATGTGGCCTTTTAAAAGTTCCTCCACCATCCTATCCCCTATTTTTCAGTTCATAAGACTTCTAAACCTCTTTAGACATATTCTTTATTTTCTCTTCAACTGAGATAAAAGATCCTAACATTACCAGCTCTCCACCCACTCTTACTTATTTCCTCTATCTCAGTTCTTCCCTTCCTGCCCCAATTTTTGTTATATAATTGCTTCTTTTACCTTTTTCTATTTAATTTTTATTTTTAGAATTCACCTCATCCTGCATAATTCAGTTACTACTTTCCTTTCAAACTTCCTTAGTAATGGTAACAGTTTTAAGAATACTGATAACATTTTCATATGCTATCAGCAGTTAATCATGTCTTTAATGATTTCCTTATATTTCTTCTGGATCTTTTATATCAAATTTTCCTTTAATTTTTGGTCTTTTATTACAAATACCTGAAAGTCTTTCAGTTCATCAAATATCTTTTTTCTTGTTTCCCCCATTCAGAATTACACTCAACTTCACTGGATAAGCTATTCTTGGATGCAACTCTAGCTCCTTTTTTCTTTTAAATATAATGTTCCAAGACAATATGGTCTTTTAGTGTAAAAGCTGCTAGGTCTTGTGAAATCCTGATTGTTTTTTTTTTTTTTTTTTCCCACAGAATTTAAATTTTTTTCCTTGTTGCTTGCAATATTTTTTCTTTAGGAATTTTGAAATGTGGCTATGGCATTCCAGTAAGTTTTCTTCCTAGGATCTCTTTGAGATGGTCATTGGTGAATTTTTTTCTGTTTCTACTTTGCCTTCTTGTTCTAGAACTGGGGAAATTTTCCTTAATTTCTTATTGTATTCAAATTCTTTTTTCGGTCATAATTTTCAGGTAGTCCAACAATTCTTCATTATTTCTCCTTGATCTTTTTTCCAGATCAACTGTTTTTCTAGTGAGATATTTCAGATTTTCTTCTTTTTTCCCCCTAATTCTATTATATCTTGGTTTTTTATAATGTCATTTGATTCCACTTGCCCAATTCTACTTTTCAAGGAGTTATTTTTGTTCTTAAGATTTTTTTTAACCTCTTTCTAATTGGTGAACTTTCTTTTAATAATTTTCTTGGATTTTCTATTTTTTCATTATTTTCTCAAAATTTTCTGTTTTATTTTTTCTAATTTATCCTTATTTCCTATTATTTGATTTTTGAATTCCTTTTTAAATTCTGCCAAGATTTCTTTTGGGGCTTGTGACTATTTGACATTACTCTTTAGGACAGAAATGACTTTTTTTTTTTTTTTTTTGTAACCTCACTATCTTCCTCTGAATATGAGCCCAAATCTTTTTTTGAGGTAGTCCTGGTTTTTGCCAGGGTACCCTTCAATCTTTCCTCACTTAGCCTTTTTGTTCTTTTTAGATGAAATTTTGTGAGGTAAAAGTTCCTGAGGTGAATTTTTTTTTCTAAGGCAATTGGGGTTAAGTGACTTGCCCAGGGTCATACAGATAGAAAGTATTAAGTGTGAGGCCAGATTTTAACTCAGGTCCTTCTGACTTCAAGGTTGGTGCTCTATGCACTGAGCCATCTAGCTGCCTCTGAGGTGAAATTTCTTGACCATGAATGATGTGAAAGTTTATATGAAATTTCTTGAGGTCTACTTTGTTTCCCTCAAAGCCTATTTGCTGATTCAGTGATATTATCTTAGAGCTGTTTATACTTTACTCAAACTAAACCTCAACTCTCAGAGTCTTTTCGGAGGTTCTCTCAAGCTTCCTTAGGAAGACAGCTGGTTTACCCTTTTATTTTTGCTGTTCTATGTTCATATCATGAGGATTTTCTGTTTGCCTAGGAAGAAAATCTAGAGATCTCCAAAATTTCTGACCTACTCTGAGGTCTTCCCAGAATGAAAAACAAAACTGTTTCCATAGCAACCCCAGCAGTATGGTCCCACCCCTGGTGCAGGCCAAATGTAAAGTCTACCTCCTAGTGCAGTCAGGCAAGTAGTTCTTAAAGTCCACTGAAAGCCAGCAGCAAGATACTAACACAAAAGATTGGTAAAGTACAGGACCCGAGCCTAAGTCTCATATGAAAACACCAAGTCACAAAGTAAAATGAGCAAAAAAACAAAAAAGAACTCTACTATAAAAAGTTATTATGGTGACAGGAAGGATCAAGAGGAATTTAGAAGAGGATAACATTGTCAAAATGTTTACATGGATGCTCAAAATTGATCTCAGGTCCCAGAGGAACCTCCTGAAAAAGCATTAAAAAGGATTTTTAAAAAGGAAATTAAAGAAATATTTTGAAAAATGGGAAACAAAATCATGAAAAAAAAGATGCAATAGCATAGGAAGAGGCATACAAAAATATACTGAAGAAAATAACTCCCTAAAAAATAGAATTGGTCAAATAACAAAGCAAGTACAAAGGCTGACTGAAGAAAATAATTCTTTAAAAACTGAAATTGAGTAAGTAGAAGCTAATCACTCCATGAAACATCAAGATATAATAAAATTGTAATGTTTTGATTAGCTTTCTGGAGGTCTTGGACCAGCCTTCATTTCAGCAGAGTAATCACCACAAGAACAAGCCAGGGATAAAGTCCAAATTCTTTATTGTCTTCTTCACAGTCTATCTCCTTGCCTGGGATCCAACTAGCTTTCTGAATGCCTTCAGACTGGCCTTGGTCTCAGTGGGGGAAGCAGAAGGACAGGCCAACCTCCAGTTCTCTGTCTTCTCCAAGTCTGTCTCTTCTCTAGGTCTGACTTTGACCTCTTAAATAGTCTATTACAATTAACATTCATCATACTGAGTATAAGTCAATCATTATATCACTAGGGAACCATTATTTGTTGTAAGATTAATTCAATCATACTGAACTAGAGAACTATTAATCACCATGGTAATCTAGATAATCATTGTCTTATCAATTCCTGATTGTTAGAATTAACACCTGATTGTAAGAATCCTTGCCTAAGTATATTTCTTCAGAGTTCTGGCCCATTACATAAAGCAAAATTTTACAAGTTAAAAAATAGAAAAATGTGAAATTTCTTCTTATTAAAATAAAACAACTTAGAAGACAAAAGAAAATATGATTTAAGAATTGTTGGGGCAGCTAGGTGGCACAATGGATAGAGCACCAATCCTGAAGTCAGGAGGACCAGAGTTCAAATCTGGCTGCATACACTTAATACTTCTTAGCTATGTGACTCTGGACAAGTCACTTACCCCCAATTGCCTCAGGGGGGAAGAAAAAAAGAATTATTGGACTGCCAGAAAGCCATGATAAAAAAAAAAAAAAAAAAAAAAAAAAGGCCTGGATAATATCTTTCAAGTAATAATGAAAGAAAACTGACCTGATATACTAGAAACAAAACAAAAGGCAAAATGGAAATTGAAATAATTTGCTGCGAATGTTTGTAATGGCCAGGAACTGGAAACTGAGTGGATATCCATCAATTGGAGAATGGCTGAATAAACTGTGGTATATGAATATTATGGAATATTATTGTTCTGTAAGAAATGACCAACAGGATGATTTCAGAAAGGCCTGGAGAGACTTACACGAACTGATGCTGAGTGAAACGAGCAGGACCAGGAAATAAGTATATACTTCAACAACAATACTATATGATGACCAATTCTGATGGACCTGGCCATCCTCAGCAATGAGATCAACCAGATCAGTTCCAATGGACCAGTAATGAACTGAACCAGCTACGCCCAGCAAAAGAACTCTGGGAGATGACTAAAAACCATTATATTGAATTCCCAATCCCTCTATTTTTGCCTACCTGCATTTTTTATTTCCTTCACAGGCTAATTGTAAAATATTTCAGAGTCTTATTCTTTTTGTACAGCAAAATAATGGTTTGGTCATGTATACTTATTGTGTATATAATTTACATTTTAATATATTTAACATCTACTGGTCATCCTGCCATTTAGGGGAGGGGGTGGGAGGAAGGAGGGGAAAAATTGGAACAAGAGGTTTGACAATTGGCAATGCTATAAAGCTACCCATACATATAACCTGTAAATAAAAAGCTATTAAAAAAAAAAAAAAAGGAAAGAATTTGCTGAAAGACATGTCAAAATGACTACTCCAAGGAATATTATAGCTAAATTTTATATCTCAGAGATCAAAACGAAAGTACTGCAAGTATTCAAAAAGAAACACTTCAAATATTGTGGAATTACAATCATGGTTACAGGAGATTTTTGCAATTTACACATTAAAGAACCAGAAGGCTTGGAATATATTTTGGAAGGCAAAGGAGTCAGGATTACAACCAAGAATCACCTACTCCACAAAACTGAATATAATTTTTCAAGGGGGAAAATAGACATTTAACAAAACAGAATACTTTCAAGCATTCCTAATTATAAGATCACACTAAATCAAAAATCTGATCTCCAAATACATGAGTCAAAGGGGACATAAAAAAAGTTAAAAAATAAACAAGAAAGAGAAAACATAAGAGATTCAACAAGGTTAAAAACTTTATATTATATTATAGTAAAATAACATTTATAATTTTTAAAGAACTTTATAACTGTAAGGATGTGATGACCGCGTATTTTAAAATCAGCTGGTCAGGAATTCAGGTTAGGGGAAAATCATCAATCTTTATTCTCAGTGAAGAAAGATCAGAGGTGGAAGAGAATGGGCAATAGCAATGTGTGTAGCTGAGTCAAGAAGCTAGCTCGACCAGCAGCCACACAACCAGCAGCTAGGAGTATGGAATCCAGGCCAATCTCTCCCAGCTTCTCTTCCTGTCTCTCTCTCTGCCTCCAACCACCAAAATCATCATTTCCTATACAACACATCGGGACTTGCACAGGGAGTGGGCGGGGGGCCATTCTTTATCCAAGCATGTATATTAATAGAGTGTAGTCCAATGACTATTTAGCCTCATGTGCTTGGGACCTCAGTGCATCAACTCAAGCCTCAGCCCATTACATCTCCCACTATCTTTTGTTTTAGAACACAGGTGGTCATGCCATCCCTGACTCCTCAGGGAGGTCAGAGCCCCCAAGGGGAGGTGATCACACCCTCTCTGACTTCTCAGGGAAGGAGGTGAAAGTACCAAAAAGAAGGTGATCACGACCCCCCTGACTTCTCAGGAAGGGAGGTGAAAGCACTCAAAAGGAGATGATCATGCCTTCCCTGACATCTCAAGAAGGGAGATGAAAAGCACCAAAGGGAGGTGAGAGCTGCTAGCGGGTTTCTGGGCTGAAGGGTCTTATTATGCACAAACCCATCAGCAGGGGAGGTATTACACAAGCACATAGCAATAACACAGAGGCTATTAGGGATGACCCTCCCCTCAGTCAGTGCAAGCTCGATGTGGTATAACAAACATGAATTGTACACACAAGTAGCGGAATAGTAAACAATATAAATCAACATGGTGCTGTAAAAGATTGCCAGAAGTCCTAGAAGGAGGGTATGTAAACAACAGTCACACATACGCCTTCTTCAGCAGCCAAGAGATAGTCCAAAACCAATCTATTGTCCATTGCTTCACATGTCAGGGAATCCAATGATCCCTCTAAGTTTATGAAATCCTGCAAAAGTCTTTTTATGTGTTAGGGAATCCAATGATTCCAGCAGATTTGGAAATCCTATAACAGTCTTATCATTTCTCAGAGAATCCAATGATTCCTGAGAGTTTTCAAGTCCTATGTCTCAGAGAATCCAATGATTCCTGAGGGTTTTCAAGTCCTATGTCTCAGAGAATCCAATGGTTCCTGGGGGTTTTCAAGTTCTATGTCTCAGAGAATCCAATGATTCCTGAGGGTTTTCAAATCCTACAACAATCTCATCATGTCTCAGAGAATCCAATGATTCCTGAGGGTTTTGAAGTCCAACAATCTTTGAGGTCCATGAGTCAAACACCATAACTGCCACACTCTTTCAATGGTGAGCACAATCAGCAACAGCACCACCCGATATTTCTTGGGTCTTCTCCTTTGTTCAGGGGTCTGCTCTGTCTCTCTGCGATGGACAAGGCAGATATGGCTCGTTGGCACCCATCTGATTCCTTCTCCACTTGTAGAGATACAAGCAAACCCTCTCCCCAACAGTTAGCCTATCAGTCCTTCCATTGGCCACTTTCTGGGTCTCTCCACATCACCTGGCGATTATCTAAAGATAGTGGAGCTGCTCCCACTAGACACTGACCTTCTGGTGGGTTATAAAACCTGTCTGCCAGAACCAGTGCATCTTTGTCAAAAATCAAGAAGTTAATAGTATAAAGGGTTAGATTTAGAAGTTCTCTAGGGTTACCTGTGGCTCCCCTTTCTTTTTGTTTTGGAGGGAGTGTCTTAATATCTCTGTTTCTCCTCTCCACTATTACCTGTCCTTGAGAGTTAAAGGGTATGCCAGTGGTGTAAAATCTTATACTGTGCACAAAAGTGTGCAAAATGTTTTGAAGTATAAACAGGACCATTGTCTTTTTATTGCTTGTAGCACCACTAATGTAAATACTATTGAGAATTCAGTGACCACTCGGGCTGTCTCTTTTGCTGCTGGTATTGCAAAAGTAAATCCCAAAAAGGTGTCTACCACAACCTGGATAAAAGACAGATGACCAAAAGATTTATAATGGGTCACATCCTTTTGCCAGATTTTATTGGGTCTCAAACCACGGGGGTTCTTCCCTGGAGGCAGTGTAGGAGTGTGGAAAGGAAGGCAAGCCATTACAGGCTTTACTACTCTAGCTTCCTCTCTTGTTATTCCAAATTGTAAACGTAAAGCTTGAGCAGTCTAATGATATTTAGAATGAGATGCCTGGGCTTCTTGGAATAAAGGAGTATTGACCAACATAGTTAGAAGGCTATCTGTCTTTGAATTACCATCAAAAATGGGACCTGAAGTCCACTATGAGAGTGAACATGCAATATATAGATCTTACCTGGATGCTTTCTCACTTGCTCTTAAGTTTTTAAAGAGCTGATATAATTAGAGCTACAAATTTTATTTGGACTGTGGCAATTCTTTTGTCCACCCCTAGAATAGGCTGAATCAGATTTTATTTTGTCTCCTGGATAATAAGTAAGAGCTAGAATGATGGCGTACAATTCATTCTGCTAGTGGACTGAAAAGGTTCTGACTACTCTCTTTATATTAGATCATGAAATTACACAGCACAAATATTATGTTTGGTGTCCGTGAAGATAGTTGGTCCTTTAAGAGGAACTTTGCTTTCTTCAGAATCCACCAATTATGTAATAGTTGGTTTTCTTTAATGGAACCTGTTTAAAATTTGGGCCATGGCTAATAAAATTTTTACTCTGGGATTCTCACAACACATTATTTGTGTATTGGTATAAAAGGTGCATATCTTGTCGGTCTTGTCCCAGATAATTGCACTCTCCTTAGTCCTTTAATAAAATTCTAAAAGCACTGGGTTGGGAGTAAGGCTTTGTTCTGGTTGTGCGGGAGGACCCACTCTATCCATTCCTTGATGAAGGACTGCTGTGGTGCTTCTTGTGTGGCAAAAATGTTTTCAAGGGTTTTGGTGTCTTTCAACCACATTGGATAAACCAGTTCAGCCCTTAAAGCCTCTTGGCTTCTTTTGAAGCTGACATTGAGTTTAAAAGCACTGTCTCCTTAAAAGGGTGTCATATAATGGGTTTAACTATGGTATGAACCCTAACACTGGTCCATCCATTGGATATCTCCCATAATTTCAAAAAATCATTCAATGTGTTTCTTCTCTGTTCTTAAGGATAGTTTTGGGTTTTAAAGCATTAGGGTATATTTCATATCCTAAATATTGAAAAGACATATCCCAAGAATTTTTCTTATATATATAATTTGTAATTCCTTAGTGTTTCTATGTTTTTTTGTAGACATGCTTCTAATATTTGTTCCTCAGGTGCACATCCCAATATATCATCCATATAATGTAATAGGATAACTTTGGGGAATGCTTTTCTTACTGGAGGAAGAGCAGCAGCAACATACATTTGACACATAAGTAGGGCTGTTTTCATTCAACCAAAAAACTTCCATTCAATCTTTTATAAGGCTCACTAAGTTCGCTGGGCACTGAAAACAAATCTTTTTCTATCCCCTTTCAGAGGATGAATAGCAATTAATGTCTATTTAAAGGGGCCATTCTCTGGCAATTAGTGGGTTGGTAGGTGAAGAGTTCCCATAGTTTTCCATCTTTTCATTAACCTTTCTTAAATCTGTTAACATCCTCCATTTTCCAAATTTCTTTTTTTACAACAAACACTGGGGAATTCCAAGGACTTAGATAAAGTTGTAAATGCCCTTGGTCAAGCTGCTCCTGGACTATATCTAATAAGGCCTGAATTTTATCGTTACCTAAGGGCCACTGTTCTATCCACACTGGTGTATCAGTTTTCCATTGGATAGGAACAGGTGAAAGTGTTGGCAGGCCTTCAACATCTGCCCTGCTTAAAAAACCCAGTACTCATTTTTAACCCTAATTGCTGTAAAACGTCTCTTCCCCACAGATTGATGGGGATTTTTTCAACTATAAAAGGGGTAAAAAATCCTGTTTTGCCTTCAAAAGTCCATCTCATAGGGGCAGCACTAACTTCAGTTGCTATTGATCCTCCTACACCAGACATGAATGTCGCTTTAATCTTTGGCATGACTGGGCCAATTGGCACCCTCTAATGACTGTAAGATCTGCACCTGTGTCTACCAATCCTTCCAATGGAAGGCCATTTATATAGATCGTGAGCATAGGTCGGTCAATTGTTACAGCTGCTGTCCAGTAAATTGCTGGATTTTGTGATCTGGAATCAGAATCTGGGTGACTATCACCAAGCTGCTTATTAGGATTCTGTATGAGTAAACCTGATGCTACTATTTCTCCTGGGTGATAAGTCACACATTGTCTGCCTGTATTGGTGACTGGGATATTATCTACACATTCTCCAGTTTCCCACATCAGTGTGTGGATGGACACTGTTTTGTACGTACTCTCGGGAGGTAAAATGGTCAAGCCTACTGTGCCTGGAGGCAAGGGATCCATAGGCTAGAGAGGAACAGATTTCACCTCTTCAGGGGGTATCTCAGTTGTCTCAGCTGCATACAACTCTATTCTTCCTAATTGTAATCCCTTTCTCACATCAGGTTGCTTCCTGGCTGATTGATTGTGTAATCCCTTTCTCCCATCATATGGCTTCCTGGCTGATTGATCATATTGGTGACTTCTAGGCACCCTCTGGGTGCACCATTGGCTGCCATCATGCCCCAAGTGTTTTTTGCCTGGGGCCCTGGGGCTGGGCCCCTCATCCCGTTTCCCTACATTCTGAGGCCCAATGGAAACCTCTGTTGCATTTTAGACATGGGGTACTGGGTCTTGTTCTCCCACCCTGTTTTCTCTCTCTGTCTCTATATCAACTTTGAACTTTCAGATGCCCTACTTTACCACACTGAAAGCATTGATGAGTCTCTCTGGAAGTCCCTTTCCAGAAGGGACCCTGTCTTCCCATGTTGGGATCTTGGGAAGTCTGCATCATAGTCTGGCTATAAAAGACATTTGTGCCCACTGTGGCACAGCATCTTATGAACTCCTCTAAAGGAGCATCCTTGTGCAGTCCTAGTATAATTCTTCTGCAGACCTCATTAACATTTTCCTTAGCAAGTTGCCTTATTAAAACACCTGTTGATGCATTTTCCCCATTAGTTCTTGTGATAGCAGTCTGCAAACGTCCCACAAAGTCAGAAAAGGGTTCATTTGGCCCTGTGTTATTTTTGTGAATGCCTCACCCTTGTCATCTTTATTGTGAATCGAAGCCCACGCTTTGATAGCATTAGCAGCAATTTGCTCATATGCTGCTATGGAATAATTAATCTGTACTGTGACATCTGCATAGGGACCTATATCTGTTAGTAGGTCATAGGTGATTGCAGCATGAACTGCATTTTGACTATTTTGTTGGGCTTGTATCCTACAAAGCTCATTATTCAGAAAGCCACAAGTAGTTTTGTCCAGGTTCTAGGCATACACTTGCTATAGATTTCCAGTCATTAGGGGTCAAGATTTCAAAAGCCAAATTCTGTAATAGCATCTTAGCATAAGTTGATGTAGTCCCATAAAGAGTGCAAGCCTTTTTCAGGTCTTTGAGGATTTCTATGTTAAAAGGAGTGTATCTTCAATTTTCTTGACCTGAGGAATTAAACTGTTGTATTATGGGAAAAATGTGGGTTTGGAGTTCCGCTACATCTATGTCTTTCTCTTTGGCCTTCATTAATCCCTGTTGCAATCTAGTCATAGGAGTAGTTGGATGCTGAGGGGGAGGTGCTGGTGCTGTCACTATTCCCCCCACTGTCCCTCCTCCCTCCATCCCGGAGGGTGGAGTTGATGAAGGAAAGTCAATCACCTGCTGCTGAGATGGGGCTGAAGCTGCCTCCTGAGGTGGAAAGTCACCACACCCTTGCTCACTTAAGTCTCCATGCCCTGTGGGGATATGGTCATTAATCTCTTCATTGTCTTCCTCCTTAATATCAGGCTTTCCCATTTGGCTACTCCAAGTAGTTTCTTTCTTTCTTCTAGGGATAGGATTTCTTAGTGCTAACTGTATTATATTGTATAAATAGAATGCCTCCATGGAAATTGAATGAGGATCGTTTTTACTGTAATATGCGGACATCTATTGTCCAACCAGACACCAGTTATCTCGAGAGATCTGCTCCTCCTCTATAAACCAAGGGGAGATGCGGTTTAATGTACCCAGAAGTCTAGCTACCTGTTCCCAATTTATAAGTAGCCCTTGTCCTTCTATCAGCTTAAGCATGCTTTCTATAGCGCCACTCTTGGGTGGGGTTGAGGGG
The DNA here is from genome assembly GCF_902635505.1 of Sarcophilus harrisii. Lineage (NCBI taxonomy): Eukaryota > Metazoa > Chordata > Mammalia > Dasyuromorphia > Dasyuridae > Sarcophilus > Sarcophilus harrisii. Next base: position 292,995,909 of record NC_045426.1, on the reverse strand, counting down.
GTTGGGGGCGGGGATGGAGAGCCTTTAGCTAGCATTTGTCCCATTTCAGCCAAAAAAAGATTACTAGTTTAGTTTTTAAGAAAATAAGTTCCCTGTTTGTCTATTAACAATACTCACCCAAGTTCCTGGTCACCAGAGACTTCTTCAGTGAAGGTAGAGTCTTTGGTTCCCATGCTAGGGCACCAAATGTGATGACCGCGTATTTTAAAATCAGCTGGAGTCAGGAATTCAGGTTAGGGGAAAATCATCAATCTTTATTCTCACAAGAGAGAGGGGTTGCAAATTGAGTGCATCTGCCCTAATCAGGGAAAGTGAAAAGAATGAATCAGGTTCTTAAGAAACAGAATACAAAATTGATGTCAGATACTAAATTGCTTTGGACTAAATTGTGTAACTCAGAATGGTGAGTGGTCACTATTTAATAAAAAGCTGGAAAGATCTCTAGGAGCAAAGCAAAAGTTTATTGTATGTTCTTGTGAGAAGTGGGCGTCCCTCCCAATCAAGCAAAGGAGGAGGTGATGAGGTTTGAATGCCCTCAATTCCTGGTGATCATGAGGTTAGTGGCAATAAGAAATCCCCTTTAATTGGCCACAGGTTTAAAAGTGAAAGAATTCACTTATTCCTGAATTATTAGTTGCCAAATGAAAATTTATTATTGGACAGAAATCAGTTTACTAAGGGACTGGCTTCTATAGTAGCAAAGACCTATTAGGGAAATTGGAATTTGGAGCTGAGAATGCTTTCTCAGTGGGCAGAAGGGTCCTAGCAGCTAAGCTACCTTAGGCCTTCTGCAAGGAGCTAGTCCAGCTACTGCCCTTTTTAAGGAGTGTTGGGGCTTCAGGAGCCCAGGTTTCCCAGGCTTAGATTCTTAGCAGTTTTCAACCTGGATCTCCTATTGGAATTAACACCACTTCAAAAGGGTGATTTTTTTGACCAAGATTTCTAATTGAATCAAAGGCTCTGGCATTCCAGAAAGATAACTTATCTGGGGGGATATGCCTTCCCCAGGAAGGGCTGAGACTCCAAAGGGATCACAGATAAAAAGGAAATACAGTTTCTTAAAGGGAATACAAGTTCAGTAAAGGGAACAGTTTCCCTCCAGCTTTAGAAGCACCTTTTGGGATAGATTTTACACTTTAAATAGTCCCTAATGCAAACACCCCTCCCCCCACTGATCATCATTCTCATTGGCTAAGGGTCTTACATTCAAAATGGGGAACTACCAAAGAAACTGAACTTGGTCACTAAGTACATAGTTGCCCCCATTTGATGGAAGTAGGGAGAAAATGATGTCATGGGAGGATAGGAGGATAGCAGGAAGGGGACTTAGGTATACCCTTGAGTCAATGCTCGAGGACCTTCAGGGCCTATTCCAATTCTGAAGTAGATGAAGCCTCACTCAATTTTCACAACTGTCTTGAGAGATCTCACCTCATCTCATTCAAAATGTTTGCCTATTGCTTTGTTAAAAAATTAGAATTGCCCTAGAAGAGATCTGAGGCTTTCCCCATTTGAGAAAGGAAAGGAAAATACCCTCTTTTGAAACAAAGAATAAGTTTTTAAGGAATTATTTACTGGCAGTGTCCTCATCCTTTTCATTCCCTGGGAAACAAGAATTGTTGACCCAGACAAAACCTTTGGAGTTTGTAATTGCAGGAGACTGGGTGCTTTTTAAGTCCTGGAAGGAGCAGAAGAATTGGAAGGACATTATCAGATGCTACTACTGATGACCAATACTTCAGTCCAGAAGCTGAGCAGGAATGAACTCATTACTGCAGGGTTAAAGGACCTGTGGAGGAACCTCGGGAGTGGACAATTTTTAACTTTGTTTTGTTGGAGTGGAGGACTAATTGTGTTTGGGGGATAGTTAGATGAACAGGCAGAAACATAACTGTGGGCAAATAACAGCATTCTCAGAGTCTCACCCAACTAAGACTATCAGCTACAGAAAAATGACAGGTCTTTACTGATAAAGGAGGTTCAAGGTCACAGCTTCTTAAAACAATGAATGACTCGCAGGCCCGGTTTACAATCTGGCAAAAATTCTCAGCCGTACACATTTTAATCACTGCAGGAATCTTTTTTTTTTTTTTTTTTTTTAAATAAGTTTTTATTTTTTATTTTTTAAAATTTTTTTTATTTAATAGCCTTTTATTTACAGGATATATGCACGGGTAACTTTACAGCATTAACAATTGCCAAACCTCTTGTTCCAATTTTTCACCTCTTACCCCCCCCCCAGATGGCAGGATGACCAGTAGATGTTAAATATATTAAAATGCAAATTAGATACACAATAAGTATACATGACGAAAGCGTTATTTTGCTGTACAAAAAGAATCAGACTCTGAAATATTGTACAATTAGCTTGTGAAGGAAATCAAAAATGCATGTGGGCATAAATATAGGGATTGGGAATTCAATGTAATGGTTTTTAGTCATCTCCCAGAGTTCTTTCTCTGGGCGTAGCTGGTTCAGTTCATTACTGCTCCATTGGAACTGATTTGGTTGATCTCGTTGCTGAGGATGGCCTGGTCCATCAGAACTGGTCATCATCTAGTATTGTTGTTGAAGTATATAATGATCTCCTGGTCCTACTGCAGGAATCTTAAAGCCGCGGGAGGCACCAGGTAACAAAGTAGCAAGGGTGCGAGCGCATCATAAGGTCGTAGCGAGGGGAGTGACGTCATAGGGGCGGGCCGCCTTCCCTGTTGCATCCACCATCCGCCGTATGACCCGGAAGGGACTTCGCAGGAGGGGCGGAGCCCTCGTGTCCCGCGGCAGTGGTGCAACTGGGAGGGGCGAAGGGTGACGACAGGGGCGGGGTCTGACTTGTAAACAGAAAGTATGGCTGCGGCTGGGGGTCTCGGTGTCTTGCAGGGATGCGGCGTCCGTTTGGCGGCCGCTTACTTTGCCCGGGTGGGTCAGGGGATGGCGGCAGACGGCTCGGGGCCGCGAATGGGCTCGGTGTTGTGGCGTCATGGCTGCACTTCCTCGAGTGCTGGGTTAGGCCTCGGCAGGAGCTACGGTACGGAGGCAAAAGGAGAAGAAGAACTGAGAGTCCGATACCTGGAGGAAGAGAATAAAGGTGATGGAGGGAAGCAGGGGGAGAGAAAGAAAGCGAACCATTTCCCTTTTCCCATGTCTTTTCTCTTGCGTAGAATTAGACTATTCCATTATTTCCCTGAGAAAGTGACTCTCGCTAAGAAGCGCCTCTAGGTCACTGTCAGTGGAAAGCGTTCTCTGGCAGAAGCCATCAAACTTTCTAGACCTGTATCTCTGTCGTCCATAGCAAAATCATCACTCAAGGACAGTCTAGTTAGACTTTGTTTCTAGCACAGCAGCCCGTGGAGGTTGTTTTTTAAGGTTGATGAAATGAGAACCTTGAAGTATTCCTATTGAATCGTTACGCTGGTGTACTAGGTAAATGTTGTGAAAATTAGGTTTGGAGTTCAGAAAGGAATTTGATAAAAACTCCTAAAATAATACTGAAGGGAAAATGTGGAGAAATGTAGGCCAGATAATATAGTATAGTTATTTTTATTCATTAAAAGGTGTTGATTTTTGGATATATCCTGAAAGAAGGGTGTAAGCGGGGGCTCTGTCTAAACTTTGATATTTCCAACCTTTTTGTAAGTGACCTTGATCTTATATTTATCAAATTTGTAAACTATGTGAAGCTGAGAGGATTAACTATTTTGTTGAGTGATCAAATCATGATCCAGAGATATGTTAGTAAAAGGCCAAAGTTAATATAATTCAATTTAACATGTTAAATTTTGTACTTTAATTCAGGGATCTTAATTACAATTCTATCAATGTGGATACTTTTTTTTTTAAAGCCAACTTTTATTATGAGCTTAATTATCAACAATATAAATATTTCAGCTTGGCAAAGGACAAAAATTTGGATTATATAAGAAAATGTAAATTTTAGACTTTTAAAAGCCTGTTAAATTTAACATTGTAGTAATAAAACTATTCTGCTTGCCTTTATAATAACAAAAATACCATTAAAAAAAAACTTCACATTCACTGTATTTGAGAATACATTCCCTGAATGTGGGTACTCTTTTCACTGATGCATTAACCTTACACATAATAGGTGCACATGTTTATTGAATTGAAAACACATTGCGAGCCCTCTCTGTAAATATACACTTTTCAAGATAAGTTGTTGTTGTAAGATTTTTCCACTGTACAGCCAACCTGGTAATGAACTTCTTGTAATTTAGCTAAACTGAATTAAGCAACAAGCATATAGGCCATCACTAGACCTCTACTTATTCTAGAAATCTAAATTTCAGAAACTTAAAAAAAAAAGTACAAAAGTCCTGGAGAAGACAGTTTAGTTCACATGAAATATATTTACAATTTTAGTTGAATGCAATCTCAATATGATTAAGCAGTGTGACATAACTACTGTAAACTAAATGATTTAAACAAATTAGAACAAAGGATAAGTTTACTTCTCAGATCTGGAGAAGGAAGGAATTTGTGGCCAAAGAAGAACTAGAAATGCAAATGGATAATTTTGATTATTTTAAGTTTAAAAAAAATTTTGTGCAAATAAAACCAATACAGATAATAATATTCCATTACGTTAGATCAGTGGTTCTTAAACCTCTCTTTTTCTCAGTATTTTTACGGTATTAACAACTATTGAGAATATATCCAAAGAGTTTTTGTTTATATGGGTTACATAATAGATGTTTATCATAAATAGAAAAAAAAACTAATTTTGAATTTGTAGACCCTCTGAAAGGATTTCAGAGACCCTCCAGGATTCACTGCACCACACTTTGAGAATGACTGCGTTAGATTATATATCATAACCTATTTAGCTATTCCCCAATTGATGGGCATCCACTCAGTTTCCAATCCCTTGCCACTACATAAAGGTCTGCTACAAACATTTTTCTATATGTAGGTCCTTTTCCCTCTTTTATGTGTGATAATTCTTTTTTTTTTTTTTTTTGTGATTGACTTAGAGACACTGCTGAATTTAAGGGTATGCAGAATTTTATAGCCCTTTGGCTATAAAATACAAAGGAATACAGAGTCTTACAAAAATGAATGTTGAAAAGTGTCTTTATATGTATTTGGAAAAATAAAATACTATTTGTCTTGAGATCCAAATTCTATCCCTTCCTTTCTCCCTCTCCTCCCCCTTTCCCTAAGATGGTAAACAAACATATAGGTTATACATGTGCAATTATATAAAACATTTCCATATTGGTAATTCTGTATAAGAAGACTCAAAAGAAAGTGAAAAATAGTTGAATAATAGCATGCTTCAGTCTTCATTCACTATCAGTTATTTCTCTGAAGGCAGATAGTTAGCTTTATCATTAATCTTTGGGATTGTCTTGAATCATTGCATTGCTGAGAGTTAGTTAAGTCATTCACAGTTCTTCATCAAGCAGTATTGCTGGTATTATGTGTACAATGTTTTCCTGGTTCTGTGCACTTCAGAATACATATGTTTTTCCAGATTTTTCTGAAATCATCCTGCTTGTCATTTCATAGTGAATAATAATACCAGTTTGTGTAGCCATCCCCCAAATTGATGGATATTACTTTGATTTCTGATTCTTAGAAGTATCACACACAAAAAAACTGCTATAAATATTTTTGTACAAATAGATCTTTTCCCCTTTTTTATATGTCTTTGGGATATAGACCTACCAGTAGTTTTGCTAGATCAAATGATATGCATGGTTTGGTTGTCTTTTGAGTATAGTTCCAAATTGCTGTCCAGAATGGTTGGTTCATTTCACAATGTTATCAGCTTTAGTGTACCAGTTTTCCCATATCTTCAACATCTAATATTTTCTATTTTTGTCATAGTAGCTTCTCTTGTAAGTATAAGATAACATCTCATAGTTGTTTTAATTTTCATTTCTTTAACCAGTTGTGATTTAGAACATTTTTTCTCTGGCTATATCCTTGATTTCTTTGTCTGAAAACTACCTGTTCAATCATTTGACCATTTATCAATGGGGAATGACTTACATTCTTATAAATTTGTTGGTTCTCTCTCTGTATATTTGAAAAATGAAGCCTTTATGAGAAACACTTGTAAAGATTTTCTTAGCTTTCTGCTTCCTTGGTTGCCTTAGTTTTGTTTGTGCAAAAGCTTTTATTTTAATATAATTATTCAATTTGATTTACACTTCATAATACTCTCTTGTTTGGTCATGAATTCCTTCCTTATCCATAGATGACATGTAGATTATTCTTTGCTTTTCTAATTTGCTTATAGTATGTCATCCTTTATGTCTAAGTCATACAACTGTTTTGACCTTATCTTGGTATTTGATGTGATATTTTGGTCTATATCTAGTTTGTGTCCTGTTGTTTTTCAGTGTTATGTTTTTCATTTTTATAAAATAGTTGAGTTATCTCAATATCAAACACTGTTTAATTTACCTAATCTATTCCATAGATCATTTTTTTAGCCAATGCCAGATAATTTTTATAATTATTGCTATATAATACAGTTTGAAATTGGTTTGGCTAGACTACTTTTATTTTCCCATTGATTTCCTATATGATAGTTAATTCCTATATGATATCCTTCAGTTTTTGTTTTTCCAAATGAATGTTGCTATTACTTTTTTCTAGCTCTATAAAATAAATTTTTGATAGTTTGGTGTGGCACTAAAGAAATAGAATAATTTAGTTAGAATTGTCATTTTTATTATATTGGCTCAGTCTACCCATGAGCAATTAGTATTTTTCTTTATATCTGACTTGGTGTGAAAATTTGTTTTGTAGTTGTGTTCATATGGCTTTGTCTTAGCAGGTAGATTCCCAAGTATTTATATTATCTGCAGTGAAATTTCTGTCTCTTGCTGCTACACTTTGTTAGTAAACATTTTATTAGTAAACATTTTATACTTTTTAAAGACAATAGTCAACTATCGAAAATTTTTGAGGAGGGGAAGTAACATGATCAGATATGTATTTTCAGAATATTGGCAGCTGTGTGGAACATGGATTATACAGAAAAACTGCAAGCGTAAAATATAGGAAGTGATCTTTCACTATCTGAATTAGGATATAACATTTTGGAATTAAAAGGGATATGGAAGTGAAAAGTGTTTGGACATAAAATTATTTGAGGGACAGAGAATCCCTTTGCTAAAATCACTTGATGATTTCGAGCTTGGTGACTAGAAAAGAGATATCAACAAAACGAAAATAAATATGGAGGAAGATTTTGAAGAATGAGAATGAGAATCAATATCCTGACAGGAGGAGACCCAAGAGATAGTGATTGAGAAAAACTTCAGTGCCACCATCAGTATCTTTCTTTCTTTCTTTCTTTCTTTCTTTCTTTCTTTCTTTCTTTCTTTCTTTCTTTCTTTCTTTCTTTCTTTCTTTCTTTCTTTCTTTCTTTCTTTCTTTCTTTCTTTCTTTCTTTTCTTTCTTTCTTTCTTTCTTTCTTTCTTTCTTTCTTTCTTTCTTTCTTTCTTTCTTTCTTTCTTTCTTTCTTTCTTTCTTTCTTTCTTTCTTTTCTTTTCTTTTTTTTTTTAAATTTAATAGCCTTTTATTTACAGGTTATATGCATGGGTAACTTTACAGCATTAACAATTGCCAAACCTCTTGTTCCAATTTTTCACCTCTTACCCCCCACCCACCTCCCCCAGATGGCAGGATAATCAGTAGATGTTAAATATATTAAAATACAAATTAGATACACAATAAGTATACATGACCAAACTGTTATTTTGCTGTACAAAAAGAATCAGACTCTGAAATATTGTACAATTAGCTTGTGAAGGAAATCAAAAATGCAGGTGGGCATAAATATAGGGATTGGGAATTCAATGTAATGGTTTTTAGTCATCTCCCAGAGTTCTTTCTCTGGGCGTAGCTGGTTCAGTTCATTACTGCTCCATTGGAAATGATTTGGTTGATCTCGTTGCTGAGGATGGCCAGGTCCATCAGAACTGGTCATCATATAGTATTGTTGTTGAAGTATATAATGATCTCCTGGTCCTGCTCATTTCACTCAGCATCAGTTCGTGTAAGTCTCTCCAGGCCTTTCTGAAATCATCCTGTTGGTCATTTCTTACAGAACAATAATATTCCATAATATTCATATACCACAATTTATTCAGCCATTCTCCAACTGATGGGCATCCACTCAGTTTCCAGTTTCTAGCCACTACAAAAAGGGCTGCCACAAACATTCGTGCACATACAGGTCCCTTTCCCTTCTTTATAATCTCTTTGGGATATAAGCCCAGTAGTAACACTGTGGGATCAAAGGGTATGCACAGTTCATCAGTATCTTTCCATAGCTTTGCCATTATTAATGAATTAATCAGTGAATTTGATAATTTTATAATAACCTGTGCCAATTTAATGAGCATAGTTTTGCATTTCCATGGTAATTTGAGAACTTTTATGAATTTCATTTATATACACATATTTGTCTCATTAAATTGAAAACTTGAGGGCAGGGACTGTTTTTTGCCTCTTTGTATTCCCAGTGCATAGCACCATGCTTGAATACCTCATGGGTAATAAAATTATTAAACTCCTAATTTCTTCCAGTAATTATAGTGGACCTTGTGTCTAGTTATGTTTTACTTTGAATATTAGTTTTTTTAGAGTTATTAGTCTTGGAGTTATTTGTTTGTGTCTTGAACATTCCTAACCACTATAATAGCTCTTTATCTTGGGGATCTTTGTTTTTTTCCTTATTTTTTTTCTACTTTTCCTAGGTAGAATATTTTGCTTTGAAAGAGCTTCCAGATAAGAGATAAACTTACCTCATTATTTTATGGCAGAAAGCAGGCAGAACAATTTGTGTTCCTCCTCTACTATCCAATTGCTGGAGGAGATTGAACTAAATGAAAATAATGTTAAATGTTAAATGAAAACTTGCTCTTCCTAGAGTATTAGCATGCATTTAGAGCAAAGCCTTTGTGAGCTTTGCTCACATGTGTTTGTGTCTGTGTCCATTAGGCCTTAAAAAATTCCTTAGATTAATATCCAGCTAAGGCCAGTTGTCATTTGGGGAAACAAACTGAACCCAGCAAAAAATAAAGGAACCCCGTTATAAAAACCAGGGTAATTGATTACTTTAAAATTTCAACATAATTGATTTAAAAAAAAATCAGTAAAAGAAAGTCCTTTACCAGATTAAAGGATTCCACAGAAACAAGTTTGTTTTGCAGACACTTTAGAAAACATAAGGCAAACAAATACTCCAACCCAGAAAGGCACAAAAAATAAATTATTCTGGAGGGGGAAAAAGGGGAAAAAAAACTAGGAAGAGAAAGACACTTAGGGGTTAAAAATATCACCCACAAAACTACTATAAACTATCAAAAGGTCCCTCTTTAATAGATTTCTGTCTAAAAGTAAAACAAGGAGAACAAAATGAAAACAGAAGTTGAAAAGAAGTGATAGATTAGCCCTATAATTGTATGGACTAAAACTCCCAAGACGTTGGTGGAGTCTATTTTTTGAGGGGATCCATGAAGAATAGAAGAACCCATAAAAGAAAAAAGGCAAGGAAGAAAATAGAAGTGAAAGTATGATATACCTCACTCAAGGCAATAGTAAACAATGTAGAGTAAAATAACTCCTTTCGTTTCTTAAATAAAAGAGGATCTAAAGGAGAATGGGTGGAAGTGGCAGAGTGAGTCATTTAAACAAGATGTCTCAGTTAATTGGTGGTAAGGGGTCCAATTTAAAAGCAGTGGGGGACAGAGATATTGTATAAAGCCATAAATGATAGCTGCTTATCTTGGTAGAGTGATACAATAGGTTTGATATAGATAGAAACTAGTACCTCTGAGAGGTAGTACCTCTGAGAGGTAATTTCCAGGAACAACCTCAGGGGGAGGATGATAACTCCTTAGGGTAGCTGATGGAGTATACTAGGTTGAAAGCAGAGATTTTATAGCAGATGGTAAAGAAAAAAAATATTTGGGCATGAAGCTTATATTTGTGTGGGATGGCTACAAGACCCCCTTTTCCCAAATTAACTTATCAGAGACATATTCAGGTACAAAGAGAAAGCATTTATTTAATGATAAGTTGTTATGGGTCTTGGATTGAGGTTCCAGGGACCCCAAGGACCTAGCCCCACCTTCCATCAACACCTAATTAAGGCATGATAAGATTGTCTGCTTTCTCTCAGTGAAGAAAAGGGAAAGTGGTAATGGCCCCAAATAGTTGGGTGAAGTAGGCCTTTAGATAAAAGAAACTCTAGCCCCAGGAAGCGAAAGAGTTAAAAGATGTTATAGTTAAAAAAAAAATGTCATAGCAGCAACCAGAAAGTCCTCCTGGGTTGGGCTGCAAATTAAAATATCTATATACCTGTATTGTGTTTTATATCTTCCACTGACCACTTGCTCTGATTACAGACATTTGCTATAAGAGGAAAAATCAGGAACTTGATTTCCTTAAAGCAATTTTAATTCAGGCAATTGTCCTAATTTTTAACGTTAGACTCAGGAATAATCAGCTGGGTTCTCATTCAAAAGAACACCACTGGGAAATTGAGTCAGAAGGATCTTACCTCTAGCAGAGTTGGCCAGGATCATCCTTCTAATTCTTTCCCAGATATTAACTTCCACCTGTAACATTAGTAGCTTTTGGCATATTCCTTTCTGATGCTGGAACACTGGTTTGATGATCTATCCAGACAGTCATACCTGAATTTAAAACTCCAAATAAATATCAGCTGCAGTCCCAAAAGATTTTATCTCCTACAGCAATTCTCATTAATCAAAGGTTCAGATGAATCTAGCCCTCAAAGATCACAGAAAGAGATTGATTCTAGAAAGTTCACAGCTTATACAGCTTATCTTTCATGTCTAAGTAGATGGTTCTAGGGTCAACATTACACAGATCATTTTGTTTTTAAAATACCCAATACATAGAAAAAGGAGGAAGGAAAAGAAATTATCTTCATTCTCTCTTCATTCTCTGCACGATCCTCCCCAATTCAATTGAATTGCTTTGGAATTTTGAAATGACCAATTGCCAAATTCCCCAACCATTATTCCCAATGTACTTTTCCTAAAGCTCCAACTTAGGCCAGAGTTGGAGCCTGCAGGAAAGTCAGACCTTTCTCTTTTTTTCCCCCCTAACAAATTCGAGCTCACAGAACAAACATGACAAAGACATTCTGCACAAAGACACAGACAAAAATCACAAGGAAATTACACTTTCCCATATGCAACAGAAATACCCAAGTGCACTTTCTCTCCCCCCCCCCTTTTGCTCCAAAGATTTCAGTTGGACTGCCCCTCTCAGAGCATCCAATCTCTTCCCGTGGTCTCCAGCAATGCATAGCCGACCCCCCTGGGTGTCTTGGAAGACCACGGTCAGAAGGAGTTGCCCACCTTCCTAACCAACCATAGAGTGGCCCCCATCCTGTGCCATTAACAGAACCTCTTAATCTGGATCACTCAAGGCACACAAGGATAGTTCAAGGGCACATTAATCGATAGGGCCTCTATGGATAAAGCATGGCTTTGAGTTACCTGGCTCTCTTACCCAAGCTTCATCTTTGAAGACTTGTGTGCCTTCTGTTTGTATCTGAGTGTCTCTTTTAGGTCCATTCTTCACAGAGAAGGAGGCTGAGAGTCCGATCCCAAAGTCATTTGGAGAACCCAACCTGGCGCCTACCTTGAATCAGGATCCCAGCCATCTCTTTGGGAAGCCACAGACCCCGGGCCAATCCCCCATAACCTGTGTGGGATGGGCACAAGACCCCCTTTCCCAAATTAATTTATCAGGGACATCAAAGAGAAAGCATTTATTTAATCCCTGCAGGGAGAAGCCCAGACACAACCAGGAGCCATCGTAAATCCTCCATGTGTTCCTGGAACTTAGCCAGCTTTTGCCTTGTCCATGTCTTAAAAGCAAAAGAACTACGCCTTCTCATTGGATAAACTAAAAGGATCTTTGACCAATGGTCACCAACGTTACCTGCGTCCCACAGGTCACATCACTTCTTGCCACTTTACTAACTTTCTGTATCCCAAGGTTCAAAGTTCATCCCTCCAGAGATCATGTGGGATACCCCTCCCCTCTCAAAGCTCTGGAAACAGGGATCTTGTGATTCAGTACTGAGAAATACTTCATCCAATCAGTCTTACTCACATTCTTAAAGGGGAACATAACTGGAAAGGGCAAGGGTCAAAGTCTAAAGGATTCTTTTTCAAATCTTAGACCACCACCTTTGATTACAAAAGCCGGGCTCTGTGCCCAAAAAAGCTTACTTTCTTATGGAGGCAAAGTCCAGACAACTTCTGTTCAAATGTAAAACCTTGTCCCTTAATTATTTTCTTTGATGTCCTTGTGGGTTTCAGTTTTCTAAATTATTAATTTTCATAACTCTGTGGAAACCAAATCCCCATCCATTTCTTTCACCTTTAAAGCTTAATTGGTCAAAATTCCTTAGCATGTTAATTCATAAAGGAAAGATTAGCTGCTGTAATGCCAAAGAAACTGAGCAGGATAGAGATTAGAGAACAATTTAATAATTTATTAAATGGGAGAGATTTACTGAGACCAGATGGATTGATGGTTTGATCCCAGGGCTGAACGAGACTATTGTAGCAAAGAATCCAGCCCTGAATGTCGGATACAAGATTCTTTTATAGGGTTACAAGACCGATGACATAATGGGGGAGGTACCTGGATGGGGATTACCTAATGAGGGGAGGAACCTAGGATTAGGATAATATAATGGAGGCAGGCACCTAGGATGACATAATGGAGGGAGGTACTGGAGAGGCTCCTGATATGCTAATGATGTCTAAAATGGATAAAGACTTTTATCCCATTAAACATTAAGAGAGAATAAGTATAGCCTAAGGTCTAAGATATAAGACCTTTATCCTATCAAACATTAAGAGGGAATTGTTATAATCTGAGGCAGAGTAACTAAATAGGACAATTAGGGAAACTGGAGAACTGTGGCACAACACTGCATTATAAAAAGACCTTTATAGTAGAACACTTAGGAGACTTTAATGTAGTCAGCTATGGACAAATAATAAAACATATATATATATATATATATGTAATTGAACAAATTGCCACAGGAATTTGAGCTCAAAGATTTAGAACATTTTCTAAGTGGAATTTTCAGCAGCACATGAAATCTTTACAAAAATTGATATGTATTAGGGAATAGAGATTTTTCAAATAGAGTTTAAAAGGAATAAATATTCAATATTTCTTTTATAAGCATAAACTCAATTAAAAAAATTGTGGTCAATTTAAACTTCACAAATAAAAAACAAAGACAAAAAAAATTCTTAGCAATATTATCCTAAATAATCAGTGGGTCAAAAGAACAAATCATGGAAACAAATGATGTGAAAAAATAATGATAAAACAACTTATCAAAAATTTAAAGATACAGCTGAAGCATTTTTCTGGGGATAAACTGTGGGAAATGGATGGATATTTTGATTTCCTTAGTTATGAAAATCAAATTGGAGAAATGAAACAAATTAGAAAACTGAAACCCACAAGGACATCAAAGAATATTCAAGGGTATTAGGTTATCTTCTTCCAAAAGAATGTAATCTCTTTGAGGGCAGGGACTGGCTTTTGTAATCTGGGTTGGTGACCTGAGATTAAAAAAGTATCTTTTGTTGGGAGAGGATTGGCTATGTAATGAGTGCAGATTTATGTCTTGTAATTCCTGTAACATCCAATTTACAGGGAATCGGGGGACTTGTGCTTCAGAATAGGAATTAAAATGCTACCTTTGGAGTTTTGAAGGTGTTTCTATTCACCTAGGCACCCATTCTTGCAAGGATGAAAAATAAATTTTTTTCTGCATTCATCAGTGAGTCGTGGAGTTCTTGGTAAGATATTTTGTTTCTTACAAATGGGGACTCTGTCTTGGATGCAGACATTGAGTTGGCAGTGACCTGTGGCTCAGTTCTGGCGTTCATAGACTGTCCTAAGATCCTGGATCATAATGGTAGTCATTGATTAATCCAGGAAATCAGGAAAGAAAGTAAAGTAAATTCTGCAGCATCCAGGCAACTCTGTGCACAAACCAAAGAGCGTGCACTATCTAGTATTTCCTTTGGTATTTGGACCCATCTTAAGGGGTCTGAAGTGTCAGATAGATTGGTAAAATGAATAATTTAATGGCACCAAAGAGTGGGAATTCCTGGGACATACCTCTCATACAGAACTGGAAGAAAGGGGATGTTAGGATATCTAGAGTTGAGTAAATATTAATGATCTGGGATCACTGGAGTATGGAGACCTCCACACTGGAGTGCAAGAAAGGATCTTCAGGGAAGGTTTATACCCCAAGAAGCTCTTAATGCTCTCTAATGCTCTTTCTTTAATTCTCTTAAGTTTTCTTAAGTTTGTTTTCCTCCAGGCTTTGAGCAATTCACCTTCAAATGACCAGCACTAAACAGTTGTATTGACCAGCTTCAGGGGTCTGACTTAAACCACTGGATCTTCAGTCAGCTTAAACTCCTTAAAATGGGACCCTCTAGTATGGCACAGCTCAACACCCATTCTCAGCAGGAAGTGGTTTCAGAAGATGAGATCATCACCCCATACCCAGAGAACTTTGGGCTCCATTAATTTGGGAAAGAATTAGAATTGGTTGGTAAATAGACCCAAACTGAGTGGGTTCCCTGTAAAGAGTTCATTGATTCTGTGAAGAGGGGTGATTATATAGGATTAATGCTACTCTCTGCTATTTGGGGCTTAGGCTAGGGTCATTGGGTTGAGTTGGGTTAATACTATGGAACGATACCCCACAAACAATTCAGTTTGACGTTTGTCATATAGAATTATAGAAATTTGACTAGCTGTAGACAAATAGTTAACTCAGAGCCCCTTAGCTCTGGAGAGCAATCATTTTGCTTCTCATGGCAGGGTGAAGGATTCCAAAATGGCATGTACCTGTGTTGTGTCACAGTCCCCTTTTAATGTGCTGACCCAGTTTCCCTAATTGTCCTACCTCAGTTATTCTACCTCAGACCACAAACATTCCCTCTTAATCATGAGAATGTTTGATAGGATAAAGGTCTTGTATCTTAGACGTCATTAGAATATCAGGAGCCTCTCCAGTACCTCCCTCCATTATGTCATCCTAGCTGCCTCCCCCCCCCCCCATTAGTTCATCCCTGTAATAGTCTCTCTAAAATATAATGTTCTCTGTTGAGGTTTTCTTGGGGTCTCTGGGAGCAGCCTTCGATTCAGTTCAGTAAATCACAAGTGCAGCCAGTTGTTAAAGACCAAATCCTTTATTATCTCTTTCAAAGTCCTATCTCCTTCACTTGGGGCTCAGCTAGTTTTCTTAGAGGCCTTCCAGACTCTTCGTTTCAGCGGAGAAGTGAAGGAGGTGGTGTGGGATGGTGGTGTGCTACAGTTCCCTGTTGATGTCCTGACTTAGTTTCCCTAATTGTCCTATTTAGTTACTCTGCCTCAGGTTATAACCTTTCCCTCTTAATGTTTGATGAGATAAAGGTCTATCTCAGTTGCTCTGCCTCAAAACCCCAGGCTATAATCATTCCCTCTTAAATGGTTGCTGAAATAAAGGTTTTATATCTTTAGGTTATAGTCATTCCTTCTTAATGTTTGACAGGATCAAGGTTTATCCATTTTAGATGTCATTAGAATATCAGTAACCTCTTCAGTACCTCCCTCCATTGTGTCATTCTAGATGCCTTCCCTCATTAGGTTATCCCCATCCAGGTACCTCCCCCATTATGTCATTGTTCTTGTTATCCTATAAAAAACCTTTCTGATATTTAGTGCTGGATTCTTTTAGATAAAAGTCTTGTCCAGCCCTGGGACCAAGATCCATTTGGTCCCAGTATATCTCTCCATTTAATAAACTATTGAATTGGTCTCTAACCTTGTCTTGCTCAGTTTCTCTGGCATTACAATGGAATGAATCTGTCTGGCATTACAATGGAATGAATCTGTCTGAGTCTAAGGGCTTGTGCTTGTCCTCCAGCCTTCAGCCTCCAGACTTCTGTCCACTTGTCTCTGAATCTCTCTGACTGAGGCTTCTAGCTTTTAAGCTCCACACTGAGTACAACCCAAATCAAATCAAATTGGAGAAATGAAACAGATTAGAAAACTGAAACCCACAAGGACATCAATGAATAATAAAGAATGGAGGTTCTCCCAAAAGAATGTAATCTTGGGTGCAGGAGCAGACTTTTGTAATCAGGTCTGAGATTTGAAAAGAATCTTCTGTTTTTTGCCCTTAATCCTCCTCTGTTACCTTCCTCTTTTGGAATATAAGCTCCTTTGGGAGAGGAACTAGCTATATAACAGAGGAGTGGAGATTCATTATCTTGTAATTTCTGTAACATCCAATTTTGGGGGAATCAGGAGAGGGACTTGTGCTTTGGGGTAGTAAATAAAATGCTGCCTTTGTATTTACTCATCTGGGCATCCAAAAAAAGAATGTAAAATAAATCTTTCCTGAATTATTCATTGGTGAGTCAAGATATTTTGTCTCTATATAAACTGTCCTTAACTTCCATAAAGTAAGAAACTAGAAAAGATGAGAATTCATGGAGTAAATGCATATAAAAACAGAAAGCCAATAATAATCATAAAATAAACTTAAAACTTGAGATAGTGAAAATTAGAGGAAAAATAGAGAACAAAAAGATAACCCATCTAAATTAATAAGAAGGCAGAACATAAAATACATAAAATAATAAATCATGAAGGTGGTGAAGATCTTGGGAACTAAAAATAATTACCAGAAGTAAGTATGATAAGAAACTGAAAATACGAAAGAGAGGTTGTGTCTTCAAAAATATAAAATACTCAAACTAATGATACTAAATAGAATTCTTAAGGAGTAAAAATCTCAGAAGAGGAAATAGAACTGCAAAGGAACTACCAATTTAGGGGAGTCAAGGAAATGGTCAGGGGAATAGTTCATAGTCTTTTTGAGTCCATGGGAGAAGTCTTTATTTTTTATACTGATGTATGTCGGTTCAGCACCAAAATCATAATGGGTGATGTATTCATCAGATGATGTAGGCACTAAAAGTCTGAGTTTGGTAATGTAAAGAATTCACAATGGCTATTCTCTTTAGCAGAAGATAGATTTATTTAGGGGAATAGGTTACAAATAAAATGAAGGGATACCATAGACAACAAGAGATGATAAATATGAAATAAGAGTTGGGAGAGCATGTGAAAGAGCTTTTTTCAATGGACCTCACAGTTACTGGAAAGGAACCATTTCATGAGGTTGGGGGATATTCTTAGCTGGCAGGATAAATCCTGAAAGGGACTTATTACCCCAAAGGGGTTAAGTGTGAGGGAGAAGTGGGGTTGGGAAGCCTAGTGGAATTAGCAGAGATAACCACATGACATGGGAGGGATAAGGAGAAAAATTCCACGAGGCAGAGTTCCATGGCAGACTGACCCAAAGGAAGGCAGCAGTCATGGCATGGCCCATACATAAATTATAAATCTTTAGTATTATCGAAAACCAAAAGCAGTACTAGAAGGGCATCCACTGGAAGCTTTTCTAGTAAATAGAATACATCATGACCACTCATCAAGTTATATGAAACACATCTAGAAATACCTGCAATAACAATTAGAAAATAGAAAACTATTAAGGTATAAAGATAGGCAACTATTCTATATTTGCTGTTGATTTACTTAGAAAATCCTAGGGAATCAAGAAAAATACTAATTGTGATAGTAACTTTACCAGAGAAGCAGGTTATAAAATCCACAAAACTTAAATGCCATATAATAATTCAATACAATATTCAATAATAGAAAAGGAAATTGATTTCAAATAATTACAAAATGCTTAAGATATTTTTGAAAGCAAGAAGGATCAAAGTACAAAAAGTACTTGTATAGATTTAATAACAAAGTGCTCCTTAAAAAAAAAATCAGTTATCTGGAGGAATATTAAATATCCAAGGCTTAATCAAGCCAATATAATAAAAATGATAATACTTCCAAAGATAATTTATCCTTTTTATGCTTTACAAATCAGATTATCAGAATTTCTTTATAGAACTTGTTAAAATTCTTTTGGGAAAACAAAAGGTATAGAATATTAAGGGAAAGAATGAAAATTAGGTAGTGTTGAAGAAGAAACAGAATTTCCAGGTCTCAGGTATATTATTAATCCACAAAACTATTTTATATAAGTTTAAAAAAACTGAGTAGATCAGTGCAATGGACTAGATATTGTGATCAAATGAGATATTTGTGAAAAGGATTTTCAAACCTTAATAGTGGTAGTTGTCAGGAAAATTAGGAAGTTATTACTGCATTATTGTAATTACTTTCTCAAGAAGTCTGAGACTAGGTCTAAGTCATGTGATCCCTATTCCCAGAGGTCATTAGAGCTGGAAGATCACCGTTGAGCCTCAGGTTGCAGGAAGTTACATGATCTCAAGGCCTAGAGGTTTCTAAAGGTCAAAGGCAATTAATAGGAAGTGATGTGATACATAGGAAGCAGACAACATTGGTGACCATTGGTCAATGATAGTTACTTCCTTTTAGTCTATCCAATGAAAAGGCTTGGGTCTTTTGCTATTTAATCGAGTGTTCTGGATTGTTTGTCAGGTTGACAAGCCCATATTGGGAGCTGAGATGTTTCCTATATGTGCTTGAGCCTTTCCTGCAGAGACTAAATAAATGCTTTCTCTTTGTACCTGAAGATGCCTCTGATCAGTTAATTTAGGGAAGGGAGTCTAGCACCCGTCCCATACAGTTACAAGGTGTAATTTTTAAAATTTAACTTTAATCATGTTATTTTACCAATTGTATGTAAAGATGCTCAACTTTAATTTTTGTAAGATTCTGAGTTCCAAATTTTTTTCCCTCCCTTCTTCCCTTACTTATCCCCTTCCGACACTATCAAGCAATTTGTTATAGATTATACATGTAAATTAATTTTTTAAACATATTTCCATATCAATCATGTTGGGAAAGAAAAATCAGAACAAAAGGGAAAAACCATGAGAAAGGAGAAAAAAAAGGGGAAAAAAGGTGGAAATGCTTCAATCTGCATTCATTCTCCATAGTCTCTGGATATGATATTTTCCATCCACGGTTTATATGAATTTCCTTGAGTCATTGAATTGTTGAAGAGCTAAATCCTATTATAGCTGACCATACAATTTTGCTGTTGCTGTATATTGTTTTCTTAGTTCTACTTGCCTCACTTACCATCAGTTCATGTAAGTCTTTCCAGTCTTTTCTGAAATCATCCTATTCATCATTTCTTACAGAACATTAATATTCTACTACATTCATATAGCAAGGTATAGTTTTAAATTATTATCTAATTCTCATTAAATTAATTTAAATTAATGTCCCATTTGGGGAAGTAATTAGGAATTAGACATATAAAATAACTAAAATGTTCACATGCTTTGTTTCAGATTCTTTTATTAGGCTTCTTTTCCTAGAGAGGTAATTGATGAGGTAATGCTATACTCCAGCCAACTCTGTCTTTTCTTGTTACATTATATCCTACTTCCCATTTCTATCTTTCTACTTACTGCCCTTTATGCCTCTAATGTACTCACTCTACCTTTACCTTAAAAAATCCCTCCTTTCAAAGCAAAATTCTTCTTAAATGCCACCTTCTATATGAAGCTTTTCTTGATTCTCCCCTTCATCTTCCCCTCCCCAAAGGAGGGAATACTCTGCCTTCACCAAAACAGAATAAAAACTTATTCTATATATTTATTTTTTAAATCTTCTTTATGTATATATTCTCTTCCCTAATGGAATGTTAAGCTCCTTGAGATTAGAGT
Organism: Sarcophilus harrisii; assembly: GCF_902635505.1. Lineage (NCBI taxonomy): Eukaryota > Metazoa > Chordata > Mammalia > Dasyuromorphia > Dasyuridae > Sarcophilus > Sarcophilus harrisii. Next base: position 292,976,113 of record NC_045426.1, on the reverse strand, counting down.
TTGTTTAATTTTTGCTATTATATTTTCAGTTCCTAGTTTGTGACATTGTTAGACACTTGGTAAATGCTTAATTGATTATTTTCTTTCTGATTTTATATTTTTTACATTTTTTTACTGAGTTGTAAAATAATAAAGATGTGGTTCATTGATGAAAGCCTACTTATTTTCTACTAAATCCCTCTTTATAAGCAAACCCTTAATGCCTATATAAGGAATGCTTACAAAACTTTTGTATAGATGAGAAAGCCAGGATTAGAACCTAGTTTTTAAACTAGTACATTGTTGTTTTCACTATAGTATGCTATACTAATTAATAATTTATGTACCTTGACTGGAGTTTATTTGTATATTAACTGTGAATACTAAGGGTGAATTTTATCATATTTGGGGAGCAACATTTTCCCCAGTGAGATGAATATAAGTGTATTTAATATAAGTGTAATGCTAGAGAAATGGAGCAACAGAGATTAGAGAACAATTTAATAATTTATAAAATGAAGATATTTTCTGGGACCAAATGATCCATGTTTGGTCCCAGGGCTGAATGAGACTATCGTCTCAAAGAATCCAGCCCTGAGTATTGGGACAGAAAGATTTTTATAGAATAACAAGAACAATGATGTAATGGGGGAGGTACCTGGATGGGTATAACCTAATGGGGGGAGGCACCTAGAATGACACAATGGAGAGGTTACTGATATTCTAATGATGTCTAAAATGGATAGACCTTTATCCTGTCAAAAAATTAGAAGGAATGATCATAGCCTACAGATATAAAACCTTTATCTCATCAAACATTAAGAGGGAACGGTTATAACCTGGGACAGAGTAACTAAATAGGACAATTGGGAGACTGGGTCAGGATATTTAAAGGGAATTGTGGCACAACATTCCACACTCTCCCTCTTCTAACTATTCAAATCTTTGAATTGGTACCTTCCTCTAGCAGGTCTTAGCACCATAATTTTGACCAACCCTATGTGAAGTAAATAGACCAAATAAAAATCAAAATAAAGCTAGAACAATGCAAGGACTTATGGCAAGGTCAAGTCTCTCCCTGATAACCCCAGAGTTAATCAGCAATACACAAATTTCCTTATTGCAATCATAATTAGGTCTTCTGCAGTTGGGAGTATATGAACAGTTCACTGTGAGTTAGGTCTGTGGTCATTTGTGCATGACTTGGCCTCTGCTTCAGAGCAGCAAGGCTCAAGACAGTTGTGCTGCCCATTCAGAGGGGCAACCTGCTCCAGGGGAGAAGGGTGAGGCTTGGAGTAGCTCCACCTGTCCCTGCCCAGAGGAACAGACAGGATCATATTTCTGAGCAGGTTATGCACAGTTAGACCAAGCAGGCAAACCCCAAACTTTTAGAGGCCGGATAACAAACTACAAGGCCTTTTAAGAGAAACAGATCACAGAGACTGACAGTCTCAAGATAGGTATCTGATGTCTGGTTGTTTCTAAAAAATAATCCCCAAAACTGAGTCTGCCAGGGCAATTCCAACAGGATAAGGGATTTCAAAGTTTTGATTTGAAATCAAAGGGATTTCAAATAACCAGCAAATCATAGTCTAGTAAATTTAAGCAAGAAGTAAAAAATGAAAAGGACTGTTTAAAAGACTTAAAATTAAATCTGAACTAGTAAGATAGAGGGTAGGGCAGAAGTGCCTAAGAAAATATACCAGTTTCTCCAATTTCCTATTTCTCCCTTTTTTTTCTTTTGGAAAGGAATTATCAAATAACCATCCCACATATAAATCATATGTGGGATTTTTTTGCATTGTATGTATATGCATTTGCATATACATAACAGACTAAAAGTTCCTCAAACCTAACAGCAATAGTTACACAAGTTTAACAATTTCCATCTCAAGTCTTAAACATACAGTAATACAGTTAAAATTTTAATAATTCAAGCACTTTCCCACTCCCCCATATCAGTCCAAATTACATCAGGAGAAGGGGTGATGGTTTTCTTAAAAGGTGCTTCTTGCTGAAGATGGGCAGAGATGCTCAGTCCAGGGAGGGGGATGGATGTGGTGTGGCATGCTGACAATCAAAGCTTGATCTAGGTCCCAGAAGCAAGTCAATATATCTGTAATTTGACGAAATCTAGAAATAAAAACAAATCTAACACAGGAAAGTTAGAATAGTCTAAAATAGAAAGACTGGTCCACAAGGACTATTACAAGATGTGGCCTCTCATTAGTTATGAACCTTAAAAAAAAACTTGACTATCCAGAACAATATCTAGTAAACCAATAGATGACCAAACTAAATACTTATTTGCTCAAGTATTTAGGATATAATGATTACAGATAACCAGATTGGAAACAGCAAGGTATGACATAATTGAATTGCATTAATAATTTCTTATTGACCATTTCTCTGATTATAGAAATCAGTTACAGGAGGAAAAAAAAATGCAGTGACATATTAACTATAAACCCAAGAAATTTTACCTCCAATAACAAATCCTAAACAGATATTTACCATAACCTTATATTTATACAAATCAGTTTGCTGCTTTTAGCCAAGAACCAGGTGGCTACAACTTGATAAAAAAAAGTCTGCAACAGTTTAGAGGGAGGGGGGAGGTGAGGATTCCATGTGGCTGCCCTTCCCCCCACTCCACCTCCCAAAAAAGGGGGTGGGGGAGGGAAGTTGAACTGAACTTCATTTCAGGCTAGCTAGATGCTCCAATAGCTGAAATAACAGCAGTGGGGCTCGAGTTTAAATCTTTACCTTTGAAGACAAAAGATTGCTGCTACCCCACCCAACCTTTAAAGTAGCAGAAGTCAGTGGGGAGGGGAGGGGGAAGATTCCATAAAACCCACAAGTCCAGCAGAGCTGGATTTAAAGCATAACTTATTATGTTATAGGTAACAAACTCTGAACCAAACTAAATGCAGCTTTAAATTACCAAAACTGCTTTTCCTATCATATTTCAAATAATGAAACAACATAGTTTCTTTCTCTCCCTCTGGCCCCATGTGGCCATTATTCCCAATGGACTTCTCCCAAGCTCTAGCTTGGCCAGAGTTGAAGTTTCATTTCAGAAAAGTCAGACCCTTTTTGCTACATACCTTACCTAATTAGAGGCACATGACTCCCTTCAAGTAAGTTAACTGAACATCTTTAACAAGCTATTGTTCTTTTTAAGATCTCATACTTAAAGTTAATTAAATCTAGCCTGTATAAGCAACAATAAAATTATTTCTCACATTTTAAAAGTACTTAAAAGAACACTGAGGACAAATCTGGCATGCAAAAGCAATAGTAAAATTATTTCCCAAATTTGATCATTGTTCTTAAACTTAACAGAGCTCTTAAATTAACAAAACAGACAAACAAATCACCCAGAACACAATACACCTAGACTGGACTAGACTGTCCAGCTGTCAAAAAGTCAGCTCCAGTCTGCCCTCCCCTCGCATAGTCCAAACGGAGCCTGCTGTTTTTTTTTTTTTTTTTTTTTGCAGATGGTGTCTTAAAAAAAAGACACCCAGATTTATACTCTGGAATGCCCAAAGTTGTGCCAGCTGGCACACAGAACCAGATGTGTCTTAGGAGACACTCGGGTAGTATCAGCTGCATCTAGTTCAACACTAATCAAAAGCAATGCCAAATGGTGTCTTTAAAAGATACCCAGGTAGTGACAACTGCGTCCAGTTTGACGCTAATCAAAATCAAAGCCAAAACACAGACAGACAGAGAGACAGACAAAAACAGATCTAGGAGACACAAAACCAGAGGGGTATTATTCAGTGTCCTGGATAATAACCTCAGAATTCAATGTCTGTCATTCTGTCAGCATTCTATTATTCTGAGAATCTAGTGCTGAGAGATCAGATTGATTTACTCTCAGAATGGAAAAGTATCCACTGTTGGGTGTGGGCCCCAGTTGGTGAACTGCTCTCTTCCTGGAGCCTCTGGAGGAATCCAAATTTAAGAAAACCAAGAAAAAGAAAACCCATATCCCCAACTGTTCCCAGGCCCAAAGTGGAGACTTAAAACGTCTCTAACCCCTAATCCCCTTCTCAATTTCTGATACCTCGCTGGGGGAGCTTTAAAATGTAATGCTGGAGGAACTGAGCAAGACAGAGATTAGAGAATAATTTAATAGTTTATTAAATGGAGAGATTTTCTGGGACCAAATGATCCATGTTTGGTCCCAGGGCTGAATGAGACTATCATCTCAAAGAATCCAGCCTTGAGTATTGGGACAGCAAGATTTTTATAGGGTAACAAGAACAATGACATAATTGGGGAGATGCCTGCAAATAACAAAAAGTTATCATGAATCCAATATTTTAAAGATTTGTTATTTTAATATTTAGTAAGCACTTATGTACTTTTGAAAAAAATATGATGCTTACATACATGCTATATTTCTATGTATATGTTTGTGTATACATCAAATCTGAAATACAAATTCAGTCTGAAGAGGGTATGTTTGCCTCTTTGGTGTACATTTAGGTTTTGTATATCATTGCACTGAGTCCTTGATACCCAGGTTTGGAACAATTGATAAATTGTAAATACTAGAAAAATTCAAAGGGAAAAGAGATATAAATATTTATATAGAGGCAGGCAGAACATTTCAGGCAGGAGAGTTATAGTCAGTGGAAATACACAGAGATGGGAAATGAAATGTTATTAAAAACACAAGAAGGGCAGTAAGGCTGGATTGTAGAGCATACAAAAGGAAGTCTTTAAAAGGTAAAAAGAGAGAGGAAAAGGTGCCTTGTGTATGGTGATTAAGTGAAGGTTTCAAAGAAGTCGTGATACTTGACCTGAATTTTAAATAGAGTATATAATTCAGATACAGGAAAAGCAAAGGTAAGCAAATTTCTGTCATGAAGTTATTCTAATAGTGGTACAGGGGAGGGATGATTAATTAGAGAACATGGATGGAACACTTTGACCAGGTTGGAAGATGTGTCATACAATGATAGCAAGAGGGAAAACTAGAGAGGTATGTTGGGGTCACTCTATTGAGATCCTTGAAAGCTAAAATTTTGTATTTTATTCTGTGGGCAATTGGAAAATTGTTTAGTTGCCTCAGTGGAATCAGAGAACCCTAGGAAAACTCATAAACTGATGCACAGTCAAATGATTAGATTCAGGAGAGTATTTTATACAATTTCTACAGCATTGTAAAGATAAGCAATTTTGAAAGCCTGAACCTTGATCAAACATGATCCCAAAGGACTGATAACCTAACATTTTTAGTCATGGCCAATATATGACTTTGTTTTACTTAATTATACTTATTGGAGATTAACAAGGAGATAATTTTTTTTTTTTTTTTAAATGGGAAGGGAATTTGGTGGGAAGAGTAGATTGAGCAAAAATAAAAAATAAAATAAAACAGGATAACTGAAACATATATGTGCACAAAAGGGAAGTTAAGGAGACATAAACTGGATGAAATTTATAAGCTTAATTTATTATATGCTTTAAATAAGCTTAAAATGATTCTGCTGGAGATTCATGGTTTCATATACAATCCACTTTTTGTTCCTTGTATATGTAAATGTGCATTCTTGTTGATGTTGACAAAGTTCAAAATTATTTTAAAAAGAAAATATATTCATTATTGGAGATTAGAAGACAGGTCTGGTTAAGACATGTAAACTTGGGAGTAATTTTCATAGAGGTATTAGGTAAAGTCAGAAGAGTAAAATTTTTGGTGTTGTGGCTGTTTAGCAGAATAGGATTGATGAGGTGAGAGAATTGAGGGTAAGAGATCCCCTCTGGTCCGTCGAATTTGCAAACCTGAAGTCTGTGGCAAAAAGGGAATTTATTTGCACTAAGAATAAAGTTTGCTAGGAAGACAGCTTTGTTAGTGGGCAAGGCCCTGTTAGGAATATAACAAGGTGGGTGAAGAAAATAGAATTCTTCATCGAGAAGAAAATATCTTCAGCAGTGAGCAACATCCTGTTAGGACTTCTGCAAAGATGTCTAGGCATACAACCCTAGATTTATTGGGGCTGCTTTGATCTTTGTTCCCAGCTGGGGGCCAATTGCTGAGAGACTGATTTTCAATTCAAAATTGAATGAGATTACTTAGCTGGGAGTTTGAGCCACTCAATATTGACTATGTCCCAGGGCGAGATTTCCAATTCAAAAGAGATTGCTTATCTTGGGAAGGGTGTGGGCCCTCCTAGAGGAGACTTTGAGACTCCAAATCACCCTTTCCCCACAGATTAAAGGAAACAGTTTCTGGGTTTCCCCAAAGGTTAAAGGGGACACAATTTACATCAAGATGGCATTGAGTAAAATTTGTACTTGTTATTTCAGATTTAAAAAGTACCTGAAAATAATAAATGTTTCATTAAAATATTAATTAAAAATACCTTTCCCCCCCAAATTGCTATTAATTAGTGGAATTAGTATATATTCAGCAACTTTCCACTTAGCATTGTATGGCATATCTTTTAAAGAATTGAAAGGTCTTTTAATAAATCAGAATCCCTTTGCTATCAGTGATTAGTGAAATTTGACTTTGAGGTGAAACTTAGCAAGAATAAGGTAAATAGTTAAAAATGGTTGAGGATAAAAAGAGAAAAGCTAGGACCAAATAGTATTCTTTCCCCAATTTTTTAATTCTAAAAATGTTAAATATATGAAAAATTCCTTCTTTTGTGACTTCTTAAATATGTTATGAATATTATATCTTTCTGTAGGATAAATTTAATTTAAATATATTAAGAACCCCAAACAATGTAGTGTGCTAACATTCTCGTAGTGTATATAGTGTATATTGTATAAAGACATTGATTTAATGTTAAAATTGATTGGTGGGGGAGGGGGAGGGGGAACAGAGACTGTTAACACAGTCACTGACATTTATGATTTAATTTGGAAAGCTAGCATTTGCATACTGTATCAGGTCACCCGACTCCTCAGAGGTCAGAGATAAGGAGTAATTCACAGAGCTGATTTTTTTTTTTTTTTAAACAAATTAGAGCAGTGGTTCTCAAAAGTATGGTCTAGAGAATCCTGGGGATCTCTGAAACCCTTTTATAGGGTCTGCAAATTCAAAAATAGTTTTTATTTCCAATATGGTAAATGTCTATAAATAAAAACCAGATAAACAAAAATGCTTTGGAGAGATCCTCAATAATTTTTAATAGGATAAAGATACTGAAAACAAAAGTTTGAGAGCCATTGAATTAGAGAAATAAGAAAATGACAGAAACGTGTTTTGAATTTAATTTCAGTTGGACAAGTTGGCTTTTCCTAGACTTCATTAATTGTATGCCTGAAGTCCTTTTGGTGCCTTTTATTAACTCAAAGTGTTTTTGTCTGTTTATTTTTAAATTAGGAATTGTGGTGCTTGGAATAAACCGATCTTCTGCCAAAAATGCTCTCAATAAAAATCTTATAAAAATGGTAAGTAAACAGATAAATCTATTTGCTGCTTATATTGTAAAGATAAGATATTGACATGAATCTGAAAATGTTTTTTCTCTCTCCCCTTTCTTCCCTCCTTTATTTCTTTGTAGCTATCAAAAGCCATGGATACTTTAAAATCTGATAAGAAAGTGCGGACTGTTATAGTCAGGAGTGAAGTCCCTGGAGTATTCTGTGCTGGTATGCAAATATATTTTATTTGAAAGTTAGAAAACTGCCACAGAAGCAGTGTCCAAATTGCACAAATCTTAGATATTTTAAGAAGAAATATCTGAATCATGTGCTTTATCTATCAGAAGGAAATTGCTAAATTCATGCTGAATTGTCTATCTACTCTATTCCATTGAACTGTCATTCTGTTTCATAGATAGTATCAGATAGTTTTGATAATTACTGCTACATAATGTAGTTTACGATCTGGTGTGGCTAAACCTGTGTCTTTTACATTTTTAAAAATAAAATATTCTTTCATATTCTTGACTTTTTGTTCTTCCAAATGAATTTTATTATTTTTTTTCTAATTAGTAAAATAATTTTTTGATAATTTTGTAAGAAACAAAGTTTATTTAGCAAGAACTTCACTGACTCACTGATGAATGTAGGAAAGATTTTATTTTACATTCTTGCATGAATGGATGCCTTAGTTAGTTGACAAAGGCAGTTTTTTATTTGTTTTCCTGAAGTGCAGGTCCCTCTCTCATTCTCCATTTATTGGGTGTTAGAGAAATTACAGAATGTGAGTCTCCACTTCTCATTAGTCTCATTACCTAACCAGCTCCTGCCCCTTAGAAGCTTATATTTTTAAGGGGCAAAGTCCAAAAGATTCTTTTTCAAATCTTAGGCCACCATCCTTGATTACTAAAAGCCAGTCCCTGCTTCCAATGAACTTAAATTCTTTTTTTTTTTTAATTTAATAGCCTTTTATTTACAGGTTATATGCATGGGTAACTTTACAGCATTAACAATTGCCAAACCTCTTGTTCCAATTTTTCATCTCTTACCCCCCACCCCCTCTCCCAGATGGCAGGATGACCAGTAGATGTTAAATATATTAAAATATAAATTAGATACACAATAAGTATACATGACCAAACTGTTATTTTGCTGTGCAAAAAGAATCAGACTCTGAAATATTGTACAATTAGCTTGTGAAGGAAATCAAAAATGCAGGTGGGCAAAAATATAGGGATTGGGAATTCAGTGTAATGGTTTTTAGTCGTCTCCCAGAGTTCTTTCTCTGGGCTTAGCTGGTTCAGTTCATTACTGCTCCATTGGAAATGATTTGGTTGATCTCGTTGCTAAGGATGGCCAGGTCCATCAGAACTGGTCATCATATAATATTGTTGTTGAAGTATATAATGATCTCCTGGTCCTGCTCGTTTCACTCAGCATCAATGAACTTAAATTCTTATGAAGCAGTCCAGAGCAAATAGAACACAATGATCAGACCTAAGAGAAATTAACAACTTGATCAGAAAGAAACACTAGAAGAAAATATAAGGTATCTGCTATTAAAAATGATGTGGAAAACAGTTAAAGGAAAGATCATTTAAGAATCATTGAAGTTTTTAAAAACCATAGGAAAAAATAAAGGACCTAAACATATTTCAAGAAATTTGAACTGACAACACCTGAAAGAATCCTAATAAAAGGTTATATCCCATGAATTTCATAACCAACATCTAGTGCTTCTGTGTCAAAGAAAAATAGTGCAAACGTCTTAAAAAATTTTTTTATATACCAAAAAGCCAGAGTTAGAATTATACCTAGCAGCTTTTTGTTTAATGAGAGGAAAGCTTGGAATATAGTAATCCAGAAGGGAAACAATATAATCTTAAAGCCAAGAATAATTTATCTTGCAAAGCTGGGCATTTTTATTATATTTTCCTCCCAGTTCTTTTGGGGTTCAAATTTTGAACCCCTAATTTATTTGGGACAAAGTAGCTGAGATCTCATCTTCTGAAGCTGCTTCATGTTGCTAAAGAGTGTAGAGCTGTTAGCCGATGATATTCAGGTTGAACAAGTTATCTTTATTTAAAGATAAATAAATCTTTAATGGAATAGAAGATTTTTATGAATTTATAAAAGGCCAGAAGTAAGGAAAAATATTAAAATACAAAAAGAAAAGTCAAGTGCAACATAGAAAAACTTTTTTCAGTCAGAAGAAAATGTATGATGATGTGTTGGTAAATAATAATGGGAAAGGGTGTAATGCCGAAGAAACTGAGCAAGACAGAGATTAGAGACCAATTCAATAGTTTATTAAATGGAGAGAAATACTGGGACCAATGGCTCCATGTTAATCCCAGGGCTAGATGAGACTGTCATCTCAAAGAGTGTAGCCTCGAGTATCGGGGCAACCACCCCTTTATGGAATAACAAGAACAATGACATAATGGAGGGACCTTAGGTGGGGATAACCTAATAGAGGGAGGTTACTGATATTCTAATGACATTAAGGAATGTTTATAAAACCTTTATCTCAACCATTAAGAGGGGATAGTTATAACCTAAGGCAGAATTACGAAATAGGACAATTGGACGAACTGGTCACCCCATTAAAAGGGAACTTTGGCATAACAAGGGAGAATAAAAACAAATGTTCTTTCACAACTTTCATGTCTTCAAATGATATTAAAGGAGTTAAATTTTAAAAGGGGGATGCTATGGATCTATTATTTCTATCTAGAAGTTTTAAAGAGGAAAGAGAAAAGTTGAATGTTGTGCCACAGTTCTCTTTAACTGACCTGACTCAGTTTTCTTAACTGTTCTTCCTCAACCCCTTAGTTGTTAACTCCCCCCCCCCACCCCCCGCCCCGTCCATTTGCTTTAAGGTTATAAATTGCTAATGTAAGACTCAAGATAAGGGGGAATTCAGACTTCCTGACTCCTTCAGTCCTCAAGAATTTACTTCTGTTTATTCTGACATCCTGACTCTGGCTTTTAGTAAGAATTTATAGCCTCCTCCCCCATCCTGACAGAGCCAAATAGGTCTGTGAAGACAGTTTCCCACTTCTGTCCCCTTCTTTGTCTGTAACTTCCCACTCTCAGTGTTCTGACTCCACCCCTGCTTTGGTCTATCCCTGTAGCTGAGCCATGTGGCTATATATGTCATTAAGAACTCACATTCAGTGCTGGATTCTTTGAGATGAAAGTCTCGTCCAGCCCTGGGACCAACATGGATCCGTTGGTCCCAGAATATCTCTCCATTTAATAAACTATTGAATTGGTCTCTAATCTCTGACTGGATACTTTGAGACGAGAGTCCTGTCCAATCAATTATGCTCTCCAATTAATAAAATATTAAAAACTCTCTAATCTCTCTCCTGCCTCAGTTTCTCTGACATTACATGATGAAAACAGTGCACTAGAATTGGAAGGAGGAAAAAGGTGGTGGAACTTGTCATTTTTCATAATTGAGTTGCAAAAAGAAAGCATATAAATATTGAGGAAAGGCTTGGGAGAGTGGGCATCAGATAAAATTCACTCTTATCTGAAATGTACTAAAGAGAATTGAAAAAAAATCAGTCTGTTGTAGAAGTACATAAAATTCAACAGTGAAAAAATCAAGAAAAGAGAGGAAGATGTTTCACCTTAAGGTGAAATTAAAAGAAAAAAACTTTATAAAGAATTAAAATCTTAAGAGAGTGTACAGTATTGGGGTATGGTTGAATATTAAAAACAGAGTTGAGGTAAATGAAAGAGCAGTTTATTGGAGAGTACAGCAGATGAAAAGATCAAAGGTACATATAGCAAGGTAAATCTTGGTAAGGAACAAGGATCATTTTGTTGAAGTTGAAAAGGAAGACCTCAAAATGTTGGGGATCACAGAGCAGTCAGTGTTGCAAGGTGTCTCAAAGAATTTGTAGGCTTGAATCCATCTCCAAGTCAAAGGGCAAAGCTTATTGTAATTGTACTGCCAATTGAAGCAGGCTAAGTTTCAAAAGGATTTTAGCAAAGAACCAAGAGCAAGAAGATAGATTTA